>NC_134113.1:95969658-97339317 GCF_040939455.1 Microcebus murinus | reverse complement strand
TATTTGCCCTGCAGAGTAATGGAGGAGCCTATTAAAGTATTTGGTGCCCTCCTTCATTGGCAGGGTGCTTTGCCTAACAGTGCACATACTCTGGGACAACAGTTGGAACTCAGTTCCTTCCAGTCTTTGCCACAGACCCACATGGCCCTGTCACAAATCATGATCCTATGACTTAAAAATGATGGTAGTTTTCCATTCTTCCAATGAAACATTACATAGTTACTATAGCTAGTATTTTGGGATAGTATAGCCAATGACTGGTATCCAGACATCAGTTCAGTGAAGATGGGAGACACCATTCCCGATACATAAATAATGGCCTTATATTTAAGAAGGTTATTTCATAACCTTCCTTGGTCACTAATACCATTATCCTAGCAAAACTGGTGGTAGGGGAGCTCTTTGGGATAATGCAGTTCTCTCTTGATGCAGTCATAGTACATCTCCTCTTCTCCTGGCCTCAGAAAAACTGGAGAGCACCTGGCCACCATCTGCCCTGTGACATACCCGGTGCTTTAAGACTGTTTCTAAGAGTCTATGTTTGCTTTTTCCCAGGGCGCCTTATGTGCAATGGGGGCCCATTTAGTTTCCTGAGTCCAGCCTCATGGAGAATGTTACTCCCTTGTTGTATGTAATACACATGGTCCAATCTGTTTCTTTTAAAGGTGACCAACCCTGTGCACATTTGGTTACATACTGTACACATCCATGCCCTTCTTTCTGCCTATCCTTGCACCAACCAAGCCCTACGCACACGGTCGAGATACCACTTCAGTTTACGTAACTCCAGACACATAGCCTCGTGGTTACATACCTGCAGGGGAAACATACCTGCATCTCTCTTTGGACTCCATAAATGTGCATATTCTTCCTGTCTGAGCTGGGATTTTTTAAGTTCCCTTGATCCTGAGTGGTTCCTAATCCATGATAACAAGGGCAGGCTACTATGGTCTGAATACTACTGTGTGCCAAGCCCTGTGCCAAGCCCTTGACATGTTCAGCAAATACCAAGAGGTATTATTATCACTCTTTTATGGGTAAAAATACTGAGGCTTGGATATGGTTCATAATCACACATCTAGTTAACAAGCAAGTTGAGGTTCAAAATCAAGTTTCTCTGGTCGCAGCGTCCCACACTCTGACTCGTGAGATACACTGCTCTCCCCATCCCCTTCCAGAGCCTCCTTCCATGATAGCTGTAAGTGCCTTCTCTCTCTCTTCCTGTTTTATTTTAGAAAAATCGTGACAATTCTCTTTAGAGAGAAAGTCTAAATGGAATTTAGTTTTGCTGTGGGGCTCATACAGAGGAAGAATGTCCAAAAGTCATTTCGTCCAGACTCCCGCCTCTTGCCAGGCTTCCCTGGCTGCTAGAGAAAGGGCTGTTCCCAGTACAAGATAGAGGAAGAGAGGAAAAGTGCCCTGAATCACGCAGTTCCAGATTTAAAGGAGCTTGGACTATGAGCCAAGTGCGTGCCCCACTGTACCCATCCTATACCCCTTTCTTCATCATTTATGCATTCCTTATTTATAGCTTTGCCCTCCATCCCTGCCTTCCTTTGGTCATCCACTATTGTGTCCGAAACACCAATTAGTCATTCCACAAATACTGGAGCATGATCCAAGATCAACCATCTTTGATGTGAATAACACTACTCTTGGCATAGAAGTAATTATCCAAGGCTAGGACACCAGCCATTCTGTGGCCAGGGATAAGATCAGGGAGGGTAAGATCTGGAGGAAGGGTACACATCTGCAGCTGTCGGGCTGGAAGACCATCCTTTTGACCAACATGGGTTCCCCCTGACATAACAGCATTGTCTTTTTTCCCCTTTGCTTGGAACAAGGAATCAGAATTCTCTTAGTTGGAAAGCTCGTTGGGTCGTCTGATCCAGCCTCTCCCATTTCACTCAGGAATCTGCATTGCAGCTTTCCTGACATTTCTCATGCAGCCTCTCCCCAAGCAACCCCCAGATATGGGCTAACTTGTGTCTACTCCATTTTTGGAGCACTTTTTAAAGCAATTCATATAATTCTCTATCAAGCTTGATCTAATTCCCCAATACTTTCACCCATGGGTTCCATTTCCACTTATTGGGATGACATAGAAAAGTTCTAATCCCTCTTCCATGTGATAGTCCTGCAAGTATTTGAAGGCAGACATGATGTCATTCTTAGTCTTCTCTTCCTCAGTCTGAGGATGCCCAGTTCGTGCCAGTTTTGAAGTTCTATTGCTACTCTTGGTAGTGTCAAGCTCACTTGCGGGGTATACTTGAGTAAGTGAATAAATAATGAGCTTTTACCGTGTGTCAGCCCCCTTCAAAGACATTATCTAATTCAATCCTCATGTCCAACCTGTGAGATAAGAGGTCTTTGTGTTTTATAGAGGAGAAAACAAGTTCATGAGGTTAGGGGGTTAGGCCAAGCTCAGACAGTTAGAAATGGACAGAAATGGCATGTTAATGTGAACCTTTACTAAACACATGTACATCATTTTTTCCTTGATATATGAGTTTCAACCAGGGCAAAGATGGTGGAAGACATCCAAGATACAGATCTTGTCATTCTTAACTAAATATGAACACAGAGAAGAGATGATCTGTATCTCTGCAGTCTCAGTCTTACTTGCTGGAGCACTGTTCTGTCTCTGCCATCTGGTTCTGGCTATAGGTTGTAACAGGGTAGAGGGTAGCATTTCCATTTTTGCAGATAGAGAAACAGGACAGGGACGTGGATGGTTTCTGTGCAGGTTGACTCAGGGACACAGTATCAAAATCAGAATTGCATTTTCAAACCTCCAAGACAATTGCCTTTACACATAAACAGAAATTGCTAATTTCATGTGTGTATGTTTACAGTGAAAAATATTGGAGACATTTGTCACTTTTCTATAATATTTTTGGAATACAGGAGCCCTCTGGTGGCCAAAATAGAGGCAGGAAGGTGTCCTTGGGAAAGTTGGTCTGAGATTTCTTACCAGAACTCACCTTCCTGATCTCTGGCTTCATCTGGGGGTTACCCCTCTTCCATTTAGCCTCTGTGTTCCTGTTCTCACAGAGAGTTACTTGCTTTTTGCACACCCTCCATTCTTCTTTCCCCCTCGGATTCCTCTCTGCACCTTCCTCTTCAACCCCAGCTGTCACCCTCTGATCCCCCTGGAATCCCTCCTCCCTACCATCTTTGACCTCAGAGGATCCTTTCTGAAACCTGGCCAGTTCCCCTGTGGCAGGTGCTGAGCCACAGCTGCAGCCTATGCTGCTGCTTCAATAGTGTGGATTTAAATTCCCCTGTGGGTGTTTAGAGCCTGCAGACGGATTCATTGATGATGCCTGTTCACCAACAAGCATTTGCGGTGTCCTGCTAAGTGTGTGGGGAATGTTGAGCATCCCCTGGAAGCAGGTTCTCTTGGAAGAGCAGGTGAGCTTTCTCTCTTAGGCACAAGGAGTTGACCACCTATCACCTGGTCCCTGGGTTTGGCCAACTGTCCAGAGCTGAGCCATTCTAAGTTTCCATGTACAACTCTTCATTATACAGAAGTCTGCTTTTCTCATTATTGTTTGCATGGAATGGTCTGTCTCCTGTAAGTTCATGCCATGCAACAGCCAACGGCAAATGAAGACCCATAAAATAGCGAATCCACATGTTGGTGATTGAGAATTGACCACTGATCCAGAGGCAAAAGCTATTCTAGTGGCTTCATTGGATTTCAGTGAACCAAATAAGGGGAAAGAAAACTAAGATAAGGCAGGGAAAGAAATTTTGGCTAAGATTTAGATATAATCATCCTGGCTTCTAGTGCCATAAGGTAATGAGGCAGTATAACACTTAGAAAGCACTTTGGACTCCTGAGAAAAAGACCTTCTATAAAATAAACTGGTGATTTTATGACATTATGGTGCTTAACAATTAGTGGCTTAATCACAGGGCAATCGGGTGAGATAGACCAATTCATTACCGTCACTGCAGAGACAATCAGAAAAGACTTCACAGGCTCCAGAGTATGTCGCAAGAGGGTAGAGTGCAGGGCTTCTGGGCATGTTAGGAGGTGAGGCCAGAAGGGGGGCGTGGGAGGAATCCTACCATTTGGAAAGATACAGGTTTCAGTAGCCTGTACAAGAAATGGCTAGAGAGGGCAAAGAGGGTTGCAGCGGCACTCCATAGTTAACATGTCCAACTCGATGGCAGGGTTGTGCAGTAGTGACAAATGCAGCTGGGTTTCCACTGACACTACCTCCCCAGCAAATGGGAGTGGCCTTTGGGTGAAGCCAGATGAATTTAGGCTCCTTACTGTGAGGATTAGGGCAGGACTGGAAGAGTTGCCTTGGAGGCTGAAGAATAGAGAAATCTTTTTGGAGGCGCATTTGAGGGAAGCCCTACCTCAAGGATGGATGAGCTGGCTTCTGGGGATGATCTTCTCAGCCCTGTCATTCTAGAATCATCTTGGGCTTCCTGTTTCCCAATACCTTATGGATTTTTAAAAAGTACATCATTTCCAGGGGTCTGGAGGGAAAAGGTGAAGCTGGAGTATGTGCTGAGTCTGTCACCTTTATCCAGTTTTCTCAATAGGCCTACCTCCTTGCCCTTCCCCACCTCTTGCCAAACCACCACTGCTCTCCCACCTCCCAGTTTCTGACATAACTTACAGGGAGTCACTTTGTCATTCCAGCAAGAACCCCTACAGTAAAGGCAGTACATGGTTTGTGTAATTTTTCCTTTGGTTCAGTGTGTGTACACTCACCATGGTGTCCTTTTTAAATAGAGCTGTCTGAAGCGATGTGATCAGTTTGCTGTTCTCACACAAAGTTTGGGCCAACAGCCTGTACCATGTCTATTAAATGTAGCATCTCATTCCAAAGACAGGTGCTAAATTGTTTTCTATAGTGATCCTGATGACATCATGAAAAGCACACTGGATTGGAAGTTAGAAGATCTGGTTTTGTCTTTGCCTGCCACCAATTAGCCCGGTGACCTTGAATATCTCACTTTGCTTCTCCAGGCCTCAGTTTCCACATTTATACCATGAGGAGATTTGGACCAGATAACCTCGAAAGGCACCTCCTGCCCCGAAATTTACTCCTTAGGTACCTTCTGTAATGGTGCCCTCCTCCAACAAGCCTATGAGCTTCTCAGGGGCAGGGGAAGATCTTGCTGCAGTGCCCCAGAGTGCCCATCAGGACTCTGGCCCTCGCGGGCAGGGGCGGAGGGGTGGATGGGAGGAACGGTCCAGTATCTGTTGCTAGATTAATTACATCCAGCCGCTTTCCAAGGGAAAGCTAATGGGACTTCAGCAGTAAGAGGCACTGGGAAGAGGCAGGAGGAACTGCCTCTCCTCCCAATACCGCCTCCCGTTTGTGTACCTACTGTGCGCTGCGTCTTTGTTCTCCAATAATTAGAAACTGCTGAAAGTCGCCCACAGCTCAGATCAGGAGGAGAACACAGACAGCTGCCCATTCAGTCTCATGCTCCAAACGGGAGGTTGGGGCTGAGCTGTCAAGACTCAAGACCCGCAGAAAAATGTTCCTTACCCAGTAGAAGCTGGGAGAACTCTCCTTTCTCACAACAAGGCAGAATTTATTCTTTTGTATGGAAATGTCTGTGTAAATGGGAAAAAAGCTAGAAAGGTTGGGCACAGAGCCGAGGCTTTTGTGAAGGGTAAGATTCCTCAGCTGTCATAAATATCAGTGGGAGGGGAAACAGGTGGTGAATCCCTGCTTTCCTTACAAAAATATTTTAAGTGGATCATAAACCTTCTCTGTTCTCCCAACCAGTAAGTCCCCACAGTGTGTTAGTGCTTGCAGCTTAGAAAGCCAGAACCATTTTTCCAAACCAAGTGGGAGCACCACTTTGCTAGTGACTGCTGGTGTTTGGGGTAAATAGACTTTGGCTCTTGGAGCCTGGCTTCAGTCCTATTCCCTTACTCAGATAACTGATGAAGAGGCTGGCCCAACTTCCTGTGCTCAGTTAACTTAGGGGTTGTCAATGGGAACGTGTCTCATTTTATTTCTGATAACCGAGCTCCAACAGAAAGGAGCTATGTCTGCCAGACGGGCGAGGTGGGAAGTCTTGGCAGCAGCTCTGGGCGAAACCAGGAAGAACATGATGAAGCCAATTGAGAGAGAACGTCACTGGTTTCTGATGAGGGGGTGCCTGTCGGAGCAGGGCCTATGGGGGAGCCTTCATGAAAGGGGAGAATGAGGTGCAGAGAGAGGTCCTGGGTCCCACTCGGGGAAAGGAAATGCTCTGAAGAGTGGGACGGGGTTTAAAGCGAGGAGGCAACATATAATCTGAGGGTCTTTTAAAAATGTTAGAACTTGCAGGTAGAGGAGACGGTGAGGTTCGTCTGTGAGTGTGGGGATGGGTCTGCTCGCACCAAGCCGAAGAGAGAGAACCGCAGAACTCAGAACTGCAGAGTATCTTAAGGGTCTTTCAGGCCAGTCCCTTCTTTTCACAGGTGGATAAACCAGGGCTTCTTGGAGTAATCGAGAAGGTAAGGCTTTTCTGGTGCAGGACATTTTCAGTCCAGCAGGATGGTTTGGGGGGGAAAGCCTGGGGTTTGGAGTCAAACAGACTGGAGTCCTCATCAGTACCCCCACTTACTGACGGTGCCCTCAGAGGATGAGAACACCTACCTCGTGGGGCCACGCAGAGTCAATGAGAAAATGTATGTGAAAGCCGCTACCCCCAAACTTGGCCCTGTGCCTAACAAGCATTGATGAATGTTCATGTGCCTTCCATTATGATTAGGATGTGCTTGGCTAAGAGCGACTATATTGCGAGAGTGAACAAGCAAACGTTCATCAGGGGATTGCTATATGCCAGGCGCGCTTATGTTATACGATAGACACTCCATTATTAAGATCACATTGGTCTAATGAATAATTGTGAAAATATGAACTGTTATGCTAATACATAATAATAGCAGTGGTAATGGCAATGACGATGATGATAAAGCATTGGCCCCACTGCTCTAGAGACAGTACCTGACATGAGGGAAGGTGAAAGGAAGGTTCTTTTGAAACCTAGCCCTTCAGTTGGCTTTGGTTTTCCATAGCAAGTAATCTGAGGGACGGGAACTCTCTGTGGTCATTTACTTATTCATCAGACAAGCAGTTGTTGAGGGCCTACCATGTGTCAGTCACTTTCCTGGAGATATGGTGATCAAGGAGAGCAAGGTTCTGTGCATAGATGTAGGTCACACTCTAGTGGGGACAGTGAACAAACAAGGAAGTAGAAGAGAATATATTGCTAGGTAGTGACAGGGGTTGGAGACGGTGGGAGGGATAGCTCTCTGAGATGAGAGGAATGTCTCTCTGAGGAGGCAACACTTGCGTAGAGACCTGCATGGGGAGGGGGAAGGCCTTGTGAACACTGGGGGGCTGGAGTTTCCAGGCAGAGGGAGAGCATGGACGAAGGCCCCATGGTGGACCAACTAGGATGCTGTGTGTCTGGAACGTTGTACTGATCCATGGCCAGACAGTCATGTTCTGTTTCTGCCTGAGTGCAGAAAAATGAAGATTCCATGTGAAGAGGCTCTTCTCTGGAGAACTCAGCATGGGGCAATCCTCTCAAGATAAAGCTAACAGTGAAGAAGCAGTTTGGGGGACCTTAGAACTGTGCAAGAGATGAGAAGAGTCCCTGAAGACAATTGGTGGCTTAATATGAGAGTCTGAGAAATGGCACCATGAATCAGCACTGGGCATGTGGCTCGGGGCTAGTCCAGGACTCTACTGTTGTCAGATGCCCAAATGCAAACTTGTTGTCAGCCTTAGAGGACTGGGGGCCCTTCCCAAGCTGCCCATTTTTCTCACTAACCTATTTGTAATCAGCAGATAGGAATTTCCCCAGTTGCCCTTAAAAATATTACTGTATTGTCTCTTAAAGTAGACCTGTGAGGAGCTGAATCCTGTTACTGAGACCACCCAGTCCTTTGTAAGGACTCAGGAACCCTGTCAAATTCTTAGAATTCCCATGGGAAACAAAGCACCTAGCACAGAGCTTGGAACACAGTAGGACTAGATGAGTGTTATTCAATAAGCACCACAGGTTTACTGCTTACCTAATAAAAACCCTGTCTTTTTATTTGTTCTACCTTTTCTCTCATCCAAGCTTCCAGGGTTGCCCCAGGTTGTAGGCTTGTGGAAGCAGCAAACGAGCTGTGTGACTTTCTACACATTATTTATCTTTATTTGCAGCCATCTAACACTGATGAATTCTTGTACATCTGTGGCAGAGTGGGGGGGGGGGCAGATTGTCCCTAAAATTGACCAGTTGTGTAACCTTGTAACCAAATCTCTAAGAACCCAGGCTCCTCATCTGAAAGTGCCAGACGACATTCCTGCATTTCACAGGACACAGCCGTTAAATGATAGAAAGACTAAATCAATGTCACACACATTTTGCAAACTGTAAAGTGTACATTGAGAGTGTAATTCTTGTCCCCATCATACTGGGGACCTTCATACCAGCCTTCATACCAACCATTCCAATTGTTTCTTGCTGAACTTTTTTTATGGATAAGTGACCATTGGATTTGTCCAATGACTAAATAATGTTTTTCACTTTGATTCTGATATCTTACCTTTACTCATTCCCCTCCCTCCTTAGGAGTCCCCAGAGCCCACTGGGTTGATATCTTCATAATGATCTCCAGGTTCTTTGCAAGGACATAGATAAACAGTTCCCTGTCATTTACGTAATTTCAACTGAGTACACATGGGATTAGCCTCTGTCCTATGTGCATTGCATTGTAACTAGAGGCCATAGGGAATGAAGAAGGCACACATAATGGTGACACCATGCAAAATGAAGTAGGTGACATTCTATGAGAGCAGAGTGCTGTGGAACACAGAGGAGTGAACAATCGAAAATGACCAAGAGGATTAGGGTTACCTTCTCAATATGGTGACTTTTTCTACTGGGCATTTGCCTAGCCAAAGAGTATACTCCTATGTTCTCATCTGCAGCCTAGCAAATGTTGACAGTATGGGGCAGTGGGCTGTATGGGGAAAATATGCTGCATCCTGAAAGTAAGAGGCCTCTGAACCAAGGGATGGAAGACCAGGAGGAGGAAGGGGGAGGAAGTTAGATCAGGGCTTAGAAAAAGAAACAAACTTGGCTTGGCAGGGGCTTGTCCTGCACCAGGACCCCTTGGGGTTTTATACCAGGTCCTGGACTGTGACTCCCTGCTTAGCACAAGCCCTGGCAGGAGGCTTCGACTTGCCAGGGCTGAAAGGACCCTGGACCCTGTCATTGAGACCATCCAGCCGGGCTCTCTCTGTCCTTTGTCAGGGCCCAGGAGGCTCCATATCATTACTCCACAGCATTCTGCTTCCCTCCGGCCTCATTACGCAGTACATTAGCTGTGGGAACTAAACCCATTACAAAAAGGAGGGGGTGGAATTGGCACATGGGGAAAGAGGCCTTCTCAGATCAAGCTAACAACTTGTGCCTATTAACTAAAGAAGATCATTAGAAAATTCCCATCTCCTCCTCTTCTCTCCCCTGCCTCGCCCCCACCCCTCCACTGGGGAGAAGTGGCTGCAAGAGAGGGCTCACGTGAGTTTGCCTGTTTCTTGAACAGGCACCCGACCTTAAAGGGGCCTTACTCGGGCTTTGTGGAAGAAGGCGCTTTGGATGGTGGGGAACACTTGCTTTGACGTTGAGTCGATTTTAACTGAGCAGCCCTTTTCTTCTCTCTCAAAGATGGTTCTTTTTGGAGTCAGTAAAGACAGTGTCCAAAACAAGATAGGTTCCACTCCATGATTATTTTCTATCACCCATAACGAAACAGGCAAAGGGAAAGGTTTTATTTCTGCTATTTAACAGTGTAAATATTATAGCAGAATGTCACTTTGAGATTAATGAGTTTAAACCTGTTTTCACAGATGAGGGTGCAAGGCCCAGGGAGAGTGAGCCATGTGTCTCCCACCTTATGAGAACCATGTAGACCTCACCTTCTGCTTGCAAGTCTGGGATTCTTTCTTTTCTGACACGCTTCCTCCATTGTGTGCTCATTTTTTCTCTCTCAGTTTCTCTTAGCCTCTGATTCCCTTACTCGCTCCTTGGTGTCTATGTTCCAGCTAAAGTTGGAAACACCCTCAAAGAAATCCAGTAACGTGCCTTTGGTATTAGGCTCCAGACAGAATATGAGTATAGCTGTGGCCTTGTCACCTGCCCTTCTCCTTTCCCCCATATTAAAAATATCAAAATAAAAAGTAAATCCTATATGAAACATGGTTCAGGGTGAAGGTCTTGTTGAGCTCTCTCTGTGCCACTGCTTGCCCTCACCGAAATATAAGAGGCTCCATCCCTCCTTATGGTTTCCTCCCTGCACTCCTAGACCCAGTGACAATCTCTGCCGAGACGTGGTGAAACGTGGCTTCAAGTCTGTGTGCACCTTCCTCTCTGAGCGTTTGAGCTCCGTCTAAAACTGCTCCAGGAAAGAGGGGTGTGGAGACAACTCATGCCGTGGCTCTCCCCTCGCCCCATCCTCTCTGTGTAGGACAGTGAGAAAAGGGATTTTCCTCCTTAAATCAGAGCCCTGTTTGTGTGTGTGTGTGTGTGTGTGTGTGTGTGTGTGTGTGTGTGTGTGTGTGTTACTACACTCTGTAAAAAGGTCTGATTAGCATTTCCTTTTCAGTTGCTCCTTCACCATCCCAGCTGCACTGATTGTGGTCCGTGAAACAGAATCGGTGCACTAGCAATTCAGGAAAGCAGCTGAAAGGGAAAGAGTGTAGAAAAAAACAAGGGAGCGAATTTTCTTAGAGCTTGAAGAAACCACTCCAATTAAAAAGAGAGAGAGGAAAGAGGTGAGATGAGATACTTGGAGGGAGTAGACAAAAAGATTCCAATGAAACAGGAACCCAAATTAAATAAAAATAAGGGAGAAAGGTGGCTTAAACTACGTATACTGGGAAATAGAAAAAAAAAAGCACATGTTAGAAAAATGCAGAAAAAAATTTTCAGAACAATGAATGGGACAGAGAAGGCTGAAGTTTTAAGAAATGAAAAAGTAGAGATAGAAACTTCCTTGTTTCCTTTCCCTGCTTTTTTCTTTGTATTAATACTTTTATTAATTTTTTTTCAAATAGAAGGAAATGAAATTGCTTGATTTTCAGTCCTGGAAGAGAATTGGATGCTCATCTTGGAGTGACTTGTGTCCTGGAGTTAGGGTTGCTCTAACCATCCTTGCTTTGGGACTAGATCTAGACTCCTTCCCAACTTTCCCCTTTGACCTTCCGCACAATTCCATTCTGCTCAATTGTCTTCTCCTTCCCTTTAGCATTAGTGAGATGTTGGGACACTTCAGAAGGTTACATTGGAGAAGTATTCAGAGTTCAGCAGAGTGAAGGCACTGGAGAAAGTGTTAACAATGTCCATAATGGTGATACTTGAGCTCCTTTCGAAAGGTTGCATGCATAGCATTGCTGTGACTGCTCGTTTTTTATAGGCTATAACTTACCCCTCAAAATTACCTAATTGGGACTTAAATATCACCAGCTCTAAGTCCCAAGGAGTTTGTTCTGGGAAAGTGTGACCTCCTGCTTCATCTATTTTCAGACCGGTAAGAGCTACAAGGGGATACCTGCCTTATCAGAAGTGCCAGTGCTGCGGTCTGCATTGGAGACAGGGCGCTGGAGAGGACGCTGCCAGCAGTTAGGCAGGGAGGTGGAGTTTTGGACAGGACCCTCTCCCTCTGTCAGTATCACAAGCCAAAACAAACAAGGTGTATTTGTGCGGTCTAACAGCGTCCCTAAGCCTTATCCTTTTAGGGCCCAGGCCATCCAGCATAGAGTGTCATCGTAGCTAAGAGTTTAAGACGCGGAGTAAAACAGACCTGTGTTTGAATGTCAGGCCCAGCCCACCACTGACTGCCTAAGCAAACTGCAGTAAGTTACTGCCTTCTCTAAATTTCTTCCTTTTAAAAATGGGGCTACATTATTTGCCACAGAGAATTATTGCTACGATGATTGTTAAAATGCATGTAAGGTACTTACCACAGAATAAGTTCTCACAATACATTCCAGAAATGTTATTTAATGGACCAGGAGACAGGAAATCTGGAGTTGAGAAATGTTTGGGTTTGAAAACCGGCTCTGTCACTACCCAGCTGTGTGAGCAAGGATGAGTTACTCCATATCTCAGTGCCTCAGTTTCCGCATCTTGACATGTGGGTAAAATATCTACCTCGTTATGTGAACTAAGGATAATTTGCATAGAAACTATGATATATATTAAGACAATACATGGTGATGACAACTTTTGTGTTTATTTTCCAGACTCAGGTACTATCTCTGCCATCAACTATGTGACCTTTAACAGGTCACTTAATTTTCGAAGACCTCAGTTTTCTCATGTGTTAAATAAGGATAGAGCTAGACTTCTATTGTCCATTCCAACTCGATGATTATATTTTTATGATTTTTCTGTGTTTCAAAAATGCCCCCTGAATAGAGAATTGGGTTTCCAGTGCTGCCCTAGGGTGGCCTGTAGAAGCCTCTGTTCCTTGGTTATCCTTTGCTTACTTCTTTTCAGCCTATAAACTCACTGAGCTCACACTGGCTTAAACAAAGAACAGAGACACCCCCCCCCCAGGAAGAAGAAATTCTTTCTGTACTTGGGGAGCCTACAGTGTAGTTGAAAACAAAGGGTAGATAGATATGTAAGAAAAAGATTGACATGCAAAGCAAATCCCAGTAAGGTCAAATTGATGTGGTGATTATCTGGAGCCGGAGTCCAGAGGACGGTCTCTGAAATCAGGCCTGGTGGAAGCCTCAGGTGCTAGCTCCGTCACTTGCAATACTTTGACTCTGGTCAAAACGTCTGCCACTGAGTCTTGGTTTCCTCCTCTGAATAATGGGACTTTAAAAATGGAATAGTCCCTGTGAGAATGACATGAGATGGCCCATGCAAAGTGCTCAGCACAGTGGCTGGCACATCATAAATCCTCATATTAGCTGTTACTATTAATAATATTGCTATTATTATTATCACGGTGATCTGAGAAAGCAGAGGAGATACATAAAGAACTGGACTTTAGAGGAGAGGACAGAGCTTGGCAATCGGGAGGGGCCTGGGAAGTGGCCAGTGGAAAGCAGTATGTCCATGTGGCTCTCCTGTGGAGGAGCTCAGCATCTACAGAGTTTAGTCTTTCCATGTGATTCTGATACGCACCCAGGGTTGCTATGGGAACTCTTAGACAGTCACAGGCAAGATTCACTAAGTGTGGACCACTATATGGAATGAAATTCCTGCCTGGCCATGGCAATTACTTCACCTCATTGGATTTCAGTCCATTCATTTGCAAAACAAGGAGAGTTGATCTACCTTTAGTGAGCTTTAAGTGTCCTCCCAATTCTAGTGCTCAAGGATCTTAAACAGCTTTCCTAACTGGGTGAGAAAGTGTGTTGTGTCATTAACTTCCTTCCATTCCAGTTCATCTCTCCGATGGTTTCCTCAAGCCAACCAGGACCTTGAGTGAACCCTCTGGGTGTGCCCAGCACCCTCCTCCTAGGTCACTGCGTGTCCTATGCAAGTTCACTCTGCAGTCTGACTTGGCCTCTCTGGTACGTTGGAAAGAGGCCAAATTACAATGCAGTGTGCAGGGACTCAGGTGGCTGTCCCCAGCCTGGCTTCCTGAGCCACTTGGAACTTTGTAATTGTGTAACGTGGGGTTCCCGATAATAATCATTGCTAACGTTCCTGAGCATGTATGATGTGTCAGGCACTGTACTGAGAGCTTTAAGTCTATTATCTGGTTTAATCCTTACAATAGCACTGTGACATCAGCATGACGAGTCCCATTTTATAGCTATAGATGTAGAATTGGAGCCTTAAAGAGATTCAATAGCTCGCCCAAGATCACACAGCTGGTGTGTGGTGCAGGAAGGGGTCACACCCTGTTTGCTAGGCTCCGGCACTGAGCCTTCCCCTACTGTACTACATCACCTCCCATAAACCACAAATCACTGTCATTTTTTTGCACCAATGAGTGACCATAGAAGAGGAGTGCCAGCTTGAACACTCATGTAAAAGGCACTGTATTTGTTATGTTAGGTTAAAAGGGATCCCTAGAAACCATTTATTCCTGCATCTGCCCTTAGAAACCTTCCCCAACCTGCCCCCAGCTTACCTTTCCAATCCTCTCACCCTCTGACCGGCTGTGGTCAGGCCACCTGCCACAGGGGCTGCAGTGCTGGGTGATTAAAGGCACAGTCTGGCACTGCATGTCCAGTTTGGTAGCCACTGGCCACGTGTGGCGATTGAGCACTTGAAATGTGGCTAGTCTGAACTGAGAGGTGCTATAGGTATAAAACACACACCAGATTTCAAAGAATGAAATTCTTTGTGTGGAAAAAAAACATGTCAAATATCACATTAATTATTTTTACATTGGTTACCTGTTGAAATGATATTTTGGAAATATTGGGTTAACTAAAATATTAAAATCAATTTCACCTATTTTTATTTTTAATGTGACTACTAGAATATTTAAAATTATGTATGTAGCTAGAATTTGTAGCTCACATTGTATTCCTCTTGGACAGCACTGGTCAGGAGTGAGACCTTCTGGGCTTGAATCCCAGCTCTGTCACATACAATCTGTGTGACCTTGGGCAAATTAATTCATCCACATATGCCTCAATTTTCCCATCTGTTAAATGGGGATGATAATAATTAAGACCTACTTTGTAAGGTTGTTGTGAGCATTTAATGACTTAAATTTCTCAAACAGTGCCTGCTCCTTTGTTTGCTACTTATTATTGCCCTTTGATGCCAAAACAGGCCAGGTTCATTTCTTGCCTATGCTATGTATGCTGTTTTTCTCTCTTGGAAGGCTTTCCGCTTTCTCACCCCTCCTGGGTTCTGTGTCCTCCAAAACAAGCATGGCTTGCCGGAAAGCCCGTGACGCTCCTTCTATTAACACTCGCTTTCTTGCCGTTTGGTCATCATTTCAGCGTGCACACCTGAAGTGTAGTTTGAAGTAGACTGTGACATCAGCCTTGAAATCAGGACCTGTGTCTACTGTGTCATTTCTCTTTCTCTTTCTCTTCCAAGCGGGTTGTCCATAGATCCAACAGTGCCCGGTACAAAGTGGTATTGCGTAAATGCTTGTATATTGACTAATTGATTTATGTGCCGCCTGTTCCCATGCCGGGAAGGTAAGGATTTTCCACATTCTTTTAGACTCCTTACGAGGGAGCGGTCACCTTTCTTCTGCTCATTCTCGGGCACCCATTGTCTCTCCCGGCAGCTGTCCCCAGCATGAACAACTCCATCTCTGTGATTCCTGTTGCCCTGCTGCCTCTCACGCCTTCAGAATTGGTGATGGCTTCCCCCCTCCCCCGCCCGCCCAGCACGTGAATGTTGAGATCAGCTATAATTTTGAAGTCTTAAAAGAAATGGCCTGGGTTCATTAAATTCTAATTGCACTGATGGTAAGCGAAGATAGTTGCTTTAATTAAGAAAGACCTCCCTTGGCCAGTGCTGTGGTGGTGGTGGTGGGGGGGCGGTGGTGGTGCGGCTGAAGATGAGGATTATTTGCGTTGTGCTCGGGGAAGTTCAGAAGCACCAGCACACCCCCAGGCAGCCCAAGCTTCACGTCTGCCAAGCACCGAAATTCTGTCATTACTCTCCTGGGAACCTACCCAGGAGGGGAAACTTTCACCAGCTTTGGATCCTGCTCAAAGTTCAGGGAATATGTCTTCTGGGGAAATCAAGTCTCTCAAAACAATATGCCTTTGCAGGGAAGGATTCTGGTTCTGATTTCTCTTTAACAATCTAGCTTTTAATAGACCTGGACAGAGACCCCTTCTAACACTGATATTGAGATTGCACCATTAATAGCCCTTTCTTTTGAGTTAATCATCATCTCCCTATGAGGACCATCTTGAAAATGCTCCTTGACATTTAGAAGGAGGCAACGTAGTGAGTTCTGCACCCTTAGTATGGATTCGCACTGGGATGTTGACGCTGCAGTATGCTCCAAGAGGAGGGGTGTGAAGGATGCTGGGGAGGAATGTGAGGGGTGCCATGGGGAGTCAGCCAGCGTTCCCAGCATTGCCGAAGCCATTTTTCTCAGGAGAGCCAGGTCCAGCAGAGCTCAGAAGTCCCTGATCAGTGGGTGCAGTAGGTGCCGCGTGGCACTGCCCAGACCCCCTTTCAGGACTGAAGGGTTCATTTCCGTCGCCTGCAGGGAGCGCAGTGCCGGCACTCAGCTGTCAGCCCTCTCTAGAATTGCCCTTGCTGGAGACGGCCTCATCCGTGGACATCCCCAGCCCAGAGGCAGCCTGAACGCAGTGATGAGGATGCGAGGACTCAGTGTGGGACGGCAGCTGTGGGCGGGTTGGCTGAGCCCTGTGCCTACGGTGCAGCCTCCCCTGCTCATTCCTGCTGCCTTCCCCTCCCCCACAGGTGCCGCCACCCAGAGCACTTTCCAGTGTATTTCCTTCAGTCTAGTCTTCATCCTGGAGGGTCTGACGTGTGACAGTTGGTCCCCCTTTTGCAGCCAGGGTGCCGGCACCCAGGTATGCTGGACACCAGCAGGCTTGCCTCAGATGCACTGGCCAGCTGGCTTTCAGGGCCCGCTTTTTTCGTCTCATCTAGTCTTGCTCTTCAGTCAATGTGCGAACCACTCTGACATAATGTCTGTAGCGTCACATGCTAGCTTAGAGTTCAGTTCATGCCTCAGTCGATACGTGTACACTGTTTGCCTCTCCCAAGTACCTCTCACTCACTTCCAGCTGAGGTCTTGCTGATGGGGAGGAATGTGTCTCATTCTCTCATCTTCCCAACATACTCGGCTTCAGACTGAACCTTCTCTGGGGGAATAGTCGGTACTGCCTGCCAGGCAGGGCTTCCAGAGCCCCCTTACAAATCCTCTGAGCCTGTCACCACAGAAGAATGTCATACACTCTGGCTGTCAGTAGGGTACTCTTAAGGTCATTTAGCCCAGCCCCTCATCTAACAGGAACCCTCCTGGGCACCCTGGAAAGGCGATTGCACTTTTCAACCAGGAATATTCAAGATGGCATCCAGTCTCACTGCTAAATACTGGTCCCGAACCAATCGCAAGCCCGGGACCTTAGTTATCTGTTAACAATCCCAAACAAAGCAAGTGAGAAAGCAACCCAGAGGGTTAAGTCAGCTGACAAGAGCACTCAGGAAGCCACACGGTAAGATGGAAATGTAATAAAAGGGCAAACATAATTTGTTTTGGTTTGCTTATCTAAGAACAAGCTAGGTAAGCTGAACAATGCACATCTGAATCACACTCAACCTTGCAAATATGGAAAGATCCCAGAAAGCCAGCTACAGCATCTTTGGCTTAAAATCCTCCAAGAGCAGCAGCAGAGATGCTTATGCTTTAGTCTTAAGGAAAGAGTTCCTTTGGACTCCCTGGCCATCCCTCCTGGTGCCTGTCAACCCGGACAGGTAAGAAGCTCCTTCAGCTATTCAGTGAGAATCCCCCTGGTTCCGAAAGCACCTGTCCTCAGTGAAGGGCAGGGAAGAGCTTGTCCTTCATTCCTCATCAACTTGCCTGCACTTGAACTGCCAGTCCTTCCTGAGAAAATGGTTTCTCTGGTAGGGTGCGGATGTGTCCACAGCTCCATTCCCTTTGGCCAAGTGCCAAGTGACGAAAGTGTCGGGGCTTTTGAAATTGTCAGGGAAACTGATTTCCTTGTCAAGTCTCGTCCTGTACAGTTGGAGGGCCAAATTCTACTTTCATGTTAGCTGCCACGAAGATCAAAGGCTGCTGACAAGGAGCTGAAGGGTTTGTGCCTGGTCTGCTTCAACCTTTCCTCAGTCCGGCATGGGGAATGCTCCTGGCTTTCGGCTTTCTTGAACTCTCTTATCGATCCTCCTTTGTGGGCCAACAGAGGGAGGGCCTGGGAAATAATTTGGAGGGATCCAACTCCGAGAGAGCATTCTTAAATTTACAGCAGGAAGGAAGCCAGAGAAAAGAGAAGACAGGAGGTGGTATGAGCAGAGTCATTTTCTGCCCCAGAAAATGCAGATATATTAAAAGACCGAGAATTGGGGGCACGAGGTTCAATGGCAGTATCAGAGGAGGAGATGGGCGAGGTATCAATCCTTGGTGGAGACTAGAGGATCTCCACCCAGGGGATCTCACAGAGGAAGGGCTGGGCTTTCATTGTTTGTTTTGGGTATTGCCTGAAGCTAGAGCACAAAGGACGTGACTTCTGAAGCCTCTTCCTACATCATGTTTGTCATAATTCCATGAAAGGGAGAGATGAGTGAGTGATGAGCAAGTTCAGGCCATCAGTAGCCCCAGATATATGACGATATACAAAAGCCAAGGGTCAGACTGGAGAAGGTAGGAAGTGGTGCAAGCGAACGTTGTAGAAATCATCCCAGTACACCAAGAGGAAGACCTTGGCAATAAACTGAGGGTGTGGAACAAGGCACCGGGAGAGTGGCGTTTCTAGATTCAAGAGAGCACATTGCTGGCTTTCGATGTGAGCTTTCTCTTTGGTCTTTTGGACAGTGCTAAGCACCATCTCGCGGTTGCCCTCTCCTCTCTACCTGCTTCTCCTTTCCAATACCCACATTTTTCTGACCAGAAAAAAACCTGTTCATGATCCCTTCACCCGCAGGCAGTGTGCACACCTCAATGAGCCAGACAAGGTAGATTCTCACACTATTAGGGGCCACAAGAGACCCGAAGATCTCGAAAATGGGACGAGAAAACATCTCCAGAAAAAGCGACTTGGTATTGGTGTCAGACCACAGCCCAGAAAGAAGATTCCTTCTTACCTGGCCTGATTGTTGGATCTCTTGCAAGGTCCCCGAGGCCAGGAACCCTTATCTATCTAGATGGCCATTTTTCCTTGCTCATCCTCAACTCATTTACCTACATAGCACTTACAATAGTGTGCTATCCCAGTCTATTTGGTTCTTGAGCTAGAACAAGAGGCTGGATGGTAAGTTTGTGTAGAGAGGAGTCCCATTATCTTAATCTACTTGGTTTCTGCATTGCATGTAGCAAATAGCAAGAATCCAGATAGTAAGGTATTATCCAATAATATATACAAATCTACTAAATTTCTGAGTTTAGATGGCAAAATTTACTTGTACTTTTAGTATTTCCATAAAACCATCTCTCCCTTGATAGTGGGTTTCTTGAGGGCAAGCACCATGTTCCTCTGTGTTTCTGCCTGGCACCCAGCATACTGCTGGAATGCTCGATGAATAAATCAAATTACATAAAACGGGTAGAAAACACTAGTTAGATATTGGAGTGGACAAACTAGACCAGATGGAACTGGGCAGTAGAATGTGAAAAGCATATGACAAAAATTTGAACATATACGAAACAAAGTTCTCAACCTTGGCTGTCTATAGGAGCTGTCCAGAGAGCTTTTGAAACACACTGGTGTTCAGCCCTCATGCTGAGCCAATCAAAGCTCCTCAGAGCGTCCCAATGGGGATCCAGGCTGGTCTACCATAATTTGCTGTTCCTATTTGAGAGCTACATGGTGGGCATGTCCTACTAGTAGTAGGTTTACCTTCTACCAGTTGACACATGTGGGGGAAATCTTCCCACCCACATTTGCTAATTTGTATGCAGCCAGAGATGGGCAACACTCAGGCTTGGTGAACCATCCGGGCCATTGAGAATGTCAATATAACTTGATTACCATCTTCATTTCATGAAGGTTTACTAGGCCCAGCAGCACTGTAGATGCGGTGAGGGTTATGAACGGACCTAAGACAAGGCGCCTTATTTCCGGGTGAGAAGCAGGGCTGCGGGGAGCACCCGTGACTCTCCATGTGGCAGTGCACCAGCAACTACATGCCAAAGTGCACAGTGGGAATGGAAATGGTGGTGGGTGTTCATGGGCAGTGAGAAGTTACACAGGAAGTATGTCTTGTGCTGGATCTCAAAGGCTGAGTGGGATTTGAAGCGGGGGGTGGGGGGGGAGGACAATTCCAATTCTAGGCACAAGTGGTGTAGGGCCTGAGAGTGGCAGTTGTTTCTGACCCACCACTGGCCCTTTAACTGCAAGCAGTTCTGGTGCCAGGTGGAAGTCAGACAGGACAGCAACGTCTTCCGGGTGTGTACACAGACTCCCTCCCCCTTTCCTCCCATCAGCTTCCTGGGCTCTTGCTCCCTGGCCCTTCACATGTGGATCAGGAACTCGGCCTCACTACCCACCCCAGCTCCCTTGGTTTGGTGATGGAGCTGGACTCTTTCCTTGATCTTACTGTCCACTGGGTTCTGCACTCTCTTGATTTTAATATCTCTGGGAACTTTCAGTGGGGTACAGTGTCTACTCCATGTTGCTCCTGGACCTCTCTTCAAGTGGGCTAGTCCAGCCTCTCCCTGCTCCAGCATGTACCCCAGAATTCTAAGGTGTGGTCTCAGCCAGGGCAATGAGGAAGAGAGCAAGGATGCCTGTGTCTACAATAGTGCTTTCCAACCTTCTCCACGTCGTGGGACACATAGAGAAATGATAGCATGCATATGGTAAATGGAGCTACCTACTCTCTGCCATATTGCAGAAGTGACCGGCCCTGAGGGCTGAGGGGATCTGAGATCTGCATACCTGTAACTGAGCTGACACACGCCAGAGGGAAAGCTGTGTCCTGAACAACTCTGCTGCCGGCTGATGTCCTAATTTCTGCCAACCTCCAGGCCAGCAGAACTGTTCAGTTCAAGTGCCCCAAACTTTTAAAAAAAGAGAAACATTTTAATAGAGTTATGGATATTAAAGCCAAAATTAAGATAGTCTTGCATCTCCCATTTGGGGCAAGGCCCTCCTTTTACCAATGTGACATGTTGCACAGCCATTTATAGCTAGAGCCTGCCAGCAGCCATAGAAGGACTGGATCTGGAAGCAGAACCCCATACCCTTGGGAGCAAGATGGGATGGAGGCAAGGTCCCAGAACCAGGGCTGGGAGGTTCCAACTGGAGAGCAAATTCGTGCTCAGGGGTATGTACAAAAGTCTTCTGGGGTCCAGGCAAGCAGTTGCCAGACGCCTGGGTCTCCAGGGCTGGAGTGAACAAGGTGAGTGGATCCTGGAACTACTCAGTCTTCTCTCCACTTCCACCACGGTGGGGAAGGCCCAGCAGGTGAGGGATCCCAAACCGAGCTGCAGAATCAGATTACTAGCCAGGGATTCTGGGTGAGCAACATCAGGAGAAGGAGACAAGCCTGCAGTTGGAGAGGACAAGCTAAACTAGGATGCCCCAAATGGGGTCAGAGCTAGAGCAATTGGGCAGCCGAGAGTAGCACATGCTCTTCAGTGTTAGGGATCTCGGCTTATTTATCTCTGTGTTCCTGCTCCTTGTAGAGCTGCCATGTCGTTGAATTAATTGTTTTTTGAATGAATGAATACAGGGCTGGGTCCAAAGTCATAAAAATCAAGTGGTTCAAGCTACAGAGACAGCAGCTGCCGGGTCTGGGAAGTCACCACAGGACAACTTGCCACGTGTGAGCAGAAGTCAGTGAAGTTCCTCCAGCGGTACGCTGGGCTGGGGGCGGGAGGGCACCACAGTCTAGAGGGCAAAGGCGCAGGCCAAGTCACCGCAACAACACCGCCGTGTCTCCGGCTGTCAGAGGGGCTCACATACCTCACCGAGCGTTTCTGAGCCACACGACAACCTCCCGAGGGTATCCCAGAGTGGATCAGCTGTGCGCCCTGTCCCCGACCATGCGTTTCTTCCCTGAGCACCAGCCAGATGAAGCGGAGGCCGGGGATTGTTTACCTACAGCACATGTGGAGTGGGAAGTCGGAAGGCCAGTGGAAGAAACTCCGGCTCCAGGCGAAAGCCAGCTGTGCAAGGAGCCCTGGGGGATGAGGAACTGGGGAGCCAGAATACATATTTAACTTGCGTTTTGGAACACTGTGCTTGTGTGGCTGTCACCATTGTGGTGGACAAGCTGTGGGGCTTAAATATTTACACTCCTAATTGTTCCCACCAAACTGCTGGATGTACCCATTCTACTGTAAGTTGTCTGTCTGTCTGTTCATTCATTCATTCATTCACCTACTTACTTTCCTGTTTTTAAAATTTTTTGTTAGCTCTGGAAGGAGGTTGAGGGAGGGGAGGAGGTACAGAGGTTAAGTAAAGAGAAAGGAAATAAAACCACGAGATGGAAAGTAGAGGTAGAAAAAGTGCTGACTCGCTTCTAGGTCTTTTACACAGTTGTTGGCTTTTTGCTTTTTAACTTTTTATTTTGGAATAATTTTAGATTTACCAAAATGTTGCAAAGGTAGCAAAGAGAGTTCCCGTATCTCTTACACCCAGCTTCCCCTAGTGTCAGCATCTTGTGTGTCGATAGTACATTTGTGAAAACTAAGAAATTAGCATTTGTACAACTGCGCACTAAACTCCACAGTTACTCAGTGTCACCAGTTTTCCCTCCAAAGTCCTTTTTGTGTTCCAGCATCCAATCCAGAATACTGTCACTTTGTATTTAGTGTTTGTCTCCTTAGTCTCTTTGGATCTGTGTCAGTTTCTCAGTTTTTTTTTTTTTTTTTTTTTTTTTTTTTTGAGACAGAGTCTCGCTTTCTTGCCTAGGCTAGAGTGAGTGCCGTGGCGTCAGCCTAGCTCACAGCAACCTCAAACTCCTGGGCTCAAGCGATCCTGCTGCCTCAGCCTCCCGAGTAGCTGGGACTACAGGCACGAGCCACCATGCCCGGCTGATTTTTATATTATATATATTAGTTGGCCAATTAATTTCTTTCTATTTTTATGGTAGAGACGGGGTCTCGCTCAGGCTGGTTTTGAACTCCTGACCTTGAGCAATCCGCCCGCCTCGGCCTCCCAGAGTGCTAGGATTACAGGCGTGAGCCACCGCGCCCGGCAGTTTCTCAGTTTTTTATGACCTTAACAGTTTTAAATGGTGGTGGTCAGTTATTTTGTAGAATGCCTCTCAATTTGGGTTTGTCTGACATTTTTCTCATGATTAGACTAGGTGCTTTGAGTGTGGGGAGAGAACGCTACAGGGTGAAACCCTATTCCTCATGGAGCGTATCTGGGGATATACATGCTATGGACATGATGTTGACCGTGGTCACCTGGTCCACGTGGTGTTTGCTGGGCTTCCCTGCTGTAGGGCTACTATGTTTCTCTCTATATTCTACTCTTTAGAAGCAAGTCACTAAGTCCAGCCCGTACTCAAGAGCAGAGGAGTTACGCTCCACCTCCTGGAGGGGGATTATCTACATATATTATTTGAAATTCTTCTGTAAGGGAGATTTATCCCTGCTCCTCCTTTTATTTATCCAATGATTTATGTGTATCAGCTTCTTAGGGCCGCTATAACAAATGACCACAAACTAGGTAGCTTAAAACAGCAGGAAGTTATTCTTTTGTAATTCATGAGGACAGAAGTCTGCAATCCAGGTACTGGCAGGGCTGATTCCTCCTGCAGCCTCTGAGGGAGAATGTGCTCCAAGCCTCTCTCCCAGCTCTGGTGTTGCTGGCAGCCCTAGTGTTCCTCGACTTGTAGATGTTTCACCTTGATCTCCGCCTTCATGGTCACACTGCCGTCTTCCGTGTGTGTCTCTGTGTCCTCTCCTCTTATAAGGACAGCAGTGATTGGATTTGGGGTCCACCTCGAATCCAGGGTGATTGCATCTCAAGATTCTTAGCTAATAATATTGCCAAAAATGCCATTTCTACATAAAGTCATAATCTGAGGATACAGTGGACATGCATTTTGAGGGGACACAATTCAACTCGTTATTATCAGTAGGGACTCATGGATATTTATTTTATTCTTTGGATTAGAATCTATTTATTTATTTTTCTCAAATTTTTCTAGCTTTGGCTATTGGGAGCTCTTCCAGGTGAGCATCTATGTCCTTTTTACAGGCCCCTGTCTTGTCATAGTCATCTTCTTCTCCCTATTCCTCTTCCTCCCTTTCCTCCTCCTCCCCCCTCCTCCTCCTCCTCCTTCCTCTTCCCTTTCCTCCTTCTCCTCCTCCTCTCCCTCCTCTCCTCCTCCTCCTCCTCTTTCTTCTCTCTCTCTCTCTCTCTCTCTCTCTCTCTCTCTCTCTCTCTCTCCCCGTTTCAGTACTTCCTTGCTTCCTGACACTCTAGGCTCACCTTGTATTTTCTTCTCGAGCGCTAGAACCAGCCGTTTCTCCACAGAGCCCCAATTCCTTTCACTGGAGAACGGTATTTCCCCAGTGCCACTGGAGATCCAAGAGTTGGTTGTGTTTGTTGCCACCAGGTTTCTCTGCTTCTGGGCCCCCTCTGCAGCTAGACCTAGGAAATCTATGGATGTAAGCTACCCCGCGTATGCACACGTATCGCCGTTGATTCTCTATGTATCTGCTACACATTAAGTTGAAGACTAATTCTTATTGATCTCTCCTCCTCTAACCCAGCACCGGGATCCTTTCTGGCGTTCTCTGGCGTAATTGTCACTTCTTCATCTGGCAGTGAGAAGCCTGGCTCCCCTCATCTCTAGCTCATTTATGTGTTTGTTCAGCCCTAGTTTCGTAGTTGTTAACTTGTATCTCTGGGAGAAACACATTTACCAACTAGAATCTAGTGTTTTGTGCAGTTCTTTTTGTCTTTAGCCTCACAGTTCCCGTTTCCCCACGTTACTCAGGTCGTCTTTTTTCCCCACTGTCCTGCAGTGAGGCGACGCCATACGGTTTACAGAACAGATTCATTTGTCAAAGCGTGTGCTTCATTCTGGGAGCCCCCAACATCCTGGTTGATTCTTTAACATTTGCATACAGTGAAGTTCACTTTTTGTGGCATACAGTTCTGGGGGTTTTGAAGAATGCAGAGAATCAGGTAACTACCACCCCAATGCCATGCAGAACAGTTCCATCACCCCCAAATTTCCCCTAGCATACTGCATGTTAGTCAATGAGACACTAATTGTTTCTTACAGGACACTACTCTGAGCACCTAGGTAACCTTACAAAGAGCAGTTTCCCATCCATTACTGGGGACATTGTCTGCTACGAGATCTACAATCATTTCATTGCCGACAGCATGTGTGTGGGTGGCACTTCAGGAGGACGCAGAAAAGGAACAAAGTATTTTAGGACAAAATAGAGATTTTTGAAAGCTATTTCAAACTAATAATTTATTAATTTAATTTAACAGTAAACGTTATTTATCTACTTCTTATGCACTCATCTGGTGTTAGGCAATTTGGGAAAGATGGGAAACATACTAGCATGAAAAGTGTAGGTTTGGTAGGAGGCACTTCTAGTTAAATGCAGTGGATTGTTGGCAAACATGTATGTCCATTCCTTCCCAAACCCCACTAACATGATAGGACAGAATAAAAATATATACCCTGCAAGGACAAAGTGAGGAGACCACACTGACAAAACACTTCAACTAAATGGGGCTGTCCCTGGATATATCCACGTGGCTGACTCCCTCACCCTCTTCAGGTCATTTCCCAAGTGTCACCTGTTCAGTGTGCCTACCCTGTCCACCCCGTCTGAAATTACAGCCTGACATCCCTCTCCCCACACTTCTGATTCCCTTATCTTGTTCTAATACTATCCATAACACACGTATGTGTCATATCTACTGCCTGTTTTGTTCACTGATATATCCCAAACTGCTAGAATATTATTCATCATGTTGTAGGCACTTAATAACTGACCTTTCAAATGTATAAATGATGATGTGGTCAATGGAAGGTTGATGGATGCATGGGAACTGACTTAGCAGAGCAGAGAAATTCACAGGTACCTGCAGGAGAGGCACTGACAGGAAACTGGCCCAGTAAGACACAGGAGCTAAAGGCAGGGCTATGAACCAGGAGTTATTGATAGGTTATAAGAGAGTTGTTTCCCCACCCAGGCTACCAGACAACTGCCTTTTTCCTGCCCTTTCCCCAATTCTAGCAGAGGATCAAAGAAATTAAACCAGAGAGAAAGATTCCTCTCTTGGGAAATCACCTGGCACTAGATAAAAAGACTCAGACATTGCCATTGAGGATCCGACAAGCAATACCTAAAAGTGAAAACTAAAGAAATAACAGGATATTTTGTTATAAGCTTTGCAGTATTGTCTGACTTTTTAAATTATGCAACATGTATTACCTTTATAAAATAAAAATAGACTAAAATAAATAAACAACTTGGGGACACCTATTTTATTTGGGACCAAAAAAGAATTAAGTTGCTTTTCCAGATAACTGAAGTTTTTCTTTGAAAACCATAACTTTTAAAAAACTTTTTATTATTGAAATGTTTATGGAAACATTTATTATGTTATTTATTTAAAAACTTTTTATTATTGAAATTATTTATGGAAACTTTTTATTATTGAAATGTACTTAGAAGGAAATAGAACAATATATAGAATTCTCATATACCCATTACATTGTTTCAACAGTTTTTTAAAACATTTCCTGTATTATTTTATTTATTTATCTAGTTATCTGCCTATTTAAATTCCAGACATCATACAATTTCTTCCCCAAATACTTCAGTATGTATCTTAGCAAGAAAACAATTAGACTTTATATAATAAAACTTCTCTAACTTTGTATATGTTGGATTATTTATTTTCTTGTGCAATTACTTAAGTTTTCTTTTTTCTTTTTATTAAATTTGTAGAGCTAGGATCCAATTTATTTTCAAGTTTATAGCGTACCATGTCAGGAGGCATATAATGTCTGGTTGTCCCATTCCTCATGATATGAATGAAGTTTGACTGGTGGGTTAAGGGACTGTCAGCCTAACCCATCCATTATGATGTTTCCCATCAAACTTTTGAATAATGGCTTCACCATCCATTGATAGCACATGAGTTCATTAGACATTGCAAGATGTCATTCCTTTTGCATGTATTAGTTGATATTCTATAAAATAGAACTTTCTTTCAACTATAGTCATGTGTTGCTTAAAGATGAGATTATGTTCCGGGAAACGCCATTGTTAGGTGACTCTTCCGTTATACAAACATTACAGGGTGGACTTACACAAAACTAGATGGTGTAGCCTACTGTGTACCTAGGCTATGTGGTACAGCCTGTTGCTCCTACCCTACAAATCTGTGTGGCATGTGACTGAACTGAATACTGTAGGAAATTGTAATGCAATGGTAAGTATTTGTGTATCTAAACACATCTAAACGTAGAAGAGTTGCAGTGAAAATATGGTATAATCTCATGGGAGCACCATCATATCATATGCGGTACATGTGACCGTATTTGGATATCCCTAGAAAAGCAGAATAAATGCTTAATACTGTCTCTTTACCTATTTTCAGAACAACGCATTGGTGCTCTAGCAATTTCCAAAAGTGTCCAATGAGGGTTATTTGTTGCTTTGTTTTGAGGAATTATCATGGACTCGGGATTTTAAAACCAACTATATCGAGGCATACTTTACATAAATTATCCTGCACACATCTGACAAATGTGCAGCCCACCATGTGACCACCACCTCAACCAAGACACAGCGTTTCCATCACCCCCAAAGTTTTCTTACGCCCCTTTGCAGGCAATCGCCCCTCTATTTCCATCCTCAGGCAACCCTGGATTTCTTTCACTGTTGATTAGTTTCTTTGTTCCAGACTTTCATGTAAATAAACTTATACAGTGTACTCTTTTGTTTCTCATTTCTTTCACATGGCATAATGTTTTTGAGATTCACACATGCTATTAAATGTATTAATAGTTTCTTTTTATTACTGAATAGTATTCCATTTTATGAATACATCATAATATGTTTATCTATTCATATTTTAATAGATATTTAGGGTGTTTTTAGTTTTTGGCTATTCCAAATAAAGCTGCTATGAACATTGCATACAAGTCTTTGTGTTGCTAAAGGCTTTTATTTATCTTTGGTGAATACCTAGGAGTAGCATTCTCAGTTGTATGATAGGTGAATATTTAACTTTACAAGAAGCTGCCACACTGTTTTTCAAAGTGTTTGTACCCTTTCATTCCCACCAACAATGTATGAGAGTTTTTGCCAACACTTGATATTGTCAGATTTTTAAATTACAGCTATTCTTGGGCATGTGAGATAGTATTTCATTGTGATTTTAACTAGCACTTCCTGATAACTAACAAAGTTTTGAGCATTCCTGTCATATCTTCCTTTGTTAAGTGTCTCTTCAAATCTTTTGCTCATTTTAAAAATTGGTACACAGTACTTGTACATATGTGTGGGGTACATGTGATATTCTGTTACATTCACAGAATGTGTAATGATCAAGTCAGGGTATTTAGGATATCCGTCACTTTGAGCACTTGTTATTTCTATGTGCAGGGGACACATCAGATCCTCTCTTCTAGCTATTTTGAAATATACAATACAATAGCACGTTACTGCGCTACTGAACATTAGAACTTCTTCCTTCTGTGCACGGTATGTTTGTACCCATACAGATGCAGGCTACTATCATTCTACTCTTTACTTCCATGAGAACAACTTTTCAAGCTCCCACATGTGAGTGACACAGCATTCTTCTGTTCATTTTTTAATAGACTTTATTTTTAGAGCAATTTTAGGTTCACGGCAAAACTAAGAGAAACAGAGATATCTCATATATCCCTTGCCCTCACACATGCATACCTTCTCCCATTACCAATATCCCCACCAGAATGCTACATTTCTTACAACTGATTGACCTACATTGGAACATCATTATCCCTTAAAGACTGCAGTTTATATTAGAGTTCACTCTTGGTGTTGTACATTTTATGGGTTTGGGCAAATGTATAGTGACACGTATACACCATAATAGTTTCATAGGAAGTGGTTCCTAAAACCCTCTACAAATCCTCTGCTACGCCTATTCCTCCCTCCCTCCCTGCTAAGTCCTGACGACCACTGATCTTTTATTGTCTCCACAGTTTTACCTTTTCCAGAATGTCATGTAGTTGGAATCATACAGTATGCAGCCTTTTCACATTGGCTTCTTTGACTTAGCAATATGCATTTAAGGTTTCTCCATGTCTTTTCATGGTTTGATAGCTCATTTTAGCGCAGAATAATATTCCATTGTCTGGATGTACCCCAGTTTATTCATTCACCTACTTAAGGACACTTTCGTTGCTTCCAAGTTTTGGCAATTATTAGTGAAACTGCTATAAACATCCATGTGTAGGTTTTGTGTGGACATAATTTTTCAGTTCCTTTGGGTAATTATCAAGGGGCGCATTTCCCGGATTGTATGACAAGAGTATATTTTATATGAAACTATCAACCTATCTTCCAAGTTGGCTGTATCATTTTGTATTACAATGAATGAGTTTCTGTTGCTCTACATCATACCCAGCGTTTGGTGTTGTCAGTGTTCTAGAATTTGGCCTTTCTAATAGGTATGTAGTGGTATCTCATTTTTTGTTTTATTTTGCATTTCCCTGATAACATGTGATATCAAATATCTCTCCATATATTTATTTGCCAGTGGTATATCTTATTGACAGATGTCTGCTAAGGTCTTTTGCCTATTTTTAAATCAAGTTTTTTGCTTTTTTATTGCTGTTTAAAGAGTTTTTTGTATATTTTGTTTTTTAGAATAAATTTTATTGTGTTTATTTAAGGTCTATAATATGATGTTATGGGTCTTTGCATATTTTGGGTAACAGTCTTTTGCCAGACATATTAACTATTTTGCAAATATTTTCTTCCAGTCTGTGGCTTGTCTTTTCATTCTGTTAACAGTGTCCTTTGTAGAGCAGAAAATTTTAATTTTAATTTTTCTATCAATTCTTTCTTACGTGGATTATGCCTTTGGTGTCATATTTCAACAGTCATTGCCAAACTGATCACCTCGATTTTCTCTTATGTTATCTTCTAGGACTTTCATAGTTTTGCTTTCTACATTTAGGTCTGTGATACATTCTGACTTAATTTTCTCAAGGATGTACAGTCTGTGTCTAGATTCACATTTTTGCATGTAAATGTCCTATTGCTTCCACATCAGTTATTACAAAGACTGTCTTTTCTCCATTGTAATGCATTTTCTCTTTCGTCAAAGATCAATTGACTAATTGATGTGGATCTATTTCTGGTCTCTATCCTTGTCCATTAACCTATTTGTCTGTTCTTTCACCAATTCCACATTGTCTTGATAACTGTAGCTTAATGGTAAATCCTAAAGTCAGGTAACATCAGTCTTCCAACTATGTTTTTCTCCTTCAGTATTGCATTGGCTATTCTGGGTCTTTTGCCTCTCCATATAAACTTTAGAATCCATTTGCCAATATCCACAAAATAGCTTGCTCAGAATTTGATAGGGAATGCATCAAATCTGTAGATCAAGTTGGGAAGAACTGACATCTTGACAATATTGAATCTTCCTATCCATAAATATGGAATATCTCTTCATTTATTTAGTTCTTCTTTGATTTGTTTCATCAGAGTTTTGTAGTTTTTCTCATATAGGTCATGTACATATTTTGTTAGATTTATACCTATTTAATTTTTTTAGATTCTAATATAAATGGTATTATGGTGTTAATATCAAATTAACACTTCTTGATTGCTAATATATAGCAAAGCAATTGACTTGTATATTAGTTAAACTTGTATGCCACTTTGCTGTAATTGCTTATTAGTTCCAGGAGTTTTTTGTAGATTCTTATAGATTTTTACATAAACAATCATGTCAACCGCAAACAAAGACAGTTTTATTTCTTCCTTCCTAATTAGTGTACATTTTATTTCCTTTCATTGTCATATTGTATTAACTAGGACTTCCAGTATAATGTTGAAAAGGAGTGGTGAGAGGGACATCCTTGCCTTGTTCCTGCATCTACTGATATGATCATGGAGTTTTTCTTCTTTAGCTTGGTGATGAGATGGATTACATTATTAATAATTGTTTTTGAATGTTGAGCCAGCCTTGCACACCTGGAATAAATCCCATCTGGCCATGGTGTATAATTCTTTTTACATATTGTTGGATTCGGTTTACTAATATTCTCTTGAGGATTTTTGCATCCATGTTTATGAGAGATATTGGCCTACAGTTTTCTGTTCTTTTAATGTCTTTTTCTGGTTTTGATATTGGGGTAGTGCTGGCTTTATAGAATAGGAAACATTCCCTCTACTTCTATTTTCTGAAAGAGATTGCAGAGAATTTGTATACTGTCTTCTACAAATGTTTGGTATAATTCACCAGTGAACTTATCTGGGCCTGACCTGGTACTTTCTGGTTTGTAAGTTTACTAATTATTTATTCCATTTATTTAATGATTATAGGCCTACTGTGTTTTTCAAGTAATTGGTCTATTCATCTAGGTTATCAAATTTGCGGGCCTTACTCTTTTATTATCCTCTTATTTTCCATAAAGTCTGCAGTGATGTCTCCTCTTTCATTTCTGATATTAGTAATTTGAGACGTGCTTCTTTTTCTTTTCTTAGTTAACCAGAATAGAGGCTTATTTATTTTATTGATTTTTTTCAAAGAACCAGTTATTGGTTTCATTGATTTTCTCTATTGATTTCTTATTTTATACTTTGTTGATTTATGCTTTAATTTTTCTTATTTTTTTCTCTGATCACTTTGGATTTAATTTGCTCTTCTTTTTCCAGTTTCCTGAGATGAAAGCTTAGATTATGTTTAGTTTTTTCTTTTCTAAAATATGCATTCATTGTTATAAATTTCTCTCTAAGTACTACTTCTCCTGCATCCTACAGATTTGAATATGTTGTGTTTCCATTTTCATTTAGTTCAAAATATTTTAAAATTTCTCTTGATATTTCCTCTTTGACTCATGTGTTATTTAGAAGTGTGTTGTTTAATCTCAAACTATTTGGATTTTCCATTTACCTTTTTGTTATTGATTTCTAGTTGAATTCATTGCAGTCTGAAAGCAGGCATTGTATGACTTCTATTCTTTTAAAATTTTCAAGATATTTTATGGCCCAGACTGTGATCTTTCCTGATGAATATTTCATATGAGCTTGAGAAGAATATGTATTCTACAATTTTTGAATGAAGCAATCTATAGTCTATAGAAACTTTATGTATTTTGACATTCTGTTGTTACACACATGCATGTTAAATATTTTTATGGGCTGGGCATGGTGGCTCATGCCTATAATCTCAGCACTTTGGAGGTTGAGGTGGGTGAATTGCATAAGGCCAGGTGTTTGAGACCAGTCTGAGCAAGAGCAAGACCATGTCTCTACAAACAATAGAAAAATTAGCTGGCCATGGTGGCACACACCAATAGTCCCAGCTACTTGGGAGGCTGAGGCAGGAGGATTACTCAAGCCGAGGAATTTGAGGTTGTAGTGAGCTATGATGACAGTACTGCACTCTAGCCTGGACAACAGAGCAAGACTCTGTTTCAAAAAAAATTCATAACTTCTTGGAAACTGATCCCTTTATTATTATGTAATGCCCCTCTTCATCCCTGGTAACTTTTCTTGCTCTGAAATCTGCTTTATCCAAAATTAATATAGCTACCCTTGTCTTCCTTTGATTAGTGTTAGCATGGTATATCTTTCCCCATCCATTTACTTTTCATCTATTTGTGTCTCCATTTTTACAAGAGATTTCTTATAGACAACATATAATTGGGTCTTGTTTTTTATCCACTCTGACAATCTCTGGTTTTTAATTGGTGCCTTCAGATCATTGATGTTCAAAGGGGTATTAATATAGTTGGATTAATATCTATCATATTTGTTATTGTTTCTGGTTTTTGTCCTATTCCTTGTTCTTACTTTTGTCTGACATTCATTTTCTGCCTTCTGTGGTTTAATTGAGTATTTTATGTGATTCCATTTTCTGTCCTTATCATATCACTTATACTTCTTTTTCTTTTCTTTAGTGGTTTCCCTAGGTTGGCTTTCATATTGGTTTAGCACAGTATACATTTACAGCTAACCCAAGTCCACTTTTGAATACACTATGCTGCTTCACAGTTAGCAGGGGTACCTTGTAGTAACAAAACAATCCTAATTCCTCCCTCTCCCTTTCCTTGTGCCATTTCTGTCATCCATTTTGTTTATACATATTCTATATACATATATTTTACATAATTGGACACTATTTTTGCTCTTATTATTTTTAACAATTATCTATTAAATCAACTATGAATGAGAAAAATAAAAGTTGCTATTTTGCCTTCACTCATTCCTTTTTAAAAGTGCTTCCTTTCTTTATGTAGATCCAAGTTTTTGACCTATACCTTTTTCCTTCTCTCGAAAGAAACTTTTTAGTGTTTTTTGCAAGGCAGGTCTAGTGGCAATATGGTTTCAATTTTTGTTTATTTAAGAAAGTATTTATTTTTGAAGAATAATTTCACAGATTACAGAATTTGAGATTGGTGGGTTTTTTTTCAACACTTTAGGTATTTCATTGCATTCTCTTCTTGTTTACATGGTTTCTGAGAAGTCAGATGTAATTCTTATTTTTGCTTCTCTATAGGTAAATTCTTTTTCCCCTGGCTTCTTTCAGGACTTTTTTCTTTTGATTTTCTGTAGTTTAGATATAACGTGTAGGTGTGGTGTGTAGTGGTGTTTGCTGTTGTTGTTTTGGCATTTACCTTGGTTGGTGTTCTCTCAGCTTCCTGCAGCTATGGTTTGGTATCTGACATTAATTTGAGGGGAATTTCTAGTCATTATTGTTTCAAATATTCTTCTGTATATTTCTCTCTTTCTCCTCTTTCTAGTATTCTATTACATGCATGTTATACCTTTTGTAGTCCTCCCACAGTGGTTGCATCTTCCATTCTGGGTTTGTGGGGTTTTATTTTTCCAGTCTTTTTCTGTTTCTTTTCCATTTTAAAAATTTCTATTGAAATATCCACAAGCACAGAGATTCTTTCCTTAGCTATATCCAATCTCTAATAAGCCCATCAAAGGCATTCTTCATTTCTGTTGCAATGTTTTTGATCTCTAGCACTTCTTTACTGTAGAATTTCCACATCTCTGTTTCTTTTCTTTTCTTTCTTTTCTTTTCTTTTCTCCCCCCCACCTTTTTTTTTTGAGACAGAGTCTCACTCTGTTCCCCAGGCTAGAGTGCCATGGCATCAGCCTAGCTCATAGCAACCTCAAACTCCTGGGCTCAAGCAATCCTTCTGCCTCAGACTCCCAAGTAGCTGGAACTACAGGCATGCGCCACCATGCCCAGCTAAATCTATATATTTTTAGTTGTCCAGCTAATTTATTTCTATTTTTAGTAGAGACAGTGTCTCGCTCTTGCTCGGGCTGGTGTCAAACTTTTGAGCCTCAAACGATTCATCTGCCTCGGCCTCCCAGAGTGCTAGGATTACAGGGGTGAGCCACTGTGCCTGGCCCACATCTCTGTTTCTATTGCCCGTTTGTTCTTGAATGCTTTCTACTTTATCCATTAGAGGCGGTAGCATATTAATCATAGTTGTTTTAAATTCTTGGTCTGAATCTTCTGTATCTGAATCTGGTTGGAATGCTTGCTCTTCCTCTCCAAATTGTGCTATTTGCCTTTTAGTATGTCTTGTAATTTTTCCTGATAGCCAGATGTGATGTAATGGGGTAAAAGGAGCTGCTGTAAACAGGCCTTTTGTATGTGGTGGTGCGGTGTGGGGGAGGGGAAGCATTCTGTGGTCCCAGACTAGCTCTCAGTCTTTTAGTGAGCTTGTGCCTCTGGACTTGAACTCTACAAGTGCTTCTCAGTCCTCTCCTGCCCCCTGGTAAAACTGTGTGGCTAGAGGAAGCTGGAGTTGGTGTCCCTTCTCCCACGTGGAAGGCTAGAGAGGGTTGTAGTTGGGTATTTTCCTCCCCCCAGGTCAGTTAGACTCTGAGAAAACTCCAGCAGGTTGGGTAGCTGGTTAAATAGCTTCTCCTGAGGGCAGACTTTGTCAAGAAGATCAAAATGCTCTGGTATGTATTAAGATAGTTCCTTTCCCCTCCCCCTGCCAAGAGCAGGAGGGGATTTTTCTCCAATATTCTCTGTGAGAACCTAGTCTAGCTGCTGGAGGTAAAACTTACAAAAGTGTGGGGCTCCTCCTAGTACTTGGTCCCCCTGGAGTTTTTAACTCTCAGACTTGTCCACACTGAGCCTCCTGCAATATGTCAATTCCAGTTTAGGTTTTCCTACCCTGGCACTGGTTCCTACAGAGGGTTTTGTTGTGGTTTCTGCTCTGGTAAGTGTGAATCTCTGTGTTCACCTGTCTGCTACCCGATTTGGGGGGTAGCAGTTTGCCCTGCGACCTTACCTCACACAGATCTAAGAAGAGTTGTTGACTCTTCAGTTAGTCCAGCCTTTTTCTTGTTGTTAGGATGCAGTGGGGACTTCTGAGCTACTTACCTGCTGGACTAGACACCAGGTCTTTACTCATCTTGTATTGGACCGTTGGTCTTCTTATTATTGAGTTTATATTTTGGATCTATGTCCTTTGGCATACATATGGATTGCAAATGTGTTCTCTGAACTCATGAGTTTTTAGATATTTGATGTGTTTCAGTCAATTGCAGTTATTATTCTTTTTAATGCTCAAATTGTTCTATTTTATTAAGACAAAGTTTTTAAAAGCACACATATTTGAACCATTTTGTAAGAAATATGTCAGAAATGTATATCTGTCAAAGACAAAATCTATTGAACTCACAGTTTAGATTTTTAAAATAAATTATGAATGTCATCATATAAATACTCATAATTCCTTACTACTACTAACTACTTCTTTAATAAATGATGCCATGTCACTCTGGGATATGTCAGTAAGGAAATAAAATTGATTTTGTAACAAACGTGGCAGAACTTGCTAAACAAAATGTGACTTGTCCTTCACACAGTTTAGGAGACTATCATTATATTCCAAAGTGGTCGATTGACGTAACTCAGCACGTTTTGAACTCTTCTTTGGATGTCGTTCCGATTTCATTTAGGCATCTTACAAGAAAATCAACTCATGTCCTCAATAATATATTATTTAAAAGTAGGCATTTATTAAAACTTGACTCTGGGCCTAGCACAGGACTAGATGCTTCACATCCACTGTCACACTTGATCTCACACAAGTCCTGGCAGATGGGCATTATTAGTTCTATGCTGTAGATGATAAAACTGACATTGAAGAAGACTGAGTTGCCTGCCTACAGCCAGGCAGTTACTAAATCACAAAGATTGCACGTAAACCTGGTTCTCATCGAACCCCAAGGCTGTGCTTGTCACAGTATACCATAATGTCTCCTATCACTTTTAGTGATTTCAGAAAACCAGAATGCACTTCAAATGGTAGAAGATTTGCAGAGTGTAGCTTCTTACACACTGTGGACTCCAAGGTGTGTTTGGAAGAGATTTCAAACTGTTCTTAGTAACGGCAACTCCCAGAATGTGACCATTCTCCCTGCATGACTGCTTCAGAGAAGACAAGACCAAGTGTTTCTCAGTGTCACTACCTCATTGTTCTTTTCATACCATCTTTGTCCTTTCCCTTCTTTGCTGTTGCCTGTTTTACTCCTGTAACTGCTTCCTGGTCTCTAAAGTTTCTAATCTAGTATTTCTGTTCCCATGGGCCGGGAGAGGGGTTCGAAGGCAGCTACAGACGTGTGGATCTCGGTGCCCCTTTTGACTGCAAAGAGACCCAGAGACCTTCTGTGTAGGCTGTGGCCTGATTTTGAGAGTGTCTTGGTTTGGGGCTTTTGACTATTTTTGAAGTTAAACATTTTATTTTGAGAAAATCATAGATTTATAGAAAGTTGTAAGAAACAACACAGAGAGATTCTAAGTACCCTTTACCTAGTTTCCCCCAATGGTAACATCTTTCAACAGTGTGGTAAAATATCACAACCAGGATATTGACATTGATACAATAAACATACGAAACATTTCCATCACTAGGGGATCCAGCCTGCTGTCCTTTTATCACTGGGGTCTACTTTTTTCCCTTAACCCTTTCTTGTTAACCCCTGACAACCACTGATCTCTTCTCCACTACTATCATTTTGTCATTTCAAAAATGTTACTGTAAATGGAATCATACAGCCTGTAACACTTTAGGATTGGCTTTTTACACCCAACATAATTCTCTAGAGATTGATCAAGGTTATTGCAGGTACAATAGTTTATTACTTTTTATTGCTGCTGAGTAGTATTCCATAGTATGAATGTTACCACAGTTTGTTCAACCATTCATTCATAAAAGGGCAACAGTATTACCCAGTTAGCAAAACCTGATAAACACAGTACAAAAAAGGAACTGGTTATTTCCAGTTTGGGGCAAATATAAATACAGCTGCTACACACATTGGTGTATAGATTTTCATGTGAACATAAGTCTTTATTTCCTTGGGATAAATATCGAAGAGTGTGATTGCTGGGTCATAGAATAGTTGCATGTTTAATTTTTTAAGAACCTGCCAAACTTTTCTAGAGTGTTTATACTATTTTACATTCCCACTAAAAACATTTTTTGCTTTGTTTTGTCTTGAGACAGTCTCACTCTGTTGCCCAGGCTAGAGTGCTGTGGCATCAGCCTAGCTCACAGCAACCTCAAACTCCTGGGGTCAAGCCATCCTCCTGCCTCAGCCTCCCGAGTAGCTGGGACTATAGGCATGCACTACTGCACCTGGCTACTTTTTCTATTTTTTGTAGAGACAGGATCTCGATATGTTACCCAGGCTGGTCTCAAATTCCATACGTCAAGCAATCCTCCCACCTCAGCCTCCCACCTTGCCCCCACCAAAAATGTGTGAGTAATCCAGTTTCTGCATCCTTACCAATGTTTGATGTTGTCATTTTTTACAAATTGTTTTTAGGGAAACTTTAATTTAAAATAGTTTTAGATACACAGAAAAGTTACAAAGATGGTACTGAAAATTCCATATACTTCTTGCTATAGACTGAGTTATGTCCCCCAAATTTGTATGTGAAAGCCCTAAACCCCAATGTGATGATATGTAGAGATGGTGCCTTTGGGAGATGGTTTAGATGAAGTCATGAAGGTGGGGTCCTCATGACGTGATTGGTGCCCAAATAAGGAAAGACCAGAGAGCAGTTCTCTTCCTCTGTTCTGCCCTGCACCCCCTTGTGCGGACACCGCAAAAAGTCAGCTGTCTGCAAGCCAGAAACAAAGGCCTCACCAGGAGCCCAAACACGCTGCACCCTCATCTTGGACTTCCCAGCCTCTAGAACTGGGAGAAATAAATATTTGTTGTTTAGCAGCCAAGTCCATAGTATTTTGTTATAGCTGTCCGAGCTAAGACACCCCTCACTCAGTTTCCCCTATCGTTGACATCTTACAGTTGTATGGTTCCTTTGTCACAACTAAGGAACCAACACTGGCGTGTTACTACTAACTAAACTCCACAGTGTATTTGAATTTCACTAGTTTGCCCCTAATATCCTTTTTCTGACGGAGGATCCCATCCAGGGTACCACATTTCTTTTCTCTGTCACATCTCCTTAGCCTTTTCTCATCTGTGACAATTTCTTAGACTTTCCCTATTTTTGATGATCTTGACAATTTTGAGGAGTGCTGGCCAGGCATTTTGTAGAATATCCCTCAATTTGGGTTTGTCTGATGCTTTTCTCATGGTCAGACTTGGGATTGGGGCAGGATTACCACAAAGGTAAGGCTCCCTCCCCACCATATCCTATTAAAGGGCCGTGCTATCAAAACGACCGATGAGGTTAACTGATCAGCTGGTCCGGGGGGTGTTTGCCAGGTTCCTCCACGGTCACGTCAGCCTTGTGCCTGCCTCCCCTGCAGCCCTTGCTCCTTGGAAGCAAGGCCCTGGCACAGCCCACACCCACAGGGCGTGGGGGTTAAGCTTCACCTTGTTGAAGGGGAAGTGTCTACAGGGGAAGTGTCTACATCAATTATTTGGATTCTTCTGTACAGTTTTAGCCATCCTGATAGGTGTGTAAGGATATTCTATTGTGGCCTTAATTTGCATTTCCCCGACAGCTACTGATGTTGAACATCTGTTCATGTGCATATTTGCCCTCTGTACCTCCCCCTCAACGAAGCGTCTCTTCACATCTTTTACTCATTTTTTTATTGAACTATTTGTTTCTACTGTTGAATTTAGAGGGTATTAAAAATACATTCTAGATATTAGTCCATTTTCAGATATGTGGCTTACAAATATTTTCTCTCAGTCTGTAGCAAAAGTTCTTGATGAAATCTAATTTATCAGTTTTTCCTCTTATATGTCATATTCTTCATGTCAAGTCCAAGAACTCTTTGCCTTATCCTAGATCATGAAGGTTTTCTCCTATGTTTTTATCCAAAAGTTTTGTAAAATATTTCCATTTAAGTCTGTGACTGATAATGAGTTACTTTTTATGTAGGGTATAAGACTTAAATTGCTGCTCATTTTTATGTCTGTGGATGTCCAATTGCTCTAGCACCTTTGTTGAAAAGGCCATCTTCTTCCATTGCATTGCTCTCACACCTTTGTCAAAAAGCAGTTGGGTGGTCTAGTGTGGGTCTGTGTATTGGTTCTCCATTCTGTTCTGTTGATCTCTATGTCTTTTTGCCAATAACACACAGTCTTGATTATGGTGGCTATATAAGTCTTGAAATTGGGTAGATTGATTCCTTCCACTTTATTCTTCTTGTTCAAAATTGTTTTAGCTATTCTAGTTCCCTTGCCTTTCAACATACATTTTAAAATGTATATTGTGTATATCTACCAAAAATTTTGCTCCAATTTTGGTAGGAATTGCATTGAACTTATACATCAATTTGGAATAATTGACATCTTTTTTTTTTTTTGAGACAGAGTCTCACTTTGTTGCCCAGGCTAGAGTGAGTGCCGTGGCGTCAGCCTAGCTCACAGCAACCTCAAACTCCTGGGCTCAAGCCATCCTGCTGCCTCAGCCTCCCAAGTAGCTGGGACTACAGGCATGCACCACCATGCCCAGCTAATTTTTTGTATATATATTAGTTGGCCAATTAATTTCTTTCTCTTTATAGTAGAGACGGGGTCTCGCCCTTGCTCAGGTTGGTTTCGAACTCCTGAACTCAAACGATCCGCCCGCCTTGGCCTCCCAGAGAGCTAGGATTACAGGCATGAGCCACCGCGCCCGGCCAGGAATAATTGACATCTTTACTGTGTTGAATCTTCTAACCTATGGGCATTGCATGCCTCTTCATTTACTTAAAGCTTCTTTGATTCATTTTATCAGCATTTTGTAGTTTTCAGCATGGAAGTCTTATACATTTTGTTAGATTTATACCTAAGTATCTGATTTTTTGAGCAAGTGTAAATTGCATTTTTACCATTTTATATTTTTAATTTTTGGTGCCTGTGTGTTTATTGCTAGTATAGAAATATAATTGATTTCTATGTATTTATCTTGAAAGCTCAAGAATTTTTTTGAATTTTTTTTTTGTAGATTACTTGGAATTTTCTCTGTAGACACACAATTATGTGATCTGCAAATAAAGATAGTTTTATTTAGTTCTTTCCAATATGTATACCTTGGTGGTATTATGATATATATAATAGATTTTGTCCACAGTTCCTGGCTCATAACTCGTACAGTCCTTATTATATTGTTGGGGTGCTTTAGGCCTCAGGAGCAGGCCCCATGAAACACAATCTCTCCTTCTCTGAACTTCTTTTGCCCTCCTTTCACCTGCCCAAGGCAGGACTCTAATCTGATTGTGGGTCAAAAGACCCTCATTCCAGAGAGGGTCGTGCCCCATAACCCTGGAGGAAGGAATGCTACACAGAGAGGCCAGGAAGAATCTGAACAGACAGGTTTTCTGGGTTTAGATCATGTGCTTTTTGTCCAATCCCATTTCTACATGGTTGTCAATCATTCCTATGTAATGAAGCCTCCATAAAACCCAAGAGGACTGGGTTCAGAGACCTTCCAGATTTCTGGAGGGTGATGCACCCCTTCCCCCATAGCTCGCCCTACACATCTCTTCATTATATCCTTTATGATAAACGAGCAGAAATATGTTTCCCTGAGTTCCGTGAGCTGCTCTTGCAAATCAATCAAACCCAAAGAGGGAGGGGGTCATGGGAACCCCAGCTTGAAGCCCAGCAGTCAGAAGCTCTGGAGGCCTGGACTCGCAACTGGAATCTGGGGGCGAGGGAGCAGTCTTGGGGACTGAGCCCTCAGCCTGATCTGACGGCCACAGGTCCTGTCTCCAGGGAGACAGTGGTCTACTTGGGTTAGAGGACACCCAGCTGGTGGCTGCTCCTTGGCATATGGGGGAAAACCCCACTTTGGGCCACAGAAGTTCTCTTCGGTGTTGATTGCTGTGGAGATCGGAGGAAAACACAGTTTGGGTGTTATCCTAAAGCAATGTTTTATTTCCTTTTCTTGCCTCATTGCACTGTCCAGAACTTCCAGCACCATGTTGAAAAAGATTAGCGGGAGTGGACATTCTTGCCCCATTCCTAATAGTAGGGAAAGCATTTAGCCTTTCACCATTAAGTAAAGTGTTAGCACGTGTGGTTCTTTTGTAGATGCCCTCTATTAAGCTGAGGAACTTTCCTTCTCTTATTTTTTCATGAGAGCTTTTAATGTGCATAAGTGTTGAATTTTGTCCACTGCTTTCTCTGCGTTGGTTGACATGATCACGTGACTTTTCTTCTTTTACCTATCAATATGGTGGATCGTCTATTTTCAAATATTGATCAACATTGCACCTCTAGAATAAACCCTAGTTGGTCATGGCATATAATTCTTTTTATATATTGCTGAGTTCTTTTTGCTAATATTTTGTTGAGGATTACGTGTCTATTATAATGAGGGATGTTGGTCTGTAGGGGTTTTTTTGGTACTATTTTATTTTGCTCTCAGAGTAATACTAGTTTCATAAAATGAATTGGGAAGTGTTTCTTCTTTTATTTTCTAGAAGAGATTACATAGAATTAGTGTTAATTCTTTCTGTAGTATTTTGTAGAATTTTCTGGTGAAACCATCTGGGCTTACAGGTTTCTTTTTTGGGACTTTTAAAATTATGAATTCAATCCTCTTAATAGTTATAGGGCTATTCAAATTTTGTATTTAATATGTCATGAGTTTTAGTGGTTTATGTTTTCCAAAGAAGTGGTGGTCTATTTCATCTGAGTTTTTAAATTTATATGTTAGAGTTGTTTGTAGTATTTCTTTCTTTTTTTTTTAATGTTTGTCAGATCTGTAGTAATATATCCTATTTCATGCCTGGTGCCTTGTTAAGGTCTGCGAAGAATGGAAGTCTAGGTTTCCTACTCAGCCTTTGTTGGCATGGATGGAGATGGGGCCACAGTTTTTTCTGTAGTTTTGGCTAGAGTAGAGCAATTATTATCTGAAAGTTTTCTGTATTGTTAGAATGCCCCTTTTCTGGTCTTTTGGTTAGAAAGAGTAAGAATTTTATTGGGGCTTTGTTTGTGTACATTGGCATTTCCACGTTGTCAGCTCCAAGTCTGGGATATGTGAAGCAAGAACTAATAAAAATAACCCAAGGACTCACCTGTGTGTTTTTCCTTGGTCTGAGGTCTCCAGCAGGTCCGCCTGCTTCTCTGTACCTTTCAGTCTTCTTATGTTTGTTTTATGTATAATGTCCAGGGCTTTTCATCATACTTGGTGGGAGGCATAAAGAAAAGTCTCTATTCCATCTTTCTGGAAGCAGAAGTCATACTTTTATTTATTTATTTATTTATTTTGAGACAGAGTCTCACTTTGTTGCCCAGGCTAGAGTGGGTGCCGTGGTGTCAGCCTAGCTCACAGCAACCTCAAACTCCTGGGCTCAAGCAATCCTCCTGCCTCAGCCTCCCAAGTAGCTGGGACTACAGGTATGCGCCACCATGCCCGGCTAATTTTTTTTCTATATATATTAGTTGGCCAATTCATTTCTTTCTATTTATAGTAGAGATGGGGTCTCCCTCTTGCTCAGGCTGGTTTTGAACTCCTGACCTCGAGCAATCCACCCGCCTCGGCCTCCCAGAGTGCTAGGATTACAGGCGTGAGCCACCGTGCCCGGCCTGAAGTCATACTTTTTACTTTTAAGTAACCCAATTGATGTTTCTTAGGCTCCCTTACATTTAGGCAGTTTGCAGGTAAGTTGAAGGGACACAATGAACACACATGAACTAAAGGCCAGTATACAACAGAATTTGATGTAGGGCGGAACTGTGCCATGTCAGAAGATCAGGACTGTAGGGCGTCAAAGAAGAGAGGGGGCAGAAGGAACACAGGCCAACGCCTGCAAGTCTACATACACTATAAGACCGTGGCCCCATCCGCAGGCCAAGGCCCAGTGCCGGGCTGTGGCCTGTAGGATACGGGCCACGTTTTGCCTCCTGAGCTCCCCCCAACCTACGACACCCCACCGACTCACCCTGATGCGGTGGAAAAGTTGTCTTCCTTGAAACTAGTCCCTGGTGCCAAAAAGGCTGGGGACCGCTACTGAAGACGTTTCATTTTGGGTAGCCAAAAGGGTACTCTTGCTTCAACACTGAGCAATTGGAATCAGACTGGAGGTTGGAAGAGTTCTGTGAACGCTTCAGTTCTTTTTATCTGTGTAGACAGGCCTTATTTCCATGATACCACCACTGTACTCAGTTCTGTCAATTCATTTAGTAGGTTTGTTCAGAGATTAAACCACAGTGAGTCATATTACATAAGTGATGCATTACACAGTCCACTGTCCCCATGCAGACTGAGGCTTTAAGGAAACAGCGCCAAACTCCAGGTGTGTAAAGATCTCTATTTTAAGAAAGAAAAATTCACTGTTCCTCCAGGTGTTTCCAAAAAGCTATTTGATTTCCTCTGGACACACAGAGGTCTAGGATTTTTTCATTTTTTTTTTTTTTTCAGGTATGCTGGCGTTGTGCTAAATACAGTCTCAGTCTTAACTTGAGGGATAAAGGGATGTGAGCACTGTTGGCGTCATGTGGGGTGTGGCTTTAGTCAGGGTGTGTGAAAGGGTGTGTGCTTGGCGGAGGTGCTGCACGGCTCTGTGGCTTCATGCTGGCCTCTCTGCACCTCCCTCTCCGCTGCTTCTCTCTCTGCAGTGTAATGAAAGGGTAGATGTCTGTGGACATTCGGGTCATCAGTCCTCGCTCTCTCTGGATGTGTTCTGCATCGTAAAAGTAGCAAGATCTTAATCTAGAAACCTAGCCTCTCTCTATGTACTGTTTCAAACTGTAATGCCTTGTAGCTTTAGCCTCAAAACATAATCCAATAAAGGGCTAACATCCAAAATCTACAAAGAACTCAAACAAATTAGCAAGGAAAAAAAAACTCCAAACAACCCCATTAAAAAGTGGGAAAAGACATGAATGGAAGCTTTTCAAAAGAAGATAGACAAATGGCTACAAAACATGAAAAAACATTCAATGTCACTAATCACCAGGGAAATGCAAATTAAAACCACAATGAGATATCACCTTACCCTTGTTAAAAAGGCTTTTATTAAAAAGTCCAAAACCAAGAAATTCTGGAGTTGATGCAGAGAGAAAGAAACACTTATGCACTATTGGTAGGACTGCAAATTAGTACAACTTCTATGAAAAACGGTATGGAGATTCCTCAAAGAACTAAAAATAGAACTACTATTCAATTCAGCAATCCTACCACTGGGTGTCTACCCAAAGGAAAAGAAGTCATTTTATCAAAAAAGACGCCTGCACTCAAATTTTACTGTAGCACAATTCACAATTGCAAAGATGTGGATTCAATCCAAGTGTCCATCAATTCATGAGTGGACTAACAAAATGTGGTATACATATGCCATGGAGTACCACTCAGCCATAAAAAAGGATAAATTAATGCCTTTTGCAAAATTTGGATAGAACTGGAGACCATTGTCCTAAACGAAGTATCTCAAGAATGAAAAAACAATGTACTCTCTAATAAACTGTAACTAACCAATGGGCACACAAGTGCACAGAGGGAAGAAAAACTCATTGGAAATCAAGTGGGGACAGGGCAGAAACCTACCTAACGGGTACAATGAACACTATTTGGGTGATGGGCACACTTACAGCTGTGACTCAAGCATTATAAAAATGATTCATGTAAGAAAAACATTGGTACCCCCTTAATATTTTGAAACAAAAAAAATTCCTAGGAGGATTTACAAAAGAAATCATTTTGGTTGAGGAACACAGAGCTGACCAAAATATTAAAATACATGCTTTATCATGACTTTCTTCAGCTATACCACTCCTGAGGCCTCAGCTTACCTACCTGTAAATCTTGTGTTCTAGGAACTATCTTGCAAGAATAACAGAGTCATTATTGGTAATGTGCATTCAGCATGTAAGAGGATAATCATATGGACTTACCATATAAAGATAATATTATAGGATAAGATTGTATTGAGTTAGAAATTGCCTTCAGTTGTAACAGAGAACTTGAAAAAAAAAGCAGCATAAATGAATAGGTTTATGTTTCCTTACATAAAAGAGTCCAGAGGTAGACAGTCTAAGGCCAGACTGGCAATTCAATAACATAATTAATACACCAGGTTCCTTTTGTCATTCTGCTTCACTGTTCTTAATATATCACCTCCATCCTCAAGATAGCCTCATGGTCACAAAATGGCTATTGAAACACCAGTCTGCATTCCAAACATTAAGAATGGAAAGACTAGAAGCAAGGGCATCTGTCAGCTTAGTTAGTCCATCCTTTGTAGGAATTTTCCTTAAGCCTCACCAAGACCTTCTAATTATATCTCGTTCGGCTAAAGTTGTCCATACAGCCCATCCTAATTGCAGATACAGCCCACCCTATTTGCAGATACAGCCCACCCTATTTGCAGATACAGTCCACTCTATTTGCAGATACAGCCCACCCTATTTGCAGATACAGTCCACTCTATTTGCAGATACAGCCCACCCTATTTGCAGATACAGCCCACCCTATTTGCAGATACAGTCCACCCTATTTGCAGATACAGCCCACCCTATTTGCAGATACAGCCCACCCTATTTGCAGATACAGCCCACCCTATTTGCAGATGGGGATGGGAAATGGCATTTGTTTTGCCTGAGCACATTGCCACCCACATAACCAAATAAGGTCCTGTTAGTACAAGAAGGAAAAAAATGGATATTTGGTGGACAATTACAGACTCTGCTATAAAAATGCTATAAATTGACTTATGCTTTTTGCATAATTAAGGATTTCTAATATTCACAAATTTGAAAGTCCGTATTCATATCCATGATCAAATTATTCTTTTCAAAGCAAAAATATTCTCAAGATGCCAGGCCACTGGGAAAGTCCAGGCATTCAAGTGACTGAATTGAGGGGCAGAAAATATTGGTCCTTCTTCACAAGTTCCCATTTGTCCTCAGAGCTGGTTAAGCCCTAAAAATAATTGATAGTAATATTAGCCCACACACTTTATACAGCAGTTACCACGCAAGGCACTTTCATAGTCATGGCCCCCTTACTCCTCTTCGTGCCCAACAACATGGGGCCAATTGTGTCGTCCCCATTTTTCAGGTGAAGAAGGTGGGACTCGGAGTTGAAGGACTGGCCCCTAGCCACCCTGAGGGGGGCTGGGATGCAGATGGTCTGACTCCGGCCCAGGCTCCCTCCTGCACAAGCTACCTGATAATAATGTGTGTCTCTATGTACTTTCTACTGTGACACACACGTCTACCTCTGCCATTTCGTCTGATCTTCGCCGAAACCATGTGAGGCAGGCAGACTAGCTTTTAACGTTGCCATTTTACAGCTGTGAAAACCGCGACAGCACAGTGATGAAGTAGCAGGCTCAGGACTTGAACCCGGCACTTCACATCCGTAACAAGATCCTTTCTAATGGGTGGGTCTCTCGGAATAACAGGCGTACCTCATGAGGGGGCCCTCTCACACGCCCACCTGCTGTGGCGGGCACCCTGGGAGCTGCTGGGAGGCAGGCGGCTCAGGCTCCGTGCTGGGGCGGCGGGTGGCAAACTTGTCCCTCCACCTCCCACCCCCTGCAGCGCCCTGAACCGCCTCAGGGCCCCGCCGGTGGGACCCAGGGCGCCCCCAGCAGCCTCAGCGTAAGTCCCATGAAGGAGGAAGACAAGTCCCGAAGGACTGCCCTGAGAAGCGTCTTCTTTTCCCAGGAGATGCATTTGACACAAAATAAAGGGGCCACGTGATAAACAGACTTTCCAATGTTGTGCTTGGTGCCGCTGCTTGCTTTCCCCACGCCCTGCGCCCCACACTCACACTCACACACTCACACACACATTCACACACACACTCACACACACTCATACACACTCACACTCACATACACACACACTCACATACATTCACACACACACACACACTCACACACACATTCACACACACACACTCACACACACTCATACACACTCACACTCTCACACACACTCACATACATTCACACACACTCACACACACACTCACACACACATTCACACACACACACACTCATACACACTCACACTCTCACACACACTCACATACATTCACACACACTCACACACACTCACATACACACACTCACACACTCACATACATTCACACACACACTAACACTCACATACTCACACACACATACATTCACACTCACACTCACACTCTCACACACACATTCACACACACACATACACACACTCACATACATTCACTCACACACACATACACACACACATACACTCACACACTCACATACATTCACTCACACACACACATACACACACACTCACATACACACACTAACACTCACATACACACACTCACATACACACACACATACACTCACACACACTCACTCACACACATTCACACACACACGCTCACACTCACATACTCACACACACACTCACATAGTCACACACACTCACACACTCACATACACACACACAATCACACTCACACACACTCACTCACACTCACACACACACTCACACACACACTCGCACACACATTCACACACACACAGACTCACACACACACTCACATACATTCACACACAATCACACTCACACACACACCCACTCACTCACTCACACACACACAGTTACACACTCGCACACACATTCACACACTCACACACACACTTACACAGACACACACACACTCACACACACACTTACACACATTCACACACATTCACACACACACTCACACAGACACACACACTCACACACTTACACACACTCACACACACTCACACACACACTTACACACACTCACACACATTCACACACACACTCACACACACTCACACACACACTCACACACTCGCACACACTCAGGCATTTCAAGACGCCGATGGCACGACGGGCCGGCTCCCACGGGGATTTTCCTTCTGCAGAGCGTTCCTCTCCCGGCCACTGGCTTGGTTATCTTCTTCATTCGGTGTCCTCAGGCCCCGCTGCCCCTCCAAATGGACAAAGCCCCCAACCTTGCTCACAGGTGTTTCCAGGAGAGGACAAATCTTGAGGAGCCTACCCCAGGTACCGAGGACTCGGTAGCAGCTCCCAACTTCTGGCCCGCCAGCACCAAGGCCAGCAGGTTTGCTCTCCTCAACCTCCCCACAGCCTGAGTAGAAGGAGCTCACGCAGAGGCTACTGGACCCTGGGATTCAAATCAAGTCTTGTTTGGGCATAATTTTTCTCATACAATTTTATGATGGCACCATAAAACATCTTTCAGTTAAATTTTGCCTTTCAAAGCACAGTTATGGAGAGGGTCATTTCATCCATTATCCTTAGGGTTCTGCCTTAATCCTTTGACACTAAAGCCTGTCTCTTTGAAGCCGGCACCCTCTTTGTGAATTCCGCCTAGGCGCCCATTCCCTGGCTCGCTCAGCCCCGTCCCTCCAGGTGACGTCCCCACACGTGATTTCAGCAGCTCCCCAATATCCCTGTCATTAACCTACTAGATAAGGTTTAGCATCTTTCGCGAGGTTTGAAATTTTATTTTGCAAAGATATAGTGGTGTTAAGAGGGGCTATTTGAAGGTGGACTAATTTTTAAAGAGGGTAATTCATTAATGGGTACTTTTGTGTTAGTGTGACTTCTTCCCCTTGGTTTATCTCGTAACTCGAAGTCTGGGATAATGAATTTGCAGATGACAAGGGCTGTTTCTCCACATGCCCCCTTATCCCTAGCCTACCTCAGAGAAAAGCAAGTGAAGTTGAATGATTTTTTAAGCAAGGCATCTGAGCAAGGCATCTTACAGTGCTTGCCCATGTGTGGCCCTCTTTGGGGCCGGAACAGTTAGGGAAGACGCACACAGGAGCAGACAGTCTCTACAACAGGACTGTCTTTTGCCTACAAACTTGTTTCCAGACTGGAAGTCTCTGTTCCTTTGGTCAACTCTGTTGCCCAGGCTGGAGTGCAAAGCATGATCATAGCTCAATGTAACCTTGAACTCCTGGGCGCAAGCGATCCTCCTGCCTCAGCCTCTCAAGTAGCTGGGACTATAGACATGCCCGCCATGCTTGACTTTTTTTTTTTTTGTAGAGATGATGTCTTGCTATGTTGTCCAGGCTGGTCTTGAATTCCTGGCCTTAAGTGATCCTCCTGCCTCAGCTTCTGAAAGTGCTGGGATTACAGGGCTGAGTCACCAAACCTGGCTCTTTTTTTTGCAAACACAGGGTCTCACTATATTGCCCAGGCTGGTCTCGAACTCCTAGCCTCAAACAATCCTCCCACCTCGGCCTCCCAAAGTGCTGGGATTACAGGCAGCCTGATGTTTTCAATAGTTATCCATTTCAGGCCATTCTGCAAGTTTGGGACTAGCGCTGCACCCCTTAATCGCTGTGCTGCCTGGAGCAAGTTATTGAACCTCTCTGGGCCTTAATGCCTAGGCTTCAGATCTGCACTCAGTTGTCTTCCTCAGCTCTGCCGACATAATGCCAACAAAAAACCCGGCTCCGGCGTGTTGCCGCTGAGCCACTCTAACGCTGGCGGTGTTACCTCTGCGTATTTCTTCACTGCTGTCAGAAGACTCGGTGCGTTCCGAGCGAACGATACCAACACGTTATCTCTGTGGAAGCAAGGTTTTCCTCTCAGGATATATTGCTACTTCCCCCGCGGTCTATAAGGAAAGAAGGAACAGTGACGATAGCTGTTGTTTCATTAAGCTCTAAAAGATTTTTGAAACCTCTCCCAAGAGCTGAAAGGGGACCCCCGCCCGGGCGCAAAGCTCTTTTCCTTTCTGTATTTTGATCGAACCTCCCAGCACCAAGGCAGGTACCAGTCTTCCTCATTTTATAGATTGGAAAATTGGGGTCCAAGATCCTTCAAGACCCACACTGGGTGGGTAACCGGGCTGAGATCAGACCTTAAAGTCCACGGGCTCACCGTCCTCTGGAATGAGCCGCTGAGTCAGGCTCGAGGGTCTGTCCCGGGGTCCTCAGCAGACAGGGGACGGTGGCCATCTGGAACGGGTTAGTTTCAGTCCTGCCTGGAGGCCGGAGGATGGACTCAATGACCCCTGCCGGTCCCTTTTGGCCCTAGGCCTCTCCAATTACCTTCTCTAATTTCCAGCAAACATGCTTTCTCTAGGGAAAAATGAATCCGGGGCTCCAGCTTCCCCTGGGAGTCTGTAAACGATTTCACTTTCCCGTTTGGGGAATCTGAGCTCCATGAGAGAAAATGCTCGGCAGGCAGGCCGTCAGGAGGAAACGTTGCAACAACAACACGCCGTATGTTTAGATTCTTCCTAGCAACAAAGGCCCGGGTAGGTGCAGCGCAAGCTGGGAGGCAGAGGCTCGAGTCCTGTTCCCCGCCAGGACCCCGACTGGTTGACTGCCCTGCTGCGCCGGGGCCCCCACCTGGCTCAGGCAGTTGAGGCTAACAGGCTGTCTCTGCTCAGAGCCCGGGCTCTGTCCTTGCGGACTTCAGAGTCTTATACACCTCCGAGAATGCAGACCCTTTGTTTCACATCTTTTCCTGATTCTTCTCTGAATTTCTGTTTTTTGAGCCCAACCCCACATGGCCTGAGAAAGGATTTTTCTGATGCTTTGGGGTTTAAGGTTAATGATGACAGTAGCTTCCATTTCAACTGTTTACTGAGCCTCCATCCCGCTGGGCACTGTACGTGCGTTATTTTGTTTAATCTCACGCCCACCACGTGAGGAAATGAGGTGCAGAGAGGTGCAGTCCAAGACCGTGAGGCTGGGGCACAGTCCCACTCTGTCTCCCTGCACGGCTCGTGCTCTTTACCATACCATGCGAGTCTGGGCTTTGTAAAGAGTCACATATCATTTTGACACCAAAACACTGGCATTTCCCAGACCTTTTTAAGAGCGTTTTTTATAATGAGTTTTCAAACATACAGAAAACTCACAAGGATAGGAAATGAACCCCCATCCCCCAAGTTCAGCAATTACCAACACTTTGCCATACATCTATCCAGTTCTTCTCTTTCTTTTTTTTTTCCTATAATACTTTAAAGAAAATTCCTGACATTGTGTGTCATTTTGCTCCTAAATACTTCCATATGTAGCTCTAAAGAGAGGGGAGGAGAAAGGCAGGAAGGAGGAGTTTCTTACATAACTACAAAACCAAACACCTAACACAAATAATAATTTCTTCTTATCACCTAATACCCACTTCAATTCAAATTTCTCCTAGTGTCTCAAAAGTGCCTTTTTACATTTGGCTCCTTTGAGTTAGGGTCCAAGCAAATCCACATACTGCGTGTGGTTATCTCCTACGTCTCTCAAATGAGGTCTTTATCCTCTTTTTTCTTTTCTGTGTTGTAGATTGCTAAAGAAACCGCGCCCATTGTCTTGCAGAATGTTTCTCATTCTAGACTTTCTGGATTACTTCCCTGTGGTGGTATGTACCTTGTTCTTCTGTCCCCTTTACATACTGCAAAAGTAGAGCTGCACAGCCTTGGCGACGCTCACTTTCCCACAAGGGAACCACCTAGAGGGTGCAGAGCACTTCCTGTGGAATCCCGTGAGGGGCTCACACTCCCCCGTTGTTCCAAGTTTATGCAGAGAAAGACTAACATGTTCAGATTGGTCCCTGGATATTTTGATGGCTTCTAAAGACAAAACATAGAACATTTAAATTCCTCATTATCTTAGATGATCTGCCATATTCTCTTGGGTGCTGGACTTGAAGGCCCATCTGAGTTAATCTGAAAACCACAGGTTGCCAGCTCTAACAAGACTGCAGCTTTGAGCGGAGTCTCCTTTGCTGAGGCGAGAAGACCTGAGGACGGGGTGCCGGGCTGCAAGCCGGGCAGTGTTCCCTCCCCGCTTCCCGCAGGTGTGGGCTGCACTCCGAGCCCACGGTGCGGGAACGAGCACGTGCCTGGCTGACTCCGGCACCCAGAGGGGTGCCTCAGAGACAGGAAGCACGAGGCCACTGGGCAGGAGCCCCTGGGCAGCACTGCCTGCCGAAGGGCGCGGCTGAGAAACAGCCGAGGCGGAGCCGGGCGCACCGCCCGCAGAGGCAGGGGCGGGAGGAGCAGGTAACCCGCAGCACCGGGCGGGCGGGCGGGAGAGCAGCTAGAAGGCTCTGCGCGAGGAACTGAATTCACAGTGAGGAACCGAGCAAGCCACGAAAGAGCAGAGCGTGTGGGACTTGCGGAGTCTGTGCGGACCTGGCCAGAAGGGACGGCGCCCCATACCCGGAGGGGAGGCCCCCGTAAGCCGGCCACCACACCTCTCCTCGTGCAGGGGAAGACACACACGGGGCCCAGAAAGGAGAAGCAATTTATCTAAAGTGACAGGGTGCTGCAACAGGGACCAGAACCCAGTTGCCTCGGGTCTCCCCAAGCCCCTCCCACTCCGCCACGCTGCTCCGACTCTCTTCCGCAAGGACCAGTGGCTGTGCGGGAGCAGTTCTGAGCTGAGAAGCCAGGCTTCCTCTGTGGTAAGCCAGGTCCAACCCAACTTCTGCGACTACGCTGGCTGCCTACAGTTTGCTTAAGTCCACATAGCTTGTGTCCTCCTACTCCTCTCATGGGTGAGCTAATTCCTACAGTGGGTTCGAACAGCCATAGACGTTGCAGGGTGAGCTTATACAGACCTAAGCCACGGTCTAGGTTTAAAGAATGATACCAATTTAATGGTGAGTACATGTGGTGTCTGTTTTGCCATTCTTGTGATACTTCACTTAGAAGAATGGTCCCCAGTTCCATCCAGGTTAGCACAAAAGGTATTAGTTTACCATTTGTTTTTATGGCTGAGTAGAACTCCATGGTATACGTATACCACATTTTATTAATCCACTCATGTATCGATGGGCCCTTGGATTGTTTCCACATCTTTGCAATTGTGAATTGTACTGCTATACACATTCGCGAGCAGGTGCCTTTTTTTATAGAATGTCTTTTTTTTTCCTTTGGGTAAATACCCTGTAGTGGGATTGCTGGATCCAATGGTGGTTCTACTTGTAGCTCTTTGAGATATCTCCATAGTACTTTCCACAGAGGTTGTACTAGTTTGCAGTCCCACCAGCAGTGCATGAGTGTTCCTGTCTCTCTGCATCCACCTTGCATTTGTAGTTTTGGGACTTTTTGATAAAAGCCATTCTCACTAGAGTTAAATGATATCTCATCGTGGTTTTGATTTGTATTTCCCTGATGATTAGAGATGTTGAGCATTTTCCCATATGTTTTCTGGCCATTCTAATCGATCAACACTTATGTGCACATATGGAAATAACATTCGTTGGAAATCAAGCAGGTGGGGGAGGGAGAAGGAGGGGACAGGTAAATTCACACCTGGCGGGTACAGTGCAGACTATCTGGGTGATGGGCACACTTACAGCTTTGACTAAAACGGTACAAAAGCAATTTACATAACCAAAACTTTTGTACCCCCATAATATTCTGAAATAAAAAATATATATTAAAAAAATGATACCTCTGCATGTCCTTGTTCACTGACCCGTTACCACAGTTCTCCCTGGAGGATAGGGACAGACCCAGACAGTCCCCTGAATGAGGCTGCTGCTCATGGCTTCCTGGCAAGGGATGCTCTCCCGGAGGGCTGGGACCTTGAGTTAGTCACCTGTATAGTCCTAGCACTTAGCAAAGGAAGTGCACAGAATAATAAATGGTACTTAATAAACACAGGTAGTCAAATGAATGAATGAGTGAACAAATGAATAGATACCCAAGGAGGTATGTCATCCTGAGCATCACTTCATGGTCACCTCAGTCCACATCTCCTCACTGATGGGGGCGCTGTGTTCCACAACAGTGCTCTGCAGATGCTGCCTGCCCACTCGGCCCCTCGGCCCCGAAAGTTGAAAAATTGCATATTATCTCATTTATTTGTAAATCAATATCTAAGAGTTTACATCAAAAGTTTAAATATGTAGTTAAAATGGATGTGCTTTCCAGATTATTATAAATATTGACATTTTAAAATAAAATTCTTAAATCACACTTTTACGTATATCCAATGGAAAATAGTTACCATAATTATTTGATACACTGTCACATTTTAAAAATTTATAAACAAATTCTTCTTTATGGTTGGAAATCTTATATTGTTGCCTTTTCTCTTTAAAATTCTATTTCTATTTCACTTTGCCTATCATACTTTTCTTCAAACCATAATTTTTCCAAGTTCCTGTACTAGTATGTTCTAATTGTCAAAACTGTTCTGTATTAGATTATAATAACAATTATTATTAGTACACATGGGTCAAAATATAAAATATTACAAATTTTGATAAGAAGTTTCAAAAAATAAAAAGTATCAATATAGACCATATCCTGGTTCATAAACCTCAATACATTTAAATGAATTGGAATAATATGGTGTGTTCTCCAACTACGGTGGAATCAAACTAGAAATCAATAATAGGAAAATATCAAAACACTTCTAAATAATCCAGGGGAAGAGAAGACATCTCAAGGGAAATCCAAAAATACATCATACTGAAAGAAAATGGAAATACTGCATATAAAAAGTTATGGAACACAGGCAGTGCTGAAAGGAAAATATGTAACACTAAATATTCACATGAGAAAAGAGGAAAAATCTCATATCAAAACCCAAATATCCCACTCCAAGAACCTAGAAAATGAAAAGCAAAATAAACCCAACTGTAAACAGAAGGAAGAAAATACTAAAGAACAGAACTCAATGAAATTTAAAAACAGAAAAGCAGTAGAGAAAAATCTGTGAAAAAAAGAGGTGGTTCTCTGGAAAGATCAATAAAATTGGCAAGCCTCTAGCAAGACTGATAAATAAAAGGAAAAGAAAGGACACAAATGACCAATATCAGGAATGAAAAAGGGGACATCAGTACAGACACTAGAGGTGTCAAAATAATAATAAAAGAACGCTACAAACAACTCTCCTCTCATGAATTTGACAAGTTAGATGAAATGGACCAATTCACCAAAAAAATACACTATCACAATTCACTCTCTATGAGATAGATTGTCAGAATAACTTTTTAACTCTTACAAAAAGTAAATTTGTAGTTTAGAAATTCCCCCAAAACAAATCTCTAGTCTCAGATGAATTTCACTGGAGAATTCTGCCAAATCTTTACAGAAGAATTAATACCAATTCTATTCAATCCCTTCCAGTAAATTGAAGCAGAGTTTGATTTTATGAAGCTAATATTACCCTAATACCCAAACCAGAAAAAGACAGTACAGAAAAGAAAAAAGAAAAAAAAAGCTACAGGCCAATAAATTTCACAAATATAGATACAAAAATCCTTAATAAAATATTAGCAAATAGATTCAGCTATATATAAAAAGAATTATATGCCATGACCAAATATTGTTTATTCCAGAGAAGCATGGTTGGCTCAATATTTTAAAATCTACCAATGTAATCAATCATATTAACAAGCTAAAGAAGAAAAATTACCTGATCATATCAATTGATGTAAAAAAAAAGCATTTGACAAATTCAACATCCATTAATAAAATGGAAAAAAAAACAAAATAGAAAAAAACAAAAAACAATTTTCTTTCTGGAAAAAAACAAAAATAGAGAGGAATTTCCTCAACTTGATGAAGAACATCTACCAAAAACAAAACATAACAACAAATAACAACAACAAAAAACCCTATAGTAGCATTATATTTAAAGCTAAAAGATCAAATGCTTTTCCGATAAGATTGGGAACAAGACAACTATATCTGCTCTCAACACTGTTATTCAACATAGTGCTGGAAGTTCTAGCCAGGACAAAAAGGCAAGAAAAGGAAATAAAAATCATATAGATCGGAAAGAAAGAATGCTATTTGTATTACAGATGACAAGATTGTCTATGAAGAAAATCCCAAGGAGTCTTCACAAAACTCCCAGAACTAATAAATAAGTTCAGCCAGGTTGCAGGATATGAGATAAACATACAAAAATCAATCAATTGTATTCCCATATTCTAGCAATAAATACATGGACACTAAAATTAAAATTATAATACCATGTACAATTGCTCAAAATATATGAAGTAGTTAGGTCTAAAAAAGCATATATAAGATTTATATGCTGAAAACTACATAATGCTGATGACAGAAATCAATAAGATCTTAAGTGAATGGAGAGATATATGTGTTTATGTATTGAAATATTGAACATAGTAAATATGTCAATTTTCCACAAATTGATATATGTGTATAACACAATTCTTACCAGAATCCCAGTAAGTGTTTTGGTAGATATACACAAGATTATTCTAAAATTATATGGAAATACCGAGGAGTTAGAATTGGTAAAACAATTTATTAAAAGAAAAATAAATTGGGAAAAATCAGTTTGCATAATTTCAAGACTTATATTGCAGCTGCAATAAACAAGACTGTGTAGTGGAAGAAAAGCCACAGAGATCAATGGGATAGAATAGAGAACCTAGAAATAGGCTCGCACGAATGAGCCTACCTGCTTTCAAAGGTGCAAAGTGAATTCCATGGAACTCCAGCCTTTTCAATGAATGGTCTTAGAGCAATTAGACATCTAGGGGTGCAAACGCATACACACACACAAACACACACCCACACAATCCCCCAAGTCTCATACTGTATACAAAAACTAACTCAAAATGGGTCAAGATTTACATGTCAAATGTAAAACTATAAATTTTTTAGAAAGAAAAAAGTAGGAAATCATCAGGATCTAGGGGTAAGCAAAGAGTTCTTAGACTCGACACCAAAAATCTGCTTTATAAAAGACTCTTTTAAAAGGATGAAAAGTCAAGCTACAAACAGGGAGAAAATATGTACAAACCATATATCTGACATAATACTAATATCTAAATTATCTAAAGAACTCTCAAAACTCAATGGTAAAAAGAAGCAAACAATACAATTAAAAAATGGACAAAAGACATTAAAAAATCTCATCAAAGAGGATATACAGATAGGAAATAAGTGCATACAATAATAACATTAGTCATTAGGGATATGCAAATAAAATCATGAGATATTACACATCTATCAGAATAGCTAAAATAAAAATATTTGAATTAATAATGCAAGCACCTCCCTTCTCACCACTCCAATTCAATATCACACTGTAAGCCCTAGCTAATACATTGAAAGAAAAATTTATAGATTGTTTGCAGATGACATGGTCTTCTATGCAGAAAATTTCAAAAAGCTTGACAGAAAAGAAAAATGAAACACCTCCTCCAACTAATAAGTGATTATGGCAAGGTTGCATGATATAATATTAATATACAAAAACCAATTGCTTTCCTATATGCCAGCAATGAACACTTGGAATTTAAAATTAAACACTTACCACCATTTACATCAGCACCTCCAAAAATAAAATACTTAGACATAAATCTAACAAAATGTGTGTAAGAGCTACCTGAGGAAAACTATAAAACTCTGATGAAAGAAATCAAAGATCTAAATAAGTGGAAAGATATTCCATGTTCATAGATAGGAAGGTTCAATATTAGTAAGATGTCAGTTCTTTCCAAATAATCTAGATTCAAGGCAATCACAATCAAATCCCAGCAAGTTGTTTTGTGGATATCAACAAACTGATAAAAGACCCGGGATAGCCAGCACAATATTGGAGAAGAAATGAAGTTGGAGAACTATTACTACCCAAGTTCAAGACTTACTATGAAGCTACAGTAATCAGGACAACATGGTATTGCTGAAAAAAACAGACAAATAGATCAAGGGAACAGAATAGAGAGCTCAGAAATAGACCCACATAAATATACTTTACTTTGATAGATAGATCCAAGGAAATTGATCCAAGGAAATTCAATGGAGTAAGGATAGTATTATCAATATATGTTGCTGGGAACAAATGGACGAATGCAAAAAAAGAAAAATCTAGACCACTTTTCTTACCCCTTTCACAAAATTAATTCATAATGGATCATGGACCTAAATGTAAAATGCTAAACTATAAAAGGAGAAAATCTAGGTGACCTTTGGTTTGGCAATGACTTTTTAGATACAACACTAAAAATGTAATCCATGGAAGAAAAATTTGATAAGTTGAACTTATTAAAATTAAAAACTTATGTCCTATGAAAGACATTGTTAAGAGAATGAAAAGAGGAGTGACAGACTGAGAGAAAATCTTTGCAAAACACATAGCCAATAAAGGATGTGTACACAAAATATGGAAGGAACTCTTAAAACTCAACAATAAGAAAATAAATAATCCAATTAAAACAAGGGCAAAAGATCTGAACAGATATCTCATCAAAGAAGATATACAGATTGCAAGAAAGCATATGGAAGATGCTCCACATTATGCATCATTAGGAAATTGCAAATTAAAACAATAATAAGATACCATTGCATACCCATTAGTATTAATAATAGCTAAAATTCATAACACTGACAATACCAAGGGTGATGAGGTAGAACAATAAGAACTCTCATTCATCCCTAGTGGGAATGCAGAATGATTCAGACACTTTGGAAGAATGTCTGGCACCTTTTTATAAAGCTAAACATGATCTTACCATATGATCCAGCAATTGCACTACTTGGTATTTACAAGTAGTACAAACAAGTTGAAAGCTTATGTTCATACAAAATTTGCAAGAAAATATTTGTAGAAGCTTTATTCTTAATTGCCAGAACTTGGAAGCAAACAAGATACCCTTCTATTAATAATAGATGAATAAATAAATAAACAGTGGTACATGCATACAATGAAATATTACTGAGTGATGAAAAAAATGAGCTATCAAGCCATGAAAATACAGAGAGGAAACTTAAAAGTCTATTGCTAAGTAAAATATGCCAGTCTGAAAAAACTGCATATCATATGATTCTATAAGACATTCTAGAAAAGATGAAACTATAGACACAGTAAAATTATCAGTTGCTAGGGGTTGGGGGAAGGGAGGGATGAATAGGCAAGGTGCAGAGGATTTTTAGGGCAGTGGAACTATTTTGTATAGTGTATTTGGATACTATATACATACTATTTTGATACTATATGGGGGATGTATGGCATCATGCATTTGTCAAAACCCATGGAATTATACAACAGGCAGAGTGAACCCTAATGTAACTATCAACTTCAGTTAATAATACACCAATATTTAGTTTATAATTTAGTTAATAATATATCGAATTCATTAATAATGTGACTAATAGTCAATTTAGTTAATAACATAGCAATATTGATTCATGAATTGTAACAAATATGGTACATTAATGCAAGATGTTAACAGAGGAAACTATGTGTTAGGGCAGGAGGGACAGAGGAGAGGAAGTATATGGGAACGGGAACTCTCTGTACTCTGTTCAATTTTTCTAAAAATCTAAAATTGCTCTAAAAGTACATCTATTAATTTTTTAAAACATAGTTAAATCTTCCATAAAGAAGAATTCTAAATGATTTGTATAGCTACTTCTCTTTAAGGAGATGAGGCTTAATTCGTAACCCTTGGAGGGCTGGTCTGGAAAGTAAAGTATGGAAAGGGAGAAGAAGGTTAACTTTATGGTGGAGAAACCTTGCAAGCACTCCCTTACCCAGGTGATCAAGATTAACGTCACCAGTCATGCTGATTGCTTGGACATACCTTAATACTCCATGGTGGGAATGGCACTTAACCTTTGTGGTAATCCCCCCAAAATCCATTCCTCCAGTCTAACCATGAGAAGAACATCAAACAAACCCCAAATCGAGGGATATTCTACCAAATACCTGGCCTGCACTCCTCAAAACTGTCAAAAACAAGGAAAGTCTAAGAAATTGACATAGACCAGAAAAGGCTAAGAAGACATGACAAAGCAAAGCAATGTGGTGTTCTGAGCTGGGCTCCTTGCTCAGAAAAAGGACATCAGGGGTGAACCAGTGAAATGCGAATACACTGTGGGGTTTAGGTGACAGCACCATGTCAGTTTAGATAATAGCAACACGCTGGTTCCTTAGTTGTGACAAAGGTGCCATGCAATGAAGATGTTGACAGTGGGGGAACTGGGCGAGGGACGTATGGGAAGCCTGTCCTATCTTTTCAACTTCTCTGTAAATCTAAAACTATTTTAAAATTAAAGTTTGTTTTCAAATAATGTGAAAAAATAGTGACAAGCCAAATGCTGCTGAGGAGGTAGAGAAACTGGATCACTCATACACTGCGGGAGGGAACGTAGCCACTCTTTAGAAGAGTCTGGCAATTCCTTTAAGATTTAGATATGCAGGTACCATGTGACCAAACGATTGCCATCCTGGATGTTAATCCCAGAAAAATGTTATGTTCACACAAAGAACCCTGTGCATGAATGCTTGCAGAAGCTTTGATTGTCACAACCCCAAGTCGGAAACAGCCCGGATGTCCTTCAATGGGTGGGTGGTTAAACAAGCTGTGGCACATCTCTGCCATGGAGCACTATTCAGCAACACGAAGGAAGGGACTATTCAAATACTCAAGCATCTGGATGCGGTCAATCTCCAGAGACTTATGGTAAGTGGGGGAAAAATACCAGAAAGTTATATACTGTATATGATTCCATTTATTAAACATTCTTGAAATGATAAAATTATAGAAATGGAGAGTAAACTAGTGGTTGCCAGAGGTTACGGAGAAATAGGATGAGGGGAAATAGCTGCGATTACAGAACAGGCACCATCAAGAACCCCTGTGGTAGTAGAAATGTTTTGCGTCCTGACTGTCAGCATCAATATCCTGTACTAAAGTATCGCAAGACGTTGCTGTGGGGTTCAGGGCTCACAGGACCTCTCGGTATTGCTTCTTATAACTGCATGCAGTTCTGCAATTTTCTCAAACCAGAAAGTTCAATTAAGAATTTTTTATTAGCAATGTGTCTCTTCATGAAATAGATAAGGCTTTTATCTTTAATCAACTTATGTATTCATGCATGATATTACTTGTTATTAGGATTAGACAAGGGATAGCATCCATTCTATTCCTACAGTACATTTTTATAGAAGCAATGCTGGGAAACTTTGTTCACATAAATGAGCTTGGATGGGGTTTTATTATAGCAGTATGATTTAACTCTCTGAACTCTTTCCAAGTTCTATGCCAAAAATAACATACTGCACTATCATCAAGAATTATTTTTAATAATCTATCCACTGACAACTCGATTAGGTTCTCCTCTGATATTGTTGAAAGCAAAGAATTGGAAAACATCTAACTTGTAAATATTTATTACCCAGTCTTTGTGGTCAAGTTTCTCTGTTTCGGGGAAGTCACCTAAAATGCTTTGCCAAGAATTATCAAATTATTATTGTTATTCTTTCTCTTAAAGGCACCTGTTATTTATTTATTTATTTATTCATCTATTTATTTATTTATTGAGACAAAGTCTTGCTCTTTTGCCCGGGCTAGAGAGCCATGGCATCAGCCTCGCTCACAGCAACTTCAAACTTCTGTACTACAGCAATCCTCCTGCTTGAGCCTCCCAAGTAGCTGAGACTACAGGTGCACACCACCATGCCCAACTATTTTTTTAAACTAGAAATGGGGTCTCACTTTTGCTCAGACTGGTCTCGAACGCCTGAGCTCAAGCAATCCTCCCCTTACAGCCTCCCAGAGTGCTAAGATTACAGGTATGAGCCACCATGCCCAGCCCCTTTAATTTAATGTACTTAGGAAGAGTTAGAAATTGAGATATTTTTCACTCAATATGCATTTACCAAAACATTTTTTGTAGACTGATTTTATATTATCATATACTTTATTTTTATTGTCAGAAGTTTAAGAGTTGCAAATTTAGTACATTCAATTTATGAATAATGTCCATAATTTAGCCTAATTGTTAAAGCCAGTCATCATTATAAAATTAATCACCCAAAATAGACTTATTCTCTTCCCCCAAAACCACTTAGTCTTCATTTTTCAATCCAAATCATTGGGTTAATATATGTCCCCATGACAAACATTCTGAATTCTAAGATGATGGATGGGTAGGTGGAGATTGGGAGAGAAACAGGGCATAGAACAGCACCATGACTTTATCACCTGCATGAAACAATCCACCACCTTCAATATTTCCTACCTTCACTCTATTTGTATAGGGTTCGCATGATGACCATGTGTTCCTTGACAGTCACTGGGGGGAGGATGGGGAGAATTATTAAACAAATATCGTTATCATGTTATGGCCTCTCTACACACTATATCTAAATTCAAAATACCCCCAAATGGGTTAAAGTACCCTGTTTCTCATGCCATGCTTTGCATGTAACAGAAATATGCATAAGACAGGGAAAGATGCAAAGCGTCAGAGATTTATGCTGCCTTGTTTAATTTTTTGATGCTGTGGAGGTTTGTACACTTGGCCTAAGGCACCACAGTAAGGTTTAGGATGGGTGAGAGTTAATATTTTTTTTTCTTTTGGAAAGTGGTAAAAGGGCTATTGAGAGAACCATCCCACCCCTCACTACAGGCGCACCGTCAGGTGGATCAGTTTCAGGGAAGGGCAGATATGGGATTCAGGATCTGGAATTTGATTTCCTTAAAGCAATTCATGCCCAATATTCTTTGGAAAATCTTTCTGTCTCTTAAGGGGCAATCAACATTCCAGTTGGCAAACCACTGTTCTAGTACCTCCTCCTTGCAACACATGAAACGTAGGTGTGTGGAAACCTGGAATGCCTTCCAAACTTCACAAAGACGTCTCATTCACTATTTCACCACCTAACCAATACGTGTCTACTTACATGACCACTGCTGAAACATATACTTGGTACAGTGGTGAGATACTGAGAAAGAGAAGCCAAGGCATCATCAGGAAGTAAACAGCCCATGGCAAGAGACCAGACAGACACACAAGAAACAAACACACCACACATGAAATGTGCATAGGAACATGGCAACGGTCTTTACACTTCTGATTGGAAGGGACGACAGAGACTGCCAGAGAGGTTGAAGAAACTGGAATTGAGGTCTCCCAAAGATGGGGAACTTTTCTGGAGTTGTATTTATTTTAGAGATTAAGAGAAGGACATCAATGAGATTTGATGGAGTAAGTAAGGCCAATAGACTGATACCTTTTGAAAACATTCACAGCTGTCTTCTGGTAAGTGAAAATGTTCTTTAATCCTTTCCTCTTCTCAGACTTCTATATTCAATGATAGTAGAAAGAAAGGAAGGAGGAAAGGGAGAGAGAAAAGGGGAGAAGGGGGAAAGAGACAAGTTTGTTCTCTCCTTGGATATCTGCTCAACTTCTGGAATAGTGGCAGTCAAATGGGTTAATTTATACTAAAGTGTTAATGGCACATAACAGTTATACCCTCCAGAGATCCTTCCCACCTCAAATGCTCTGTGAAACATTGTATATATTAAGGAATCAAAGCAACAGAGAAATAATAGAGAAGAAAAATTAGGGAAAAGGAATGGGGAAAGGACTGGTTCTCATCCTTAAGCAACCCAATCAGGAAGCTCCATGCAGGAGCGTAACTTACCAAGTGCACCAATAGGGTCAATAGATTCCATCTGCCAGTAGATGGCGGTCTTCATGTTAACTGCCTGTTCACTGGAACTGCCTTTCTTTCCACCAGATCATATTTGAAGGGTTGGTTGACTTAATGCACAGGTGGAATGGGAAGCTACCTGCACAGTGTGAAAGGGAGAACCCTGGGTGAGATCTCCACCTGCTCAAAATTAACTCTGTCACAGACTCTGCCATATATGTCTAAAAGTCCTATTTATTCAACCCTTTGTTGGGGAGGGTAGATGGCAGGCAGGAAGGGAAACTGGGGTTAGTCATTAACACTTTAGCAGAAACTAATTTGGCGTATTAACTCAGGGAAGAAAGGAACTTGAAAAAGAATAACAAAACACTGGTAAGTTCTATAAGGAGTATATGCAAAGCTTTAGTGATTATGTAGGTACGACATTTCATGCGTAAGTTGAAGTGGCATATAGGAATGGGGACCTTCTTTTCTTAAGAAAGAAGTGGCAGGCAGAAAAGAAGCGATAGGCTGGAATAGGTCAACTTTGCCTGGGACCAGGCCTGAACGCCCCACACCATTGCCTTCCGCGGCCATCCCACAGGTTTGCTGAGCAGCCGCAGCTGCTTGTGCTGTGGCTGAGTCCAGAGCCCAGAGAATTCCTTGGCACGCTTCGCACTGATGCTCGTGGATCTGTCTGGGCCGCACCGTCTTCATCTCTAGGATGACTGAGAAGTGAGGGACGTAACAAGTGCGGTTGTTCGGGGAGGGGCCAACAGGGTGAGAAGGCGTGAACTGGTCAGTGGCTGACTGTCCCGCAGCAAACTGGAGAAGTGTGTCCAAACAACATCCTGTCTTCGAAGACTCCAGTGGCTGCCGCGCGGAGCATACACACCCACAGGCAGGACCAGAAGTATGCTAAAACACGCTGGCGATGACGATGGTAGCATGACAACCGTGGTAACAGCTCCCACTTACTGAGCGTTGCTTGTGTTGGGCACTGTGTCTCACATGCCTGATCTCGTGCAATTACTGCAACATTCCCGTGACGTGGGTGTTATTATTGTCACCATTTACAGATGAGGAAAGAGGCTCAGAAGAGGTAAGTAACATAGTCAGTATGAACCCGAGCATTTAGCCACTGGCCAGACTACTTCCTTAGACAGAGTCCGGGGTCCGCAGGTTCTCTGCACAGGCGTGGGGCAGAGGCTGGGGGCAGCTGGCTGGAATCTGAAAGGTCCTCCCAGCCCTTAGGGCCTTGGAGATTGATTCATTCATTCAGCAAACATGCATGGGGTGCCGGCAGAGTCCTAGGAACCGAGAGGGATCACAGTGCCAGAAGAAGAAGGAGGAGGAAGAAGAGGTGGGGGGGGGGAGGGGACGAGCGTGTGGGGGGAGCGGGAGGGAGGGGAGGAGAGGAATAGAAGCAGCAACTAAACAACTTAATTTTTTTTTAAAGCACAGTGGTGATAGGTGCTGTATTACAGACGTGACTGCTATGAGAAAATATAATGGGGACTATAACCTGGTCTGAGGAACCCGGAAAAGCCTCCTCAGACTGGAAGGGAAGCAGCATCTAACTGCAACCTGAAAAGCTAAGAGTTACCCACGCGAAGGAGCGTGGGAACAGCCGGGAGCTCCGTGGCAGGGGGACTGTGGCCCCCTGAGGCTCGGGGAAGAGTGCGAGCGTGGGGAGAGGAGCCGACCTGGCCTCGGGCTGGGGACGAAGCACGGCCCAGCATGCAGGCGGTTACACGCCACGTGGGGACTTTATCCTTACAGGAAGAGGGAGTCTCGAAGGGTTTTAAGCAGCACAAAGACAGGACGGGATCTAGGCTCTCAGAGACGGCTGTGACCGCTGCAGACGCTGCCGGAGGGTTCGGAGCGGAGGGGAGCAGCTGCGCAGAGATCCGGGAGGAGGTAGGTACAGGACAGGAAATTGCCCTCTTTCCAAATGATTCACAAGGTACTGCCCGCCCACACTGGGATGGTGTACATCTTCTAGAAGGGGAAGGAAACCCAGGTGGAGAAGAAGAGAAGACAGCCTTGGGAGCTGGACAGCCTGACCCACCCAGCAGCTGTCCTTCCTGGTCATCGTTCTGGCTGAGGTTTCCAGATCTGCCTTCAGCAAGGGAGGGGAGCAGCCCGCTGGGGCCTCGTGCACCTCCCAGTCAGTGGCAGCTGTGCTGGCCCAAGCCCCACGTGGCCGCCTCCTACACTGCCCGAGGTTGCCGCTTCCTTCCCCACCACCCAGGAGGAAGGTGTGGGAAGCTGGAGCTAAAGAAAAAGAAGGCTGGGCAGTGGCCAGGAGTCGAAGGGAAGGAAAGTCCAGACATTCTTTGAAGAGCAGTTCCCAGCCAGATAATTATTCTAAATCCACAAGAGTCAAGGATGCGTGCGTAGGTCATGCAGCTCTGAGAAACTGTGATACCGACCCTGAAGTAGGAGAGCAATGTCTGCTCCTGGTTTCCCCCCAACTCTCTGGATGGCCTTGGAGAAGACACCGGACCTTTCTCCGTTTCCTCACTCTCAGACAGAGTTAATAGTCTTTGTCACTTTTGTCTTGCAAACCTCAAGCTAGAAGGGAAAACGTCGGACAGCTAAAGTCTTGACCCGGAAGGGAGGCAGGGGTGTTGTGAGGACTATCATCAGACGGCAGGCGTGGAAAGGAGCTGGGTTTGCTTCCAGCCGACGGTCCTGGAATTTAATGCTTTTCACTGGAAATAAATTCGGAAAGTCATGGAACTTTTCTAGAGTCTCATCCAGCAGTGCTCCTCCTCAAAATCCCTTGGCCCCCATGGACCCTCATCTGTCCCTGCTCCATAAGCCCCAGATTCTTAAGACCTTTGCTACTGAGGCACTGCAGATGTGTCTTCGATCAAGTTAAAGAGCAGCTTTGCCTCTGCTGAAATCAGTTAAGAAATCCCTCAAAATACACGTGGAGTATCCCTAATCCAAAAATCCAAAAGCTGAAATTTTTGAGCATCTACATGATGCCATATAAGTGAAAAATTCCACACATAAGTTCTTAACACAAACTCTGCTTCTGCACAAAATTATTAAAAATCATGTATAAAATTATTACCTACAAGCTATGCACATGAGGTGTTTAGGAAGCATGAATAAATTCTCCCATTAAACTTGGGGATAAATTCATGATGTATCTGCAAATATTCCCCAAGATATCTCATTATATATATGCAAATATTCCAAAATCTGAAAAAATCCCAAATCCAAAACACTTTTGGTACAAGCATTTCAGAGGAGGCATATTCAACCTTCAAATATACTAGATGGCTAGTATATTGGGGTTTCTGGAGCATTCCACTTGAGGCACCGTTCTCGACCCCAAGGAGCTTATCCTTCAGCCATCCCGAGAGGAGACAAATCAGTGCTCCAGTGACATTTAAATAGAAGAGGCGCTTGACAAAATGCAGCAGGAAAATCAGGGGCATGACTGCAAGGACAGCAGAAACTTTCATTGTGATTTGTATTCTCTAGAAATTGTGGAAGGCTGGCTCCTTTGGTTAGAAGAGCACCCTCCCCCCTGCGCTTCTCAACTGCCACGTGACCCTGATTCATTTTCCTCAGGCACTTACCATCACCAAACTTTTTAATTTATTTGCTCTTGTGGTTTCTCCACTAGAAGTAAAGCTCCTTAAGTTGAGAGACCATGTTTGTCTTGTTCAGCAATGTATCCCTAATACCTAAAACTGTAACTGGCACATAGTAGGTGCTCAGTAAATATTTGATTGACTGAATGAATCTTGTCTTTCTTTAAAAAAAATTGGAAATTGTTCATTGTCTGTCTCCATCCACCAGGATATAAAATCCAAGGGCAGGGACCTTGTCTGTATTGTTTATCGGGCTATCTTCAATACCTGGAACCCACAAACATTGAAAGTTATTTGCCGAACAAATAAATGAATGAATGAATGGCAGAGGTAAATGTAAGCTGAGGAGTCCAGACAGAATTCCTGGAGGAAAGGGAATCTGAGCTAGTCTTGGAAGGATTAGTAGAGTTTGGATATGATCATCATCATTTTAATCTCATAATTCCATGACATCTGACATGACAGTAAGAGCTAATATTTACTGAATATTTGCTCTATGTGAGACACCATTTTAGGCACTTTATTACTATGTTGTATATTGCAGAAACCACATTTGGACTAGCTTATAAGTCAACGCGAAACAATTTTCTGCATTAAGAAAAATCCGTTTTGACACATTCTTGCCATGGATGTCAACCATTGTTCCGTGATGCTCTGGACAGCTGCGGTCCAGAGGAAGCCAGGGGAAGCTCCCCTTGCCTGCCGCTCCAGCAGCTGGCAGGTCAACAGAGATCACCCCGCCCCTTCAGCTACTGGCACAGCTGCCTGAGCGGATGGAAATTCTGCTGCCCATGGACTGCAACGGCTGAGAACAGAGGGAGTGGATTTGGCCACGGATATGACCTGTGTATATCAACACTAATATGGAGGAAGTTTTTTAGTCCCTAAAGGTCATCCCATTAGCATGGTTCAGACTAGAAGACTTCAAGAATTGGAGCAAGAGCCTCTCCGGATTGTCCCTGCAGCTGGGTACTGTGAGCACCGCCCAGATGCTGGGGCAGAGGGTCTACTGGCTTGGCTTCACTACAACGCTCAGTTCTCACACCTTCTTCAGCCCCTTGCCAGGCTGCAAAGCCAAATTTCCAGATGTATAGAATGTCGGAAGAAGAAGGAGCCTTAGAGATTCCTTAGACTGAGCCCCTCACTTAATGGCTGAGGACCCGGAGCTCAGAGGGCTCCTCGTGGCCACACAGCTGGCTGACGGCAGCTAACGAGACAAACCTCTTAACTCTATGGCCAGTGCTCTTGCATCGGTTGTGTTCTAAACTGGGTTTCACATCATTGTTATTAGCAGTTTATTATTTTTACCTTTTTTCAAACAGCAGTAATTAGTATATTAATAATAGTATCGATAATTAATGGTATCATTGATCAATCAATTCTATGTCAGACATGGTACCAAGTGTTTTATTTAATTCAATTAAAAAACCCTAAGGGGGAAAGAGGGCAGCGCTAACCAGGAGGGGCACAAGGCAGCCTTCTGGGAGTGGGAAATGTTCTGTCTTGGCCTCAGTGGTGATTGCATTATAAATACGTATGTGAAATTCAGCCTGCTATATACTTAATACTTGTGCTCTTTATGTAAGTTGTATCTCAATTTTAAAAAAGGAATGTAATTTCTGTATGCATAAATTTACCACAATAAATTTCTAAGGAGAAAAAATAAAACTCTAAGAGGCACCCTCATTATCCCCACTTTATAGATGAGGAAACTAAAACAGTGAGATCAACATAATTAACATTAGCCCCTATGAGCCAGGCATGAAGCTAAGGGTTTTAAGTGCAATATCTCGTTTAATCCCATTAAGAGCCTACGAGGTTATTGTGTTTGTTGTTTTACCATTTTAATAATTTTTTATTGTGGTAAAATGTATATGACGTAAAATTTACCATTTTCACCATTTCTAAGTGTATAGTTCCGTGGTATTAAGTGCATTCACCTTGTCGTGCAGACATCCCCACCCCCGTCTCCAGAACTGGCTTCCTCTTCCCAGACCGATCGTGTTCTAGTCTGGATTCCGCCATCTTCTCGGGGCGGGACCTCAGATACGTGGCTCAGTGTCCCTGAGCTTCAGGTCCCTCACCTTGAAATCGGAAACAAGCGGACGCGGGGTGGTGCCGTTACTCAGAGCAGACGGAGCCGCACGCGGCCCTGAACGCCGCAGCCGGAGCGCTGGCCGGGGAGAGCCTGGCCCACAGAGGCTCCCGGTGGGCGTCTTCACTAACCCAGGGCAGTGGGATTTGAGGTGCTCTGAGGGGACGTTGAGGGTGAGGTGGCCCAGAAGCTTACAGGCGTGGAGAGAGGCAGCCAGGGAAGCTGTTGGGAAGCAAACATCAGGGCCCGGGAAGGAAGAGCAGAAAGAGCCGCAGTCCTTGGGCTGCAGCGTCAGGGCAGACGGCTGTGGGTCCGGAGGGGCAGTGCCCGAGCCCACAGGAACCGTGGAGCAGGTGGGGAGAGCCCCAGCCCCGGGGGAAGCAGGCCACCTACGGGATGGACAGCCCCAGAGTGGCTTTGGGTCCCTGCCGCTGCCACCCACCGCCTCAGAATATTCTGGCAGCTGCTTTTTAAGATGAGATCCTGGCATCTTGCAGAGATAAATAGGAAAAAAAAATAAGATGTGGCCTTTGCCCTCAGGGAGCTTAATCTCTGGTTCTCATAAAAGGTGAGCAACTAAAGAACGAGGGAAAAGTAGACTCTGGCGGCTAAACCCACATGCTTTGTAATCGAGCAGAAACGGACTTGATTCCCAGCCCGCCATTTGCTGACCGTGTGACCTTGGAAGAACTTCCTACTCTCGCAGGCTCCGTTTCCTCGTCTGTGAAAGGGCAGGGCGCCGGCACGGTGAGGGCGGCGTGGGGACGCGGCTGGGCCCGTGGGAGCGGGCGGGCGGGCGGGCGTGTGAGCCTCGGGCCACCGCAGCCTTCGTCACCCTCCACCCTGCCCGCTGCTGCCCGCACCCCGGCTCCCCAGCTGCTGCTGTCACCCCAGTCCGGCTCCCGCCTTCTCTGTGCGAGGGGACGAGGGAGAGGAGGGCAGGAAAAGGGGAAAGAAGTTGCCCCGCTGCTTTCCCAGGGGAGGAGGACCCAGAGCCCAGCTTAATGGAAGGAGAATCGCACCAATTCCTCCTGGGTCCACCAGCATTCCTTCCCCAGCGCCAGGCCTCTGCCAGCAGCCTCTCTGTGCTGGAGAGGGGACCGGGGACAGGGACCAGCTGCAGGCAAGTTCCTAGAAAGCCCAGTGGAATGGATGTCATTCCTTTGCCGTGAGTAATCAGCCCCAACAAAGCCCGCTGGTATTTCCGAGTCCATTCCCAGCGCCCAGAGCTGGACCAGCAGCTCGGCAGCTGCGAGGAGTGGAACGAAGTGTCCAGCTCTCTGCCCTGGGTTGGCCTTGGGAAAGACGCCAGCCCAGGAGTGGCGAGGGCGCGCTCTGGAGGTCATGCCATCCATGCCTCTGCCTCTAGGCCCAAACACTGTAAGATGCAGGTGTCTGGGGACCCCCTATAGCCCATCCAAGTGTGGGGCCCAGGGAGCCTGTGTGAGGAATCAAAGGATGAGCATGCACGGTGGGCACAGGACAAAGGTGTCCCTTTCTCTGTTGTCTCCTTGAGCTCCCACTAGAAGGGGCTGCAGGCGAGGGGCAAGAAAGGAGAGGACAAGCTTAGCCCCATGGTGTCTCTGCTCCCACCTTCCTCCTCCCTGCCGTTCTTTGGTCTGGGGCAGGCCAGCCCTGTCCACCTCCCACCGCTCTGCTCTCGCTGCTGGCCTGAAGTCTGTGGCAGCCCAGTTCCTGGAAGTTCAGAGGCAGAGCTCCCCTCCTTGCGGACAGTGGCGGCTGCTCATCGGTGCCAGGTGGTAGGGGTTTCCCTAACGGGGCTGCACAGGGGCCACCTAAGCCACCTTGGGGAGCCGTCTTCCGTCTCAGTTCACTTGGGCGTTGGGCAGCCCCGGGGAGGTGTTACGGCCGCCTCCCTACAGAGGAGGAAGCTGAAGCGCAGCAGCACTCAGCGCGGTGCTCGGTGCTCGGATCCTCAGCCGGCCTTCCCTGCCTAGACGCGCCCTCTGCGTTCCCCAGGCTCATTTTCAAGGGACAGAAGCTTCTACTGCTGCTGGTGCTCACCCAGCTCCACCCACAATGAAGCAGTGGCACCCTCACAGGCCACAGGCCACAGCTAATTGCTCCCTCACCTCCACGGGAAGAACTATGAAGTGTCCCCTCCAAGACGGTGACTCATTTCCCCCAGCCTAACTGCAGGCACACGTGAATGTGCCCAGAGAGTTCCCCTGGGCCGCGTCCGTGCAGGAGCGTTTCCTCTGCTCGCACCACTGCCGGCTGCAGTGCTGAGCCTTTCCAGGGTGTGAGCCCTAGTGCTGGGAAGCGGGGAGGACGGGCTGTCCAGGGTCAGTGCCCCCCAAACCTGGCAGCCTATAAACAACCTGGTCATCCTGGATTTGCTGGTGCAGCAAGGAAGATTCTGGTAAGCACGCAGTCGCCTGTGGACAGGGGACGATCTCAAGCTGCTCCCAGTTCCGGGCCGGCAGCCAGCTTCCTTGGATGGTCAGAGGTGAAATCTGAACACTGGTGAATGGAGAGCGGAAGCTCAGCAAGGCTGAGTTAAGCCCATTCATGAAAAAGATCTCGTCTCACTTCCTCATTGCCAGGAGCCGTGTGTGGAGGGCGTGTGCGTGCGCTTGTGTGCCAGGCGGTGATTACTTTCTGTCTCGCTCCTTCCCCACCCCTGCTCTTGTCTTTCTTCCCTGCTCTCTCTCAGAATCTTAAGTTCATCCTCCGGAAGCTGCCAAAGAATATGTAGCTGGTCTGTGGTTTGCCAGAAAAAGAAAGAGGCAGATTCATACAAAAGCAGCCCTCCGTCACACACGCCTGGAAACACACGTGAGCATTCCCGGGCCGCGTGCACCCTGCCCCGCTGTTCCCCTGCTCCCCCCACTTGGCTTGGGGCGGTGGAGTCAGCCCTCGGGAGAGATCCCCCAGTCGGAGGTGGGGTGAGAGGTGGTCAAGGCTGACCCCATGGGGATCTCCTCTGAGGTTTGACACAAGGCTCTCCCTCTGGGGAGAAATTCACTGATATCTGTTAGGTCTCACCTCGGGAGGCCACATGTGCTCTGGGGCCGTGCCTATTGCGAGTGGTAAGGCTCCCGAACATGCAGAGGCCACCGTATACCAGCAGCTAGCCTTCCTCTCCTTGTCTGTAAAATGCAGGTGACAATAATAGCAGCCTCCTCCTGAGTTGTTGAGATGATTAGGGGAGGGGGAGGTCTAGTCACACCCAATGGGTGCAGTGTGCACCGTCTGGGGGATGGACACGCTTGAAGCTCTGACTCGGGTGGGGCAAAGGCAATATATGCAACCTAAACATTTGTACCACCATAACATGCTGAATAAAAACGAACGATAAAAAGATGATGTACGCCAAGGGCGTGCTTAGCGCAGTGCGCAGTAACGGGACGCCGCGTGTTCTTGCGGCGCACACCGGGCAGGGAGCTCTGCGCAGCTGGAGGCGCTCTGTCCATTTCCAGCAGCACGGCGAAGGTGAAGACGCTTCCAACTTTGCTGGGCTTCTCGAGCTTTGGGAGGGATAGAGGCCCCTCCTTTGCCTTTAGAAATAGAAACTGGTGACTACCAAGAACAATACACACCCAGCTCAGTTTGACCTACTGCTGATCCCCTGGGGCCTCAGAGCCCTTAGTGTGAGAGAGACTTATCTCAGAAAAGGACATGAAACTAAAGTCCCCAAAATGATTAATGGGAGCAGGAGACTGTAAGCCCCACGTAGCTTTCAGCTGTTACTCTCTGACTGTAGCCAAGATGTGCTTACTGGGCACCCACAGTGATTTCCGAGTAATCTGGGAGGAGGTGCACCTGTCCTCGCAGCTGAGGCCCCGTGGGTACAGCAGGTGGAAGGGCACATAGGTACTTTCCCCGCTCGTAGCCAACATCCCCTGCGCTGCTGATGCCCCCGAAAGCTCATTCTCGCTGATCCTGCACGTTCGTGAAGCCCTGTCATAGCAGTAATTACTCATGAAGTCCTCCCAGTGAGGGAGGTGGGTCACTGGACATATATTATCCTCGCCATTTTACAGACAGGAAAAAGTGACACCCATAGAGATTCTGTCGGTGGAGTTGGAAGCTGCTGGAATTCTACAACCTGCTATCTGCCTTTTAGGCTGTTTCTCCAAGTGGTGCAGATGACATAAAAAGCTATTCTTATCTTTTCTCGTCCTGAGTTATTCTTTGGTGAGTTGGGCAGAAGCTTCTAGCCACCCCCAAGTGCCCTCCCAAAGATCTCCTCCAGGAAATGGGCTGTCCCATTGCTGCCCTTGGTTTGCCTTGCCCCTAGCTTTGGTCATGCTATTAACATCCATCGGGTGTGTCCTAAAACTTCAGGGAGTGGGCACTCTGAGGCTGCAGATCCCAGGTGGGAAGGATGGGTACCCAGCTAGGGGACCTCTCTCTACCTTCATTCCCTTCCCTCTCCCTTCCCCCGTGTCCCCAGCCACCCATCAATAGTGAAAGAGAGGAAACATCTGGTCCGGGCTCAGTGCCTCTGCCCTGTGTCGGGGGGGGGGGGGGGGCTTGTAGGAAGAGCTGGTTGGAGGTCTTGCAACCCTGAAATAAACCAACGGCTCAGCTGCAGTCCTCCCTACCCACTGTCCTGTCTTCCTCACCGCCTCCTTAAATCAGCCTTTGCCCTGCCGCCATGCAGCAGACAGCTGCTGCTGCCACTTCCAGAAACTCGAGAGATCCATGACCAAAGTGGGGCTCCAGGATGGCTCTGCTGAGACAACGAAGATGCTGATGGTCACAGGGCCAGGGTGAGATGGCACCGGACACACATCCAAACCTCCATAAATGAGGTCTTCCTCCAAACCTCCTCTTCTCTCCTCCTTCCCTCTCGATCATAATGAAATACCTTTTATGGAGCATTCGCTTTGTGCCAGGCTCTTACACAAATTATCTCCTTTGATCATCATAATGGCCCTGCAAGGTAGGTATCCGTCCTTTTTTGCAGGTTAAATGGAAGCACAGAGAGGTTAAGTGATGTGGCCAAGTCCACACAACTCTTGAGTGGCAGACCTCAGATTCAAACCCTGTCAAACACCAAAGCTCATGTTCTCAGCATTTATACCAAGTTGTCTCTCTGAGTCTACTGAATCCTCCCCCTCCCCATAGGGAGTATTCAGACACCAGCTACGGCTACTGTCTTGTAACAACTGGTTTATCCAGCTGTCCTCGTCTTCCTTCCTTGGTTTGTTTCAATCCTTTATTCACATGCCAACTAAGATACTTAACATCTACCACGTGGTCAGCACGTGCTACACACTGACAAAGAACAAAGTATTTTAAGCCCCATCCCAGCCCTTTCTAGAGACGTGGCCATTTAGGAGGCAGAGAGCGTGGATGTTCCCTGGACCTAGCGGAGGAGAGATCACCTGGTTAGCTCCAACCTATTCTTGCTTCCTGCCTCCTGGTTCCTTTTGTGGCTTTGGAGGATAAATACTTGTTAGGCACCAAGGGAGAGGGATGCGCCGGTGGTTGTTAGGAGGACAGAGCCTGGGCGCTGTTTGCGAGGCGCGTCGTCTGTAGCGGCGGGGCCCCGCGGCTGCAGGATGGGCCGGTGACCTCCTCCAGCCAGCAGAAGAACAGGAGCAAAGCTGGGGCCAGCTAAGAGGGTGTGAATCCAAGAGACACTGAGGATGGCAGACCGCATGCAGGGGACGCTCGCTGTGGCTTAGAGGCAGAGAAGAGATCTCGGAAGGCTGTTGGGGACTTGCAGGGCAGGGCCCCAAGTGGCTGGTGAGGGACTGGTTTTGATCCTATAGGCCGTGGAGAGGTCACACTTCAGACAGTGGTTGGGAGGTCATCTTTGGAAGAGCAGAGGAAGGAGCATGGGCTTAGCAGCTGTCCTGTGGCTGCAGCATCTCTGAGGCAGCTGGTGCCACTGTTTCTGAGTGTGACGGGGGGTTGACGAAAGTCCTTGCAGACCCATCTTTGAATCCAAGCTTCACTGATACTAGTGGTGTGAGCCTCAGTAAGGTTTTTAACGACTTCGGCAGGGAGCTCACCGGCCGCGACACCTCGCCCGCAGCGGCACTCACAGTCGCCGGCGGTCTGTGCTGTGCGTTGACCACGCGTCCGTTCCGCTCTTGTGTGACGAGGAGAGCCTTAAAGCACTGAAGCTTGTTCTCCTTTACAGGCAGCTTTACTTGTCATGTGAATCAGAATAGGTTACATATACACATATGCTTTCATTATGTTACTTTTAAATGTTCACAATTTTATTTTGATGAATGAAAAATTACAAAAGTCATATCACGGCTGTCGGCTAAAGTCGCTGTGCGCGTTCATCTGTGGCTGTCGACTACGGTTGACGCTCGTCCCGAAGTGGTTAACCTCCCTGATTCTTGCTTCATTATCTACAGTTGGAGCCTAATAATACCTGCTCTACAGGGTGGTTGTAAGAATTCAGTGAAATACACGTGTCAGGAATTTAACACGGTGCCCAGCACGAGCAAACACCCCCAGATTGACAGCTGCCAACCCGGATTGTCCTGTCCTGGTGGCTGGGTGGCTGTGCCAGATTACTAAATGGCTGGAAAGTCCGGAAACGTCCAGCACCCAATGTGACTGGGCTCTTACCGAGTCTTCATTCCTAAGAGAACACCCAAGAAAATGTCTCAGTCTCAGTATTGTTGAGCTGGGGGTGAGGCAATCCTCCCTCAGGCAACAGAAGCCCCTCGGGCAACACAGCCGATCGTCAGCTTCATGCTAGCCCCCGCACAGTGCCGGACACGCACGCACGCACGCACGCACGCACGCATGCCTCCCACTCCCACACACAAAGAGCATGCAAGATAGCTTCCATGATGGATGACGCCCTGACATATGCGGAAAGGGAACATTCACTTATCAAGAACACATGAGTGGCTGGTCGTCCATTGGGCCTTGAGATGCTCCCTTTTCCCATCGACTGCGCTCCAGGAATTTGGGAAAGAAGGAATAGCGCTGCTCCAGGAGCGCGCGAGGAGGAAATGGAGCACGGTGCACGAGCAGAGCCCGCCGTCCCTGCAGCAGAGCACGTTCTCTAGGCCTCCGCCTCCCCTGGGGCTTCCTGAAGGGCGAGCTGCAGAAAAGACGGGCGCCAGTCCAGAGGGAGCACTGAATAAAGCATTGACGGCAAACAGCCGTAGCCTGTTACTGATCTCAAAGGGAAAAATTTTAATACTTTACTACTGAAGACATAATTACTGTGACTGTGTGTGTGTGTGCGTGTGCAAGTGCATGCATGTGCACGCATGTGTGTGCTACGAAACCCTTATCAGGTCAAGAAAGTCACCTTTGATTCCTAATTGGGCGGGAATTGTTATCATAAGCAAATATTGAATGTTATCAAATGCCTTCTGCCTCCAATGAGATGATCGTATGGTTTTTCTTCTCTTAATGAATTTTTAAGTGGTGAGCTACGTTTACAGGTAAAATGCACACTATTTGGGTGTTGGGCACACTTACAACCCTGACTCAAGCATAACAAAAGAGATTTATGTAACCAAAAACATGTAATATTTTGAAATAAAAAAGAAAGAAACCCTAAAGAGACCTATGCCCCTTCCACCTTGTGGGGACATTTCGAGAAGGTGCTGTCTGTGAACTAGGCAGCAGGCCCTTGCCAGACACCAAGTCTGTTGGCATCTTGATCTTGGATTTCCCAGCCTCCAGACTGTGAGAAATAAATTGCTGTTGTTTATAAGCAAAAAAAGAAAGAAAATGTTAAACCAGCTTAGCATTCTTGAAATAAATCTAACATGGTCGTAGTTGATTATCTTTAATACATAGCTAGTGTCAATATGTTAGTGTGTTTAGGAGTTTTGCATCTATGTTTATTAGTGAATGTTTATGTGATTTTTTTCTCCTACAACTATCTCTGATTTCAGTATCAAGGTTATACTGGCCTCATAAAATGACTTAGAATAAGTTTCCTTTTATTCTACTCTATAGAAGAATTTAAATAATATTGGAATTATCTTTTTCTTTAATGTTTGACATATCTTGCCTATAAAATAATCTGAGATTGCTGTTAATTACCCAAATCTAATGATTTTATTATAAATGGTTATATTCAGGATTTCCATTTCCTCTCGAATCACTTTGGCAATTGATGTTATGCTAGCAATGGTTCTTTTCATTTAAGTTTTCCAATGTTTTGGCAATGAGTGGCATATTATTTTCTCATTATATTTTAATTCCTTCTGCATCAGTAGTACATTAATTTCCTAGGGCTCCTGGAACAAAGTATCAGAAACTGGGTGGCTTAAAACAGAAATGTGTTGTCTCACAGTTCTGGAGGTGAGAAATTCACAATGAAGGTGCTGACCATGTTGCTTCCCCAGAGAGCTCTGATTTGTTCCGCGCCTCTCTCCCAGCTTCCAACACTGGTCAGCAATCTCGGGCATTCCGTGGCTTGTAGATGCATCATGCCAATCTCTGCCTTGTCTCACACAGTGCTCTCCCGTGTCTATTTCTGGTCTCTTCTTACAAGGACACCCGTCATATGGGGTTAGAGCCCTCCCTACTGACCTCATCTTAACTTGATTATAGCTGCAAAGACCTGGTTTTTAAAATGAGGCTACATTCCCAGGTGCTGAGGGTTAGGAACTCTACCTGTCTTTTGAGGAGACATAGTTCAATCTGTGGTAAGTAGTTAAATCCTCTTTCTCATTTCTAATATTGCTAATTTTTTACTTTTCTCATGATCTTGCTGGCAGTTGTTAATTGCATTCATCTTTTTAAACAAGTATCTTTTGCAGCTATAGGTGAAATTGGGGAAAAATTAAAAAAATAAAAAATAAAGAAGCATCTCTCAGCTTTGTTGATTTTATCTTTTTTTTATTAATGCTGCTCTTTATAAATTTAGCCTTTCTACTTTTTAAAAGATTATTCATTTGTTTGTTCTAATTTCTTAATTTAGATGTTTACATTGCTGCTATTCAGACACCCTTTCTTTCTAATATCTAAGCTTATACTTTATATATTTTCTTCTAATCACCTTAAACCACTTCTGACCACTGTTTTAACTTTATTCCCTAAATATTAATATGCAATATTATCCTTATAAATGAATATTAAATATTTTCTCATTTCCATTATGATTTCTTCTTTGACCTTGGAGTTATTTAGAAGTATGTCTTTCATTTCCAAACATAGGAATAATTATTTTCAGTTATCTTTTTGTTATTGATTTCTTAATTCCTTTGTAGTCAAAGATATAATCTATAAGATACTGGTTAGAATTTGTTGAGACGTGCTTTCAGGCATACTATGTAGATAATTTTCTTAAACATTCCAAGTATACTTGAAAAGAATGTGTCTTTTCCATTTATTGGGTACAGAATTCAATATACATCCATTAGATTGAGCTTGTTAATTGCATTGTTCAAATCTTTTAAACTATTTGATTTTTCTGTTGCTTGATCTATCAGATATTGAGAAAATATATTAAAGCTTCCCACTATGATATAGATTTGTCAGTTTCTCTTTGTGGTTCTTACAATTTTATTTTATATATTTTGAAGCTATGTTGCTGATTACACACAAGTTTAAGGCTGTTTTATTCTTCCGGTGAGTCAAACATTTTATCATTATGTAGTGTCTCTCTTGATGTCTAATAAGGCTTTTTGCCTTATACTAAACTTGCCTTCTGTTAATACAGTTATTCAACTTTTTCTTATATTACTCTCTATCAGGTATATCTTTTTCCATGCTTTTGCTTTCAATATTTCAATGTCTCTATGTTTTAATTATTTATTCAAACAGTATTAATTAAATAGACTCTTGAAAACAGAATTAGATTTTTAGATCCATATTTGCCCTTTCACAAAAGAGTTTATTTCATAGTTATTTTATACTTATAAATTTACATGTGTAGTGATTAATGACATAATTGGGTTTATTTCTATCATATTGTTCTTTGTTTCTTCCCCTTCTTTTTTGCCTTTTTTGTTTGCTTGTTTAAAACATTTTTATTCCATTTTTCCTTTTGCTACTTTGGAAGTTACATACTTCCATTTCTATTATTTTGGTGGTTATTTAACTTAAAGCTAAAGTTAATAGTTTTACTCATCAATACAAGGATCTCAGCATGTTTCAGCTGCATTTACACCTACTCCAACTTTTTGGCTTTTTTGGTCTATTGTAGTTCTACCTGTTTTTAACTCCCCAAGTTACTCGATATTATTCTTATTGCTTGGTTCTATATTTAGATTTGTCAGGCATTTACCTTTTCTTTCTGTAGCCATTGCTTCTGGCATCTCAATTCTTCCTTCTGGAATCATCCTTTCTTCCTGAAATATATCCCAATCTAGAAATTCCTTTGGTGAGTAACGCTTGGTAGTAAACTCAGCTAGTTTTTGTTTGTTGGAAATATCTTTATTTTATCCATATTCTTGAAAGATTGCTTTGCTGGTTGTACATGTCTAGATTGAGAGGTATTTTCTCTCCATTATGCAAGGCCATTCGCTATATAAATATCCTTACAAACGCAGTCCAGGACAAAAGGCTGTCCATGCCTCTCTTCACAAGGTGTGCAGAAACATGAGAGACCCATGGAAAATTGTCTCCTAGCAATTCCAAATTGAAAAGTTAAAAGAAGCTAAGGAAAACAAATGGAAATCCTAGGAAAGGCATTTCTACCTACGTGTAAAAACGAGAAGCCGACTTACAGAGAAGCCAAGGGATTTGACTATGTCGCGTTGGAAGAGTCAGCGCTACAACATGCAAGTTCCCTGAAGCTCCAGGCTGGTCGCTGCTCTTCGCCCACAGAGGCCCAGCTCCCAAACGTCCGTGCATTAAGGTATTGTGTTTAAGAATTAAGAATATCCCGCAAAATCCAGATCGATAAGGCTATGGTACTAAACTAATGGTCTAACCTAAATCTCTCCTGCTGTATTTCCTGTTGTCCTGTCTTCAGAGCACAGAAACTCTCTTCCATGTGAAGTGCCTTCTAGATTCAAAATGCTTAAAACCACCACTTCTGTAAAAACTCTGAAATCTGTTGCTAAAGAAGAAAAAAAGGAAAAGCTTAAAATTATTTCGGGGGGGGGGAGGAACAGGGAGTAAAATGAGCTAGAGCTGACCTCAGACCATCCTTCTTCTCCAAAGGCCAAGCAACGCGTCAAAAAGGCCCATGCCATGCCCTCCGAATATGGGCGCTACACCCAGGCCTGCCAAGGACATTCAACTTCCTTCCTTCCTCCACGGCAACACCATGGAAGGGAGAGCCTGGAAGCTGGAAAGTGGACCTCAAGTTTGCGTGGCTCCGAGTGAGATCTCTGGCCAGGGCAACACTTCTCAAACGTGAGTGAGCCGGGGCCACCTGGGCACCCCTCCCCGAGACTCTGGTTCGGCAAGTCTGGGGTGGGCCACGTCCTGGGCATGCGCTCGGGGACAGCGTGGACCAGGGCACAAACACCCTTATCCTCGTAGCTTCAGATCCCAGCACTCAGCAGGTGTCAGTGAGTATTTGGTGAGTACCTGAGTTGAGAGCTGCTTTATTTTACCTCTTATAATCTCAATTTCCTCATCTGGATAAGAGTCCACCATTTAAAGAAAGTATTATGGGAAGGGGCTGCATATTTCCAGCACTCCAACCAAGAAATGTGCCCAGAGGACCCCCTTCCAGGCCGCTGCTGATTGTCCCACTGCCTTTCGGGCCTGTCAGCCTTGAACAAAAGGAGAACTGAGAGATGAAGGAGAAGTGAAGAAGAAACGGGAGGGCAACTGGAAGTGGCGAGCCACCCACATTAGAAGCCTTAAAGAGAGAAGAGAGAACCGAGCCTGGGAGTTGGCAGAGGTCATGGGGACAGGGCCCATGTCCGGTGGAGCCTAAGGAGGGGCAGGACGGCAGAGTCAGGCCCAGGTTCATGAGCAGGAGAGACCTGAGGCCGGTGGCTCCAAGGCTGACCCCCCGCAGCCCGAGCAGATGGCAGCACCCAGCGGCTCTGCCCACCCACCCCGCAGCCTGGGCTGCCCCAGCAGGCTCTTCCCAGTTTGCAGCTGCTCCGGAGACCTTCTCCTGGGAAAAGCTGCTGCTGTCCCCTTCCTGATGGCGCTGCCCGCACTTCCCACCAGCCTGCTACTTGTCCAGTCCTGTGGGCATGGGAAGGCCATGGGTGACACACACACACACACACACACACACACACATTGACAGAGTCCTCTCTCTTCCTCCTTCCCTCTCTGCTTCTCTTTTTCCTTCCCCCACCAGCACCCCCAGTAATGGCCCCAGCTGGTCAGCCACCACCCCCTGGCCAGCCTCCCCATCCCCAGCACCTACACTGCAAACACCTGAGACTTGGCGTTCCCTTGGGGCTGTCCCCAGGGTGAGGACCAAGGCCGGCATAACACCCCTATCACCATGACAGCGGGGGAGGGGTGACAGCTCCACAGACTGCGATTGATTTGCTGCTCCTTAGAGGACCCAAAACTTTTTTTAAAGAACAAAAATGCAGAAAGGCCCCAACTCCTGATTGGCTGGTGGTGGGACTCAGGAATTTCTCGGTTACCGTATATGCTCACATATAAGATGCTGCAGCAAAAGAAGGGTCTCCCATTTCCCAAGCTGTGGTAAAACAGCACATTTACTTGCCCATGAAGGTCTCCGCCCCCTTCCAGTCTCCACCCGAGGGCTGACGCCTGCTCTGGCAACCCCAGTTTGCAGGGGCCGGGCTGGAGACTAAGGCTGACCTGTGCAGGTGACAGGAGGGAGAACAAGGACGTCTCTGAGGCTTCTCCCTGGGGCTGGCTCATCTTTTAAACACACACTACTGCTTTCCCGGCCTCGCATAGGCGAGTATATACGGCGCTTCCTGTGAGGAATGCGCTATTCACAATCTGCTACCTTTCTGGATTGGGAAGGGGATTAGAGTGCTCTTACAGTTGATCGATTCTCCGTGCCTGGAGCACTCCTCCCCCACATGCCCCCCGCCCCCACCCGGGACCTTCTTCAGCCCCTTGGACCTCACGGCCAGCCAGCCCCACATTCTTCCACCCCCCCACACCCCCCAATCCCCGGCCTCGAGGCAGAGACAGAGGAGCCAAGGACAGGGGCTGGGAAGGAAGGAAGCCCGAGAGTATCCGAATGTGTGTTCCAGTTACATTCCAAAGGCAAACGGAAAGGAAAATAGAAAAAATTAAAGTTAGGTCACCACCATTTTGTGTTATCCACATGTCTGCAACCCTGCATTCCTGCAGGTAAACCCCCATTGCAGGAGGTGAGAGGTGGGGGGCCCCAGACAGAGACTATCACCATCTGCCCTGTTTATTTGTCAGGAGAGGAGTCTAAGAATCAGAGAGGTTTATGACCTGACTAAGGTCACACAGCCAGTTCCTAACAGATCCAGGAATGGAATTCAGGTCTCCATACTCCACACTTGCTTTTTATTCACACACATGTGAATGCTTCTTGGCTGTCTCTTCCTTCCATCAGCCCAAGGGTTAAGCCAGTGGGGATGGTGACAGGATAGGGACTTCAATACGTTGGGCTGTCCATGATACAAAAAAGAAGCTACTAATTGCTCTAGTCTAGGTGCAGACCGACCCACAAGCAGGCCCCTGTGAGGGCAGTGACAGTCCCACAAGGACATTTGTTTGCACAGACCAGAGCAATTGGGGGGAACTGAAATTTGATCTTTTTCTTAATTTCTTTTTTATTTTTTCCCCTCCTACAAGGTATGAAAGAGCCAGTGAAAACTCCAGCCAGACACACTTAATCACTGAGAAACACAGAAGAGGGAGGCGCCCATCCTGCTTGGTGACCCGGGAGCTGGGGAGCAACAGGACCATCAGCTTTCCCTCCTTGCTCCCACGCCCGGTGTCGGATGCAAGCAAGGACCTCCCTGCCATCTCCGTGTGCATCTGCATACACGCGGCACACATGCTCATGGGCTCTCACACCAGGGAGACTTGCTTGCTTCTGTGTGTGTGTGCGCGCATGTGTGTGTGTGCGTGTGCGCGTGCATGTTCTTCCACACACACCCGCTTCCTCTTCTGCTGCTCACCGCCGCAATCCTCTGAGAGTGCAGCACAAGGTTTCCATTAGTGAAGCACATTTTTGTGCGATGGATGTTGAACCGGGGAAAGAAAGCAGACTGCTGTCCATGATGGATGGGTTTCCGAGAGGACTTCCCAGGGTGGTCCTTTGGGGGCTGGGGTGGAGGCATGCGGACGCAGGGCTCACAACATTCCCTGTCTCGGTGTGATGTCTGTGTCGGGTCTGCCTGCTCTGCCCGTGGGCTCTGCACCCCCATTCATCCCCTTGCGTCACCCCCACCCACCGCAGCGATCCTCCCTCCCCCAACACCCCGTGCCTCCAGCTTCCCTCAGTTCAGACATACTTTGTTCTCATTTTAGAACAAAAAGTGACATGTCCCGTGTGCTTGTTCTTGATTGTGGATGTGGCAGCCCCTACGAGGAAGGCATGGTTTGGAGACCAGAGCTCACGAAACATCACCCATTATTCCTGCGTTTTAACAAGACTCTATGTCTCTCTGAAGAATGCTGAGATTTGCACAAACTTTGTAAACGTAATTTTCCGGAATGCTCACCCTTATGGCCGCATGCAGACAGAACGAGAGACTAGGAGGGTGAACTGAGGCCCAGCTCTGGATTCTCAACAGCTTGCACAACGCCTCAAACACGATTAGCATGTGCTGGATGAATGAATAATAAAAATAACTGGGATTCTATGGAAACCTAGTTTATAAATCCCATTCCCTTGGCTCAGTTAACTTCACCTCACTTTTTTAAAGAAGAAGGAAATGAGCCTCCAGGAGCTTGAGTGACTTGTCACATGACTAGCAAGTAGCAGCATGGGGAAGCAAATCCAGTCCCCTGACTCCAATTTCGGTGATGCTCCCATCTTGCCACCCTGTTGGGGGAACCTAGAACCCCTGTCCTAAAAACGGCCACTGCCATCAGGCTGCTTCCAGCCTGGCTGGGGAGTCGGAAGCTACAGAGGAAATAATAGGGAACGCCGGGGAAGTGGGTGCTAATCACACGACACAGGAATGCTTTGGGGATGGCCAGCCCTGAAGAAGGAATGAATTGAGGCCATTATCCCAGTTCAATGAAGAGAAAGTGGAAGGGCCATAAAGAAATGGGGCAGTTCACCCAAGGTCAAATCAGGGAGAACAAAAGCAAGTTAATCAAATCCTTAATCCAGTTGAAGGGTTTTCAAAGGGCTTTTGGGGCTAGGTGGAATGACAGACTAGAGGCTCAGACCTCCAAGGAAGGGCCTACAGATCAATTCCCTATCCTTGCCTTTTCTTCAAAGGAACAAAAGGGAGTCCTTTCTGCCACTGGAGCAGAATATCTCAAAGTTGCATGGGATGCCCTCGCCTCAAAAGTTTCATGAAAAAAAAAAAAAGAGCTCCCAGAATAAGCAAGTTTCTGAGTTACTTTATAGTGTCTAAGTCTTGGAAATGTACATATTTAAGGTTCTGAGAAGTCATGTAGGCGAAACAAAAAGTAAAAGCAAAGCAAAAAAATATCCAAATTAGGAAAAATATTCAAAAAATAAAAAAGAAACCCCTTTTATTTAACCCAATGTTATTTTTCCAGGTAACTTTCCCCCCCATTCCCAAGGGAAGTCTATCAACAACACCAGGAACTAAGTACTCTAAGGAACACACTTCGGGAAACAATGCCCAGAGCCCTCCAACACTGTAGCAAGGGGTTCTAGTATGTAGTGAGCCTCCTGGCCCTGGGGATGGCGAGCAAAGTTGGGGTGCCTTCAGCTGTTTACTTTGGACAGATGATGGAAGGAGTGGCCTCTTAGGCCTCCTCCCATTGGGGTTCCCTACCTGACCAGTACTGCGATGTCTCCTCTCCTACCCTGGCCCTAGGCGGAGCTAGAGCACCCCTCTCTCTGCGGGATCTGCTAGCATATGAGAGGGAATCTTCTGTCTGCGATGGTTTTTAGAAGCCATCCTATAAACTGACTTTCCAAGGATCTTCTAGCTCTTAGATCCTCCAGCTCACACGTAAAAATGAATGTGTATTTTCCCTCCTTCTGGAAGGAATCTCAGTACCCCCAGCACATCACACGTATGCACCCTCACATGCCCGCCGAGCACACTGCACGCCTCCCTCGGAGCGCTGCCAGCCACTGTCTCGCTCACCCACGATGCGCCCTGCGCCTCGCAGGGAGCCTGAGCGTAAACAGTAGATGCATGAAAAGCACGAGCTGAACTGAATGCACACCGCTTGTGGGTTACTCTAACACTGTTTTCTCTCTTCACCCCGTCAACCCCCTGGCAGAGACTGTGTCTAGAGCCTCCCACAGAGCAGGGTTTTGGAGAGACTGAGGCCCTACTACCATAAAAGTCAAATATCCCAAGCCCAGCCCACCGCTCCCTTGCTCCCCATCCCAGCCCTGCCCCGGCCCTGTGATCTCCTAAAGGCCCAAGACGAACCCCCTATCCTAAAACCTCTTTGGCACCAACACTCTCCCCTCTTCCCGTTCTCCCACCGTTTCCCTTTCAATCTTCATCCTTCCCTGCATGTTCTTTCCTCTCCTCCTTCAGTCTTTTCCATATCCTCTCCCTGCTAGTTTCTACCCTCTCCTCCGGCTGGGGCTTCCTTCCCATCTACTGAGCTGTCGGTCCGCTCCGGCCGAGCAGCTTGCTCCAAGGAACCTCTGTCCGGCTGGCCCTCGGCCCATCCCTTCGCTCCAGCTGCCTGACTCAGGATGACCTAAAGGAGAAATGTATGTGTAGGGCCAGTGTCTGCCAGGGCCTCCCTTGGCTGCCCGTGTGGGCTGAGAGCACTCTCGAGAAAGTCTGCATTGGGCTGGGGCAGCACGTCATCTGACACACCCTCCACCACCACGGCCGTTGGCTCTGCTGCCAGAAGAGAGCGCAGGTCCGCGGGGTGCAGTTGGGAGGGTGCCTTGGCTCTCTGTTAGGGAGACAGCCTTCGGCTCCACGTCCCTGAAACAGTTTAGCTTCCCTAAAAGACCCAGGCTTGGCTTGGAAAATCCAGATGGTGTTAAGATGAAGTAGAGAGAAGGAGGGGGGCTCAGGGGCCTGGGGGTGGGGAGGCTACAGAGGAGGCTGGGAGGCCCAGGGAAAAGGTCACGACCTGCTAAATACACAGGCAAAAGGGGCCCCACAGCTGGGGTCCCCAGGTAAAAGAGCAGGAAACAGGAATGTCTCTGGGTCCTGACATGTGGTTGTAATGATCACAGACCCCTTAGGCTCAAAAGGACCTCAGAGGTCACCTCCACCCTCCCGCTTCCGGGCAGAGCTGTATCTGAATTAGTCGGGATGTACAGACCTCTCTGCTCTGTCCCTGGAAGGAAAAAATGGGCTCCTTTTCACTGAGTATTAGGCTCAGGATCCTGGTGTTAACCTTTTCCACACCGCCCAGAAAGGTCACAGTTTACAAAGGCTGCATCAGAAATCACTTTGTGACTTGGCTGCATGCCCGCACTCCTGGGTCTTCGGCCGATAGTGCATCGTGGTCACAAGGATCACGATGGCAAGGAAGTTCCTGCAACCCGCTCCTGGCTGCTGCTCGGGTCTGGGCCGTCTCTAGGATGCGCGCAGGGGTCAGCAAGGTGCTTGGCCGTGTGGTGAGTGCTATGCACTGGCAGATGTCATTATAGCTGTTGCTGTGGTGGCAGCTTTCGGTGGAGATGGAAACCAGTTGCTCATCCACATCCTTCTTGAGAGTGCCTGCTGCCTGCGATGCTGTCCTAAAGGGTGACAGGGCATTTGGGTAAGTGTCACTTCTGGGGTGTCTTCCCTGACCTGCCTCCCACTCTGCCTTCCTAGCCAGCGCATGCCCTCCACCCCGTGTCCCCATGATCACATCCGCCGGCCTTGTGGAAGGGGCAGCGGTGTGGTGCAGAGTCGTGGCCGCAGGCTCTGCATAGGGCAGTCGTAGAACGCATTGTCCAGCCAGGATGCTTGTAGGCGCAAACCAGGGTTTTCCCAGGCAAAGTGGCACCCTGATCACCTAGCCCTGGGCTTGAATCAAGTCTCTACAGCTAGTTCCTTGGCTGACTCTGAGCAATTTAGTTCGTGTTTTAGGCTCAGGTTCCTTATTGGCAAAACCTACCATGGTGAAATATCTACCTGCTAGGGCAGACGATCTCAGCCTTTGAAGCACACGAGGTCTCTGGAGTGTTTGTCAAAAATGAAGATCTCAACCCAACCTCAGGAAACTCTGATCCAATGGGTCACAGGCCTGGCCTAGGATTCTGCATTCAAACAATGGGGGGGGGGGACGGGTTCTGAGACGTGGTCCTGGGCCAGCCTTTCAGAAATAGTCCTTTGAGTCTTGGCAAAGACCGTGAAAATAACCAGAGTAGAGCCCTGGCACAGAGGGGGTGAAATGCCTGCAGTGCGGTGGGGCCCAGCTGTGACAATGTGTTGATATGCAGATGAGAAACAGCTGCAATCCAGCCACAGCTGCAGAACGCCCCATTCCTGCTGCTCACCTTCCTGGCCCATCCCCAAGCTCAGCTTGAAGGACCTGGGGTGGAAGGCAGGTTTGCTGAGAAATCTAGCCGAGAGATCTAACCGTTAAATGGGTTTCATTCTGAAATGACTTTAAGTGAAAACTGAAAGTAAAACTCAAAACCACTCACTTCCTCTTGCTTCCTTCCCCAAGTGCTGAGTTCAGCTCAGCCACTCCTGTCTTTGGGGCCTTCTGCCTCACCCTTCCCAGCCCAAACCCTGCACCCGCTGCTGTTGTGCCTCTGCCCCCACCCTAGGCTCTGCTTCAGGACTCTGTCCCTCCCCACGCCGCCCACGCAGAAGTCAAAGGCTGGTATCCGTGGGGACACACATCCTCTGAGCAGAGCAGACACACCAGCCTTCTTTTTAACCCCAACTCCTTCTCATGTCTTGACACATTTTATTAAATAAGAACAAGTTACGCCATTGTAAAAATTTATCCAACACATATATAATGGCCAAATCTTCTAAACTGCCTGCAAAGCATAATGCAGCACTGCATTAGTACCATCAGGCCAAAAACACAAAGTCATAACATTTAAGAATATATGTTTTACTATGAAAGCAATATACATGTTCATAGCAAACACTCAAACACCACAGAAATGTAAGACATGGTTCTTAGAATCCCATCCTCCAAAACCTGCTTCTTTTAATAGCTCAGGGCTTTTCTTTAATGCCATGCTGTAGCCAGTCTCTGCAACAGGGCTGCTGATGAGAGGTTAACTTGCTCAATGTCACTCAGCTGGGAAGTCGCAGAGCCACTTGGCGGTGTCTCCAGCGAGGGTGCAGACCACCTGCTCCTAGGGAAGAGGCAGCCGGGGTCTAACACACAGAGGCAGGGACATTACCCAACTTGTTCACACTTGCCTGGCAGACAGGAATGGCCTCAGCAAACACACTCTGTCCAGGAGCCCAGCTTCATGGCTGGAATGAAATATTGAAAGCTGAAATGCAATTTAGGGGTCACTGGGTCACATCTCTTAATTGTATAGATATGGAAACTGAGATACAGAAGACCAGTATCAAATGTGTCAGCACTCTTCAGACTGGCCTATGGGAAGACTTCCCAAGACACATGCCGGCCTAGACAGTTTAAAGGCAGCATTTCCAGCCTCAGCTTCCACGGGGGCCCACTCCCGCCTGGGTCTGCCTGTCTTCCCTCTTCGCAATTGCCCTCCTCGCACTTTGCACTTCTCATTAGCCCTGCATCTTACTACGTCCCAGGTGTAAACACTCTGGGGCACCAAACACGGGGCTGCATGGAAAACCTTGGCATCGGAGATTTCTTTACTCAAGGCTCTGGTCTTAGGCATATTTGTTTTAAGGTTGAAGCTCCGTGGTAGAAGTGGGGGTGGTCAGTGTCATGGGATACACTGAATTCAAATACAGTACAGAACAGGGGCAGGAATGATGACAATTTCTATTTAACAATTTCCTTCTTTCCTCCTACAAAAGTCAAAAAGGCCTTGCCCCAAGGAGAGACCTGTGGGAGCGCGGCGGAGGTTATCACCTTCAGCATCCGGGAGATGAACTCGTAGCAAGTCCCTGCCTTTCCTACCAATCTGCCTCGAAGTCAGAATTCAGCAAGGAGATGGTTGTCCTGGGGGCGTGTGCTGACGCTGCCCTGCTCGCCTCCCTGTCCAACTGCGTCACGCTCCATCCTCTCCCTGTGATGCCGGCTCCTAGCGCACTGTCGCTCTCTCCAGTCCCACCCTTTAAGTCTTGAAGTTAAAACACAGTAAACATGCTTCTTTGAACAGCTCTTTCCCAGTGATCCTGTCCTCTATGCTACTGTAGTCACCTGCCCTCGTGGTCATGCACTAGAGCATGTCATTGTTACTGTGAATGATTTCAGTCCTGCCATATTCTCAATTTCCTGCACTCCACTCTTTAATTTCACCTCTTGCCTCCACGGCTTACTCCTCTAGAACCTCAATCCCAATAATCCTTGGGCCGCACCAGACCCTCACACCCACTGATGTCACCTCTTCTTCACTGGCCCCACTCTCTCTCCCCTTCTTATCCACTTCAAATTATGGCCAGTCATTGCGATCACCCCCTCGTGAACATCCTCAATTCCTTACCTCTTTCTTGCTTTATCACAGCAGACATGAGCTGAGACGCATAGGGCAGCTGGTGGAGGTACAAGAGACCACCAGGAATATGTGAGCATTTCCTGATGCCCCTGGGCATCAGAAGGACTGGGACTCCTACAGCTCCAGGGAATAGGGGACTCTGGCCAGTGTTACTGGAGAACAAAGCCAAAGCCCACTCTTTGAAGCCTGAGGGATCTGGGAGCCTTGGCTTACATAGGATTTATAAGGATGCTAAAAATCCCTGGAGGAAACCCAGTGACCGAGCTTAGTGGTTCCTCTGGGCACAGCCCTTCGTCTATCAGCCTTCCTGGAAATCCACCACCTTGGCTTGTCATTTCTCAGGACACAGCTGCAAGCAGCAGTGACCCACTTCTCGGTGCTCATCTCGCTGTCCTGGAGAAAGGCTCTGGCGGGGTTCCAGTGCCATCATCTCATAGGGAAGACTCTTCTGGGACCCAGTCTTTTGCCAAGCCTCCTCAAAGGAGCCACACCTCTGGCTTGGGCACCAATGCCTTGGCCAGTTTCCTGTGCCCAGCCAGGGTGGCAGAAGCCATAGCACAGGACACGGCCACTGGCTCTGGGAAGAGCTGCCTGTGACAAGGGTCGCGGTCCTTCAAGCATCAGCTCACGTTAGCTCACGCTCCATCCCGAGAACCAGGGCGTAGTGCCACCTGTCACCAGTGCGGGAACTGTGCAACCTTGGAGGGGAGCTTCGCTGGCAGTCCCCTGGCTTTCGGAGACTGACTTGTGACGTCTCGATCAGACACAGAGAAAGGTACTCGCCCAGCCATACTGTGATTTCATGTGCAAAGCTGTAGGAGACTTTAACAGAAAACTTTGTGGTCTGTTTCTAGCTCCAAACTTCATTGTGTGAAAAGCATGCTATGTTCCAAAGTAGAAGAATATGTGTTCAGATCCTAGTTTTATCTCCTACTACTTGTGCGACCCCAGGCAGTTGACTTCAGCTCTCTGACCCTCAGTTTTCTTGTCTATACAATGGGGACAATGACGTTTACCTCTCTGAATCTCAGTGAGGCTTTATTGACTTGTGCTGAGCACCCTGCCAGGCAAGTTAATGTCAGCACATGCTTGTTTAGCTCAATCCCCGCCGTATGATGTGCAGGGTCACAAATGAATGTGCAGAAAACATTCTGTTGCTATTTTCTGAAGCTAAAAAGCTTATGAACCACTATCGCTACTTGTCCTAGAGTAGAAGGTCTGGGTTGGGTCTCAGCATTGTGCCAAGTGGTGTTCACTTTCCACAGCGCCACTCTCACCTCTCTGCCCCCCATGTCCTTCCCTGTGACACCGGGAACGGGGATGATGATCGCTCGCCCGCTGGCAGCCTGGCATCCCGGGAGTCGAGTGTCCTGATGAATCCGACTCTTCCCTTACAGTTGAGACAGCTGCCTACGTAGCCCCCGAGCGGGCTCCTCCCAGACTGGAAGAAAGGCGGGAGGGGCCGCATGAAGGAAATGCAATTGACCGTGCTGGGCCAGAGTGACAGGAGTGTCCTGAGCTGTGTTCAGGTGAGGAAGCCACGCTGACCTGCTTCCCTACCCCTCCCGGCTGTCATCAGCCTTCCGGCACACACCTGCCAAAAAGGGCCTGCCCGTGTGGGAGGCTCCAGGCCTCTCCCCTAACCTGACCCCACAAGTCCACACAGAATGGCCTTCCTGCAGGGGAAGCGTGGCCACAAAGAGATCAAGTTGGAAAGTTACAAGACCCAAGTTCTAGACCTTCTCTGCCTTCACGGGTGAGCCCTTCAGCAAGTCAGCTCGTTTCCTCGCCCGCGGACAAGGATGGCCAAGCCTCCTCTGCTGCCACGGACAGGGATGGCCAAGCCCCCTCTGCTGCCGAGGACAGGGATGGCCAAGCCCCCTCTGCTGCCGCGGACAGGGATGGCCAAGCCCCCTCTGCTGCCGCGGACAGGGATGGCCAAGCCCCCTCTGCTGCCGAGGACAGGGATGGCCAAGCCCCCTCTGCTGCCGCGGACAGGGATGGCCAAGCCCCCTCTGCTGCCGCGGACAGGGATGGCCAAGCCCCCTCTGCTGCCGCGGACAGGGATGGCCAAGCCCCCTCTGCTGCCGAGGACAGGGATGGCCAAGCCCCCTCTGCTGCCGCGGACAGGGATGGCCAAGCCCCCTCTGCTGCCGCGGACAGGGATGGCCAAGCCCCCTCTGCTGCCGAGGACAGGGATGGCCAAGCCCCCTCTGCTGCCGAGGACAGGGATGGCCAAGCCCCCTCTGCTGCCGCGGACAGGGATGGCCAAGCCCCCTCTGCTGCCGCGGACAGGGATGGCCAAGCCCCCTCTGCTGCCGCGAGGAGGAAATGGGGCAGGGCAGAGGCATCCCCTTGGAAGCCCTCGCGCCCTGTGCGAGGGTTATTCGTTCCCTGCCGAGGTCGTCTTCCCACTTTGTCTGGGGGAGTAACTGGCTGCTACCCTGGCACACTCCTCATTATGTGCCAGGCACTGTGCTCAGCTCTTTGCTTGTCATTTTCTCATTTACTTTTCACTTATAACATTATGAGGCAAATAGCCTCATTTTCTAGATGAGGAACTAAAATTAGAAGTTGGGTCACTTGTCCAAAGACTAATACTTAATAAATGGCTGAGCCAGGACTTTCTCATAAGTTAATTTTTAAAATCTGTTGGTTCAAAATTCATATTGCAGAAGTTTGTACAGTGAAAAACCTCCTTCCCGTCCCTGTCCCCAGCACAGCCACCCTGCTCAAGGATACCAGGATAAGTCTGTTTCTTATACATCATTCCAAAAATATTCTTCGCATATACATCCTAACATATATAAGTACTCTCTTGTATATACTTTTATCCCAAATCGTAGCATAGCATTGGCGCCATTGACTTGCACTTTGCTTTTATACTTAATAAATCTTTTGAAGGCTATTTCCCTCTCTTCTCTACCTGTACAGGACTTTGAGACTGGATTTTTAAAGGCGTGTGCCTTTACCTGAGCCTGCCCCTGAATGACTGCTTTGGTCAAGGCGGGGCAGGGCAGGGCCACGGGACTGCTGTGCTGGGAAAGGACTTGGAGATCATGCAGCCAGGTCAGCCTCCTACAGATGAATGCCCGGAAACACAGCGAGGGGCTGATCTGGTTAAACCACCACTGCTGGCATGAGCCCTCGGGACCTCCAAGAGCAGGGTGTGTGATGGGTGTCTGCTGCGAGGGAGGCCCAGGCCTGCAGATGCTCCCGAGGGGCGGCAGCCGGCCCTGAGTGCCTCAGACCAGTGCCCTGGGCCGCAGTCCATCGGGGGAAACCCCGGCTTGGCTTCACTTCCTCTTGACCAGAGAGAAATCTGGGTATGCACCCTTGGTCCAGGTAGACCAAGGCCATGTTCTGAAGCACCCTTTCCCAGAGTCTCTGTTCTAGTCTCTTCCTTCTTCCCTGGCCTCACCTTCGTGCAGGTAAAATGACCACAGATCCAAACCATGGAGACCAGCAGAGCACTCAGAGAGCTGGGCTCATGTCCAGGGTCATCCCTGCTGGATCCAGGGATCCACTCCACCCTCTGGGTCTCGAGCCTCCAAATCACCCCATTTATGTGAAATGAGGAGAAGAATTTCTTGTGAAAAATAAGAAGTTATAATTGAAAGGAACTCTCACAGCATGAAATTCAAACAAGATTTAAAGCAATCTTTCTTCCTGAAATATTAATAGAAAAATCTGCACTTAGGGGGAACACCTTATATAAATTTTACCAGAAGCTTGAAGGACAGGATTTCCCCTTTGCAACCCCTGAGGAGTCTAGGATGTGAGGAATAGACTAGATACCATCTTCCCAGGATGGCTTTAGGGACCATGTCACTCAAAGATCTGAGATCGCTGAAAATTCAGTGGTTTTCAGACTTTTCTGCTTTGATCAGCAAAACTTCACAAAATACTTGAAGACCAACAAAAGCCTGACAGCTTTGTATTTTGTTAAATAAGGATATATGAATGTCTACATAGAGATACAGAAATACTGTTTCACAAAGAAAGGACATTTTAATAACAAAAAATGACATTCTCAGAATAATGAGAATGTTTCAAGGAATATTTTCTACCCATATGCATAGTATTTTATTTTTCCTTAGACCAGCAAAAATTTCATCAAGGGCCTTCAGAGGTCCATCATAGACCTTCACTTAGAAGTTACTAAACTTGATGATGTTAAGTAGTCACTCTTAACCAAGGACATTTACTATCTATTTTTTTTTTTTTTTTTTTTTTTGAGACAGAGTCTCACTTTTTTGTCCAGGCTAGAGTGAGTGCCGTGGCGTCAGCCTGGCTCACAGCAACCTCAAACTCCTGGGCTCGAGCGATCCTTCTGCCTCAGCCTCCCGAGTAGCTGGGACTACAGGCATGCGCCACCATGCCCGGCTAATTTTTTATATATATATCAGTTGGCCAATTAATTTCTTTCTATTTATAGTAGAGACGGGGTCTTGCTCTTGCTCAGGCTGGTTTTGAACTCCTGACCTTGAGCAATCCGCCCGCCTCGGCCTCCCAAGAGCTAGGATTACAGGCGTGAGCCACCGCGCCCGGCCTACTACTATCTATTTTTTAAAATTATTCTTAGTCCTTTCCTCCCTCCCTTTCTCCCTCCCTCCCTCCCTCCCTTCCTCCCTCCTTTCCTTCCTCCATTCCTCCTTCCCTCCCTCCCTTCCTTCCTTCCTTCCCTTCTTCTCTACCTTCCTCCTTCCTTCCCTCTTTCTTTTCTTCCTCTTCTTCCTTTTTCTTTTCCTCTCTCCTTCCTTCCTTCCCTCCTTTTCTCTTTTCCTTTACAAATATTTACTGAGCATGTGTTATGTTCCAGTGATCTTCATACCATCTTTCCTTCTACAACATGTCTTTGTATAATACCAAAGCACTTATCCACAGCTGATAAATAGGGAGATTGTGTGGTTATAAAGTGAAAGTTGGGTTGGTTCACATGGAATTTTTCCCAGCAGATAGAGCTGACATCGCAGGAATAGAATTATAGCCTTCGATAAGAAAGGGAAATGCCCTCAACTCTGCTCTGCCCAAGTAAGAGCCCTTCAGCTCTATTTTAAGAGCAGGTCAAATGTGTGCCTGCACCTGGGGTTCACTCCCCAGAGAGATTCTCCCAGGGAACAGGTTACACTTCCTCCTACGCCCACCTGGCTCAGAGTCCACTTCCATCCGCACCCAGCTCGGCACCTGCAGCCCTGGCGCCACTCTGTAGTTTCTTGCAGGTTTTAATATCCCCACAGGCAACTTTTCAATGTAGACCTGCTTGCCTCGGCCATCCAAGTTTTCTCCCAAGACATCAGTTATTGTTTTTGTTACTTCTCTATTACCAAGCTGCATAGGTTTTCAGGCCTGCCCAACTCTATTATCTTTAACCTGTTATTTTCAGTGTGCAATTTTACAGAATGTGAGGTTTTCCAGGAATGTACATATTACATCATAGCACATAACCTGTACTAAACCAATGCTACTTATCTTTAACTAAACTATAAAATAATCATATCCCCAGGACACTAAGCCACATTTAAAAATAGACACGTAGAGCTACGTGGAAAAAATCCCCACTGCAGAGCAAGCGACAAAAGCAGAATAATACATACAGTATGATATTATTCATAGGGGGAAGGAAATAACCTTCAAAACAACACCTTTTATTCTCTGTGGGTGCAGACGCTGTCTTCCACATGTCAGGAGGTTAAAGGGAAAGAACCTGGTAAGTGCTTTGGCTCCTAGCGCGGCAGGGAGGAGGATCCCAGCGACATTGCCCTCAAATCCGTGTCAATGGTGCCCTACTCCGGCCCTCTCTGGACCCTTCCCTTGGACTGAAGAGTTCCATTCAATGGCACTCCCCATTCCAGAACACAGCCAGAACCTAGGACCCCGGAATTCTCTTCCAGGAGACTCCAGAGCCCACTGCAGGCCTTGTGGGCCTCTCTGCTGGATCCATTTTCCTGACAGCAGCTGCCTTTGTGCATGCCTTAGGCGCAGGGAAGCCAGGGACAGGGAAAGGAGGAGTAGGCCAGGAGCCCTCCACTGGCCTTGCCCTGCCCACAGCATTAGAGCCCGGCCCAGGTGTAGGAGATAGAGCAGGTGCTATCTGGCTCTGCAGGACTTTATCTGTAAGGTTCAAGTTTTACAGGGAGAATTATTTTTGCTTTGTTTATGCATTTAACAATTAATTAAAACATAACAGGAAAATTTAAATACTCCCTACTCACCCAGAAACTGGCACGAACAGAGCACTTCTTGATTATGGCTCCTGGGGACCAGGTGGGGGGTGGAAGGGGAGAACGAAGACATAAGGGGTATACAGCTCGGAAGACTGAGTGACAGGTGTCAATTACTTCCTAATTTTAGAGAAAGCAAGCACATTTTGATGGCCGTGGAGGGCTGTGGGGTGAGAGTGGAATTTCCCAGAAGCAAGAGCCATAGCAGTTAGTAGAATTTCCTCCCCACTTCCACCCACTGCTTCACATCCAGCACACGGCCCGGCCCCAAGAAGGGCCCAGGAAAGTCCTGAGCAAGCCGTGTCTCCACAAGTCGGGGCAGATGATCAAAACCTTCAGTCAGAGGTGCCACAAACCAGGGGGTTTCCTGCGGGTGGAGCCCTGAGAAGGCTATTCTGAGGTGTCCCCCAGCGTCCCCACACCCATTCCAGGAAGCCTGCCTGGATTATCAGAAACGTGCTATCTGCTTCTTGGCTGCTTTCAACAACACGGGTGGGGGGAGGGGGCGGGGGGGGGGGCGGGGGACCGGCCACCTGGTGACTGAGCTGAAGGAGCCCAGAGCAGGAAGCCATCTAGGTGTGTGACTTGGGGCAAGCCGCTTAACCTGAGCACTGCTAGCTAGCCCCTTCCTACCTGTAAAATTAGGATAATATTTCATCTCAGGACAACTTCAAAAGGCTGTTATGAAAATTAAATGAGATAAACAAACAACCTGATTTAAAAAGAGACCAAAGACCTTGACACCCTTTTCACCAACGAAGATGTACAGGTGGCAAATATGTATGCATATGAAAAGATGCTCACCGTCACGTTACTGGGGAAATGCACATTAAAACAATGATGAGAAACCATCACGCACCTATCGGAATGGCCCAAACCCAGAAGACAGCCGGCACCCGGCACCCCACGCTGCTGAGAAGGTGGAGCAGCGGGAACTCCATGCGTCCCGTGGGGTGAACAGCGCAGTTCTCTACAAAAGCGAACATACTTTACCATACGATCCAGAAATTAACGACACTCTTTGGTATTTACCCAAAGGAGTTGAAAATTTACATCCACACAGATGTTTAGAGCAGCTTTAATTTTAATTGACAAAACTTAGAAACAACCGACATGTCCTTCAGTAGGTGGATAAATAAACTGTGGTGCATCCAAACAATGGAGTATTATTCAGGGCTAAAGAAATGAGCTATCAAAGCATGAAAAGACAGGGAGGAACCTCGAATATGTACTGCCAAATGAGAAAAGCCAACCTGAAAGGCTACATGTTGTATGATTCCAACTATATGACATTCTGGAGAAGGCAAAACTGCAGTTAAAAGATTTTCCAGGGATTTGCAGGGAAGGAGGGAGGGAAGAATAGGGAGCACAGGGGATTTTTAGGGCAGTGACACTTTTCTCTGTGATGCTGTGATGGTGGACATATGTCATCGCACATTCGTCAAAAACTGTAGAATGAACAACAGGTGGAGTAAACTACTGATTTTAGTTAATAATAATGTAACCGTATTTGCTCATTAGTTATAAGAAACATGCCATACTGATGCAAGATGTTAATAATAGGGGAAGTTGGAGGGGCATATGGGAACTCTCTGTACTTTCCCCTCAACTTTTTGTAAACCTAAAACTGATTTTTAAAACTGAAGTCTCCTAATTTTAAAAAACTAATTCTATCACCTTGCACAGTTGCTTAACTTTTCTAGACCTTCACTCGTATTGCTTTTCTATGAGATGCGGGGGTCAGCGCGTGCACACGCACATCTGGGACATTGGATAGACTTTCTCTCCCCGTTTGACGTTTTTCTTTTTTAAAGAATACAGTCCTTCCTCCTTTTTTGTAACTCAGTCGTTCCTCATTTGGGTCTTTCTTCTTTTTTACCTTTTTTTAAAATTCAGAATACTATAGGGGTACAAACATTTTGGTCACATTTGCCCCGCCCAAGACAAGGCTACAAGCGTGTCCCTCCCCCACGCAGCGGGCACCGCTTCCATTAGGTCTAGGCTCACCCCCCCAGCCCGCCATTTGGGTTTGCTGATGTTTCTTCACGACCAGATTCCCAGTCAGAACACCATGTACACGGCGCGTCCTTCTCTTCTCAGGGCGTCCCCACTGGCAGCACACATGTCCAACCGCCCTCAGAGTGCTGTCTGATTTCTCCTCTGTAAATCATTTTACTTCCCTGGAATTTTTTAAGTGAAAAGACAGACTTGCCCAAGGATGTACGAAGAGCAAGTGGCAGAACTGGGGTTTGGACCCAGGCATTACAGGCTCTGTCACCTTGACCGTGATGCTGAGTGCTGGCCTGGGCTGGGAAGAGTGACAATAATAATTTCTTAAATTTAGCACCATGAAAAGAAGAGGGTTTTGTCTTGCTTTGTTTTTGCCTTCTACGGCTCACTGCTAGGGAACAAAGCCAAACCAAGCACGTAGCCACCTTCCCATGTCTCATGACCCTTCAAACCAGCGTTCTTTAAATATTTGCTCAATATTCTTTGACCTAGCAGGGAAGCTTCCAAAAATTTGAACTACAGATTTGAACTACTCGCACATATATAGATTAACATTTGCACAGTCCATTATAGTAGTGTTTATAAGAGCAAAAGGTTGGAAACTAAATCCATCAATAGGGAACCAGTTAAACAAATTGTAATCTATCCATCCAATAAAATATCATACAGGTGATATTTGTACTGATGGACATCCATAGCCACACTCTGATTGTTAAGGCAAAATGAGAATGAGATGCAGAGCATTTTATGTTGTATGTCTCTATTCGTGTGTCTGCTTTCTAACAGCTAGCTAAAATAAGAGCTAGCACCCATTGGGCATGCCAGGAACAGCTAAAAGTATTTTACATTTAATCCTTACAACAACACTAATATTATATATATATATAATATATATATTACTTTAATCTATGTTACTAATACAATTTAGAATGGGAAATAGAAATGAGAATGATTTTTCTGCCTTTAATACAGAATGGCTTTGGAATTAATTTAATTGAAGAACTGTTCTGACCCATTTCAATGCATATGGGGGAGAAATCACAGACACACACATAGAGACACATATCAGTTTATTTGCACATAGGATACCTCTAAAAGATATGCAAGAAATTGTTTATAACTGTCACCTGAGGGAAGGTGTTTGGATTTAAGAGATCCCAGCAAATTACACTCCCTCATCCCTAGTTTAGTGCCCACTGAGAGGCAGGCAGAAGATGAAAATATGATTTAATGAAGTTCTTGGAGAATTGGCTTGAGCTGTTTTATACACAGCTACACACCCTGAATCCAGCTGACTGTCCAGCACAGTCACTAGAGGTCTACTCAGGTGAAACTTCCAGAAGGAGCAGAGCGGAACAGACACTCTGCAGGCGAGCAGAGGCAGAGGAGAGAGAGCAACTGAGCACGTGGCCAGCACATGGCCAGTGTCTGCTGCAGAGTCTAACCAGCTAAGTCCTTCACAGCAGTGGGTGAGGGGCAATGAAGGGCAGGAGTGTTATGCTAATAAGGGTCCTTCCACATGGAAATGCAGAGCTGAGACAATATGTTCCCCCTAACATCCCACTCCTTGCTCTCTGAACTCACTGGGCTCACCACTGAGCTTATGGTCACTCGAGGCATGTCTGTCCCCCGCGTTTGGGCAGCCTTGCTCCATCATCAAGAGGAATTTCCCCAATACCTGTCACTGCTCCTTTTCGAGTCCTCCTAGAATCAGAGGTGGGCAAGGTAGGTTTGGCTGCCAGAAGGTCAGAAACAGAAAGGACACTTAAATTTATTCCAAGGCCACTCGGTACCTAAGCTGGAAAATTACCTCTCTATTCCATTTCCCATTGCAAACTATGAACTACTACACAGCCCAGGAGAGCTCATTAGAGTTACTATGAAAGCAAATTACAAAAAAACCAATAATCCAACAATAAAATGCCAACAGAGAGTGACCCTAAATTTAAATATAAATTCATTCCCACTGTGAATTTCTCTGGGACTTGTGAAAGTTCAGAGCATAAATCCTTTTACAGTATAAGTTTCCAGGAATTTAAAATCTAAAATCAAAATCTCTTGTCCTTCTAAGTCAAAGTCCAAAATCCTCTCATTTAAATTGGTTCGCAGGTTAAAGTTTCAAGAAATTAAAATCTATAATCAAAGTCCAAAATCTGAGGTTTTAAAATTAAACTGAAGTGTGAATAAATTGAAGTCCCTCCTGATTTCTGATTCTGCTCAGCCTCAGCTGGAGCGTTCTGAGTGTCTGGGTGGAGTCGAGGTCCCTCGGTGGCCACGCCTGGGTGTCTGGCGGGAATGATGTTGTTCTTTTACCACCCGGAAGTGATGGTGGCCAAGGCTCTCGGGATTCTCTCCTTAAAAGCATGCAGCCAGCTAGCAGGTTGAGCCCAACAGATTAATGGGGTGCCAGCCGCCACCTACCAAATCCCCAGCTCTCCGGGGCAGTTGTCACAGTCAACATTACTCCCCCTCACCGTTTCGGTGGTACTGCCGAAGAGCACAGGTGAGACCCAGAGGTGGTGAGAGAAAGACGCAGAGCAAGAGAATCTTTCCAGTTCTCCGGGACACCAGTCAGACGGCACTAGCCCGGGCTCCGGAGTGCACGGAAGCTCACGAGGGCCACATCTCCCTTGGGAGGTTAGCTTTGCCACCACGCAAGTGCCACGTGGGGGCAGAGGTCTGTGCACACGGTCCCCTCTCTCAGTGGCACTCAAGACCTCCTCGCCTGCACGCTAACGTCAGCAGTTTGTGGCGATGGTCTTCTTACTGAGACGCTTGTCTTCCACAGCAGGGATAGTCAAAACCTCCGCTCTCTGCCGGGCCCAGGGCAGGCATCTTGGGTAGCCTTACGCTGCAGAGTGGCTTAGGCCTGTGAAACCTGTCTCCCGGGGAAGAGACCCCCTCATTGCCCATTTGTTCCAACTATGGGATCACTTTGGCAGAATCCTAAACTAAAGTCGCCTCGATGCTTCTGAACTCTGTGGCCCTGTGGGCCTGGCAGGGGCCGATTCCCCTGCGGCACTTCTCAAGAGGCTATTTGTCATGGACTTTGGGAAAGGTGAGCCCTTTGAATGCCACCTATCTCTGTCATATCTTTTCCTGCAATGGCGGGGTATTGCTCTAGTGTTTTAATTTCTCTTAACTGTCCCCTACTCCTTGCAGGAACGCTCAGTTTTGTATCTATTTAACCCCGTGTTTAAGGTGGTCCACTTATTTCATATAAAACCAGTCCTTTCTTTTGTTTTCTATTAATTCCTTGCTGAACATAATCCTCTAGATTTTTTTCTTATGGGGTTTCCCATAATGAGAGATATAAAATCATTAATTCTGAGTCTGTTAACAGCAATCACTGTTCAGATAACTCTTGCCCATCTTCATGTTCCTGAGTCGGAAAATCCCTCCCAGAGGTCTTCTGTCGATCCAGCGCCGCCCCAGGCGGGGGCAAGTTCTGTTTTCGTCCTGCCTGGCTGCACTTCAATATTTCTCATCTTTCCTGTGCTTTCCTTTAGAGACCAAATTCCATGAATTTCTCAGGTATTCCCTGAGGCACAGGCATTTCCTGGGTCACAAGAAAGTTCACTCAAGATTTTCTTGAGTATTTTATACCGATCTTGCTGGTCTATCATTCTAAGTCTGTCCAAACTTTTGTAACCCCTGTGGTTATCTGTCCCACAGTTCTTACAACGCATTCTTGCCCAGCGGCCCCTCTCTGGGCAGATCTAAGACGACACTTCTCAAATGTTCCTGGATCCTGGCCACTCGTACAAGTCATTCCAGTTTGCGTTTTTGTGAAATTTTGCTTCTCTTCTTCTGTTGGGTTTCACTGGAATTCAAACACTGTTGCTGTTATAGACCTATCCAGTTCTATTTCCATCCTTAAGAACTATTAGTCTTGGGTTTTCAATAATGTAGATCTATTTCTTTACCACAAACTTAGAAGGTGTCATTCTCTTTATGATGAGAAATCTCATTCCTTTTTATTTATTTTTTCTTAATAAAACCTACTAGCCCTTTGTGGGTCAGACCACAATTTTGGTCCCTGACATTTAGAGCAATAGTTAGAGTTTATATTAGTAACAAATGCAGAATCATTTTGAGATTACATGGTGGGGGTTTCTCTTAATCCTGTGGGCAAGTTACAAGAATTAAGTTGTTCCTCTGAAGTTCCCTCTCTTGGTCCCCAGGACAATTTAATGCAACATAAAAAAAAGAACAGAATTTAAGTGTAGTTTATCTTATACCACCTAAAGATACCTGCCACTAACACCCTGAAACTCAAAACTCATGGCTATTCTGAAAAATATGCAGAGCTTAAGTTTGAAGGCCTGGCCTCCTGACTTGAAAACGAGGAACACAGTAAAACCATGCTGCTTCCTAGCACCGCAAATGCCTATACTGCACAGAATGCTACCATTTCTCTGGAATCAATCCTGCCTCAGCTACTTTTACCTCCTAAGTCCATCTGAGAACCACCCACTTGGAGAGGTCCAGCCGGCTCTGCGCCTGTGTAAAGCAGCCACTTGCCTGTGGAGAAAGTAGCCGTTAGCTGACGTGACCCACCGAGGTGAGGGGCCTACACGGCCCATGCTCACACTAACACCTAAAACCACCTAAAACCACCTGTCCAGACCACAAAGCTAATTGTGTTACAAAACAATGCGAATGAATGATATACAACTACAAAGGACAATGTGGATGATCTCATAAATATGGGATCGCGTGAAAGAAACTGAACAAAGAGAAGTTTATACCGTATGATTACATTTATATAAATTACAAAAGCAAACAAAATCTTTTTTCTATTAGAAATCAGAATATTAGTTGGAAAGGTTATGACTGGCCTAAGGAGGCTTCTGGGGTCCTGGTAATGTTCTATTTCTTGATCTGGTTGCTGGTTACATTAAGTGTTCAGTTTGTAAAAATTCATCAAACTTTCCACCTATGCTATGTCTACTTCAATAAGAAGTAAATGTTTTTACAACGCCTCCTGCACAGCAGTCAAAACCAGTTACACAGCATCAAGTAAGCACTGCTACCAGTCACCAAAGTCAAAGCCCTGAGTGTCCAATTGCAAAAGCCTAACCCCTACATTCAGGTCATATCCAGATCCTTGATCTATACACGTCATTTGCTCCACAAATGGAAGTCATTACCCATTTCTCTATGTTCTATGCCCATCAGTGAAATGTTAGAGTTGGGGAGGTTGAACTGTGTCTCCCAAAATGATATGTCCTAGTTTCCACTTTGATCTTATTTGAAAGCAAGGTCTTTGTAGATGTAATTCAATTAAGGATCTTGAGATGAGATCATCCACATTTATGATGCACCCTAATCCAATGAGTGGTGTCATAAGAAAAAGGGGAGGGAGATTTGGGACTCACAGACACAGGAAGAGGCACAGGGAGGAAGGCCATGTGAAGAGGGAGGCAGAGATTAGAATTGCGCCACCACAAACCAAGGAATGCAGGGGCCACCAGAAGAAACTGGAAGATGCAAGGAAGGAGCATGGTCCTCCTGGCCCTTTGATTTCAGACTTCTGGCCAACAGAACAGTGAAAGAATAAATTTCTGTTGTTTTCAGCTAATCAGCTCGTGGTGATTTATTGTGGTAGCCCCAGGAAACTAATACAGGGGGCCAAATACATAACACACCATTTTTTCTGTTCTAGTTCTAAGCGGAGAGATAAATGCCAGATTCAGACAGATGTATATCAAAATTCTGCCTTGATTACTGATAAAGCCATATTACATACCATGATTTAAATAATGCCAAAACAGCTTAGTAATAACTGTCTGAGAATTGAATTTACTTATCTAGGCTACAGATCTTCCTAGCAGGTGCTAGAATATGCTCTAAAATGCACATTGATTGTCCAAGAACAGATAAGATCACATTTTCTTTAGAAGATGCTCATCATTTGTTTAGAGATGGTTGGTCCTTCCTGGGGATTGCAGTAGGGATGCTGACCATGTCCCTGAGCAATTCAGCTCTGGCCCCACACTTGCATATCCCAGCCAGCAAGAGCCGAATAGTTAACATCTACCCTCCTTAGAAGGCAGATTAGGGGTTATTAGTTATTACTTCAATGTCCCCTTTAGGGTTATTAAAGTCTTCTAACTATGTATACTGCTGTACTTAAGAGGTATCATTCCTTTAAAAAAGTTTCTGTTTTATAATATATCGTTAATGTTTTAAAACCCCTACAGAATGTTGTCCATCCTAGCCACTTGACTGGCCTGTACCCTAATTTTGCTCTTCTGTGGAAACGAGTGGGGTGACGGTCTCTTTGTTGCTACACATCTGATCCTCACCCTGCAGGGCAGAGACCAGGCTGGACATAACGCCTGGTATGGAAGGCTTTCCTGTGACCACAGTTCTCACTTCTAATATCATCACAGTAGGCAGACCCAGAAAACAATTGTGACAAATGGCAGGTAGAGGTCACCTCTATCACCATCCCAGTGTGATGGGGTTTCACTGCATTGACCCTTAGAGGGTGGCTGTGCCTGCCTTCCACTAGGGTGTCAGTCTGGATGTCTTTTCCCACCTCTCCTTCCACCTTTACCCTTCTCCCACCTTTTGCCTGTCCTGGAATCTCATGATGATGTGTGGCTTCTGTGCATTAAAACCTGGGGCGAGTGGGGAGAACGTCAAAAAAGGGAGAGAGTTGGAAAATTTGGAGTCAACAAAGCCTCTAATAAAGGTACCAGGTTGGGGCTTCCCTTTCTGTTTGAAAAGGTTGGCCTTGGATATGAGGTATTTTGCCCAGTGATGGGATGTGCTCAATTCAGCTGTATTGTAGGGTGGAGCTGGAATGACGTCAATTTTCACTGAATGACCTCTTCCATTCCATTCTTGTGAAAGGTCGCATAGCTTGTGAGAGACAGTCCTGTGAGACCAAAGTCTATGGAACCTCACTAGGGAATGTGGAAGGTGCTGCCTCTATATTTTATCCAGGCGACGAACTCATGGAGAGTCTCCTGCCATTTCTTCTATCTATCTAAAATTTAAATTAAGAAGTGAAAGGTTGTTAAAAGGATTCTGAGTAGCACATTTTCTTGAATTGAGAAATGAAGTCAGGCTCTCTCCAGCAGAAGTTAAGTCTAATTTGGCTAATTGATTATCCGTTAAATATCTTCCACAAGTTGAATGAGATAAACTTGTACCACCAGCTTTTGATGAAATATATATTTGAAGCAATTGATAAAATAAAAGCCTTTTAATACAAAAATGTATTAAAGATTGGCAAAGATATATGGAAACTAACAAATATTTCTATTTTCCCAAATGTTTCTGAGCACATCAGGTTAGGCAAGCTACCTTTAAGTGCAAGTGTAACAGGTACAATCAAAAGTCATTGACATGCCTAGGTTAAGCCTTCTTAGTTGAATTCCCAGAAATGGAAAGGAATGACATTATTACCTAAGCAACAAATCCACTTGTAAGTTGAATGGCTTTTATTTCTTTGTTTTCAACAAATTGAAGGAGGACACAAATTATCAGTTGATATGTTATCAACTGACAAAAAATAGTTTTGATGATATGTCACTATGTGATTTTTTAGCAAAACTTGGAAGTAGTTCAAAGAATTGAATGACATTGCCATAATGAGACTTCTCTTGACATCTACCTTTTATGTGAACAAAATATCCAGAAAAATGAAAAATCAGAATGAAATTGATCTTGAATCATGTAAATAATATTCATCCATGAATATATAATCTAATTGAAAATGCATTTCTGTAAAACTATATCCTTTATCAAGGAGTTGTTTATAAAAACAAGTATATTACATAAATTCGAAGAAAAAAATCCCATTTCAATGTATATACACACTTTTGTGGCAGAGAAACAGAATGCTCAATAAAACATTTTCAATCAAAAAATATGAGTAGATATTATAAAATGCTGTGCGATTCAAGGAGAAAAAGGAACTATGTAAAACTTCCAACTCTTAAAGAGCTTGTACATGTATGTATTTTTTAAATGGATGTTGATCCCAGTCAAATAGCTAGATTCTATTCGATGCATTTCAAAGTGATGTAACCAGGTATATTTTAAGATATCAGTATGGCAATTTACACCATTTGCAACTATTTAAACTCACGGTAAATATTTTTAGATGCTTGATGGGTCACTGTGAAAACTATGTTCCAGTTATCTCAGGGGCATGCGGAGGGCTCTCCTCCCAGAACAGCAGCTCCCTAGAGCCGGATTCTGTGTCTGGAGGAGGAGGATTTCTTTGGTTCAAGTCCCAAGTCCGACTCTGTGCTTCAAGTTCCAAGCTGGTCCCCAGGGCTTGAGACCCAGCAGCGCTCCCATGCCCCCGGTTTCTCTTGCCCACACTTTCTCACACTTCCATCTGCCATGGTCACCACGTCCACAGGCTGGGCAGTAATCACCGCAGCTGCCTTTGTCCAGGGAGTGGGCCTGGAGCCCGGGAGTCCCCTTCCCTCACCGCTCCCGCCACCCAGCGTCCCCTGCCCCTCTTCTCTTTCCCCTTCCCGCCTCTCAGGTCCCGGGTCCCCTCACTCCCCGCAGCCCGGGACCCCCAGTCCCCACCGCGGCACCCTGGGCGCTCTCCGGCCTTGGCTGCTCAGTCCAGCCAAGCGCATGCCCAGCGCCCGGGGACAGACGCGGGGCTGGGCCTGCAGGCCACCCCGGCGAGAGCGGGCAGGGGGGCCCAGATCTCCCACCTCACGTTACAGCACTCCAGCCCCAGCCAAGCAAAGCCCGGCGCTTCCCGCTCCACATCCACTGGGGCTCCTCTCGCCTTTCATCTGCAGGCCGGAGGGAGAGGATGTGACCTCATCTGCCAGGCATCTGAGCCCAGGGGTACACCCGCTCTGACAGGCCGCTCCCCAGCCCGGCTCTCTCCTTGCCCCTCTCTCCATTCCAGGGGGGCACAGGGGACACCCAGGAGGGCTGGGCTTGGACAGAAGGGACGCTACAGTTCTAAGACCAGAGGAAGTGAACTTGGCATCCACTTTATGTGAGACATCCCCCAAACTGAAATCCCGTGCACAGAGAGGCACTCATACTCATACACTCACAGGGCTCGGCCCTCTGGCCAGGCCACCACACTCACACTCCCGCCACACACACCGGAACTCACTCCAGCCTCAATACAACCGAAAGGCATGAATTCAGGCAAAAGCCGTTTCTTCCTCCAGTTCCTTACAGCGCTACCCCAGGGACAGAAACCTTCTGAATTCCTGAGTCGCCATGGGAGGATGGGACCAATAGACTCCAGGCACCTGGTCTTCTGGGCTCCCCATCTGCTCTGGGCCTGGTAGCAAGGTGGGCCGCTGCTGCACCCCTCTCTTCCCTCTGCCCGCAAGGAAAACATAGTCTCTACTTCAAGTAGTGTCTGAATTTCTGATGTTGGAGCTCTATTTCATTGGTGTCTTCAGGGTTTCCAAACTTCCAGGATTCTTGGTTTAAATGTAAATCCCCCATGGAAGGGTGACATGTACAAACCACCCAGGGGGATGGGACAGGAGGAGATGGAGGAGGGGGGGAGGCTGAGAAAGGGCAGGGGACAGAAGTGGCTCTGTCCTCCAAGTCTTTCCTCAAACCTCATGGGGTGACATCGCAGGCCAAGTGTCAGCCCTGAGCAGGGTTTGCAGGGTGGGCTGCTCCTTCCATGCTTCCCCTCAAAACCCAGCAAAAGTTGGCTCCTCTCTGGGCCACTGGGAGGATGCCCCTGCCTACATAGCTTTGTCATCACTCTTAACAATTTTACTCTAGTTATTTATCTTTGTGCATGTTTTCTCCACTGGATCAAGCACTCTTGTCAAGATAAAAATGATGTATTGTTAATTCACACATGTCCTATTCCTTGCACGGCACCTAATACCTTTTAGGCGCACATCAGCTGATAACTGATTTGGTTTTCCACATCATAAAGTACATAAAGACAGGACCCAGAAATACAGGACAAACCAAGGTTTGGAAAGCTATTTTCAGTCTGACCTAGGTAAGCACATGATGTTGTGAGGGTAGCTGTGTCATTCTTCTGCTCAGGACATGATGTGGTCACAAACATTGACGGAGAATCCTGTGCTCTACTTTCAGTCTCCCTTTACTTCCTCAGAGCCTACCTTCCCTCCTCTTCTGGGCAATACTGGGTTCTGGTAAGGGGGAGGTTCTTTGCTTTTGTGTTATGGGGCCATGTAAATAGAACCCTAGGGCTCAAAGAAGATCTCTCTGGGGAAGTGATGAACCAAATGAGACCCGAGAAAAAGTAGGAGCTGGCCAGGCAAGGAGAAGTGAATGAGAGTATTGCAGACAGAAAAGACAGTGCACCCACGACAGCAATGTTAGCTTAACGTTCAGTCTTAATGGCTTAGAGGCAACAGGCAGTAGAAGACTGAAAACTAGAGCACTAATACCCAACTAAAGGGACAATCAGTATTCAGCTCCAACGTACTATCGCCTTGCAAGAAGGGTGGGAGGAGAGGTGTTAATGTCTATTCCAATTTTTCACAAGAATCTGAAAACCTGGATTTTTATGAGAAATTCCTGATTTTAAATGTTGGCTCAACTTAAAAAAATATACTCTATGTGCCAAATAAAACACACCTGTGGGTTTTAATGGGCCAATGGGTAGCCAGTTTGGAGCACTGGGTTAGAATGGATATAAAATGTGAGGTAGGAAGTAACTAGCAATGAGCAAAGGTAGAGCGGCCAGAGAATGAGAAAAGTTTCAAGGCCTGAAAGACTTTAAGTATGATCAGGTTTCTATTTTAGGAGGTCTATTCTGGTTGCAATATGGAGACTCCGTGGGAAGGAATCAGCAGGGGGTATAATAGAACTCACTGATAGGAATCAGTGAGTATAATAGAAAGACAAGTTTTTAAAAATAACTGTGATAACGCAGGTGAGATACATAGTAGCCTGGTCTCAGGTGGTAGCAGTGGGGAAGGGTAGAAATGGATGCAGTTGAAAGAGATTCTGGATTTAGAATCACAGGACTTTGTGTCTGGCTGACTGCAAAGTTGGAGGAAAAAAAGAATAGTTAAGAATGACGTCCAGGTTTCTGACTTGAACAATGAAGTGAGTTTTAGTGTAACTTAACAAGATAGAAAACACAAAAGGAGAAACAGATTTGGGGGACAGGTGAGCTCCATTTTCGTACAAATTTTGGAGTACATGGGAAATTCTGTTATGTGTATATAATGCTTAGGGTTAAGTCAGGGCATTCAGGGTGTCCTTCACCAAGTACAATACATTTGTGTTAAAGGTAATCATCCTACTCTGCTATGGGACATTGAATTTATTCCTTCTATCTTTCTGTATGTCTGTACCTTCAACCCACTTCTCTTCATCCTCCTTCTGCTCACTCACCTTTCCCGGTCTCTGTCGTCTGTCTTTCCACTCTCTACCTCCATGTGATCAAATTTTTTAGCTCCCACTTATAAGTGAGAACATGCGATATTTGTCTTTTTGTGCCTGGCTTATTTCACTTAAGATAATGACCTTCAGTTCCATCCAAGTTGCTGCAAATAACATGATTTCATTCATTTTTATGGCCAAATAGTTATTCCATTATGTATATATACCACATTTTCTTTATCCATTCAACCATTGATGGACAGCTACGTTGATTCCAAAATCTTTGCTATTGTAAATAGTGCTGCAACAGACTGCAGGTGCAAGAATCCCTTTGGTGTATTGCATTCTTTTCCTGTGGATAGATAACTAGTAGTGGGGTTGCTGGATCGAATGGTAATTCTATTTCAAGTGTTTGGAGAAATCTCAGTGCTGTTTTCCATAGAGGCTGTACTAGTTTACATTCCCACCAACAGTGTATGAGTTCTCTTTGCATCTTCACGAACATCTGTTTGTGTGTGTGTGTGTGTGTGTGTGTGTCTTTTTAATTATAACCATTCTGACTGGGGTAAGATAATATTTCATTGTAGTTTTGATTTGCATTTTTCTGATGATTGGTGATGTTGAGCATTTTTTGTATAGCTGTTAGCCATTTGTATGTCTTCTTTTGAGAAACATCTGTTCATGTCCTTTGCCCACTTTTAATGGAATTATTTGGGTTTTTTTTCTGTTGAGTTTTTTAATGTCCTTGTATATTCTGGATATTAGTCCCCTGTTGGATAGTTTGTAAATATTTTCTCCGATTGAATAGATTGTCTCTCACTGTGTTGATTATTTATTTTTTTACTTTTATTTTTTAGCTTAAAAAATTTAATGTAAATTATAAAATTATATATATTATAAAATTATATAAATTTTATAGTATTTTTAAAATATTATGGAGTACAAATGTTTTTGGCTACATGTGTCAATTTTGTTATGTTTGTGTCAGAGTTATAGGTATGCCCATCACCCAGATAGTGTTCACTGTATCTGTTAGGTTTTGCCCATCCCCTCCTTCCCTCTCCCTCTCGGTTGATTTCCACTGAGTTTTACTTCCCTCTGTGCACATGTGTGTTCATCGGTTAGTTTCAGTTTAATAGTGGAACACGTGGTGTTTGTTTTTCCATTCTTTAGATACTTCTGTGTTGATTATTTCTTTTGCTGTACAGGAGCTTTTAGTTTAATTAAGTCCCATCTATCTATTTTTGTTTTTGTTGCCTGTGCTTTTCAGGCCTTACACATAAATTCTTTGCCTAGACAAATGTCTAGAAAGCTTTCTTTAGGTTTTCTTCTAATATTTTTTCATAGTTTTGGGTGTTGTATTTAAGTCTTTATTTTGAGTTGATTTTCGTGTATGGTGAGAGATAAGGACCCAGTTTCACTCTTTTGCATGCAGCTACCCAATTTTCCTACCTCTATTTATTGAAGAGGGTGCCCTTTCTCCAAGGTAACTTTTTGTCAGCTTTGTAAAAGATCAGTTGGCTGTAAATCCGTGGCTTTATTTCTGGGTTCTCTATTCTGTTTCATTTATTTATATGTCTATTTCCATGCCAACTCCATGCCGTTTTGGTTGCTATAACCTTGTAATATATTTTAAAGTAAGGTAATGGAATGCCTCCAGCTTTATTCTTTTTGCTTAGGATTGCTTTGGCTTATTCTAGGTTCCATATGAATTTTAGGATTGTTTCTTCTAATTCTGCAAAGAATGATGTTGGTATTTTCATAGGAATTTCACTGAATCTGTAGATTGCTTTGGGCAATATGGTCATTTTAATGATATTAATTCTTCTGATCCATGAGCATGGCAAGTTTTTCCATTTGTTTAATTATATTCAATTTTTCCTTAGCATTTTATAGTTTTCCTTGTAGAGATCTTTCACCTCCTTAGTTAAATTTATTCCTAAGTATTATAAATTTTTCGTAGCTATTGTAAATGGGATTGCCTTCTTGATCTTTTTCTTGACTATATTATTTTGGTGTTTAGAAACACTACTGATTTTTGGACATTGATTTTGTGTCTTCCAACTTTACTGAATTTATTTATCAAGTCTAAGAGTTTTTTTGTGGAGTCTTTAGGTTTTTGTAGATATAAGACCATGTCATCAGCAAAGAGGGACACTTTAACTTCATCTTTTCCAATTTGGATGCCTTTTATTTCTTTCTTTTGCCTGATTGCTCTGGCTAGGACTTCTGGTACTGTATTGAACAGGAGTGGTGAAAGTGAGCACCCTTGTCTTGTTACAGTTCTTTGAGGAAAGGCTTTCAGCTTCTCCCCATTCAATATGATGTCAACTGTGGGTTTGTCATATATGGCCTTTATTATCTGAGGTATGTGCCTACTGTGCCTCGGTTGTTGAGAGTTTTTACCATGAAGGAATGTTGAATTATGTCACATTTTTTTGCTTCTATTGAGATGATCTCATGGCCTTTGTCCTTTATTGTTTCATGTGATGTGTCACATTTATTGATTTGCATATGTTGAACCATCCTTGCACCCCTGGCATAAGTCCCACTTGATTGTGATGTATTATCTTTCTGATGTGCTGTTGGGTTTGGTTTGCTGGTATTTTGTTGAGGATTTTTGCATCTGTGTTCATCAAGGATATTGGCCTATAGTAGTTGTTGTTGTTGTTTTCTCTTGTGTCCTTGTCTGGTTTTGGTATCAGGGTGATGCTGCCTTCATAGAGTGAATTAGGGAGAAGTCCCTCTTCAATTTTTTGGAATAGTTTTAGGAAGATTGGTATTAGTTCTTTGTATGTTTGGTAAAATTCACCTGTGAATCCATCCAGTCCTGGGCTTTTGTTTACTAGGAGATTTTTTATTACGGATTCCATTTCACTACTCATTGTTGGTCTGTTCAGGTTTTCTATTTCTTCCTGATTCAACCTTGGTAGGTTGCATGTTTCCAGGAACTTATCCATTTCCTCTAGGTTTCTAGGAACTTATCCATTTCCTCTAGGTATTTGTCAGCATACGGTTGTTCTAATAGTCTCTGGTGATCTTTGTATTTCTGTGGTATCAGTTGCAACGTTTTCTTCTTCACTTCTAATTTTGTCTGGTCTTCTCTCTTCTTGATTAGTCTACCTAGTGGCTTCTCAATTTTGTTTATGTTTTCAAAGAACCAACTTTTCATTTCATTGATCCTTTGCATTGTTTTAGTGCCTATTTCATTTAGTTCTGCTCTGATCTTTGTTATTTCTTTTCTTCTGCTTATTTTGGGTTTGGTATATTCTTGATTTTCTAGTTCCTGGAGGTTCCTTGTTAGATGCTTAGTCTGTAATCTTTTTACTTTTTTGATACAGGCATTTATTGCTATAAAATTCCCTCTTAGCACTGCTTTTTGCTGTATCCTGCAGGGTTTGGTATATTGCAGTTTTATTTTCATTTGTTTCAGTAAATTCTTTTTATTTCCATCTTAATTTCTTTGTGGACTCAGTGGTCACTCAGGAGCATGCTGTTCAAGTTCATGTGTTTGTATAGTTTCCAGAGTTCCTCTCGGTATCGATCTCCATTGGTAAGTTCCGTTTTAAGCATGTTGAAGTTAAGGTTCTGGAGATACATCCAAAGGGAAATTTCTGATGGGCAACTGGATTTCAATAAAAGAAATTTGAATGCAACCTGGGCAATATAGCAAGACCTCATCTCTATTTAAAAATAAGAAAGAATTTGGTTTAAAAAAATAGAAATTTTGGAGTTATCAGAAAGCCATGAGGGAGGTTCAGTTCCCCAAGGGAGAGTGTTCAGGGTGAGGACAGAGAGCCCAGACAGAGCCCATCTCAGGGGTTCACAGAAGTAAAGAAGCTGCAAGCAGAGCAAAGGAAAGCCGGAAGAGAAGGGAGCAAAGCAGTAGAGTGTGGTCCCATGGAATCCAGGGAAAGACTGTTTCTGGGAGCAAGTGGACCACCTGCCAAATGTTGCAGAGACGTCAAGTAAGGTAGGGACGGAACAGTTCCCGCGGCAGTAGTGACATGGAGGTGCATGCTGACCCGGGGGACACAGTCTCAGGGAAGTGGTTGGGAGGAGCTCCAGCTTGCAGGGGCCTGAGGAGAAAACGAGGCTTGAGAAAAATGTCCAAGTTTGGACAGCTCTTTCAAAGATTTTGGATGTGAAAAGAAAAGATGAGAAGAGGGTGTAGGATGAAGGGAAGGTTTTAAAGATGTTTTAATCTTTATGAGAAATCTTTAGAGAGGGAGAAAGAAGTTGAAGAGATAAGACGGGAGGAAAAGCGTCAGTGGCCTCTAGGCTACTAAGAAGGCAAGAGCGGATGGAGTCCGGAGCACGTGGGAGAGATCACCTTGGCCTGGATGGAAGAGGGAGGGTGCGCTAGGTGGTGGCTTCCATTTGAGGGCTTCTATTTCTCCCTCTAGGAAGTCAGAGCCGGTCACCTCAGTAGAGAGTAATGGCGGAATAGGGCCATTTCCCTCTGGCCTCTGCCTTTGAAAGCCCAGTCCACGGGCGAGGTCTAGGGGACAGCACAGGGCAGGCAGCAGACTCAGACGAAGGCCGCGCGGCATGCCTGGCAATCCCAGGGAAGATCCTTCTCTCTGGTCTTTCACATTTGAATTGAGAAAAACAATTTGTCCTTCAGAAGGCAGGAATCTGTTGACCTCAGTCACTCTGGCAGCACCTAAAAGATTCCAGGCAAATGAGTGACTTCAAGTGCAGCTTATTGACTTGCAGGAAAGAGATCTTGGCCTTTCTTTTGCTGAAGTGAAAATTCATGTCTTTTCTTTCATCTTTTCTCTGTATGCACAGAAGTTTCTCTTTGTGTTTACCAGAGGCCACCCTCAGCTTGAATATTTGTCTCACACCTCAGACCTCCACTCCCCTGGCTGTGCCCACAGTGCCTTTCAATTTTGTTTTGGTCTAGGAATGGCAATAGTAATACTGTGTAACAAAATGGAAAAACTTAAATTCTCTAGAGTTCTCTCCAGAAGAAAATGGTGGTTTTTGATGAGTGCTTGGGTGTGAATGTGGGTAGAACTGTTTGACCCAGGTCAGGGGAAGAAGGTGCTATCGTCCATTGCTCAGGGAGAGCAGGAGAAAGAAGAGACGGGATGAGGCTTCCCCAGCCCTAAATCCCCGTGAAAAATACCTCATACCTCACTCACAGGATAGCTGGGTCTGACTGGATATTTTTGTGGAAAACGGTAAAAAGGTACAGATGCAAGATGTTTGTTAAAGCAATGAGAAATATGATCAATATCAAAATTCTATGGAAGTTTGTTAGTTATCTGTTGTGTAACAAATTATCCCAAAACTTAGTGGCTTAAAACAACACATTGTTTATTATCTCCCTGTTTTCTGTGGGCTGGGGATCCTGCCCTGGCCTAGCTAAGTCTTCTGTTGAGGGCCTCTTTACAAGGCTACGGTCAAGATGCCATCCAAGGCTGGGGCCGCACTAGCGAGCTCGACAGGAGAGAGTTCCGCTTCCAGACTCACGCGGCTGTTGGCAGTCTTCGGCTTCTCTCTGGTTTGGGGCCAGAGGCTGCTCTGGGTTTCTTGCCATGTGAGCCTCTCCAACACGGTGACTTGCTTCACCAAAGCACACAAACCAAGAAGGCCACAGAATCTCCTAGCAAGACAGAAGTCACATTCTTTTGTAAACTAATCACAGAAGAGACATCCTTCAACTTTCCCATATTCTATTGATTGAAAGCAAGTCACCAGGTCCGGCCTATGCTCAAGGGGAGGAAGTTACCCAAGGGCAAGAATTCCAAGAGGCAGGGACCACCAGCTGCCTTGGAAGTCCACCTGCGGCAGGTAGTCTCTGGATCTTCACAGGGCTGTCTCACACGGGTTCAAGCCAAATTTGATCGTATCTTAGAAAGGCAGAGTGGCCCCAGCTGACCTTTAGCTTTCAAACAGCTACAACTAATTGGCATAACCATGTGCCAGTCACTGTGCTATATGCACGCATTTATCTTTTAGTGTGCAAAATAATGTTCAGAGGTAGGTATTTTCATCATCCAGACCCAAGATGAGGGAAGTTAAGTCAGAGGTTCAGTAATGTGATCAGGGTCACAAAGCCAGTAAGTGGACACAGCACAGGTTTGTCTGCCCCAGACCGATGTCATTAAAGGTAAAGGTGTGCTCCTCCTCTCAGCCTGTTCTGTCCATTACACTCCATTACCCAAAGTACTCACCCCTGGGTACCTGACTGTGGATCAGTTATTTCTTAAATGCTTAAGAAAATAGTAATAGATGAGTATTTTCTTAGCATGATATCCTATACCTAAGGTTTGGCTTTAGTAAGAGTTTGGCTTTAGTAACCGAGAACTGAGGAACCAGGGTTTACATAAGAAAGGCTTGGGATGGGCAGTCCAGGGCCACTTCAGTGGCCATGACTTCATCAGTGTCCCAAACTCTGCCCATCTTTTGGTTCTACCAACCTGTCTCAGAAAAAAAAAGAAAGAGAAGAAAAGGAAAGGAAAATAACAAATAAAAATAACATAATTAGAGGATTCATCTAGGAGACATTACACTCAAATTATAGGAGATCCAGAAAAGAAATGCAGGTGAGGAAATTATCAAAGAAATAATCCTAAAAAATTTTTCCAGAATTGAAAGGCATAGGTTTCCATGCCTGTTGACTGACTAGCACATAGATAAAAATAAATTTATACCAAGTTATATCATTGTATTTTAGAACTCCCAAGAAGCAAGAGAATATCCTTAGTTTGTAGAGATTAGAGATTAAAAAACGATTACAAACCAAAGTTCAAGAACAAGATCAGATTTCTCAAGAGCAACACTGAAATATAGGGAAAAAATTGTAAAATGCCTTCACAATTTTGAAGGAAAATAATTTCCAACCAAGAATTCTGTAACTATCCAAACTATCAATTAAGGGAAGAAAATAATTAAGATATGTCTCATGTGCAAGCTCTCAAAACCTTTGCATACCATGTACTCTTTCCCAGAAAATATTAATACTAAGAGATACTCTAAAAGAGGGAAGTAAACTAAGAAAAAGGAAGACATAATATGGCAAATACTGTTACTTTTCTCTTACTATTTTCCCGTTCTTCATTGCAATAGACTACACTATGTTTTAACAGAGCGTGTGGCCAAGGTAATAAAGACTACACTTCCCAGACGTCCTTGCAGCAAAGCACAGCCATGTGACTGGGTTCTTGCCAATGGGATGTGAACATGGAAGTGAATTTCCCTACCTCTAAATATTGAGCCTACAGGGAAGGATCTGCCCTCCCCATCCTCACTTTCTCCCTTCCTGCTATTAATAGCTGAAATGAAAACATGTCAACACGGCCTCTTAGACCGTACATGCCAGGGGAATGGAATGGCCTTGAGATGATGGAGCAACAAAACAGACCACCTTCCAGCCCTGAGTTGCTTGTGCCCAGACCACTACATAACAGACAAATAAACTTCTATCTTGTCTATTCGACAGCTAATTATCAATTACAGCTGTTAAATTGATAAAAATACTCATGTGATCCAGGAAATAGGGAATCCAATAAAAGAGAAAATCAAAGGAAATTTCTGGGATGCTTCTACAGAAATATCCCAAGATTGTCCCTGTGTAGCTGCCTAGAAAGTAACCAGCAAATATTGGAGCAGGTCAGAGGCTCCAGGGGCAATGTCTTCTAGAAGATGAAATACTTGGTATGTTTGAACAGACTGAGGAGTAGGGGTCGCAATTAGCTTTAAATACATAGCAAACTAAAGGAAGAAACAAACTAAAAGGCAATTAATAACTATTGAAAGAAACAAAAATTATGTATAAAATAAACTAGGTCATAATATACCTTATGGTTAAATTATAAATGCATAATTTATAATAATGTTAATTTTGGATGCTGCTCTAACCACAATTGTAGTTGTAATGGGAGGGTAATTAAAGCCAAAAGTGTACTTGTGTGTTAAGGTAGAGTTGGAGGGGAGGAAAGAAAGCTAATTTCTCACCTTCCATTACAGGAATTTAATAAGTAATGCCTAAGTAGAAATCCAAGATAGAAGTATAAACTCTTATATAGACACACAGAGGTAAATACCAAAAGAAATGGCTTTCCCTTTGTTGGGGCTAAGAAATGGGATGAGCAGTGGAGTGGGGGGGGGGCTCTCTCTTGTAATAAATCTTGTAATAAAGCAAATAAGTTATTTGCCTATTTAAATTTTTAGCACCTGCCTCTTTGACTTTTAGAAAGGAAAGTCTTCAAACTATATTTTTGAATCATGTAACCTGACAAAGTTTATATAAAAATAAGCAAATCATGCTCACTTACGAATACCAAAGCAAAGACTTGAATTATAAGAATCATTCAATATTTAAAAATATTTAATGTAATTCTTTATTTTAGATTAAAATATAAAATTCTACATAGATCCAAAATTAAACATACATTTTGGTAAAATGCTTAAGAAAATAATAATAGATGAGTATTTTCTTAACATGATAACCTATACCTATCATAACTCAAAAGCTAGTATCCTCATAAGAATAAAAATATGAGAAGAAATACTATTAATTCCAGGAATAGGGCAAGGATGTCCACTATCATCAGGTACCAGAAAATATAATTAAAGAAAAAACAGAAATTAGACATAAAAATTAGAAGAGTAGAGATCAATTATCATTATAAATGATATAATTGTATACTTCAAGGGTTGACAGACTTTTACTTTAAATGGCCAGACTTTAAATGGCCATTGTAGACTCGTATTGTAAATATTGTATGGGATGCCAATGGTCTCTGTCACATCTCCTCCTCCTCCTCCTTTTCCTCCTCTTCCTTCTCCTTCTTACAATACATTTAAAATGTCAAAACATTCTCAGTTCTCAGATGTACGAGAATAGGCCATGGCTGGATTTGTCGCACAGGCTATAGTTTGCAGCTCCCAGGAAAGAGAGACTCAAGTAAAAACATCACAAACTCAAACAGAATTCAATAAATTCCATTTTTATAAATGGAAGCACTCGCATCTACAAACATAGCTGGTTATAAGATACAAAGAAAGAAAAGATCCTATTTTAAACGGCAACAATAAATAAAATTCCTAAGAATAAACTTAACAAGAAATATTCAGAAGCTATACTTTCCAATGGCAACGGTGCTGAAGGACACAGAGGAGACCTAGCAATGCGCAGATGCACCGTGTTCTTAGGTTCCCAACATCATAAAGCTGTTAGAGGTGGCTCATCTATAAATTCAACATGATCCCAATGAAAATACCAAAGGGTATTTTTGGGGGAACTAAACTAGCTGGTTCTAAATTTCATGTGGAAAAATTACCAATAATAGCCAGGAAACTTTTGGAAAAATTAAATTAACAAGGAAGGTTAAAACTGCCATGTATAAAAACCTATTATAAGTCCTCAATAATCAAAACAGTGTGAATAGAAAGAAAGACCACTGAACCCAAATAGAAAATTTAGAAATATATTTAAGTATGTGTGAGAATTTTGAATGTTAAATAAATAATGTTGGCTCAACTGGATATCCATCTGAAGAAACAAGAAAGGTGATCTGTACTTTACAAATAACACCAAAATAGATTCAGATAGACAAAACATTCAAATGAAGCCGTAAAACTACTAGAAGACATGAGAAATATTTTATAACCTCATTTGAAAGAAAGTGACACAAAGCATAAAAAAGAATAATGACCTATTAAAAAGAATAATAACCGGGCCGGGCGCTGTGGCTCACGCCTGTAATCCTAGCTCTTGGGAGGCCGAGGCGGGCGGATTGCTCAAGGTCAGGAGTTCAAAACCAGCCTGAGCGAGACCCCGTCTCTACTATAAATAGAAAGGAATTAATTGGCCAACTGATATATATATATAAAATTAGCCGGGCATGGTGGCGCATGCCTGTAGTCCCAGCTACCCGGGAGGCTGAGGCAGAAGGATCACTCGAGCCCAGGAGATTGAGGTTGCTGTGAGCTAGGCTGACGCCACGGCACTCACTCTAGCCCGGGCAACAAAGTGAGACTCTGTCTCAAAAAAAAAAAAAAAAAAAAAAAAAAAAAGAATAATAACCTATTAAAACTTTTTGCTACTGCAAAGCCAAAAAAAACAATAACAATAATAATTCCTCAGTAAAGATATAAACAACAAACCGAGAAAAATACTTGTCACTCACATGACAGGTAAATTCTATATTCCTTAATATGTAAATAACTAAAAGTAAATAAGAGAAAAACCAACAATCTAATGAAAAAGTGGACAAAGAATAATTCACAGAAAAATAAACCCAAATAGCTCTTGAACATATGAAAAGATGTCCACCTCACTAAGAGAAATGCAAATTAAAGCTATAACAAAGCACTATCTTTTCACCTATTAGGTTGGTAAAGATTTTTTTTTAAGTTAGATAACCTATGGTACTAATGAGAATGTGTGAAAACAAACTTTCACATATTATTCATGGGAGTACAAATTGATGCATCTTCTTTGCAGTGACATTAGCCAAACAATCAAAAGTACAAATGCACAAACCCTTTGAGTCAACAATTTTATTTCTAGGCAACTGTCTTGCAACCATGCTTGCACATATGAAAAATTACTATTTGCAAGAACAAATTTGTATTAAATTTTGATACATCCATGCAATGGAATACTATGCATCATCTATTAAAAAGTGTGTGGCAGCTGTTTGTCCTAATTCAGAAAAATTGCTAAGATACCTTATCAAAGGGAAAAAGACGGAACAATGTAGATAATATTGTGTGCATATGTGCATGGTGTGTGTGTGTGTGTCAAGAATCTGATAACTGTGGTTGCCTCTGAAAAAAAGAGCCAGGTAGATGGGGAGAGTGATGGAAAAGGGACTTTCTTTTCATTAAATACCTTTTTATTTGTATGATATACATGTAGAACCTACTTTTTAAAAAGTAATATATATATTCATTGTGGAAAGTATAAGAACAGTAAGGATGAAAAAATACATAATCTCACCACCAAAGATAACATTTTGGTGTACTTAACTTTTCAGTAATTATTATTTATTTATTATTATTTTTATTATTTTATTAATTTTATTTTTCTTTATAGAAATTATAAAAACATTTTTTAGCATGTGACTTTTTTTAGTGGCAGATGTATTAAGATCACACCACATATAGTTTTGTATTTTGATTATTTCCCTTAATACCATATTGTGAACATTTTCCCATTTTCCATTTCAAAATGTATTCTTCTATAGGTTTCTAATTTTTTGCTGGTTTAGAGCTAGAATTATGTTGATACTTTTATTTCATCATACATTATGTAGGCAGTACCTTCTCCAGGAAGAAATGCTATTTAACACAAATCATTACAAGCTTCTGAAGAAAGCACTGGAAAACCTCAGGACCCTCCTTAAACGGTGAAGTTTTTAAAATTTATTTTTATTTTTTTATTTCGGCATATTATGGGGGTACAAACGTTAAGGTTACGTATATTGCCCTTGCACCCCCCCTTGAATCAGGACTTCAGGCGTGTCCATCATTATGTATGTATATACCCATCCCCCCCTCCCCCTCCCATCTGCCCGATGCCCGATAAATGTTGTTCCTATATGTCCACTGAGGTGTTGATCAGTGAAACCAATATACCATGGAGTACTGTTCAGCTAGAAGAAACAATGGTGATATGGCATCTCTTGTATTTTCCTGGCTAGAGCTGGAACCCACTCCACTAGATGAAGTATCCCAAGAATGGAAAAATAACCACTACATGTACTCGCCAGCAAATTGGGTTCACGGTGAAATATTTGACAGTGGGAGAGAAATCGAGGTGAGCTGACTGTATGTTTTATAGTAGAAGCCACCACGTGGTGGAGCAGGAGGAAGGCAGTAGCCATCACCCAAGAGAGCGCACAAACCTCGGCGGGCTTGGGTAGCCAGACAAGGCTACTGAGAACGACCCACGCTCTTCACTATGCCACAGGGTCGCATTTGGCATCAGTAAGAGCCTTTGTAACCCAAGGAATCGATTTTCACACACATTTTCGAGCCCTGCTATGACAGTACTCGCTAGCACCAGGAGACAGTGATGAGCGAGGTGCAGGCTCTTCCCGCAGCGGGTCCTCTGGTAGCAGGACTCACCGGGAGCGGTGAAGGAGTGGCGTGCTCGCCTACCTGAGCATGCACAGCGTGCGGGAAGTCGGCGTTGTGAAGCCTGAGCGCCTGGGCAGCCACGGGGTGGAGCTGAGACCTGAACATGGATTTGTCTGCACAGTGTTCTGAGGTGTGTGCCGTGGAAATGGCGTTGGGTAGGAGAAGAGCTTCCATTTCTGGATATTGTCTCGGGGTTTTTCCAAAAGCAGAGTTTGAGATGCATATTCACCTGCAACTTGGAGGCTGGAGAGCGGAGAAGGGAGGTCTGCACGCGGCTGCTTCAACCGTCGCCCCTGGTCAGCGCGGCTGGCGCTGGGTTCCACAGGAGTCCTCTGCGGAGCTTGTGAGATGCGGGTCAGGACCACAGCCCTAAGGACAAAGCAGGAAGCATTCACCCCTGGCTCCTGTGCCCCATTGCTCAAAGGTGGCCCCACCGGGTGTGCTTATGTAAGTGGACTTCCGGGCAGCCCAGGCCCAGGGGTCAGCCGGGAGGTCTGTGCAGGCAGGCGCTGCCCCGGCCTCCCGCACTGCAGCTAGAGCCTGCCACAGGCTTGTGCTGGGAACAAACCGCACCACGCCCTGAATCCGGGTCAGACTTCGGTAGAAATGATGTCACAGGAGTGGAAATGAGGACATATAGCCCCTACCTCAGGGGTGGAATGTAAGGTGGCGCCTTCCTCTGGCCCTCCAGAGTAAATGTCGCCTTCCTCTCTTGATAAATCAGGTGGAAGAATTCGCCATCTCTAAGACAGATACAGGAAGGAGAAGTCAAGTTGAGACAAAGAATCCACTTAATTGGCTAATTTAAAAAATTGGCTTGGGGAAAAGCACCCTTGAAAGAACAGTGCTCTTTTAAATTTTGTGACATGAACATATACAGCTCAGGGCTAAGGAGGGACTGACATTTCACTCAGTGTCTCTTCTGTGCTAGGGACTGGGCTAAGGACTTTATAGATGTTGTTTCGTTTCCCGGTGCAGATGGCTGGACAACACGGGCAGTGTTCTTGCCTCTACCCCTATGGGTAAGGAAACTGGGATTCAAACACATTAAATGGTGCATCTCGGCTCACACAACTAGTAGGGTGAACGTGGGATTTAAGCCCAGATCCGGCTCCAAAGCCCAAATATGCTCTCTTATCTCCCTGTGATGCTTGTTATATTAGTTTCCTAGGGCTGATGCATCACAGTGCCACAAACTGGGTAGCTTAAGAAGCAGAAATGTACTCCCTCACAGTTCTGGAGGCTAGAAGTCCAAAATGAAGGTGTTGGCAGGGCCACGTTCTCTCCGAAGCCTGTAGGGGGAGCCCTTCCTCGCCTCTGCCTGGCGGTCTCGAGGGATGTCCCCTCGCGAGTCTGTCTCTGGGTCTCTCCTCTTCTTGTAAGGATTCCGGTCGGACTGTATTGAGGGCTCACCCTACTGTAGTATGGCTTCATCTTAACTAATTATATCTGCAACAACCCTAACTCCCAAATGAGGTCACATTCTTAGGTACAGGAGGTTAGGACTTCACCATAACTTTTTGGGAGACATAATTCTACCCACAACACTAGCGCATTATGCATTTGATGAATGGGGTAATAGAGGAATGAATAAATGAATGCAAATGGGGAGCTTGACTAGAGATGGGAGATGTGGTTGATTAATAATCCTCCCACTGGAATAGAGCTTCTAGTTTACATGCTTTTCCTATCAATCATTTTCATTCATTCTCAGTGGGAGCTGCTGAAAAGTGAATACATTCAACATTTATCTGGTAGAATAAGTCAGCCTTCTTTAGCCTCTTTAGTTACACATTTTTATCCATATCCAAAATCATACATCTCAGTTCACTTAGTCTTCACTACCGCTCTGTGGAGTATGAAACAATATTATCCCCATTTCATTCATGAGGAAACTGAGGTTCAAAAGAGTTATGTGGCAAGCCCTGTTAATAAGTGACAAGGCAGGGCACAGTGGGTCACACCTGTAATCCCACCACTTTGGGAGGCGAAGTGGGAGGATCACTTGAGGCCAGGAGTTTGAAAGCAGCCTGGGCAACAGAAAAATAAAATATTAGCCAGGCATGATGGCGGCTCACGCCTACAGTCCCAGCTACTCGGGAGGCTGAGGCAGGAGGATCACTTGAGCCCAGGAGTGAGGTTGCTGTGAGCTAGGAAGATGCCACTGCACTCTGGCCGGGCCAACAGATGCTGCCTCAAAAAAAAAAAAAAAAAAAAGTGACAAAACTAGGACGACAGCCTAGAACTTTGCCCCCATAGGCATCTTTCTTCTCATAAAAAATTATCTATTTTTTTAATTATACCTACATATATGAACCCATGTTCATTCATTTTTTCTCAAACAACACAGAACTGTATAAAGCAAAGTGCTACGAAGCCTTTCTGCCACCCCCAGCCCACTCCCGGGCCTGGTCCCGCCCAAGAGGTCCTCCGACTTGCAGCCACTCCTTCCTGGCTTTTTCCCCTCTGCATTTATTGTCAAATATGTATATTTATGCTATTTTTAGGGCTTGTTTTTTATTTACTTAAAGGGGATCACACTCTTCGTGCTGTTCTGGTGCCGATATTTTCCACTTAACAACACCCTGGAGATGGTTCTCATGTGTCAGCAAAGGGCGCCCCAGCACGTCACGGGCCGGCTGAGTCCCTGCTGAGCCGGCATCCGTGCTGGCTGCTCAGCACCCATGCCGGCCCGGGCGGCAGGCTTTGAGCAGCGTCACCCTGCGTGCCAACATGGGTGTCCTCGCTGGTTTGCGTGGCTGTGCTGTGTGCTAGAGTCGGAGCTGCCATTTCTATGCAAGCATCTGCTGTTGGTTCGTATTCAGGTTTTCCAGTCTTTCAGTGTCCCCAACAAGGTGGCCCAGCATCCTGTCCCTGCCGCTCTGCGCACACGTGTGAGCGTGTGAAACGCTCCCCTCGGCCACCTGCGCGACGGACACCAGTGCTCTCTCCCTGCCCCTCAGCGGGACCCCTCGAGGAAGGGCCAGCTGTCAGGCCTCAGCGTCCGAGAACCTGAGTCACCACAGCCCCTTACCTCAGACAGCTCCCCACGCCCTGCCGGGATCACCTGGGGAGACTCTGAGCAAACACCTGGCTAACTGAACCAGGGGCTCCCAGGCGGCAGGATGGTTTTATTTTTCCCCTTATGTTTACTTCAAATGTACTCCAATGACAGAGGGCCTCTGAGGCTCTCCCCAAAAGAGTTGAAACCTACAGAGGAAAAATATTAACAGAAGAAAAGCAGAGAGGAAGGAAAAAGGAAAGGGGACAGGAAGAGAGGAAACTGGTTCTCAGTCCCCCAGGGGGGACCAGCCTGGGAAAGCGCCCTGTGTGTCCCACAGGCCCCGCCCGCCTGCTCGTCCCTGCAGACTCGCCCAGCAAGGCCCACTCTGAGGCAGGGCCGTCAGCGCTTGTGAGGCTGAGGACCCCTGACACCAAGGGGACTTGCAGGACAGTGAAGCTATTCTGCATGATGCTGTGAGGGTGCACACAGGGACACACCCGGCACACCCGTAGGACTGCACACACACGCAGTGAAGACGGATGTAAACGACTGACTTCAGTTGATAATAATGTATCGGTGTCGTCATCGAAACAGTGTATCCCGACAACGCAAGATGTTAACGATATGGGAAGCCACGAGAGGGGTGAGAGGGAATATGTGGGAACTCTTTGTACTGGCTCAATTTTTCTGTTAATGTAAAACTGCTGTAAAAAATAAAATCTATTAATTTAAAAAAAAAATCCCCCCATAAGCCCTCCCTCCCTCTCTCCTCTCACCCTTCCCAGGACAGTAAGTGAACCTTTAAGATCTTTCAATTAAGAAATTGCAGAATGACCAAGGCCCCATAAACACCCTAAAGCTTTTAAAATAAATAAGCAAATACATGGTTGATTCGTCCACAGCACTGGCGGCGGTGGAGACGCCGTGGCCGCGTCTGTGAGCTGTCTTCCTCCTTGGTCCACACACACCCGCACTGTGCTCACGCCTGCCCAGGCCTCTTTAGGGTCATTCCTCCAAATCGTCCAAGGCCACCTAAGGGTTAAGGACCTTCTCATTTCCGGTCCAAGACTCCCTTTTCAGTGGAGGTTAATCTGATTAGAGTTGAGGTGCTAATAACTTAAATGAAGGCCATTAAACAGTACCTGATAAAATCTGGTTTAAACCTGGGCTCCCAAAGGCCAGAGGCTGGAATGTCAAGCATCTGGGTATGGCCCTGAGAGAGGCTGGGGGAGGGGCCCTCTCCCAGACCTTTGGGTCGCCTCGGGCTGTCTATATAATAATCCCTTTCATTAGCACAGAATTTTATAGTTTGTAACGCAGTGCTTCTAAGTGTCAGATACAGCGCTCAGTGCTCAGCGTTTTATACACATCATGTCATTTTGTTTTCATAGCAGCCCAGTAAGGTATTGTCTTCATTTTGCAGAGGATGTACTTGAAGTGGGGCAAACTAAGAAACTCACCAGTATGTGACAGAAAGGAAATTCAAACCTAGTTGGAATCCTGCTTTCATCCTTCTCTTTCTAATCTAATTCTCTCTACCTATGTGTTAGCAAAGGTTACCTGTGTTAGGATTTCTGTCACTCCTGGGTGACAGCCGGGGAGGGGACTGGCATGCATGCCACCTTCCTGCTGCCAGACCTGGCCTTCCTCCCCTCCCTAGACCTCCCTCTCCTCCTGTCCCTGCATAGCTGAGGTCACCAACCCAGCCTGGAGAAAGTTCTGTCTTTCCTGACCTGACTCTGCCTTCTAGCCAGCTTTCTCGTATGCAGATTTGGTCTTTACGGATCTACAGATGGGGCCATAGTTGGCCCCAGTGGCTGGAGCAGCATGCTAAGGAGAGCAAGACCACGGGCATAATCCACTATGTCCCGTGTACAGGCACTGAGTCTGGGATACCAGGTATGCCTAAGACGAGGTACCTGCCCTCAGAAAGCTCTCAGTCTGGTAGGGAGCAAGAAGGGGGGATGGCAAATAGAGGGAAGAACTGGGGTCAGGGCTAGTGGGCAGGCGCTTTATTCTAGAAGATCCCACAAGGAACTCTGATATCGCCTCCCCCTTACTGAGAACCACCTTCTCGGGGTATTTGTTCCAATCCAATGGGCTCCTCTAGCCCAGCCAGCTATTGCACAGATGTGCCCCCTTAGACTTAAAGAGACAGGACGAAATAGTGTACATGAATGATTTCAAACCTATCCCTGCCCTTGTCTATTCATTTATTTGACAAACGTGTTGTGGGTCCCCACCTGACACTGCTCTAAGTCCTGGGGCATACACAAAGAAAACAAGACAGAGGAAAGCCCTGCCTTCAAGAAGCTAACCTTCCAGTCTGGTCACCAAACCATAAATTGATTATTAAGTAGACATGTAGTATAACTGCCCGTGATATTGAGTGCTAGGAAGAAAAGAAAAGTAGCCTAAAAGGAAAAAAAAGAAAGTATCACATTAAAAAACCAATTTAGGGTAAAGACCCTGTGCCACACAGGTGTGCTAGCAGCATCGGTCCCACCTGAAAAGCACAGCCCTGTCATTGGAAAGTCAGTTAAGCTGTGAATACAGATCACGGATGGCACAAAAGCATCACACATAATACAGCCAGAACCGGGGGCTGGGGCTCAGGCGCGGGTCGGCGTAACTCGCAGGCATTTGGAGGGTCTTTTTCATATTGATTCCTCACTTGAAAGGGCTGCTGTGAAGCGTTAAGATAGGTGATATTTATGCGGCGCAGTGCCTTGGTACTCAGTAAGCACCCAGTCGGTGGTAACTATTATTATTAATTTTTGTTACCAAGAACTGAGATGATCCAAAAATGTCATCTTAATTGTTATGAATGGAAAGCATAATAACTTGTATTTTTTTATGTTTTATTTTTGCAAAGTACTTTTACATACTTTCTCTTATTCAGTCCTCATAGCATACCCTCATAGTTGGGTATTACTCGGCGATATTGTCCTAGGAGCAATATTATCCATTTTTCACATAAGAAAATTGAAACTAAATGATGTCTTCATCACGCGCCAGTCTGCTTTTAACTCCTCAGTGGCTTCTTGGTGCTCAGAAAAATGCCCAAAGGTCCCAGTGTGACCACCAAGGCCTGCAGATGGGCTCGGCCCCGCCCGCCCCCCTCCCGCTTCTCTTCCCCTGAGACTCTGTCCTGCCTGCACTGGCCCCACTTCCTCTCCCCATGGGGCCTCTGCCCAGCTGCCCCGGGGTTCCAGCCTCCTGCCCAATCACCTCCCACTCCTCCTTGGTACTTGCCACCTTCCCTCAACACCGCCCCCAACAGGTCAGGTTCTTATGGAAACACTGTACAAATCTCAGGAGTTATCTTCCTTTCTGAGCAATTAAGCCCTTTGCAAACAGGGCTTAAACAAGATGAGTAGGGGACACCAAATGGAGGGATGGAGTTCTTTTCTCTCTGAAACAAGCAGCCCAGAGGCAGGGAGCCAAGGTCGGCCCGAAGCCCGACCAGGTCCCCTCTTCCGCGGCCCGCCTTGCCAGGCCCTGGCTAGCACGGCACCCACCCCTGCTCAGGGGCCTTTCCCAGAAATCAGACGCCAGAGATTTTACTGTAGCTTATTGGCCCCAAATGTACTAAACAGCTCCCGCTATCTTCGAGGGAGGCCAGCAAATGCAGTGTTCCAGCTGGGCTCGTTATTCCCACAACCACGCAGGGATCCGGTGACAGGAGAGTGGATGCTGAAGGGAGTAGCCAGCAGTCTCTGCCACACAGGTGCTCGTGGAGCCGTTCCCGTCCCTCCTAACACTTCCCTGAGTTCCCAGGTTCACGTGCATCAGACGCGGTGTTTGAGTGTTGCGTTAATATCTGCCTCCCCGCTGGACTGCACGCTCCGTAAGAGCGGAGGCTGTGTCTGGCGTTTTTATCATTGAGTTGCCAATGCGTGCCACCCCACCCGGCCCATGCGTGGCAGGGGCTCTATAGATACTTGTGGCATGAATGAATGAATGAGGAAGCACTAAGCTATGTGGAGACATTTGCTTCCTCAAGGTGTTTCTAGCTTATCCAATCTGAAGTGACTTTGTAGGGATGAAGATAAAGTAACAACAGCAGTCCTACAAAGTCAGGGATCTATGGACAAATACAAAGAGGACCGGGGCGAGAACTGAGTCATGGATTCTCTAGAAGCTGCCTGCAGAGACAGAACTCTGGATGGCCCAGACCATATGTGTCTAAGCAGGAGAGGACTTCTCCCTGGGGGCTCCTTAGCACTCGGCCCACTGTGTAGTACTGAGCTGCCCAGCCCACGAAGCTGGAAGCCCATGACTTCCTGACCTCGGTTCGGCATCAACATCCAAGGCGTGACCCGAAAGTGGCAGATTAGTTCCCCACTCCTTCTCCAGAAGCCTCTGGCATACCGAAATCCATAGTAGAAAAAAGTCCAACCAGTAAGTCTCCAAAAGTGTACTTTTCATGAACATCAACTGTGGAAAGTAAGTCATAGAATGTTTGTCTCATAAGAAACCCAAGCAATGACCTTGCCAATCTCTTCATCTCAAGTCCCTGGCCACTGAGGCTCAGAAAGGTGAGGGGCTTCACCCCGCGCACATAGTAAACTGAGGCAGAATGAGGTGTGGACCAGGGCCCCACTCTTCATACTGAACCACTCAAAGCCGAGAGCCGGAGGGCAGAGGTTCCAGGTGGGAGCGGGAGTCCTTCCCTCTCTCCCCTCCCTCTGATCCGCAGCTCCATCAACAGACAGAACAGCTTTCCCGGGAGGCCAGCAGCACCGAACTGAAAGCAGTGGCTCCGTGGCTCCTGCTCTCAGGAAACTTAGGCCATTAGAGGGCACGGGTGCAGACCTGAAACCGACGGCCCCGAATGGGGGCGCTGGCCTGAGCTTTGTCCAGAGAGGCCAGCCAGTTGCCTCCACCCTTCACTTCCCCTCACCGTCAGGGGAGGCAGCGCAGGTCTGTATGGCAGGAGTCACACGATTGCTGTTTAGCCTATGTCTTCAGGAAAGACCCCTGAAATTCTAAGTTCAGGGCCCCGGCATAACTCTTTACTTATTAGTCTTCCTGTTGTTCCATATATATTTCTTAGGCATCTGTATCTGTAGATTGGCTACCCAAATGAATTAATTAACAGTACTTATGCAATAACAACTCTTTGAGGAATGTGTTGCAAACAACTGCAATCACGATTGCTATAATTATCATGTATTTAGTATGTACCATGTTCCAGGCACATTACATCCATGATTCTTCATCTTTACAAGATACATGGAAAGAGGGTATTTAAGGAGAAAATTATTTGCCCAAAAGCACATAGCTTTCTAAGTAGTGGAGACAGGTTCTGAACTCACTTCTGGCTGAGGCCAAAGACTTTGGTCTTAAACTACCATGCTACCTTTAACTTTGCATGATGTGCTTGTCCACACAAACAGGGGTCAGCTCTTTCCTTTCTACTATAGGTGTCAAATAAAACTGACACGTTTGCTACAGCTTAGCTTACAGTTGTTCCATTTTCTGGACCAGTAGGCAGGCAACCATTTGCCAGGGTGTGGAGCACTTAGCAGGGTGCGGATGGGTGGGGAAATAGACGGGGGTCAGTAGTGGGCACTCTGTATGTTTTCACCAGGGAGGCATCCTTAGAGTGGTATTGCTGCTTAAAAGAAACAGGCCAAGATAAAAGGGATTTCTCATCCCCTTTACAAATGACGATCCCACAGCACTCCCCAACACAGAACAGAGGCCAATCTTTCATGTGACAGGCTGTTTGGACAATGCCTGCCTCTCTGGTGAAAGGGCTCCCAAGGTTGAATCTCCTATGAGGATTCTCCCCCCTTCTCATGCCCCTTGAATCCAGGATGGGGACAAAGATTGGTGCAGGGGAGGCAGGGGGTGCACAGAAGAGAAGGAGGAGGGCAGTGGGGCGGAGAGGGGTGCAAGATTCCACTGGGAACCTAATGCATGGCTATCCATCAACCTCTGTCCTTTCTGACTCTGGGTTGTTTACAAAGCCCTCACCCTAGTGTGCACTGGGCTGCCTCAAATAGCCCCCACTCCTTCCTGTAGAAGGAAGCATTGCTTTTGTTATAGCAAAATCCAAAACCCTTAAGTTAGCCCCAGGGCAGGACATACCCAAGAGCTGGCCTGGGCGAGATGGGACTGCCTCCCAGCTGAAGCGTGGGTGCTTTCTCTTACTACTCTCAAAGATGTTCTTTCCCCCCGTCTCCCCCTGCACTGTTTATATGAATTTATTGTAAGCATGGGGCAGGGGATGTAAGTATTGAGCAGCACCCTGGGTGAGTGGCACGGAGGACTGTGGTGGGCAAGAACGTAGATTCTAAGTCACTCTGCCATCTGTGTGTCCCATTAAAGCCATTCCCTATTAGGGAATCTCTTAGGGACAAATATACTTGTCTCATCCCATGGCTCGTTCATGAGAAAGAGCCACTCAGCGCAGCACGGGTGCGTCTCCCATCAACGCCCTGACATTCTCTCCTAGGTTCCAGGGCGCATGGAAACCAACCGGTCAGCCTTAAGTCACCGTCCCACCTGTATGAGGGTAAACTCAAGTGACGCCCCTCTCCCCCCAGCGCCGGCCTCTCGTCCCTCACCAGCCTCGTCTCGTCCCTCACAAAATAAGTGTGCTCAGGGAGCGCGTTTTAATGTGACCTTGAGGAAGGGGCTGAGAGTAGGTTTGCTGCCTGCCCTCACCAGGAAAGACAAAAACTCTTAAATGTGTCACAGGTTTTGAGAGTTCTACCCCCCAACAGTATTATAAATCAGTGTTTAGGAAATTAGATCACTTGCCAGCGTGTATGTAAAGGAACCGGGTTGTAAACCCGCTTGCACAGCATGGCCCCATCTGCCCTAGTGCCCGCCCCTGGGCGGCACGGCTGTGGCGCTGGGGGTTCACGGCGAGGGCCGTCCTGGGCTCCCTCTGCCTGCGTGCTGGGCTCCAGGTTCAGTCAAGCGTCGCTCATGGATCTACTTTCTGCAGGGGTCTGAGCTGGCAGACCCCAAAAGTATTTTGCACCCAGCGTATTCTCCCTTGATTTTCATGCCTTTTTGGATTTCAAGGGTAGCGTCATGCATGCGTGCCTGATGCATCGAAAATAGCTCGGCAAAGTCTGCTTTGCGAGAGCCTTTTGGTGAGTAACATGCCTTTCTTTCCCGGTCTTCCGAGCTGGGCTACTCCAAACCCCAACTCTGGCCGGAAGCTGGAGAGACACAACCCAAAGCCACAGCGTGGAGGGAGCCCCGGTGCAGTGTGCACTTCACCCCTGCAGACCAGCATGATTCTTCTCCCTATTTCACAGATGGGAGTGTCGAGGCTCAGACAGGGGCCTTACAGTTTGCAAGTGAGACAGTGGAGCTGACAGAGTCTGCCTCACTCCTGAGCCTTCCTGTCCTACCGCTCCACCCCAGACCCCCGGGAGCAGCTGCTCAGCCCTGAGGGTGCCAGCCTGTGGCTTAGGCTTCCCTGGGCTGCTCTCCTCGGTTTCCTCTTTCTGAAGCCCTACACGGGCAGGAATCCAGAAGGGCCATCTCGCAGATCCCAGGAAAGCACTGCTGGTTTTGGCTATACTGTTGGCATTGGAAGCTTGTCATGCCCTTAACCACAGCTCCCGTGGCTTGGGGAGTAAGTGATGGAGGTGACAGGGACGCAGCGGACGACACTGTCATGAACATTTGGCGGAGCCTCAGGAGCCCAGCACGCTGGGGCCACGTCCTGCCAGGCACCAGGTTCCCCAGTCTGCAAGACTCCTTCCCACTGGACAGCCTGTGAGGCAAGTCGAGACAGATGTCTGGTGCCAGAGTGACTGCATCCGAAGGCAGAACCAGGGGACAGGGGCTACCATCACAGCCAGAGGATTTAGATGAGCAAGAAAGGCTTCCCAACAAGTTGCTAAACTCAGCAGTAATTAGGGAGTTTCTATAAACTCTTTCCCAGGAAATATAAACCCAACACCCTAGTTAGGAAGCTTCTCCCTAAGAGAAAAAACCAAAAACTTTAGGGCTTTTTAACCTGGAAAGATGATGCATGTGAGTCTCCTGAAATGAGGCGGGGTAGAAGTGGAGTTCTAGCTGGCGAAACCAGATCTGTCCTGCCTCTTCTCGGAGTTGCCAGGATCAAAGGAGATAACATCTCTGAAACATTTGTCAGCTGCTTGGTGCCAAGGCAAGGATAAGGGTTCTCATTGTGTGCAGGAGCTGGGGGCTCTCTCCCGGGCCTTTAAGGAGTAAACAAACGCAGCAGTGCTTTATGCGAGGGGCACAAGCCACCTGCCGAGGTGAGGCACAGGCTGGTAAGTGCGCCAGGTTCCAAACAAAACTTCAAGACAATTCACAATTATCAAAGGCTTCGAGGTTAAAACCAAGGCACGCCACCGTGGCTTTGCACAACCAGAAAATCGTCATCATCTCCATTCCCATCCACCACCCTTAATATGTGCGTCTTTGGCAGCTTCTCATTGGCCTTCACCACACATGGCGGGGGCAGTGCAAGGAGGTATTCTTCCATTCCACCAATGAGGAAACTGAGGTTCAAATGGGGTCGTATGAATGGCCCAGGGTCACACAGCCGGCAGGCGGCACAGCCGCCTCTTCTAACTCCAGGTAGATGCCGACGCCCTTTCCACTCTAACTTCGCTCACTCGCGTGACTGACTCCTTCATTTATCCTTGTGTCTATTCCATCAAAAGGTATTTACTAAGCATCTTCAGAACAAAGGAAACAGCAAACTGGAGTATATTTTCTTTCCAATCTCCTTGTGAGGTCAGGACATGCTCAGTGAAATGTTAATAGCAACATCATGCCATTCCTCTGTTCTAAAAACACTTAATGGCGTCTCATTGTCTTTGATACAAGGTCTTGATGATCTGGCCCATCTCTGACCTCACTGGCCTCTTCCCACCTGCCTCTCTATGTTCTGAGTATACTGATTTCCCAAGTCTTTAATGACAGCGAGAGAGCTTACCCTGGCCTCAGGGCCTTTGCACATGCCATCTCCCCTGTACAGGCATGTTTATGCCATTCTCATAATTCAGGTCTGAGCTCAAATATCACACCCTCACAGAAGATTTTCCTGACCAGCCTCAACACAAACTGGCCCTCTCCATCCTGGTCCTTTTTATTTTTTTTCATGGCACTTATCACCATCTAAAAATGTCTTGTTTATATTTACTTATTGCTGTCTGTCTCCCTCCACCACTGGCCTCAAGAAAGTAAACTCTAGGAGAGCAAGGGCCTTGCCTCTCTTGTTCATGGAAGTAGGCACCTGCCCCATGTTTAACACATAGCAAGCACTCAATAAGTATTTATTGAATAAAATCATTACTTATTGCTCAAAGTATTTACTACATTGCACTCAGTTGCACAGAGTACACCAGGCAGTAATCGTTATAAGCTACAGATGAAAAAAGGAAAGCATTTTTTTTTAGGTTACTTTGAAGTCTAATTGCCTGTAAGTAAAAAGTTTCAGGACTGGGCACAGTGGCTCACACCTGTAATCCCAGCACTCTGGGAGGCTGAGGCAGAAGGATTGCTTGAGGTCAGGAGTTTGAGTTTGCAGTGAGCTAAGCAGATGCCACTGCACTCTACTTAGGGTGACAGAGTGAGACTCTGTCTCAAAAAAAAGCTTCAGCAGCAGTAGTCAAGTTCACACACAGTATAAACCCTAGATCAGAATACTGCTCCCTTCCTCTTTTGTTTGTTTGTTTGCATGTGGTATCAATTTACAGACATAGTTTCTTCTGCTTCCAGATTTACCTTGGAGCCTCCAGTTCTTAACGAATGCTGAATATAGGGAAAGCATCATTAATATGTAGCCAGGAGAGGGTAGTCCACTTCTGCGTAACCACAAAGTGTCCAGCCAGAGCTAAGACTTCTGCCCCCAGGCTTAGAACCAGACCTGTAAGAAACAAAGTTGGCAGGTTTAGCTCAAGGGTCTCCCCTTTCATTAGCTATTTTTTTCCATAGCTGGCATCTTTTCCTCAGTTACTTCTTTCTCCTTTTTCTTGTTATTTTTTCCTCTCTTTACTTATCTCACTTGCTCTTGGGAGAGGAGCTTTAAAAAAAATAAAAGTCATTCATATTAAATCACTGATAACCTCCCAGGCATCCCTGCAGACAAGAGAGAGGAAAGCCACAGTAAGGAATGACGCCACAGTGGGTTTCAGGCACGCGATAGCAGCTGACCAGACGGGCTCTATCATGCTCCTTCTTGCTCCAGCTTTGTGTCTTGAAAGAAGAAAGATCTTGCAGGTCATCTAGCCATGCTGCTAAACATAAAGATCCCAAATCTATGAGAGTAAAAGAGACTTGTCACAAAATTAATAATAGTATATAGTCATGTGGCTTGAAGATAAATCTGGAGAGAACCTTCAAGATACGTGGCTGGGTCTTCCTTACATCCACCGCTTTGATAGAATTTCCATGGGCAGATGTATCTACAGGCTTTCAGCTGCAGAACGCTTGACTCCTCTCTTGCCCCAGTGACATGGACTGTGATCACAGAGAATGAGTGTGGCTTTGAGGAACTTCAAGAAAAATAATTACTCATTTGCAACACTCTCCTTTATAGCTGCAGGTATAGGAGTAGGGCCAGCATCTGCTTCCTTGGTGTGCTTTGAGCTATGTAATATTAACATCACTCCAAGAACTCTGTACCAAGCATATTTCTATTTATTGAACAATGTTTGCATAATGCTCACAACCATCCTAAGAAATAGACATTGCTATGCCCATTTTTAGAACAACACTAAGGCTCATGGAAATAAACTCACTTGCCTAAGTTACATAGCTAGGATATGGTAAAGTTAGAATTCCTTCTGACTCTGAAAGTCTTAATCTTTCCTTTAGTTTACTTCTTCACATTGGCTAGTCATGGTAACTATTGAAGAATGAGCTCATTTTTTTCAATTAAATGTATGCAATTATATTTTTAATTTCCTGACTTAGACGTGAATGTTAAAACTAAGTTTTGAGTCATTTGCTTGAGTTGTTTGGGTCATTCTACATGATAAATATCGACTGAGCAGATACTAAGTGCCAGATGCCATTGTTTGAGGGGACAGGGAAAAACAGTGAGTAGAAAAGCCCAACAGCTCTGTCTTCACGGAGCTTATATTCTAGTGGGGCTTGGAGGATGGAGAAAAACCAGTGAGGACAAGAGTATGTAAAATGGCGGGGATTGCGGTGGCGCCATGGGGGTTGCAGTTGTAAGCAGCCTGTTCAGGGGAGGCCACACTGAAAAGAAGGGTTTGCACAAAGCCCTGCAGCAGGTGGCTATCTGGGGAAGGCTCATCCAGCAGTGGGGACGGCAGGGACCAATGCTCTGAGGTCGAGCGTGCCACCTTGCTGGGTTAGTTACAAAGACAGCTTAATTGTATGGAAAATATCAGCCTGATAAGTTGTTTGGTATTTTAAATGCCAAAAGAGAAGGAGGGAAATCTTGAAACTCATCTCTGAGATAGAATCAGGAGCAGTGGCTTCACCGGGAGAGGGTGGGTGCCTCTGACAGGTGGTGGGGCGGGGTGTTGGGGACGTTCTGTGTCTCCACCTGCTGAGGGTCCGGGTTTACAGCCACCTGCTACACACTCGGGATTGTGCACCTTACTCTGTGAAGTTACAACTTAATCTTTTTTTTTGAGACAGAGTCTCACTCTGTTGCCCAGGCTAGAGTGAGTGCCGTGGTGTCAGCCTAGCTCACAGCAACCTCAAACTCCTGGGCTCAAGCAATCCTCCTGCCTCAGCCTCCCAAGTAGCGGGGACTACAGGCATGTGCCACCATGCCCGGCTCATTTTTTCTATATATGTTAGTTGGTCAATTAATTTCCTTCTATTTTTAGTAGAGACGGGGTCTCGCTCTTGCTCAGGCTGGTTTCGAACTCCTGACCTTGAGATATCTGCCCGCCTCGGCCTCCCAGAGAGCTAGGATTACAGGCATGAGCCACCGCGTCCGGCCACAACTTAATTTTTTAAAATGAAAAAAAAGAGGGCTTAGTTTTTCACCTCTGGGGTCTGATACATATTCACAAACTGCATAATATCGGAATTTTTAGTGAACACTTCATAGTTTCTTTGCTAGTCCTGTGAAAGGCCACAGATTCACTCAGAAAAACACAAGTACGGACTTCAAGTGTTTGCTCTGTGACGTTGGGAGAGTTGATCACCCTCTCTGGATATGGGTTTCTAAACTAAACAGCAGGGCTGATAATGGAATGGGAATGGTATCCGCCTTTCAGCACTACTGGGAGGCCAAAACGAGGTAACGGTAACGGTCTGTGAAAGTTCTCGTTTAACTGCAAGGCCGCAGAAACCTTACTTCACATGATAATTATAGGTGCACCCGTGTTTCACTGGGACTGCCCACAGGGGCACTCCTGGGGTCAGCTCCTACTTGGGCCTGCCACATTTCCTCTTGTCTCCTGCCTGTCACCCTCTGCTGGGGACTAGGGACTGCCATGCTTGGCGGGTCCCGCCCAGCCACGCGGTGCTCCACAGTGACGGGGGCAATATGACTTCTGTGCTTTGGGGTACTGCTCTGTTGGCAAGCCCCCCAACTGAGCTAGTTATACCCCAAAATCTCGGAGGTTTAATCAGCCCTTTCTGTTACCACCACCCCACCCTGCAGGATTCGGACCTGCGTCCGGAGGGGCTGGGCAGGGAGACCCACGTGACCAGGGGAGAGGCCAAGGCCGTGCTGTGTGGAGAAGTCCATCCCTCCCTCTGGTGACTAAGTCTTTTGACTAGACCACACTTGTCCTCCTGCTCCTTGGGACGCATTCTCGCTGGGATCAAGGGCTTGCACACAGACAGTTAAGGGGCAGGGCAGGGGGCACTGTCTATAGGGGATTTTAAACTTCAGTGAAGCTGAAGGTGTCTGCCTTTTACTGTCATGATGCACCTAGAGTTCTTAAAGTCGGTGACAAAATACTGCCCCTCCCAAGACAGGAACTTATGTTGCTCTATGTCCTAAATAGTTGCTATGATTACTATTTATTGACTTTAATTATATATACATATAATTATATTAAATATATGATTACCTTTTCATTGCCTATTTTTAATAAACATTGTAGTCTATATGGCAATTAATTTGGAGAACTTCCGGTTAAATAGTCCTGTTCCCAGTCCGCCACGCCATACACAAAGACTTAGCCAAAGGCCTCTATTTCCAGTCTATTCCTAATGGCATAATGGTTTGGAATGGTTGGAGCTTCCTTCTGGGTATAGTCCACAGCTTCAGCCCCTGTGGTATCGCATATTCTTGCATTTCAACCGTTGATTTGAAATGAACAGAGAAAGTAGAGTGGTTATAAAGGCAAAGAAACAGAATTTGAATCACTTCAATTCTGTCATCTTATGTGAGGACTTAACAGACTATTCGCGTTTAAAATCTAAAACAGTGAAACAGTGTGAATTGCAAGGTGTTATGTTTGGTGATAGTTCATTTTGATTCAACCATGAAACATTTTATGTATCTGGATAATATCTTTAATATTTTCATTTATACTTTTTAAATTGTTATTTTAAAAGTAAAGAATGAATCAAGCAAGTAATAATTCTTTCATGATTATCATAGAAAATAGTTTTGAGGCAGAGAAGGAGAAGGCATAAAACAGTTAATGACTTCGGGTGTCAGATACTCTGGGTGCCCAAAGACTGCGCTGCCTAACCCAGCACGCTGGATTCCACAGGCACGGGGTTCGCTCTCAAGCTCTGTGCCCTGCTACGTTGTCATTGCTCCCTTCTAGGATGGTTTCAGATACAGTCCCCTTAGGACGCAGGGGGTGATGGAGACGGCTTAGGAGGCCTCTGTGTTCATTCACTCAGTCGAAAAGCACTTATTGGGCACCTTTTGTGCACGCTGGCATAGCGGAGCACTGTGCTTGACCCTGAAGGAGATTCTAGGGCTACAAAAGCTGTGATGTCCGTACTTATTCCCAAATTGAGAAAAATAGCAGCAGATAAAGGTTAAATGTCTTGGTGTTTAAATGGCTACAATTATGCTATCATTTCCAAAACACACTTATTAAAAAGGGGAGTTTATAGGGAGGAAATGCACACTTATAATGTAATAGTTGATAAACAGAAAACCCGTTTATGTTATTACACATTTAGAAGATGCGTCCTAACCTGCTGTGGAGAGAACAAGTAATTGTAGAGAAACTCCTTCATAACAGGAGCAGCACATGCTCCAACACCATCCAGGCATTTAGAGAGCCTCTCGACGTGCCTCAGGAACATGTTGTGAAGTGTGCCTTCCTGATTTATTTAATAAAAGCAATTCTTGCTCATTATTCCTCTTATTATCATTGGCCATAATAATGACAGGGTGTTTGAACATGTTGCTTTAGCCCTGGGATTGGCCAGGAGGGCAGACTTAGTTCCCCCATGTGTTACTCATCTAATAGTGGGGACCTGTGAACCAACTGGTGAGCATGGGCTGGGGGTGGGGGAAACACACTGCCATGAGGACCAGGCAGGGCTGGTCAGTGCTGCCTGTGGCTGTTATCTACACAGGCAAGGATAGCCGGACATGGCACGGTGCTGTGCTCTTGTAGTCCCAGCTTCTCGGGAGGCTGAGGCAGGATTGCCTGAGCCCAGGAGTTTGAGGCTGCAGTGAGCTATAATTGTGCCACTGCACTCCAGCCTGGCCAGCAGAGCGAGACCCAGTCTCTAAGAAAAAAAATTTTTAATTAATTTTCTAAAATAAAATAAAATAGAAAATCAAGGGTGGCAGAAACCATTGGACACTGGAAGCCAACTCCCTCTCTGTAAGAGCACAGATGCAGGCTTTCCCCTGGAATAAAGACCATGACTAGCCATTTCACAACCCACTGGAGTCTACGACCGGCTGTCTCACCTCGAGGAAGTCTCTTCCTGTTGAGCACAGGTGCAGTCCTCCTTGTTCTGGACACAAGGGAGCTGAAAACCAACCAGAAGCCCAGGAAAAGCAGACTGTAGCATTGGCCTGTGCTTCATGCTTCTCTGCTTAACAGAGGGGAGGCTTTCGAGAAGTCACTCAAACACCTGAGCTCCTTTTGCCCAGCTGTGGGGTGTGCACATGCCATGCCACGCACAGAGGCGTGTTACGAGGCTCTGGTGCAACACTGCGTGCTGCGGCAGCTAGCACACTCGGCGTGCTCCGCCAGCGGCGACTGCTCTCGTGCCGCCACCCCTGCCACCCCCACCACATCCACCGCCACCGACTTTCATGGCAGTCCTGTCCAATCGGAGACCGAGCTCCCCGCACCGCCCTTCCCTGCCACTCAGTCTTGAGAAGGTCTCCTTTCCACGTTGTTCTAGCAATGGTCAGAATAAGAAGAAAGAATTGGACAGTTTTAATTTATTTCCTCCCAAGGTACTTAAAAATCAATTTGATCAAAAAATTAGTTAACTTGCTTTTATTGATTGCAAAGTGTAATGATTCCCTTGCTTTAGATGGAGAAACTGAGGCTGGGAGGAGGTAAAGGAATTTCTCAAAATCATGTGATAAGCCGGAGCTTTTTCACACAAGGAGTTCTGGGTGTTATTTTTTTCTAGAGGTGCTTTCCACTATTATCATGTTGGTGAACAAGAAAATCCCTTCTTGAGTAAGAGTAAAATAAATCGGAACCAACATTGATAAACAGAGCTCTTTACAGCTTACAAAGCACGTTCGCAGAAAAGTCTCTCTGGTTGCACGCACTATTACTTAGATTAGTAAATAGTATTACTGTTATTATGATTTTATGAATGGAGAAACCAGAATTCTGAAAGGTTACTTGACCTGTCCAAAGTCGTGGTGCTCAAATATGTAGAGCCCAGATCAGTGCGCCCTAAACACCATCCCACCATTATACTTCTTGAACACGTAAAGTGAAAAGGGTATGGGCATTTTGCTCAAAGTACTCTCCCTCATCTTCATATCCCTCACCCCCTGCCCCCTGCATCTTTTCTCTTGAATCCTTGTGCCACTGGTAAGCCTTCCTTAATTAATACCTTCCTTTCCCATCTCAAGGCCTCCTGGTCCTTCGACCTTACCTAAGTCCTGACAGTCTTGAGAGCAAGGGATACGAGTGTCGGGACTTAGATCTGGAGTGCATTTATAGATTTCCATAAACTTCTATCATCTGACTTTAGAACACACTCCCTCGTAAAAGATAATCTAAGGTTTGTGGGTCCTGCAGCTTATACAATTTGGAGGACTTTTGTAGGTTAAAACCCCCCAAAGCCAAAATTATGTGCAAGCCTTGGAAAAAGCCCAGCCCAGTGAGGCCTGCTAAAGCTTAAGCTTCAGAGCAGAAGCCATGACCCCACCTCTGTCTCCAGGTAAAATTCAGCTCTAGTCTGGGCACCCTTCCTCGCAAAGCTTATTGTTTTCTACTCAAGTGTGAATTTCTTGAGCTGGGGGATATTGCTTTCTATTTCGTGGTAAAATCTCTTGAGCCCAACACAATCCCAAGTTCATAAATGTTTTAAGAATGAATGGATGTTTGAACAAATGAATGAAGGAGTATGTTCAACAGCCACTTGTTGAATTTATAGCAGAAAATATAATGATCATAATAATTACCATTGATTGAATGCTTATTATGAGCCAGTCACTTCCCATATATTACCTCTAACTCTCACAGCTGCCCCATGGAGTGGATATTATTATCTCTAATTTACAGCTGAGGAAACTGAGGCTCTTGGGGGTGATGTCACTTGCTCAAGGTCAAACAGTCAGTAAGCTGCAGAGCCAGACCCGCTTAGCTCTAAAGCGCACTCTCACACTACGGCTCAGAGCAAGAATGCGGACACTGCGGGCGGGAGAGCGAGGGCAGGGCTGGCTCTGCACCTGCTCACAATCATGCCTCACCTGCAGATGGAGATGATCGGTTCCTTCCTGCTGTGACAGGCTTTGTCTTCTCCCGGGCCCCGGGGTCCCCACAGTACCTTGGACATACTCTGCCCATGTAACATGCTTGTTGCATGAATATGAGCTGTGGGTGAAATTCCCTGGGTAGGTCTGCAGGAGGAAGCTGAACCAAATAGAAGTTAGCTTGGCGAACAGGTAGGCATGACAAGGAGACCAGGTGTTGAGGACCGTACTGGTCAACCACAGCCTGGGCACAAGCGGAGGGAGGCAGATGAGATCTCTGGTGCTTTTGCTTTTTCCCCCGGACTTCTCTAAGATGGACCAGAAGAAAGATGCCCTTTGTGGTCTCTTTGGACCCAGCAAGCCTCTGTGATCATAGAGGAATGTGAGGATGGATGCCAGAGTCCCACCAAGCACTGGTAATGATGAAGTCTCTCTTGGGTAATTTTTATATAATGAAAATGTGGTTGTGCTTTTAAGTTTCAAGAGCCTCAGGCAAAAAGATGCTCAGATAACTGTGGAATGGGGTTCAAAGGCTCTCACCTCCATTATCTCCTTGAAGTCTTGATAGTCCTTCAGGGTTACGGGGGAGCAGTCAAAGTAATTCCCGTCTTGCAGACTGTAAATTAAAAGCACAAAATCATAGATCCCAGAAGTTCACTGTGTTTATTCTATATTTGCTTTATTAGGCAATTGCCTTTAATATAAGAGATGTCTAGAAGACAGGACAACTTGGGATCTTTCCTTTGCATTATAATTCATTCTAGCATCACAGAGAAAGGGGTGTTTTAAGAATGCTGTTTGATGCTGGAAAAGATGGTTGTGATGAAGATGGTGGTGATGATGACAATGATGACTGTGACCATTTCCAGAGACCAGGATCATTCAGGAGTAAGCACAAAGAACACTGGAGTAGCTCACCTGTCCCCAAGTCCTTGAGCACTGAGGCCCAAAGACCTTGCAGAATCCCTTCAGCTTGGTGACAAACCACTCCTAACATGAGCTACCAAAAAGGAGAGATGCAGAGATTGGAATCAATCTGCTCTTTAGTGTATAGTCCAGTCTGTAGTCAATGCTTCTGGATTCCAGGTGATTCTCTGAGCTAGTCGTTCAATTAACTGATTCCTGTAGGGACATTTAGCGTGGTCTGTGGGCACTGACTGGCAGATGAGGACATGCACTGTTCAGATACCCCTTCATAACAGGTCTTGAAAAGTGTGATTAGCTGATAGGTTCCACCTTCTAGCTCCCTGGGGTCCATGTCAGCTTCCTAGTGGGGGTCACACATTCCTGGAGAAAGATAGGTGGGAGTCAGCTAAGGACTAAGCAAAGTGTTGGCATGAACACCTGGCAATTTCTATTTTTTTTTCTTAATCCCCAATGTGATAGTAACACCTGGGGATTGCTGCACTATGTGGGTCTCCTCAATTGGACAATCTTTGCTCCAGAGCCACCCATGAGGCTGGCAGACACATTGCTGGATGTACATCGTGGTCTTGTGGCTCCTCCTGACCAGCTCTGTGTTCTCCTCTTTTCTCTCAGAGATCCCACTCCCCCCAAACCTTCCCACTCCTAACTCTACCTCAGATCTGTTTCCCGGAGAACCCAACCAACACACCTGTCTTGCCCTCCAGAGCGCTGGAGATCTCTAGTGCCTGGACAACACTAGAAACACTGGGACAGGCACCCAGTAGGAGGAGAAGGAAGAACCCAGCCCAGAGGTCCCCAGAGGTCTCCAGAGGAAGAAGAAAGCTAGGTGGCTGGAGGTGTGGGTGGCAGCAGCTGGCACCAGAGCTAACCGAGGGCTATCAGGACCAAGGTGGCCGGTTCCCCTCCAAGCACAGCTGACTGCACTTAGATGGTAATGCCGAGGTCTTCTGCAGTCTGTGTTCCTCTGAAACTTGAGTAAATTGCTTTGCTGCCTTCAGCCTCAGTTGCCCCATATGTAAAATGGGACAAGTGACATGTGTGGTTAAGATTTGCCCTTCACTTGATCCAAAGATGATTCTAGAGGTAAGAAGTAGATTAGTGGCTGCTTAGTGCTGGAGAAGATGGGGCCACAGGAGGATGATAGCTAAAGGGTACAGGGTTTCTTTCCAATGCGATGAAAACATTCTAAAATTAGCTGTGGCATTAATTGCACAACTCTGTAAATATACTAAAACCTTCAAATTGTACACTTTAAATGGGTGGGTGTTATGATATATGAATTTTATTTCAATAAGTCTGTTATTTAAAACTGCTCAATGAATTTTTACAAAATGAATAACCCATATAAGCATCACCTAGGTCAGGAAATGAAACATTCTAGAATCCCAGAAGTCTACCTACTCCTTGTGAGGATGTGTATTTTTTATTTGTTTAGTCCCTTCTCCCCGGAAATCTTACGTGTCTCTGGAATGGGTCATTTGGTGTGACTGGCATTAACTTCTGTTGGGTCTGACAAATGTGGGGTTATCCCAAAGGCACATGGGCAGATGGGGAGAGGACTAGATCACACAAGGAACGGCTGGGCAGCCCAGGTCTACTCAGCCTGAGAAAAATACTCCTGGGGGAACTAACTGTTGTCTTGCCATGTTCAAGAGCTGCCACGTGGAAGTGAGGGTGCCTGTGCTGTGTCCCCACAGGGCACAGGGAGGAGACGGGGAGCAGGGGCAGTGCCCACATGCACAGCATCCAGCGTGACTCACGTGCAGCACCCGCACACATTCGCCGCGGGCCCAGCGTGTGCCCGGCCCCGCACGGCGCCCAAATCCTCACGAAGACCCGGGCAGGTGGGCGTGATCATACACAGCTGACAGACAAGGGGTTATCTGGAGGAGAACAGTCGCTGATGGAGACAGGCCACACAGTGTGGTCCTCTCTGGCCCTAACAGCTTTATCCTGCTTTAAATGACCACGCGATCTCGCCCCCCCCCAAAGTCGTTAAAGGTTGTCTAGAAGAGGGAAAAGAAGCTGAGAGGGAGCCTGGAGCTTCCCAGGCCGGTTGCAGGCAGAGGCCTCTCCGCCTGTCCCTGGCCTCCCATCGCCCCCCTCATCCGCCAGGCTGTCCTCTAGAGTCCGCTGGCTCCGGCAGAGGTTTTCTTACTTCTCCTAGGAAACCCGTCCTAAAGGACAAAGCCCAAAGCCAGAACGGCACTGGTGTGGCGCAGGGGAGGCGCGGAGACCGCAGGCAGGGTGGTGTCAGGAGAGTCGCCGGTGGAGGAGAGGGCGATTGGGCCGCGCGTGGCAGGGAAGGCAGCGCTGGCGCTGGCGGGGCACGGGGTGACACCGCTCCAGTGGGGGTCCTGCCCCTTCCTGCAAATTCAGATTCCAGATTCCATCTGTCCTGAAAGCCTGTTGGAATTGGCCAGGCTTGGCGTGACACCTTCCTCTCTGTTAACCTCCTTGGATCCTGGCAGCTTGGCTGTCGAATAAGCAATATGGTCCCCATCTTAAAGATGGTGAGACCAAGGCTCAGGGAAGCGAGGTCACTTGCCTGAGCGAAGGCCACCAGCTGCATGAGTCTTTTAGTGAAAAGTTGTTCTAGAAAGCTATTTCAGGCTTGTTCGTGGTTCCTCATCTAACCTGCTATGAGATCATTCACATACCCACTCCAAGTCACCCCTTTCCTGGCCTTAGTGTCCCAGTCTGCAAGCGTGGGGCATGGGCAGAGGGGCTGCGTGGCGGCTTGAGCACGTGATCTCAAGAAAAGAAAGTGGGGTTTTTGTTTTGTTTTGTTTCTAGACACAGAATCTTGCTCTGTCACCCAGACTGGAGAGCAGTGGTGTAATCATAGTGCACTACAACCTCGAACTCCTGGGCTCAAGCCATCCTCCTGCCTCAGCCTCCAGAGGGACTAGGACTACATGTGTGCACCAACACGCCTGGCTAATTTTTTTTTTTTTTTTTTTTTTTTTTTTTGTAGAGCTGAGGTCTCACTATTTTGCCCAGACTGGTCTCAAACTCTTGGGCTCAAGCAATCCTCCCATCCCGGCCTCCCAAAGTGCTGGGATTGGGGGTGTGAGCCACCGCGCTGGGCCAAGAAAGTGCTCTTTGAAACTGGGTCCATGCTGCAGTGTCGTTTGGGTGTAGTCCCACTAGCTCTGGCCTGAATTGCTCTAAGAGTGGACCATAGAGAAAATGACACAGGCAACTGAGATTTGGGCCGATGGTGTCAAGAGATAGGACAAGTTTGTTCTAGACTTGAAAGCCAAGGTGTAATGCCCCAGAGCTGCAAATCTTCTCTCTGGGGCTCTAGCCAAACCCTTGTGACATATATTTGCTTTTGGTTTCCTTTGACAGAAGTGGGGAGCGGGTGGGTGGGGGAAACCTGACTCCTTCCTCAGATCCTGTGCTGCACGCTTAGTGGGTGTGCAATTACGATCGCCAGTGAGGCCCGACGGCTGCTCGACTTCTGCACAGTAACGCGGCAACCTACGCCACGCCCCTGCGGCCTGGCCCTCTCCCAGCCTTCCGAGCGTCACCTGTCGGACCCTCAGTGAAAGCAGAACAGGACCCCTGACAGTCCGGTGGCTAACTCTGACTTCTCTCTCGCCCATTCTGCTCTCAGCCTCTTCCATGCTGCCAAACCTTGAAGGAAAGATTGTGTCAACTGAGTGAAGAGCCACACGCGGCTCTGGCTGCCGCAGCTCTGGCCTGGAGGAGTTTAGCCTGTCAGGGCTGCAGGAGCTTTGTACGTCCTCAGAGGCTCTGGGCTGGCGCCATCTAGAGCTCCCCAGGCCTCTCCGCCCCCTGTTTCTCGGGTCCACATTGCCCAGGCCTGTCAGAGCGCCCAGGCGTCTGCAAAGACGCTCGCTCTCTGCGCAAGCACCTTCAGGGGCGCGCGTGGCGACTGGACAGCTCGCATTTGCTACCTGCTGATTTAGCGGCTGAAAAGTGCAAGTCCTGAGTGAGCCAGGCTGTGTCAAGGGCTGACCCCACCTTCTCCTGGTCTCCTCCGAGCCCCTCCTCCACGGTCTATCAGCACTGCGTGCTCAGCTGTCAGCAACCCCACGTAAGGTTTCGTTAGGTTCTCCTGAGCACGTATGTGGCTCATTTTCTCGAATAAAATCTATTCACCTTAAGCGAGGGAGATGCAACTTTCACTTTACCCTCTTTCCCGTCACGCCTGGCGGTGAGCCTAGCCAAGGGTAGCAGTAATTATAGCTGCGAGCTGCGCGCCTGCTCTGTTCCAGGCACTGTGAATGGAGCTTTCAACACGTTAGCTTAGCTTGACAAGAAGCCCGTGAATTAGATGTTGTCACCATCTGAAAGATGAGGAGTAGGGATCAGACCCATTAAGCAACTCGTTCCATCCAGATCACGCAGCCAGTGGGTGTGGGAGTCAGCCTTCTAGCCCAGGACGAGCTGAGAAAAAGCCGCACCGGTCAGGATGGGCTAAGCTATGCTGCGGTAACAAATGAACTCTAAAGTTTGGTTCCTTTATGTAACAAGGGTGTATTTTTCGCCCATACAAAAGCTGCTGCAGATACCGGTGTGTCTCCAGGGCAGCTCTGCCTCTTTCCCCTGTGGCTCCTGCCACCCTGGCATGTGGGCCCTGTTGTCCATCTGCCTGAGGAGGAGGGGGCTGGGCATTGTCTGGGGCTTTCACGGTTGGGCCCAGAGATGACCACTTCCACCTGCAATCCACAACTAGTCACCAGTGGGACCCCACCTAGCTCCAAGGGACCTGGGTAGTGTAGATTTCTCTGTGCCCAGCAAAGAGGAAAGCCAGATACAGGGAAGCCCTAGTAATCTCTGCTACAAAAGCCCATGTGCATTCCACTGTGCTTGGCTGCCTCTGAAACTTAAATAAAAAATAAAAGTGTTTTCTGATGACATCACCACTGGAGCTGTCACTTGGACACACAGATGAGAGTGGGTGAGTTGGGGAAAGGGGAAGGTGTTACTCTGGAGACGAGACATAAGACTTCGGTACATTGACTCAGCCCCCAAATCCCCAACCTAATTATCACCCAGACAGAGGAGCTGGACTGCCCCCTTCCTTCCTCTCGGACGATCGCTGTTCTGTGACTTCTCATCAAGGTTCCCCTAATATTTGCCATGACCTAACCTCCTCCCACACGCCCACGTGCTGGTGGGGTGCCCGGCAGAGAGGGGGAGGTCGGGAGGCAGAGCTGGTGCACGTGACACTGCAGCTTACGAAATGCTTCTCGCCTACACCTTCTCGTTTACTCCTCACAGCAAACCTGTTTGGGGGGGCTCTTGGTACTTTCACCCATTGCCTAGTGCAGCGAAGTGAGACTCACAATGATTAAATAACTTTCACAGGGTCACATATGGGGATCTCCTGACTCCAAATCCTGGACTTGTCCTCCTACGATCATGCCTAGTTTGCCTCCACCCCCCTTTATTTCCTTAAATGGATTTTGACTGCACTGAACTGCATTAATCATAATACTTATTTCATGATGTTCTTTGCTTTAATATCTCTAGTACTTTCTATGGTTTGTTTGAGAAACCTCACCCTGCTCCAAGGTCTAAAAGATATTTGCCTATATTATCTACTAAATTTAGAGTTTAAAAGCTTAAGTTTAAAAATGTTTAAGTTTTTTTTTTTGACAATTCAATCTGGGGTTCTTTGTTTTTATATGGTGTGAGGTAGGGAATAATTTTCATTTTTCCCCTATGGATAACTGGGTGGGCTTTTTTTTCTAGTTTCATTTATTGAATAGTTCTTCCTTTCTCTTCAATCAGCCATGCCCCCTCTGTCACTACTCACAGTTACAAACATGTATGTTTTTATGTCCTCCATCTTATTCTATTAGTCAACGTGCCCACCCAGTGGCACCACCACAATGTCTTGATTACTCAGCTGTGTGAGCATGGCCACTCCTGGCTCTGCTTCCCCACAAATTGGCAATAATGTCATCTCTCTCTAAAACCTTATGGTTCAGATGAATTTCTTTTTCTCTCTAACCTACTGTGTTGCTGTCTGATATTTACCACACCCAAAGGGTCTTTACACACAGAAGGGGTTGGCAGACCAAGAACTTGATCACACCAGGCACCTGCCCTCCAGGGATTCTCCCATTGGTGACCAGGGCCTAGGATATCACACTTGCTTGTCTCTAGCCCCAGACACCTCTGCCTAGACCTTCCCAATACCTCCTAGGACCTCTGGAACCTCTCATAGCATCCCCTTGGGGAGGTCTGTTCAGCACAGTAGCCTTGTGCTGGTGATGATTTGAGGGAGGGTCCTGTTGCACAGTTCAATCCTAGAAGCTATAGAGAAAGCAATCAGGAATCTTTGGCTGGCAGAAGTCTGGCCTGCATCATTAACATTTTTAGCATTGTTTGTTCCTTTCTTGCAGCTGGGTCTCTCCACTCTGCCTGCCTCTGTCTTTCCATCCTACTCTCTGCCCCAGCCTCAGCCCTAGCAGGCAAAAGCGAAGAGCAGGGAGCAGGTAAGGCGAGAGAGGCTTCGGAAGACACAGAGCGAGCCCCCACCTGAAGTTCAGGGGCAGGCCAGAGGCAAGAGTCAAAAGACTTGGACTTTAGTTTCATCTCTTTTTTTCAGCTTATTTGTATTTCTGAAAAAAATTACTTTACTATTCTTGACTTCTTCTTCCTTATCTGAAAAATGGAGAACTGCATTAGTTAAGATAATGCTAGCTACTACAGCAGGGAAAGCCCCAAATCTCAGAGGCTTAAGACAAGGAACATTTCTCATTCACTTAAAGGCTACCTGGCATTGGAAATAAGGAGCTACTCCACAACGTCAGTCAGGGACCAGGCAGGCAGACACTCTGCCATCTTCAAGGTGGCCTCCAAGGGTGCCTGGCTGTTGACATCCAGCAGCCAGATAGGGATGAGAAAGTGGAGTCAGGATTTCATGGGAGATGTCTATTCTACAGACCAGGCCTATAAATGGCTTATATCATCGTGTGCACGGTCCAGTGACATCTCACTGCAAGGTAGACTAGGAAGCAGAGATGAGCCATGTGCCTGGGAGTTAGGTGGAGCAGACTTGGTAAATCAAGTCAGCCTCTGCCACAGGAACACAGCATCTGATTTGTAAAGGTCATGGGATTGTTCTTGAGTTTGTAATAGATAATAGGCATAAAAATGCTTCGAAATATCAACATTGCCATACAATGTATGGAGGTGGTAATAATTAATGTAATAATGATTCATTATTTGTTCAGTACATGATTATTTAACACCCAATATATGCTCTGAGCATATATTAGCAAACACAGACCTTGCACTTGTGTGGTACACAGACCAGCAGCCTCAGCATTTCCTGGGAGGTGCCGGACAGGCAGCAGCTCAGACCCAACCTCAGATGTACTCAGCCAGAATCTGCGTTTTAACAAGAGCCACAGGTGGCCTGCACACCTCAGGTCTGGAAGCAATGTTCTAGGGAGGGAAAATGAGGTTGTTGGTCCAGCAGCTGAGTTTACTTAGTGATAATGAGTAAGGACTGTGGAGTCCAATAACCGAATCCTGGCTCTCCTACTTCCTAGCCGCATAATCGTGGGCAAGTTACTTAATGAAGTCTCAGTTTCTCCACTGGGAGTAATAATGATAATAATAAGTACCTCTCAGGGTTATCAAATGAGACAAATTATCAAATGAGGCCATCCATGTAAAGTCCTATTCACAGTGTCTGGGACTTGGTTTGTGTTCAATACATGTTAACCATTAATAATATTGATCTTATCATTGCTGCTTTTGTTCCTACAGAGTTGATCTTTTTACCTCCATAAACCAACCCAGCACTGTCTCCAGTGTCCGCGACAGACATTGCTGATCAATCAGGACACTCCTTTTCCAGAGCCCAGACTTGCCTTAGCGTCTGTTTTGCACAAGGCTCCAGATAGCTGCTACTAATTAGTGGAAGAAGGTAAGCAAGATAAAAACCACTGGCCATCTCTGGTTGACTTGGACATTTCCAAAGACCAAATCTCTCTTTTACTCTCTGCAACGCTGATATTCCTGCTAGCGACTGAACTGGGGACAAGGAAAGGAGGAGGCAAAGACCTGCAGGAATTTTTCAGTCTGGGAGGCAGTGAGAGTGGCGGAATCATCAACTCAGGGGAGCAGGAGAGAGCATGTTCCGAGCAACGTGCTCAGCTAGGAGTACGTTAAGTTTGAGGTGTATTAAGACGTCCAAGTAGGAATATCCAGAATGTATTAATAGTTGAAAATACAGGTCTGCATTTGGGAGAAATACACAGGTTGGAGACAAAGACTTGGCTACTGTCCATGGCAGACACTGTTGACCATGCAAGAACTGTCTTCTCCCTTCTCAGATAACTGTGCCCCGCTTTTGTTCACTTGCCGGGGGCTGGATCCTAGTCTAGCCTCAGAACCCAGCACTATGGATGGATCTTAACTAGCCCAATACAATCATAAGTAATTCCATTCCCTTTGCCAGTGTTCAAGATTGGAAATGCAATCCCATGCTGGACAAGGGAATGGTAAAAGAAGTCTACAAGGAGGATTCTAGAAAAGGCATCTTTATCTGTAAAAGCAGATGAAAAGACACTCCTTCCCTCGGCCGCCTCTAGATGTGGTTCTGTGAGGAGGCACTGCTGGAGCTGCCCCGCCATCCTACAACCACGGGCGCACAAGCCCGAGGCAAAACCCAATGTGCTAAGGATGGCAGAGCAGAAAGATGGAACGAGACTGGATCCCTGATGACACCGTTGAGCCACCAAGTTATCCAGCCCTAGAAACAACCGCAGGACTTCTTGTTATGTGACAATAGCAATGATGTCCTTCTTGTTTAAGCCAGTTGAACCAAGGTCTCCATTACTAGCTGCTGAAAGTCTTCCAACCAATTCACCACCTATGCAGGTGAATATTTACCTGACAGGGGTGACCACTAAAATATGGGAGTGTTTGTAAAACTCAACAGAGTGTGCAGAGTTAGGAAAAAAGCAATGGGAAGGGCCAGTAGTATGGAGGGAGAGAAGAAAAAGATAGGGCAAAGGAGGCAGAGCAATAGCACTGTTGAGGCAGTAAGAGAACGAGAACACACTATACCATGCCAGCTAATGGAATAATGCAGAGGTTCAGGAAAAAGCGTGTGATAAGTAGAATGAAATAGCGTGTGGACATAGAGCTGCACTGGTTATGCAACAACAGGGTGGTGCAGAAGCTAGTGGGAAGAAGGGGGAGGAAATAGTTATTTTTTGGTTGACTGATGATCTGTACAATTGATTGCCTGTTTGCAAGCTTTGGTCCCCCTCCCTAGCCACTCCCTGGTGGTCGGGACACTCCCGGTGTTCAGGACTTGGAAAGATTTGATCTTTGGGTGAGAAAGAAGCATCCCTCGGTGGATCCGAAAGCCACATGTCCAGGGTGTCCGGGACGGTGGCATTTACAGAATGCTGCCCATTGTCAGACTGAGAATCCTGACACCTGGTCCCGGCCCTATCTTCTGCAGACAGAACATGAAACACAGAGTTTTCTTTATCACTTGTATGCTTTCGCTTGTCCCTTGAGGGAAGCCACTTTGTTGCATTCTTGTTACCAGTACAGGGACCAGGCCCCGCTTCCTGGTAGCCGCACCCTCCTTCCTCCTCCGGGCCTGCTCCCTGCCTGTCTAGTAGACTAATGCTTCCTGGTCTTTGGGCACATGCTCCCCACTGTCAGGAATGCCCTTCCTCCTAGTCCCGTCTCTACATGCTAGAATCCCCCTTCCTGGCTGGGCGCAGCAGCTCTCCCCTGTAATCCTAGCACTTTGGGAGGCTGAGGGGAGGATTGTTTGAAGCCAAGAGTTCTAGACCTGTCTGACCAACATAACGAGGCCCCATCTCTACCAAAAGTACAAAAATTAGCCAGGTGTGGTGATGCATGCCTATACTCCCAGCTACTCTGGAGGCTGAGGTAGGAGGATCTCTTGAGCTCAGGAGTTTGAGGCTGCAGTAAGCTATGATGATGCCACTGCACTCTAGCCTGGGCAACAGAGAGAGACCCAGTTTCAAAAATAAAAACCAAAAACCCTCTTCCTGCCCCTCAAGACTGACACCTCCCCAATCCCCTCAGGTGGAAATCACTTCTAGCGCATCAGCGCGCCCATTCCACTCAGCTAGAACCTCTATTCCCCTAAGCGCCAGTGAGGATGTATTTGGGGCATGTGTGGTCTTCTGGAAGACAGGAATATAGACCCAGAAACAAACGCAAAGCCTGCACAAAGCCTGTGCCACGTAAGTGCAGAGAGTGGGCACAGTGGAGAGAGGGAAGTGCCCCTGTCCTCCCATCTGTGAAATGTCCTTGCCCCTCTTCCCTTCTCGGATTATCTTTAAGTTGGAGCAATTTGGCAAAGTAGGATGGCTAATCCCCGGATGCTGGCTGCGAGCAGCCCTCCGAGCCCGCCTTCCACGGCTTCTGAGAGCAAGCGGCCTCACCGGCCTCCAGACAGTGCCCATGTCGCCCTTGGGCCAGTCTCCTCCGTGAGACTCCCTCCTCTTGGCCTCTCTCCTGGGCCCCAGGCCCAGTGTCTGGCCACCCTCTCGTTATCTCTTTCTCAGGCTGTATCTGCGAGTGTTTCTTTCTCGGCCTGCCCATCTCTTCCAGGCACTGTCCTTGTCCTTCCTCACCTCTCTTCTTCTCTCCCTGACTGAAATGAAGACCCTCTGAAGAAAACAGACAGGCTTCCCTGCGAACGAGAAGCTAGAGGCTGCTAACAGAGCCCGGGGCAGTAGGAAACGGACCCAAGGGAGACAAGGCTTTAGGGCCTACTGTGCAGCAGAGAAACTCACGCAGTTCTTCGGACCTGATTAGAACTTGGAATGAAAGCGCCAATCGAAATCCAAGGAGCCTAAGCCAGAAATGCAACCTGTCCCTTCACAGTGTCCTAGGTCAGTGCCTACATTTTTGGATTATGCGTTCCTATCAGTCAAAAAACTGAGCAGTACTGTCAATACATGCATGTCTACTTATTTATAAATCACAAATAAAACACAAATCATCAGTTGTGACAGAGAATACCCCCAATACCCCATTTCCTTTCTTTCAGAGTATTAAACTCCCCAGACTGCAGCGGGGTGCACAGCCTCCCCAGACTAAGGTAATACTCCGTGTCCCGGCAGCTGACTACGGCCATTTGGAGTAAGCTCCTGCCACTGAGATTTGAGCAGAAGTGACGTGTAAATTCTTGAACCTGCCCGTCCCTCATATCCTGCACGCTGTCCCTGGCTTGGCAGCACACCACCGCAGACTCTCGGGCTAGGGGACAACCTGGCGGCAGTGAAGGAAGGCGAGGAGGGGCCTGAGTCTCTGGGCGGTCTGACGGAGCTGAGGCTCCCAACCAGCCCGGCCACCTGCCTGTAGACACTTCTGTCTACTGTGGGTCCCGCTCCCCTGCAGCTGACCCTGCATTTTACCTGTGCTGAGCTTTTATAACACTGTGTACATCACAATCACAAGCAGAGTGTAGACTATGAAAAGGATGCTATTTTTCAAATAACCTTTTTATTTTAGAGTAAGTGTAACTTTATAGAGATGTTATGAAGATAGTAAGAGGGTTTCCATATACCCCACACCCAGTTTCCCCTATTATTACTGCAATATCTGACATTACTGTTGTACATTTGCCACAATCAATGAACCAATATTGATACTTTATTCTTAACTAAGCCCCTGCTTTGTGATGGTATTTCTAAAATCAGTAGACGTTTGCCATGTTCTTCGTAACCCTGTGCATCCGGCACACCCTGTGGTATGCGTTCCCCACGGGGAGAGCCTATCACAAGCCCCGTCGGCCTTCTTGCTAGTCACATAGCCCAGGAATGAGCACTGACACCGGGGGACGGGAGGCCAAGCTTCCCACGTTAGAGTCTGAGGAGTTTAAGTGCGGAACAGTTACTATTAATGAGAAGGAGAGTGGCTGGTATCACCAGGGATGAGCTCGGAAGGCTTTCTGGAGGTGGTGCCAGGGAAGCCAGGTATAATGGAGTCTCTGCTAAGAGAGGCAGGGCCTGATGAACACAAGAGTCTGGCATTTCCAAGGTAGAGACTAGCCCCTGTGCAGCCCCAGGAGTGGGAAGGAGAGAGGGCAAGGAGTGGGTGGTAGTGAGGTGGAATCTGTTTTGCGTTAGGAATGTGGGCTGAGCGCAGCACAGAGCAAGGCTAAGAGTCAGGTTGGTGGGCGGGAGGCGTCGGCCCCAGTCTTGGGTACTTTCCTTGTTGCAGAGCCTGTCTGTACTTCTCAAAGCCCAAGGCGCTGTCAGTTCCGCTGGGCTCTGTGTATCCTGGCTCCTCATTAAAGCAGTGGGATTTTCCTTGCCCTGCGGGAGCCAGTGGATCTGGAGGGCAGCCATAATTCTGGAGAAAATTCAGAGCAAGACTGCCCTTTCCAGGACAGGCAACAAGATAAGAGCCATCAGGAGAATGAAGGCCTTTTCTGGAACATGTACCGAACGCACCTGCTGCATGCATCACACATCCCATGCTGACAGCCCCTGTTCAAATTCTGATTCTCAGCAAGGAGTGAGAAGGAGGTTTTGTGTGGCTGTGCAGGGAAGACGCCCATGAACTGAAGGCATCCAGAAATCCCCTGCACTTCTTCTCATTTGGGAACACGAGCCCAGGGAATCATGCCCAGTGGCCCAGCATGCTGGCCATCATCTAGGTCTAGTTTGTAGAAACAGAGGCACAGAACAAGGAGGTCACAGAGAGTTCTGAGTGGAAGCAACATAAGGTCCCACAAATACCGAGGGTATCGAAACCACCTGTTAATGTGCCCAGCCTGTGAGCATCCCTGTGGATAGAGGCTGGGTCTTGTTCCTTTTGGATCTTCACATCTAGCCAGGGCCTGGCCTGCAATATGTGCTCAATAGATGTGTTGGATGAATTGTCCACCTGACCACCTCATTCATGGCAGAACCAGCTGGAACCTGGGTAGCCTGAGCCTTGGGTCTCAGCATCCTTTTCCCCCAGTTGCTTCTGGATCTCCAGCCTAGCAGAAGTTCCAGCCATTTTCTGGTCTGCCAGGTGACCTGCACCTCCACCCCAAGAATATCTCCACTCACCTCCTCCTCTGGTGGCTCAGCTGAGCTGATCGGAGCCTGGGGCCAGCAAAGGCACCTGTGGTCGCAGGGCTGTGGCTATTTGGGCTGGTTCACATCAATCAGGCTGCCCCCTGAGCTCTAGGAAGTCTCCTTGTAAATGGGGAGGTATAAATGAGTACAGGCAGCGTTATTCAAACCCATAATTTTCCATGGGTCCATAGAGGACAAGGGTCTCCCCACAGGGTACACATACCACAGGGTACTCAAGATTGCATGGGCTTAGGAAGAACATGGCAAACTTGTATTGACTTAAAAAACCCCATCCTAAAGCAGGGCCTTAGCTAATAATAATGTATCAGTATTGGTTCATTACCTATGACAAATGTACCATAGTAATGTAAGATGTTAATAATAAGGAATACTGAGTGTGAAGTATAAGAGAACCCTTTGCCTAGAGGATGAAACCCAAAAAAGGTTTAGGGTGGAATTAAGGTCCTCTAAAATCTGGCTGGAGCCCCCCCATGTCTCCAACAACTTTCACACTCTCATGTGAATCTTCACTCTGATCACCCACTGCTCTCAAATACCCATGGTTCATGCAAGTTTAATATTTGCCATTCCTCTGCTCAGCGTTTCCCAAGCCTCTGCTCAGATCTTCCTACGCCTGGGAGTGCCGTCTCCCACCTCTACCAACCCAAATCCTCCTGTCCCCTAAATCTGAATCAAATACCACCACCTCTAAGTTTTCCTAACTCCCCTTCTACCTGCTGGGAGGTAATAAAACTCTCTCCTTCCTCCGTATTCCCATGACCACATTCTCTCCCCAGCAGCACAGTTAGTTCTGTGTACATCTGTGCCCAGCAAAAGACCATGAGCTGCAAGGGGCAGGGCGCTGCCTCCCTGCTTTCCGCTGCCCTCCCTCACCCAGGGTGCTCCTGGAACACCCTACACTGAGGAGGGCTGGGGGGGGTAGTGGTCAACAGCATTTTCTCTGTGTTGGAAGAGTGGGGCTTTCTTATTGGTTCATGTTCTGAATGAGAACATCCCAAATGGACCATCCTTCCTGTAAGCTTGGCGAGACCACTACTGTGCAAGACAGAGAGGATCTCGGGAACCATGAGATTGAGCAGAGATGATATGAATCAGCCAGTCAGGATGAGGAAGCTGCTTGGAGCCCGGGCTGGGAGAAACTGCGTGGCCCATTCTCTGGGAAAGATCACCTGATCCCCGAGTGGGCAGGAGGACGGAGTTGTGAACTCGCAGGAGGCTCAGAGCCCAAAGAGGAGAGGGAGCAAGTCAAGGCATCTCCATGAAGCGACCATCCCCTCCCCCTCCTCTCTTCTTGTCCCCATGTCGGCCGCCCTCCTTTCCCCTCCGCTCGGAAGGGAGGAAGGCAGTCATGACGGCACACAGGAGAGCCCTGGGCATGCAGATCTTCCCTCTTTGGAATCCTCTTCAATACCCTTGTCCAGATGGGCTCCAAATTTACCATGCTAAACTTTATCTTGAATCCAAGTGGAAACAAAACCTGTAAAGTCAGTATTGTTGGTAAACCATGTCTGGCACAAATGAATGATTTGTCAAATGAATGTCTAAAGTTGCACCCCCTTGGATGCTCTCCCTGTAGCAGGCCACGACGAAGCTGGTGACGCCGCCATCCCGTCATGCACAGACGTGGCCACTGCCTCGGTCTGCTCCCTCTGCCCTCCTGGGTGTCCCTAGAGAGGCTCCCCTGCAGGCCCTGGAGAAACCCAGTGGCCCCCAGAAGGCCACTGAGCCCCAGAGCTGTAACAGAGCTAGATCCCATCAGTGGCCTTCTCCCAACATCCTCCATGCCACCCCTGCCCCTTCCCTCTGTGCCTTGTCCCTCTGAATGCCGCTGGGATCCGTGGCTGGAAGGCGCTTGGCAGCTCTGTGGGTGTCCCAGGCAGCTGCTACTTCCCTAGACTCTGGGTGCTGGTAACCGTCACCCCGACACAACTGTGATCCTTGGGCTTGGAACCAGATTCATTAAATCCATCCATCTTCCTCTTCCTCTCCTGACAGGGTGGGGTGGACTGGGTTCTGGGAAGCGGCTGGTTCCCCACCACCCACAACGCTCGACTTCTGGCTCTGGGCAGGAACAACGAGACAGCCTGGGGTAAGCTGTCCTGCTTCCCTGAGAAGGCCCATGGCACCGGCCTGCAAAACACACCAGCTCGTCCTCCATCGGGTCAGAGCCCCCGGTCTCAGCAGAGAGTGCGGGTTGTTCACATAAGGAAGAACTGGCCAGAATCACGAAGACCCCTAAACCAATCCTGTTTTGCTTTGCAGAAAGATAATAGTCTTTACTTTTCCCGCAGCTGACTTCCTAGCTCCAGTGACTACTGATGTCCGTGCCCTCCCCGGCAGGGACGGATTCCTGTGCGGCCCCGCTACAGACAAGTCTGCACACACAGTCCTGGGGAAGCAGCTGAGGGGCCATTCTCTGAGAGGTTTCTAAAAAGGAATAGACAAGAGTCTCAGTGCTGTGTGTATATTTTCTCTGCTTTGGAAACAAAACCAGTCATAAAGTCCCAGTGCTGGAAGTGGACTTTGAGACCATTGAATCTGAGCTCCTTCCTCTCCACCTAGACCAGGCGAGCGGAGCCCGCAGGCAGGCGGGCGGGGGTGGGGGGGCCTGCAGCCGGATCGGGGCAGCACATCTCCCCTCGTCACACACCCTCACTCCCCGACACCCACCGGCTCTCCCAGCGCCCCTCGCCCGATGGCTCTGCAACTCCACCCAGACATTTCTACCCAGTTGCTATTTTTTTTGCACCTGCTGGGTGTGTCTTTTTTGTATTTGTCATTGTGTACATTTTAATGGCATATATCCTCTATTAACCTATGGGCTGGAAAAAAACGGGTCTTTTGGGTTTCTTCCTGTAAAATCTGTGTTAATGACACATCAGTGACTTGGCACAAAGTACCTGATGACTTCTAACTAACCTCCCCCTGGCAACCATCTTAGGTGTTCCCCAGCAACATCCAGGGTTCAAGTACTGGCTCTGGTACTTTCTAGCCATGTAACCGTGGGCAAGTGATATAGCTTCCCTCTGGAAGTGGTACCAAGGAGTGACTTAGCAAGAGAGGGCTTTAGCCCCCACACCTTCCACAGTCACCCCAGAAACATGCAATGTGTAAAGTGAAAGCAACGAACAGCAAAAATCAGCTTCAGGACAAAATCTCCTGGTACTCCGCAACCAGATTGTACCTTATAAATCCTCCTGTTTATTAAAATTCTAGAGTTGCCACTGTTCCCTTCTTCTCAATTTCCTCATTTGGAAAAGGGGGAAAATAATACCTTATAGGGTTATTAGGCAAGGTAAATATGATAATCCACGTAAAGCACTTGGCACTTTGAAAAACTGCTCAGTACACGTCAGCACCAGTACCATGACTGGGGGTGGAAATCAATGACAAGTAAAACTCGGTCCTCACTTGCAAGGTGCTCACAGATCCACTGGAGAGACAGAGATTGTCAAATGACTGTGTGATATGCTCCATGACTCCCTCCTTTTCAACAGCAGGATGGAGAAGATGACAATAACCACAAGCTGTTTGAGGAGGTCTGGGAAGATTTCACCACGGGTAAGATGCTCGAGCTAGAATGTGGAGTTTGCTAAGTGGGAATGTGTGTACCACACTAGCCAAAAGGAAGCCCCTGCGAGAGGAGCCAGAGGTTTACAGCTGCTCGGCACCTTCAGGGCATGTGGGTGATGAAGCAGGGAAGCGGAGAGTAGCCCGCAAGGAGACTGGAGAAAGAGACAGTGTGTTCAGGAGGACAGGGCATGAGGCTGGAGTCAGCAGGACTCAGGTTCCAATCACAGCTCCATCACCGGTGGCTGCAGGACCACGTCCCTTTACCTCACGGAGAACCCTCCGGACGGCAGCTGCAGCTGGGGAGGGGGACATCCTCCAGGCTGTGGCAGCATCCCAGGAAAACACTGATGAGGGGCAGAGAGCTGGTGGAGGCGGCGGCAGTGCCCACAGAAGGAAAGGGTTGAGGGGCTCGGTGAGCTGGGAGGCAACATCAGCCCTGGTGGCACTTTAGATGAAATGAGTGGTGGCGAGGAGGAATTGAGGGTGAAGTCCTTGCCAGCTCAAACTACACGGGCACTTTGGCCATGAATCCAAAGAAAAGAAAACCGGAGTGCATGATAAAAGTTAGCATTGTCACTGCTTTTGTCATCGCTAAGCTTTTTTTTTTTGGCAAGAGCCTTGCACTGTCCCCTCCGTCCAGGATGAATAAGCTGAGGCCCAGAGAGGCAAAGTTACTCCCCCAAGATCATGGGGGGTGGAGGATGGTGGGCACGACAGGCAGTGGGGTGGAAACTAGTACTGGGGACTCCTTGGACAAGTAAAGCCAAGGTCATTGGGTCAGTAGCCATGTGTAGAAATAACTGTGCATTTGAGTTTTTAAAACCATGTTATGTGCTATTTAAATTGGTCTTAAAATGGTGTTTACTGCAGAAGGGGATTGGGCCCTTTCACAAGAGGCCAGTTGATATTAGGGACCAGGTTATAAAAATTGTTACCTGAGGCCAGGTGTAGTGGCTGGCTCACACCTGCAATCCCAGCACTTTTGGGAGGCCAAGGCAGGAGGATTGCTTGAGCCGAGTTTGGACCAAACTGGGCAACATAGCAAGACTTCTTCTCTTCAAAAAATAAAAAAATTAGCCGGGTATGGTGGCCTGTGCCTGTAGTCCCAGCTACTCAGGAGGCTGAGGCAAGAGGACCACTTGAGCCCAGGAGTTTGAAGTTGCAGTGAGCTATGATGACACCACAGCACTCCATCCTTTGTGTCTAAAAAAAATGTAAAAAAAAAAAAAAAAATATATATATATATATATATATATATATATATATATATATATTGTTACCCAGTGCCTTGGTGGATACAACTCTAAAACTATGTCTGGAGAGCTGATCTTGAACGCCAGAGCCCTGAAGTGGTGGCAGTCACACCGCGGTTTCCCTGGCCCCTGCTCTGTGAGCAACCCTTCTTGGCTCAGTGGCTGGACAGAAGGGAATACTGAGAGGGCATCTGCACACACACGTGCCCATGGGAGCAACCTGGAAAGTCCTCCCCATCTGGGTGCCCTCCCGAGAGTGCAGCTACACGTGTGTGTATGAGGGAGGGGCATGGGGCAAGGCTACAGGGGGTCTCTGCACACCAGGAACAGGGAGGGAGTCCGTGGACTTTGCACATGATTCTAGCCAAGCCAGGAGCCTCCTCCAGTGGAAGCAGAGCCAGCCAAGGCCTGCCAGGCTCGACCCAGTTCCCCTCTGTTTGCAGTGGGCAGTGTGCACCTGATGCCCTGCCTGCTGGCCCCAGACATCTCCGGCATCCCACACACAGGCTCTCCGAGCCTCCCCTTGCCCTCCTTAGAGCCCCCCACGCGTCGCCTAAGCTGAGAGCAGGCGGCAGCCCCAGGGTCCAGCACAGGCTGGCAGGAAAAGTCTGACCCCTCTAGCGCTCTACCCCCCAGCTGTCCTCCCGTCCAGGCCTACTGGCCCATGTGACAGAGAGCAGCCCCCACCCCCAGCCCAGTCTGGTCCAACAGGCACAGCTTAAGTTTGCACAGAAACTCTGCCTGCCCTGGAGTTTGGAGCAGGCTCAGCAAGGAGGGAGGTGGGTGGCTTCTGCCGGCCACTAGGCCAAGTTGGCCACATTTCTCTCTGGGTTCCAGCTACTGCTGGCTTCTGGAGCCCCTCTCCTCCCACGGTGCCTGGCAGGGTATGGTCACTGCCACTCCAGAGGTGGGGCAAATTCTGGCAGAAGGGGACAGGGTAGCCTATTGTTGGTTCCTGTTCCTCTACTCTCTGAAATCCAGAATAACAACAAGTGTCCCTTTAAATCCTTCTAAGAACTTTCCAAACTTTCCCTCCCTTGACCCTCCCCATGCCATGCCATGGCTACCACTACACATCCCATACTCTGCTGGAGATGCTACAGCGGACATCTGTACCTTTCATGGTGGAGATGCCACCACAAAAATGTCTTTGCACTTTCACAGCCTCCCCTAGCATAGAAGAACCTGGCGTGCGTGCCCTGCTTAGGGAGTGCACGGGGCAGTGGAGGCAAAGTGGTGCCCTACTGGGCAGCCTCTCTGTGTCCGGGCACTGCGGGACTCACCTGCAGTCAGCTCTGGGTCCTGAGCAGCATCCCTCTGTATAACAGGAGAACCCACGGAGGAAGACGCTCTGCCTGTGTCCCTCCCTGGGGCGATGGGAAGCTTGCTAGGGGGGCAGAGATGAGAAAGGGCTGCGAGGGGGGAGGGACGTGCAGGCTGTGTGCACAGGGAGGGAGGGAGTTTCTGGGGTTTGCTCCACACAGCCCACCTCTTGGCGGTTCCCTGTGTGGACATACAGACTCGCTCCTTTTCTGGCCGGAGACGAGAATGCCTTCAAAGGCAACCCATGCCTCCTCTCCCCTGAATGCACAGGGCCCAGATCGGGAGTCCCTGCCTCTGCCGCAGGGCAGGCCCCTCCTGAAACTCCTCCAGAGGATGCTCCAAACTTGCCTTCAAGATTTCCAGGGAAGGAGATGCCCTGACGATCTCTTCCTGGAACCCTGGACTCAGGTCTTCCTTGAATCTAGCCCAAGTTTTTCCTGCTGCATTTTTAAAAGACCTTTCCTTGGGATCTCTGTGGAGGAGAACAGGCAGGGTGCCAACAGGCAGGAAGTGAAGTCACCATGTCAGTAGTTTCCCTCTCCTCTCCCCTCTCCTCTCCTCCCTCCTCCTTCCTGTCACCCTGCCGCCCCCACCCTCAGGGCTGCTTGTCAGATGTTTGCGCTGTGACGAGTGACGCCTGTGTGTACAGTGCCTTGATGTGTTGTCGATTTTTGCCATGAGCCTTCGGGCTTCTCCTTGTAGCCCCGACTAGGGAAATCCCATAATGAGGGATTTCACGGAGCTCCACAGGCCGGGGGAGGCTTTTCTTTCCATCTGTCATTTTCCTTTAAGCCTTGACCTTTCTGTTCCCATGTGAGGCGGTACTAGGAAGAGGCTTGGGCTGGACAGCAAACGTCTGGGTTGGACCCCGGACTAGGCTGCCAACGAACCAGAGCAAGTCGCCTGGGGTTTGGATGGCATTGAAATGAGAAATTACGGAAGGCAGCGCACACTTTAGGGGGTGTGATGAGAGGCAGGGAAGGAGGTGAAGGAAGAGTTTAAAGAAAGGAGAGCCCGTTTGGTTTAGAAGGAGGTCCTCTGACACGGAAGTAGAAGGCAAAACAGCCTGGAGCGCCCGGTCTGGAAATCCCTGGCCTCACACTCAGGGATTTCATTTTGTACCAAAGACAGCAGAGGCTTCAGAGTCCAAAACAGGTGGTCTGAATAGTGACCCCGCTGCCTGCTTTCAAGCTGGAGCCACCTTGCAAACAACCTTGCTAAGTACCCTGGGCAGGTTGCTCAGTGTTTTAACTCTCAGTCTCCTCACTTGAAAGTCTGGGGGCCTGCACACGCTGCACAGGGGTGCTTTGCGTGGAGGGCAGGATGGTGGCAAGCGCTTGGCGGAGCACCTGCACACAGGTAGGCTTCATCAAGGGTGGCTACAACTGTTTTCAAATGAGGATAGAACCTCGACATCAACCAGAAGATAACAGAAACCAGAACACCCAGACTTGGGCTCTTTTTGCTGACAGAACCCCCCAAAACTCCCCAGAGGGGCTCGAAGCGGGACAAACAGCTGATGGGAAAGCAAGTTCGGGGCTTTGAGGCCAGCAAAGGGCCATCTTCAGACCAACTTTCCCATGTCAGGTCGATAGGGAGACTGGGGGAAAAAATCACAGTCTCTAAGGCTCCAAGACAAAATACCCGCCCGGCATTGCTTTGAAAGGGCAAACCCTTCGAGATTCACAAGGATTTTGATTGTTTGAAATGTTGGTAACATTTCATCTTCCCAGAGACCTTGTTCATTTATCAGGGTTCTTAAAACCCTTTTGTTCATAAGCTTGTGGTGAGGACAGAAAACATTCTATCTACTATCAGAGCACAGCTGTTCAGCGACAGAAAGACTTAGGGGAAAAGCCCTTAAAAGAAAAAAAAGGAAGGGGGTGGGGGAACACCAGGGCTACAAACATGGGAAAAACAACGAGGGCTGAAAGAAGGCCTGGCCAGCAACAGCTGCCGCACAAGAGCATGCTGTTTGGGGAAGTGTGAGAAAGAGAACCGCACTGACAGTGGGGCCTCCGAGGGGGCTCCCCAAACTCTGCGACCAGGGGCCCCCAGAGTTGGGCTCCTCCATGCTGTGGGGTTCCTGGCAGTCGCGCAAGGCCCCGACCAGGGCCCCAGAAATGTTTGAAGTAGGTGTGGAGCCTTGGGTAACATCTTAAGGGCCAGTGTGGCTGGGAAAAAGGTCTAGTGGAAAACTCTGTCCATCCAAGGACACAGAAGACCAGGAAACATTTTCTAAAAAGGGCTTTGATTGCTCCTGAAAGCACAAGACAGAGCGGGCAGGGCCCGGCCAAGGCAGCGGCCACGTGGTGCTGGCCGCGGGCCGTGTGAGACCAGGGCACACAGGTCCCGGCGTCTCGGATTCATTTGCAGCTCTTAATTGCCCAGTCAAGGATCACGTACAACTTAACGGATTCAGATGAAGGAAAATCACGTCCGTGTTTATGAAACGTCTGAATAGTAGACTTCTTAAGCATGTGATTTTATTCCGCACTTCAAGCCAAATTCTAAAACGGAAAAAAGATGAGAGTAAATGGAGGTAAATTTTCAACACTGAAAACGGCAGTTGCCTGGTTACGTGACACTAGACTAGAGACATCACGAGCGTGAACTCCACAATCGGGAAGACCTGGGTTTAAATGCTGGTGCTGGGTGACCCGGAGAAAATGCTCCGGCTCCCCTGTGCCTGGGATTCCTCATCCGCACGATGAGAATAAAGGCACCTACTTCGTCCGGTTGCTGCGATGGCTACACCAGCTACCATATATGAAGCGCTTAGAAAGGGCTGGAACCTAACAAGCTGCACAAAATCAGAAGCTATAATTTTAATGAGATGGGGGTTATTGTGAGATTTTGTTGCCATAAGAAGAGCCAGGTCAGGAAGTTTGGTTGGTCTCAGCTCACCACTAACTGGATCCCAAAACACCTCCAGGCCTCAGATTCCTCTGCCGGAGGCACATGACAGCTGTCTAACCTGTCTGATGTGAATACTGTGGTCAAGAAGCTTATGAAATGTAAAGTCATTTATGAATGTGACCCATGGTTATTATAAACTGCTCTTGTTATGCAATGTATTTCCTCTTGTTGAGCAAACATTCTAATGCAAGGGCTTTGATCAACTAATCATTCTATCTCATACCTAAGACATGATTGACTTTGTATCCTGATTCTAACAAATGAATTGCAAAGGGGGAGAGGCGTGGGGAGAGAAAGCGAGAGAACAGAGACAATCAGGGAAATTTGATTATGTTAAGGAATCACTGCTCGTTATTTTTAGTTGTGCTAATTGTATTGTGGACATATACGTATGTAAGACAGGGCCTGGACACAGTCACACATGGAGTATTTACAGATGCAATTACATGATGATTGGGTTTGCGTCAAAGTCACTGGGTGCAGGGAGAGGTGGAATCAGGTATGGAGAAAGGTGATTGTCCATGTGTTAATCACTATAGCAGCTGGGTGAGGGGATCACTGTAGTTAATTATATAATATTATATTCTCTACTTTTAGAGAGTTGGGAAGTTTGCCATAATAAACAAAAACCAATGCAAACAAAATCCGAAGAGGGGATGGAGGAGCAAGCATCTGTGATGGCCGCTGAAGATGGGTGGCGTGGTCCTGCCTGGAGCGTAGGATCCCCGGGTACACAGGAAGATGCCCAGTGGCGCGAGAAAACTGGCAACAGGACAGCCTGCTACAGACAAGGCCTTGTGACACAAACATGTCACTTAATTTCTCCAGGCCACAGTTTCTTCAGCTTCAAAGTGAGCAGGTGAGACTCAGATGCCCCTTTCAGCGTTAACATGGTATAATTTCTAGAGATCTCAAGCAGTCAGGTACATCTTGCCAGATTTTCCGAATGGAATATATAACTCTCACTTTCAAGCAAATAAAATCATTTAAAATGGACCAGAAATGCTCTCTATTTCAAGAAGCACCGCAAGAGGGTATCTAGCTGAGTGACAAATCTTTTTTGAAGTGTGTACTTTCTTCCCCAATTTATTTGTGGCTGCAAATTTGCTCATTATGGTAAAAAATCAATTAACCAAAGCATTCAGAGTTTGCAGAAGTTCCTCAAAACTTCATTTTTATGAGTGGAATGTTAACTTAAGGGGAAAAAATCCTTTATGTTTCTCTCAAAATCACATGATTTCTCTCCAAGACAGGAGTCCACTTTCCTATCGTAGCAGGCATACAGCAAGAACGCAGCCTTCTCGGCGATCTTGCAGAGTTCTGGCTTGAGGTCACCGCCGGTGCCAGCTCTGCCGTCTGGGACTGGAGTGTAGGCAGAACGGGTAGAGGTCAGGTTGAGTCTGCAGCGATGCCTTCTTCTGCAAGGTGCATTTTCAACATCAATCTTTGTATGAACCACTTGTATTCTCCTCTAAGTGCAAGACAGAAGAAAGAAGAGCAATCAGTCAAGTGTTCGGATTGGCTGAAGCAATGCATCAAAGTTTTACTGAAATGGGTTTTCTCCCTGCATCCCTCATTTTCAAATGCTTTTCACATTTCTCAGAATACAATTTTCTAGGACATGGCCTGTGACTCCCTCTCCTATTTTTTCCAAGAAATACCTGATTTTGTCCAGCATGGATTCAACACGCCTTTGTCCTCTCAAGAGCGCCTTATCACACCTATCATTGAAAACACAGGCTAGAAATGTATTTGGACAATCGGCAAGCTGGCATTTTTTGAAAAACTACTATGTACAGACATTTACGAGGAGCTACAGGAGCTACCAAGGAATGAGAAAATCCCTGGCTTCTTTTCGTTGAGAGACACAGCAGAGACAACTCATGGATTTTGATGGTGAGGATTTCAACATTGTGTTCAAGTCCTGGTGTCCTGTAGCTGCTGAGTGCTTGGGCCTCTTTCTCCTTCTCTGTAATGTGATAAGGATAACACCGACTCTTAGGGTTTGGGGGAAGAGTAAATAGGATGATCCCTGGAGAGCAGTTACAATGGTGCTTGGCATATGGTAAGTGTTCAGTAAGTGTTGTCCAAGAATTTGAAAAATGTATTCATGCAAGAAGTCACTAATACCAGGAGACACTGTCCCAGTGAGGTGACCAGGATACCTAATGCCCAAGACCAAATGAATAGTAGAGAGTGTATATTTGCTGTAAAAATGGTCTGTGAGTGTTTCTCGGGGACCAGGACAAAGTGGGCTAGCTTCAAGAGTGTCTGAGGCTTCCATCACCTACATGACTGATCTGAGCCTAGCCCCCGAACGAATGCAGACCGGTCTGGAGCCCAGGGCAGCTTGGCTCCCTGTGCCCTGAACAGAACTGGGAGTTCTAGGGATGTGGGTGATGGCCAGTCCGGAAGGGATGCATGGACGGGGGCATCAGAGCTGAGGCTTCAAAGATGGGTAGGGTTCCAGAAGGTTAGGAGGCAGGGGTAATGAAGAGGCCAACTTAAGGTGGCCCATCCCTTCCCTCTAGAGGTCCCCTCCATGGTCACCTCTCCCAGGGTTGAACACCGTGCACTGTCAGAAATGGACTCTTCTCTTCTCCTGAACCCCCAGCCGCTGATCGAACAGAAACATACTTTTTCTGGCCTGGCTCTTGGGACAGCTGCCACCTACACCCCCTCTTCCACAGAGCAGCCCTTCTCAGATCTGCAGGCTGAGGTCACACCAGCCCTTCCCTCGGGTTTCCCCTCTCCCAAGGACCGTGTTCTGCTGTCTCCTTGAAGACACAGCTCGTCTGTGTGCACTGCCTGGCGCAGGGGTGCCAGCCACGAGTGGGGTCTGAGGCCTTGCCTGGCAGGGCCCCAGGCCTGTGGCTGCAGTCTCGACGCCCCGTCTACCGCCCCCACCCTCTGGGGACGTGGCCATCACTGGCATCTCTTCCCGGCTCAGTCCAGAGACTTCATTCTGAGGAGCCTGGCATTGCACTCCGGCCCTCGCAGGAGATTTCAAGTGAGAAGCAAAACAAAAACTGAGGAATATCTTCCTATTTTATCACAAAGTATAAGCAGTAAAACATAAATCCAGCTCTGTCACTTACCAGTGGGGTGACCTTGGGCAAATTAAATAACCTTTCTGTGCCTCAGTTTCCCAATCTGCTAAACAGGGATAATAGTAATCTCTATCGTAGTATTGTTTTAAGAACTGGAAGAGTTAATATAAAAGAAATATTTAGGGTTTTTCAAGATGGCTGACTAGAAGCATTTCAAGCACACCTCATCCACTCACAATAACCAAAGTCGTGTGTGACAACCACACTTCCAACACGTTATCCAAAAGGGAACACGGGAGTTCAATAGAAAAGCAACAGGAGGCACCAACAACTACGAAGGAGAAGGAACGCAGGCAGCCTGCTCGGCCGGACTGGCTGGTGGCGTGGAGAGGCGGGCGAGAGTCTTTCTGCGACCCACTTTCCCACTGGGGAAGGCTATGGTCCAGGCCACAGGAGGGCACTTTGACCCTTCCAAGGCCTGAGTCCAACTGAGGGAGCAGCAGGGAGACATGAGAAGAAATGGCTCCAGGGAGGGAGCTCATGTCCTTTCAGCAAGACACCATTTTCAGCCCGAGTTTTTAGCAGGTTGTGTGCTGTCCTGGGAACCAGCGGCACTAGTCCTGGGCATTAGGGAAACTCAGGCTGTCGCTTGTGGAACTGGGGTGCCAGCGGGGAGTGGGCTTCCACTCCAAGACTGAGAAGTGACTGTGGCATGGGCTGCAGCTGCCAACACTGGGAGGTGGGTGCCACTCCTGGGACTTGAGCTAGACAAGACTTTCCACGAGGCTTGGTTTTGAGCTGGGCAGGGGCACCTGTGGCCTGGGACTGAGTTGCAGGCCAGACTCCAGCTGCTGGTTCTGATGTGTCAGTCAGGTAGGCTATGAAAGCCAGGACTAGGGAGCAGGAGGGGAATGCATGTCCACCACCCAACGGCCAAGGCTGTGGCCACTGGGACTGGCCATACTTTCCCTGTTGCAGGACCTCAGCACAGCAGCTGCTGCTGCTCACCCACACAAATATTCTGCTATGGGTGTAAGGATTGTCCTGTTTGTCATGGCTAGTGCATGCACTTGCTATTGGGGAGCCTGAGCACAAGCCCACACAGTCCAGCTCTGCCTGGCTTTACCTTCCTCTTTAAGACAGAGTGTGGGGTCCAGGGTCCTGGGGGTTGCACAACCCAATTCACCACCTTGGACACCAGTGTATTCCTCCCTGAGGACTGAGGTTGGACCTAAACACCCTACCACTACCAGCCAGCTTAGCTGGCTCCTACCTGTAAGCACCACCAGCTGGCCTGGAGGCCAGCCTCTACAGTCATTTGCAACCATTTCCATCACCATTGCAAAGTGTTTGGGATCCAGAAGAGCATGTCATCACTGCAAAAGCCATTGCCCATGCCACACCAGCCATGCAGGGGCTTGAGAGCCTGCTGACCCACCTGTACACCACTACCATAACTGGCATATGAGAAATTCCCCTAGAAGCCCAAGATTTGGGCCACCTGAAACCACCAACACAGGTACCAGTGCATGCTCCCCAGGGCACAAGGATAGACATGCTTATCCCACCACTGCTACCACTGAAACCCGAAGATGGGGCCCATCTGGTATTCCAGTCCACAGGACAATTTCTATACAGCCTCCACTAATAACCACACCCTAACACACCAAGGAAACCACAGATGCCACTAACACTGTTTACAGCCAAAGAAATCATATAGAGACTTCACTACTGCATGTGCCGAGAAGCAAAGCCAAAGAATCCTTCTCAATTAAAATCATAGTCACATCTTCAGGGAAAAGTTCCCCACTACCCCAAAGTAATTTCAAAAATAGGAAGAAGAGACTGTTACACCAGATGAGCAAAAATCAATGTAAAGACACAGAAAACATGAAAAAGTAAAGTCATATGACACCCCAAAAGGAACATAATAATTCTCCAGCCACAGATTGTAACCAAAAATAAATTCTCAAAATCTCAGATAAAGAATTCAAAATATTGATTTTAAAAAAGTTCAATTAGATGCAAGAGAAATCTTGAAAATCAATTCAGGACATAAATGGGAAATTTACCAAAAACATAGATAGCTGAAAAAGAAAATCAAACAGAAATTCTAGAAATGAAGAATTCATTGAATGAAATAAAAAATACATTAGAAATATTTAATAACAGACTAAACCAAGAAGAAGAAAGAATTTCAGAACTTGAAGACAGGACTTTCAAAATAGTTCAGTTATACAAAAATAAAGAAAAAAACAAAAAGAATGAACAAAGCCTTCAAGACATCTGGGAAAACATAAAGCAATCAAATTTACAAATTATTGGTATCCCTGAGGGCAAAAAGAGATCAAAAGATTTAGAAAATCTATTTAACAAAATAATAGATGATGTTTCCCAAGTCTAGCAAGAGATCTAGACATCCAGGTATAGGAGGTTCAGCAATCCCCGATCAAATACAATGCAAAAGGGACTTCACCATGGCACATTATAATCAGACTGTCTAAAGTCAAAGTGAAAGTGGAAATTCTATTATAAAAACAGTAAGAGATAAATGCATAGTCACCTATAAAGGAAACTCCATCAGATTAACAGCAGACTTTGCATCAGAAACATTACAGGCCAGAAGCACTTTTAGCATTCAAAATACTAAAAGAAAAAAGCTGCCAACCAAGAATTCTATTTCCAGCAAGATTATCTTCTTAAATGAAAGAGAAATAAAGTCTTCCAGACAAGCAAAAAATGAGGGAATTTGTTACCACCAGGCCAGGCTTACGAGAAATGCTCAAGGGAATCCTAAACCTGGAAGTGAAAGGAGGACATTTACCATCATGAAAACACACAAAAGTTTAAAACCCACTGGTAAAGCAATCATACAAAGGAGGAAGAAAAAGGAATCAAATGGCACTACTACAGAATTTCACCAAATCACAATAACAAATAGAGAAAAAGAAACAAAGAATTTATAAAATAACTAGAAAACAAGTAACAATATAGCAAGAACAAAATCTCACATATTAATAATAACCTTGAAAATAAATAGATTAAATGCTCCACTTAAAATATATAGATTAGCTGAGTGGATTAAAAAATGATCCAACTATATGCTGCTTAAAGGAAATTCACTTTACGTATAAAGATACATATAGACTGAAAGAAAATGAGTGGAAAAAGATATTCCATACAAATGAAAAGGGAGCAGAAGTAGCTATCCTTATATCAGATAAAAAAAGACTATAAATTAAAAATAGTAAAAAAAAAAAAAAAGGCAAAGGTCATTATATAATGATAAAGGGATAAATTCAGCAAAAGGTTATAACAATTCATTCTAAATACATGCCCAACACTGGAGTCCCCAGATTCATAAAACAAATATTACTAGACCTAAAGAGAGGATAGACAACAACACAATAATAGTGGGGACTTCAGTACCCCACTCACACCATTAGACAGATCATCTAAACAAAAAATCCACAAGGAAACATTGTACTTAAGCTAGATATTAGACCAATTGGACCTAACAGACATTTACAGAACATTCTATGTAACAACTGCAGAATATACATTTTTTTCATCAGCACATGAAATATTCTCCAAGACAGACCATATGTTAGGCCTCAAAACAAGTCACAACAAATTTTAAAAAACTAAAGTCATATAAAATATCTTCTCAGCCCACAGTGAATAAGACTATAAATCAATACCAGGAGGAACTTTGGAAACAATACACATACCTCCAAATTAAATAACATGCTCCTAAATGACCACTGAGTCAATGAAGAAATTAAAAAAATTTTGAAACAAAATAAAATGGAAACACAACATACCAAAATCTGTGGAATACAGCAAAAGCAGTGCTAAGAAAGAAATTTATACCATTAAAGGCCTATATCAAAAAAATAGAAAGATTACAAATTAACAATTTAACAGCCCACCTCAATGAACTACAAAAGCAAGAACAAGCCAAACCCACTATTAGCAGAAGAAAAGAAATAATCAAGATCAGAGAAGAACTAAATGAAACTGACTTAAAAACAATACAAAGCATCGACAAAATGAAAAGTTGGTTCTTTGAAAAGATAAATAAAATTGATAAACTGCTACTAGATTAACCAAGAAAAAAAAGAAGAACCAAATAAACAAAATCATAAATGAAAAAGGAGATCTATCAAGATCAAATCAGGAAGAAATAGAAAACCTTAGTGAGATTGAATCAACGGAAATAAAAAGTCTCCCAGTAATGAAAACCTAGGACCAGATAGATTCACAGCTGAATTCTACCAAACATACAAAGAACTAATGTCAGTCCTCCTGAAACTATTCCAAAAAAATCAAAAAAAAGAGGGAATTATCGCTAACTCATTTTATGAGGGTGGCTTCACACTGATACCAAAACCAGATAAGGACACAACAAAAGAGGAAAACTGCTGTTCAATATCCCTTATGAACATAGACACAAAATCCTCACCAAAATACCAGCAAACTGAATCCAACAACACATCAAAATGATAATACACCACAATGAAGTGGGATTTATACCATAGATGCAAGGATAGCTCAACATATGTAAATTGATAAACATGGTGCATCGCATCAACAGAATGAAGAACAAAGACCATCCCAATAGATGCAGAAAAAGCATTTGATAAAACTCAACATCTCTTCATGATAAAAACGCTCAATAAACTAGGCATAGAAGGAACACACCTCAAAATAATAAAGGCCATAAAAGACAAACCCACAGCTAACATCATATTGAATGGGGAAAAGTTGAAAGCCTTTCCTCTAAGAACTGGAACAAGACAAAGATGCCCACTGTCACCACTCCTATTTAACACAGTACTGGAAATCCTAGCCAGAGCATTCAGGCAAGATAAAGAAATAAAAGGCCATCATATTGGAAAAGATGAAGTCAAATGGTCCCTCTTTGCTGATGATATGATCTTATACCTACAAAAACCTAGATTCTACCAAAAAAACTTTTAGATTTGATAAATGAATTCAGTAAAGTTGCAGGATACAAACTCAATGTACAAAAAAGTAGCATTTCTTCACACCAAAAATAACCTAGCTGAGAAAGAAATAAAAAAGGCAATTGCTACAATAGCTACAAAAAAAAATCTAAGAAAAAATTTAACCAAGGAGGCAAAAGATTTCTACAAGGAAAACTATAAAACACTGATGAAAGAAACTGTAGATGACACAAAGAAATGAAAAAATCCCAAGGTGATGGATCAGAAGAGTTAATATGATTAAAATGACCATACTGCCCAAAGCATTCTACAGATTTAATGCAATTCCTATCAAAATGTCAATGTCATTTTTCACAGAATTAAAAAAAATCCTAAGATTCATATAGAACCAAAAAAAGTCTGAATAACTAAAGCAACTCTGAGCAAAAAGAACAACACTGGAGGCATCATATTACCTGATTTCAAAATCTATTACAAGGCTGTAGTAACCAAAGCAGCATAATACTCACATAAAAATAGACATGTAGAGAAATGGAACAAAATAGAGAACCTAGAAATAAAGGCACATACTTAACAGCCCACTAATCTTTGACAAAGCTAATAAGAACATACACTAGGAAAGGACACCCTCTTCAATAAACAATGCTGAGAAAATTCAGTTGTCATATGCAGAAGAATGAGACTGGATCTCTTTCTCATATATAAAAATTAGCTCAGGATGGATTAGAGACTTAAACCACAAAAATACTAGAAGGAAACATAAGGAAAACTTTTCTGGACGTTGGTTTAAGCAAATAATTTATGACTAAGACCTCAAAAACACAGGTGACAAAAACAAAAATAGATAAATGGGACTTAACTAAACTAAAAAGCTTCTTCACAGCAAGAGAAATAATCAACAGAGTGACACGACAACATGTTGAATGGGAGAAAATATTTGTAAACTATTTATCCAACAGGGGACTAATATCGAGAATGTACAAGGAACTCAAACAAGTCAGCAACAACCCAAAACCAAATGCATGCCATTTGCCCCTTAAAAAGTAGGCAAAAGACATGAATAGACATTTCTCAGAAGAAGATATACAAATGGCCAAGAAGTATATGAAAAAATTCTCAACATCACTAACTATCAGAGAAATGCAAGTCAAAACCATAATGAGATATAATTTTATCCCAGTCAGAATGGTTATTATAAAAAAGACAAAAAATAACCGATGTTGGCAAGGATGCAGAGAAAATAGAACTCTTATATACTGTTGGTGAAAATACAAATTAGTACAGCCACTATGGAAAACAGTATGGATATTGTTCAAAGAACTAAAAATAGAACTACCATTTGATCCAGCAATCCCACTTCTGGGTATCTATTGAAAGGGAAAAAAATCAATATAACAAAAATTACCTGCATTTGTATGTTTATCATAGCACTACTTACAATAGCAAAGATATGGAATCAATCTTAGTGTCCATCAATGAATGAATGGATAAAGAAAATGTGGTGTATATACACAATGGAATACTATTTGGCCACAAAAAGAATGAAATCGTGTTATTTGCAGCAACATGGATGGAACCAGAGGTCATTATCTTAAGTAAAACAAGCCAGACACAGAAAGACAAAATGGCATGTTCTCACTTATAAGTGAGTGCTAAAAAATGTGTACACATGGACATAAAGAGGGGAATGATAGATAATGGAGACACAGAAGTGTGAGGGAGTGAAGGGGGGGAGGAGGAGAATGATGAGAAATTACTCAATGGGTACAACGTATGTTATTTGGGTGATGGATACCCTAAAAGCCCTGATTTGACCACTACATAATCTATGCATGTTACCAAATTTCACATGTACTCTATAAATTTGTACAAATTTAAAAAAACAAGTATTTAAGACAGTGCCTTATATAGAGTTAGGGGATATTAGTACCGTGCTTCCCCCAAAATAAGACAGGGTCTTATATTTATTTTTCCTCAGGAAAACACCCTAAGGCTTATTTTCAGGGGATGTGTTATTTTTTTTAAGTACGTACAGTACAACAATCTACATTTATTCAAATATAGTTAAGTCGTCTTCCTCTGGAACATTATCATAACTCTCCAAACTCCAAATTCCATCCTGAATTTCTTGTGACTCTATTTCCTTTAGAACCACTGGCCCCAATCTCTCATGTTGAGCAATAGAGCTCTCATGGAGCAGATTACAAGGGCTGCTCTTCTTCTTTGCCACTCTGCGACCAAATGCATGGGTTGTGCAGATATGCTGCGCAGCCACGCCCGTCACTAGGTCTTATTTTCGGGGTAGGGCTTATATTCCACAAATGCTTAGAAATCCTGCTAGGGCTTATTTTATGGGTAGGTCTTATTTTCAGCGAAACACGGTATATTGTTGTTGTTACAGTGGTGTAGGGTGCAGGGTACGAAATCAGGCAGACATTGGAGATATCAATCAACCTCTCTGAGCCTCAGTTTCTTCATCTTCTTAAAATGGGGACAAAAGGCATACTGACTTCGTTAGACTGTTGGAAGATCAAATGAGATACATGCTGGTGGCTTTGTGTTAATGATTTAGCACGGTGCTTGGCATACATCAAGTGAGAAAAAGGCTTATACCTTAAAAAAGGAAGAAGAAAAAAATGTTGAAAGAAAGAAAAAGAAAAAAAGGAAAAGAAAGGAGAAGAGGAAGGAAGGAAGGGAGAGAGGGAAGGAGGAAGGAAACCTTGGCTGATAAAATAGTGACGGTCACTAGAGATCTAAGAAGCCCTGCGGGCCGGGCGCTGTGGCTCACGCCTGTAATCCTAGCTCTTGGGAGGCCGAGGCGGGCGGATTGCTCAAGGTCAGGAGTTCGAAACCAGCCTGAGCAAGAGTGAGACCCCGTCTCTACTATAAATAGAAAGAAATTAATTGGCCAACTGATATATATATAAAAAATTAGCCGGGCATGGTGGCGCATGCCTGTAGTCCCAGCTACTCGGGAGGCTGAGGCAGAAGGATCACTCGAGCCCAGGAGTTTGAGGTTGCTGTGAGCTAGGCTGACGCCACGGCACTCACTCTAGCCTGGGCAACAAAGCGAGACTCTGTCTCAAAAAAAAAAAAAAAAAAAAAAAAAAGAAAGAAAAAAAAAGAAGCCCTGCGGCCCGGCCTGCAGAACGCAGCTGGCTGCAGCTTTTCCTCCAGAGCGGTCGCCACACCTGAGTCACCTCAGATCCCCTTACTGTGCCTGGCCCGGGGTCTTGCCCATCACAATCACTGAAGTAAACAAGTGTCAAATGAATGGCATGTTTAAACATGTCTTCCCAGCCCCCAGGAAACCAGGGGAATAAAAAGAATCCCTTTTAAAATTTTTCTCTACTTGCCCACCACACAAGAGCCTCACCATCCGGGAGGCGGCGGCTGAGTAGCAGGCACGAAGCGCGTGAACCAGCCACATGGCTGTTGAGCGCGGCGGTCGGGGCCAAGCTGTGGCTTTTGAAAGACTGTGGCTCAAGTCTCCATTCGCCCGTTGCTGGCTACAGGATTTGGGTACATTTCTTAATTTTTCCTAGCCTCAGTTTCCTTCCTCATAAAATGGGAATTGTGAAACTTACCTCACTGTGGAGTTGTAAGAATTAAATGAATTATTTGTAAGATGCCAGACAGTATCTGGTACACGTAAGTGCTTAATAAATTTTTTCCGTTATCATCAACCCTGGATTTCCCAAACCCTTTAAGACAGCAGGGCATTCCGTTCTTAAAGTAGTTTGAGGGAAAATCTTGTACCTTCTTAATTTTTCTGGTTGGGGGTCAAGGGAAGAGGGGCGAGGTCATCGCTCGGGCCCCTGGAATGCTTCTGGCCAGTGGCCCAGCATGCCTGACACCTGCCCACCCTGCTCTGGAGACATGGCCCTCCTCTGGCTGCAACTGTCACTGCCCTCACCGTCAGGACCCTCCTGCTGCAGAGATGGCGAACACTCTGGCATTGTTTCTTGCGGCCAGTGGCTTCTCTCTGGCCTGTGATTGGTACCCCCGAGATTCCAGTGCAATCCAGGCATCCCAGCTATGTCAGCGTGACTCAAATTATGTGTCTGACATCCACATGGCCCCGCAGAAGGCTGGCTCCAGCAGAAGGTTATTTGGAACACTGCTGTCAAGTTATCTTTTTGGGGTTAGGCCATTAAAGTTGCATCTGATGTTTTATGAAACAGATGAGGTAAACTGCATGTTGAAACCCACAGGGCACAGAGAAGATTTTTATGGATGAAGATAGAGCAGCAGCTAAAATTGGGTGGCTTTCTTTTATAAAAAGTTTTGTAGTTTTTTTCTTACACATGGCTATTTCACTTGAGTTCAAAGCAGAAGCAATCCCAAAAAGTGCAGCATAGAGACTGCCATAGCAGATTCAGTAAAACCAGGGCTGCCGGGCCACCTGTAAGGGACATGGACCTATGTCTGGCTCGTGTTGTCCTATTGAGAGAGCATCTGTTCCACCCTTAAATTCTCTACCCAAATCTCCTCACAAACCCTGAAGAAAAATTCTTTTCTAGGTCAATCTAAATCCCTCCTGGGTGCTTTCTAGTCTGTGCCCTGACACCTCAAGATTCCCATGCTTCCCTGAAGTGACCAATGAGCCAGCCACTCCAGCCAATTCTTGGTCCTCTGGGCACACTGTGCACTTTTCCACTTTGGTTCCTGGGCTTTGTTACCTTAGCCCAGAGCATCCTTCCTTTCCTGTTATTGCCTGTTATTCATCCAACCAAGTGGTCCAACAAAGAGTCCACCCAAATAGCAGGCACGTTGCCAAGCAACAATATGATAAGAAACATAAGCAGACTAAGCATCAGAACCTTCCGGTCCTTGAAGCCCAGACTCAAGTGCCACCTCCTCCATGCAGTCTTCTTGGCCATCCACTCAGCTGAGCCCCCAGTCTCCCGCCTCCTGAACTCCCATAAGATTTAGTTGACCCCATCTCCCTCTCTCTTATATAAAAGTAAAAGCCGTGTATGTGTCTGCTCCCCTATGGACTGTAAGGTTGTTGAAAATGGGGACTTCAAGGTGCTCATTTTCTTTCTTGAGCCACTTAATTTATAGAATCAGGACCTCAAGATTTTTCTCCTCCCATTGACACCTGAATGCACACAGAAGCAAGTACAGCGATGCTTGATGGAACATTGTTTATAAAAGCAAGCGGTGAGAGAGGGCACCCAAATGCCCATTAATTGTGGGAAGTCATTAAATTATGGTATATCCTTATTATTGGGAAGCATTCTGCACTTACCATGAATGAAGTAGATCTATATGTATTGACATGGAAAGACTCCAAGAGATTATAATTAACTGAAAAATATTTTTAGCATGGTCCTATCAAGGTTTTTTTTTAATTTTAAAATTTTATGAGGGTACACAGGTTTTGGCTACATAATTTGCTTTTGTACAGTTTGGGTCAAAGTTATAAGTGTGCCCTTCACCCAGTTAGTGTGCATTGTACTCACTAGGTGTGAATTTATCCATCCCCGCCTCCTCACCCCCCCACCTACTTGATTTCCCTTGAGTTTTACTTCCATATGTGCACATAAGTGTCAATAGATTAGTTCCAATTTAGTATTGAGTACATGCAGTGTCTGTTTTTCCATTCTTGCAATACTTCACTACGAAGAATGGTCTCCGATTCCATCCAGGCTGTTACAGAAGAAATGAGATCACCATATTTTTTATGTCTGAGTAGTGCTCCATGGTATACATATACTGCATTTTTTAATCCACTCCCTAGAGAGGGTCTTTTTTTTTTTTTGAGACAGAATCTCACTCTGTTCCCCAGGCTAGAGTGCCATGGTGTCAGCCTAGCTCACAGCAACCTCAAACTCCTGGGCTCAAGCAATCCTACTGCCTCAGCCTCCCGAGTAGCTGGGACTACAGGCATGTGCCACCATGCCCGGCTAATTTTTTCTATATATTTTTAGTTGGTCAATTAATTTGTTTCTATTTTCAGTAGAGATGGGGTCTCGCTCTTGCCCAGGCTAGTTTCGAACTCCTAACCTTGAGTGATCCTCCCACCTCAGCCTCCCAGAGTGCTAGGATTACAGACATGAGCCACCGCGCCCGGCCTCCTATAGAAGTGTTTAAGCTTTCATGTTCAAAAAAGAAAACCACAGAGATCTCTCTAATGTGACTGGGAAAGTGGCAGGTTATCTGAAAACATTGGAAAAGTGAAATATCATAACAAAATGAAGCATGCATACCTTAAACATTTTATTTGAAGCTAATGTATGTTTATTTACCAATCTCTGGATGTCAATCCAAAGCCTATTTTTAGTATGGGTCTGCTGATTACAGCTCTACATCACCTTTCATGTGTAAGCCACACTCATAATGCATTGTCCAAGACCTCTAGCTTTCGTTGTCTTTAAAGTGGAACAAGAACTTAAAGACATGGATACAGTAATTTGAGTGCAGGATCCTAAATTATGATACATAGAAGCTATGTGATCTGTGTAAGTTAATCTTTTTAAGTATCAATTTCTAATCTGCAATAAAGGGCATAATAATACATACATAGGTGACTGAAAGGAAAAATTATTCTGTGTGTACAATGCCTAGGCTCAATAAAGTTGAGCTAATCTATTAAGTATATTACTTTTTATCATTACAGCACAGTCAGAACAAAAAGCAGCAGCAGGGGACCACTCTACCTGGGACTCTGGTCACCTCCTCTTTCTATGGCAACGATGCTCAAAGTCCATAGATATTTGGGGGGAAACGAGTATCCTGACATGCCAGGAATGAGTAAGAACCTGCTCGGTGCCAGATTTGTACTACATAGCACGGCATTGTCGAGCTTAGCAAATGAGGTTTTGCTCCAAAGCACGTTACAATCTAATGACAAAGGGTTGGATATACATAGGAAAGTAATAATAATATACAATATCAATTAAGATATATTCAGTTGCAGATAATACCAAAAAACCCCCACAAACCTAACAAAGTAGCTTAAATACCAAAATTTTTAATTGACTCAAGCAATGGAAAATTTCAGAGGTCAGAGGGACGTCAGGAGATACTTGATCAAGCCTCTGTTTCTAGGTCCTTTGATTTTCTCAGTTCTGCCTTACTACATGTGTCAGCTGTGTTCTCAGGCTGGCTTCCTCTTCCCCCTAGTTAAGAAAAAAAAAAAAAAAAAGGTTCCAGCAATTCCCAGCCTTAAGGTTGAGAAAATGTTATCAAGCTGCTGTCCTGCAAATCACTCTGAACTAGTCAAGTTCATGCACCCAACTCTCACTCAATCACTCTGGCAAGACGGATGAGATTATGTTGATCAGCTTGGGCCAGCCTGGGCTTACCCCTAGATCTGGTGATGGAGTCAGTTTGTTGGGTGCTTCTCACATGTGTCAGGCACTGTGTTACCTGCTTTCACATGGATTATCACATTTATCTTCACAACAACCCTATGAGCTAAGTGCTACTAGCACCTCTAGTTTATAATTGAGGAAACTGAGGCCCAGAGAGGGTAGGTAACTTTCCCAAGGTTACACAGTGAATAAGTGATAGATCCAGGATTCTTCCAGACCTCACATTCATAACCACTAAACCATAGAGTCAGCCAAGGCATAAGTCCCAAGGTGGTGTCTAACATGTAGTACAGACAATATTTGCTGGGTAAATTGGGAGGGAGGAGAACTTGGGCAGGCTGGGTGAGGATGAGAAGGTAGGGCATGAGCTAGGTCTTTAGCAAAGGTGGGAAAATAAGATCAAGTAAACTTTCAGAGATGAGAATCACGTTATAGCAGAAATTACAATGACAGTGGGATCAAACAGACTGCCAACTCTGCCACTTACAGCTGAGTGAACTTTTCCAAGTTCTTGACTTCTCTGAGCCCAGAGGTGAAATAAGAATCCATCAGAGTGAATCAAAGGTCCAAGGGAGAATCTAAAGAGAGAAGGAAGCTGAGAATATGATCCTGGAAACTCTGCAAGGGACAAATAAAAGTCAAGCCAAGTCCTGCAAAAAATGGAAAGTCCCTTGAGAGGGAAAGAGAAAGAAGATTCAGCCCCCAGATTCACTACGGATGCAGTCATGGATTTCTCTAGGTGACAAACCTAGAGAAATATCTTGTGTCTCCCTTACCACTACCAGCCCAAGGAACAAGAAAGAGGTGGATAAGGATGAAGCCTCAGGCACCATAAAACTGTACTAATAAGGTAGCTCCTTATATACCCCCAATTGTGGAGTTAGATGGGCCAACAGACAGCTTGCTCATTTACAGATAAGAATGAAGACACACTTGAATGCCTGAATTCCAGAAAGGTTTATAGGTAAAGTGCCTAGCACAATGCTTCACAAACAGTAGGCACTCAATAGACCATATAACATATGAGTGGGGGATAATAATAGTTCTTATTATTTTTCGAAGTGACTTATCCAAAGTCTCAGAACTTGGTGAAGACAAAAAAAGATGAGAATCCATTTCTTTTAATGTCCAGTGCAGTTCCTTCCATTACTCTTAGCTTTTTTATTCTATGGCATATTCAAGATGAAGGATGCCAGATACTAATGAAAGAAAGGAGAAGGGAGAAGAGTTATTTATTCTCATTCTCTTCCCCTCCTCCCCTCTCCTCCTCCTTCTCCTCCTCTTCTTCCTCCTCTTCTCTCCTGTTCTGTCCTCTCCTCTCCCCTTTTCTCTCTCTCTCTCTTTTTCCCAAAGCCAGCAACCCAAACTAAGGACAACTATCATAGGAGGAAATTGTTGGAATAAGCACTGGACAAGTAGGTTTGGAAGCCAAGATTATGGATCTTGGTCTGCTACTAGTCAGCTATATGATTTAACTAGCTCAGGCCCTACCTTACTCATCCACAAAAAAAAAGTTTGAAAAAGATCATCTTTTTCCCCCCAACTCTGAAATTCTATGAAAGTAGCTTCCTCTGTTAACACTGCAGTAGCCTTATAAGAGAATATAATTATATTCTAGGAAAAAATTTATAGGGCCAAAGTGACAAAAAAACTGAAAGTAGCCTGGTACAGTGGCTTGCACCTGTAATTCCAGCTACTCAGGAAGCTGAAGCAGGGGACTGCTTGAGGCCACATTTCAAGACCAGTGAAACTCCATCTCTTAAAAAAAAAAATTGAAAATAATTAGTCAGGGACCGGGCAAGGTGGCTCACGCCTGTAATCCTAGCACTCTGGAAGGCCGAGGTGGGCAGATTGCTTGAGGTCAGGAGTTTGAAACCAGCCTGAGCAAGAGCGAGACCCCATCTCTACTATAAATAGAAAGAAATTAATTAGCCAACTAATATATATAGAAAAAATTAGCCAGGCATGGTGGCACATGCCTGTAGTCCCAGCTACTTGGGAGGCTGAGGCAGCAGGATTGCTTGAGACCAGGAGTTTGAGGTTGCTGTGAGCTAGGCTGACACCACGGCACTCACTCTAGCCTGGGCAACAAAGTGAGACTCTGTCTCAAAAAAAAAAAAATTAGCCAAGCATAGTGGTACACACTTGTAGTCCCAGCTACTCAGGAAGCTGAGGTGGGAGGATCGCTTGAGTCCAAGAGTTTGTGGCTGCAGTGAGCTATGATCATGCTAGTGCACTCCAGCCTGGGCAATAGAGTGAGATTCCATCTCTAAAAAAAATTGAAAAAACTTAAAAATCAAAAAATTGAAAGTAAAAAAAGACATTAGAGTTGGCTTCAAATATTTAAAAAACTCTGTAGTCCTATACAGGTTAGATTTATGTTGTGTGAGGCTCCAGAAGATAGAAATAAGATTAAGGAGTAAAAGCAAGAAAGAGGCAAGGTTCTGCTCAACACAAAACAGAATTTTTCCCACGTATTTTAAAGCTCTCATATTAGGTGCATATATATTTATAATTGTTAGGTCTTCCAGATGGATTGACTCTTTTGTCATTATAAAATGTTCTTTTTTAGCCGGGCGCGGTGGCTCACGCCTGTAATCCTAGCTCTCTGGGAGGCTGAGGCGGGCGGATTGCTCGAGGTCAGGAGTTCGAAACCAGCCTGAGCAAGAGCGAGACCCCGTCTCTACTATAAATAGAAAGAAATTAATTGGCCAACTAATATATATACAAAAAATTAGCCGGGCATGGTGGCGAATGCCTGTAGTCCCAGCTACTTGGGAGGCTGAGGCAGCAGGATTGCTTGAGCCAGGAGTTTGAGGTTGCTGTGAGCTAGGCTGACACCACGGCACTCACTCTAGCCTGGGCAACAAAGCGAGACTCTGTCTCAAAAAAAAAAAAAAAATGTTCTTTTTGTTGCTAGTAACAATTTTTGTCTTAATGTCTATTTTGTCTAGAATTTGTATGGCCAGTCCAGGTCTCTTTTGGTTATTATTTGCATGGTATATATTTTTCCATCTTTTTACTTTAAACTTATTTATCTTTGAATCTAAAGTGTGTCTTTTATAGACAGCATGTAGTTGGAACATGTTTTCTATATCTATTTTCTTCCTTTTGAATGGAGTATTTAATCCATTTACATTTAATATAATTACTGATAAGGTAGGATTTATATTTGCCATTTTGCTGTTTTTTTTCTATGTGTATTATCTTTTTATTCTCCTATTCCTTCATTACTATCTTCTTTTATGTTAAATATATATTATCTACTGTGTCATTTAAATTCTCTTATTGTTTACCTTTATTTTTGAGACACAGTCTTGCTTTGTCACCCTGGATAGAGTGCAGTGGCATCACTGTAGCTTACTGCAACCTCAAACTCCTGAGCTTAAGTGATCACCTTTCCTCAGCCTCCCAAGTAGCTAGGCCTACAGGTTCACACCATGACGCCTGGCTAAGTTTTCTATTTTTAGTAGAAATGAGGTCTCACTCTTGCTCAGGCTGGTCTCAAACTCCTGAGCTCAAGCAATCCTGCTACCTTGGCCTCCCAGAGTGCTAGGATTACAGGCATGGGCCACCACAACTGGTCTATTTCCTATGTTTTTTAGTTGTTTTCTTAGTGGGTGCTCTGGGGATTATAAAGACCACCTTAATTTGTAGCAATCTAGTTTGAATTAATACCAACATAATTTCAGCACTATACAAAATACAACACAACAAGGTTCCTCCCCATCCTCTGTGCTATTATTGACAGACAAATTACATCTTTATACATTACAAACCCATCAACACGGTTTCATAATTAATGCTTTATCAGTTGTCTTTTAAATCAGAATAACGCTGTTACAAAAAAACACTACATTTATATTGTCTTTTATAGTTACCTATACAGTTATATTTACCAGTGCTTTTTATTTATTTGTATGTATTTGAGTTACTTTCTAGCGTCCTTTTATTTAAGCCATAAGAATTCCCTTTAGTATTTCTTGTAGGGAGGGTCTACTACCAACAAATCTCCCAGTTTTTGTTTATCTGGAAATGTCTTGATTTCTCCTTCATTTTTGAAGGATAATTTTGTCAGATACGGAATTCTTGGTTGACTATTTTTTTCAGCACTTTGAACAGAATATCCTACTACCTTTTGGCCTCCATGGTTTCTGATGAGAAGTCAACTGTTAAATTTATTAAAGATCCTTATATGTGATGAATTACTTCTTTTCTTGCTGTTTTCAAATTTCTCTTTCTGTGTTTGTCCTTTGAAAACTTGACTATGTTTATTTAGATGTGACTCTTTAAGTTTATTCTACTTAAGAGTTTAATGAGCTTCTTGTATGCGTAGATTAATGTTTTTAAATAAATTTGAAACTTTTCAGCCATCATTACTTTAAATATTCTTTCTGCTGCTTCCTTTCTCTCCTCTCCTTCTGAGACTCCAGTTATTTGTATGTTGGTAGGCTTGATCATGTCCCACAGGTCTCTATGAATCTGTTCATTTTTCTTCATTATTTTTTTCTTTCTGTTTCTCAGACTGGATGATCTCAATTGACCTAGCTTCAGGTTAGCTGATGCTTTCTTCTGCTAGTTCAACTCTGCTATTGAGCCCCACTTAGTAAATTTTTCATTTTAGTTATTTTACTTTTCAGTTTCAAAATTTCTATTTGGTTCTTTTAAATAATTTCTGTCTCTTTATTGATAGTCTCTATTTCTTATACTTTAAATCTTTAGAGATAGTTTCATTTAGTGCTTTGTACATATGTATAATAGCTGATTTAAAGGCTTTGTCTAGTAATTGCAACATCTGGGCTGTCTCATGCAGAATTTCAATTGATTGCTTTTTTTTCCCCACTGTGTATAGGCCATACTTTCCTGTTTCTTTGTGTGCCTCATAAATGTTTACTGAAAACTGGTTATTTTAAATAATATAAGATAGAAACTCTGGAAATCAGAATCTGCACCCCCCCCCCCCCCGTTGGATTTATCTGGGCTTATTATTGTTGTTGCTGCTTTGTTTGCTTCGTGATTTTCATGGACTAATTCTATAAAGTCTGCATTCTTGGTCATGTGGAACCATGAACGTCTCTGGTTTGCTTCATGGTCACCTAATGGTTAGACAAAGATTTCCTTAAATGCCTTAAACTCATACATCTCCCAGCCTTTGCTGAGGGACTCTGTGTCTGTCATAGCATGGCTTCAACAATGTGTTAGGGAGTTTAAAATTCTGCCTTCACTGACACTTTTTGTTTACACAGAGCCTCAAGTCCTTCTTGGGAAGGTTCAGAGCTATGCACATGCATATGGTCTTCTAGATTCTCAAGAATATGTCAGAGCTTTTCCAAGCTCTCTATGAACAGCACATTCCCCAGTTTTCCCTGTCCATTTTTCTAGTTAGCTTCTTGTTAGTCCCAACTGGTATTACCATCTCAGGTTTTTGAATGACAAGTCAAAAAGTGACTTTGAAGAAAGCAGAGAAGTTTGAGAAGGCAACAGGGCAGATGCAAACCCAATCGGAGAAGCAAAAGTTACAGGCAGAGATGGTCTGGTAAAAAGCATGATACTCAATCAAAAACATAAAATTGGAGGTATCACTAAAACAGAAGTGAGTGGTAAGAAGTATCTAAGGCCATGCAGAGAGCAGAATGCATTTTTGAAACAGAGTAAGTGTAGGAAAATATTGGCAGAAGAAACAAGACAATTGGGAAAAATTGTAACAACACTGGTTAAATAAGAAGAATCCATGCAGTCTTAATTTCTTCACTTACAATAGCAAGGGGTGCTGATTTAGCCCCACCTCTGTCAGTGACAGGCCTGTGATCCTGGGTGTAAGTGAGCTCCTATCCCTCTCTGATCCTGAGCTTTTTTAGGAAGCAATGTTTCTCAAATTTTACTTATTTGTGTATAACCTTCCTGATTTTTTCTTCTTTTGGTCAACTTTACCTTTTTTTAAAGCTTTTAAATTTTTTATGGATACATAATAGGTGTACATATTTATGGGGTATATGTGATATTTTGACACAGACATACAATGTATAATGATCAAGTCAAGGTAATTGGAATATCCATCACCTTAAACATTTATCATTTCTTTGTGTTAACCTTCCTGATTTTTAAAAACCATATCTAAATATAATTTTTTCAACTTATTTAATTTTTATAAAAATTGACTCCCCTTTAAACTTAAATACCACTGTAATCTTTGTGAAATTGTGAGTTTAATATGTTGCATTTTTTTCCTGATACTCATTGAAATAAACCTCAAATTACTAAAATACAAAATGCTCCTCCATATGCCACCTGTCTTACTTTGGGAAACATTGGATTCAATGTCTGAGGTTCTTTCCATGTCTGTGATTGTGTGGATGGGTTTTCCCTGGACCTTCAACTCAGACATGTACTAAAATTACTTCTTTTTTTTTTCAATCATAATTATAGTATAGTTTATTATAAAAAGCTGGAAGTACAGAAATTTGGACAGAAAGAAAAAACACACATTATTCAAATCCAACCAATAACTGGTACTTTTTCTGTATTTATATTCAGTCATATGTCTAAGTTTTGCTTGTTTATTTACTTATTCCTTTTATTTCATCATATTATGGGGGTACAAATATTGTTAGGGTTACACATATTGCCCCTGCTACCCCTCTCCCCCCACGTGCCAGAGCTTCAAGCGTGTCCAATCCCCAGGTGGTGCGCATGGCACCCATTATGTAAGTATACACCCTTCTCCTCCTCCCCCCTCCCACCTGCCCACCACCTGATAAGTTTTTTCTTTTTTTGACATTTTGGTTACATTGTATCTTTGCCTCTCCCTAAGAAGGGTTAGGGGTATGCCCTTCCCCCCCACAATGCTCACCACATCCCTAAGATGTGGGTCTCCCCCTCCTCCCGAATCCCTGGTGAGCACTACCACCATTTGAGCACCATAGTTTTAATCAGTCAGTACCAATTTGATGGCGAGTAGATGTGGAGCCCATTTTCCATATCTTGTGTCACCTCACTTTGGATAATGGGCTTAAGCTTAATCCAGGATAGCATAAACAGTGCTAGCTCACTGTCGTTTCTTAGAATTGAGTAATATTCCATTGTGAGCACATCCCAAATTTTAATTATCCACTCATGAAGTGATGGACACTTGGGTTGTTTCCATGACCGTGCAATAGTGAATTGTGCTGCCATAAACATTCGGGTGCAGTGTCTTTATAACAGAATGTCTTCTTAATACCTATCTGTGAGGATGAGGTCATCTGGAATTTAGAATGGACTAGTTTGAGATTAAACCATGTTGATGGTGAACAGTGGGTACAGATACCCCAGAGCTGCGATCTAGTATAGAAATGTCCATACTTTCACAAAGTATATGAAATACATTAATAATTCCAGACTCCTAGAGGTTCTAAAGCACCACAACACAATCGATGTTAACAACAATAAAACCTCACCTAGCTTTATTTCAGTGCTTACTCTGTGCCAGGGCACTATACCAAGCCTACTATAAGCGTTTACTCCTTACAACCACTCTCTGCTTAATAGGTATTATTATTCCCATTTTACAGATGAGGAAACCAAGGCTCAGAGCAAATAAATGACGTATCAGTCTCCTCATAACCTCCTAATGAGTTGCCACAGGTCCTTTGCTGACTCCTGAAGGCAACCCTGCCATGTCGGCGTGGCTTGCAGAGGAAGCTCATTACAGGAGCAGAACTCTGCCTCCTAATGTTTTATGAGAGACACTAGTTTTGTTCCTGGGGGCCATATAACACAGATGAAGTAAAGTCATTCCTCATTTAATTCTCCCAATTTATAGATGAGAAACGGTGTTCAATTTGGGGTTTCATGCATGAAAGCAGCCTCCAGAAGACAGGATAACAATTTTCTCTTTCCTCTCCAGACCAGCATGTTCCCACTGGTACTAGAGGATGTCTGCTCTAAGAAGGATAGGACACTTTAAGACGGACATCAATGAAGCACCTGCAGAGGGTGGCCAGCTGGTAAGGGTCTACCGTCCAAGACAGCTGAGGGAACGGGAAACTCAGCCTGGGGAAGAGGAGAGGAAGGCATGGCCCCTTCAAGTATCTGCCCAGCTCTCAGTATCAAGGAGGGAAATGGCTTGTCCTGCCTTATTTCGGCGGCCAGAGGTGGCACTTGTGGAGAAAAATTATCAGAAAGTAGGAAGTTTGGCTCCCTAACTAACTGTGTGACTGTTAGTAAGTCATTTAACTAAAGAAGTTCCTCCAAGATAGATGGGAGTATGACTTGGGAGACCCATGGATTTTCCTTAGAACTGAAAAATGCGTGATCACGATGAGTCTCGCCCCAAGTGACGCAGCTTATGGCAGAGTGGGACTTGAATACACCCCCTGATCCCAAGTCCAGCACTCTCTCCATGCCACCACATACCATAAATTTTTTAAAAAATTATACATAATAATGTTTAGAAACTATCCCACATGTAATTGTTTATTAATTACTACAAGTTTCTCTTTCCCAGTAGTCGCAATTTAAAAAGGAAGCGTATGTCTACAAATATAGAATTCTGTAAAGTAAGTAATTTATTAAGTGGACTTCATTGGAGTGCAGAGAACTCCAGTGAATGAAGTTTCTCCAGTCAATGATTCTCCCATGTTGGAAGCAACGAAAAGTGAGGGAGAAAGTGAGACACAGCAGAAGCTGCACTTGCTTGTTCCTGATTGTGAGGACAGGCCAGCAAGCAAGAAGGGGCACCTTGTCTGGACAGAAACCATGGGAAATCTGCTTCACTCTCTTTTCACCAAAGGAGCAACCTGGTGCTCCATGAGTTCTATGTGGCTCTTTTAAAGAGGCCCATGAGGGCTATGAGCTGTCACTTAGTCAAGAAGGAACTGCAAGTTAGGATCCATTCCAAACCCTGTCTATATGTGCTCTGATGGGGCTCTACTTGAGATGTAGGAATAAACCTTAGGTTAGTTTAATCTATGTGCTGGGATTTCCTGGGAACAGTGTTATATTCCCATAGATTCTTATATTCTATATATATTTGAAGACTGCCATTCTATTCTATTGACTTAGGACAAGGAAAATAGCATTTTCCCTTGGCTGACAACATGTGCCAAGTGCCCACCTATATGAAGGACTCAAATTAAAGGGTTCCAACTCTTGATGGGTTAATATCTCCCAGATACCTAAACCCACAATTTAAGAATACTTATGCAAAATATAAAATATATATAAAAGATGCCATATAGATCCCCATTCTTTGATTTGATTCCCATTTTGATGATGATAAAGCCATTAGAATTTTGGAGGTTTTAGAGCTGAAAGGGAACTTGATGATCATTGACTTCAGCCTGCTAATTTTGTAGCTGAAGAAATTCAGTCTCAGAAATACATAAGCTATCCCCAAGGTCACAGTGCTAATTAGTGGCACAGTAGGAACTAGAAAGAGAGAGCAGTCAACCCTGCCTATCCTTGGGTTCCATATCTATGGATCCAAACAAACTCAAATTGAAAATATTCAGGAAAAAAAACAATAAAAAATACAAATGAAAAACAATACAGCATAACAAATATTTATATAGCATTTGCATTGCATTAGGTAGTATAAGTAATCTAGAGATGATTTAAAGTACATAAGAGGATGTGTGTAGGTTATATGCAAATACTATGCTATTTCATATCAGGGACTTGAGCATCCTGGATTTTGGTATTGGGAACCCCATGGACACTGAGGGATGTCTGCATTCTAACTTCTAGGCTAGAGCTGTTTTACCAACATGATGCTGATGACAAGGACAATATTTTCGCAAGAATTCTAGGAGACAACCAGGCTAATCATCAGAGGTCTATATTCTGCTGTCAATGTCCGGGTGTCCCAGGACAAGTAAATGGGCTATTGTGACCTCAAATTCCCTAACCAAAGAAGTGAAACACTAATCAATGCCCTGTCAGACACAGGGAGGGTTCATTCAGACGAGAAACAGATGCTCTTGGAAATACAGCTACTCAAAGAAAGGAATGCTCTCAGAATGATGGACCAAGGAAACGGCTCTATCTTTGGCTACATTAAAAGGACTAACCAAACCCCATACATGTGACATGGAACCCAGTCATCTAACTAACTAGTTCCAATAGATTATAAACAAATTAGGAACATAATTTAAAAAACACTATGCATGCAAGCTAATAGTTACTTGACTACACTGAATTTTAAAGAGAAGTTAAATTTCCACCTCCCTGGTCTAAGTTGTGTAAGGTGAGTAAAATAGCATATATCAATCTATGCTTTTTGTTCTGTGATTTTATTATTTTTTAAAAGCATCCACTTATCTGGGATACTGATTCTTTCTCACGCTTAGTCACTAGACAATGTGCTTTCCAGGGACAAGGACTGATTATTCAAGTTTCTGTCCATCCAAGACTTTTACAGAGCATCTACTGTATGCCCACTATATACCCAGTGCCTAACACAGTATTTGGTATGTGGTATGGACTCAATTTTAATCAAATAAATAGCAAAACCCACAGGCATTCTCCAAAGCACAGAAATCTCAGCATATTTGACTCTTCCATTAAAACCACTTAAATTCTACCTCACAAATCTGAATCATGCCCCTGACATGCTCTGATGTATCTGTGCACAGACCTGTGATGTTATCAGTCTAACACATATGTGATCTCTCAGCATGAATGAGCTTGATGAATACTATATAAAGTTTCAATTGCAGGCTTCCAGACAAAGAAGGCATATTCTATGACCAGACAAAATGGCATGAGGTCCTACAGTCCATTCCTCTGACTCTATGGTAGAGGACGATGCTTTCCTAAATCTGAAAGATTTCCACTAAATGAAACAGTCTGCCTAGGTAAAGCCTTAAGTGTCTAAATGGAAAGTCGGACAGATTTCGTGAGGTAAGTATGGTTTTCATCCCAAGTGTAGCAAATTTCACTGGTGTTACATTACCGACTTACTTAAATCATTTGCTAGATGACATAAAATTGCAGGTAATTACACTACAAATAGTAATTATATGAACCTTTCTTATACAAAAGCAAGTAAATTTGAGCCTTATTCAATATACTGTTAGGGAAATTTTAAATTAAAGATGCCATTTTATTTAGAAAGAGAAACGTTAGAAGAATATATATTCGGGAGAAAGTAGGGGGTAGAAAAGCTTGCTATTCACCAGTGTATTGGAATTACACAGTAGAGATCATGTATTGCTACTTGATACAACTAAATTTCCTAAATTTAAATGATTTCAGTGAGACCTACACACAGAACGGCCTGCACAGACCTAGTCCACGCCTAGGCTCCCCTCTCTCAAAATATTATTTAAAAATAATGTCTCACGATCCTGAAATAACTAGGATGCCAGATGTAAGAGATTTCATCAGAAACTTTCTGCAAACTAACCCAAACCAAATCTTAAGATGCTGCTTAAGAACATCTTCCTTGACACCAGGAAAGAGTTTGGGTCCTGGGTGTGGATTTGCCTGACAGATTGACTGGCTGCTCTCAAAAATGGAAACATATGTAGGCACAATGAAGGAAAGGCTTTGGAAATTAGGCAAAGGAATTTTCTTGTTCCTTTTTTTTATCCTTTGTGTGTCTTTTATATTCTCCTAGCCAATAGGTATATTAAATTTTAGTGACTTTTTATTTTCAAAAGCACAAAAATTGAATGCTTTTGGTGTTACTTCTCAAAACAAAAACCTAACTCTAGTATCCATACTTTCTTTACAATTTGATGACAATTTTTAAAGAAAGAAAAGTGAAAGCTCACACATACTCATTGCAAGAACAAGGAGAAAGAGAATTATTATCATCATGATTATTATTACTAAATAGGGCTTGAAAGAACTCACCTCTATACATCACAAAGAAAGAAATTATCTGGTTTACAGCTGATGGGACCACAATGAAAGTATGATTTGAGATAGCTAAGAGCAGAAATAAATTTGGATTTTCTGCTCTAATTTCACCCTCCACATAAACCCCTCTGCTCCAGATTTGTGCTTTTTCTAAGTTGTTTACATAATGCATAGGTACAGACTTTGTTTCAAGTTCATGTAAGAGCAGATGCCCTTACTTACGGCTAAGCAAAGTGGAAATGCATTCCTCACAGGAGTCCAAATACAACCTAGCTTGGATTGTCTAGCATGCTTAATACAAACTGCTTGCTTTTAGGTCAATTCTAAAATAGAAAGAACATATCTCTCCAGAGGTGCACATTTTGAAGATTATAAAACTTTAAAAACAACCTGTTCCACATTTCAAAACTCATTCCTTTTAATGTCAACAAAAGAACACCAACAAAATAATTTTAGATAATTTTTCAATCTGCCTCCTGAAATTTGCTACCAGGAAAAGAAAAAAAAAGCTCAAGAGAAAATTATTTCTCCGTTTTTTAATTAGTTTTCTAAAGTTTGGAGAATATGAATTCAGCATGTTGTGGAATTATGTCATGAATTGTACTAACAGATGCTAGCAATCCTTAAGTTTAAAGATTGAAAAATATAATATGAAACATTTATTAGAAATACTTTATATTGCTTCAATTTGGTTGTAACTAATACACAGCTGAATAAAACCATAAATTCAAAAGAATATTCAATCACACAGGAAAAGTGGACATTTATAAGGGGAATGAATGTTTGAATTTGAACAAAATTTAAGTGTTTAGAAAACAAATAAAATTGACTATTGCTCAAAAAAAAATTCTGGTGGGGGTAGTCTTGACACTTTACAAAGAATTTACATTTAACTTGACCTCAAATGTCTGAAATGAAGCTAGAGCAAAATTTAAAGGACATTTGTCCTTTTGGTTTTTTAAACACTTTGGCTCCTTCCTTTCTTCTTTTTCTTTTATTAATTTATTCTATTTTTCTACCTTTATACACACAAACCAAGTGTCTATCAAATCAGGCACCAAAAAGCAACACTCTTAAAACAATTCATTCAGGCTGAGCTTCAACAGTAATTATTGATGTTTTTATTAATTATAACGCCTTTTCCTCCCCAGAAGGAACAAAACGAAGTCTCTTGGGTCAGACCAGCAATCATTAAACGAAAAAGAAATAAATAAGAAATTAAAAATAGAGAGAATGTGTTAAAAAGAAGGAAGAAGTACTGCTCATAACCAAACTGTCATCTTAAAAAAGCATTTCCACACTTCAAATCTGATTAAAACAGAAAGCTTCTCTCCTACTTTTGAAACAAATAATTCCACCTCAAATCCACATTTTCAGAGAAGCCCCTAGCTTTCTGCATGATTCCTGCAACATCCCTTCACCTCAGTGAGGTAAAAGCCAGTCACTGTTTCTCTCCCAGTCACCCCCACTGAAGCGCCTCGTAAATTTCAGCATAAACTCAGAACTGTCACCGTGGGTTTAGAAGATAATGACACATTTCAGCTATCACCCCCTAGATTGAAAGATTAAAAAGACTGCCCAAATGTTAGGGGAAATGAAGGTGCGTGGGCTCACTCTGCAGCTGCAGTTTTCAGCCCTCGTCGTCTAGAAGGTTCTCCATGGGTATGGATGCCACGTGGGTATCTGGCGAGTGGGAGGGGAATCACCCTACACTTCTGCCCATCTATTTGCAGAACTCTTTTGAAAAGGGTATTTCTAGATCACTTTGCTCAAAATGCAGCAAAATTCACCCGGCACTGCTCAGGACGCACCCCCGGGGCCTTGCAAGTGATAATGGGCGCTAACGCGCCGGCGGCATTTAGGGGGTGAGTGGGTGGAGGAGCGGGGAGGAATACGTCGCGCGTGAAAATCTCAGGGTGGAAACGCAACCGCAGAACTCGGTCCCGGAGGAACGGAGCAACACCCTGGCGTCTCCCAGCAGCGACGACGGAAAGCCAGGTGGCGCGTCGCGACCAGCAATCGCGACACTCGGTCGCAGCTCAGCATCGAGCGGAACTGGACCAAACCCAGAGAAATGAGCTTTTTCCGGAGCCCAGAGCTGCTCGCGATTTCAGAGAAAAAAGAACACCAAGCACAACTCCCGGGGGCGGAAGACGGCGGGCGGCCGGCCGGGGGGAGGGTCGCAGGCCGCGAGCGCGGCGACACAGGCGCGGCGCCCCCCGCGCCGGCCGGACACGCCGCCGCCGGCCCCTCCCCCGCCGCTTCCTCCCTCTGCCGCCCTCCCCCACGTGCGGGTGACGTCAAAATTCCGCGAAAAAGCCGCGTGGTGGCTCGGCGCGGAGGCGCGAGTCGCGCCCAGCGGCCCCCGGGCGGGCGGGCGGGGCCGCGGCGGCCGTCCTCGCTGGCGGGCAGGCCCCGACGCCGCGGCCCGCGCCCCCGCCCCAGATCGCGCGGGGAAAGCCGCTTTTCCACAGCAAACGCATCTGCAGAGCTGGTTTCGGCGCCGTGAGGCGTGTCCTGAGCGGGATCAGACAGGAAGAGGGGAAACTCGCGTCCTTTTCTTCGCTTTCCCCCAGCGGGGAGTAAGACGCCAGGTGGGGGACGCGCGGCAGGCGCTGCCCCTCAGCCCGCGCCCGTCGCGTCTGCCGCCTGAGCGCTCCGCAGCCGGCCAGCCGGGGCGCCGACGGGGCAGGCGGCGTGGGCGCCGGCCGGCTCTGCCCCGCGGGCGCAGCCCCAGGCCCGCCGCGGCGACGAGGGTCCCGGAAGCGGGTTCGCACCTGCAGGCGCCCGAGCCCGGGGTCGCCGTCCGCACCCCCTCCGCCCGCTGCTCGCCCGCTCGCGACCTTCCCTCTCCTCCTTTCTCGTACTCCTCCACTGCCCCTTGCTCCCGCCCCAGTCCTCTCTCCCAGCCCCTCTGACTTCGCCATCTACTTTAGGTGGCAGTCGGATTTTCGGTTTTGATTGACCGTCCACCTCTCCGTGGAGAAACACAAACACAGCTCTACTCTGGGGGGCTGGGGGGAAGGCGATGCCCCCCCCATTCTTGAGCCCGAACTCGGCCCCCTTCCCTGCCACCCGGCCTGGGCGCCCCTGCGCGGAGGCGGCGGGACTTGAACCCGCGCGGCCGACGGCAGGATCACCTGGCTGGCCGGCAGCCGCCAGGTGAGCTTGGGAGTGTGCGTGCTTAGCGTTGCAGGTTGCTGCAGAAATGTGCCCATGAACGCCCAGCACTCGGCTGCACCCTACACCTACAGGGTGTTGTACACCTTCCAACCGAAACTCCAAAACGCGAGGAGTAGGGGTGGGGAGCCGGCCCAAGAGGGAATAAAAGCCCAATAAAACTTGCGTTCACTGAAGTTTATCGCCGATCTTACAAAGGACAGGATATATTTTTTCCTTGAGGAGTGAAAAAGGGATAAGGAAGAGCTGACATTTGTTTTTTTCCACGGTGTCCAGTTTGGACTTCAAAGCCAGAGCACAGGCGCTTGCGCTTTCTCTAAACCCAAGTCTACACTCAAAGAAAGCGCGCACGTTTGGCCAGAAGGCAACGTGCCTTTCCCCGCGAGTGCTCTTTAGTAAGAAATTAAGGCTTTACACAGGGTTGGAGTGGCGACCCAAAGGGAAAACTGAGTTTCCAGCCCAAGCCTCCGGAGACACGCCTGCCACCTCCGCGCCCTCTCGCGCCCTCCCACGTGCCGGAGCCGAGGAGGAGCCCGCGGTGCGCCGCGCGGTTCACCCTCGGGACCGGTCCCGGGTCGGAAGGGGACGCGAAGGGGAACTTCAAGAGGCGCGCTTGCCACGCGGGAAGCGCCCGCACTTGAGGGTCCCCTGGGCGAAGAGGGCCGCGGGGTGGGGGGCGGTCTCCGCCCGCGACCCTCTCCGCCCCTCCCCTCCCCCTGCCACCTCGACGCACTCCCCCGGCCGCCCCCTCCCCGCTGGAATTTCGCTGTAAAGCAAGACGGGTGGGGGAGGGGAGCGGGAAGGGGCGTGAGGGCCCCGGCTCACTCAGGGACGTGAGGACGCGCCACCCGGGCTTTCTCCTCGGCGTGGGCCAGGCCTCGGGGACCACCGCCCGCCTCCCCCGACCGGAGGGGGCCCGGAGCTCGGGATGCTTGCCCCGGGGGGCGGGCGAGGACCGCGGTGGGTTAGCTATCAGGGTGTCAAGGCTGGGAGCCCTCGCCGGCTCTGTCCTTGCCTGTCGGTTGGAGTCATACTTGAAAATACCTCTCTCACCTCCCTCCTTTCTCCCCGGCACCTTTCTTTGACCCGCTCAAAGGTGGCGTAGGTGAAGTTTAAGTGATTCCCTTATGGGGTCTTAAAATGTAAGTTCATGTATTTATCCGGAGTGACTCAAAAGCTTAAGTCGGGAAGTCCAACTTGCCTAAAATCAATAGGTGATTGTTAGGGACACCAGCTGTGTTCCGGTGAGCGTGGTCCTCAGCCCGGTGTCATCCGCTGCGCGGGGCTGTTTCATTTTGAGTTTGCAACTTGGGTTTTCCAGCGAGCTTTTTTACCTCCCGGAGCTAATGGCTTCCACAGCAATTAGACATTTTCCGCGCCCGCCCCTTCCCTCCCCTTTCTTTACATACACCAGATTGGATACTAATTCCTGCAGCTATTGATAAGGCCGGGGGCGCCCAGGCCTTGCCCGCCCGGGTGCCGGCTCTCTCTCCGCCCTCCCTTGGCTTCCTTTTGATGTAGCGGGGAACGCGTCCTACTAAAAAAAAAAAAGAAGAAGAAGAAGAAAAAAAAAGAAAAAAAAGTAATCTGCCCGGTAACAATCAGCGCGCAGTAGCAGGAGCCCCAGAGCTATTGGCTATGCAAATAGAGGGAGGGGAGACGGCGCCCCAAACTCTTACTCACCCTTTTAAAGCGATATCCCCTCCTCCCCACCCACCCCTTCCGCCCCACCCTCGTTTAAAGGGGCTGGCTCCCGGGCCCGAGTTAATCGCTTGCACCTCTGGTTTATTCGCTCCCCTCCTCCGCCTTGCAGGGAACCTAGCGTACAGCTCACCCAGCCCCCCCCCCCCCCCCCCCCGCCCCGCTTGTCTCCTCGCCCCTGTTCGGGCCCCCTTTCTCGGTGAAGGAGGAACTTGGTCGGCCGCGGTGTGCCCAGACTACCCGAGCCACGCCATGCTCACTGCACGTGCCAGCGCGGCCGGGCGCCGGGCGCTCGCCCTGCTCTCCGAGTGAAATCCACGGGCGGGGTGAGGGGTGGCGGGAGGAAGGAGGTGAGGAAACGCCATCATATCTATCCCCTGTTAAGACAGCCTTGACTCGAGGATGCGTAGAGCACATGTCCGCCCGACTGCGCTGGCGGCGTCTCCACCGCAGTCCGGCTCCCGGGGAGAAAGCCCTCGCTGGCCAGTGCAGCGCGAACCCGGAGGGGTCGGCGAGGATGCGGGCGAAGGACGGAGGGTGGAAGCCTTGGCCTCCGAAGAAAGGAAGGGGTGGTGGCGTTTGCAGGGGAAACGTGGGGAGGCCAAACCTAATCCCTCTCTCGCCCCCTCCCCCCCTCCCGGGCCATTTCCTAGAAAGCGGTATCAGTGTGGCCACGCTCGGCGCAGACACCTCGGGCGGCTTGTCAGCAGATGCAGGGACAAGGAAGCGGGTTTTTCCTGCGTGGCCGCCGGCCGCGGAGGAACCGCTGGCAGCCCTACTCCCCGGCCTGCGGCAGCCCTGGGCGCAGCACCGCGTCGCCCACTGGCCCTCGTAGCGCCCCCAAGAACACGATGGTTTCTGCTCGAGGGTCACGTTCTATCAATCGGAGAGGCAGCGGCCCCCCCCTCCTAACACCCACCCGTTCCTCTTCCTCTCCACACACATCTGCACGGCACAGCCGGGACGCAGTTCGGATCCCTTTAATCGGGCTTTGACACGGCTTCGAAGTTATCAGGCACATAAACTTCAGGGACATAACCTTTATCTCTAGGTATGCGAGGTTGCTATTTTCTTAAACCATCCCCTTATTTTTCACTTAAGGGATCTGTTTCTAAATTGTCTGACCTCACCCCATCTTCAAGTAATCTACCCTCCATTCCTGGATCTTGGGTACATGGGCAGGAGGTTTTGAAGAAGCCAAATTTCGAAGGTCGTATTTTGGCACTATACACCTACAGAACATGCGAAATTAAAGGGAATAAATAGGAATCGGTGGGTTTTTGTGGGTTCCCCTATCCGGGGCCCCTGGCATGCGGGGCTGGGTGGAGGGAGAGGGCTGGGGGGCGGGGGCCGCGTTTGAAGTTAAGGTCGGGCCAGCTGCTGCTCTCCTTAATAACAAGAGGGGAAAGGAGGGAGGGAGGGAGAGATTGAAAGGAGGAGGGGAGGCCGGGAGGGGAGGGAAGGGGAGGAGGAACCAGAGAGGGGAGCGCGACGAGAGGGAGGAGAGCTAACTGCCCAGCCAGCTTGCGTCACTGCCTCAGAGCAGAGAAGAGCGAGCTCGGGGAGCGAGACAAGTTTGAAGGGGAGGACTGGTGCGAGCGAGGCAGCCCCCGCGGCTCTGCTCGCCCACCGCCCGACCCTTTCCTCTCTTCTCCTCCGGCTGCTCTTTCTGCCCGCACCTATTCCCTGAAAACCCCCTATTTAGCCAAAAGAAGGAGGTAAGGGGAACCCTCTCCCCTCCCCCTCAAAAAAAAAACACAAAACTTTTTCAGTCCGGAGAAAGCAGAGGACCGAGTGGTCACCAGCTGGCCATGGAGCTTCTGTGCTGCGAGGTGGACCCGGTCCGCAGGGCCGTGCGGGACCAAAACCTGCTGCAGGACGACCGCGTTCTGCAGAATTTGCTCACCATCGAGGAGCGCTACCTCCCGCAGTGCTCCTACTTCAAGTGCGTGCAGAAGGACATCCAGCCCTACATGCGCAGGATGGTGGCCACCTGGATGCTGGAGGTAGGTCTGCCGGCGACGCTCACTAGGAGCCAAGGCCCCCCCATTCTCGGCCCCCCACGCAGGGACCCTAAGCCCGGAGAGGGCAACCCTGGTGCCGGCCTCCCGGCGCCTGTGCGCGAGGTTACCCCGCGCCCCGCGAGCTGCGCGGCCTCATTGCTGTTCTTTGCGGGATTAATTGGGGGAGTGCGGAGGGGAGAGAGGAAAATCTGGGCGAAGCGAGGCTGTCTTGGGGCGGGGTGGGGGCATCCCGCGCGCGAGTGCCTGCATGTGGCTTCCTCTTCTTCCCACCCCCATCCCGACCTGTCTTCTGCGAAGCAGCGGCCGCTTTCGGTGAGGCGAAGGGGGCAGGAGCGTGAAATTGGGACTCACTGTAGAAAATCAGCCCCCCAAAAGGCCAGAGCACATTTGTCCTAGCCTCAGGTCCCCACATGTGGTCGCGACTCCGCGTTGGCACTTCAGGGGGGAGGGGGAGGGAGAAGGAGAGAAACGGGGAATTCAGGAGCCCCGGAAGTCACAATGAAGAAACGTGTGTTTTAGGGGAGCCCAAAAGAGCCACTTCTTTACTCTCGCCCCGAGGCTCTGCCGAGCGAGCCGTGTGCCCACGTATGCACAGCCCTGGACCTGCCGTGCTTTCGCCATGTTGCTTTGCAAACTCCGGCTGGAAAGGCTGGGAAACGTCGCCCTCTCGCCCTCGCACCCCAGTATCCCGGCCACCCCACTTCGCATCGTGCCCTCTCCCCCAGCCCCCACCTCACGAAGGTTACTTACAGTTTGACTTTCCAGCTTCCTCGGTGCGGAGATTTGGGTGGGGTAGGAGGGGGAGGGGGTGTGTGTAGGGGGATACCAGGGCACCCCTAAAGGAGAGGTCAGAGCCCGCGGGCCTCTTTCCGGGCTCCCTGTTCCCTTCCGTCCCCCAGCTCGTCAGCGCGTCCCCCCGTTCTGCCCTTGTGGGCCGCAGCCGGACGCTCCGCCGCGGCTCTCACCCCTCAAGTTCCCCAGGGATCCAAAGCCCCAGGGGTCGAGATACAGACCTTTCCGGCACCCAAGGCCTCCGTTTCGGGAAGCCCGAATCCTCTTTGGGGTTTTCACGCCAAAAGGGCTTTTCTAGGATATTTCCTCGATTTTTAATTATTTTTTGAAAGCGTCCCCCCTGCTCCGGCTCCGGCTGCCGAGGCTGCGGCGCTCTTCCTCCTCCTCCCTCCCCCGCTCGCCGCCGCTCCCGCCCGCCCCCGGCCGCGGCCCCCGCCGCGGGGACGCCCCGCACATTTTTTCCAATTGTCGGGAATGATAGAGCAGGATCTGGGGGTCCGGACGGGACCAAGAAGTGGACCCCCGGAGCCTCCAGAATATTTTTATTGATTTTTTGAAAAGATGACGAAATCCAAAAAAGAGAGTGAGTGAGTTAGAGTGCGCAAAGGAGCGAGGAGCCAAAGGGAGCGTCGTGGAGCTGCGGCGGCTACTGCGCATTTCTTTCACCCCCCCCTGTTTTGGATCTTTAATTCACCCCCTTTTTTAGGCTCCCTGGGAATATCCGAACACGGAGGGGCGATTCCCACTGACCCCAGCCTCCTTGTCTTTATTCTTATCTCACGTTATACTCCCCTCCCCCTCCCCACAAAAAATTTTTTTGTTTCCGTAAATCATGCTTTTTCATCCTTTTTCTCTTTTTTCTGATACTATTTTCTCTCCCCCTACCAACCTTTACCCACTCCGTTGCAGGTATGTGAGGAACAGAAGTGTGAAGAAGAGGTCTTCCCTCTGGCCATGAATTACCTGGACCGCTTTCTGGCCGGGGTGCCGACTCCTAAGTCCCATCTCCAACTCCTGGGTGCTGTCTGCATGTTCCTGGCCTCCAAGCTCAAAGAGACCATCCCGCTGACTGCGGAAAAGTTGTGCATTTACACCGACAACTCCATCAAGCCTCAGGAGCTGCTGGTAATGACTGTCCCCTTGCTCCCTCCCTTCTGCCCTTCCTGCTTTCTCCCGGCCAACAATATACCTTTTTACCCATCACTCCAAAGTAAATTCTGAGGATCTGCAATTAATTACCTTGCCACTAGAACTTTCCTACTTGGAGATTTCTCTCTTAATAGGAGATAACTTGCTTCTTGTGTTCCTACTATGTACCAGGTACCCTGCTAAGCACTGAGGCTACATGCAAGAATAAGATTTCATGGAGACTTGGGTTGGTGAGATTCATTTGCAATGGTGTGTGCCATGCATGTGTATAGGGAAGCATGGAATATTTTAATGAACAGTGCCAATATTTTAATTAAATTCCAAATTTTCAAACACTGAACTCTGAGAAAATAGTCTGACTTCTCAACACTCTAGGAATGTGTTCACATGATAGGAACGTTATGTGTTATGGTGTGTCTCCTAAGACCCTGGCGTTCAGAGGTAGTCTTACCTATCTGTGAAGTCTCCAGATACTTACACATAGTAGCTGTTCACTAAATATCAGCTCATTGACTTTTAAGCAAAGTCAAAAGTTGGCCTTTTATTGAAGGAGTCTGAGGCCTGCGTTCTTAGCTCCAGTTGGGAGTGTGACCTCTGCACAACCCCAAGGGTCCTGTCCTGACTCTGGTTTTCTGCCAGAGGACTTTTTTCCCACTCAGTCTAACTCCTTATCCCTGCAGCTCCACACATAAGACGGCCATATTGCAGTAGTGCTGGATGGAAGAGCGCCTCCGAGGCCCACCTTCAGTGATTTGCACACCTTTCTCTGCACTGTTTGCAAAAAGGGCCCCCTCTGCCCGCCCCTCCTCCTCCTCACTGGCAGGGCCTGCACTACTAAGTCCACAGGGCTGAGACCACTTTCTTGAACTGAGCTCTTTGTGAGCAGCCTTCCTTTCTGGGGCTGTGCTGCCATCTAGTGGCAGACATGCACACGGTTGGGGGAGGCATCGCGGAGAATGCAGAGGCCTGAATGACTTCACCTTTGAACTGCTGCCAGATTTTAGCTGCTTCTGGTTTGGTCGGAGAGGCCCAGAAAGGTGCTTTCTTCTGGGAGATCTGCTTCCTTTAATAATGGTGCAAGAAGAGTGGCTTGGACTCACCATACCCTTTGAGAAGGAAGGGTTGGGACTTAGAGGCACCTTTGAAGATGCTGGCTTAGTCTCTCCATAAAAAGACAAGGCAGATTTTAAAGCTTGTAAAGAAAAAATTGTTAGAATTGGAGATCAATCTCTTTAAAAAGACAAGGCAGATTTTAAAGCTTGTAAAGAAAAAATTGTTAGAATTGTAGATCAATCTCTTTTTTTCATGGGAGAGCGGAAAACTAATCTTCATTTGGTTTATTTATTTTTAACATGATGGTAGACTGAGGGGTTCTTCAGGACACCCTACTTTTTCCAGGACTAGCTCACTTATATTGCTCCAAATAAACTTGGCTTTTTTTTCTCCACTCCCTGTCTCTTTCTCCCAGAAGTTGGGATGTGGAGGTGTCCTCCTGCTATATGAATGAGAAAGCTGAGAGAAAGCGGAGGCCTGGGAGGGGAAGGGCTACATAGCCCGTTAGCACTGCAGCCTGAGGGCTGGGCTCTGGTAGCATCTGGCCCTTGACTTACACGTGGAAGAGATTCCAGATTCTTAGGATGAATGGGAAAGTGGAGTGCACTGGTGAGCTGGTCCCTGTGTCTCATTCTTCTGAAGATGACTGATTGATAAGCATATTCTCTTCCTGACTACACATACATAAATTTAAATTTTTATTCTTGAACTGTTTCCCTTTGAGCACAATTTCCCATAAGTGTCTCAATAAAGGAGAGAAACAAGATTTTTCATCAGATATGCTGCTGGTCCCAAAGGAGACAGGGTTGTGTCCTCCCAGGACTTGGACTGGGGGATTCTGTGACCAAGAACAAACACCTTCACCTTGCCCCAAATCACCTCCATCTGCAAAATGGGGTTGCTAATGACCATCCGGTCCTTTAGTCATTATGACAAAGGCCTGTGAAACATTTAGGTGAAAGGGCTGAGTGTCACATCCCAAAGATTTCTGCATGATGTGTCAAAGGGGAAAGTTTTAACAGCAAAGAGAAAAATGGTACTTTTTGGCACCAAGTAAAAGCAAGCTAATTGGTTGCTAAGGAGTTGGGCCAAGGAACCTTATTTTGAGCTTTATCTGCATGCATCATTTTTCCATGAGGATTAAAAAGACTATTAATCCAGTGATAGAGACATATACAATAAATTACTACCAAAGGGCCACAATGACCTTGGCCGTATCTTATTGTAGGTACAACTTTCTGGGTGGGCAGGCAGCAGTATTGCGTGGAAGTCAGGATTTGGGGGCTTGGGGAGCTGGAGGGGGAAAGAAATAGAAGAAAATAGAATCTTGGCAGCCGCTACCTGGGTTCTCATTATTTTCAGTTGAGCCTAACATTTGAAACATAAGAAGAGCCATCAACAACTTCAAAGCTTTATGGGCACGTTGACAAATGGGCCCGCCTTACAATCTAGCAGCCACGTCCTAATGAGCATCATTAAAACTGGTCTGGATCCCAGCCCCCAGCGCCTGCCACCAGGTTGGCCTGTGGGTTTTATACTCTTCCCTTCCTTGCCTCCTTTGCCAGGAGTGGGAACTGGTGGTGCTGGGGAAGTTGAAGTGGAACCTGGCTGCTGTCACTCCTCATGACTTCATCGAGCACATCCTGCGCAAGTTGCCCCAGCAGAGAGAGAAGCAATCTCTGATCCGCAAGCACGCGCACACCTTCATCGCCCTGTGTGCCACCGGTAAGACCAGGCTGGGCTGGGAGGGAGGACCAGGAGCTCTTTGGGAGCTGTCCTGGGGGAGGCAAAAGGTGGTACAAACGTTCATGTTAATTGGGAGGTGTAGTGGAGGGGTGGTCTTGAGTCATCTAGAGTCCGGAGTTTCATTCCGAGGTTGCTTTTTCTTTAACTTTATCCAAGCTGCTATAATCTCTTTCACTGCTAAACTCATAAATGGTTTATGAGGACAGGTGTGGCAAGGGGAAAAAAATTAGTGCCTGTTAAAATATTCTTTATGATGTCTAAAGTGCTCTTTGAAGATTATATATACTGCTCACTGGTTGCATTTAAATCTTTAATCTTTTGAGGAAAAGGGTGGCTTGGAGATAAGCCCAAGCGGAAATTTGGGGATGGGAGGGGCAAATATAGGTTAAAGGAACAACGTCAAGATAAATGTGCGCCTGCCCTGGTAAGTGGTAAGGGAGACCAAAGGAATCCTTTTTCACCACAGGGCACTTAGTGCTGGACGGGGGAGTGGCTTTCAGGAAGGGTCTGCTTGCTCAGTGCTGGGTTCTGATGCCCTCACTTCACGTGGCCATGTTTTGCTTTTGGCTGCAGTGCTTGACATGGCAGGTATAACTGGCTTTTTCCATGTTAAAAGCTTCCTGCCCACCGTGTTGCTCCCACAGTTGATACATAGTTCCTACTTGCCCATTTGCTCCAGTTTTCCTAATAAACTCAAGGCAGTGTTGTCTTGCTAAACTGAACCCTGGCCTGTTTCTCCTCTTGGTAGTGACAATGGTACAGACCCTGGAAACTTAATCACCTGGGGGAGAGGTGTCAGGAGTTCGTGTTTTCATAACCAGAAACATTAGTTAAAAAACTGACCATTTGGGCAGACCTTTTGGGGTGGTTCATCCCCAATTGCCAAGAGTGGTTAAATTATATAGGTGGGACTCAGCAGTTAACTTTTTTCAATACCTTGTTACATGTTACTCTGAGTTTGTACAGATGATTATATAATATGCAATATAGTGTACATGCTCTGTGTTCCCAGTCAAAAGGTCAGGCTTTGCTACTTTTCACTGGGTGACCTCGGACAGGCTGTTCAACCTCTCTGAACCCCAGCTTCCCCGTCTGAAAAACACACCTGTTGATGCAGCAGCCTGTAGCCTTTTCAGAGTGGTAGGAAAATTAAAATCAGAAAGACATGATGCATGTGGAAGTGTTTTGTGAACCAGGAGATGTGCAGGTCATACATGCCATGGTACTAATTGTGAAAATGCTGCCATCTCCTGTTTTAACCCTGGTTTTAACTGTTCCAGCCAAGGTGGATGTGATGCCTTCCCTGCTCTGGCTGCCCTCCCCTGTTTCTGGCAGGACCCTGCACTCTGCACCTGCTGGCTTGAGTGTAGGGGTCCGAGCCTTCTACTCTGGAGTCCAGAGGACAGGTTTCCACTTGCTGGTGTTCTTTAGTTCTGCCCTTCTGGACCCAGGTCGGGCCTCATGGCGTGCACATGTGCCTGTGTGCCTTTGTGGGAGAGGCAGTTGCCCTTCCTGCCGCCCTGGGCGGGGCAGGTTTGGGAGCTGCTGTGGACCCTTGCTGCCTCTTGGACAGTAGTGGTTCTTTGGCTTCCTTCCCTTCTCCTGCCACCTGGCCTGGGCCCGAGAGGTCAGTCCCCCATTGACCTGTCATTTTGTCTCCCAGGCTCAGCCCTTTCTTCTCTTGCCATAATTCACTGTGGGTGAGGGGCAGACAGGCCTTCTCTGGCCCTAGGACAGCTGCCTCCGACCCTGAACTACCCCATTGCCCAGCTGTTGATAGCCAGAATTCTGCTTTGACGTCATCTCTTGACCAACAGATCTTTCAGGGTCTATCCACCCCCTTCCTCCTCTCTGATCTCTGATTGGGGTTGGGGTGCTGGGTGGAATTACCCAAGTGTGGGCAGATCCCCAGATTCTGTCTAGGCCCATTCTCTAAAACTGGGGATCCCATCCCCCATCGGTGGCCTTCTAGCCTAGATCTTTGGGCTGGCTGCCAACTTTGGGGCCAGAGTAGGGAGCTTGGGATTCAGGGACTGAGGACAGAGGTCCGGAGGGAGACAGAAGCAGTCATGAAGGCTGCCTTTTGGGGGCGTTGAGCTACCTTTGGTCTGGGGTTGGGGAAGGATAAGAGAACAAACACCTCTGACCAAATGAAAACCATGTGCCAAGTCCTGAGCCTCAGGCATGGACTACTCAGAGCAGAGGGAGGTTCTCAGACATTTTCCTGGGTCTGGGAAGGATGGGCCACCTAGCAAGGCATTTCTTTCTCCCTGATGGGCACTTGGATCTCTGCAAGTGCCCGAGTCATAGAGACTTCCTCTTCATGGAGCTTTCAGTAGTCGGCCTGGTAGCATGAACACTGAGGGCTTCTAGGGAGATGAGATTCCGCACTCTGTGGCCAGGGTTTGATAAATAGGCAAGTGCCCAGGACCGTGTCTGGCAAGCAGCAGGTGCTGGGTAGCTGAGGACCAAAGGTAGGAGACATGGAGAGCCTCCAGCCTGAGCTCTGCTCCTGACATGTCACACCTCCTTCCCACCAGTCCTGGACGTTCTGCCCTGAAGCTGACGAAGCACCTGCAGCCAGCGTCTGGAGGCCCACGGGGGATGGGAGCGGGGGTCCAGGGTAGCCAGCCTTCTGGCTGTGTGGCTGGCTGGTTGATGGGAAAAGCTGGTTGTGAAAGAGCTGGCAGTCGTTCTGCAGAGTGTGTGGAGAGCGTATGTGTGTGTGAAAGGGGAGGAGAGAGAGCGGGAGAGCGCAGAGGGGCCGCAGGAGGGGTAGTGGAGCAGCGGTCTTCCTTTACAGGGCTCCGTGGTAAGACGGCAGCAAGGCAGAGAGGGGCCCTTATGCCCTTCCCTGCTCAGCCTGGAATGGCTTCTTGGGGAGAGATGGCCTCAAGCTGCCTGGTGTCCCTGTCCCGCAGGTCCCGGGCAGTGGCGACACGCAGAGGTGGCGGGGATCTTCATAGCTGCAGCTCCTGGCACGTTTGATGCTGGGGAAGCAGGACGGCCTTAGTGCCTCTGGCTGCAGCTCTGCCGACAAGAGCCCCCAGCCTGCAAATGAGGGAAGAAGACCCTCTGAGATGACTCATGATCGCACTCTGGTGTTGGGAGATTCTTGAGACGTGATATTGTGTTCAATAGACGATTCCAGTTAGTCCAGAAGAGCCAATGGCACTGAATTTGAATTTGGCGTGGGGCTCGAGGAGGCGCCTACCTTCCCGCCCCAGGCACCCCACATCCCCCTTTTTTGCACTGGGAGCCCACTTTAAGATGCTGCGCATTGCTGTTTGTACCCCACACAAGGAGCCCCCTCCAGGCCTCCCCAGCCTGAGGCCTGAGCCCAGAGTTGACAGTGACCCATCGTGCTTTCCCGGTGCCCCGGGCCTGCCTGTAGGTGCTTCTTTATTTTCCATCCCCAAAGTTCTAGGGGGACAGTGTGGTCCAGAGAAGTTAGGTGACCTGGTCCTTGATCCAGAATGGGAGCTGCACCCTGGTGCGTGCTGAGAAGGGAGAATTGAAACTCATCTTTCCACTTGTGAGCCGCTGAGCTGCCTCCACAGCTGAGAGGTCATGGGCTGAGGGGAAGTGGCTTGTTGAACCAGGAGCCTCGGTGCTTCCGCCAGCACCCGTGGGGACAGGCAGTGTGGTGCTGGCTATCTCACTTCCCATCTACTGGGAGATGCGTGAGTAGCAGGCTGCCGTGTCCTCCGCGAGGCCTGTGGAGTTGCACTGGCGCTGGCTTGTCATGGCAGGCCTGCCCCACAAGCACAGGGTGTGCTGACCCTCCTTTGGGGCAGATGAGGTGTGTAGGTCATTCATTCGCTGGCCAGTGGATGCCTGGGTTCTGGCCCCTTTGAGGGGGAGGGGGAAAGCCTGACCTGGGCTTCCCCCCCTCTGCCTGGAGCCAGTCAGTCTCTCTCTCTCCCCCCCTTGTGGTGGAGAAAAGCACAGCAGTCATTCCTGTACTTAAGGCCAAAATGATCAGTGCTGACCTTAACTGGGCACTAAGAAATGCTGATCCCAAGTTGGTGAATACAGGGCACCCAGATTGGGGAGCGGGAGCCCAGTGGGACCCCTAGGGGCTCCTGTGTCATCCTTGGGAGCTTGCTGGTGCCTTGGCTGGGACTAGGACCGTTTTGACTCCTGAGGGACTCTTCTTCCATGTGATACAAAAGACTACCCTGCATTCTTTGTGGCATGTGGGGGGTGACCTTGAGGAGCTGTTCAACTTCTGGTAAGTTATGAAGAGCTCTGGATCCAGAGTCCGAAAGTCTCCATCTTCCCCCAGGCCTAACACTCACAGTGAGTGACATTAGACAAATCACTTAATCTCCCAGGATTTCATCAAGTCACCTGTAAAAGGAGATGTTTGAAACAGATAAATTTTAAGTTCGTTTTTATTAATGTCTCACTATCACCACCACCACCGTGAACAAGCATGCAAACACTCCAGGGCTGCGAGCGGTGCTTGTCCGTAGAGCTTGGATTCCCCCCAGGTGTGTCCCTGGCCTCCGCCACCTGGCCAGGGCAGAGGGGGACGCCAGCGGCTCCTCGCATGTGTGCATTGTTCCCCCCTCTGGGTGAACCACGTCTTAATGAATTTGGGGTGTGCTAGGAATGTAATTGCCAACGTCTGTCTTTCATTCACTGTGTTTTTGTGTGTTTTTTTTCCATCTCTCTGTGGGGCCTCCCTTTCTCCCACTCCCGACAAAGCAACAGGAGGCTTTGATGGGGCCATTTATGGGACACATACACAACTGGATAGTAGAAGAATCCCCAGGAAGTACAGAGCTCTCAATTTTCCTGGCCCCAGTATTCGTGGCCTGCTCTGTGCATCTGCCTGCATTCCAGGGATCCACAATCCCGCAGGAAGTTCCAGTAGTGAGAATGGTGAGGGTGACAGTGGCATTTATTACTTACCATGAACCAGGCACTGTGCTTTTACATGGGTTGTTTTAGTTAATCCTCAGAGCACCACGGTGAGGCAGGTATAATTATTCTCCTCATTTGCAGGTGAGAAAATGGAGACTCGGGAGGAGTTAGGTAACTTGCTCATCTTTACACAATTTGTAGGTGGTTGGACAGAGTTCAATCCCAGGCTGACTCCAGAGCTTACACTCTGGAGCAGTAAACTGCATTGTTTTGGAGTTCTAGTTTGGTGTGGGAGGTAAGCCAGAGCTCAAGGCCCTGGGCCAATGTCTGTCCCTCATGGCAAGGTGTGTGGCTCCTCCTGCGTTGCTCGGATGCCCAGATGCAGCCGCCTGGAGTGGGCCCAGGCCCCCACTGTGCATGGTAGGAGCTGGCACCCAGTGGAGGCCATCCAACCTGCGTGCACTCACCTTCCCACTCAGAGTCCTTGGCCCTGTTGTCCAAATGGAGAGTCTTCCTAAGAGATATCTCTGGGCTCCCTCTGCTAGATGCCTCCTTTCTGTGAGAAGTTCCTTTAGAAGCTACCATGCAGTATGCACCTGGCCATTTATAGTGCACCATGCTGTGTTGTGTTACTGTCTAATGAATTGGTACCCTGGCCTTAAGAAGACTGGTGTCTTCCTTGAAGCAGGAACAATGCTTTATATTTTCGGGGACTCATCCATGCTGCTCAGAGCAGGGAGGAACACATTGTGATGACTTGATCGGAATCAGTCTCTGATCAGTGCATCACTTCCCACTCAGCTGCAGGAGCAGGAGGGACGTCAGAAGTCACAAACATCTCACCTGTCCAGGTGGGTGAAGAGGATAGACCCTCACCCCTAAGTGTGCCTTTTGTACAGCTTGTTGGCATTTTTTACTTAGAAACTTCTGAGAGATTCTTACCTGGTTTTTATTTATTAAAATACCATGAAAAGAAAATTTTACATGCTTATGCATGTTTCTCCCACCTAACAGGATAGGTTTCGTTTTCTCTGTATCCTTCTAGTTCATCCATATGCATGTGTGTATATGTATTTATATACATATTTATGGACAGTCACAATCTTCATCATAGCCTGCATGCATGCATGCAATTTGATTTTCTGCTCCCTTCTTCCAAGTGTGTATTGTGAACATTTCTCCATCCTGTTGGATAGCCAGGAAGCCAGGAATGGCTGCGTAGGCTGGGTGGAGTTTTCCACCAGTGAGTTCAGGTTGGCTGACTAGAGCTAGTACAAGGATGAAGCTACTACAAAAATGAAATGATATTTCATTTGTGTTTTTCTCTCTGCTGTTCCCCTGCCGGTGAAGGAGTGTGTCTTTGAGGGTGGTCCTGGGGCAGTGCCTGGTGCCATGCAGAAGTAGCGCTGCTCTGTGGAGAAGGGTGCTTGTGCTATATTCTGTTGTCTCTTGTTCTCTTCCGTGGGAGTCATTCCCCTTTCAGACCCTCAAGTAAGAGCTAAGCAGAGTTGGAAGGCACCTGGGAATTTATCCTGCCTACTATCTATAAACTCTTTGACCTGAGCCACGAAGGAAGAAATATGTTTTATGACACAACTCAGGCTACGGGTACAAATACATCAAACTGATACAAAAGTTTCCCTGAACAATATTTGCTTTTGCTACATGTAGTGCCTTCTGATACTTTCTGCCCTACGCTATTCCATTAAATAAGAACAACAAAAAATGCCGGTCATGACCCACAAATGAATTTCATGACCCCTGAATGAGTTGCAACTGGAAGTTTGAAAAAACACTGATCTAACCCAACCCTTTAGTAAGAGACAAGTGGGAATCCAGGGGCTTGTAGGGAGGAAGTGACTTGGCCACAGCCCCACAGTCTAGACCCAGCTCTCGTGCTGGTGTTGCCTCAGTTATCTGGGGTGCAGAGGAAGACGCTGGTCTCCAGCTGTAGCGGAGCAGAAATACGGCGCTGCAGCCAGCCTGGCCTCCAGCAGCTCTACTTGTCTTGCCGTGGGAGCACTCTGCCCTGCTGGTGCCACTCTGAGCTGCTGAGAGAGAGACTAGTTCCTGCGCAGTGTTCCCCTCTTCCCCTGTTCCAGAGGGCAGTGTCCCCCAGAGGGGACAGTGAACATTTTCTTAGTAAAGCACAGAGGGAGGTAGTGTCACCCTGTGCAGCTCTCATGCCTGTTCTGGACATGCCCACTGGCTTCCAGGAGTTAATTCCTATGCTAAAAATAAGGTTGGTTTTGCTAGTAGTGGAACAACAAAGCTCTGCTGGTGTGAGGGGTGCTTCTTGGGCTAGGCCTGTGGCAGAGGGAAGCGAGGGCCGGGATCCTTTCCTTCCCCTTCCCTGCCAGATGCTCCCACCCAGGGTCTTTGTGGGCCCAGGGCCATGGGCTGCCTGCCTCCTTGTGTTGTGAATGTCACAGGGGGGAGCTAACGAGGTTATTGGGCAGAGAAACGCTCTCCTGTGACCCATGTGGGAGAGACCTACAGCAGAGCAGGAGGCAGGAGGTTGCTTTGTCACACCGTCCAGGGGACAGAGAAGGCAGAGGAGGAGCTGGTGCCCAGCAGGCTGGGGCACAGCCCTGTAACATACGGCCCTCAAGAGGAGGAGCTGGTGAAGGGGCGAAGGAAAGCAAGCCAAGGAGACAGGCAGACGGCCCGGCCTGCTCCAAGTTCATGGGATTCAGCCGAGATGGGAGGGGAGGGGACGTGCCCACCACTCAGCCACCCATGTCGATCGCTGCTGATGTGATGCTGGGGGCGATGGGCTCACCACTTGTGCTGCCGTGGAAAATGTTTCCATGGTAGAGCCTCATACAGGAAGAAGGGGAAATACTGCGGGGAGGGCTTTTATTTCGTAGAATCAATCTAATATTTTTCCTGGCCCCTACACGCACCTTCCACTTCTCCATTCAGTAAATTCCCTGGAGTCATGCCGAGACAAGAGGTAGTGCACGCTGCAAGATTTGCTCCATTCCAGGACTGTCTTGTCCCTAGGATGACTGATAAAACTGTAACCTCTCTAACTTATCAACACAAGGCAGGGGCACCTTAAACTCTCAGAAGTCTCAGATTTCTCATTCACAACATTAGGGGGATATTTGGGTGCACCTTGTATGATTGAAATGTGAATTAAACAGTATGGAACGTATAAGGCACTGTACGTATTGGTAATCGGTAGCCGTTAGCGGCAGTAACAGGTGGAAGGTGTGGCTATCCTCATGTCTCCGGCATGGACTGAGCAGTCACTGGGGCGTGGTCACTCAGCCCCCTTGGGGAGAGCTCGGAGGAAAACGAGGTGTTTGGTCTCCCAGGCTGAGCCTTCTAGTTCACAGGAGCATCCTCTGTATTTGCCCTCAGAGAATTGGAAGTGGAGGGGGTTAGGACCCTCAAATTTATCCTTATTTTGCTCTTCTGTGTAGCAAACCACTTTTTTTCCTAGCAAGAGAATGGTGCCATCAGGCCCATGAGTCATAAAGTCCAGACCAAGTTATGCATCTGATAAGGACACTGTGGTCACCTTTGGCGCTTGACTAAAGCCCTGTCCTCTGCCTGATCCTTGCCGTTGGGCCAGAAGTAATTGGGGGAACTCGGTCCCCACTCACTCATTCCCTGCATTGCTGCTTCTCTCACTTCGTTTCCTTTTTTTAATCAAATCTTTGTTTGGGGCCATGTTAGTCCTTGATACTTAACCAGAGAATATGGCAAGATCCCATGTGGATTATCTTCCTAAAATTTTTGCCTGATTCCCCCACTTCCTTTTACCTTTTTCTCCTTCCAACATTTGGAGCCCTTGGTTTATTTCACTTGCACAGCACATGGGGTATCTCATCTGTGCTCGCCTCGGGCCTCCCCTGCTCTGTTCTCACCATCACCTCCAGAGGAGACCATGTCTTGCTCACACTGCTGCCCCAGCTGGTGCTCAGAATAGCACCTTGCACATGCTTAACCCCTCGCTGGATTGTGGAGCTTAGGGAGTTGGAGCCTTTGTCCTCTGTGAATTCATTCTGAGCACTCAGATAACCTCTCTTCCTTCCTTGCTCAGTCTCCTCACTTGTAAATCTGGAACAGCCACGGTGATGGCAAATAAGTAAAAAGCTTCTTGTCTGAAGGAAGGACTTCAGGGAGAACGTGCCTATAGTGGAAGGGGTCCGAGTACAGCTGACTCTCCACCATCCTATTTCTGAGTATCTGCAGGCTGGGGGGCTCCTGCATCCACATTCTCCCTGTGCCCTGACCTTCTGCCTCTTCCTCCTTGCAGACTTCAAGTTTGCCATGTACCCGCCATCCATGATCGCAACTGGAAGTGTGGGGGCAGCCATCTGTGGGCTCCAGCAGGATGAGGAAGTGAGCTCGCTCACTTGCGATGCCCTGACTGAGCTGCTGGCCAAGATCACCAACACGGATGTGGTAGGTGGCGACCACCTTCTTGGTTCAGACCAGATGTCTCTTCTCAGCTCAGGGAAAGAGAAAACTGATTTAATCATGATGTGTTGGAGGCATTTTTTTGGTTTCTCTTTTCGAAGGTCAACATCCATGGTTGCACAAAATTCAGCAGGTGATGCCTTCTCTTAAGGCTTTGAAAGCCTGTGCACCATAAAGTACAGAAAAGAACTCAGCAAGCAGGCCCAGGGAGGGCAGGAGGCCTGTTTACTAATTTTCCTCTGCAGCGTGGGCTTCCCAGTGGGTCTGAATTGTTGCTTCATTTCCATATTTGTACACGTTGTGGGGCTGCTGTGCTCCACATGTAGCTCGCGTGTCTGCTCAGACACACCGAGGCTGTCAGGCACAGAAAGGAGAAGGGACAGCTACAGCTAGGAGGCAGCTGCAGTGGAGGGCACGGAGACACAAGGCGCTCACAGTGAGAATGGTGTCCAGCCCTGGCAAAACCTTTCCATCACTCCTGTGCCTTGTCACTTTGTTCAATGTAGCGATGGGTCGAAAAGCACTTTTAAAAGATAAATTACCATACAAACTCAAGAAACTTAGTAGCTATAGATTTTTCCCATTCTATACATGCGGTGGATGGCCCACAGGCTATTATTTCTGGCTGCCAGAATTTGAGGCTCTGAGACCTTGATTTCAACTGGTGGCACACTGCAGTCCTGGGGTGTCTGAGCCAGATGGTTCTGCGAGGTCAGGGAAGCAGAGGCTGTATTTCCCACAGGAGGCACATGGGGCTGCCCCTCCAGCCTAGTGAGGGGCAGTGGCAGAGCTGGGGCTAGCACCTCCAAGCTCCGACTCCAGCCTGGACACTTCACACTGCACCCTTGCTGCAGCGCCCGAGGTCTTTGGGCTTGAGAAAAGCTTCTGGTTTAAAGGCAGCTCTAGAGGAGCGTTGGCTCTGAGGCTGTCGTGCATCACCATGGAAAGGCTCAGGAATGCGAGGAACTTCACCATGACACCCTCCGGATGGTCCAGGGGGATTCAGAGTGCCCTGTGTGGGAATTTATTGAGTTGCGGGATCATGTGACTCGCAGGCCTGCGGCGGAGGCCTCACATGGGATGCCTGAGCAGAAGGTTAAACCTCAGAGAGCCTACGGCTGCTGCTCGCGGCCTTCTCCCCTGCCCGCCTGTGTTCCGCCCTGGCGTTCATGGCCAGCTCGGAGAGGTGGCACAGGGGGAGTTGAAGGGCCGAACAGAACAAGTCCTGGCTCCTCCTCTGAAACAGTTCTTAGATGTGGTCTTAAAATGCTGGCTCCAAAACATATGCTTTTTACACAAGGGCTCCAAAATGCAGATTGAAAAGACCCCTCCACTGCAGCATGGAGAATGCTTTTCTAATTCTCCAGAGAAAAATCGTGGGCAGAACTTCATATTTATAGAAATGGTACGCTTCCTTCCTTTTCTCAGTGTCTCCTATTAAGGCTGCCTTACAAGTAGGACTCCCAGCCAGTTTAGAACAAGCCCTTCCTCATCCCTGGAGACAGAAATGTCAGGGACAGGGGGTTGACCCCCGAGGCATGGTAACCTCTTTCAGATATTTATAGACCTGCTCTGATGGGCTGACCACCCCGCCCGGCATCCAGCCTTCTCCCACATCTCTTTGTCCCCCTTACTGGTTTCACATGGACAGAAGTCACTGGGGATTGCCACTGAGGCTCTTGCACTGTGCCTTGCTTTTCAGACTGCAAACCAGCCTGTCATTTCGTACTGGAGACACTGCGTGCCCTTCAGATACCACGTAGCCAGTGCGTTCAAGTCAGCTGTCGGACGGGGCTAGAGGGCTACAAAGCCGCTGAGCTGTGTCCTCCTGCACAGCCCAGCTGTTGAGTCGGTACCCTGTTCCTTCATGGGGAATGCATATATATGCCTCCTTCACACCAGTGGGGCTAGTGAAACATCTTAACATTAAAAACCAAGTGTGAACAGAGTAGAGTGTAAAATTCATACCACATTTTCAAGTAAAAATTTGAGACCTCGGTGAGTTCCATGCTTACTTCTAGTACCCCAGGGGCTTGCTCGCCCTCTCCCTGCGAGCGCTTGGAGTGTTCGTGGGGAAAGGCTGGAGCCGCCCTGTGCGCACATAATTCCACAAGTACTCGGTCTCCTCCCATCCGACGGCTTGTCTTCTCTAAAGAGCCGAAGCTCAGAGTGCAGGAGAGTGAAAGGACTAGAATTTGGAATGCGTTAGCATTTGGACAGAGGTGAGTTTTGCTTCCCGAGCCCCGTTTACCATTTCACGAGTCAAGAAGCGGCATATTTCAAGCACTCTCCCTCCATTCATTTCTGGAAGTGTTTACTGAAGCCTCGGTTGTTGCGGACTGCCCTGACGTGAGGTGTGGGGGTGAGCAGGCTGTGGCTCCTCAGGCCCCATGCGGGAGGTTGGGTAGGGGGCGGCGCATGGATAAGGGAGGGCGAGGTTCCTGCATTCAAGGAACTTAGCAGTTGTGTGGAGAACCAAGAACAGAGCATGCAAAACTCTAGCAGATGAAGACTGCAAGTGAATGGATGAATGCTAAGTAATGTGCTGGGAGCTATAAATGCAGCAGGAAATCAACTGGAAAGAAGGAGCTCATAGGCCTAATGTGAAACACAGGCCTCTCAGCAGAGTAAACCTGGCATTAGAAAAATGTGCACTGAATCATCAGAATGGAGAAACAAAACCTGTGTACATGCAACGGAGTATTACTCAGCCTTAAAAAGAAATGAAATTCTGATACATGCTATAACATGGATCAGCCATGGGGCATTGTGCTAAGGAAAATTAGCCAGTCATGAAAAGACAAATACCGTATGATTGTACTTAGCCAAGGAACCTAGGATAGTCAGATGCATAGAGACTGAAAGTAGAGTAAAGATTACTCAGGGCTCAAGGGGAGGGGAGGATGGGGAGTTAGTGTTTAAGGTCTGCGGAGTTCAGTTTGGCATGATGCATAAATTCTGGAGATGGAGAATTCTTGTGGCTACACACCAGTGGGAATGAACTTAATGCCACTGTACATTTAAAAATGCTAAATTGGTGTTATGTACATTTTACCATGATAAAATGTATATGTGTGTGTATACACATACACACATTTGTAGATGTATGTGTACATACATATGTGCACGTGCACGTGTGATGTATGTAAAACGTCCTCAGGGCACGCTATGAAACGCCCATAAGTTTGCGTGAGCTCTCCCTTGGAGAAGTCACATGCACACGTGCACCGGGCCACACTTTGCCCCCTGGCCCTCCTACACCGACGAGTAGGAATTGCTGGCAGTTTATCCTGGAGCCCCTGCCGTTCTACGCTGGCACCTTGTTATTTATGATCACTTCAAACTTACAGTGTCCCTAGCGCTCTGGGTGGTAGGCCACGGACTGCCAGGGATCAGGCTGTTGAAAGAGAGTCCCCTGGATTCGTGTGAGACGCCAGATGAGTTTCTCTGGCTCTTTGGCGGCACAGATAGCTCTGATAGGAGGGGCCCGTGCGGCTCTGAGAAAGTCGGTCTTTGTTGCTCCTCTGGTTGCCAAAATAAACTGGAACGCTTCATTCCAAAGAGAAAGCTGAGTGAGGAGCCTGACAGTTTTACAGGGAATAAAAGTCTCAGAGGGTGGTATATTTTAAGTACTTTTTCCTTCCAGCCGTAAAGAGTTGCTAAAAACAGACACGCCACAGGGGCAGTTCTGGCTGTGGGGAAACTTCTACGGGGCTTCCGGTGCCCAGGGTGGGTTGGGAGGTGCCGTCCTGGGTCCCCGGTGACCCTTGTCCTGCTTCCTCAGGCGGACTGGGTCTTCTTCCGTCCCCTCTGCACTCCGCTCGGGCTGGGTGCCAGCGTTTATCTCACTGTTCCTTGTCTATAGAACCTCTTGAATAAGCCCCAGCTTTTACTCAGCTCTTTCTGCAGAGCCCCTGGCAGAGGCGTCGGGGTGACGCGGAAGAGAGGGAGGGACGGAGGGAGGAAGGAGCGAAGGACAAAGCGCAGGCAGATGGGTTTCCAGTGTGTTTCTGATTTGCTGGCCTCCCTGTGTCCTTTGGAAAGCTGTGTCTTTTTTAGACATTAGTTAGATGTCAGGATCCTGAGTTTGACCTGACTTTACCTTCGAGCAGGTCAGTCCATTCCACAGGGCACAGCTCCACAAATTCACTAACCGAAAGGTGAAATTGAGGCTCGCAGGCCGTAAGTGAAGTTACTGGAAGCTATTGAACAGGACAGATACAGACCCTTGTCATCTGGTCATTATACTGGTCTTTTCTGGCGAGGTTAGATCAGAACTCTTAAATATTGCCCAGAGAAGCTTCCAAAGTCCCTTCCTTAGGGCTATCCTGGCAGTTTATGGTCCTGGTTGTCGGCGGGCTATTAAAAAACAATTCGCAGTGCAGGGAAGACGTCTCAATGGCGACAACATGCCACTCGCAGGGGCCCGGTGTCGTGCCCCGGGCCGGGCTGGGAGCCTGTGAGCCTTGCTGGGGAGCTGGGGGCGGGGAGGCGGAATCGCATTGGGAGCTGATGCCTCCCGCTCCTGCCTCCGCTCTCTCCGGCCTCATTTGGTATGCAAGGAAATAAGCCAAACGGCCTGTGAAGAAAGGAAGAATGAGATAGTTTCCTAAGTTGTCTCTGCCTGAGTTGGCTGCGGGTCTGGGGCTCATTCAGCCCTTTGTCCCCCTGTTGAGTGCAGTGCGTGTGTGGTGACAATAGAGTGATGCAGTGACACTGAGGGCTAATGGTAGGAGTTCCGTCAGCCCATTCATGGAGGCAGAGGAGGGTGCAGGGCGCCGAGCTGAGCCAGCAAGCAGAGGAAGTCAGAGGCCCTTGTACGGAGCCGGAGATCACAAACACTGCTGTCAGGGCTGGGCTGGGGCGGGGGCGCAGGAGGGAAGGAGGCGAGGGGCCTATCATCACAGCCCTTGGAGGGTTGCCCGACCTCCAGCGCTGCGGAGTGCCACCTGTCCAGGCTGACAGACGAGCATTATGGCTTCCCTTTTAATCAGCTTAATTTGGGGCATCTTAACACAGCGGCTGGTGCTGTTGGAGGCTGCCGGGAAGCTGATGTCTTGGAGCTGCCGCCCTGTACATGCGCACAGCGTCTTTTGATTGGAGGCGCTGCCGCCTCCCTCGCCCCAACCCCCAGCCACTTGGGCTGCGTCTCCCTTTCTTAGAGATTCTCTGGCCTGTGTGCGTTTACTTAGAGCCTAGAAAAAGCAGAGGTATATAGGAAAAAAGAGTTCTGAAATTAGAGGCTTGTCCTTTTTAAAGCCAGGCTCAGCTTTTAACTGAGCGAGCCTCTTCAGTTCTCCAGGCTTTAGTTCTCTCACCAGAAAATGAGAGCATTTGGCTGTTTGATCTCCAAATGCTCCTCGGACCTCCAGATTGTCTGATTCTGTGGCTATTTGTGTGTGCTATCTTATAATCCTGCCCCTTTGGAAATACTCTTAACTCCACTCTTCTCTTGACATGACCCTCTAGCAGAAGCAGCCTGGTTGGCTGTGAGGCAGGGGTCTTCTTTCCTCCTGGTCACTGCCCCTACCCCAGTCCCATGCATTCTCCTGCCCTCCTGCTGTGGGCAAGAAGGGGGCTCTGTGGAGTAGGTACACTCTCCACCAGCTCAGTTCACGTGTCCCTTCGGAATCCAAGAAGGGTTCCTGCCTGATAAAGGAGGGTGTTGCGGTGCAGTGAGTGAGCTCTGTCTCCAGGAAGGGGGTGCCGATTCTCTCCCCACTGTCTTAGGGGAGCGCTCCACGTTGTTTATGCGAGACAGGCCCTTGCCCTCAGGAAACTGTTGTTCATCTTGCTGAGCTGAGAGTGAGGGGTTCATGTAGTTGAAAGTTGAGCTAATAATTGCCAAGTTAGAGGGAAGTAGGACCTGAAGGAGGGTTAGGCGGAGACCCCGGAGAGGTTAAGTGTCCTGCTGTGTCACAGGTGAGTCTACAAGAGAGCAGAGCAGGGAACTGGGGGTCCCCCATCCCCAGGGTAACCACCTCAGTCGTCCTGTTGTCTTCCAGTCAGAGGGTCGAGGACAAAGCTCGCATGGTCAGTGTGCTTTGGACTGACATTAAGGTGGGGCTGACTGAAGGAAGGAGAGAGTATGCACTTTGCATGAAATCTACAAATCTCCCTCCATTTTGTTCGCAACGGCCTGTGCGCACGTTTCGGCTGGAACATATGTCAGTTTGACTCTTCACACACGTTATCTCGAGTCCTGTGGCTCTGAAAGTCCAGGAGAAGTGACTGCCGAATGTCCCAGTCCTCCCCACAGAGTTTTCTCAGAACCGATCCTTTAAGGTCCCTGCTGGAAGGGAAGGCCAAAGAGCAGGAAAAGTAGGAACATTGGTGACCCGAAAGGGAAGGCTCTACATGGCCTGAAGTCAAGTTCTTTAGCCTCTGCAGCCTGGGCTCCCCACCGGGAGGACCGTCCTGGGTGGTGAATGCACTGACGCCACCTTGTTGGGGTAGCAGATGCGCTGCCCCAGGTTACCTCACTGTGGGGTCAGAGCAGAGCCTCTGAGGAGGGAGAGCCAGGCGGGACTGGCGGAGCACTAGGTTTTCTTGTCTAGGAGCAAGGTCTTCCACACGCTGCACGTCGGGAAGTAGTCGCCAGGCAGCTGTGCCATGTCCAGCCCTCTTTGATTTAAACACACCACATTGCTGTCACCTGATAGGCATTTCTCTTTTAACTTAATGGTTCAGAGCTATTGTCTGTCCACACCTCTCTCTTTCACACACACACACACACACACACAGTCCGTCAATCACCTGAGAATCCTGCTGTCTTTTAATTTTTTATTTTATTATTATTTTTTCAGTGGCAGTGTCTCGCTCTGTTGCCCAGGCTGAAGTGATGTGATACATTCATACCTCACTGTAACCTCCACATTGGGCTCCAGTGATCCTCCTGGCTCAGCCTCCCAAGTAGCTGGGATTACAGACATGTACCACCATGCCCAGTTAGTTTCTTTGTAGAGATGGGGGTCTCACTATGTTGCCCAGGCTGGTCTCGAACTCCTGGGCTCAAGCAATCCTCCCACCTCGGCCTCCCAAAGTGTTGGGATTACAGGTACAAACCATTGCACCTGGCCCATCCTTCTTAGATAAAAGCTTTTAGGCCTTATTCTTTGGGTAGGATTTGTCTTCTGTGAAAAAGTATCAGTTGGAGGCAAGTATATAGTTACCACCTCCATGGCGTAGAAGTGCTCTGATTCATTCCCCCTGCCTCCTGGAAAAAAATTGTAAACATCCCCTTCTGAAGCATGATTGAGGAGCATCACATGTTAGCTTTTTGGATTTAGTTGATTACTGTGCAAGAAAAATAGAGAAAGAAGAAAATAACATGACTTTAAATTCTGAGGCCCAACATTCTGCTCAGTGAGTCTGCAGTGGGTGAGGGAGGGTGGATGGGATGTGACATAGGGTGCCGCCGTCCCTGTCTCAGCTCCGCCACGTCCCGTGGGGTGGGCGACTCATCACACCACGATGCTTCTGGCACTTAGAGATGGGTATTACCCTCCAGCACGGCCCCTCTGAACACATCAGCTCCTCACATGCTGCTCAGATGAAGAAAGAACTATCTATTCAAGCATTACAAGAAAAACGGACGATGAAACTCACTGTCCATCTCAGATGTAGGACCTTCCTAAGGACGTTCCACAGTCGTTTTGACTGTAGTCAGTTTGGCCTTACGTGTTCACCCCACATTAGCTTTGATTCTGTATTTAAGATTAATTGTTTTAAGCCAGGCACGGTGGCTTATGCCTGTAATCCTAGCACTGTGGGAGGTTAAGGCGGGGGGATTGCTCAAGGTCAGGAGTTCGAAACCAGCCTGAGCAAGAGTGAGACCCTGTCTGTACTATAAAAATAAAAAGAAATTAATCGGCCAAGTAAACATATATATATATATAATTAGCCGGGCATGGTGACACATGCCTATAGTCCCAGCTACTTGGGAGGCTGAGGCAGAAGAATCGCTTGAGCCCAGGAGTTTGAGGTTGCTGTGAGCGAGGCTGATACCATAGCACTCTACCCCGGGGAACAGAGTGAGACTCTGTCTCAAAAGATGAAGAAAAAAAAAAGATTGATTGTTTTAGATTATAAGGCTTTAAGGTTTTCAAACATCTACTGAAATGCAAGTGCACCCAGAAACATTGTACCTTTAGTCTTTACCGCCTAGCAAGTAGTGACTTGTGAGCATACAATGCCACGGGCCTTGGAAGAGCCCAGCAGGGAGGAGGGGGACGAGGCCCAGGAGATTCTAATCACTGGTCAAGGGGGTCACCTGGGGTAGAGGATGTGGCCAGGAGATTCCACAGAAACGTTTCAGCGATGTTAGCTGGTCCCTGGCTGCCCGCGTCTGGCTCCATCTCGTCTTTGTTCAGGGTGGTACAGAGACCGTCACTGCCGGTCACACCTGTCTTGTTCAGCACTCTCCCCAGCGCTGGACACAGCGGACCCTTCACCAGTCTTGAGCGAGTTAGTGCTAATCCATACCTCATTTCAAAGAAATCTAAAGAATCGGATTCCAGGACTGATTTGTCGTTATCCATAATAAGTAGTGATCATTTATTGGACTGCCACATAGCACTGCACATATATTATCCCAGTTGCTCTTGACTCTTTGAGTGTTTTGTTATCCTTACTCTACAGATGGGGAAGCTGAGATCAGGAAAGTTAAATAACTTAGCTGCTACCTGCAAGAGTGGTGGGTGGGCAGCAAATACCACCCTCCCTCTTTTCTTCACTCTACTGTAAGTTACAGGTGATATTTCTTTTCTGCCTTTAGATCTCAGTCTGCTGTCATTCCTAATCTTAATTTTCAGTAAAAGCTGTAGTTTGTCTTTTAGAATTATTTCTTAAAAAAATAAAGCCGTAGTTTGAAATGTGGAATAGATGAGAGATAGGAAAGGAAAATTTAGGGTGCATTAGTAATTAGAAAATTTTTGTGCATTAGTAATTAATTCCAACTTTATTTTAGATCTTTGAAAAATAAAGAATGCTTGACAAGATCGTATCCTCTAGGTGAAAATTGCACAGTGATACACACAAAAGGGGGGGAAGTGTATATTCAACTGTGGAAAGACACAGGGAGGTTCAATTTAGCATATTTAGCTAACATATATGCTTCTTAAGAGAGAGGGAAGAAAGGTCACCTGGCAGAGGGCAGAGGCTGCAAAATACCTCCTGGCAGCAGGACTTCAGCTATCGCCCACTTACCAGTGTGAGCACAGTCCCTTCCTAGTGACATCTGTGCCTTGCCATCGAATTCCATGCCACCCACCTAAGAGAAGCATCTGCATAGGGCAAGCACACTCTGAATTTCCCCTACCAAATATAGACTAATATTAAAGCAGTGCAGTGCATGTTCTTGTTTATTCCCAAGTCAGACAGCTCGGGTGTCCAGAATTTTGTAAACACTCTGCATTGTATTTTTATGAGGGTTAAGGAAGTGGTAAATAAGCAGAAAATCAGAGATTTTTTTTGTTTTTAAGGGCTTACTCAATGTAGGTGAGGGTCAGCACAGTTCAGTCCATTGTCTTCCTTCTTATGTGTCCCTTGGGGCTGAGTTTGCCAATACTGCGGCACCTCCAGTGGCCATCCCCTTTTCTCTGCCACCTCCCAACTTTCCCGGGCAGAAAGCATCTGGTTACCAACCAGCCAGTACAGGCCATAAGTAGACCGTCATCTGGACCAGTGCTCCTCAAAATATGAATCATCTGGGCTCCGCTGAAACACAGATTCCGATTAGCTTGGTCTGCAGTTGGCTGAGATTCTGTTTCCAAGCTCCCATGTGATGCCAATGCTGCCAGCCTGGGGACCCCACTTGGAATAGTGAGGTTCCGTGGCACCTCAAGAACATTTCTCCTTTACTTCACCTTTGTGTGTTCTGGAAAACTAGCATGAAATTATGCAAGCTGGATTATATATGTTTTCTTCATAAAATGCTGTGTGCCCTGTTTACCTTGCTAACAGCTCTGGTCTGGACTATTCTTCCTCTAGGATTGTCTCAAAGCCTGCCAGGAGCAGATTGAGGCGGTGCTTCTCAATAGCCTGCAGCAGTACCGCCAGGACCAGCGTGATGGATCCAAGTCGGAGGATGAACTGGACCAAGCCAGCACCCCTACAGACGTGCGGGATATTGACCTGTGAGGATGCCATTCGGGCCGAAAGAGAGAGGCGCATTCGTAATCTGCTCTCTCCTTCTCTCTGGTTATGTTTTGTTCTTTGTGTTTTAGGATGAAACTTAAAAAAAAAAAAAATTCTGCCCCCCACCTAGATCATATTTAAAGATCTTTTAGAAGTGAGAGAAAAAGGTCCTATAAAAACAGAATAATTAAAAGCATTTGGTGCCTATTCAAAGTACAACATAAGGGAATCCCCTGTATATGCGAACAGTTATTGTTTGACTATATAAAAGCAATAGTAAAATGCTTACAGGAAAACCTGCAGAGTAGCTAGAAAGTATGTACGCCTGCAATATGGGAACAAATTAGAGGAGACTTTTTTTTTCATGTTATGAACTAGCACATACACCCGTTTTAGTATAATTTCCAGGAATTGTGTACGCCATTTATGGCATGATTAGATTGCAAAGCAATGAACTCAAGAAGGAATTAGAAATAAGGAGGGACACGATGGGGAGGGAGTACAAAACAATCTCTCAACATGATTGAACCATTTTGGACTTAGAAGCAACTTCGCTCTCAACCACCCGTCACTAAGCCAAGAGTATTGTCAGATCTCTGTATTATGTCCTTTTGTTGTCTACAGTAGCTGCTACCTAAAAAATGTTTTACTTTGCCAGTTGGACACAGGCAATTGGTTCCTAGGTTTCCCGTTTTGTGATATCCTTCCTGCTTCTTCTTCCAAACGTGGTTCGTTGCAGACACCACCATACTGTTATCCAATGGGGATAACTTAGCTATGGGCCGTAACCAAAACTCAGATGAAATGGGGACAGATGGAGACCAAGGGCGGGATCTGGAATGCAATCTTTTCTCTTACTGTATTCAAGAGGGTAATGTGACCTTGGCATCCCTTATTAGGAAAAACTAATTTTTGGTGCTGATTGGCATGTCTGGTTCACAGTTTAGCATTGTTATAAACCATTCCATTCGAAAAGCACTTTGAAAAATTGTTCTCGAGGGATAGATGGGATGGTTTATGCAAATCATGCTGAATACTCCTTCCCTCTTCTCTTTGTCCCTTCCTGTCCTGCCCCAGTGTAGGTCCCTATTCACTTCTGGTATCTGACATTCTCTGGTACGTAGTTCTGGTGCCCCTACCAGGACTCGAGAGACACCCTTTCTGCTGACATTCCCATCACAACATTCCTCAGAAAAGCCTAAAAACAAAGATGTTACCATTTTTATGGCACATCTTAATTCCCATCTATATACTCTCCTTTGGACATGGAAAGAAAAGTTATTGCTAGTGCAAAGGAAGACAGCTGAACATCAGGTGTGGCATTTTGTTCCCTTTTCCGTTTTCTGTTAATTTTATTGCAAAGTTGTATTCAGCGTACTTGAATTTTTTTTTTCCTCTCCACTTCTTAGAGGCATTCAGTTAGCAAAGATGTTGGAGCAACAACTTTTTTTTTTTTTTGCACAATTGTAATTGACAGGTAATGAAGCTATTTGTTAAAATATTTGCATTTTTTAAGTAAAAAAGAAAAATCAGAACAGGGCTACTTTGAAGAATAATTTTATACACAGATTCTGCCTTGTTTCATAGTATGAGGGATGAAGACGGAGAAAAATCTAAGGGTCTCTTATTTTTCATTTTATTTTGTTCAGTTTTTTTATTATTTTTTTTTGCGCTGCTAAAAAGCTAAGATCGTTCATCCTTATTCACATTAACAGTACCTAGCTGTAATGTTTCACAGAGTGTGCTGCTATTTTATAAACATTTTTATAATATATTATTTTACTGCTTAAATTCCAATTCCTGAAGTAGATGGTTGAGATATGAGTTCTTCGTACTGGAAAAGCCCTTCCATAGTTTGTTTTCTTCCGGTAGCATATTCATGATTGTTTTTTCTTTTTGGTTTTTTGGGGTTTTTTTCTCTGATCACATTCTTCAAAGACAGAGTATTCTTTACCTCAGGTTTACTGGACAAAATCAATAACTACAAAAGACAATGATTCACATTTTTGTTTTCATAATACCTCACAGCCATACAGTTTCTGCTTGGGAGCCCATTAGTGTGAGGAACACGCAAGGTGAGCCGGTGGGGCGCTGGCCCTCTCGGATGGAAGGCAGGGTGGATTTGGCCCAGGGTCTCACCCCCGGGTATCTTTTCCATCACGAAGGCCATCAGGCTCCCATTGTGACTCCGGTATCCTCATCATGATGGAAAAAATACATTGAACCAAGGGATCCTCTCTCCCCTGCAAGGCAGACATTCAACACAAACATTTATGCAGCGGACTAGGAAGTCATAATTTGCACTTAGGTACCAGGTATCAGGAAACAAACTCAAAAGATTCCAGCAGGCTGTTGGAGATCCTCCTCTGGCAGCTTTTTCAAACACAGGGCTTTCATGTGTGTGGGGCCCTTTCATCTTGACAGTTTTCCGTGTATCTCTTCCGTTCCCTGGCATGGACACTCCCAGTCTGGGATCATCTCTGACGTTTTCCTAGGTCTGAATCTGTGGGTAGATGAATCTGCAGCGTGCAGCGTTGGTGGTGCTTTCTCCCCCTCCTGTCTCTCACTGCACAGGCAAGCATTGTGCAAGGCCAGGTCCTCTGCGGAAGCACTAAATGGGTTTTAGGTTTTAAAATCACATTGAGTTGGCATGATAGAAAAAATGGGTCAGATGGGTATGGGATGGTAGCTGGAGGCAGATAAAGAGGCTGTTTCTCTGCAGAGATGAAATTCCAGATGAGTCAGTCTCTTGTGAAGTGTGTTTAGAAGGGTTCAGGACTTTGTGAGTTAGCATGACCCTAAAATTCTAGGGAATTTCTGGTGGGACGGTGGGTGGTGAATTCTGAAGTTGTGATGAAGAAAGTTGAGCAGCCAGCCAGTTGGCCAGTGTTTTATCAAGAGCCCACTTTGCATAGCACATGATTCTGGGCCCCAAGGAGTCCCACAGAATGGGGAAAGCCTAGTCCCAGGAGTTTGTGGGAGTTTTTGTGCCTAAAGAGAAAATGAGGTGCAAATTCATTTTACAGTGACCAACTCTTGTGCTTAATCAGAAGCAGCAGGTGAAAGAACTCAAGGAGGAAAGGAACAGGCACTTGCAGTCTGTGACTCTCCACTCTTCTGTAGCCCCCGGGCCCATGGGTCCTTCTGGCTTTTTCTTTCCCGCCCTGGGGGCCTAGTGTGATGTGGGTGTGGGGCTGCTGCCGGGTGCTGGGCGATTTGGCTTTTCTGCCTGCTCCCCACTTAAACAGAAGAAGGAATCCTGGATTTGCTCAAGTGACCGATGCCCTCTCCCTGGATCTTGGTCTCCTTGTTGGAGTTTTTGTTCCAGAGGGGTTCAAGTCTCCACATGGATTTGAACTTGCTCTTTTTTTTTTTTTTTCTTATTTCTCCCCTCCCACTAAAGGGGTTCCAAATCTAGTCTGGTCTTTTTCTACTTTGTTGTTTTTTCATCTCTTCTTTACTTCCTCTTCTTTGTTTTTTCTCCATCATTGGGGGCTATGTTGTTCCCCCAGCCTGCCAAATTTTGATCCTTCCCCTATTTTGGCCAAATCCTAGGGGGAGGAAAGCCTAGTATGCCAAAAATATATGCTAAGTATAATTAAATTCCATGCGGGTTCGTAACAGCCAAGAAGCCTGCAGGAGAAGGCAAGGGCAGTTCCCTCAGCAGAACCCTCACGGCGCCGACAGGCGCGCTCCTTGGAGAAGGGGCTGCTCTCACCACCTGGTTACCCTTGGTCTATGTGCTCTACACTGGAGGCTCTGCCTCTTTTATCAGCCAGGTCCGGGGCACGCATGGGTTGGAGGCTTAAGTGGCAAAGCCAGAGGAGAAAACAACCCTGACAGCATCACACTGCATCCCTTTGCCAGCAGGACGGGCGGCTCTTCAGAGGGAGCTGCAGCTTTCCTGTGGTCTAGCACCTTCGGGGCCTCTCCAGACTGTGCCCTGGGAGCTCTGGGACAGACAGGTTAAGAACAGTAGGCAGGATTGGATGGTTTTCTCAAAGAGGGCAGGGGAATTTTCTCTCCATGGGCCACAGGGGACAGGGCTGGGAGAAGAAATAGACTTGCACCTTATGTCATGTAAATAATTGATTTTCTAGTTCACAAAGATAATGTTGATAGTGTGGGAAATGGAAGTAGGAATGAGGAGGAAGTCTGAGTAAGCCAGCTGGCTTCTAAGCCAAAAGGATTCCTCTTTGTTTATCTTTGAGACAGCCCAACCTTGAGAATAGCTTTAAAAGGGAAAATAGTGCTGAGACAGTAAAGTCCCCTAAGCCAACAAACTCTGTAGCTATAGAATGAGCACAGCTTCTGTTGCTGTGGACTTGGAGCCGTTTTCAAGAGCTGCTCATGCGGCAGCCGTCCATTTGCACCAAAATAGGGCAGGAAGATTCAGGAGGATGTTTATTACTTCCTCGCACCACATGGCTTTTAATGATTCTGGATTCTGAACAACCCAGAATAGTCGTTTCAGCCAGGATGACTCTACATCTGTGTGTCTCTGCTTTTAAACTTGGCTGGGTTATCAGACCCTGTTCTTGGCTCAGGTTTCAAGAAGCCATCAGCACATGTACACATGCATGTTGTCACTGCAGCATTCGGTCCTGTGCCTGCAGCCCACTTTGGGGAAAAAAGTGCCTTACTGACTGTAGCCATTACAGTACCCAATGTCTTTGACAGGTGCCTGTCCTTGAAAAAAATTTTATTTTTATTTTTAATTGGTTTTAGTTCTTACTGCTGGCCAACTCTTACATCCCCAGCAAATCACTGGGCCGTTGGATTTTTTCCATTATGTTCATCACCCTTGTACCATGTACCTCAGATCTCTCTCTCCCTTCTCTCTCTCTCAGTTACAATTTCTCACCATGGACTTTTTTTCTTTTTCTTATTCTTTTTTTTTTTTTTTTTTTTTTTGCTTTAAAATGAGTGTGATGCCATATCGAGTCAATGTTATTCTCTCACAATGTACTCTATAAGAGGTGTGGGTGTTTATTTGGTCGGGATGCTAGAAAGTGCTAAAGTAGCATGGTCAGTGTAAACAAAAAGGTTTTAGGAAGTATGGCAACAAAATGTTGTGTTGGCTATGATGGTGACATGGTATAGCCAGCTGCCTTTTAAGAGGTCTTATTTGTTCAGTGTTAAGCGATTTTAAAAAATAACCTGTTCTTCTGACTAGTTTAAAGATGGATTTGAAAATGGTTTTGGATGCAATTAGGTTATGCTATTTGGACAATAAACTCACCTTGACCTAAATTCTCTGGCTGTTTTTGACTTATAGCCCAGCTGTCCTCAGAATGGAATACACCTGTCTCATGTCAGAACTCTGTGGGTGACACGTTGGTTGTGGCATAAAATACAAATGCTAACTTGGAATGGAATTTAAACGTGTCTTTGCGACAATAGATAGAAGTCATTGTTGACATGCCTTTTTCCTTTTGGGCCACTCCAGCAGCCAGACTGTAAACTAGAAGCTTCAGTCCCCTTCATAAGGCAAGTGGCTGGTGTATGACCAGCCTCAGAGGACAACCCTAATCATTGCCAGCTGCCCACTCCTGTAAGCCAGAAGTTCCCAGCAGAGGAGGTGCCAGAAGCCTGTAGTGCCCCCTCCACATTCTAGGAGTGTCTGGGGATCCCACCCCTGCAGCCTCCCTGGCTCCCAGCTGATTCCTAGTCCTCCCTGCATCCCTCCTCTGAGGCCTGGGCGGAGTCTTTATGGAGTCTGGAGTGGTAGAGCCTGGGACAGGGATGGGACAGTCACCTTAACACTTAAACAAACTGGCAGGCCTTAGGCCCAGCTGTTCTTGGATCTTAGCTTTTCAGACCAGCTTCTTTCCAGGAGTGACGGGTATGCAGAAGGCAATGGCCTCATAACCATTTTGATATTACCGTAAAAATGCATAGTTCCCCATCTCTCAAAGACATTGAAAGCTATTTTCTCTTTTAATTCTGACCTGAGTTGTAAGCCATGAGATTAAAACTGGTCATTGGGAAAGTTCAGATTAAGACATTCCCTACTGATCTGAAGTAACTCCACTTAATATGACTTTTAAGTTTAGAAGGACTCTAGAAATTTCCATTTGTCCCGATTCCCCACTGACATCCACCGTTCTTAGAGACAATCAGGGGTAACTTTTTCCTTGGATATCTGCCCAGTGAAGTCTGCTGGCCTCTTGGGAGTTTCCAGGGCCTCTGGCTGCTGCTCGTAACCATCTCGGGAGTTCTTTTCTGCACAACCTCATGTCCAGAGTCTCCCTCCCTCCCCTCCGTCCTTTTGCTCTGCCGTGTGGGTGTATCTGTTAAGAGCACAGCAACTCTGCCCCCTCTCCAGTCCAGACTGCCACCCAGTGACACCACCAGGTGCAGGCAAAGCTCCCAGAGGGCTGGTGATAAATCTAACTGTCCGGCACATGCTCTTTCAGACCCAGATCACCTTATAACTGGAAAACCACAGACTTGAAACAAAAGTTCCCTTCCTGAAAGTGGAAGTTAAAGATGCAGTGAAGATCTGGAAATCCCCTATCTTTTGTGTCTGCTCTAGGGAGTACTTTTGTATTTCTAGCGACATTCTAGAGATCTGGACATTTTATTCTATACACAGAAATATCACCAAAATTAAACTTTCCAGTTGGCTTAGCAAAAATATTCTCAACATACTGTCGTGAACCAGGTACTCGAAAGCTGAACAATATACTGGATACTTCTCCCCTGCCCTCCTAGCAATAACAGCAGTAAAACTGCTGACTGCGGGCAGGAAGGCTGAGCATCACAGTGAAAGTGTGCAGGACCTTCGAGGGCCGCAGAGGAAGGCGGGGCACGCAAAACCCAGGCCCAGGCTTAAGCAGCTTTTCCTGAGGATGCAGCACGCACAGGCCTGTGGGACTGCAGAGAGTCTGTCAGATGAACATGGCCAACTGAGGCTGAGGTGCAGGAGGGCTCTTTCTGAGGAGACAGGACAGGTTTCCTCAAGCAAGGAAGTTTTAGAAAAACACTTTTGTTTGGATGTTCTTGTGAGTCAACATAGCTTGGACACAGCAGCAGCAGAGTTTGACCTTTTCCAAAAGTAAAGGAATGGGAAGTGACTTTTTAAATGAAGGGAAAAAATTCAAATAGGCAGCTTGAAGAGCACACCCAATATAGTAAGATTTTAAACACGATGAACACCCTGTGCAACAGGATATAGGCAGCCACAAACCATGAATTTGGGGTATCTCACGAGGCTTAAGGGAAGAAGGCTGGCAATGCCAAGAGGACGGGCCTTCCCCTCCCGGGCCCGGGCCTGGGCCACACGGGCGGGTGGCCCGACGACAGCGAGACGAGCTTAGCCTCGTTCCCTCGGACTGGGCTGCTCACCCCACTGAAACTGAGTTAGGCTCTTCCGAAACGCGGCTGCGATTTCGCCGGCGCTGGTTCCCGCGGCGCCCGCTAGGTGGTACCGAGGCCGGCGGGAGCGGCCAGGTGGGCGGACGGCGTCCGGCGGCCCGGGGAGCGCACCGCAGGCCGCTCCGGCCACACCTGGCGCGGCCCCTCACCTGGCTCTCAGCCGCCTCGCTCTGCCTCCATCTGGGCGGCGGGCGCTGACTCCTCGGCCGTCCGGCTTCGGCGCCTGCGCCAGAGCCGGCCTGCAGACCTCGGCAGCTCGCCTCCCGCGGCGGCCGAGATTGTCTGGGGCCTGCTTGCCAGCAGAAGAGGAGAGCTTTCACAGAAAAGTCAGCATTTCAACTGCTCTTGGGAAATCTAAATCCTGGCAACAGTAGGCCTGCGGCGCGCAAGGGCTGCTGCTGAGGAGTCGACTGAGCCCCCACCCGCCCGCTCGGGGCCTGCCTCGCCTCCCCGCGAGGAAGTAGGACCCAGCAAGCCCAGGTGGAGCATCCTTCAACCGTCTCCCCACAGCGGAGGCCTGGAACACTGCCTTCAGTGCGGGGGCCACAGCCTCTCCTTCCCACATAGCAAAAGACCTCCTCTCCTCATTAGCCTTTGCAATCTCCTTTATCTCTTTATGGGTTATTTAGTTATCAAATAATCCACCGGGCTGCGCCAGACATCTGAAATTCCTTGCAGACCCCACTGCTCAGCCCCACCTGAGGGCAGCAGGTGGGCCCAGATAGGCTGGGCGGTTCCAGATCCGCTTCTCCTGGTTTTGTTTGTTTGGTCTGGGAATTGTTCTTAGTTATCACGGCACCATCATGACCCCAGGAGAAGACAAACTGTGACATGTCTAGATCTGTTGAAAAAGTGCACATTTCTGTGGCTGTGTTTCAGTCAACCCATCCCTTCAACGTCATGACTTCACCATCCCTCATCCCCTTTCCCCACCGGCTCCCGGGCGCTGCTTACTCACTCAGCAGACGGGGCTGGTCCCAGGCCTGGCATTCTGTACGGAACACCCCATTCGACAGTGTGTGTTCAGAACTTACTTTTCCAGGGACGTGGCCCCCGCTTTCCTTGATCTCAATGGCTGATGGCAGAAACAAACAAGAAGTCACAGGAGGACTCGCTTAGCGCACTGGCCTGCTCTGGAATCCCCGCCAGTCCCTCTGCAAGCTTCACAACCTTGGGCACATTACTGAGCTGCCCAGTAACTCACAGTTAACTCAGGGCTCGGTTTTGTTATCCATGAAATGGGATTGAACAGTAACAGTTCCTTCCTCTAGGTGTGTTGTCAGAATTAAGTGAGTTGGTTCGTTTCACACTAAAGCAGTGCCTGGCATATTGCCAGTGCTTGATAAAGGTTAGCTGTCCTCACAGGCTAACGCAGAGTGCAGGAGAGGCACTGGGTACAAGTTTTTAAAAAATTAGTTTTACAGACAGGTATTAATCTTTTAGGTAGTCAAGACTGCCAAGCTACGGCATTGAGATAAGAGACTTAGATTATCAGCAGTGTGATTTGTAGTTCTCAAAGGGCTTCTCACAAGCCTCTCAGATACTTCCTGCAACCCTCTGGTGTGTCTGATGCTTCATTTTGTGGCTAAGTGAATAGAGGGTCACACAGCTCACTCTGCTCACTGCATGGAGTTGGGCTAGGGCTGGATCCCGGATGTGGCTGACTTCAAATACGTGCATCTTCCACCATGCCAGGCTGCTTTATTTGACTCATATTTTGCTTATTGAGAATTGAGCTGAAAGAATGAGACTTAGCCCATTGGGGTGGATTGGATGATGATATCACTTATTGAAATCATCAGGGGACGATCTTTTAATGAAGACAAAGTCCAAGAAGAAAGCAAAGGGCCTTACAATCTAAGGCAAGTTTGTCAGTGGATTTATATCCGGGAGATAGCATTCTCTTCCCAGTGTTTTTGCCTTGCCCCTTGGCTATTCACAGTCATTCTGCTCAGGTTTCTCCTAGTACCTGTGCTTATAAATGTAGCTCATGAAATTACATGTGTAAGAATGTAACTATGTTTCCCTAAAACTCAAGTTTTAACTGGAAGAATTAGAATCTCAGGCCATTCTCAGTTTTTGTTCCCGTTTTCCAGTTCGGGTTTTCTGAGCCCCGGCACTCAGGGTGGGGACTGAGGGCGAGGGGTAGGGACAGGATCCCCCAGTTTGTGCCTGCAAAGCCCTTTGGGCATCAAGGACATTTGCATACTGACATAAGTAAATTCTTAAACTTTTTGTGTTGATGTTTGTAGCCACTAAAAACTGAAAGTGGGTGAGGATTAGCCCTTCCCTCACAACTTTGCTGTTAATTTACAATGAAAACAAGTCTTTGACTTACTTTGAGGCACATGTATACAGATGTTTAGCAGACAAGCATGGGGTCCTACACAGCTCATGCCACCTGTGACAGCCCAGGGCTCTGTCTCCACTGCCATCCTGCATGAAATCTCCCTCCTCAAGGCAGATGTCCCAAAGTAGGATCCTTTTATCTGTAGAGTCAGTCAGTAACAATGACCAGAGGCCTCTTAATCCCATGGTTGGACACAGCATTGTTACAGTTCAGGCTCAGCAGAACCCTGTGGGTACAGGACACAGTCCCCCTGGGGGCCTTACACTGTTCATTCAGAGGAATGTCCCCAAGATGCCTGAGTAATCCAATACACCTATCTTGATTTCAATGAGGTCCCCTTCGAACTTGACAGGCCGTTGTTTTCACCAATAAAATCTCATTTCTCAAATTCAAGATACCAATTAGTCAAGTGTCCATTATCCAGCAAAGTACAGATAACAGAAGTTCTTGTGAATGTAGATGTCTTGATTAGGACAGCAGTAGACCATCCCTAAATTATAAATTCTTGATTAGAATGTGTTACAGACTGAATCTGGTGCCCCCTTCAAAATTCATATGCTGAAATCCCACTCCCAAAGTGAGGTATTAAGAGGCGGGGCCGTTAGGAGATAATTAAGTCATAGGGTGGAGCCCTCATGATTGGAATTAGTGCCCTAATAAAAGGGAGCCCAGGGCGCTCTCTTGCCCTCTTTCTGCTGCCAGTATACAGGAGAAGTCAGCAAGCTGCATCTCAGAAGAGAGCCCTCATCAGAACTAGACCATGCTGCCACCCTGGTCTTGGACTTTCAGTTTCCAGAACTATCAGAAATAAATGTGTATTGTTTAAACCACCCCATTTATGGTGTTTTGTTTTAGCAGCCCAAGCTGATTAAAATAAGACTTCTTATAGCACCTGGGCTATAGCCAACCTGAAATATTTTGAAGAAAACTGCAGCGATTATAACCGTGATTTTCTACATGATGTTTTTGCTGCTCTCAGATGCAAAGGGAATTTCTGCTGTTCCTATACCATGCTGGGGCTTGGGGCCAAGGGATTGTCAAGGCTCTGTCTAGGTGTACTGCATGGCCACTACCTCTCTGGGCCCTTGCCACCTCCCAGGGCTCTGCCTGGGAAAGAGTCATGGATTCTCCTTTTCTCTCAAACCCCCAAACTATGTCACTTTAAAATATATATATATTCACATCTAACCATGTGTGGTGGTGTGTGCTTGTAATCCCAGCACTTTGGGAGGCTGAGGTGGGAGCCCAGGAGTTAGAGGCTGCAGTGAGCTATGATCGCTTCACTGTACTGCAGTCTGAGTACAGGGGGACAGAGTGAGACCCTATCTCAAAAACAAAAAACAAATCTCATCTCTATTTGTCCCTATTCCTCAGGGACCCACCAATATCTATGTTTTTATTATTTATCCTCCAGCCCCCCTCAATCCCCCACTAAGCCCAGAGACTCTTTCTGGTTCCGGAGCAGGTAAGCTTTGTTCTTCTCATCGCAGTCTCCCAAACCTTTACTGTGTCAAGCTTCCTTTCATCATCTCACAGGAAGAGACCTTCTTTTTCTTGGCTCCTTGTGGTTACCTTCCTTGACTTGAAAAAGGGGACATGGCATGAAGAGCCCAGAAATGTAGGGCAAAAATATTGGAAATATTGGACAGGAAATGCTGATTAATATTTCAAAGGCATCACCCTACCTGGATGCAATAACCTGAGGCCCGCCTGGGCGAATGCTGTGCTCAGGATCACCAGCAACGTACCCATAAAAGTGCAAGAGAACTCTCTGCTTCTGCAGGTTTCCATTCATTGCTTACCTCAGTGAGCCTCTGGACATGCTGGCCAGTGCTTTCTTGAAAAGTCTCAATGTTTCAGATATTTTAAAAGCAGTCACTCACTTATATTTTTCATATGTCACTGTAAACTCAAAATGAAGACACAATTTGTTTTGATATGGCACTTCCTAGGTATTAGCGCCAGGACACCAGATTTTAGGACCTAAAGGTCTTCTCCTTTCCTTAGCATTCTGTTGGGGCTCTGGCAAAAGGAAGAGCTTTGGCCTTTGCAATCAATATCCCCCCAGTGCTTGCTACTTGCCTGAGATATCACTAACTGTATCATACATTTATTTATTACATACAATTCTCTGAGTCAGGATGCTGTGGTGGGAAAAGGTTTACTTAAGCAAGAAAATCTGGGTTTGAACCCTAGGGACGCCACTCATTAGCTCTGAGCCTCTGCTTGTTCTTTTATAAAATAGGAAAGCTTGGTGGATTATTAAAAGCATTAAATGAGGTTGTCTATGCAAAGTGCCTAATACATACAAAGTTCCAATAAGAATCAGCTAATCTGAGCATATGCAAACACATCAAGGGCCATGTTACTTCTCTTTAAAGGCTAATGTTATTTTCCCAAAAAGGCAGAGGTGGAGGTGGATATGGTTTTTCTCTGGATCTTGATGAGGAGACGACTTGTGATGGCACAGCAGTGAAACTGTAAGCATCTACGACTTTCACAATATCTCCTCGAGCTGCTGCCATTCTCAGCCCTGCTAAGCAACAGGCTAACAGGCAAGGCATGAAAAGGGATTAGTGGATGCATATATGCAAAGAAGGGGGGTTCCTCAGAAGCACGGCAGGCTGAGAAGGCATCCTTGACTGTCCATCAGTAGGAAAGCTGGCTTGACTGGCAGATGTAATTTTTTTGGAACCAGTAGTAATGGAGAGCTATTGGTGACAGATGTCAGATGTTGGCAGAGTGGCTGCCAACACAAATCTCCCTCCACCTTCAGACATCAAGCTGATGGAGGACTGGGCACAGTTGGACTGACAGTCCCTTCTTGCTTGGATCATTGGTCACATTATTATTTCTCAGTCGCTGAACAAAGCAGATGGTTTACCATGTATTTGTGATTTTCTGTTGGCCTAGAAGTTCTGTCCTTCCATCAGGGTCCAGCATGTAATCACTTATGACAGTGGGTGGAGCAAGAAAATCCCTGCCAGTTAAAGTCCAAGACATTCTCTTTTATTAAGTCTGCATAAACCTCTATAATTCCAACTTAAAAGTAATAGAAGGAAAAGGGAAAGTAGTGGTGTTAGAAATAACTTGAGTAATCACACAAACCACAGCTCTCAGTTGGTCTCGAAGACTCTTGGTCTGTGCTATGTGATGTCAGTTTGTCCGATCACTTTTAGTCTTAAACTTAAAATCCCCTTGTCTCTATTCTGGCAAGCCTTAAAGAGCTTTACCTTAGAATCAGAAACTGATATAATTAAAAGTAAACAAAATAAACACACATACCCCTCCACTAAGATTATTTTTTTTAATATTCAAAGTTAAACTCTATTAAACAGTCATAATAGTAAGTTGCCTTGCATTAGTATGTACGAGTGACCACATATGTGGAACAATATATATGTTCTCTGTCACCCACCTGCCAGATAATTTACTTTGTGAAGGACATCTCGCTTATTTACATGTATATAACAGGAAACAAATCCTTTAGTAATAGAGCAGAACAAGCATTTTTAATAATACAACGATCACCTAGAGGCATCCTTGACATAAATGACATGTTTCTTCTTGTCTTTTTCTTAACATGTATTTTTCTTAAAAATCAGGCTCACACTGGGCATTTTTCTGCCCTTCCTCCCCCCCATTTAATCACATATGAGAGAAATGTTATCATATCATTAAATATTTTTAAGAATATGATTTATAATGATAAATATTGGTTGGATTCCTGCAATGTATTTGGTACTATTCTAAGCACCAAAGACATAGAAGCGAATAAGATAACTCTTACCCTCAAGGAATTTATACTCCAGTGAAGAAAGACAGGCAATAAACCTGTAGAAACAGTAAATAAATCATATCATTTTGGATCTAAGTCTTTGAAATAGGATGATGGACAGGACTGGGCAGGCTACTTTGCTTGCAGGAAGCTCTCTTGAGAATGAGACTTTTGAGTTGATGCCTGTCTAAGGCTGAGAAGGAGATAGTCACACAACTATTTCGGGAAAGAGCTTTGCAAGCAGAAGGAACAGAAAACACAAAGACTCTGAGATAGGAATGAACATGACTTGGTCTGGGAACAGAGAGAAGCCCTGATGGCTGGGGCTGGGTGAGGAGGGGGAGTGAGGAGACAAATGGGACGGAGACTCACGGAGGGGCCACATCACGGAGGCCTTGCAGGAAATCAGATCTTATTCTAATTGCAGTGAGAATCCACTAGAGAATTTTTTTGAGAGGGAAGGACATGATGTGATTATAGGGACATCACTTTGACAGCTGAGTCCCAGGGTAGAGGCAGCAGAGCTATGTCAACAGGCTGTCATAGTCATGGGGACAGAGGCAATGAGGACTCAGCCCAGGATTTCGGAAGGCCACAAACCAGTGGCAGCCTCAGGACATAATTTGGTGATAGAGCTCATGGAAACTTTTTTTTTAGGGTTTCAGATGGATAGCTTTTATTATTTATTTCCTATTAAAGATGTGTACAACACAATGAATATGCTTGCTTCAGATATATTTAGAACTCTGCATCCTATAATGAATGAGTCCATCTTCTTCACAAGCACACACAAAACATTTATACAAAATGACTATGGACTAGTCCACAAAGTAAGTCTCCAAAATTTTCAAAAATGTAAACCTTTAAAAATCTTTGAAGTTCTAGAAATTTAAGTCTACAACTATTTTAATATTAGTATCAGAAAACTCCTAAGGAAAAAAAAAACCTTTCAACATTAAAAAATGAAGCAAATAAGAACGCAAATTTCACTGACTCTAACAGCAGGCCAGCTTTTGGTCACAATGTAATTAATTTCATTCTTAATGCTATAGTTGAAAGTATTTAAAGGCCCAGGGAACTGACTCCAACCCAAATTCTCCTCCCACTTTCCAAGTAGATCAGGCATTTTTACAGTTGTCTCATCCTCATTGAAAATTAAATTTAGTGTAATTAAATGTTTATTTGAAAATAAGAGTATGCAGTACTCACTGCACTATTAAGCCTATCAAAATCTAGGACAACTTTGATCAGGAATGTTAGGTTGAGGTAAAGAATCAAGGATTACATGAGCAACCATGTATTAACAGATTGTGTTACCATTTACTGAGATGAGAAAGACTTGAAGAGGAGCTGTCTTTGGAGGTTAAAATCAAAGATTCTTTGTGGACAAAGTTGGCTTTGAGAAGTCTATTAGAGATCCAAGCGGAGATGTTGAGTAAGTAACTGAATAAATGAATAAGGAGCTCAGGGGAATCCAGGCTGGGGATATAAACAAGCCTATACACCAGGTAGGATCATCTAGGAGGATGCATGGTTGAGGAGAAAGAGGGTCAAGGGCACAATCCTGAGATAATCCAATATGCACAGTACTTATGGCATTGTCTACTCACTAAACATCGTGTTTACTCCCACATTTCCCATCACCTTTGCAGTTAGGTAGGGCCATGTGAGCAGCTCTGGACAATCAATGAAGGAATCAACTAAGAACTGGTTCAAGACCCTCAATTTCTCTCATCTCCTGCCTCAGCAATCATGAATTCTTGTGTTAAGGTCAACATGTCTGTCAACTCTGTTACCTGAATGACTGTGGCCCAAAGATTCTTTCTGATCCATATCATACATATAGCATGAAAGAGAAATAAACCTTTATGTATGAAGCCACAGAAATTCCAGGGTTCATTTGTTATCTCAGCATAACTTGGCCTATCCTGATTAATTCAGAATGCCATTATGTGGTGTGATGCCTCAAGAAAGCATCATTTTCATTGAAAAAGAGGCATATGTGATTTGATAGGTTGTCAGCAAAAGTATATCAGTGGTTATTTCTAGCTTCTATCTAAAGTTTAAGTGAACTCCATGTGCATTTTATTAGTTGAAGGGCAATCCCTGAATTGTTGCATTCAGGACAACGTCCATTCTTCCAAAGATGCTTCATTTCTCAACTTATTTTTGCTACCTGGCTCTTAAAGTTTATGAATACATTGGTTTTTAAAATGTATTTCTTGGATAATTTAAAAAATTAATATTGGTGGGTGCTTTATAACTTTCTAAATTTCTCCCAAAACAATAATCTCCTCCCCTATGTTAGCTTTTTGTAGATGTATGAGTCATTTGACTATTGATCAAAATAGATATTTCTCATTCTTCATTTGACAGATTTTAATTGAGTCTCTACTTAGGAGCCAGGGAGGTAATGAAAGACAGCTAGCACTTACACTCATGGTTTATAAGTTGTTTTTTTTTTCCATGGTTTATAAGTTTTGATACAAACTACCTGGAGTACACTTTATCTGGTGTCAAACTCAGTTGAGATTTTAAGAGATGGGAAATTTTTAATAACCCTTACCTTGCAGAGTTATCATGAGTATTAAATGAGACAAAGTGGAAAGCTATTTTTATTCAGGCTTTAGAAATACACTTAGATCACCTTAAAAAAAAGAGATTTTACTGTAAAAAGTAAAAGCTATCAGGCATCTGGTACTGTGGCAGCTCAAGGGACTAGTGACCAGGTACTCTTTGCATTATTCACTTATGTCTGTGTCTGTGTCTACTTAGTTCTTCCATTACCTTTGCTTGTTCATACCCTCTCCTCTGTAAATATTTCTCAAAGTTATTTATGGTTTCTGCTTTTTCATAACTTCAATCAATATCCCCCCTCATAGCCCTAACTTTATCTTATAGTTTCTTTCTCCCATCCAAGTACTAACCAGGCCTGACCCTGTTTAGCTTCTGCGATTAGACAAGATCCAGCACATTCTGGATGGTATGGCCATAGGCTACCTTATTGTTTCTTTCTAAGCTTTCTGCTTCCACCATCACAGATAACTACCTAATTAATTTCATCTTTCAGTTGAAATTTCCAGGAGGATTTGTTGTACTGATTCATTCAGAACATATATTTGGAATTTCTACTATATACAGGCAATGTACCCCCATTGTAGTGTGGGCCCCACTATTAGGGCTTTCTGAATTATCTCTCCACTCTCATCCTGAAAATGCTTCCTGCTTAGCTGGGAGCTGTTAGAGATGCTGAATTCAGCTCTCACTTCAGACCTACTAAATTAAGAATCTGTGCTTTAGCAAGATCCCCAAGTGACTTGTGTGCACATTTAAGTTTGAGAAGCAATGCTTTAAACTTCCAGCTCTCAAAACTGCTGCCTGTATATTGGAAACAGCTGGGAATTTAAATAGTACACATACTTATGCTTGGGTCTTTGCTCTAGAAGTTAAGATTTGGTTTTTCTAGGGTGCAGCCTGGCATTCAAAAGATCCCTAGATGATTCCAATGTGCAGGTGTGTTTGAGGACCTCTGAACTAGTCCTGTGTCACCACTGACCAGCTGTGTGATCCTAGACAAATTGCTTAGTTTCTCTCTAGGCCAGATTTCTCATTTAAGTGAAGCTATAGCCTATCTTCCTACCTTAGAATTGTTCTGAAGGCCAAATGGGATAATACATGTGAAACTGTTCTGAAATGTGTGCCAATGAATCTAAATATCTCATGTATCACTTAACTGCTCTAAACTTATCTTCTGATAAATAAGTGAGGATTCAAGGAAACAAATTAATTATCGTCAAATATGAGAATTTAGGTAAAAATGTGTGGAAGACAATGCTACCTAGCTAACATTATTAAGTTGTATCTATGTCATTGCTAGGTACTGTTATCCCAGTTACCTATCATATAGCTAAGGATTAGAAGTTAAGTAATTCTCTCAAGGCTCTGAAAGCTGTTAAAGAGAAATTATTGTTAAAAATGTCGAGGAAGATTTTATTCAAGACTATTGCAATAGGGGAGAGGGACTGAAATGACTCTAGAATAAAACTGGCACCAGTGGAATTCTATGGGGGGGGGCAAGATGGAAGGGGTGAGGGAGAAGATGGAAAATTACTAAAAGGAGCTTGGTGAGGTGTTGAGGGTGAGGGGGAAGGGGAACTTGACTAGATATCAAGGGTGTTGGAAGAGGAGCTTGACGCAGTATCAGGAGTGAGGGGACTCTTGATAAACTGGCTTAGCAGGATTCTTTGGTAAAATCGGGTTCAGGGTGAGGCCGAGTTTAGAAGAGGGCTCAAAAGAGCCTGACTAAAGTCTGATCAAGGAAGGAGTCTTTGTCAAAGCGCAGTTGGGACTAAAACTGGACAGGTTAAAGTATATAGACCTTGCTGTCCCTACTTCCCCAAGGTGAGGGATTTACAGCTAAGTCTCACAGAACGCAGTTTGGCGCTGTACACCTGCGAGGTTTCATCCACTGGGCAGCTATAAGACTACCGTTTGCATTCCAGCTCAAATCCGGTCAACCGCAAATCAGAGCGTCGGCTTTCTTATCTACCCTGAGTCTGCAGGCTACAGGCTTGCCGGGGCAAGAATCCCAGCGCTGACTCCGGGGGCGGGGCCCGCATGCACCTGCTCCGCGCCAATCACAGGCCCGCGCGCAGGGGCGCATGCGCCATAGCCATGGGCGGGGCCTCATCGCTGCCCAGTCTCCTCCGACCTGTCGGCCTCCCACCGCCCTGATTGGTCTTCGGGGAATGACGCACCTGGCCGCTTCGGCCTATAGCGGCGGAGCCGGCCGGCGGCTTGGCGGAAGTGGTGTGGGGGAGGTGGTCGCGGGGTGCGGGCGCGGCGAGGCCGGACGCGGGCGCGGGCGCTGGAAGATGACTCGCTTCGCCCTGACCGTTGTCCGGCAGTGAGTACCGCTGTCGCAGGGTGCCTTTCTCTCTCTCTCTTTCGAGTGTGCTTCGGAGTGGAGGGGACACTGTCGTCCCCTTTGGTCCCCGCTTTCTCGACCCTCGGAGGATTGGCTTGGAAGGGGCTCTTTTCGGGACGCTTTGGTTTGGGCTACCCCTTCTCTTGCCCCAGCAGCCCCTAGTGAGGACGGTTGGTCTTAGATACCGTCACTCTCGTGTTTTCCGATGAGGAAAGTGAGTTCCAGAGGAGGAAATGATTCCTCAAGGTTCCCAGCCACTTGATGGCAGAGCAAAAGCTGAAGAAAGACAACCATGTCTCCGGAGTGCTCTGGGCACCGTTTTTGCTCCCCAGCAGATTCCGAAGAGTTTGTAGAATTGCTCGTCCATGGCTGGTATTTTTGATGCTGGCTGCCTTGAGCTCTCCCCTTTCTCCGTCTCTGCTGTCCCCCTCGGTTCCCCAGGCAGTCAGTACCACAGGCATATGTTTTGAGATTTGTTTCTTCCCCCAAGAGGTTACGGTTCTGGGAGAGAAAAAAAGGGCCTCCGCCCTTGGCTCAGCAGACCGCATCACCATTAACAAATGTTTTTATCATCATAAATTACATGGAGCTGAATGCTGATATGTCTTTATGCCTCTTATCTTTCTTCTCAACACATATTTGCCAAGTGTTAATGGGAGGTGAAATTCAGGGTGGTTAAGAGTACAGATTTTTTAAGCCGGATAGACTTGGATTGGAATCCATGCTTCAGTTTAGGAGCCAGATAGCCTGGGGCTCAGTTAAGCGACTTAATCTTTTTTACCTCAGTTTACTGACATACAAAACGAAGATAATGAAAGTACCTATGTCATTGGGTTATTGTGAGAATTAAAAGGGGGAAAGGTAAATTGAATGGCACAACAGAGGGGAAGAAATATATCTGAAGATTAAATAATTTGTATTTCTGTAAGGAGAGTTCTAATAAAAAGGCAGTTGATTCTCAAATATGTATGCATAGTTTGTCAGACCAGCATTTTGAGTAGGTACTGTGTACCAGTGGACTGGGTTATACAGTAAATAAGATACCCTTTCTGCCTTCATGGAGTTCACAAGGAATACTAATACGATTTAACATTCATTGTCAGGATGACTTTAACTGCTATCTTTTCTGTCTTCTCCTTCCTTTATAGGAAGATAATCTTGGGAATCATCTGAAATTGTCCTTTTAGGAGTCACAGATTTTTAATGACTAAATTAGAAATCTAGTTTCTTTCTATCTCTCACCCCCCCTCCATTTTATAGAATGCTTTGAGAGAATTCTGGACTGACTTAAGGTTGTACAGCAAATTGGTAGCAGAACAGGAACTAGACCCCTGAGAGTTCTTTCTTCCAGTCTTAGAGCACTTCCTGGATGCCTGCCCCAGCTAGCACCGTGTCAGACATTTTACTGAAACTCAGGAGTTGTGGGAAATCTGGGTTAAGGCACCCCTTGAAAAGTCAAGTGATTCCTATTTAGATTCTTAATAGACAACAGTAACATATGTGAGTATTTCATTCTCTTCCTGCTGCTTAACAAGGCTTGACTGTGGAGGCCCTCATAGGAATCATTTTAAAAAGAAGTGTTGGCCAGGTGTGGTGGCTCACGCCTGTAATCCTAGCATTTTGGGAGGCCGAGGCAGGAGGATTGCTCAAGGTCAGGAGTTCAAAACCAGCCTGAGCAAGAGTGAGACCCCCGTTTCTACTAAAAATAGAAATAAATTAATTGACCAACTAAAAACATATATATATATACAAAAAACTAGCCGGGCATGGTGGCATATGCCTGTAGTCCCAGCTACTCAGGAGGCTGAGGCAGAAGGATTGCTTGAGCCCAGGAGATTGAGGTTGCTGTGAGCTAGGCTGATGCCACAGCACTCACTCTAGCCTGGGCAACAAAGTGAGACTCTGTCTGAAAAAAGAAAAGTAAAAAAAAAAAATGTGTTAATAAGTGATTATGTGCCAGGCACTGTTGTGAGGTGAGGCAACTGAGACAGGCAATGTAACTTGCTGAATTGTCACAGGGCCAGTTGAGGAGGTAGGATTTGAACCAAAACAACTTAACCATTCACTGTCTTTACCTTCTATTATTATGTTAAAACCTAGTATTTGTATTAATAGATTATTGCATGTCACCAGCCATTTTTGAGGCTCCTTTTTTTTTTTTTTTTTTTTTTTTTTTGAGACAGAATCTCACTCTATTGCCCAGGTTAGAATGCAGTGACCAGATCACAGCTCACTGCAAACTCAAACTCCTGGGCTCAAGGAATCCTCCTATGTTAGCCTCCAGAGTAGCTGGGACTACAGGGATGCACTACCATGCCTGGCTAATGTTTCTATTTTTTGTAGAGACAAGTCTCCGTATGTTGCCCAGGCTGGTGTCCTGGTCTCAAACTCCTGGCCTCAAGAAATCCTCCCACCTCAGCCTCCCAAAGTACTGGGATTACAGACATGAGCCACCATACCTGGCTCAAGGCTACTTTTTATTCTCCTAATGTAATTGTGAGGAGTGATAAGAATTGTTTTGTACTGTTTCATACGTAGGAAAATGGAGTGAAAGTGTCAAAATGACCAGTAATGCTGTGGATTGCTGCTTTCCTGTCCGGGCCACCTCTTCTTGCCTTCAGAGCTCTCAGAGCTAAAAAACTGGTGGTTCTTTTAGGAAAGGAAATGATCTCAAATTTGATTGATAATCATCATAGTTAAATATAAAGACTTTTGAAGAGTTGGATAATTTTACCTCTTCAAATAATGCAAGAAAACTTTAAAGGAATTTCAAGTTCAGCAAAATCCTTTGAGTCTTGTGCTGTTACTGTGGTTTATCTTTCTTCACTGTACTTTGAAGTGAAAGTGCCAGTGTGTGTCATTTTTGGAACAGAATGGCCAAGATTCCAAAATTCAAGTCTATCATTATCATTAATTAAACTGTACTTCTTATGATCTTATGTAAGATGCTAGTTATTGTTCTGGACATTAATAAAGCAAGCAAAATAATATTAGATTATCTGTAATTTAATACTTTCCTAAAGACATATGTAATTGTTAAGTTACTGTGATATTTGTTTTCTGGGTCATGGGGTTGATCAATTGGGGAGAGCCTTTGCAACTGGGACTAAGCTATATTTAAACAAAGATATATCATGAGTTGTGTATCTTGCACATTTTTTTTTCTCCCAAAGCATCTAGTGAAAGTCTCAGCATTACTAGCCCTTGAAATCTTTTGTATTTGCAAATGAATTGGTGTGAAGGAATTAGAATTAAGCTGTAGTCCTGATTAATATCAGGTGAAGCTTTACTTTTTTGATGTACACTAAAGAATGTTTACTTTGAAAACTTGCCCTGAATGTATACTAATTTCCCATGATTTGTCTCCCTTATGTGGCAAGCTGAGTATTATCTGTTGAATTTGAATTCATTAAAAGGATGTAATAGAGAAATTAAGCTTTCTATATGATTTCTAAAGAAACACCCCAGAATATAAATGCAAACTAACAAAATAAAACATATCTTTTAAGTGAAGAACAATGTGGTGACCAACAAAATGAACGAAGCATATTTGCAGGGCCTATAAATGGCTGGTCATAAGACAACTTCTTGGCATAAGCATTTGGATTCCTGCAGAGTCGGGCTTTCTGTTTTGGAAATGGATCACATCACAGATTTTGAAAATGAGTGGTGTTATTCTTGACTCTTTCAAAATATATCCTTCTGACCTTTCAGTTCCCTCCACCTTCTCTGCTGCTATCACAAGTCAAATTTGGTTAAGGGAAATATATTAAGAGTAAAACTATTTTAGCCATCTACTTTCCTTTCCCACTTCCAAAACAAATTAAACACTTTCAAGGATTTATATAAACCTCTCCCAAAAAGCTGATAAAAGCAATGAAACTAAATATTTATTAAAGTTTTTGGAAAAAAATTCTGTTTTTGGATTCCTACTCTATAATATTTATAAAGTGATTTGAAGGCAAAAGTGCCTGGTAGAACTAAAAATGAATGCCAGTGATTGTTAATAATACTATCATGTCTGCAGCAGTCTCTTTTGACTTGTAGTTCAATGGAATCCTTCATTATACCACAGCTGCTTTTCTCCTTTTGCTGAGTTAAGTGGTTGGGCATTGCCTTTACAAAACTATCAAATTACTGGGATTCCATTTCTGATAAAATGACATTTTGACAGTCTAATCTTTTATTTTAATCTGAATCTTCTATCAAATCAGCTATTGGGATTAAATTAAAATCCTGAACTAATCTTTTCAGCACATATACAAAAAGCAATCAGCTCTGCTCAATTTGTGTGATTTGTAAAGACCTGAACTTTTTGCTGGCTCTTACATGATTTTTTTGGATAGCAAAATTATTAAATTTCTCCTCACCCCTCTACTTTTTTTTTTTTTTTTTTTTTAAGAGACTGGGTCTTGCTCTGTTATCCAGGCTAGAGTGCAGTGGCACAATCATAGCTCACTATAGCCTCTCACTTCTGGGCTCAAGCCGTCCTTCTGCCTCAGCCTCCAGAGTAGCTAAGACTACAGGTATGCACCACTATGCCCAGCTAATTTTTCTGTTTTTTGTAGAAATGAGGTCTCACCATGTTGCTCAAGCTGATGTGGAACTCCTGGCCTCAAGCAGTCCTGCCTTGGCCTGCGAAAGTGCTGGAATTATAGGTGTGAGCCACTATGCCCAGCTGATTTTAAATTTATAAAATGAACATGCTTCTTTGGCTTTTGCTGGAAATTGAATTGGCTATGTTAAAAGGAAAACTTTGTAGAAATTAAATTTAGCAGTGTTTATTTGAGGAAAGAAATGATTCATGAATTGGGCAGCACTGAGAGCTTCACCCAGCAAGATGGGCAGGCAGTATTTATAGACAGAAAAGGGAAGTGACGTACAGAAATAGCCTGATTGGTTACAGTTCTGTGTTTGCGTTATTTGGACATGTCTTAGCAGTCTTCAGCCCATACTTGGCTGAAAGCTGGGCTGCTATGATTGGCTGAGACTTATTACACGAATATACTATCTTCTTACATGAATATACTATCAAATTAGGTTGTGGTTTGTATATTAGGTTACAGCTTGCTATGTATGGGGGCAGCTTTAGACCAAATTTAATTTAACAACTACAAAGACACTGTCTAAAGAGGATGTTACTTTATATTTGAACAGAAGTTTTTTTTTTTTAATTCTTGATCTCAGAAAGATTATGAGGCTGAGACAAGAAGTGAATCTAATACACAGTAACTGGTTTCAAGATTAGAAATGAGAGATTCCCAATTATTGCCCTGTAGGCTGCTGCTTTATCCATCTGAATGGTAGAAGTTAATGTTCTCTTTCATGTCCATTTTATAAGATTCTAAATGAATTTTGGAGTGTAAAAGTCTTTTATTAATATTGGCAGCAATGATAATAATGGCAAATCAGTGGTATTGGTTTTTACCAAGGCATAAATACTTCTGTAATTTCTATTACACATTTATTTTTTAAGCTAATATATCCACATATGAGAAATCAAACTAATTCTTCCTAGTTTCCCTGTTCCTCATACCTCACCCCACAGGTGACTGTGTTTGTTTTATGCCTGTCATTCCAGTGTTCCTTCATGCAGATCCAAATGTTTATTATTTCCCTCCTTTGTACAAAGGTAGTATTCTTTATATTATTCTACACCTTGCTTTTTCTACTTAATCATATATCTAGTGATCTTTCCTTGTCTTCACATACTCTTTTAAAGGGCACATTTTTTTAAAGGGCACTCTTTTAAATGTGCCCTCTTTTAAAGGGCACATTTATATAGTATTCCATTAGGGAGCTGTACCACTATTTATTTGTTAATGTAACCATTAACAAGTGGTTATTTTGGCCATTATTAAGGAAATGAGTTCCCTGTTTATAGACATTTGGGTTATTTACAATCTGTTGCTGTTAGAAAGAATACTGTAGCAAATATTCTTTTAAATATATGTGGATGTAGGTATTCCCAGTAACGGGGTCATTAGATAAAAGAGTAAACACATTTGTCCTTTTGATAGTTATTTCCAGATGACATTCTGTAGGCAAAGTACATTCACTAAAGTTCTATTATTTAATATTTCCGAGGATTTTCTCCAGCCACTAGCCATGTTATAGTGATACAGTCTCTGGCTGTGCCTTTAAGGAACTGGAGCCAGGACAGACACACAAGTAAAAAGTCAGTTAGCATATGGACGATAACTTGTGTTGGTAGTGCCAGGTTAAATGGGAGCCCAGCGTTGGGGTATTTATTATAAATGAGGTGGGTAGATGGGGAATGGTACAGGGAGGGAAGACTACCTAAAAGAGCCAGACTTGTGTTGGATCTTAAAGAATAAGAATATATTAGCCAAGCCAGTGATCTGTTTTAATACGTACACCAGGTGATTCTGATGCACACCCTAGTTCGAAAACCATCACTCTAGGCAGAGGTTGGCAAACAATTATTATTTTTTTTTTTTTGAGACAGAGTCTCGCTTTGTTGCCCAGGCTAGAGTGAGTGCCATGGCGTCAGCCTAGCTCACAGCAACCTCAAACTCCTGGGCTCAAGCAATTCTCCTGCCTCAGCCTCCCGAGTAGCTGGGACTACAGGCATGCGCCACCATGCCCAGCTAATTTTTTACATATATATATCAGTTGGCCAATTAATTTCTTTCTATTTATAGTAGAGACGGGGTCTCACCCTTGCTCAGGCTGGTTTTGAACTCCTGACCTTGAGCAATCCGCCCGCCTCGGCCTCCCAAGAGCTAGGATTACAGGCGTGAGCCACAGCGCCCGGCCAGCAAACAATTATTTTTATAAACAAGAGGCAAGGTCCTAGGCAGAGACTCAAGTTCATGAAGTTTGTGATTCTGACTTTTAGGTCTGGTGGAGTTTCTTTCTGGATCTGAGCCAATCAATCCCATGTGAGATTTTTATTATTGTTTTAAACTAGTGCTTCACTTAAAAACAAAGGAGCCATCATCCTCCATTGTAACCAAGGAAATGCAAATTGAAATCAAAGTGAGATGAATTGTTCAGATAACCTGATTGGCACAAATGGAAAACTCTTACATGACGTGAGTCTGGTGAGAATGGTGCACCTGAGAGGTGGTGCAAGTTGGTGTAACCACTTGCATTACCTGATAAAGCTGAATATTTGCATACTCATGGCCCAGCAAGTCTAGTGCTAGATAAATATCCCTAGGCATGGGTCAGCAAATGTTTAATTAGAGCTCAAAAAAACTGAGCTCTAAATTCAACTCAATTTTCCTTGATTCTCATTTGACGGTTGCTTTTTATAGGTCTACCCTGCTGTCCAGTCCTACCCAGGTACCTTCTCCCTCCAACCTCAGTTGCCCCAATTGTTTGTGTTTTTTTTTTGTATTTCTTCAACACTAGCCAACTGCACTTGTCAAGAGCCCCAGTTGTTTTTATGACAAAGTTTCCAGTTCTTTCACCCTTCTGGTTGCTTCAGATTGTTTTGGTCTGTTTGGTTTTTTAATTTGTGAAAGAGTATATCCAAACCTCAATTCAGTGTGCAGTTGGTCTGCAGGACGGCTTTCAGTACTACAAAACATAACAGCTTAAGAAGATCTAGGAACTAGGAGAAGGCAGGGGCATTCTGAAGGCTTGTGCACCTCGCTTCTACTTCGTCACATTCCCTTCCACTTGCTCATTTAGTCCAGCAACAATGCACTGGTTTCCACGTTTTGGTTCTGCTGCCAAAAGTAGTTTTGGTCAATGTATTTATTTTAACAAGATTATTTGACTAAAATAGTATATGTGTTTATATTTTTTAGTAGGATTTGCCACCTCCAGTTCACTTAAGAGTGATTCTTGATCTATGCATTTTAATTTGAGGCAGTTTGAAATCCTTAGCTCATCATTAGAGTAGACAATTGCAAATATTAATTTAGAATAAATTGTATTTTACAGGTTAGATTATGAAGTATGTTATGAAATTCATATGATATCTTTACGAATATCATTACCCTTCATTGCTGATGCTTTTTCTCCTCTCAAAATAACATAATTTGGTAATAAAGTTTCCCCCCTCTTTCTGTTTTAGTGGTGAAACAAGATTTAACAAGGAGAAAATAATTCAAGGTTGGTATAATCCGATTGTTATTTTAGCTCTGTCTCCTAATGTGATGTATGAGTTAATCGGATTTGCTGGGCTGGAGAGGGCTCTGCTGTGGATTGGGATTGCAGAATTAAACCATCGTAACCACAGAATATGATCAGAGCAGTTGGTAACCAAGAGGAACAAATCTTGTAAGTGAACTGGATGTAACAAACAGTCTCCAAGTTATCCTTTATGGGTGGGGTCATAGTGCTCAGTCAGCTGATTAAAGAATTATATTGGCTCTAGGTGTCTTAAAATATAACTGTCTGGATTTAAAATGATTCATATTTGGATACATAGAGTTCACTGGCTGGTATTAATGATATTTTTCTGCTAAGATAGTTCTTTTAATTTTGGTAGTAAAAAAGAAGAGGTTTAAAAAGAGAACTTTTATTTTCACATAAGGTTATTTATTCTGAAGAGATTCTTCCTTTGTTCTGTTAATTTGAACTCATCTTTCAATTGCCCTGTGATCCAGCTAGTCTGGCTTTTTAAGAATATCTCTGGTGAACTTTTGGCTAGACACCCTATTTTGGTGCTGTGACTGTAAGAGCATTTAGTTTTGCTTTTTTTGGTTAGGGACTTCTGGGATTTACAGAAACTGATTTTCACACCCAGTGTGCCTGACTTGCTTTTCTGGAGATGATGCTTAAGTGAACCTTTTATTTTAGATGCGTGCTCCACCCAAGTTACCCTCAGGACCAAAGCCCCTTACCACCTGTCCTTTGGTATTTATTGCTCATTGGTCTTATTTCATGAGAAGCTGACAATGGAGAGTAAATAAAAGTTTTTGTGTTCACACTTGTTTTTAGGTTTGTTTTGTGTTCTTTTCCTGACCTTGTAGTTCTTGACGTTATTTTGTTTTTGAAGCTTTCAAGGCTTATATATTTCTAAGTACCATTTTTATAGCATAGCCGCAGTTTTCATAAGTGGTAATTTCATAAACATTCAGCATCAAGTATTTTAAATTTCTATTGTGATTGATTTCCAATTTAATTGCTTTGTGTTCTGACAATATGGTTTATTTGATAATACTTCTTTGAAATTTGCTAACATGGTTAGTTTTGATAATTTTTCCATTATGTGCATAAGAAAAATTTATTTTCTCTAATTGTTGGAATTGGAGTTATATATAAGATAACCTTATTGATTTTGTTTTTCAAATCATCTACACTTTGCTAATTTTTAAAATTTACTCATTTGGTTGCATGATCAAGCAAATATCAATTTTTGAGTGAGATCTTGAATTTCTCACTGTGGTACCCAGTTTATCCTTTAGTACTTGAAATTTGATCAATTTTATTTATATATTCTGCTTTTATATGCATTGAGTCTAGTTTATAGGCATATACAAGTTCAAAATTGTTACATCCTCTAAGTGAATTGGATCTTTATAGTGATCCTACAATCAATCCTATTAAGACTTTTGCCATATAGTTCTGCTTTTTTCCTAGTGATATAGCTACTCCAGCTGTTTTGGGGTTGGAATTTTCCTGGCATATATTTTTCCATCTCATTCCTTTCAGCCTTTCTGTGTACTCATGTTTTAAATGTTATCTCATAAGTAGTATTTAGCTGAATTTTGGTTCTTTTTTTTTTTAAAATATAATCTTTTAATTGGCAATAGTGGTCTGTTTACCTTTGTTCTGCTTACTGATCTGTTTGGATTCTTTTTGTTGTTTCTTTCTCCCCTTTTTTCTAGTCTTCCTTTTTCTTCTTACTTTCATTTACTTCTTAAGTGTTTATTTTCTTTTTTTCCTTATTCAGTCTTCTCTTACCTTCCCTACTGGCTTTGAAATGATATATCATTTTTATTCTTTTAATGGTTACCTGTACATTTTTACCATTTATACTTGTCGCAGTCATTTTGGGCTGCTGTAACACATTACCATAGACAGGGTGTTTTAAACAACACACATTTATTTCTTATGGTCTTGGAGGCTGGGAGTCCAAGATCAGGTTGCTGGCAGATCTGGGGAGGGCCTACTCCCTGCTTTGCAGACTGCTGCCTGCTGGTTATATCCTGACATGACAGATAGCAGAGAAAAAGGGCACCTTTTTTTTTTTTTTTTTTGAGACATTCTTGCTCTGTTGTCCCTCTAGAGTTCCATGGCGTCAGCCTAGCTCGCAGCAACCTCAAACTCCTGGGTTCAAGTGATCCTTCTGCCTCAGTCTCCTGAGTAGCTGGGACTACAGATGCACGCCACCATGCCCGGCTAATTTTTCTATTTTTAGTAGAGACAGATCTTGATCTTGCTCAGGCTGGTCTTGAACTCCTGAACTCAAGAGATCCTCCCGCCTCGGCCACTCAAGAGTGTTAGGATTACAAGCCTGAGCCACTGCACCTGGCCTGGCTGTGACAAAGGGCACTTAAAAGGACATGAATTCCATTCCCAAAGGCTCTGCCCTGTTATCTAATCACCCCAAAGGCCCCACCTCCTAATACCAGCGCATTGTGAGGTAGGATTTTAATAGTTGAATTTTGGGGGAGACACAAACATTCATTCTAGCAACACCTAATGAAATATAATATTAATATCACCTCTCCTGAAAACTATGAAGAACTAAGATCTGTCTAGTATCTTAGTCCTGTCCCTTTTTTAACCTCTTTACATAGGCGTTATTGTCTACATTTGTTATTTAGACAATGTTTATTTAGATTTGCATATATATGCCAGTTTCTCTGCTCATCTTTTTTTTTTTTTGCATCTCAGACCTTCATTTCTCAAGTATATTCTTTGAAAGATCCCCTAGTATACATAGCTTGGCTGATGTTAAAGATAGTTTCGATTAATACACAATTGTAGACTGATGGATGGTTCTCTTAGCACTTGGAAGATGATATTCTGTTGTTTGGTTTCGGTTCCTGTGAAGAAGTCTCTCTCTCAGCCAGATGGTTTCCATGATAGGTAATCTGTCTTTTTCTGTAACTGCTTTTAAAATATTCACTTTGATTTTGGTATTCTTTAGTTTCCCTGAATATATCTAGGAGGGATTTTTTTTTTTTAATTATCCTGCTTGATGTACATTTTTTTTTCTTTCTCTGTAGACTTTTGTCTTTCCTCATTTCTAGAAAATTCTCTCTTCATATTTCTCTCTTCCATTTCCTCTATTCTTTCTGGAGTTCCAGTTAGATGTATGGTATAGACTGAATGTGTCTTCCCCAAATTCATAGGTTGAAATCCTAACTGCTAATGTGATGGTACTAGGAGGTGAGGTCTTTGGGGAGGTAATGTGGTCATGAGGGTGCAGGCTCATGAATGGGCTTATATTAATAAAAGGGAGCCGAGAGAATACTCTTGCCCTTTTTCTGTCATGTGATTTTACAAGGAGAAGTTGATAGTCTGCATCCTAGAAGAGGGTCCTCACCAGTACCCAACTGTGCTACACCCTGATTCTAAACTTCCAGCCTTCAGAACTGTGAGAAATGTTTGTTGTTGTGAAGCTTCCCAATCTGTACCACTTTGTTCTAGCAGCCTGAATTAAGACAATACATGTTAGGAATGCACATTTTTTTCTTTATATCTCTAATCTGTCAGAGCGATGTTCCATCTCCTCATATCTGTGCTACATTCTGGGTAATATCTTCAGCCCTGTCTTTGAGTTCATTGAATATCCCCTCAACCAGATCTCCCTTTATCCATTGAGGGTTCCCCTCAGCAGTTCTATTTTTCATTACTAAAACATCTTATTTGGTTCTTGTAGAAAGCTGTCTTCTTGTTTTTGATGCTTCCTGTTAATTTCTTATTTTCATGATTCTATCTTTATGTTTTATTTATAGTTATTTTATAATCTGTATTTGCTGGTTTTAATGTCTGAACTCTTAATGGTTCTAAATCTGTTATTCTTTCTGCTGACTTTCATTCATGATGGATTATTTTGTTGTGTGTTGAATCTTTGGCTAAACTATTATTTGCTCTAAATCAGTAGAAACCGTGTTAGCCTTTGTTGAGAATGGTTTGCTCTGAACAGGATTTGCATTTGATTTGACCACTGACTTCAGACTCCTTACAGGATCCCTTGCTTCCGAGAGTGTGAGTTCAGTCCTTCCACCTTGCTGTCCCACGCCACAGGCCTCCCCACCCCACAGCTCGTGCTGATACCACAGCAACCTCACTTTTCTTGTGTCAGTGTTCACATTCCAGCTTGGGGTTTTTTGGCTGCTTTGCCCCTTGGAGATCTTCCTTACATCCTGTGAGCCAGCAGTGCAACACACATACCACACACCACACATACAGCTTGGTTCTTTTGTAGTATGTAGAAGGTCACTTCACGGTGTTGAATCAGCCTTTCTCCTGGAAATGGACATCTAGGGTATTTTTAAAATGAAGAAAAAGAAAGAGAGGGAGGGAGGAAAGAAGAGTAATACCATTACAATACTGAACATTTGGACAATGTGCATAAAGCAGGAGAAACTTCTAGGTGATGATGCTACCACCCTGACATAGCGCCTGATCAGAGCCAGCTTTTGTAAAATACAGCTGGTGAGGAGAGGGGCAAACAGAAAGAGGGAAAGGCTAAGACATGTGTTCTCATCATCACCTAGTTCCCATTAGGCAAGCATTCTTTTGGAAAACGTTTGAATACCTGCAGCTTTATAGACTTATAGTGATAGCTTAGTATTACTTGCTATTGGCTCTCTGGGAAGTACTCAAGAAGATCTTTCATTAAAATATCGATAAATGCAGTTTACATTCTCTTAAATGTGATTTAGGCCTGGCGAGGTGGCTCATGCCGGTAATCGTATCACTCTGGGAGGCCGAGGCAGGAGGATTGCTCAAGGTCAGGAGTTCGAAACCAGCCTGAGCAAGAGCGAGACCCCATCTCTACTATAAACAGAAAGAAATTAATTGGACAACTAATATATATAGAAAAAATTTGCTGGGCATAGTGGTGCATGCCTGTAGTCCCAGCTACTCGAGAGGTTGAGGCAGAAGGATTGCTTGAGCCCAGGAGTCTGAGGTTGCTGTGAGCGAGGCTGACGCCACGGCACTCACTCTAGCCTGGGAAACAAAGTGAGACTCTGTCTCAAAAGAAAAATGTGATTTACTTTTCATCCTTTATAGATATATTTTTGAATATTATTGTTGCTCTTCTTAATACCACAGGACAAGGAATAGATGAACCTCTTTCAGAAACTGGATTTAAACAAGCAGCTGCTGCTGGTATATTTCTGAGTAATGTAAGATTTACTCATGCTTTCTCCAGTGACCTCATGAGGACAAAACAGGTAAGTTTAGAGTCAAGGCTCATGGGTCAGAAGTCTTAACAATTGTGTCATCTTGAAAAAGCTACCAGCCTCTGTGGGGAATTAAGTCATACACAGACATCACACCTAAGCCCCCATCACTCTCCAACAGAACTTTCTTTATTTCCCATTTCTTTTTATTTTGTCCTTCTTGGGTTTTTTTTGTTTTTTGTTTTTTTCTGTAATTTCCAAATTAGAGTAGTTTAGAAGAAAAGGTCTAACAAGAATACAAATAAGTTATCATGAGAGAAAGCCAGCAGAAACAACGCACAGGAGAAATTAACCCACAGAGACATCAGATGTTCAGAATTATCAGATATAGTGAAAACAAACAAAAACATGCTATGTTACTGTTACTATAAAGAAATAGAAGACATGTTAGAAATATCTTTAGGGAATAGATCATTATAAAAATGACCCCATAGACTTAGAGAAGAACCAAATCAATTTCTAAAATGTCAATGGAAGGAGACTTTTTTGACCAACCAAGAGGGAATAATAGGGCTGGCATTTTGTCCACCCCATAAACAAACTTAAAATTTATGAGAGCCCTGGACAGAGAAAAAGCTCTAGCAGTATGTATAAAGATCCCCTTAAATCTTTGGTGGATTATTAATCTGTACATGTATAGGGTGAAATTGCACAAGGCCAGGCAAAACACCAATTCAAGGTAGAGAGCAATTACTGGGGCGCTATAAGCAGAACATTTCCTAGAGCTTACACAGGGTAGGGAATCATTTGATTTTCCACAAGCTGAAATGGAGAGATTTTGTTGAATACATACAGCATATACCATGTTTCCCCGAAAATAAGACCTACCCATAAAATAAGCCCTAGCAGGATTTCTAAGCATTTGCACAATATAAGCCCTACCCTGAAAATAAGACCTAGTGACAGGCGTGGCTTATGCAGTATATCTGCACAACCCTTGCATTTTGTCGCGGAGCAGTAGAGAAGATGAGCAGCCTTTCTCATCTGCCCAATGAGAGCTCTGTTGCTCGACATGAGAGATTGGGTCCAATGGTTCTTTTTTTTATTATTATTTCAGCATATTATGGGGGTGCAAATGTTAATTACGTATATTACCCATGCCCCCTCTCCTCCCTCGAGTCAGAGCTTCAAGTGTGACCATCCCCCAAACGTTGCACATCTCACTGGTTGTGTTTGTATACACCCATCCCCTCCTCCCTACTCCCACCTGCCTGACACCAAATAAATGTTATTCCTATATGTCTACTTAGGTCTTGATCCGTTAATACCAATTTGCTGGTGAGTACATGTGGTGCTTGTTTTTCCATTCTTGAGATACTTCACTTATTAGAATGGGTTCCAGCTCTATCCAGGAAAATACAAGAGGTGCTATATCACCATTGTTTCTTAAAGGGGCCAATGGTTCTAAAGGAAATACAGTCGCAAGAAATTCAGGATGGAATTTGGGGTTTGGAGAGTTATGATGATGTTCCAGAAGAAGATGACTTAACTATATTTGAATAAATGTAGATTGTTGTACTGTGCTTAAAAAAAAATCACAGCCCCTGAAAATAAGCCCTTGGGTGTCTTCTTGAGGAAGAATAAATATAAGACCCTGTCTTATTTTCGGGGAAACATGGTAGTAGAGATTCAGAAGGATCATACCTTAATAATAAGGCTGTCGTGGCCCGATTACGGGACGGGGGATGACACACAGAACATATATATAGGATGCAGACAGACAGAATTGGCTGCAGTCCCAGAAGGAAAAAGGACACAGAGACAAGAGATGGTTTCAGACTGCAGCAGCCAAACTCTGCCAGTCATTTATTTTATACAGCTTAATTGGGCAAGCGTCCCGCAGCTATTTTCTCATGCTAGCTACTTTCCCAGCTACTCTTTGGTACTGACTTCCCAAGGCCAACAACACCTGCTTCTCCAGTCAAAGCAAAAAGTGTGGCCTTCTACAAGAGATCTCTTTGATGTTTGGTACTGTTTTCAGATAAACAATCGCAGCTCGAGTGCGAGACCATAAGTCCTTGACCATCTTGTAGCGCCTAGCACCACATGCTGGTTACCAGGCAACCTTGGCTGACATGCGAGGCCACAGGTCCTTGGCCATTTGCCTGGAGAAACAGTTTCTTTAGCTAGTCAACAAGTCATGTCCTGCTAATTGTGGAAACAAGCAATGGGCTCCCGTTCTGCTGACTTGGGATCTCAGCCAGTCTGACCCTGGGATGGCTCGCTCGCTTCAGCTCACTTCAAAGGCTAAACTAACCTTAGAAGAAAATAATGAGAGAAATAGAAGATACAAAAATAATGTTTTCTTAAAGAACCAAATTGAGAGATGAAAAATAAAATATTCTGTAATGAAAATTGTACAAGATAGGATTAACAGCTGGTTAGACACTGTAGAAGAAGAGGTCAGTAAATGTGAAGACATAGCAACAGAACATTCTAAATTAGCCATGGAAAGAAAAAAAGGCTAAAATGGGACAAAGGCTAAAATGGGACAGAGTTTCAGTGAAGTATGGGACAATATCAAGCAATCTAATATACATGTAGTTGGAGTCCCACAAAGAAAATGGAGAAGTGGAAGTGAGGATGAATGTGAAGATTTAAAAACTGTTTTTGAAGAAATAATAACAGAATTTTCCAAATCTATACCCAGTGAAAATACTTTTTAAAAATTAGGTGAAATAAAGAATTTTTTTAAAGCAAAAGTTGCGGGACCAGAAATAGAACTACACTTATGTAGTCAATTGTTATTTTGTTTTTGGTTTTTTGGTCAAATTAAATTCCGACAGAGGTGCCAAGGTAATTCAGTGGAGAAAGGGTAGTCTTTTCAATAAGTGGTGATCGTATGGGAAAACATGGACTTTCACCCTTACTTCACACCATGTACATAAACTAACTCAAAATTGATTATGAAACAAATCTAAAAGCTAAATCTATAAAATTTCTTTGAAGAAACATTGGAGAAAAACCTTATGACCATGGGTTGGCCAAAGATTTCTTAGGACAAAACATGAACCATAAAAGAAAAGTTCAATACATTGGATTTTATCCAAATTAAAACTTCCTGTTCTTTGAAGGATTGCCGTGGCCCGTTTATAGGATGGAGGATGAACACAGAACACAACAGAAAACACAGACACACATACAAAGACAGTTGACTCGAGTGTTAATACACTGGGTTAGTTTTATTTTTATACTCTAAAAAATTAAAGTTAGTTCCTTATACGCAACCACCCAGGCATTGCAGCAATGGCCATAAATTCTGGAACACGTAGCCTTGAGGACCCAGATGTCCCCTGACTCAAGGTTTCCAGGTGATTGCCCCTAGGCGCCAGGCATACGGACCAAGATTAGCAAGGATGGGCAAGACAGCCACAGGGGGCATTTTTCATCCCCATTTCTTTTTAGGCTGATCTCCTGCCGCTGTGCCTGGCTTAGGTCATCCCTCCCTTGAGGGGTCTTACCCGTCACTGACTAACCAGCCATTTTATGGGACTTAAGCAGCAGTCACAGGAACAATATGTTTATTGTGTGGCCTCCAGACCCCCACTGCCGTGAGGCTAGGCAACTCTTGCTTACTTGCAGCTCAGGTCCTTTGTTATGCCTCCAGGCAACAACCTTGTTTGTCACAGGGCCCTGTCCTGTGACACATTACTTTCAAACGCTCTGGGCAGAGCATGTACATTACTAAATTTAATTCTTAAACCAGGAAAATATAATGTCCGTCCCCAACAAAGGATTAAGAAATTGAAAAGGCAAGCCACAGATTGGGAGAAAAATTATAAATAAGTGTATTATATTAATATATATAATGTATGTCATCTGAGTGTGTGTATATATTTGACAAACTGTGTGTATGTGTGTAAATTTTTTAACTCATTAATTAGACAAACACCCCACTTGAAAGTGGGCAAAAGATTTGAATTTGACCAGATACTTGACAAAAGAAAATGTATGTGAGGTGAGTAAACAGGTGAAAAGATGCTCAAGCAGCACTGATCATCACAGAAATGCAAATTAAAGCCACGGTGAAATACTATTGTACACACATTTGAATGGCTAAAATTAAAAACAAAAGGATGTGGAGCATCTAGAAGTCATGCATTGCTGATGAGAATGTAAAATGAACCAACTGCTTTGACAGTTTATCATACACTTAGTGTATCATCCAGCAGTTTCAGTTCTAGAAATTCATCCAGGACAAGTAAGAATATATGTCTATGCAAAGACTTGTAGACAATTGTTTAATAGCAGCTTTATTTGTAATAGCCAAAACAACCCATGTATCCATCAGTAGGTGATTGGATAAATGAGCCATGGCATATTCGTACAATGGAATACAACTCAGCAATGAAGACTGAATTACTGATAACATGCATCAACATGGATGAGTCTCAGAAACATGCTAAGCGGAAGAAGCTAGACACGAAAGAGTATATACTGCATGATTCCTTTTATATGGAACTCTAGAAAAGATGAGGCTGTAGTTAGTTATATAAAGCAGATTGGTGGTTGCTTGGGGCCATAAGTAGCCATACAGGTGTTATCTGATTATTGGAGTTATCAGACATAGACTTTAAAAATAACTGTTAATACATAGGTGGAAGACAACATTAAGAATTTTAGCAGACAACTGTAAACAATAAACTAAATGAGAACCAAATGGAAATTCTAGAATGAAAAATATAACTGAAATTAAGGCTTAATGGATGGGCTTAATGGCAATTTAGACATATTTGAATGGAGAATTGAGCTAGAACAGTGGTTAGTAAACCTTTTCTGTAAGGAGCCAGATAATAAGTATTTTAGGTCTTATGGTGTGTATGGTCTCTGTCACAACTGTTCAGTTCTGGTGTGATGGGACAGCAGCCATAGGCAATACATAAATGAGTGGTGTGGCTGTGTTCTAATAAAATACTTCATTGACAAAAGTAGATGAAGGGCCGGGCGCGGTGGCTCACGCCTGTAATCCTAGCTCTCTGGGAGGCCGAGGCGGGTGGATTGCTCAAGGTCAGGAGTTCAAAACCAGCCTGAGCAAGAGCGAGACCCCGTCTCTACTATAAATAGAAAGAAATTAATTGGCCAACTGATATGTATATAAAAAATTAGCCGGGCATGGTGGCGCATGCCTGTAGTCCCAGCTACCCGGGAGGCTGAGGCAGAAGGATCGCTCGAGCCCAGGAGTTTGAGGTTGCTGTGAGCTAGGCTGACGCCACGGCACTCACTCTAGCCTGGACAACAAAGTGAGACTCTGTCTCAAAAAAAAAAAAAAAAAAAAAGTAGATGAAGGTCTGGATTTGGCCTGTGGGCTGTTTGCTGACCTTGAAACTAGAAGATAGGTTAGAAGAAAATATCAAAATCAGGCATGAAGAGACAAAAGGCAGAGAAGTATAGAAGAGAGGCAGTTTTTGCAAAGGAAAATTATTGCTAGTTCTTTTTTATTCAGTAAGATGACATGTATTATTTTGATGTTTCAGCCAGGATGGTGTTTTTTTTTAATAAGAAAAGAAACAGTTGTCTTTCAATTTTCAGACCATGCATGGAATTTTGGAGAAAAGCAAATTTTGCAAAGATATGACAGTAAAGTATGATTCAAGACTTCGAGAAAGAGTAAGTAATTTATTTACATATTGTTCTTTACCATAAATTTTCAGTAAGCTCCCTCAGCTGATTACATGGCTAAAAATTAAATGCATTTCTGCTAGGGATTTAGAATCAGCAAACATGTTAAGAATCTACCCTATGACAGTCACTGTTACATACTCTCATACATAGCATCTTGTTTAATTATTAAAATTATGAGATCCTTCTAAAAGTAAGTATCCTTGTAAGAACTTAACACAGTATGGAAGAGTTCAAAGTAAAAGTGAGAATTATGGATATTGTATAATTTATGTGACCCAGCTACTACTAATGGACAATGTAGGTTGTGACTAGATTTCCCTGATGTAAAAAATGTTCAAGTAAACATCTTTGCAGTTAATTCTTTTTAGACCTATTTAATATATTTCTAGAAATCGACATTGGTGAGTATGCACAGTTTTAAGGCCTTTATCTATATTGCAAAATTGCCTTCTAGCAAGGCTGTGTCAACTTATAGTCCTGTAAATGATCTAGGAGAAAGTTTTGTTTTTTTCACATCAACACTTGATATTATTAATGTCTGTTTGATCTTCTGATTTAATAGCTTAAAAATGGTGCCATATTAATTTTTACATTATTAATTCCTAACAAAAGATCTCCCATGGTTCTTGGCCATTTATATTTCTTTTGTGATGTATGTGTCCTTTGCTCGGGCTCAATCTTAATGTCTCTGGGAAGCTAATGAGCTTTGAAGTCACAAAGATCTGGGTTTGAATTTGAACTTTGCTAATTACTGGCCATGAGAAAGGGCCAAGACGTGATGGCTTACCCCTGTAATCCTAGCACTTTGGGAGACTGAGGTAGGAGGATTGCTTGAGGCCAGGAGTTCGAGACCAGCCTGAGAAACATAGTAAGACCCCATCTCTACAAAAAATAGAAAAATTAGCCAGGCGAGGTGGTGCGTGCCTGCAATCTCAGCTACTTGGGAGACTGAGGAGCAAGGATTGCTGGAGCCCAGGAGTTGGAGGTTGCAGTGAGCTATGATGACGCCTCTGCACTCTAGCCTGGGTGACAGAGCGAGACTCTGTCTCAAAAACAAAACAAACAAACAAAGAAGATTTCAACTGTATTTTCTAGGTTCATGGCCCTCTACTGAGTATATTTCCATTATCAGGTCATAGGAGGTATGATAACATAAGTGGAGGAAACTAAGCTTATTCCTAGGTTGATTGTTTGGAATTTGATCGCTTTTACAAATACATTGTAAATACACATGTATTTAATGGTTGTATTGCAAATTCATTTGAGACACTTTTATCTCTTGGACATTGCAGAGATACGGGGTTGTAGAAGGCAAGGCACTGAGTGAGCTGCGGGCCATGGCCAAAGCGGCTGGGGAAGAGTGCCCTGCGTTCACGCCGCCTGGAGGAGAGACGTTAGACCAGGTGTGTAGCACTGCCGGCGTCACAGTGGCTGAAATCGGACTCGTTTTGTAAATTAGATGTTTCTGAGTTTTAGCCAACTCATTTGAATAATTGCTTGGTTAATAAAATAATATGGCACATACCATTTCTCTTCTCCTTTTTAAATTATCCTTTCTTGTTTAAGTTGGCCATCATTACTGATGATGGGCTTAAGGAAATGTGTTATTAGATTGTAATTCTAAGAAAAATCTTTGACTGTGAAGCACTGGGGTTAGCAGTGGTAGTGGTGTTCAAAGAGGGTAATAGGCAGGTCACCCAAGAAGCAAAATAATTTTTTTTTCTATCTCCATAAATTACTTTGTATTTTCTAAAATTTTACATAAGTGGACTGATACAGTGTGTGCTCTTCTTGTCTGGCTACTTTCAACAATTATTTTGATGTTCATTTTTTAGATATCAGTAGTTCATTCCTTTCTATCACTGAGCAGTATTCCATGTATGGATATGCGGTTGCTTATTTATCTTTTTACCTATTGATGGACATTTGTGTTGTTTCCTTCCAGTTTTTTGTTGTTATTACAAATACAGCTTCTATGAACGTCTGTATACGTGTCTTTTTTTTTTATTTTAGCATATTATGGGGGTACAAGCGTTAAGGTTATGTATATTGCCCATGCCCCCCTCCCCCCTCGAGTAAGAGCTTCAAATGTGTCCATTCCCCAAATGTTGCACATCTTACTCGCTATGGTTGTATATACCCATTCCCTCCTCCCCCTTCCCACCCTCCCAACACCCAATAAATGTTACTCCTATATGTCCACTTAGATGTTGATCCGTTAATACCAATTTGCTGGTGAGTACATGTGGTGCTGGTTTTTCCATTCTTGAGATACTTCACTTATTAGAATGGGTTCCAGCTCTATCCAGGAAAATACAAGAGGTGCTATATCACCATTGTTTCTTAAAGCTGAGTAGTATTCCATGGTATACATATGCCACATTTTATTAATCCACTCATGAATTGATGGGCACTTGGGTTGTTTCCACAGCTTTGCGATTGTGAATTATTGTGCTATAAACATTCAAGTGCAGGTGTCTTTTTCATAAAGTGCCTTTTGATCTTTTGGGTAGATGCCCAGTAGTGGAATTGCTGGATCAAATGGTAGATCTACTTGTATTGCTTTAAGGTATCTCCATACTGCTTTCCACAGAGGTTGAACTAGTTTGCAGTCCCACCAGCAGTGAAGGAGTGTTCCTCTCTCTCCGCATCCACTCCAGCATTTGTTGTTTGAGGACTTTTTAATAAAGGCCATTTTCACTGTTAACTCCAGTGATATCTCATTGTGGTTTTGATTTCCATTTCTCTGATGATTAGAGATGTTGAACATTTTTTCATGTTTGTTGGCCTTTATTCTGTCCTCTTTTGAGAAGTTTCTGTTCATGTCCTTTGCCCATTTTTTTGATAGGGTTGTTTAATTTTTTTCTTGCTGATTTTCCTGAGTTCTAAGTAGATTCTAATTATCAGCCCTTTATCAGATGTGTAGCTTGCAAAAATTTTCTCCCATTCTGTGGGTTGTCTGTTTGCTCTCTTGACAGTTTCTTTGGCTGTGCAGAAGCTTTTTAATTTGATCAGGTCCCATTTGTTTATTTTTGTTGCTGTTGTGATTGCCTTTGGGGTCTTCTTCATAAATTCTTTGCCTAGACCAATGTCTAGAAGAGTATTTCCAACATTTTCCTCTAGAATTCTAATAGTTCCACACCTAAGGTTCAAGTCTGTTACCCAGCGTGAGTTGATTTTTGTGAGAGGTGAAAAGTGTGGGTCTTGTTTCAGTCTTCTATATGTGGCTATCTAGTTTTCCAGCACCATTTATTAAATAAGGATTCTTTCCCCCAGTTTATGTTTTTGTCTGCTTTGTCGAAGATTAGTTGGCTATATGAGGATGGTTTTATATCTGGGTTCTCTTTTCTGTTCCACTGGTCAATGTCCTTGTTCTTGTGCCAATAAAAAGATGTTTTAATGAGATAGTGGGCAACCCTGCCTTGTTGCAGTTCTAAGTGGGAATGCTTTCAGTTTTTCTCCATGCAGTATGATATTGGCTGTGGGTTTGTCATATATGGCTTGTGTCTTTTTTAGGTAAGCCCCGTCTATGCCTATTTTGTTGAGTGTTCTTATCATAAAAGGGTGTTGAATTGTGTCAAATGCTTTCTCAGGGTCTGTTGAGAGGATCATATGGTCTTTGGTTTTGCCTCTGTTTATATGGTGAATTACATTTATAGATTTGCTTATGTTGAAACATCCGTGCATCCCTAGGATGAAGCCCACTTGGTTGTGATGAATTATTTTCTTCACAAGCACCTGGATTTAATTGGCTAGTTTTTTGTTGAGAATTTTTGCATCTATATTCATAAGGGATATTGGTCTGTAGTTTTCTTTTGTTGTTGCATTCTTTCCTGGTTTTGGTATCAGGGTTATGTTTGCTTCATAAAATGTGTTGGGGAGGAATCTATCCTTCTCAATGTTGTGAAATAATTTCTGCGGGATAGGCACCAGTTATTCTTTGTAGGCGTGGTAAAATTCAGGTATGAAACCATCTGGTCCAGGACTTTTCTTTTTAGGAAGGTTTTTTATTGCTGTTTCAGTTTCAGTACTTGATATTGGTCTGTTCAGGAATTCTATTTCTTCCTGGTTGAGCCTAGGGAGGCTGTGTGTTTCTAGGAAATTGTCCATTTCCTCCACATTTTCCAGTTTGTGTGCATAGAGGTTTTTGTAGTATTCATAAATTATATCTTGTATCTCCATGGCATCAGTTGTAATTTCTCCTTTATTGTTCCTGATGGAGCTTATTAGAGATTTTTTTTCCCCTGCTTTTCATTACTCTAGCCAATGGTGTGTCAATTTTGTTTATTTTTTCAAATAACCAACTTCTTGTTTTATTAATCTTCCATATAGTTTCCCTGTTGTCAATTTCATTTAGTTCTGATTTGATCTTAATGATTTCACTTCTGCTGGGTTTGGGGTTGGTCTGTTCTTCTTTTTCCAGCTCTTTGAGACGATTCAGTAGGGTTCATGTTTTCAACTTTTGGATATAGGCATTTATGGAAATAAACTTTCCTCTCAGGACTGCTTTAGCTGTGTCCCACAGGTTTTGGTAACTTGTGTCACCTTTGTCGTTTAGTTCAAAGAATCTTTTGATTTCCATCTTGATTTCCTCATTTATGAAGTGATCATTCAGCAGAAGGTTGTTTAGTTTCCATGACTTTGTGTAGAAATGAGGACTCCTGTTAGGATTGATTCCTACATTTATTCCATTGTGGTCTGAAAAGATACATGGTATAATTTCTATTTTTTAAAATTGTTTGAGACATGTTTTGTGTCCTAGAATATGGTCAACCTTAGAGAATGACCCACAAGCTGATGAGAAGAATGTATATTCAGTCGCTTTGGGGTAGAATGTCCTGTAAATGTCAGTCAGGCCCATTTATTCTAGAGTTCTGTTTAAGTCCATTATTTCTTTGTTGATTTTCTGTTTGAAGGATCTGTCCTGTGCTGTCAGTGGGGTGGTAAAGTCTCCAACTATTATGTTGTTGTTGTTTATCCATTTGTTTAGATTAAGTAGAGTTTGATTTATGAATCTGGGTGCACCAAGGTTGAGTGCATATATATTTAGAATTGTTATGTCTTCTTGTTGAACTATACCCTTCACCATTATATAGTGACCTTCTTTGTCTTTTATTACTTTTATTGATTTAAAAGCTAAGTTATCTGTAATCAGCACTGCCACACCAGCTTTCATTTGGCTTCCATTTGCTTGAAATATCATTTTCCACCCCTTTACCTTTAGTCTAATTGCATCCTTGCAGGTTAGATGTGTTTCCTGAAGGCAGTAGATACTTGGCTTGTGTTTTTTTATCCATTCACCCAGCCTATGTCTCTTGTGTGGGGAGTTCAAGCAATTCACATTTATTGAGATAACTGATAGGTGGGGCAGATTTCTGTTCATTATGTTGGGTTGAACTTTGTTGCTTTGTTTTCTCTCTTGAGCCATTGTAGTGTCTGGGCTTTGATCTTTAGCTTTAAGTAGATTTACATTCGTGAGTGTTTATTGTGCTGATCCATGGGTAACACTGTTTTGAGTACTTCTTGAAGGACTTGTCTTGTCTTGGTGAATTCCCTCAGTCTTTGCTTACCTGAGAATGTCTTGATTTCTCCTTCATATACAAAACTTAGTTTTGCAGAGGATAAGATTCTAGGCTGGGCATTATTTTATTTCAGAAGAGTGAGAATGGGGCCCCAGTCTATCCTTGCTTGTGAAGTCTCAGTAGAGAAGTCTGGTGTTATTCGAATTGGCTTTCCCTTGTATGTTACTTGCTTCTTTCGCCTTACTGCATGTCGTGCTGTCTTCCTGTTTGCATTGAATCTCCCAGGGGTCCTCTGAGCTTCTTGAAATTGTATATCAAGATTTTTAGCAAGGCCTGGGAAATTTTCCTCTATTATATCTTCAAATGGCTTGTCCAACCCTTGAGTGTTTTCTTCTTCCCCTTCTGGTAACCTTATGACCCTCACATTAGGTTTCTTCACATAATCCCACATCTCTTGTAAGCTTTGCTCTTTTCTCTTATTTCTCTGCTCTATCTCTGTGACTGATTTATTTAATTGGAAGGTGTTATCTTCAATTTCTGAGGTTCTTTCTTATGTTTGATCTACCCTGTTCTTGAGGCTTTCCACTGTATTCTGTAGTTCCCTGAATTGATTCTTCATTCCCAGGAGTTCGGTTAAACTTTTCTTCATTGTGTCTATTTCTTTAGTGAACTTCTGTTCCAGGTCCTGGAGGCTTTCTGTGGTTTCTTTGTGTTGGTTATCGAGTTGTTCTTGCAGGTCATTGAATTTTCTTATGATCCACATTCGAAATTCCTCTTCTGTCATTTTGGTTGCCTGATTTTGGTTGGTGTCCGTTTCTAAGGGGCTGGTGCTCCTCTTTGGGGGTGAGGTTTCCGTTTGGTTCTTCATATTTCCGGAGTTCCTTCACTGATTTCTTCTCATGTCGATCAGTTGTTGCTTCTTTCCTTTAGGTTTTCGTTTGGCTATTCACACTCCTTGTTTAGTTTCTGAGCCAGTAGGTAGTGTCTGTGGGTGAGATTCGACCACTCCCTGTATGATGAGTCAGTAGGTGTGGTGAAAAGGGTATGCAGGATGTCCTCTCTGTCAGTAGGTGGCGCTTGCTTGGAGGAACAGGCTACACTGTTGTTTTTGTGTCCTGTAACCAGCTGTTGTTCCTCTAGAGAGGCACTCTAGTGCCCCAGGTGGTGGGTGGGGTCCTGGGACTTCCAGGTGTGTCCTTTTCTCCCCCTCAGTGAGGGCTGGGAGTGAGTCTGTGCGGAGCTGGGTTGGGTAAGCCTGCCCTCAGTCACCACCAATGCCATTAGCAGGGGTCAAAGTTCTGTTCTCTGCTTCCAAGAAAAGCTGTCAGGGAGGGGCTGGAATGGCCCCGCTCAGTCAGAAAGTCTACGTGTGCGGGTGGGGCTGTCTGTCTGGAGCAGGCCTCACTTCTTTCCACCCTCCCCAACTCCGCTGCTACTCCTGGGCCTCTGCCAGCAGGCCAGACCACAGGCCACTGGGCCTCCCTGGCTGTGATGCCGGCCGGGAGGTTCCCTGTGCAGGAACGGCCACCTGGGCTGGGCGCACGGCCTCCCTTTGAGAGGAGGGTTGCCCTCTAGGATGCTGATCTGCCCCTGAAGGCACACACACCTCAGTAGGCTGTTCGTGTGTATCCCTTGTGTGCCCCGGGCAATGCGAGACCTGGGTGCACGGGATCTGGTCTGCAGGTCTGACCTCTGGGCCTCAGAGTTCAAACTATATCCCCACCAGGGAGAGGAGTGCCAGTCCCAATTCACCCATGGGGAGCCCAAGCGGGGTCTATGTCTCTCAGCCTTAGGATCTGCCCCATTCTCCTGGGATCACCATGCCAGCAGCACCTTTGAGGGCTGGCAGGTAGGGAGGTCACCATCTTGAGTTCCCCTCAGTCAGCAGTAGGGCCCCGAAAGGGAAGGTCCTGTTCTCTGGAGGTGCCTCTGGCTGGTGGCTATATTGTCCCTCTGGGATAGTGTTGGGGGAAGGGAGAATGAGGCAATATGGCGCCTGCCACGAAGCTCGGGTCTGTGCACAGGAAGTGCCCCGTGGTAGTTGGGAGTCTGGTGCTGCATCCGCTACAGGCTTGCTGCTTGCTGGCGGTGGCCATCTCTGGGCTGGTGTCTGCAGGTCTCTCCACCTGCTGTGGAGCCCACCAGCAGTCCGAGATACAAGGGAGAGGAAAGTTAACCACTCCAGCTACCCTTGCCGCTGGTCTCTGGGCTGCTCCGGAGGGAGGTCTCAGCTTCCAGTTCTCCTCTGCAACCTCCTCCCGTGGAGTCTCCCATGGTCTCAGGTACCCCTCCTTCCAACCCTTGTCTGATGTATGCTCGGCTTCTTGCTTTTTTTTTCTAATTTCTGCTAGAATCTATGTTTCTGCAGAGACACTCTGGTGGTGTTTCTCGTCCGCCATCTTGATCTTCTCTTGAAGGAAAATAATTTAAAACATGAAATCTTGAGGCCCCTACTGCCTCTTCAGCTCTGTTAGTGACATCACACTGTGCTTGTATTTGTTCGGAGTGTTTTGCTTTGAATTGCGTTATTGGTGTTTTTTCACCTCTAGTCTTTATTTTCATAATTTTCTTATAAGAGTTTGTATCACTTTCTGGTAAGGGACAGATCTGTTGCTGTTGTGTTCCAGCTGCACTGAAGAGCCAGGTGTAGTTTTCTGAGTACCATTACTTTGTGTATTTCAGTTTACGTGCAGATTTTTCTACCTATACTGAGTGCTTTGAAATCAGGAATGGGAATTGTACCTTACTCATCTTTTGTGCCCAGTGTGATTCCATAGTTTCAGCACTGTGGTGGTACTTACTTATGCCTGTGGAACTGCTGATTGGATGGTTAGAAATAGAGATGAGTATCTGCTTATGAAGTACTTATGTTGACATAGTTGAAAAAAATCTAGTCAGTTATGTTTTAAGGAAATCATTAACATGCCTTTATTTCACCTTTTATTTCTTTCCTTACAGGTGAAAATGCGTGGAAAAGACTTTTTTGAATTTCTTTGCCAACTAATGCAATCAGCTCAAAAAGAACACTTTTCCCAAGGAGCTCCAAGCTGTCTGGAAACTTCTTTGGCAGAGATATTCCCTTTAGGAAAAAACCGTGGCTCTGAGTTGAATTCAGACGGCGGTGCACGAGAGTTAGTAGCCAGTGTCCTGGTTGTGAGTCATGGCGCTTACATGAGAAGCCTGTTTGATTATTTCCTGACTGACCTCATGTGTTCCTTACCAGCAACCGTGAGCAAATCCGAACTTGTATCAGTCACTCCCAATACAGGGATTAGTCTCTTTGTCATAAACTTTGAGGAAGGAAGAGAAGTTAAACCAACAATTCAGTGTATTTGTATGAGCCTACAGGATCATCTAAGTGGAGCCGCTGAAACTCGCTAAGTTTAAAGTTACAACAAAATCTAAGAATTTTGAGCCTCTGAAGGGAGTGCCTTTGGCTTTATTTACTTCTGTTCTCTGCTAGCACTGATTTGGAAACTGTTAAAAGCCATTTATAAAGTTCAAGTGGAGTCATAGCCACATAAAACTTTAGTGGAAAACCATTTAGAATCGATTTATTTGTCTGATTACAGTTGGTGTTTTCCAGGGTAATTTTACCACCCTGCCCAGTTACAGCTCAGGATTGTACAAGGATGAAGGAACTCAGTATTGCAAGTAGGGGATTAATAATTTGTTACTATGCTTTTTTTCCTTTTTTATGTTGATGTTTTTCTTTAATTTCTGAAAAATCTAGTGTATCTTATTGATGGTTGGTAAAATGCTGTGTTTTTTTACTATCTCATTCAGTGCTTGGAGGAACACTTTATAATTCACAGTGCATATTTATGATGACTATGTGTTATATTAAAAAATCCTTCAAAGGAAGGAGTCTTACCATCATAAGTTTATGTAAAGTAAAATAACACTAAAATGCTTTACACATAAATCAACTGTTGGAATTTGTCATTCTGGAGGGCTTGAAATATAGAAATACAGAGGAATACAGATAATGTTTGCAGAATGGTCTGGGGGAAAGATGTTAAAATATTATTTGATTAAAAACATTAAAGAAGGAATCTTTGAGCAGAAAATAAAAGAATATCCTTTTCTAAACAATCCCTTCAAAAGGCAAACCCAGAAAGCTAAATAAAAAGTTTGCCTAAGAGAAGGAAGAAAAATATCCACTTGCTTCTTATGTAACCTGTAGGCTAAGGAATTTCTAGTTTGAGGAAGGCTATAAAGGAAGTAAACACCTAATAGTACACTCCATGAAAAGAATAAAAGGGAGTTTCCTTATGAAGAATGACCACATCTGTGGTTATTTTGTGGAAGGCACAGGTGAGGCTGCCTCTTCTTTCCACCAGATGGCACCGGAGGAAAGGGATTTTGGTTAATTTAATTTTGTGCATAAGCTTGGTCCTCCAAAAATCCTTATCTAGATGAAGGAAGTATTTTACATGTAGTTGCTTTTAAGTTACCATGTTGATGAAGCTGTGTGAATCTCAACTTCTAAGAGGATTAATGCCAAAGTTGTCAGTTAAGGCTAAAATCACATATAGTCAAAATTTACTTTGAGCATCATGTGAATCGTATGTAAGGTTCAGTATTGTCCTGTTTTCAATGTGTCCAGCACGACCAGTTTTCTACCAGCATTGGAACAGTGCCTGCATTTGAGCACCAGAGGAAGTATACTGTAAATGAAAACTTGAAAATTTACTGAAAAGGACAAACAATAAATACCCACTGCACATTCTTACCATATAGAAGTAATCTTTCTTTCTTTTTTTTTTTTAAAGAAACAGAATATTAATAAGATGTAAGTAGAGTTCCCTTTACCCGGTTCTCACAGTCCTGTTCTCCTGCAGAGGCAACCATGGCAATGAGTCTGTTCTTTACATTTTCATTTAGTATCTGTAAGGAAGTGGTATTGTTCCGTGCTTTAAAAATGTACATACACATCATCAAGCTATCTGTGTTCTTTATTTTTATTATGTCTGGGGCTCTATGTTGATACGTATAGATCTAGTTAATTATAAACACTATATTGAATAAATGTAGCACATTTTGTTTATTTTTCTATTAGTGGGCATTTAGGTATATTCAATATTTTTTTATAGAAATAATGCTACAAAGAACAGTCTTTTGCATCACTCCTTGTGCTATGTCAAAAGAGCTACATCTCCAAGTTTCACAGAAGCCTAATGGCTCTGCAAAGTGGTTTTACTACTTTCAGTCCTACTAGCGGTATTCAAAATTCCTGTTTTCCACATCTTTGTCCACACTTGATACTGTCTGACTAGTTTTTGCTAATCTGATAAGTAAAAAATGTCTCATTTTAATAAGCTTTTCTGTGATTGTTAATGAATCTGGGCATTTTTTCATATGTATATTGACAATTGTGATATTTCCTCACTGGTGAATCACTGTTATAGTCATTGCCTACTGTTCCCTCAGGCTGTTTGTTTTTTTTTTTCTTGTGAGTTGCACGAATAGTTTGGCTATTCTGGATACTAGTCCTCCCTCTGTTATATACATGACAAATATCTTCCAGTTTATTACTTGGTTTTTAGACCTGTGTATGATGCATTTTTTGTGTTTTCAATTTTTGAGACAAACCAATATATCTTGTTCTTTATGGGTTGTATTGCTTTTGGGTCCCTCCCCCCATGTATATCTTTAAGAAGACTTCTCTATCTTGAGGTCATACGATAATCTTCCTTTTTTTTTTTTTTTTAATTTTAGAGGACTTTTGAATGTCAAATCTTAAAACTATCTGGATTTTATTTTTTATAGTGTAAGGTGAGAATTCAATTTTATGGGGTTTTTTTTCCACTTGGGTAAAACAGTTATCACAATGTCATTATTAAGATTCTGTCCTTTCCCAATTGATTTGTGATTCTATGCTGTCATACCCTCACGCACCCACATTTGCTGGAGTCCGTGGACTTTGTTCTGTTTCAGTTAACTTTGTATTCCCAGATCAGTGTCATATGGAGTTATTGTGGCTTTACAACTGAGTATCCATGGGGTGAGTACTTCCTCTTGTTCATTTTAATAGTTATCTTAGCTATCTGTTTATCTTTGTAAATGTTGGAATTCATTGGTCAATTTCTAGAAAAATTCTTGCACGTTTTATTGGAGGCATATATATTTGTTCAGTAATCTAGTCATTCAATATGTATTTTTTTAGCACATGCCAGGCTACTATAAGAAATATTAGAACTAGCATAAGAACTGTGAATATGTAGCAATGAACAAAAAACGGACTAAGTCGTCATGCTTGTGGATTTGTAGTCTATCCGGGAAGACAGTATACCGTGTCAGGTTGTGGTCAGTGCTGTTGAGCAGACTAAGGCAGGGACAGGGGAACAGACTGGCAGGAGGAATGCTGCTGTATTCAGGGTGAGAGGAGCAGGATAGTCAGAGTGCTGAAGGGAGTGAGATCTGATCTTGGGAGACAAAACAGGCGGAAGCAACAGGGAGTGTCCTGAGGTGGGATCAGGCTTGACCCCTTTGAGCAAGAGGAATGGGAAAGTAGCAGGAGGACAGAGCAGAGGTGAAGGAGAAGCACACAGGCATGTGTCCTGACTACCTGTGCTAAGGATCTGAGCTTTGACCCAAGCGAGATGGGTTGCCTTTGGCCAGTTTTGGGCAGAAAAGTGAAGTGATCAGACTTGTTTCAATAGGACTACTGTGGTTGCACTGTAGGGGCATGGTAGGAGCACCAGGCTGGAGGCAGGGACAGTGGCAGCCAGCTTCCCAGCTACTTGAAGAAACGAGAGGTTGGCAGGGACCTGGCCAGACTAAGGAGCTTGCACATGGAATTTCTAGGTTATCTTCGGGAGGACTGCCATCTTTCCATCTATGAACATCACAGATCTCTCCATTTTCTCTGAGTCTTTTATCTAATGAGGTTTTGTCATTTCCTTTGTAATATTTTCCCTGCTTTTTGTTTTTTAAGACTTAACGTTTATAGAGAAGTTTTAGATTTCCAGCGAAACTGAGAGGAAGGTATGGGTATTTCTCACATACCCTCTGCCCCACACATGCACAGTCTTCCCTCTGTCGGCATTCCCCACGGAGTGGTGCATGTGTTATGATGCATGAACTCACGTTGACGCACCATTATCACCCAAGGTCCACAGCTCACATGAGGGTTCGCTCTTGGTGGTGTGCATTCTGTGAGTTTGAATAAACGTATAATGACACGTACCCACCATTATGGTGTCATGCGGAGTATTTCCACTGCCCTAAAAATTCTCAGTGCTCCCCCACTCATCACCTCTCCCCCTAGCCTTGCCTGTTTCTGTTGGTTTTAGTCCAAGGCCCAGCAGGGGGAATGGGGAGAAGTTTCCAGTTCCAGACTGCACCCCAGGCTCAGAGCTTCTAGCACAGCCTGTCCCTTGGGCTCCCTTCCGCCTGGAATTCAAACCACTGCTTCCAATCGCCTGTCTCGTATCTTCATGTCCTTCCCACTGTTCTTCTACTCGTCTTCATTTTCTTCTTTTTTTAATGGATAATTGCTCGTATTCAATATCTTCACTTTTGGATGCAGATTCCCCTTTATCACTTTTTAACGTAAACTTTCTTGTGAAAAACATACGTTGCCTAACATCTTTCTTTGGACTAGTTTCTGTAAGGGCCATGTCATTACTAAGCAGTGACATGCTCACGTTAGGGGAAGCACATAAAGTCAGGTATACGGAGAGGACAGTACGTTCATGTCTTCATCTCATGTTCATCCTGTGGCTCAGGCCTGTGCAGGAGATGCAGTATTTGTCCGTACCATTTAGGATAGATAAATGTTTATTTTGTATTACGTATCCTTCCATGTATTTACATTTATACATTGGGCTGGGTGCAGTGGCTCACGCCTGTAATCCTAGCACTCTGGGAGGCCGAGGTGGGAGAATTGCTTGAGCTTAGGAGTTTGAGACCAGCGTGAGCAAAGAGTGAGACCCCATCTCTACTATACATAGAAAAAATTAGCCAGGAGCAGTGACGTGTGCCAGTAGTCCCAGCTACAAGGGAGGCTGAGGCAGGAGGATTGCTTGAGCCCAGGAGTTTGAGGTTGCAGCAAGCTATGATGATGCCACTGCACTCTACTTGGGGGTGACAGAGTGAAATTCTGTCTCAAAAAAATTAAAAATAAATAAATACATTTACACATAATTGTATTTGTGTAAGTTAAATGCTTCTGTTATGTTTATCTCTTCTGTATTAAAGTGAGTCGTAGCCTAACTGAAATAGATCATCCTAGGTGAATACGCTTAGGCAGAATTATCAGCCCCCATTAAGCACAGGCACAGGAGATGGGAGGGAAAGAAGTATTCAGCAGAGCGGTGCTTCTAGGCGGTGCATCTAGAGTCAGACAGAGCACTCGCCTGCCTGGATACTGAATGTGGCTCCTGTAAAATTTTCTTGAATTATCCAAATGATGGTTTCCACCCATCTTCCTTTGGGTCCCCATCAGTTTGGAAGTATAGCTTTTGAATTAAAGTATATTAGGATATCAATTCCTTTCACTTAAAACAGAATGGCCAAGTAGATCATCCTAACAGGTAACTAACTACCAGTGCCTAAAAAACTTCAGAGCCCCTCCCCAACCCCCCCACCCCAGTCTTCAGTCAGTTGGTTTATTGTTCAACAGTATGGCCTATGTGGGTAATTTGTTCATTGCCTAATGTCTAATGAGACAAGGCAGTGACACTGAAAAGATCTGTTGTCAGAAGGCCTAGATTCAAGTTCAAGGCCTGGCTCTTAATAATTTTGTGGCTGATCAAGTCTCTCAATATCCCCAAGCTGCTGTATCCCCATATTAGAGAATAATTACAATAATGTGTGTATGTGCATGTGTTTTGGTAACCTTTTATTTTTGATACATCAAACCTACAGAAAAGTTGCAAGAAAAGTACGTGGAACTCCTGTATACCCTTTACCCACATTCACCACTTGCTTACATTTTGCCCCATTTGCCAAATTTGTCATTTGGGCTTATGCTCACTTCCTCTCCCTCCCTCTCCCCCCCTTACCCTGACTGATTCATTTAAGAATAATCCAGACACATCATACTCTTTCCCCCTGCAAAATTTCAGTGTGCATTTCCTAAGATCAAGGATGGTTCTTATGTATAACACAGAATAAACATCAAAGTCGGGGAATTTGACATTGATATTATCTATTACCTAATCCATACACCATATTTAAATTTGGTCAGCTGTTCCATTGATATTCATTGTGGTTATTTTGTTTTTCTGAGTCTAGGATCCAATTCAGGACCATGTGTTGTATTTAGTTGTTAGGTCTCTTCATGCTGCTTTAATCCATACTGTGTCTTTCTTGACCTTGTTATAAAAAAAAAATAGGCCAATTCTTGTATTGCATTATTAGATTTAGACTGTATATTTTTGTCAGAAGCACTCCAGAAAGGATGTGTCTGTGCTTGGGTCATGTCAGGAGGCACATGGTGTTGTATCTATCTGTTAGTCTGTCCACAGTAAAATTAGTATTTATCTGGTTCCTTATTAAAATTACACTCACCTTCTTGGCCTCCATTAATTATTTTCTGATTCTGTTTTTGCTTCCGTGTTTATTAGCTGGCATTCTACACTAAGAGAGCTGTCGCTTCTACCCTGCTTATTTATGTCAGTATGAACTCAGAGGTTCTTATTCAGTTGCTTATAATACAATACTGTCGTCATTTATTTTATGCTTACATTGTCCCACATTTGTCCTTTGGGAACCCTCTCAGGCTGTCTCTCATGTTCTGTTGACATAGTCCCATCATCCTGTAAGCACTTCCTTACTTTCTGGTGCAACAGGATATTCCAGGCTCATCTCATTCTTCCCCAGCCCCAGCATCAGCTTTTTCTCCAAAGAGCCCTAGGTTTTCAGAATGAAATGAAAGAGCCTTGGTAGACGTGACAATTAGAAACCAAAATCTGGTTGCTAGGAATGCTCATTGCTAATTTGGCATTCCTTATTATTACTGCATTGAATTCCAATGCATAAATATGCCACAGTTTGTTTAGTCTTCCATTGAACACATTAAGTGTTTCCTGTTTAGGTCTATTATGAATAAATCTATGAATTTTTTTTGTAAGACTTTTTGTGAGCATATGTTTCACTTCTCTTGGGTAAGTAATCTTAAAAGTAGAATTGCTGAGTTACAGGGTGAGTGTATGTTTAGTTTTACGAGAAACGTACCAGACCTTTTCCCACAATGGTTGTACTTTTTTATGCTCACCAACCATGAGTTCTGGGTGTTCCACATCCTTACCAACATTGATGATGTCAGTCTTATTAATTTTAGCCATTCTACATACAGTTTTAACTTTTATTTCCTTTTAACTAATGATGTGGAGCACTTTTTAATATACAGTACTTATTGGTTATTTATATACCTTCCTTTGTGAAATGCCCATTAAAAAATTGTGTTGTCTTTTTATTGTTGAGTTATAAGAGTTCTTTATATATTTTGGATATAGAAGTCCTTAGCTGTGTGTATATATGTATATGTGTATATCCATACACACATATATAGTTATATATAATTTTACTCCAGTCCATATATTTATCATAAAATATAATTTTATTTCATAATTTTTAATGTTTTTTTAAAATAAGAAGTTATTGATTTTCATAAGACTGATTTACCATTGTGTTTGTCCTTGGGCACCTGGCTAAGGTAGTGATTGTCAGGTTTCTCTGCTATTAAGTTATTTTTTCCCCACCTTTCCATACTGTGCTCTGGGAAAGAAGTTGCTGTGTGCACACAAGGAGTGTGAATTTATGCTCTTTCTTTTTGAGGATAGAGTATCTACATGTTATTTTAATTCTACAGAGATGATTTACTTTTTATTCCCTTATTTAACCATTTATTTATGTCATTTTGGACTCATGAATAGTTACTTTATACTCTGGGTTATAGTCCCATACTACTTTTGTTGTTGTTGTTGCTCAAATTTCTCCAGGTTTAGCCACTGGGGGCTCTTTCAGTTGGCTCTGTGTCCCTTTGACATGTCCCCATCAACTTGGCTTGGTTTCCTAACACTTCCTTGCTTTTAGGCGGTACCAGACACTCCAGGATCCTATTACATATTTCATGTCACATTCCTGGAAGCAGCCATTTCTCCAAGGAGCTGTGCTTCCTTTTATTATTGGACAATGGTATTAAAAACAAAAATTTGGGTGCTAGGTATGCTTGTTGCCATTGGGGTATTGTTTCTTTTAGGCTTTCTCAGCTGACAGGGCAAGGACAAATATGCTTGCGTACTAATCCATGTATGTGTATGTATCTACAAGTATTTCTCTATGCGACCATGTGGATTCATTAACGAGAGCATATGCAGTTCCTTTTGCCTTTACTCTTATAGACACCACTCATTTCCAAAATGACTTAGCTCAGACCTTTGCCCCACAACCCCAGTGAAGTTGTTTTATATGTTTGTAATACAGTTAGATTCTCTTGTTCTGTATACATTTTTAAATCAGCTTGTCCATTTCTATGAAAAAGCCCACTGAGACTGTGCTTGACATATTTACAGTATTGAGTCTTCCAAATTAGGAGCACAGTGTCTCTCTCCATTTATTTATAACTTTAATTTTTCTCAGCAATGTTTTATAATATTTATGTATTTTGTTAAATTTGTCCCTAATTATTTTTTTAACGTGGTACTCATTTGTTACAGCAATGTCCCTCATTATTTTGTATTTTTGTTTGTCCTTAAGTATTTTATTTTTCTGACCTTGTTATGAATAGAATTTTTATATTTCCATTTAAAATTTTATTTTACAGTTGTTTGCTGCTGGTACATAACATTCAACCTATTTTTATATATATTGATCTTGCTAAATTTACATATTATTTTTAGTTTAGTTGTTGTAGTTGCTTTGTAGATTTCTTAGGGTTTTCTACATAGATAATCATGTCATCTCAAAATAGGGACATTTTTATATTTGTATTCCATTTGTTTCTTGCTTTGTTGCACTGCTTAGGACCTCTGGTACAATTAAATAGAGGGACAGGTTAATCCAAAAATCTTAAATAGGAAATGCTCCAAAACTAAAAGCTTTTTGAATGCTGACATGAGGTAGTGACACCTTTGCTTTTTGATGGTTCAATGTACGTAAACTTTGTTTCATGCACAAAATTATTTAGAATATTATATAAAATTACCTCCATGCTATGTGCATAATGTGTATATGAAACATAAATGAATTTCATGTTTAGACTTGGGTCTCATCCCCAAAATATCTCATGATACAGTATAGATGCAAATATTCCAAAATCCTAAAAAGTCTGAAATCCAACACACTTCTGGTCTCAAGCATTTCAGATAAGGGATACTCAATCCATAATGAAAGAAAATGTTTTTGCCTTGGGCCTAACTTAAGATCAGGATGGTAAACTATCTTAGATATGATGTTCGTTGCAGGTTTTTCATTGAAGGACTTTATCAGATGACGTTGTCTTACATCCCTGGTCTCCTGAGAGTTTTTGTCATAAATTGGTATTAAATTTTATCTAATATTTTCCTGCATCTTATATGATTTTTTTCTCCTTTATTTTGTTAATAGGATTTTTAAATGTTAAACCAACATTTCATAGCTGGGATAAACCCTACTTGGTCATAATGTATTATTATAATTTTTATATATTGTTGGATTTGGTTTACTGTATTTTGTTAAGGGTTTTTGTATCTATGTTCACAATGATTATTAGTTTGTAGTTGTAGTTTTCTTTTTCACAATTTCCTTGTCAAGTTGTGAAGTCAAAGTCATTCTGTCATTATAAAACAAGTTAGGAGATAATACTCTGGAAAAGTTTGGGTAGGATTGCTTTTATTTGAAATGTTCAATAGAATTTGTTAGTGAGACCATTTGAACCTAGAATTGTCTTTGTGGGAATTTTTTGATAATTAATTTAACTTTTTAAATAGATATGGGACTATTCAAATTTTATGTGTCATCTTGTGTCAGTTTTTGTAAGTTTAGATTTTTCAAGTAATTTATCCCTTTCACTGAAGTTGTCATATTTATTGCCATACATTTATCAAAAAGTCCCAAAAGAACAAATGCTGGCATGGATATAGAGAGATTAGGAACACTCTTACACTGCTGGTGGGACTGCAAATTAGTACAACCCTTGTGGAAAGTAATTTGGAGACTTGAAGCTCTGACTTGAGGGGAGTGGGGGAGCAAGGGCAATATATGTAACTTTAACATTTGTACCCCCATAATATGCTGAAATTTTAAAAAATGATTAACCACAACAACAAAAAAAATAGAGATGCCATTTGATCCAGCAATCCCACTACTAGGCATCTACCCAGAGGAAAAAAAGACATCTGCACTCGAATGTTTATGGCAGCACAATTCACAATTGCAAAGATGTGGAAACAATCCAAGTGCCCATCAATATGTGAGTGGATTAATATAATGTGATATATGTATACCATGAAGTACTACTTAGCCACAGAAAACAATGTGAACTAGCACCTCTTATATTATCCTGGTTAGAGCTTGAGCCCTTTCTTTGAAGTGAAGTATCACAAGAATGGAAGAACGAGCACCACATGTACTCACCATCAAATTGGTACTAACTAATCAACACTAAGGTGCTCACATGGTAGTAATATTCATTGGGTGCCAGTCAGGTCGGGAGGTTGGAGAGGGCAAATTTATAACTAATGGAGGTGGAATACACTGTATGGGGAGAAGGAAGGGCACCGTTGTAGCTCTGGCTTGGGAGAAGCAAAGGTATTACATGTAACCAAAATGTTTGTACCCCCACAATATCCTGAAATTAAAAATATATATGTTGTCATGAGGTTTTTTTTTTTTTTTTTTTTTTTTTTTTGAGACAGAGTCTCGCTTTGTCGCCCAGGCTAGAGTGAGTGCCATGGCGTCAGCCTAGCTCACAGCAACCTCAATCTCCTGGCTCAAGCAATCCTTCTGCCTCAGCCTCCCAAGTAGCTGGGACTACAGGCATGCGCCACCATGCCCGGCTAATTTTTTCTATATATATTATTTGGCCAATTAATTTCTTTGTATTTATAATAGAGACGGGGTCTCGCTCTTGCTCAGGCTGGTTTCGAACTCCTGACCTCCAGCAATCCACCCGCCTCAGCCTCCCAGAGAGCTAGGATTACAGGCGTGAGCCACCGCGCCCGGCTCATGAAGTTATTTTTAATGGTCACTCATTATCTTTTTAATTTCTGCAGAATCTGTGGTGATATCCCCTCTCTTATTCTTCACATTGGTATTTTGTGTTTTCTTTTTTTTAACATTCTTGGCTAGGGATTTTTGAGTTGTATTAATTTTTTCTTGAAACCAACCTAATGTTGTTTGTTGTCTAATTCATTCATTTCTGCTCTTAAAGTTAATAATTTCTGTCTACTTATTAAGAACCTAATTTTTATTTTTCCCCCTAGAGTCTTAAAGAAAAAAACCTAGATTGATTTTAGCCTTCTTTCTTTGTATACATAAGCTTTTACAATATAGAGTTCCTTATAAGCTCTACTTTTGCTGCATACCACAAATTTTGGTATGTTGTTTTCATTATCATTTAAACATATTTTCTAACTTTACTTTTGATTTGTTCTTTGATCTTCCAATATTTCTTATTCTTCAACTTTTTTTCTGATGTCCGGTTATTTTATTGTTACTGATTGTAGATGATGCCACGTATTGAGTCTGGATCATGCCATCTTCCTTTAAAAAATGTTGAGTTTTGTTCTGGCAGGCAGTTAAATTATCAGAAGATCCTTGTAGTTTTGTCAGAATTGGCATAATTCCCTCTTAAAGCAAGTCTATTTCAGTTTTGAATTTAGTCTTAGCATGTACTGTCTTTCTCTGGGGCTTAGTCCTTACCTATAAGACGCAGCCTTTTAAATGCTGATGCCCTTAGTAAGGTCTCTTCACCCTGGCTTGGTTGGTTTTCCAGTGTTTGTCAGCACTGACCTCTGGTATCACTCACTGTCCATCTCCTAGTGCCCTAGCAGGTGATCTTTGTTGGGACTTACTGAATCTTTCCCTGTGCCTGTGCTGCCCAGTCTTTGGCCGAAGCCCTGCAGTGAATGCTCACATAGATGTCTGAAATCTCCCCTTTTCACAGCTCCCTCTTCTCAGCTGCCTTTCCCTAGAAAGTCCAGCTGCTCTCTCAGCTCAGTGAGATTGCTCCCTGTTCTGTGGCTATCAGCACTGGTAAGGCAGAAAGCTGGGATGATCATGGGACTTAACTGGTGAGCTTCTTTTTGCCAAGGATGATATTCCTGTACTACTCCATTCCTGAAAACAACTGCCTCATATATTATGTTCTGATTTATATTTTGGCAAAAAGGCAAATCTAGTATTGGTTATTCTGTCATAGCTGGAAGTGGAAGCTATGTGGTTTTAAGTGTTAAATGAGTTAAGATATAAAAGTTCTATATAAACAGTAAATATACACATATGTGAAAGTGTTATAATGATATCTTTGTTCAGCAAGGATTTATAATTATGTAGACAAGATAAAGGTTGGACTTTACTAGAAACTCTGTGGCTGGGTCACTGAAGCTTCTAGCAGCTACATGTGTACAGTGTATCATAAAATTGACTACACATGTGTCCACACACAGGCGACATATTCTCATTTTTTCCCCTTACCCTCTTCCATCCTCACTTCATTATTTTTGTGTATGTGTTAAAAGCTTTAGTTTTCCTTTCTTTAGTCAGGGAGTGTACTTCTATGGAAAGAGAAAGAAACTCATCCAGCCTGTGAAGGGAAACTTCCACAGTGTATCTTTTTTCCTCTTCAATGTTTAATCCTCCTGGTAATACAGGGGGATGAAGGCCTGTTTATCCCCAGTGATTATTTTAGTGCTGCTTCATCGCTATGGGTTTTCGTGTCCTGTGGGCCAGAAACAAAATTAGGAATCACTGGTCCCACCTGCCTTTTGTTTCTGAAATATGAACTTTTGAAAAAATACTAACCTACCTTGGATAAATCTGTTTAGTGTGACCAAAAAAAGAAAGCATTTTGACCTGTGCTTCTGTATCTGTCCCAATGGCTCTCCCTTACTCTTCTCTATCCTGTGGAGGACTTTGATTTTCAAACTCTTGAAAAGGACATACTCCCTTTGTAGATTTGCCAGAAGGTAATTTGAACACTAACCAAAATGGTGAACTCTATACTAAGCTCTTTTACTTGTTTTTTTTCTCTTTTTTTTATTTCGGCATATTATGGGGGTATAGATTTTAAGGTTTCAATAAATGCCCTTCCCCCCCCCACACACAAGTCTGATACATTACTTGTTAAAAGGGTGAAACTGATGGCTCAAGTCAGGTAATGAAAAACTATAGGCATATGCTGATGGGAATTTGAATACAGAGAAATGTGAATGTGTAATAAGCATCTTTGCTTCCTGTGTTTTGGTAGCCAGATGGAGATTAAAGAAGGAATTCTGGGAACACCAGCCTCAGAAGGAGAAGGCATGTAGATTCATTGTCTTGGTATTCTGCTCTCAATGTTTACAGGGCAGGAACCCTGTAAGTGTTAAGTACATAACATCTATTTACTAAGATATGGATGTGGTTGTGCCAATGTGTATTTTTCAAATAAAAAAATTTCTCTCTTTGAAGGAAACACTTTAGGGCTAGAGTAATCAGAAATCCAATATTGATAAAAATTTCCTTGTTTTTAATAATTCTGTCTAGATGAATTAAAATTATTGAGTCTGCTTATGAATGAAACCTTTGAATAGTAAGATTTTGATATCTTTTTTCAATTTTGCCTTGTCTATATTTTCCCAGTGTTCCCCTCCCATAATGCCTTTTGCTCTCATATTCTGACATGTTTTTGTGTAGCAATACAAAAAGAAGCAGCTAACAGAAGATGAGATAAAGTTTATTTTTCTTTTAAAAAGAAAGGAAGAAGGTGGGGTTACATTTTTATACATATCTATAAATATAGAATGATAGGCAAAATCTTCCAAATAAATAAATAAATATTGCCACATGCTAAGGGACATAAGAAATTGTGGGGCTCCTTTGGCTCTGTTAAAAAGAAAAACCCTATGGTGGTGTTATATCCGTGAGATTACAACCAGTTTTCTAACAAGGTCCTTCTGGGATTTTTCATCTAGTCAACAGTATTGAGGAGCCTCCAATAGCTGTTATATAGGACAATATCCCTGACAGGAAATGAAAACTATTAAAGAAAATATTTGCCATGTATAGCTATAAACTGTTATACATAGTTTTAGTGCTTCGGAATATAAACTGGCCCTTCAAGTTCAGCTTAAAACCTTGTTCAATGTTTCTCTGATAACTAAAAAGAATGCATCAATTTTTAAGGTGGTTTGGTACATGATGGCATTTAAGAAAAAGGTGACTGGGAAGAAGCTGTTGTTTGAATCTACTTTGCTGGTTAAGATTCTGCTCTTCAGGTGGTCATTCAAATAGAAGTAGGAAAAGAGGGGCCCTTGTGGGAAGAATCGCAGTAATGGGGTACAGCTAGGATGAGGGCTCACATCAGTCCCACCTGCCTGGCCTTCTCAGCTGTTTGCTAAGTGAGGCTTTGTTTCCCGCAGGGTGGCACTGGGGCTTCTGTGACTGTCTTCATTTAATGCCCCAAGAATGTCCAAGTGGAAATTCACATAGATGTGTCAGCCTAGAAGTGTTTAAACTAATCCCATAGCCACTGCTACAGAGCACTAATGAGACCATGGTCAAGAGCCTGACAGTGTTCCTTTCATAACTCCTACAGCTTGTACCCTGGTTAGTGGACTTCCTTTTCCCCTGAGTCCTTGATGCCATTTCACTTAGGGAAAAGGACACAATTTTTCAGTCCACAGAAAATCTAACCCAGAGCAGTCCCAGTGTCTCAAGGCCCCTCTCCCCAGTCACATTTTTGTAATTTTCTGGAATGGATAACTACTCAACCTGGAAGTAGAGGCTTAATTAAATGCCTCTTAGGAGAGTCTGAATTTATCTATATTTTGAAAAGCAGGGTAGATTTTCATGAGCTGATACAAACTCCATTCCTCAGGCCAAATTCACTAAAACCAAAGATGGAGACAAGAGGCAAGGCCATATCATGAGCCACTTGGGCACAGAGCAGGTCCATCTCAGCCCTCTGGCTCCACTGCACAGAGGGAGAGAGGCAGGCAAAGGGTGTCCCTGGTGGGGAGGTGAGTGTTCCAGCCCAATTCTGCCCTAGTTCACCCAGCAGTCTAGGGGTCAAGTTTTGACCAGCGACCACCAGTCTTTTTTGACAGCTCTTCCCCAGAGATAATCCAGGAAGAACAAAGGCGTCCTCATCTGCTCGGCCCAGTTCAGCTGTTAATGTCAAGGTTGCAAACGCACCTGCCCCCAGGATCCCAGCACGCGACGATGCAGGGGGCAGTGGAGAGGCTTCTGGGACTGCCGCTTCCCATTCCAAGCAGTGAGTCCCCAGCCCACTGCTTTTGCTTAATGCTAAGCTGACTAAGAAGACAGGCACAGAGAAGAGAAATCTGGCGGGGGGCGGGAGGGAGGATCCCTTCTTTCCCCCTTACTGAAGGGGAAATTGGTAGTTTACACGCTGGGTTTCTTATTCAGGACAGCGGTATATGCGGGTGAGGAAGGCGGTGAAACCCAGCTACTCTGGCCCCGCAGGTTGACGCTCAGGGGGCGTCCTGGGGAGGGGAGCAGAGAGGAGCGGCTACTGCCACGGCCACCCCACTCTCCCTTCCTGGCGTGTGAAGGCGGCCGCCCCGTGACGACGGTTTGGTTTGCTGGAAGACAGACTGGTGAAGGAGGTTCCTTTCGGGCTCCCTAAATGTACCTGGGGAAGGGGCGGCACCTTCGGGGGCCGGCGCCCGCGGCGCGTGCGTTCACCCTGTCGCCGCGGAGCACGCCCAGAGGGTCGCGGGCCGCCGCGCTGTCGTCCTCGGCGCTCGGGAGCTCCTGCGAGCAGGAGGCGGGCGCCGGCGTGACGCGGGGCCGCGGCTTCAGCACGCTGAGGGGGTCGGGCTCCTCGTCCTCGGCGCTGCGCGTGTGGCGCCGCGGCCGCGCCGTGTGGAAGAGCAGCAGCGGGAGCTCGTTCCGCCGCGGCAGGAACTGGGAGAAGGGCGGCGGGTTCGCGCCCGGCAGGAAGGCCCGCTTGGCGCGGCCCAGGCTGACCAGGAAGTGGTGCTGAGGCGACTGGTACACGTCGAAGCCGTTCTCCAGCGTCCGCTGTCTGAACCTGCAGCTCTCCGCGCTGAAGACATGCTGCAGGGCGAGAGCGCGGGTGAGGGCCGGCGGGGCGACCCCTCGCGGGCCGGGCTAGCCTGTGTCGCGTCGCCCCGTTGGCCCTTCCCGGGGAAAGGTGGTTCAACTGACGGGTCGCAGTTGCCCGGGCGAGGAATGTGGCCTTTCAGGCGTGGCCACCACCGGGCCTCAGACCTGGCCCCGCGCGCGCCTTTCAAGGGCACAGCGCCCTCCCCCCACTCCCTCTCGGTTCCAGCCCTCTTCTGGCTGAAAGTTGGCCTGGGTTTGTCTCCTTCTCCGGACAAAGGACATGGGATGGAGTTTGTGGGGTGCTGACGTCAGAGAGTTAACGTCGTTTGGGGATTCGAGACAGGAACTTTGCTAACAGATGAGCCGGGTTTGAGTTCTCACTCTGCTGCAGTACTGGTTTGTGTTGAGTGCCTACCAAGGCCTTTGCATATTATTTCATTTAAACCTCAAACTCCACGAAGAATTTACATTTGAGGACTATCTATATGCCTAGATGTGTTCGACAGATATTTATTTATTTATCTATATTTCAGTATTTGTTCAACAGAGATTTATCTGTTCCAGACACATATATGGTAGATGCTGGGACTCCGTAGTAAGAGGAAACAGAAAGTCTCTGCTCTCGAGAAATTTCTAGTGGGTATGTCTGGTGGTAAGAGACTCCTGAGATGAGCAGTCCTATTGTTTCACTACCTCAAAACTCTCTGGAATATGTCGCCAGGCTTTAGTTTGGGAAACCCTTTGCTCACCAATCCGAGTGACCAGCTATCACAATTGGGGCAGAGGTCACTAAATAGAGATCTGTCGTTGGGGGGAGCTCCACATGGCATGTGGTCCATTCCACTTTACTTTTTCCCAGAGAAGAAACTCAAGTTCGGTGAAGTGAGGGGACTTGCCTAAGGTCACAGCTAGTCACAGAATCAAGAAGAAACCAGTGGTGTCTCACCCTTTCTAATGTACTGTACAACGTGAATTTACATGATTTGAGGCGCTGCAGCTATACACTAGGGCCGGTGCTAGACAGAAAAATGGGTACCAATGGGCGGTGCAGACTGGGGACTGAGAGCCTGGGCTCTACGGCCAGACTGCCTGGGGTCACCACCAACTGTGTAAACCTGAGCATTCCATACTTAGGGCGAATAAAGTACTCGGTGAAAACATCATCGAGGTATACTGCAAATGGAATCTTTAAGCTGGAAAAAGTCTATATTCTGTCAGAGAAATTAGGTAATTGTTTGCAAATGTCGACCAACACAAAAGAGAAACTCACTGATCCAAAAATGTTGCCTCTGAAATCCATGCAGAGGTATCTTCTGCTCATCACACCTGTGATCACCACAAAGCCAGCATCCTCTGACCTGATCATCAAGGCACCTGTGGGGAAACCATTCAGGTCAAAAACTCCTTGCACAGCCAATTCCTACCTTCAGGTGCTTCCTGAAAACCCACCTTCCTGAAACCTCCCAGGATTGAGTCTAAGGGTGGTGACGACTTCACATAACTCTCCCCTTCTACTTGTTTGGCTTCAGTTTCCTCTAACAAACCCCCTTCTCTCTCTCTCTCTCTCTCTCTCTCTCTCTCTCTCTCTCTCTCTCTCTCTCTCTCTCTCTCTCTCTCATTCGCCTCCTGCTTCATCCTCTGGCCCCCATGGGGCACTCTGAACTCCTGGCATTCTTTCACCTGTGCTGTACATGGTTCTGTCTACCTGGACTGTCTTTGTTTCCCCTTTGCTTTGCTAGTAACTATTAATGTTTGTGGCTACATTCTTCTAAGCCTTCTGCTTTTGTGATTTAAAAATCTACATTGAGATGTCTTTCAAGGATCCAGCTTGTACATAGAGTCTGATCCTCCACTTGGATGGCTGTGTAATAGTCAGATTCATCAGTCAACACCCCATATATGTCCAGAACTTCCTTCTCTGCTCACTGATGTCACTCACCCCTCAGGATGAAGCTCAGACATCACCCTCTCTCTGGAGACTTTCCTCATCTCTCATCAGAACTGATTGTTCTTTCTTCTTGTTGCCCTTAGCACAATGCCTGCACCTCTGTTCACTGACCCTGGTCCAGCTAAGTGCACACATGCAGTGTCTTCTCCAAAGTGAGCTACTTAGGAACAGAGGGTATATGTATTTTTACGTTGACTAGACACCAATGGTGAATGGAATTTTCTTCTTATTGGGTTCAGTTCTTTGTTTTTTTCTCAGTTGGTGGCGCCCCCCACAGGTGCAATCTTTCATGGTCTGTCAGTGTCCCATCTAGAAAACTAGTCTCCAAAAGGGCCTGAAAAACCTACACCTTAAATAATTGATAACAGCTTGCTGCATGCCTTCTCTTGTATTGCAAGGGCATGATTAGACTATATAGTGGTGTAATATGACTGATAATTCAGCGAAACTTCTGCCCTAAATACTGCTTAGTTACCTGACATTTTCTGTTAAAAATAATTTCTTTAGGTCTTTGCAGCCACTTCCATTTGCCTACTGCAGGATTTCCATGTGCACCTCGTCTGACCTCGCGGGCCCCAGGCAGGCAGTCCAGGCGGGAATTCTACTTCCCCTTCTGAGAATGTAGCTCAGAGAGGCTGTGAAGGCCCAACGTCCGTGCCTGGCAAGTGATGGAGCCTTGTGGGGTGACTTAAAGCCTGAGGCTCCTCTCCTACATCATGTAGGTTCAATCAGAGACCTCAGAGGACAGCAAGTGGGCAATAATTAGACACTAGCTGTATGTGGATCATGGTAGGGACTGAAACTGGAGTGATGTGGGGCAGAGGGAATGAGGGTGGAGGCAAGCCCAGAAAGAAGAGAAAGGAAGACAGCCAGAGAGAAAACTTAATTTGTCTCAAAGTCTGGCTAAGGGTTAACATTGGAGGAAGCTTCTGCAAAGTGGGGTGGAGTATGGGAGGTGCAGAGGATGCTTAAATTTCTCCAAAATAGTGTCTGCCTATGTGTCTCAATTGTATGGCAAATTCTGTGGTAAATCCTGAGAGAAACATAAGGAATGTTTAAGAAATAGTTTCTATTCTGATAACTTTTCAGTCTAATTGGGGAAAAAATTACATTTAGTAACTGTTTTTGAGTGGTTGTGCTATAAGTACTTTGTATCTTTTAAACTCTCAAAACAACTGTTATTAATACATTGTTAGTATTGTTAGTAACAACATTGGTAGTAGCAGCATCCCAATTTAAGTGACAAGGAAACTAAGGTAGGACTGAAACTCAGGTCGGTGACATCTTCTTCCTCATACCCTGTGATCTGCCTCTAGCACGAATCATTGCAAGTATGAGGAGATAGCATCAAGTGCCACAATACATGCTTAGGACAAATCACTGATGGGGTCAGGGAAGAGACATGGAAGCAGGATGCAGGGACGTGGATCCTGCTCCCACTTCTAGCACTTACTAACCTTGTAGCCTTGGGCAACTCCTTGCTTTAGCTTTAGTTTCCTCATCTGTGAAATGAGAATAATAATAGCTGTGCTGCCTACTTTCATAGGGTGACAGTAAGAATCAAATGGGGCCGGGTGGTGGCTCACGCCTGTAATCCTAGCACTTTGGGTGGCCGAGGCAGGAGGATCCCTTGAGCTCAGGAGTTTGAAACCAGCCTGAGCAAGAGCAAGACCTCGTCTCTACTAAAAATAGAAAAATCAGCCGGGCATGGTGGCACATGCCTGTAGTCCCAGCCACTAGGAAGGCTGAGGCAGGAGCATCGCTTGAGCCCAGGAGTTTGAGGTTGCTGTGAGCTAGGCTGATGACACAGCACTCTAGCCCAGCAACAGAGTGAGACTCTGTCTGGAAAAAAAAGAGAATCCAATGGGATAATCATTATAAAAGTCACTTGAAAGTGTTGAGCAGATGGATAGCACCATATTGCGTGCTCTGACCTGCTACTTATGCTGAGCCCTTGCTTTTTGACAGTCATGCTGGCCTGAGGCTTGCGGTCAGAGTGGGCAGTGTGTATGGCACACGACTTCTGCTGCCCAGGGCCAGTCCCAATAGGAAACGCCCTGCAGTTGCTGAGGAACAATGAGCAGCTACTTAGAAGGCCACAGACTCGCATATCAAAGCAACATGAACCGATGTGGAAGTTTAGAACCTATAGGAGAGGTGATTTCTTTCCTTTACAGTCTCAGAAGGCATCTTTTCACATCTGCACAGATTCAAGGGGGAGAATTTGGCAGAAGGAAGGAACAAATCACTGTCTGCTCACTTGTTCTACCTGTTGGAGCAAGCAGGCTTAAAGGACTTTGCCTTCAGTGACAGTGGCATCTCTATGCATGTGACCTTGGAAGAGCATGAGATTTGGGGTTCTCTAGGTCACTTACTACCTGTGTGTGCCAGTTATTTAAGTTCTTTAATCTTTGTTTTTTTGTATTTAAAATGGGGATAGCAGAAACATTCACCTCATTTTGTCATCTTGAGGATGTAATGAGATAATGTTCTTATTCACCATAAAGCACTTTCCAAATGCTAATAATTTTTCCAATTCTCACTTCAACTCAACCTCTGATATGAAAGTAGAAGATTATTTGCTCTGTCCCATTCTCATAGCCAGTGGATGATAAATAAGATGGCAGAAGAAGTCAAGCTCCTCAAAAGAAAGGTAACATTGTGAAGAAGGGGTAAAGAGTCCGCCGTGTGTCTGAAGGGAGCCTGTGGAATCTTACAGACAGGTAATTTCATTTGGTTCAGTGCAGTGACCTGAAGATCAATTATGTACTCAACTCTTAAGAACTTACAACAGCAAAATAACCAATGAATCAGATTTCACCGGAAAAGCATAATTAATTAGGAGGAAAAAAAGCCTCAGACTTTTACATCAGTGTAAAGCATTGCTTTACATTCATTGCCGAGGTAATTGCAAGTCCTTCACCAGACTTTTAATTAGCTGTGCTTCCTATCTAAATGCATTAATGTTTCCCTTTCCTTCCGAGTAACTTTTGATCTTATGTATAATTTTTTTCTTGCTTTTTTGATAATATCAATATACATCACTGATTGAACAGTACAAAAAGATTATATAAACTGAGAAAGTGGATTTCCCACCCACTACTCTGACCCTGAGTCACGCCCTTGTTAGCATTTATCTTTACAAAGACACAACACTTAGCTAGTGCCTACATCTGACAAAGCAAAATCACATTTCTATTAAAAAAACCTTGACATTGTTTCCATGTATCTTGCAGCTTCCCAGTCATTTTAATTCACTCCAGCTACTGCTCAGTGAACAGCCCTGGCTGGGCCTGATGCCGGAGGCACCCGAGGGAAAAGGGCTGACGTGTTGCGGGCTGCAGAGGCTGTGCTCGGCTCACCCCCTGCCCACAGGGCCAGCCTGCCACAGCACCTCTCAGCAGAAGGGTCCCATGACTCTAGGAAAGTTGTGTAAGCATCTGCCCTTTCCGCCTACAGGAATCAAAATTACCCACCATAACCCGCTATCCTGAATTTTAAATCACATATAATCTTGCAGTGGAAGTAAGGGTGGCCCTCTATGAGAGGTGCAAAATTGAATTTCCTGAAAATCTGACGAGCTGGGTGAGAAGGGAAAACAGAACACGAGGTCCTTGAAGAGCCGTGTCGTCCCTTTCAGTCACAGAGTTTTGTACGATGCCAGCCACACCGTAGGTCCTGTGAAATATCTGCTGAATGAAATGAGGACACTTTGGTTGCCTCAAGTATATCTAGACTGATTTCAGATTTTTGCCACTAGACTCAAACTTGGCTTCCAAGGTGTTGGCTCCTAAGTCCTGCTATATCACCTTGAATTCTGGAACCTGTTTGATATTTAGAGATAATTTTTCTCTGTCCTTCTGTCTCCTGTCAACATCCATTGAACTCATGAATAGGTTTAAACTGTTAGCTTTGCATACGCATATACAGCTTGCTATCAGGTTTAAGGACCTTTGATTCCTAGAAGAATGAATGCCTTGGCCACAGCAAAATAATTGGTTAATTTACTACAATAATAAAGAACAAGTCATAATTCCTATAAAATGTTATCTTTAGTCAGAGATTGTGATTACTTTTTCATTCCTTTATTTTGAAATATATTGAATCACTTTGCATTTTTCTGTATCCTTAGAGTCATTTTTACATATTCTTCTAAAATAGGAGACCCTGTCTTTTTCAATATCAACCCATATCCCACCCCATTATCCCTTGTGAGATGCACACAAAGGGTTCCTCATTTGGATCATAGCTACTGATTGACAGTTGTGAATTGTGATCCACCTCTCTACAAACCTGATCTTTAAAAACATTCCAGTTGTCTCATGTTGCCCATTGAGTTCCCAACGAGCTCCACTTGCTACTGATTGGACACCTCTCAGTTTCACAGAGAAGAATCACCAACTCATACTGGCACCTCTGATGCACCCAGTAAACCTGCTGGACTGAGGGATGGATGCATGGATATGACCTGGTGGGTGGATTGTGCACTAGGTGCTCAGACCCACCGAGACAGCATACCTAGACAGTGTCTTTCAATATATTTTTCCTGGGAATTTTTGCAAAGCCAGAATACTAGAAACTCAGGGTTGGAAAGAGCCCTTGAGTTCATCTATTCTCATTTTTAGGATCCAGGAATCTTCTTTACAACCTCCCTGGTTAACCCAGTCTGAAGTTTGTGAGTTAGAATCCAGTGTCTACTGATCTATCTGGCTTCTTTTCCTCTTAGACTCCCTGCCTTTTTTTGAGTCCTTGGGCAGGCCAAAGGGAAAGAGGCCCCTATTGTGGGAAGAAGGGTTTTAGTTGAGGTGGAAATTATTCATGCTTAGAAAAAACAGTAAATACTATTGGGGGAAGGTGTGACAGTATCTTCCCCTAAGGTTTAAAGTACACACATGCACACACAGGCTATGTGGCTCCTGGGCAGGACGCTAGGAGGTTGGGCTAGTCCTCTGGTCTCCCCTGAAACCTCCCCAGCCCCGCTGGATGGGCACCAGGGCAATTCCCCTTTCTTCCCAGCCTGAAGCCCCTACTCACTGTAGATGGTCTGGTGGGGTGTGCCGTCCACATGGCCGTCCTTGTGGATCTGCAGGTGGTAGCTGTTCCTGGCCGTGGCCGTGTACAGGTGGATCAGGCCACCCCAGCTGGAGGCGAGCAGCGGGGAGGCGTTGGGATAGGCTCTGACGACGCTCACGCCGCAGACACTGCACAGGGCACAGACCCAGAGCCTGAGGCAGGCCCCCAGCATCGCGCACTCTGAATGGCTGGTGCTGACACTGAAACCGGACACTCCCCCCGCGGCCGGCCTGGCTGGCCTTTTCCTCCTCCTCTTCCTTGCAAGTAGCCGGTGTGAGGATCCAAGGCTGGATTCCCTCCTTTTTCGCCTGGACTTTTAAAGGGTAGCAGTGTGACATCAAACAGGAAAAACTGTACTGTCCACATCCTCTCTGTTGTAATCAGCCCATTTGAAGAAAGTGCAAAAACCTCTGAGACCTCTCGGGCGCACGGAAGGCACGTCGGTTCCAGACACACACACCCCTCAATTTCAAGCCAACGCTCCAAAAAGTGAATGACGTGTGGGCAAAAGTTATCTGTGACTCTGGGTTGTCTGTTGACCTGTCCCACTTCCACCAGGAAATGTGAAGGCAGCCAGCGGTTCCCAAAAAATCCAGCTTCAGCCATGCAGTCGACTGACTCCCAGGCAATTAATCTCCCATCGTCGGGTCTGCTCATTGTGGTTTCCTTAGTTCTGTAGCTCCCAGTCAGCAAGGACCTACCCAGTGCCTGCTCTGTGCGACCCTGAAGCTCGATACCATAGACAAGCAGCACCCCGACACTCCCCATGAAAGATATGGGAGCTGGGAGCAGGGGCACAAAACCCCAAGTTGCTGTCTTGGGGAGAAAGAAAACAAGGCCCGGAGGTCACGGAAAATGCCTAGGCTCCATTTCTCAGTTTCTCTGGTGTGGACTGTCTGGAGCAACTGAACTGGTAATGACAGTCTCTCCAGTAGCAGGGGCGCTTGTCAGAGATCTCGTGAGGACTGGGAAGGCTGCTGGTGGAGCATCGGGGATCAGTGTCCAAGACAGGGTGTCCCCAGAGTTAGTGTCTACACGTGGGTGCCCAGCTCTGGGACTGGACGCCTGTTGTAGATGCTGCCCACAGGAGTGCCTTCTGGGGAGCTCCACCTGATGGGGGAAGGCAGTCCTCGCACCTGCCCACAGGGGAGCAAGCTGCGGAAGCACAGACCAGAGAAACACACCAGCAGGCAGCTGTGCTTCCAGTTTCCCAATTACGGAGGACATGTCTTGTACAGGCCTCGAGCTAGAAATCGCGGTGGATGTAGGAGAGAGCAGGATGTGATTCCTGCCTCAAGGAGCTCAAGGAGCTCAACGGAGGAGGCAGATAAAAAGTAACTCTAATGCAAGGCCTGTGCAAACCCAGGTGCAGGCAAAAAGATGACATTCAGTCCTCTACACCCGTACAGTTTTGTGCAGTTTATAAAGCATTTTCACATCTATTAACGCATTTAAACCTCACTGTAACTTTGTGAGATGGCACAACAGGCATTATCAGTATATTAATATCATACATGAAGAAATAGAGATCTTGGGCTTCATATGTCCAAAGTCACAAAGCAATTAAATGGCAGAGCTAGGATAAAGTCTTCCGACTCCGGAGCCTGCTTCTCCAAAGAATCCTAGTGACAGCTAACACTTACAGAAAGCTTACTAGTCCACTCACTGTTCTAAGTGCTTTCCTTGTAGAAACTCATCCCATCTTCAGAATAACCCTTTGAGGAGGTGGTGTGTTTCCTTTATATAGACCAAGACACGGGTGCATACAGTTTAAGTAACTTTCCCAAAGACAGACAGCTAATGTGGAAGAAGCTGGATTTGAATCTAGATCTGACTCCAGACCTCCTAAGCACTTTGCAAGATGTTCAGACCCACACAGCACATTAGAGTTAAAGCCATGAGGGTGAGGGGCAGTAAGGCAAAGCACTCGGTTTTTCTCCAGTAAACCCAGGCATTTGCCCAGGGTATCTCTCCAGGATACATGGTACCTGTCTCCCCAGGGTTGGATAGAAGATGTATGACATTTAAATGCATATGTATAAAACAGTCTTCTTTAGTAATGGCCACAGAATGGTTCATAAATATAGTATCACATCTTAGCTAATTGAAGAAATAGCTAGCTTTCAGAATTGAAGTGCAAATCACTCAGGATCATGTGGCCCATATTTCCTCTTCTGGTTGGGATGGTGAAGAGATGGGAAGTAACTGTGAGGCCATCAGCAGCTACTGAGCACCTTCTCTGTGCAAGAGAGATGGAAAGGAGGGAGTTATAGAAATAATAAAAAGCAGGACAAATATACCTTCCAGAGGCTTAAAATATAATTGAGCTGTGAAAAACTTTGTTCAACACAAGGCACTGTGTGAGTGGAGCCACAGGACTGGGGCATGTAAGACATGCCAATGGCATTCCTAAAAGGAAGAGGTCATGGTGGGTGGATGCTGTGGTCCAGGGAGGCTTTGAGGGAAGGAGAAAATTGAGGGGCTTGGTAGCCCATATACAGGACAGGGAAAGCTGTTCCCAACACCTGCCAAGGCCTGGTGGGGAGGGAGTGCAGGTGTCCCGGGGTGAGTCCACGGCCATTCAGTCATCCACTCTGTTCCTGGAGGGATTGGCAGCTTCAGCTGGGCTTTGTAGGAAAAAGAATTTATGTGCCAGCTTACTCCATTCCCCAAGGCTTCCCTCCAAGAGGAGCCCTGAGTGCTTGGCAGCTGGATCGAAAGGCAGAGTACAGACCAGGAGAGTAGATTTATTTCTGGGAGGAATGGGAGGAGAAGAAGCGTTTCTCACTTGGAGAGGGTAAAGGAAGGTGCAAGAATCTCAGACTAGTTCTTCCCATTTAAGATATGGAAAAACTGAGAGCAAAGACGGGATTCACCCAATAGCATGCAGAGACAGCAGGCCTTCCATCCAGCTCCTGGTTGCCTCCCCACCAGTGGTCCAAACCTGGCTGCCCAGTAGAATTACTTGTGGGGCTTTAAAAACTGCAACTACCCCAGGGCTTACCTTAGTCCTACTGAGTTTGCAGGGGCAAAAGCCAATTTTTTGTTCTTTTTTAAAAGTCACCTGGGAGATTCTAATCCAACACACTAGACGTTACTGATATGAAAGTACTTATCAACAAACAGGTTTGAGTCCCAACCATGCACTGGAATTAGTACACAGAGACCAAGGCCCCCTTCAATGACCTGATCAATTTTCCTTTCCCTCCTATGGTTTCCAGCCTAACTGCACGTCAAGATGTAAATGGGCTTTTCTAGTGAATTTTAGTACCAAATCGTAAATTGGTACCATGAGCCTATAAGCAGCCTTTTCTTTGAGCCTGGTGTGGGAGAGTGAGGGAAGGGAGAGGTCAGGGCACGTAGGTTCCCATTCTTTACACCTAGAGGGCACTACTCTGTCACAGTTCAGGTTGGAGGATCTGGGAACGAGTGTGACCTCAGGAGCCCAAAGTGAAACTTGGACACCAGATGAGAGCAGAAAGCCCAGGGAGGAGGCCGCTGGGTTGTGCTTTTTGGATGTCACCGTCCTTGGTTCCCAGGTGGCTGCCTGGGTGCAGAAGGGCTGGTTCCGTGATGGGTGGGGAAACCTGTTCATCTCCAGCCCGCCTGGAAGCCCCTGCTCCGCGTCAGGAGAATCTGTCCCGGGAGCTGTGCGGAGGCCTCTAGTCCAGTCCCTGCATGTACACTCATGGAATCAGGGCCCTCGTGTGGACTTGGACTATAGGAGCCCGTGTTCTTGCATGTTCATTACTTTCCTTCATCTCCTGTCTCTCTCTTCAGACTCTGCTCTGAGAAGATGTTGAGGAGGATTTTCTCTCCCAGATTGTATTCTCTCAATGGGAAGACTTGACCACAATTTTCAAAAAATAACATTGGCTTGACTGTCATTAGCCTAGGAAGGAAAAATGTTGGATGGATCAAGGCAAAAGAAGAGCTGGGAGATGGGAGAGGAGGTGGTCTCAGGGCAGCTGTCTTTTCTTTTTGAGACTCTGAGCAGGGCTCCACACTTCTCACTCTCTGACCCTCGTTATCCTGTCTCCATCATTCTGTGATGGTTTCGCCACCGTCTCACTCTCTCAAGGGACTGTCTCAGCCAGACAGCAGTGGAGGGAGGTCTAAGCCATCCAGGACGAATGGTTGTTTCTCGTTTTCTTGAAGTTCTCTGGGCGGTGCCATTTCTGTGTCTTGTCTGAAAATGCCATTCTCACGTCATCTTGGCATGAAAACATGCTCCCTAGTAGTCAATCATACTCTCCCTTCAATGTATCTACTCAGTCAACACGTAACTTTTTATCAAAAGCTTGTCAAATGACCAGCACCTTATAGAAAATCTTTAGAGAAGCTTAAGAATAAAAAGTACAGTCCTGATCTTACGATGTGCTGGGCAGGAAGCACTTCGCAGTTGTCCGGATTTCACAACCTGCAGTGTATATTAACACCTGCAGTCTCTTCGGGTGCTCAGAGCAGTCCCATGGGTGGGGCTGGGAGGTGCTTGGGACGACGTTCCCCAAAGCATCCTGGCTCTTGATACGCATATTCCGTACCATAGGAATTTTAAAAAATGGAAAAACAAGCAATATTATTTTTAAAAATATGTGTTAATGAAAAGCAAATCAATGCAGAAATCTAGGAAATAGAAAGTGAACATCCACTATAGTTTGTACCCTCTAAAAGTAAAATGTTATAAAAGGTAAAATATTATTGATTTAGGGTATACACACATATATATACTTATGTATGCACTTTTATGAGCCAAAATTGAGGGCATGCTGTATACAGAGCAAGCTTACTTTGTCCATGCCAAGGTCTATTTTGATTGTCTTTCCTGGTCAGTATGTATATCTCTGCCTTATTCCTTTTAATACTTACATTGCATTCCATTGTATCCCATGTGAGAGTGGTCAGCTCTTCTGGAGACTTTGTTTTCTTCTAAGCTCTGTCCAGAGATTTGGAGGTGGTTCCCAAGGCCACAGAACTTCATATTTATATGTATATATTTATATATATGTATATCTACACACACACATATATACACATGCACATACATGCATATGTACATATATATACACACATACATAATAATAGCCCTGCGTGGTTTGGCCCTGGTGCCTGGGGTCACAGTTCTATGTTGCAAGAACTTACTAATTGTTAGTCTAGAACTAATATCTCCTATGGAGTTAGTCTCCTTCACTACCCTTTTTCCCTCCAAATGAGATGTTCCAATTTCTCCTCCCCAAGGCAAAATCTCCAGCTTATTTTTTCCATGACAATCTTTTCAAAATAAAGGACCATGAGATGGCTTGTCTTCAGGGCAGGCCCTGCTCCAAAACCCTGGGCAAGGGAGCCTAGAACTCCAGCACAGTGGGACATCCAGGCCTAAAAAGGGGTTCAAATCCACATAAAAGGTGGAGGTGCTTCTCCGTGGTTTGCTGGGAATGTTGTTCCCTCCTGCCACTACTGCCAATGCAGCTCAAGCTTCCAGTGACCTTGGAAAGACCACACTTGTTCATTCATAAATAGTGGCACTGATAGCTGGTAAGGGTTGCTAATGACAAGGGAGGCATCTGAGTGCCGCTTGCTGAAGCCTTTTGAAAATAAACTTTGCTTTCCAAATATGTGCCATCAAACTCTGCCACCTATTTTTGAAAAATTTTTATAAAATAGCAAATGTTTGACAGTATTTAATTTAAAATATGCACATCTGAGTGCTTGTTTACTTAGAAGTTTAAAGCTGTTCAAGAGCAAGAAACAGCCATACTGAGTCTCGGAGTTCTGAAGAACGTTGGCAGAGGTGTGAGGGAGGGTGGTGGGGAAGGAACAGATACGAGTACAAGACAAAAAGATGGCTGGAAACCAGAGGCAGGAAAGCCCAGGGACTGACCGGCAGCAGGTGCAGATGAGATGAGTCAACTTAGAGCTAATTATGTCACTTGGCAAATGCTTTACACAGTGAGCATTGCAAGACATTAGGGGCCGGGGCTGAACATGTATGACCGACACTGCTATGTGCTGTCATTTGTGGGTAGTTGTCACTCGGCCCACTGTCTGAGACAGCTGCACAACGAGGAGAGCAGAGTACAGGGAGGGCACACTAAGCAAGGGACTGGAGCACAGGGGAGTTTTAGGCAGTGGAACTATTCTGTGTGATGCTCTAAAGGGGCACATGACCCTATGTGTTTGTCAAACCGGTAGAATTGTACAACACAAAGAGTGAACCCTAATGTAAACTGTAACGTACAGTGATGTAAACCCTAATGTAAACTTCAGTAAGAATGTGTCCATAGTGGTTCATCATTGTAACACATGCAGCACACTAATGCAAGATGTTAACAGGGGAAACTGTTTGCGGAGTAGAGAGAGGAGGTATATGGGAACTTTCTGCACTTTACCAATAACAGCTCTGAAGAAATTAAGTCTATTAAAAAAAAAAGAGAGAGAGAGCAAAATTCGGCGATGATGTTCACCTCAACAGGTGTCAAAATTTCTTCACTGCCTGGAATGGTTCATTCCAGGATCAGATCAATGAGATGTGCTAAAACAGCACACAGTGAACTGTGTACAGATAGTTTCCTTTCGTTTCTTTATAATAAGATACAAGTAAATCCCTCACCCCTGATTGTCATGTGGGTCAGCCTCTCTGACAAAGCTGGAGCTCGTTTCCACTGAAATCTGTATGTGCAGCCTTAGGCACAGCTGCAAAGTGGGATGTGGCACGTGTGGACGACGTCACCTCTGAAGTGGCTCCGCGCCGGTGCACTCTGGGAGCGCGTCTGCGGGTGGAGCACCGCCTTGCCTTCCAGCCCACGCCACGGCATCACCTGCCACCCTCCATCACCTGCGCCTGAGTTACCCGCCCTGTCCACGGCATCCGGAAGTGTTTAAATTCCCTGCAGGTGGATTCGCTTCTCCCCTCACTGCCTGCCTTGCTTAAAATGCCTACACTGGATTAGAGATAAACTTAATCTAATATATAATGGCCTATATATTATTATTATATCATATGTTTATAATAGTTTAATAATATATGTCACTATAACAGTCTCAGTCCAACAGATTTCCTCAAAGATAAATGTAAATATGTAACTGGACTCCTCATACATTCCAAAACGAAATACAAGTGGCTTCTGTAACGTCGCTGAACGCACACCCTGCTGGGTCACCTTGGCGTGTATAATCAGAAGCTTATTTTGCCATGAGGTTAAAGAACCTCAGATGCCCTCCGCTGGCAGCCCTGCCAGCCTGAAGGTCATGGCAGAACTCGAGAGCAAAGGACACAGAAGTCCCAGCCCTTGATCAATAGCTGAAGCTTTTCCTTCCCTCTCAACTCCACACCCCTCCTCTTTCCGCCTACACCCTCTTCCTCCTGGACAGGCTCTCCTGGCCCCGCCACAGCTGGCGGGAGATAAGCCGGGCGTCCCACGGGTGGGGGAGGCCCAGCCTCTGTGCATGGTCTCACGAAAGGTTCCCTTGCGGGTGACAAGAGCAGGGACAGGGCAAAGCTGGGGGACTAAGTCAGATGCAGGGGAGTGGGGACGGCTGCTGAATGAAGGTGTCTCGGGGTACGATTAGTGAACTTGTGCCCTCTGCTCCCCAAACCCGCACACGCTTCCTCAGGGGCCTCCCTGACGCTCCTTTCTTTCTCTCCGTCACACTCTACCTCCCCCAAAAGAACTATTTTTACTTTATATTTGAATAGCGCTTTTCCACATACTTCCATGACGGGGACCTTGCTTGCCCCTCACAGAACTAGTCTACCTGGAGAGGTGCTTCCCCGGCTGTCACCCACAGGTCACCATCAACGTCAGGCTCCCTATGGCTGGCCAGACTAGACCACTGCATGGCACCTGCCGGAGGGACTGAGTCCCCAGCTCCCCCAGCCTGCATTCCCACAGGGGCGGCCCACACGCGTCCTCTTTGGGGCTTTCCCAATCGGACCCCGCCTGGAGTTTTCTGAACGTGAGGGACTCGTGACATCGGAATCCATTTCCTCCCACTTCCTTTCCTGCCAATGCCCCGACACCAGGGTGATGCAGGCTCTCTCCTAACCACTCTCCTCTGTGCGCATCACAGAAATGTGGACTCTCAGGGTTGGACGTTGGGAGTCCAGACCCTGGAGGTCACCATCCTGGCCTGCTCTCTCAGTGAGGAAGCAGAGGCTCAGCGCTGCCTTGCCCAAGGCCGTGCAGCCAAGTTAGGGGCAAGCTCAGTGCCAGAGTCCAGCTTCTGACCCTCAGTGCAGAGGCCTCCAACACGCTGCACTGCCAGCTGTTCCCTGGGACAAAGTCACTGCAAGGGCGACAGGGCACCTGGTTTCCCATCCTGACTCATGGAAGTGAGCTGACTCTTTCATCTGCCTTGTGCAGGTGTCTCATGCCTCATTTGTGCCTCTTGGGATACAGGCTGCTGGGGCAATGAAGCACGTCGCCTTTGGGCACGGGATGGCCCTGGGCAAGCAGGCCCTCCCTGCCCCCTTAGTGGCAGCACTGGCCCAGGCCAGGCTTCCCACAGCTTCCCTTGCCCTCCCCTCGGGGACGTCGACCCCCTTGAATGCCCACAAGGTAGGGCTTGAAGTCATCCCTGCACAGTTATTTTGACTCCAGCCCTGGTCTTACCCTTGCTCACGCGGGTCACGTGCGCGAAGGGCAAGCCTTGGAGGCACGAGCTGCCCGCACCTTCACAGCCACTCCTTGTGCTTTGCCGGACAAAGGGGTTCCACGGGAAGGGGTGCTGGGGGGGCACATCCGGCCCTGAAACCCGAGTCCCGCGGCCTCCAGTCATGGTGACTCTAACCATCCCCTCAGCGGTATCGTCTCCGTAGCCAGAAATTAGGCTGCTGAAGTTCAAAAGATACAGCCTTCTTCACAAATTTTTAAGAATTTACGTCTTAGTTGAGGCCTTCTAATGGTCTCTAGAGACCTCCTTTATCCACAAACTAAAATCACATTTTGGGAGGAAGGGGCATTATGTGTTTAAAATTCCAAGGTAGAGCTTCTTGAATTGTGTCCTGATTGGTCGCCTGTGGAGCCAGAGTGGCCGTGCGCCCTGAAAGAATTCTCATTCCTGTGTGGGCCCGGCGCAGGCCGGGAAGCCCTGCTCTCAGGCAGGCACACTCGCCACAGGCGTTAACAGTGGCCACGGTGACCACGTGCTTTTCCAGATCTACTCTTTGCCACAAATACCATCACGAAGGAGGCCAGGGTGGCGTCACCACGTGGCATGTTTAAGTGGCATGCCGCAGATAACCCACAGCTGAGGCTGGGACTAGGCCTGTGCTGAAAGTGTCCCGTGCGGCAGAGGCCATCCCTCACGGGAACCAGCAGAGGTGCCAGCGCACTCTTCCTACAGAGCACCCACACGTTCTCTTAGTTGATCTTCACAGCAGCCCCAGGAGCTATGCGGAGCCCCTCTTTCATGTGAAGGAACTGAGGATCAATTTGTGACTTGCCCAAGGCCACACACCTAGCATGTGCCACAATTGGGAATCAAACCCCTGTCTCCTTTCTCTGAATTCAGAATTCTGTCAAACACACCACACCCCTTCTGTGAACATCCCTGCTTCTGAGAATGTGTCTTTAGGACTGAAGCCATCAGGATGGGAACATGGCCGGCAAAGGACAATGACCCAGGAGAGGAAGGGCGCACTGGGCGCAAGTGGTCTCCAGGGTGAGCCTTGGATATTTCTTTTTTAGGTGGGGGACGAAGGAGCAATGTTAGAGCTCTGGCTTACTCAGCCTGTGGGCTCTGCAGGCTGCTGCTATCCCACTCTGTTCCTTTGTGCAAAACCAGAGGGAAGACGGTCACGCTTGCAAAGCCAGGACACTGCCCAAGGAAAGAACAATAGAAACTTGGGACCACAGAGGAGGTGTGTCTGTGTGTGTGTGTGTGTGTGTGTGTGTGTGTGTGTGTGCGTGTGTCCACACAGGCTGCCTGATCTGATTGGTGTTCCAAGGCTGCCCGACAGCCCCAGCCCACCCTCTCAGGATGGCTGGGGCTTGTCACGCAGCCCACGTCGGGGAGCAGACATCCTGGTTCCCACTCACCTCGTTGGAGCCTGTGACCCAGGCCAGCCCACCATGTTTAGGACTCTGCACATCCGGACTCCTGTTATCTCGGGATCCTGGGACTCCTTGGCTCCCCTGCCTGCCTCCTCCCTTCTCTGTGGACACGTAGCCACCACACACTTCTCAGAGGGCTATTTCTAGCCAAGGGGCCGGTAATTCAGCCCCAGCCTGTCAGCTCAGGCCGCCTGTGTGCTGCAGCTGGGACGGGCGGCCCGACACGTTGTGGGTTCAGCAGAAGGCAGGATGTTGGGGCTTCCGGAGGCAGGCATCCCCTCAGCCTGCTGGAGGTCAGGGCTGCTGAGACGTGGGGGTGGGGACAGACAGGATGCTCCCACCGCATGGCTAGGAGGAGCTGGTGTCGACAGGGACAGGCCAGACCTCAGCCTCCTCACACCTCCAGCAGTTCTCTGCACTCTGACCCGAGGCAACCCCTTCCTGGCAAGAATCATTTCTTTGTCTTCAGCAGAGCTGAGAGGAGGCAGCCATGTGGTTGAGTGCAGGCCCTGGGGCTAGACAGTCTGAGCCAGAAACTACGCTGTGCTCTACGCCAGACGTGTCATCTTTGCCAACTTACCTCACCTCTCCGAGCCTCAGTTTCCTCATCTGTACAAAAGGAAATAATAATCAGACCTGCCTTGTTATATTGTTGACAAGGCTTAATAATAAGACACATATAATACCTCATCTCATGTAAAGTGCTCACATAGACTGGCTCGGTATATGGTAAATGCTTATTGCAGCTGTTGTTGATGGTTGCCCGTTTCCAAACCCCAGACTCCTATCACAGCTTCAGGTAGTTCCCAGGTGGCTCTTACCTCGTATCGGAACTGCTCGAAGGTGACTTTCAGAGTTGCGGTCATTTCAGAGTTATTTCCAATGCCTGGCACGCTCTAGGTGCTCACTCAGCATTCACCGAATGAGAGAATGAATTCCTCCCTGAGCGTGCTGTGACGGGAGGGAGCCCTGGTTGCACCCTTGGCCAGCGCTGTGAGGCGGCCAGGGAAGCTCCTTCTCACTGTCCCTCGGTGTCTCCTGCTGTCAGGCAAGGCCCTGGTGTCTGCCCAGTCCCTCAGGGCCGTGAGGACAGACGTGCAGACCGTCTGGCTCTGCCCTGGAAGCTGTGAGGGCTGCACAGTTCAGGACAGATTATTCTATATCTCCAGCCATTTCACAATTCGGATTTCCCACTCCAGGAAGACGGATCTGCCGGGTTTAACTTCCTTTCGCACCACCGTGTTCTCAGCCAGCTGAGGTGTGCCTTAGCTGTGCCTCAGTCGCTGGGGCTCCCTTCCTTCAGAACCGAGCCAGCTCTCCCCCTAAGGGCAGCCTTCCACCCCCAGCCTCGCCCAGACCCAAGAACCCCACTCAACCCGTCACCCCAGTGCTCTCCAGACAGACACTGGGTAGCACCTTCTTTTCCTTTCGGTGTATCCTCATATTTTGAAGGAATTCATCCATTTACCACAATTTTATGGCACCTTCCCCTCCCTTGGTGTCCCTCAAAGCAAAGACACGATCTCACTTGAACTTTGCCACCACTCTGTCAGGGTAGTAAGACTGATGTTATTGTCCTCATTTTACAGGTGAGGTCACTGAGACCCAAAAAGGCTATTGAATGACTCAAGGTCTCATAGCCAGTGTGCTGCGCCAGTTCTTCAGGTTCCTGTGTATCCCGGCTGGGGACCCTGCACGTGAGGTGGTTCGCCTGACAGGTCACCTGGCGTGGGAGCTCGGCTAGGTCTGGGGGTTCCAGTCTGTGCTTATCCTCTTACTGGCTGTCATCTGGGACAAGTTACTTGATCTCTCTGAGCTTAGTTAACATGTCTATAAAATTGGGCTACAATATCTACCTCATATGCAAAGTACCCAGCCCCCAGGTACCCAATATCTCTCTCCATTCCTCATATTTCCTCAAAGCACCCAATAATATGCACTTTCTTATTATATTCATATTTCCATTCCCACCTCATAAAGGTCTTTCAAGATAAGTTGAACTGAAGATTTACCCAATTGTTCCATGGATATATATTGAGTGCCTAATGCATACCAAAGGCTATGCCAGATTCAGGGATGCGTGGGTGAAAGAACATTGTCCTTGTCCTCAAGGAGCTTACAGCACAGCGGGGAAGAGCACCTGCTAAATGGACAGCTGCTGAGAGTGTGGTCTGTGCCAGGAAAGAGCTGTGTTCAAAGGGCTATGGGAGCCCAGCAGGAAGAGCCTGTAAACTGGCCAGGGAAGTGAAGTTGGGCTTCACAGAGGGTTAGCAGCTGAGCTGAGTTTGGAGGAGTAGGAGTTAGCCAAGTAGTCGAGGTGTGACACAGGGGAGAGTTTTTAAAGGGGGCGGTCACATGTGAAAAGGCACAGAGGCATGGGAGAGCGCGACATCCAGGGAGAGCTGTAAGAATTTCAGTACAACCGCAGTATACAAGGAAGCATGAAGTGTAGGGAAATCAGGGAAAAGGGTGAGCAGAGTTGGGTTGAAAATGGACTGAGATGACATACAAAGGAACTGCCATTATAACCTTCAGCCTCTGAAGACGCCCTGGAAATTGTGAGCAGGGACTTAACACGATTAAACTTGTGCTTCAGAAGATCACTCTGGCTGCCATGTGGTGAGAGAGTTTGAAGGGGAGCAAGACTATATGCAGGGAGACCAGTTAGAAAATTTTGGAAACCTTTTCCATGAGAGATGGTAATAAGCTAAACTAAAGCAGAGGCCATTTGAAGTTAGGGAAAAAAACCAGGGTTATAAGAGGAAGAACTCACAGAAAGAAATGATTGATTGCAGATAGGACAGAGAGGGAGGAGGCAGGTGCTGCCCCTGGTTTCTGAGTTGAGTGCTTCCAGGAGGCTGAGGGCACTGTCGGCAGCCTAGAGGACACCAGGAAGGAGTAGATTGATGGGGGCGATGAGGGGTGCAGTGTTGTTGGACATGGAGCTCATTAGTAGAGGCGGGGCTCTCAGGAGGGAGATGGGGACTGGGGTGGAGAAATGGGAGTGGTTTGCACAGAAGTGGTCATGGAAGCAACCTTAAGACCAGATAATCCAGGGAGAGCACATGGACTAACAAAGGGGGACCCGGGATATGGAGTACTGACATTCAAGAAGAGGGTGGAGGAAGAGGAACCCACAAACAAGACTAAGAAATGTTACTCATAGAGCTTTGGCTAAGAACCCTGGGTACCTGATTCCTAGATTAACCAACCACCTCCCATTGCTGTGGATTCCTAAAGGATAGAAGATGTACGGAAGGTTCCACAGGCAAATGCATTGAGTCATGAGCTGTGATGGGTCATGTGTGAACCCTGAGGGCCTCGCAACTAACTTGGAATGTTGGCTAAAGACAGAGGCAGCTTCTTTTCAGCCTCTCCTCTAAGCTTCTGTTCTACTCTTGACCCTTGGGGTTTTACCTTTCTGATTGCCAAAGGAGGAGATTTATTTATTTAAAGACATTTAAATAAAGGGAAGACCAGAGACTCCTTTCCTAAAGGCTGGGGCAGAGCTAAAGGCTGGGGGCAGGGAAGGCCAGGAATAAAAGGGGTCTTGGCTGAGAAGAGGGCTTGGTGAGATCTACCCCATGCCATTTCCATTATAGTTTATTCCTCCTACTGAAAAGCTCCAGCTGCTAATACCAGGACCCCAGTGGGTAGCTCTAAGAGGGAGAAGCCCATTTTGATCTTGACTCATATCTGAGATTTCATTCCCCAGAGGTGGAGTTAAGAAGAGTCTTAAGCTTTCTCTAGAGATCAGAACGTGTCCTTAATTATAACAAATGGGGAAAGGGAAATGAAAGAGTCAGGTGTTAGGGAAACCAGAGGAAGCAAGATTTCCAGAAAGAAGATATGAGTAACCATGTCAGATGTTGCAGAGAAGAGACTAAGTTAAAGGACCAAAGAATTTGTAATTTTTAATGTATGATTTTGCAAAGAGCTATTTTGGGAGTAGATTGAAGACCAGATTATGTAGGTTAAGGACATGATGAGGGATGAGGAAATGGAAACAGAGACTGTGGACACTCTTGAAGTATGAGTAGACAATAATGATGCAGGGAGTGTCCCAGTGAAGGGAGGAAAACCCCCTGAACTTGCCAATTCAGTCCTTGGTTTCACACAGGAATGAATCGAGAGTGGGCCAACTAGCTACAAGAAAGTTTTATTGAGACAGAGACAGATGACAGATCCTACTCTGCAGGCAGAGTAGGGGGCCTTTCCAAAGCAGGAAGTTAGAATATTGCTTATATTTTTGGTTACTTGGGTAAATGCTATGAAAAATAAGATAATTAGCATTTCTCATGTGTCCTCTCTCTTTCCTTACAACTCCCTAATTTTGTTAATTATATTAATTTTACATTGTCAAAATTTATCTGTCAAAGTCCATTTTGTCAAAATTTGTTCTGTAATCATAATTTTCACAATTGTCTAATTTTTGTTCAGTATCTAATGGTTTCAGTATTTACCACCAATACTTTTTTGACTGTTTCTCCTTTCCTGAATTTTTATTTGGATTCATATTTTAACATACAAAATTTTATTATCAGGTAGTTTTTTTTCCTTCCTGGGTGCTATCTTCTTCTTAAGTTGTTTCAAGTTTGAGAAATTCTGGTTGTTTCTTTTTGTTTTGTTTTGTTTTTGCCTTTATGTTGAAGGACTTCTTGATGGTTATAGTTTTAGGTGGCATTTTCTTTTCCTCGAATCCTTTAAAATTTTGCTGCATTGTTTTCTGGCATTGAATACTACTTTTAGAAGTCTGAGGTCAGCTTGGTTTTTGTTCCTTGAGGTTAATTGCTTTTTTTGCCTAGACTTTGGTTTTTTTGGAAGGCCTTACTATTTTTTAATACTTGAGTTATATTAATTAATTTAACATTTCCTATCATCTTCTGGAGGCCTGAAGAATTCTTCGAGTTCAGTAAGTTAACTGGATCTTGATGTTGAAGCTTCTGTGTCAGTTTTCATGAAACCAGTATGCTCATTCAGTTGATTCTCCCTGCATATCAGGGAAAATTCTTCTATTATATCTTTAATATTTCTATTCCATTTCTTGACTTCTCTACCTCAGCAACACCAAATACTTTATATTGAGTTGTCTTTCACCATCCTTTATATCTATTATTTTCTCTCTAATTGCTTTTAATTCTTGTCTTTGTCTTCTGTATTCACTGGCACTAGCTCGAGCCTTTCCACTGGCAAATATTTTCATATGAAGTATACCTATTGCTTATATAATATAATGGTCTTTTTGCTTTTTTATTTGTTCTCTTAGCTCCACAATCTTCCTCTTCCTCTCCTTTCCCCTCCATGTTTCTCTCTCTGCCTCTCTGTCTCTCTCTTTTGGTCTTATTTTATTGTTTTATCATCTCATCTTTGAGTTCTTGTTTTTATTAATTCATTTATTTTCAAGATTGCTTTTTAGTGTGAAACATTTTTGAGGAATTTCCTTTTTCCCTGGATTATGTTTTCTTCCAAATTGTGTTGTCTTTTGCATGTGATGATTCCTTCTTTGCTCTAACTTTCTTTCTTTCTCTTTGTTTTCTCTTTTTTTCCTTTGCTCTATTGCCTAGGCTAGAGTGCAGTGGCATCATCATTGCTCACTACAACCTCAAACTCCTGGCTTCAAGTGATTCTTCTGTCTCAGCCTCCCAAAATGCTGGGATTATGGGTGTGAGAAACTATGCCCAGTCTCTTTCTTTCAAGTTCTGTAGTGTATTTGCATAATTTCCATGCTATTTCTTTTTATCTTATTCATGCCTGTGCAGCTCCATTCAGACCTTCTGTTTGCTGTGGGTTTGGGGATGAGGCTGAGGAAAGTTCTGCAGAATCTTTGTAGATTTTTTTTAGATACTTTAACTCTCCTTTCTCTCCTGAGATTTGGTAAAATTTCTTGTACCATGACTTACTCCATCTTCTGGGTTTTGTCAAAGCATATGAACATATTTTAAAAACTGTGATTATACTGTTGTGGAGGATCATTCAAATTCTTTTAAACAAAGTCTATTTCCTCTCTCCTTGCATCTAGGTTGGCCCTATGACTTGTTTTGGTCAACAGATTATGGCTGAAGGGACAATGCATAACTTCCAAGGCTTAGCCTTAAGAGAAAGGCGGCTTCTACTTTCCAGTGCTTGGAATGCTCCCTCTTGGGAGCCAGCTGTTGTGTAGAGTCTACATGGTCTCAGAGGGGAGGAGAGGAGAGACAACATATTTGGAGACGGAACACCACAATGCAGGCATGTGAAACCTTGTACGTTCCTATTCACCAAAGCCACCAGCTAAATGCAAATAAGTGATATAACATGACCCCTAAAGCATAAGCCAAACTTCACCTGACACTCAATACCCGCCCCCCTCCCCCCCCAAAAAAAAAACTACAGGAAGAGCCGGCAGAGGTGGACTTCGTGACTCTACGTTGATCTCCAACATGGGACCCTCCTGAGGACTTCAAAGGGCTCTTCACCATGCTACATAGAAACTTCCTTTGGAACCCAAAGCTCCACCCAAAACGTGATTTTCCTGCAACCGGCCTGGAGCCCCGAAGGGCGGGCGTGGGCTCGCACGCTCATTGGCTGATGGTGGTGTCAGTCTCCGCAGAGGAACCAATGGCTCACGCTCGAGGGTCCTGCGGCCTGAGAGGGCGGGCGCTGCGAAGGGGCGCCCTTTCTCGCGGGAGAGAGACGCGGGTCCTGAGGATCAGACTAGAAGTCCTTGGGGGCTGAGGACGCGAGAGCGCTTCGCCGCTTTCACCGCGGTCCACGGAGCCGGAGACTTTGCTTTGGGACCAGGCACTTTCTTTGTGCCGTTTTTATTTTCCGTAATAACTTCCTTTTTGTTCCACCCGAAGACTTAATAAAGTTTCTTTGGGAAATGCCCACCTCCCTCATCTCTCCTCAGGCGAGTCAAGAAGAGGTTTGGGTGTGGCCGGTTTGTCAGCAGGTCTGGCTTGGCGGGACAGCGGCGGGAAGGGCCCGGGACCGTGAGAACCAGCAGGGAAGCACAGTGAACCTCGAGCTCTTGCTCACTGCAAACGCCGCCCTGCCCGCCCGCTGGGCCCTGCGGGCGGCGGTCTGTGTGTCCCCCGTGCCGGCCGCGGCCCGTGTCCTTCCAGGCCTCGCTGCGGGGCTCTGCGTTGCCAGTGGACTTCGTGACATGGTGGTCCCTGTCGGGCGGCCGTGGTTCTTGGGGTGGTGTTCAGCTGCCCCCAGCCCTGAGCACCTACCCTCCCAGGAGAACGCAGGGCCCGTTGTGGCCCAGCCGGCAACACCTGCCCCTGACCCCTTCTCTGGCGGGGCCTCCATCCCTCAGACTGGCCGCTGCCGCGCACCCCGCGCTTCCCCGGACGCTCAGAAGTGCCTGGGTCCTCCTCCGCCCGCCTTTGTGCGCCCTCCTTCCCTGAAGGGCTGGGGCCACCAGACCTTCGCCCTGTCGTGCGCCGTGCTGGCTGGAGAGGAGCTGAGGGCGGCAGCTCCAGGTAGGGCTGCTTGCGCTGCCTTTTTGAAGCCTTCGAGGGGGGCTGGGAGTGTTTGGCCCAACTCATGAACAGCCTTCTTTCCAGTGTGAGCGTCCTAGCAGCCTCTTGCTGCGACCTTGGGATGCTAGTCACAATTCAAGGAAGACAGGAAGAGTCCCACCCAGCACGTACAGTATTGTAAGTCGGACCATCCCGATACACTCCTCTACCGTTGCTGTTTTTCAAACCCTCTTCAGCCATTTTCATAAAATGTGGAGATAAGTAGAATATTGATTTCGTTTACATAGATTGTTGCTGTTCTCCTTGGACTTGGCCGTAGGGATGGGAGGATGGTCTGTAGGATGGCATCGTTCCCAGGGAGACACTCAGGAGCTGGGAGCGGAGGGAAGGTGGCTGCAGGATGAGTCCAGCTCTCGAGGCTCAGGTGCCACCGTCTCAGATAGGATGTGGAACAGGACAAGACTGGAGCCCCGAGGCCTGGGGGCCACCGAGCTCAGGTAGAACCCAAAGCCTGAGCTCTGCAAGCTTGACTTTAAAGCAGGTTCCGGGTTCATTTCCTCGTAGTTCTTCCTTGGTGTTTATGAAAATTTTTTAAAAATGTCAGCTTATTTCAGAATGCTAAAGAGAATCCAAAGCAGGGGAGGGGGTTTTGTTTTTGTTTTAATAAGAGCATTTTTAATGGACACTTAATATTTTAGTTACATACAAGATGATATCTTGCTATAGAGGTGTTCTGTATTTATGGGGACAATATATGAAACACAAAATCAAGACACATCATCTCAACTGTATGAACATACTTGTGGGACAGTGGTACAGAGTATTTAAGGTTGGACTATTGTGGAAGAACTAGAACGTGTGCTCATCTTTCCTGGGGAGTGCAAGCATTTCTCTTGATCTTGGTGCTCTGGCGGGTCCTAGGCTGCCAATGCAGCCAATGTAGCCTCCTTTGGGATTTGGGAGCCAGAACAAAAACTGAGTATCTGAGGGCTAATGGGACCTTAGTCCCATTCTCAGATGGAGAAACTGAGGGCCAAAGAGAAGTGTTTTGTTTACAGTCATGTGGTTAATAAGATATTTAGATTTAATTCAAGGAAGTGCACACTGACTATGCATTTCTATATAAAACAGCCCACTATAAAGTGGAGATAATCTACCCAATCACGCAGATGTTTGACCCCAAGGTGCACAATGACCATCTTGAGAAATTTTTTATTTGCACTAGTTGTTTTTAAAGGTTGTCATTATCTCCAGGGTGTGATAGTATTTTATAATTTACAAAACACTCTTGTATACATGGTCTCACTTAATCCTCCCAACACTCCTGCACAGCGGTGTGTCAGGGATGCATTTGGCTGCGGTTAACAGAAAACCAACCACATGGCTCAAACACAGAGCGGGGCTATTTTTCTCACATGACAAGAAATTCATGGGTCAGTGTTTACTGGTGAAGGTCCAATGGCTCAACAATATCAGGCTGACATCCTGTGATTCTCTGGTCTTTATCCTGAGGTTGAAAGGCGGCTGCTCTGTTGCAGGCATCGTATTCATTTTCAAGTGAGGAATAAAAGAGAAACAAGACAGGGGTTGCTTCCTAGAGCCCTGGGTAGGATTCTGCTCATGTCTTACTGGCCAGAAATATGTCACAAGTCCACCTCTGGCTACAGAGAGGCCAAGCAAGTGAATCTTTCCTTGGCGTTAAGCACATGGCTGCCAAGCAACGCTGAGCTTCACCAGCCAGGCAGCCAAAAGCGCTGGCCACAGGTGAGCTTGGGCCGCCCCTGCCTTCTCCTCACCTGTGAGCAGTGCTGTCTGGCCTCGCTGCATTCTCACTTCCTTTTCTGCACCAATTTATTTGTACGATAACCCTCGTTCCTCCTATGCTTATAAAGGAGGGAAATGCTTATTCTAGAGCCCTACAAAATTCAGGAAAAAATAAAAAGCAAATCATCAATTATCTTATACCTAGAGATAATGACATAGGTTAACATTTTGGAGTACTTCCTTTCTGAAAATTTCCCACACATCTATAAATGGTATTATATATTAATATTTAGTATTGTACCATGCCTTTTTACTCAATAGTATAGTGTATTTCCCCAAGCCATTATTCAAAGTAATAATTATTTTTATCTTTACTATTTTTCTGATCACCAAAGTAACAAGTACTTGTTGTAAAACATTCATGTTGAGTATACAAATATTTATTATATTTCTACCTCAAGAGAAAACCACTATAAACAGCAAGGAGCTTTATCAGAATTTGTTGAACTGTTCCTATGTTGTTGGACATTCAGGTTATTTCCAAGTTTTCATTATTAAAGACACATGTTGATGAACATCCTCATACACAGATTTTACTCAAATGTCTGATTATTTTCTTTGTGTGGATTCCTAGAAGTGGAACTGCTGGGTCACAGCTCCTGCTGCATATTGCCAAACAGCTTTCTGGAAGGGCTGTATCATTTGTACTCTGACCAGCATGTTATGAGCATGCCCAAGTTACTCCAACCACACCAGGATTTCTGAATCTCTTTCAGCCCTCCTGCCAGAACGCAGTGTGACGTAGCAGAAAGCATCACAGTCAGAACTTTGACTCCTTTGACTGGTAGTCAGAGGTCCTGATTTTAAGATCTGATTCCACCAGAGCTTGTGCGTGAGCTAGGGCAAGTCGCTTTATTTCTCAGTTTACTTAAAAAATATTGTGCACTGTAGTGAGCACTGCTGGTTACCTGCTCAGTAAGCACTTCACCTCTACTCGTTTCCAACAGAGCCCCATTTTGTTCAGATGTGCATCTCTCCTCCGGGCAGCCGCAGAGCTTCAGGGCGTGCTGATCCCAGCTTCACTGCGTGCACACTAAGGAATGTAAGCTGTGTTTCTCGGACTTTTTGGTCTCAGGATCCCTTTACAATCTTAAAATTATTGAGGTTTCATACCTTAGGTTTAAGTCTGTTATCCAGCGTGAATTGACTTTTGTGAGAGGTGAAAGGTGTGGATCCTGCTTCAGCCTTCTACAAGTGGCTATCCAGTTTTCCCAGCACCATTTGTTGAAAAAGGATTCTTTTCCCCAGTGTATGTTTTTGTCTGCTTTGTCAAAGATTAGATGGCTATATGAGGAGGGTTTTATATCAGGACTCTCACATCTGTTCCACTGGTCAATATTCCTATTTTTGTGCCAATACCAGATTGATTTAATTACTACTGCTTTGTAGTATAGTTTGATATCTGACATATTAATACCTCCCATTTTGTTTTTATTGCCTAGAATTGCTTTTGATATGCAGGATCTTCTCTGGTTCCAAACGAAGTGTAAAATTATTTTTTTCCACTTCTGTGAAGAATGCTGATGGGATTTTAATAGGTATTGCATTGAATCTGTAGATCAGTTTGGGTAGTATAGACATTTTAACGATGTTGAGTTTGCTGACCCATGAGCATGGTATGGATTTCCATCTGTTTACATCCTCTGCTATTTCCTTCCTCAGTGTTTCATAGTTCTCCCTGTAGAGGTCTTTTACCTCCTTGGTTAAGTATATTCCTAGGTACTTTATGCGGTTTCTTGCTATTGTGCAGGGTATTGAGTCTTTGATTTGGTTCTCAATTTGGTTGTGGTTGGCGTATATGAATGCCTCTGATTAAATTTTCACATCTTACACATCTGATAAGGGACTGATAACTATTACAACTCATGAAAATCAGCAAGAAAAAATCAAACAACCCTATCAAAAAGTGGGCAAAGGACATGAACAGAAACTTTTCTGAAGAAGACAGAATAGTGGCTAACAAACATATGAAAAAATGCTCAACATTTCTAATCATCAGGGAAATGCAAATCAAAACTACAATGAGATATCACTTATTTCCAGTAAGAATGGCCTTTATCAAAATGTCCCCAAACAATAGATGTTGGCGTGGATGAGGAGAGATAGGAACACTCCTACACTGCTGGTGGGACTGCAAACTAGTTCAATCTCTATGGAAAGCAATATGGAGATACCTTAAAGTGATACAAGTGGATCTACCATTTGATCCAGCAATCCCATTACTGGGCATTTACTCAAAAGTTCAAATGACACTCTACAAAAAAGACACCTGCACTTGAATGTTTATAGCAGCACAATTCATAATTGCAAACCTGTGGAAACAACCCAAGTGCCCATGAATTCATAAGTGGATTAATAAAATATGGTATATGTATACCACAGAGTACTATTCAACTCTAAGAAACAACGGTGATATAGCACATCTTGTATTTTCCTGGATAGAGCTGGAACCCATACTACTAGTGAAGTATCCCAAGAATGGAAAAACAAGCACCACATATACTGACCAGCAAACTGGTATTAACTGAGCAGCACCTAAGTGGACACATAGGAATACAATAATTGGGCATTGGGCGGGTGGGAAGGGGGAGGGGGGCGGGTATATGCATACATAATGAGTGAAACGTGCACCGTCTGGGGGATGGTCACACTTGAAGCTCAGACTTGTGAGTGGAGGGGGGGGCAAGGTTATTATTTGAAACCTTAAAATTTGTACCTCCATAATATGCTGAAATAAAAAAAATTATTGAGGAACCCAAAGAGCTTTTGCTTATGTGGGTGATAGCTGTTGATATCTACTGTATTTGACCCTAAAAGTGAGAAATTTAAAAATTATTTATTAATTAAAGATAACGACATATAAGCCCACAATATGTTCATCTAATTCATATATTTTAATGAATATAATTATATTTTCCAAAACCAAAAATTATTTAGTAAGAAGAGTGACATTATTAGCATTTTTGTAAATCTCTTTAGTGCCTGGCTTAATAGAAGACAGCTGGGTTCTCGAAGCTGCTTCTGCATTCAGTCTGCACACCACGTCGTCTCTGTAAAAATCCATCATGTGAGAGTGAGGGAGAAAAAGGCAATAATACTATAAAAATAGTATGGTTTTCATGGACCCCCTAAAAGGATCGCAGGGACTCCAGGGACCCCAAATTGTGCTGTGAAAACTGCCATGGTGACCTCATTCCCTCTGCATTAATTGGCTCAGGAGTGGGCACATAACCCAGTTTTGACCAATAAGGTGGAGTAGAGGCTGCTGATGGGCTTCGGGAAAATGCTTGCTCCCAGAGAAAAACTTAAGAAAGATGTCATCATGTCTGTATGTCAGATCAGGAGACGCTTCAGCTATTTTTCTGCCAGCCTGAGGACGAAGCCAGCGCATGTAGAAAGGCACGCCTTGGGGTGGCAGGCAGGCAGAGCTGCTTTCTTCTCGCAGAGTTTGGAGGCTGCCCTCGTTGTGTGAGATAGGAAAGTCAGGTTGTTTACAAACTTTGGAGTGGGGGGCATTGAGGAGGTGTGGCAGCAAGAACTGGGAACCCTGCCGTTCCAGGCTGGGAAGGTGGTGACAGTGGTATGTGGTTGTGAATTAATTGACCCAGCTATTTTCAGTTAAACCTTGGGACAAGTAAGTGCCCCTCGAGAGTACAGCATTAGGGACAATGGTGGAGAATTCAAGATATTGATGTGTACTGGCTCTTTTTTGTGGCCTTTAGTAAAGTCCTAAAAGAAAGAGACAAGCTTGTACCCATTCAAAAGCAGAGAAGGAGGCAGGAATCTTATCTGCAGGAGATATTGAGTCCCAGAAAAACCCTACTGGTCAGGTCTCTCTCCAACACCTTCCTTTAAGCTTCTCCACGACACCCTGGATGGGCTGTGTCAAGATCGGCTTTGTAGTGGTGGCACCCTGCTTAGGATATCATCTGGGTCGCCTCCAGGCAAAAGTCTTTAAATTGGGTCCAGGGAGATGGGCAGAGCACAAAGGCCACTGATCCGGAGACTCAAAGAGCATATCCAGACAGTCTTTGACCCCTGCTGAATAAGCTATGGAACTGATCCTAAGCACATTGATGGAGCCAGCTGAATTTGAAGAAACCCTATTGCCAAAGAAACCCTAATCTTGACCAAGAAGTGCCATGATACTTTTAACCTGTTAGACAGTTCCCACACACCTTGAATCTGTGGTTGCTAAAGCACATTTTATTTATTTTTAATTTTTATAGTTTTCGTAAGTTTTGAGATGGAGCTTAATTTTAATATTTTGAGATTTGTTGGGTAAGGCCCATATTTACCCCAATTATACTTATTTTGCAGACTCTGATCATATTGTTTCCCTGCCTTTTTCTTAGAATTCATTTTTTTTCTTTTAAGTCTCTTTAAACTTAGGGCAAGATCTGGGCTGATTTCAAAGAATCATGGAATTTTAAAGCCAGAAAGGACCTTCAGGACTTGATATGACTGTTCTCTGGTATTTGTTACGTGGCCTTCCTTATCAAGTTTAGGAGAGCGAGTTTACTTAGTGTACTTATAATATAAAGTTTATGTACCCAAATTATTTTGGATGTACTTTTTATGATGACAGCTAATCCTTAAGGTGATGTTAATCTGCAGAAGAGGTGTCTTCTGGAAATGGTCCTCTTATTTCTCCCTATTTCCTTGTCTTCCTGGTAAGACTGGTCACTGTTAGAGGACGAGGGTATATTCTAGTTCTATGGTAACTGTATCCCCTTCCTAGTACTAACCCTGGTTTGAGCACAGGAGGCCCTTAATGAATGTTTGCTGATGAATGGACCAAATGAGTGGGTGCAGCCCATGAGGGAGACTTGTCCTTTATGGTAAAGACGGATAAATGTGTAAATAACATGCTAATTCCAGAAACAGCAACAAGGACACCATTCCAGTAAAGACTTGTTTCCCGCCAGCGTCTGCCAAAGTTGGTCCAGGAAAGAGGACAGTAGTGATGATTATTTCTCAGAAAGTGCTCTGTCCAGGCGCGGATACAATTGCCCTGGGAAACAACACCGTGTGAAGGTGCAGAGGCCAGGGCTCTCGCTGACCCCCTTCCCTTTCCCTTCCTCCAGCTTTCCCCTCTCTTCCCACCCACACTTGTCAGCAGTGTACCCCAGAGTACGGTTCCGATTCCAAGAACCTCTGGAACGCAGGAAGGGCTTGAATCGTTAGTGAGGACAGGAGGCAAGAGAGGCGGGCAGCACACAGAGGCACTGAATGTTGTGGTGCAGAACGTGACTCAGTTTCCTTTCTGGTGAACAGACAGGTACGGATCATATGGAAAAGTAGAAACTTCAGAAATCATGTGTGCAAAACTTTGGGAGCACTTAGAAAGTCATAGCAGATACTCTTTGAAGCACACATCTACTGATGTGAAGAAGTTTTTAACAAATAAATATGATGGAGTCTGTATACAGAGGCCAACAAAGAGGGCCAGTTTATTCAACTTAATGAGGTCTGAATGAGAGTCATTTTGTTAGTGTTTGGTAAACACGGGCAGTTTGATTTGGTTTTGATTGCTCAACAAGTTTTCTTATCTTCTGTGTAAAAGCCAACAGTTTGACCATCTGTGAGAGATTTGGTCATCTTGTCTGTCTTCAGAAGGTGTAAAAATCATATAATAATCTGGACTGGGTTCCTAAGAAAATCTCAAATGTTGAACTAATCAATTGCAGATCACACTTAGCTGAAACCTTTGGCTCTTAGGATGGAATTTATTGTATCAGTTAAAATGGGAAATGTTGAACTCTTCCAATTTTTTTCTATTTATAAATTTGTGATGGATACTGATTCTTTCCTCCCCTCCACTTGCAGAGAGCTTGAAGAAATTAAGGGTAGCATTTAGCTTGAGGCTGCATAGAGGGGAGCACAGTGAAAGGGCAGGAGAGTTCTAGCACTCCCTTGAGCTCCAAGAGGAAGCAGAAGCTCATTATGATGTAATTACAGGCAATACTGGAGGCAGCGCCAGCACACTGCCTCAGAGGTTCACATGTGGGAACCAGATGTAGTTCTTATGGGATTTGAAAAGCAGCATTGTTGCTGCATAGTTAGAGTGGCTCAAGTTGTTTATGCCCTCTGGGCCTCACTTTTCTCACGTGCAAAATGAGAGGGCTGGCTGGGACCATTACTCTCCACCCAGGCTGTGTGTGTTATGTCCCCTGTAGTGAAATACAGCAAAGCTGGGGCTGCACCCCAGATGGATGATTCAGACATGGTTCTGGATTCAGAATCCACGAATGATTCAGGTGGAACCCAGGCACCAGCATGTTGAAAAAGCCCCACAGGTGATTCTCATATGCAACCAGGTTGACGACTCCAGCCCCAGACAATCTCTGTGGTCTCACAAAGCACTTCCAAATTTTAGTGCTTTAACCATTGGGTAGCTGAGTAATAGCACATGCATTGCAGTCATTCTTCCCAGCACGTGAAGGACCTCTGAAAGGATGCTTGTCGAAATGTGCCTATTTTGTAACTGATGATAGGCAAGAATGCTCTATTTTAAAAATTTGGAGGGCTCTGATTTCAATGTGGGCCATTTGGCTATATTAATTCTTTTTTCTCGTGGGAATGTCCACATGAATGTGCTTCTTGTGATTCTGGAAAGTGGTGTGGGCAGAAGAGCATTATTAGTTTAAGAAAAGTTTGGTAACTTGGTTAACCAGGCGAACGAGGAAACTTCAGGAATAATTCTCTTGCCCATCCGATCATCTACCCACCCTATATATTTACTGAATGCCTGCTTTTCCTACAAGGCACTGTGCCAGGTCAACTTTCTGAGATTGTCCTATGAGCTCTCTTGAGCTCTTGTCAGAGAGTCTGCTGGACAGAATAAGCCAAGCTTCAGTGCTAGGGCAGTTTTCTACTCCTCTGCTAATGTTTTTTGGTGAAGATATAGCATGGGTCCCTTCCCACTTTGCCATTTCTGCCTCTATAGTGTCAAAATAGCAGCAGCTAAAATTTATGAAGTGCTTACTGTGCCAGGCATTGTTCTTTTATATATATATATATATATATTTTGTATTTTGTATTACCTCATTTAAAACTTCCAACTGCTCTAGGAAACAGGCTCTATTATTGCTCTGGGCTGAATATTTATGTCCTCCTAAAATTCTTATGTTGAAATCCTAATCTCCAGTGTGATGGAGTTAGGAGGTGGGTTTGGATGTGAGTAGGGTCCGGCACAGTTGTGAGGGTGGAACTCCCGTGATGGGATTAACATCTTTATAGAAAAGAACAGGAGATCTCTCCTGAAGTTACAACCAGGAAAAGGCCACTCACCAAAACCCTGGCCATGCTGGCACCCTGCTCTCAGACTTCCAGCCTCCAGAACTGAGAGAAACACGTTTCTGTTGCTTAACACATTGACTGCCACACTAGAAAAAAAAAATTTTTTTTTCCCTTGGGACCATGGTGTTTTATTAAGAAACTAGAATAAAAACTTTGAAAACAAAATGATCCTTTCTAATGTAATGAAAAATTTGTTATTTTTTATTGTTTCCTGTGTATGAATTATATGCAATTGAATTGTCAATATTAATTGTAACAATAAGAACATCAACAAGTACGATTTTCACGAATCAACTGCAGGGTTTTGCCCAGGGGGGCACCCGTCACGTGACACGTATGCTACAGCACAGCAGCGGGTGTTGCCTGCGCACCACGCGGCTCCCACGGCGAAGAGACCTATGAGTTACATTTGCTTCACGAGGCCCCGGGCTCAAAACTAGTGTGAGTTAAATATAACTCATATGGCAGTTAACGTGTTAAGCTACCCAGTCTATGTCATTTGTTATAGCTGCCTGAGCTGACCAAGACAATTATTATTTTTATAGGTGAGAAAACTAAGGTTTAGAGAGGCGAATGAACGTGTCCAAAGCCACGTAGTTGAGAAACTACAGTCAGGATGTCGACCAGGACTCCCTGACTCCTGAGCCGTACTTGTGTTAACTTCCCACAGCCCTGCACGGCTTTTCAGGTCTTTCCTGCCTCCATCCACGCCTGCCCCTCTGTCAGGACCCAGATCGAGACTCACCACGAAGCCTCATGCAGTTGCCCCAGCGCAGCCTGGCGTGTCCCTCCGGCGCTGTCCCCACGCAGTGGCAGCCAGCCTGGGTGCTGGGCCTCTGCCTCACTCGGTTCTGCATCGAGGGTGACTGTCCATGCTGCCGTCCGGCTCCACCCATTTGTAACCCGGGGGGTTGGACTCGGCTTCTATGAATACTTCCCCCACTGCTCCCGTCTCAGACCCAGACCCAGACCCCCAGGTGCGGCGTGCTTACTGAGTACATGAGCAGAGCGACACCTGCTCCAGGTTCCTGCTTCCAGGGGAAGCACCCCAGCACACCCCATTCTTCCTGCCGCTGACTAATTTCACATGTTTATTGGACACTTATTCCGTGCCCAGAGAGGAGGTCCCCAAGTATTCTCGCTAAGCATTTCATCTGCACCAATTGTTTTTAAGTGGCCCAAAATGTATCTTTCTGCCCTAAAAATTAAAGAAACATTTAAATGCAGGCCCTGTTTTCTGAGATTTGTGGTTTCTATCATAAATGAAATCTTAGTAAGTCTGAACATACAAACGTGAAAACAGAGACCCAGAGCAGGTGCAGCAAATTGCCCAGAGTCTCAGGGCCAGTAAGCGTCAGCTCGGGACTGGAACGTGGCTCCTGACAAGGTGTGTGTGATGTTTCTGCCTCCACTCTGAGAGGAGTTAGCAGAGCAGGGGCCTTGGGCTTGTGTGCTTTGCTGGATTTCTGGCCTGACTTGTCTTAGTGTGTCCCCAGGCCCCACATCACAGAGAGCACCCCACCCTGCGTCCCTGCCTTCCCTGAGGGAAGAGCAAGCAAAAGAATTCTTGCTAATGGGATGTCTTCATCCGCTCAGCTCTGCTGTGGCTGTGTGTGTGTGTGCATGTGCATGTGTGTGTGGCTGTGTGTATGTGTATGTGTGTGTGTGTGGCCGTGTGTGTATGTGGCCATGTGTGTGTGTGTGCATGTGCATGTGTGTGGCTGTGTGTATGTGTATGTATGTGTGTGTGTGTGCCAGTGGCATAGAGAAACAGGGAACTGCATTACGTTGGGAGTTAGGAGACCAAGGATCTAGTCCCAACTTTGTTGTTAGTGTGATGTAGGCAAGTTGCTTAAATCTCATTTTTCTCTGCAAAATGATGGATCTGCATTATTTAACCAATTGATTCTGAAGTTACTCTCAGCTCTATGCATTTAATCCTGGTAGCAAATTATTGTCTTGTCACCTCTCATTTTTATATTTTCTTGAAAGAGATGAAGTATAAAAAGCATGCTATAATGTAGAACACATATGGAAGGAGATACCATGCTGCTTATGCTAGTCATGACTGGTATGTGCATGTCTGAATACCCGAAAGGGTTGTAGCAATAGCTGACATGTATTGGCCATTTACTGTCAACATGTATGGATTGAACAGATTTGGGGGAAAATTGCATTTGTACTGAACCTGTACATGCTTTTTTTTCTTGTCATTAATCCCTAGATAATAACAATTATTTATGTATCATTTACGTTGCGTGAGGTGTCATAAGTCCTCTAGGGGTGATGTGAAGTGCACCGGAGGATATGCATAGGCCGTGTGCAGATTCCGTGCAGTTTTATATCAGGGACTTGAGCATCTGCGGACTTTGGCATCCTCAGGGGAGGTCCTGGAGCCGCTCCCACACAGACACTGAGGGATGACTGCATTTACTGGCCTAACTCACAGAACAACTCCATCAGGGAGGTACTAATGATCACATTCATTTTATGCGTAGTCTCAGAGGGGTTAAGTGGCTTGCCCAAGATCGCGTAGCTAGGAAGGGGTGCCAGGCTATGGACCCCAGTGGTCTGTCTCCGGGGACTGTGCCCTGTCCCCTGCATGCTTCAGCCTGTCCTTGTGTGCAGGGACTGTGCACTACACTCCCCAGGGTCCTTCCTTGGTGCCCGGTGGTGCTGAGCATAGTAGCTCAGAGTCGGAAAATTAACTGAGGTGGATTGAACGGAATAGGAGAGGATGCTGGTTGTGGGTGAACACTCCAGCTTGAGAAACTTCCAGAATGTCCCCTGAGAGCAGCTGTGAGCAATGCCCTGAAGACTTCTAAGAATGGAGCAGTGTTTGGATGTGTCAGCCTTGAGGGGAGATACAGGCTTGCTGGCCCCGTAGATTCTTTCCAGCCCGAGGATTCAATGTTCTGCCCGATTCCTAGAACTGCTGGCCGAAAGGGAAATGCTTCCGATAAGCCACAGCACGGGACGAAAGGTGACAGGAATCGCGCACTTGGCCTGATGCTTATCCTGTGGGCTGGCCAGTGACAGGCAGCCGCTCACTAGCATGTCATTGGTGGTGGAGGGCTTTCCCAGCCGCTTCCTGTGACTCACACTGCTGCAGGGACTGGGAGAATGGGGTGGGGGTGGGGAGGCGGCTCTCTCTTGAGCGCATCTTGGCAAGCGGCCAAAGGGGTCTCAGAACTGCTGAGGTGACAGCGCTCCAAGCATTTGCTCCCTGGACAAAGCCGGAAAGCTTGGTGCCCTGTACCCATGTCCAGAACCATGATCGGTGCTCCCTGGTGCCACTCATTTTCCAGCCCCCTTTCTAGCCTGTCCATATGCAGCTTGTTTGGTGAGCTGTCTGTGTCGGCCAGCGTGTCTGGGGTTGGGATGCACAGATAACTAGTATTCCATCCCTGCCCTCAAAAAGGAGCTAGAGGGGGAGGAGCTGGTGAGGACACGGGTAACGGCAGCGTGGTGCCATCGTGACGATTGCACTGGGTAGGAGAGGGCATTCCAGAAGCAGCAGGCTGGGGACAGTGAGTTCTGTGTGACACTGATGGGGCACAAGAGTGGACATGGAAAGTCTCCACGGGTCAGATGCAAAAGGCTTGCAGAAGGACAGTAGCTTCGCAAGGGAGTTTAGATCTTTCTCTGCAGGAGACGTGAGCCAAAGAAATCTCATCCTAGTGGCAGTGTGAGGTGAATGGCTGAGGGACAATAGGCGGGCGGAGGGATGAGCTAGACAATTGACAATTCCGAACATCTCTGATGAGACAAAGAGCAGGTCGTTTGCGGCTGACAAGGCCTTGTGCACAGCAGGGAAGAGCCCGAGCACAGTGACAGACAGTCCTGGATTTGCATCCTGCGTCTGCCCCTTGCCTGTGTGCATGTAGGCAGGTCCTCAATGTCTCTGTCCCTCAGCATCCTCATCTGTCCATAGGGGAATGCTAGAATAATAGCACCCACCTCAGAGAGATGCTGTGAGAATTAAGTGGGACGTATACACAACGCCTGCCACGTGGCAGGTGCTTTGTGCATGGTGGCCTTATTATCATGGGAGGAGTAGGGGGAGTCTGTCTGGAGCAACCACGGGGGTGTGGTGTCATTAGCAAGAAGACAGTGACGTGAGAGGAGGAGCAGGTGCAGGGGAAGGGTGGAGAAGGGCAGAGGCACTGAGTTGGGCACAGGACTTGAGGGGTCTGGCTCCTTCTATTTGAAAGGGCCAAGATAGGGCCCATCACCCTATGTCACTCTCCGTAGAGTCATTCTCCCGCCACGGGCCTCTGTGCTTGCTGTTCTGACTTGTTCTAGTGACTACTGCTGCAAAACAAATCACCCCAAAATGTAGGAGCTTAAAACAAGACACTCATTTTGTTATTGCATCTCACAGGTGTGAGGGCTGCGGGGCTGCGGGGCGGAGACTCAGTCACAGCCCACAGGCAGACTCCACGCAGCCTGGACTTCCCACAGCTCGACAGCTGGAGCCCCAAGGTGGCATCCCAGGAGGGCCAGGGACGTTGCATTGCTGCGTATGAGGCAGCCCTCGGGAGCCGCAGCAAGTCACTTCCAGTAGAAAGAATAAAGACCCCAGGGGAGGAGCATTCATGTCACAAGGTAAGAGGAGCACGCGTGGGGTGGGAGCTATTGCTGTGGTGTCTTTGGAAACACAATCAACTCACCCCACCTGGGATGTCCCCTCCCCCAAGCCAACTTCCCCCACCCAGGGACGCCTTCCTCTACCTTTCTGCTGGGTCAGACGCCCGTCCCACCGTGTGCTCCCCCAGCACCCAGTGGCTTCTCTGTAACGACTTCCTGCAGCACATGGTTTGGCGTCAGGTCTCTCCACGCCCTGGCAGCCAGCTGCTCATGGAGGGAGGGGGCTGGCCGTGCTGTGCAGTCTGTGCTGCCAGCGCGCAGCCCAGGCTGGCCCTCTGTTAGAAGCACAAGGACTGTTTTTGAAAGAGAAAGAGAGGGAGAAAGGAGGGAAGGAACGAAGGAAGCAAGGGAAGAAGATGAACAGTACTTCCAGGAGCAGGCAGCGAAGTGAGGGAACACAGAACCTGTCACTCCACAGTTAGAGCAAAGAAATAGTAAGTGTCAAGGATATTTACTTATATTATATCATTTGATCCTTAAATCCACACTGCACGATTGGTGTTATCTTCATTTCATACAAGGGAAATGAAGCTCAGAGAGACCAACTGATTTTTTGCTAGCTGGGTGTGGAGCTGAGATTCGACCCAGGTTTTCCACATGTGAATGTCATGTTCTTTTCACTTATGTTCACACTGCTTAAATTTGCAGGTATAAATGACTGACGGGGGGAGGAAGAGTAGGAAGGCAAGGAGTTTCCAAAGACACCCAGTTAAATGTGAATTTCAGATAAGGAATAAGTTTTAGTATAAGTGAGTCCCAAATATTACATGGAGACCCATGTACAGAAAGCATTATGTGTTGTTTATCTGGAATTCCATTTTAGCAGGGCTCCTCACATTTATCTTTGCTAGATCTGGCAACTCGACCTTAGGAGTATGAGGAGATGCCCAGTAAAAGAGACCCAGGGCTCTGAAAATAAACGTCATGGAATTCAAAGCCCGCGCGAGGGTTCGCTGCGCCCGGCGGGAGGCGCGGAGGGAAGAGGGGCCTGAGAACGCGCAAGCCCGAGGACACTGCGCTGCGTGCACCGCGCCAGACGCACGAGGACACATACGGCGTCATTCCACGTACAAGAAGCACCTAGAAAAATCAGATTCGTGGAGACAGAAAGTAGAATGCAGGCCGCCAGGAGCTGGGCGCGGAGGGCAGTGGGAAGTGTTCCCGGGGACAGAGCTTCAGTCGGGGGTCATGGAAAAGTTCCGGCGGTGGATGGTGGTGGTGGGCGCGCCACACTGTGAGTGTCCTCAGTGCCACTAAACTGTATAGTTAAGTGTGGCTAAAATAGCAAGTTTTGTGTCATGTATATTTTATAACAACTTACAGAAAAAGACTTCAGTCCTGAGGTCCTGCCTTGTGTTGCGAAGGGCTCCCGCGGAGTTGCATCCCGCTCAGGTCTGGACGGGAAAGATGCGGACCTGGCAGGCGGGCTCCGCTGCTTCTCGCTCTGGGCACCCAGGCCGCGGGCGCGAGCCCGGCCAGGAGGGGAGGTTTGCGCGGCTCACCGGAGGCCACACTTCGGACAGAGCTCCACCGTGGGGCTCGTTCCTCTGCCTTAAAGGGAGAAGAGCTCACAGCCCTCTCCCGCCCTTCCTCCCCTCCCCCCTGCCATGAGCTAATCTCCGAAAAGAGCTTGGAGCTCTTCTCAGAAAGATGCTCTATAAATACGGCATCTTCTTGCTAACCAGGGCTCCAGGGTGATGAGCAGATCACCAGAGGGATCCAAATGGGGGAAGAAGGGTCCCTGGGGGACTTAAATTTAGCCCAGGCAACTGTGCTCAGGGCACTTGCTGGGACAGCCCTGTGTGCTGTCCCCAGGAAGAACCATCAGCAGAATTCTGTTCATTCTTTAAAACGTGGAGGCTTCCCCTGCCCCCGGGCGCAGCTTAGGAGGATCAAACCCCCATTAATATGGGGTTTCGCACACAGCGTGAATTTTTATCAGCGACTGTCAGGGCAGCCTCCCTGTCCTTGCTTTAGGTGCCCGGGCTCTGCTAAATTCAGACCAGACAGGGTTACTTGCTGCCCAGACAGACCTTACAAGGAAGCGGCCAGGCCAGGGAGACGCGGAGTAATAATTTCAGCGACAGTTCTCAATCTGCCACGGTAGCAGATCACCAGTGGCTCCTGAGGGCTTTAACTTTACCTCCTCTAGTTAAATAAACTAGCGCAGTCCTTCCCTCCCTAACACCCTAGACAGCACATTTAATGACAAATATTTTGTAACACTGTCTTTACTATTTAAAGTGAAACTCGTGGTTAATATAATATTATCCACACATATCATTTAAAAAATCAATATAATACCTTAATTGTAAGAGAAGTAAGAGGCAAGTAACTTGAAAGCCCCTGTATTTCAGTATCTAAATGCTCAAGCACTGCTACATTAAAAGGCAGTGGAATATTCCATACATTTGAATTTAAGAGCAGCAATGAAATGTTCCACTAAAAATTACAGGCCTTTTGTGACATTTGAAATAGAATTAAACAAGTATGTCTGAGCAGATCTGTAGCGGAGAACCACTGTGGACGAGAGCCGCACGGCTGTGCTGGAAACACTGCCAGGGGCGTTAACGTGATACGAGTTTCAAAACGGTGACCTGCTCTTGAGAAGTTTCCAGCACAACAAAGCACAGCTTCCCCTGGATTTACTCCCGAGTTGGAAAACTTTGCATTTTAAACTGATGGAGAAGAACACTTTCTGCTTTATGTAAAGCAGTTTGATTCTAGGTTCAGAGTTATAAACGGGTGTTTTACCTACATGACCTTTTGAAAGTTGAGCAGAGAGCTGGACAGTTCTTCATGATGGGAGACTCCGGCATGTCTCGCATGTCTCTCATCTGTGGCCTCTGTCCACTGGTGCCAGAAGTGCCCCCAATCTTTGTGACAACCAAACATCCATCCTTCCAACCAAAATGCTCCATTAACAGCCACTGATGGGACAGGCCTGAAAGTGCCCTGCACTCCTAGAAATAGGTCCTCCCTCTCCTCCTCTGTTCCCTTCTCCTTCTTTCCTTTCATCTTCCCATATGGTTCTAAGAACTATGAGTAGGGAAAAGAGATAGGATAACTCTGTCTTGCTGTGTGGAAATGCTAAGGGAAAATCAGATGCATCCACTGTGAGGGGACGGTAGGGCAAGGGTCTCACTAAGACTCCATTGTCATTCCTGCTTCTGTAGGAAAACTCTCTCCAGTGTGCCATCTGATTGGAAACTACACACTGATTCTGATGGGTAGGCAGGGCAGGGGTATAACCTGCACTAAAGAGATGGGGAAATGGAGTCACAGAGAGCTGAAGTGACTTACTTTCCCAGGCTATTCTGTCTTCTCCCTATGTGTGTTTCCTTGCCGGCCCTCCCACAACACGCAGTGGTGTCCTGTTGCCACGTGGCGAACTAGTGGCTGTGTCTGCTCTGTTAGGATGAAAGGCTCGGCCGGCAGCAGTCTGCTCCCTCTCTAGCTCACTGTTCTTCACAGGCACCGGCCCAGTTATTTAAAGCTAGTAGATTTAAAATAAATATTTATTTCATCAATGAATTAGCAACTTCCTTGCTTCCAACCTTTGATCCTTTTCACAGAATTCTCCTCTTAAAATTGGATCCCATCATGCCACTTCTTTGCGAAAATCTGCAGTGGTTCACCACTGTCTATGAGACAATTTTGAGCTCCTTCACTTGGCATTCAAATCTGTCCTCACTTCCACTGACCTGTACACTCATGCGTGCCAGTCGCACTCCAAAACACCCTGCACGGCTCGCCACTAGCTGCTAGCATTTATTGAACACTTGTTGCGGGCCAAGTACTGTGCAAAGTACTTTGTGTATATTAATTCACTTTATCTTCACAAGGACACCATGAGATGGGCCCTATTATCATCCCCATTTTTATAAAAGAGGAAACTGAGGCTAAATAACTTAGCTAAGGTCATCCAGCTCTTGAATGGTACACGGAAGACTTGAAGCCCCACCTGTTGCCCCCAAGTCCGTGTGCCACCCCCACACCAGGCTCAACTCACTCTGGGCTTTTATACCTTGACTGGTGCCCTTGCACAGCTCCTCCCTCCCCCGGAACCATCCCTTCTTCTGCACGTGCCTGTCGTCCTGGCAGTCCCGGGTCCGGTGGCTCTTCCTCCAGGGATCTTCCCCGCCATCCACTCCGGTAAGTCCCTTTTTCTTCTGCAACTTCATGTATTCTGATTTAAAGCAGCATTAGTCGGGCATGTGACCATGCTCCACACAGGCCTATGAGCTCTTTCCAGACAAAGACTATGATCCATTCATTTCTTTTAAAATTTTTATTTATTTTTACAGCTGACAAATAATAATTGTACATATTCGTGAGATGCATAGTGATATTTTGATACATATAATGTATAGTGATCAAATCAGGATAATTAGCATATCCATCATCTTAAACAGTTATTATTTCTTTGTGTTGGGAAGCTTCAATATCTTCCTTCTAGCTATTTGAAACTATTTAATATGTTAACTATAGGCATCTTACAGTGGTATAAAACACTAGAATTGATTCCTACTATCTAACTGTAATTTTATAGGCTTTATAAAATCTCTCCCTACCCTTCCCTTCTAAAATCAGCATCCAAATCTCAACTCACATCTGGTGTCCAGGGGATCTCTCTTGGACATTAGGGATGAAACCTAGTGATCATTATTATTAAGGAAATAACCACAAGGGGGCAGTACCAACGGGCCTCATAACGATTATCCTCCCTGTTGGTCCAGGAGACAGGTGTTCTGCGTAAGAGCCCTTTTGGCTAAAACAACAACCCTGAGGGGCAGAGGAACCAAGGTGTAATATAACCAAATTCACTTAATCAAAAAAGTAAACAACAATGTAAGTGTGGGAGGAAAACTGGAAGCAAATTAGAAAAAGAACAATTTTTTTGGAAGCTTTTGAAAACTTTTGGAGTTTTAATAAAGTTTGGGTAACATATGGAATATAGCTTTTCCTGCAGAGTATTATTTGTTCTTTTTTTATCAAAAATTGGATAATTTTATTAGCACACCAACAAACTCATAACACATTCTGTGTTATTAAGATACATTTAGATCCGCAAAGAGAGCTAAAAATAATTAATGCTATTTTCTATTATTCTTCCTCAAATTTTTTTTTTTTTTTTTTTTTTTTTTGAGACAGAGTCTCGCTTTGTTGCCCAGGCTAGAGTGAGTGCCATGGCGTCAGCCTAGCTCACAGCAACCTCAAACTCCTGGGCTCGAGTGATCCTTCTGCCTCAGCCTCCCAGGTAGCTGGGACTACAGGCATGCGCCACCATGCCCAGCTAATTTTTTATATATATATCAGTTGGCCAATTAATTTCTTTCTATTTATAGTAGAGACAGGGTCTCGCTCTTGCTCAGGCTGGTTTTGAACTCCTGACCTTGAGCAATCCGCCCGCCTCGGCCTTCCAAGAGCTAGGATTACAGGCGTGAGCCACAGCGCCCGGCCCTTCCTCAAATTTTGTTACTTCTCTCCCTCCACACTCCTCCTAATTGTTGTCTATGGATTTAAAATGTTTTAAATTTAGAATTAGGGTTATTTTCTCATTTATTTGTTATTGTTGTTTTGCTGATTTTTTCAAATTAAAAATAAGTAGAAGGCCATAAAAAGTTTGAGATATGCTATTTTCCTAGCATTATTGGAGATCAGAGGTTTTCCACAGATAATTCTGGACAAATACGGGGCAGGGCTGGGTAGGTAAGGTTGGAGAAGGGCCACGGAATATTGGTGGGCCTTATGGGCCTATGCTTAGGAACTCATGGGATTCACCCATATGGAGGGCTGGAAAATAAGAGAATTTTGAGAAGTAGTTTTTTAGGGGAAGATTTTTTAGGGAATACCGCAACAAGTCAAGAGAGAGACTTCAGAAAGACCCCAGGGAAGGCTCACCTGTGTCCCTAAGGCCGAAGGGCACAGGGGCCTACTGAGTGACTCCTACCTGGAAAATTCCACGGCAGGAGAGAGGTGTGCTCCCGGCAGCTTCGGTGGTGACGGTGGAAGGCAGGTTGCTGCTGCTCTGAGCTCAGGTTTCATTCCTGGAGCTTGTAGGGGCCAGGACTTTGCATGTTTTCCAGGGTCTGGGTGTGGGCCACGAGCGAGAGGGGGGCTGACTTAGACCCTGTCCAATATAGCTGCCTGGAGAGGTGGGAGCCGTGGCAGAAAGCAGCTGCAAGTGGATGGCTGGCTTTCTAAGGGGCCGGGAAAGGAGCAGGCAAAGACCCCCGAAGAAGATGAGCTCACTGGGTACTGCATGTCGTAGGCGAGGGTCTCCAGAGATGGAGGGTCTCTGAAAGGCACGAAGCAGAACCTAATGTGAGAGTTGGTCGGTTTCAAGCATTTACCAGGCCCGGAGAGCGCAAAGCCAACTTATAACCAGGCCAGTCGGGAGAACTTCCTTACTCACCTTACCCCTTTCCTCCCGGCCTACCTTCTGCAAAGGGCTCAGAGACAACAGTCAACAAGTCAGGAGGAGCTGACTAGGACAGAGAAGAAACTGACGGCGATCACAGCTTCCTCCCCGCAGCAGGAGACGGAGCTGGGGGAAGCAGTCTTGCCTTTGAATGAGGACCGAAGTGCAGATGATTTTGTTGCCTGGTGTTATAATTTCTGAACTGTGGCTGTGTTTTTGCAACTTGAATCACCATATGGCTTTGTCCTAATTATGAATGGCTAGAAAAGTCTTGAGACAGGTTGTTTTCCTCCAGGGACACGAGTTTCACTGAGCGTATTTAAAAAGAGAGAACAGTGAGAGACAAAAATAAAATTGCTTTGCCATGGCATACCATCATCTGTGTTTGCTCTACATACTAGACTCATCCTCCATGTGAAAGACTGAAGGGAAATACAACAACATCTTAACAACAATGGTCTTTTGGGAAAAGAATGAAAAAATTAAGATTAATGGGTAAAAATGGTTTCTGGTTCAAGTCCTGCTTGCCTGTGGTGGGGTTGGGGTGAGAGGCTGCTGGTAGAGGCCAATCCAGGTGTGGGAAGATGAAGGATGATGGTGAGGAGGAAGAGTACATGCCTGTTTGAGTGTCTTCACCTCATTTCCCTAATCAGCTGCCCCTCACAATACTCGGTTGGCCCAGGAACTCTGAGCTGGCACCCAGGTCTAAAATTCCTTGATGGCCATCTGCCAACCCTATACTCTGGACAAGTCCTCATAACCTATTGTCCTTGTCACATTCCCACAGGGACATCCTGGGTATGGAGTCTGGTGTAAGGGTTGATGATGGTGTCTGAAGCTTCTCTTCCCAGCCTTCACCTCCTGACCTAGGTCTTCAGTGAGCATTAGCGCATGGATTTCAGGCCAGATCAGATGAGTGTACACCTTAGAGCAGGGTTTTCAACCTCAGCACCAGTGGTATTTGGGACCGAGTAACTCTTTGTGGTAGAATTGTCCTGTGCGTGTAGGACGGTTAGCAGCATCCCCAGCCGCTACCCACTATGCACTCCCCATCCCGGGTCCTGACAACCACAAAGGCCTTCAGACATTGCCAAACGTCTCCTGGATGGCAAAATCATCCCAAGTTGAGAATCATTGCCTTAGTGGTAACTGACTATCACATCCAAAAGAATAGGGCCCCCAAATTGGGGGCCCTTGGGAGGTGTTTCTGCCAGGAAAGTAGTTAAAATGGTGTTCTGTCAGGGTCAGGATTCCCCAGATGGCAGTGGGCACTGTTGTGGACAAAATGCTTGTGTCCTCCCAAGGTTCATGCGTTGAAGCTCTCACCCCCAGTGCGACTGGATCGGGAGACAGGGCCTTCAAGAAGGTGATTAAGGTTAAAGAGCTCATAGGGTGGGGCCCTAATGTGATAGGACTGTGACCTTATAAGAGAGGAAGAGGCAGCAGGGCATGTGCCCTCCCTCCCGTGCACAGAGGAAAGGCCATATGAGGACACGGGGAGGAGACAGCTGTCTACAAGCCAGGAAGAGAGGCCTCACCAGAAACCCAGCCTGTGGCACCTCGACCTTGGACTCCCACCCTCCAGAAGTAGGAGAAGGTCAATGTCTATTATTTAAGACCCCGGTCTGTGGCATGCTGCCTGAGACAGGCCCTGGATTCACGCCTCTGCGAGCAGAGGCAGCCCTGGGGTCCCCTGGAGTCACGAGTAGCTCTGCCTCACGCGGATGTTTGCTGGTCTGTTGGGTGGGGTGTGTCCCTCTGAAGCCAGATGGGAGGGTTCTTTGCAAAAACGACCGTGATTAAGCACTGATATTTACAACGAACGCTTCCACTGACCAGCCTCGCCACTCTCCCGCCACGTGCTCCACAGCCCACGCCTCCTACCCGGCCCCACTCGTCACCCTCCCTTCTCTCTTTCTGGGAAACCGCAAATGCTGAACGAGTAGAATATTTTGGTTGTTTAATTATTTTTTTTAACTGAGCATTAAACTTTTGGTGGGGGGAGGTGTCCACAGTTTTGTGTTGAAAAGTCTTTTTTAAAATATGCATTTATTTCTTAAATATACTTTTGTCAGCTGAGGATTTTGTGGGTCCTGGAGTTTTCATTCTGAGCATGATTTCCTATTGTATGAGACTGCAAGGGAATACAGTGTAGAAGCCTTCACTAGTGTGGATGGATTCCAGAATGTTTCTGGGATATTGTTTTCACAGTATCTGTTGTTAGCTTGGCATTTCAGCTCTTTCTTCTAAAACCCAGGGAAAGGAGGGGAAGCAGCCATCCTGGTCCATTTCTCTGTGTGGAAAATGAGGTTGTAGTGTCCCCTCGGCTATATTTGGAACTGCCGTGCCTGGTCCCAGGGCCCCCATGGTAGACACAGGTACCAGCACCTGGCTTCTTGTTGGTCATTTTATGGGGTATGAATGGTCAGGCAGAGAATATGAAATCTCTTGAGACCCTCTCAGAAAATGGGGGTGGCTGCTTCTTGTGTGCTTTGGAAGAACTAGATTCAGCATGGGAGGTGCTGCCCGGGGTCAGGGCTGTGGTGTGAGCTGAGCTGCCGCCCAGGCTTCTTCTGTCTGTCCCTCACTGCGCTCTCTGGCCACCATTTCCTCCAGCCTGGAACATTCCACTTTGGAAGCATCTCCCTGCACACAGGCTCACCCCTCTAGGTGATTTACGTGGGACATTCCTGATGAGTGTCTAACAACTTCTAACTGTCCTGTTACTTCTTAAAACTCACCAGGGGCCTCTTAATGTTTTTAGATTAAAATTCAAGCCAGACACAAGAGACTGCATGTCATGTGATTCCTTTATAGGAAATATCCAGAAAAGAGAAAACTATGGAGACAGAAAAGTAGGTCAGTGGTTGCTGGGGTGGGAGGGGGAGGTGGGATTAAATGTGCATGAAGGGTCTCAATGGAGTAATGAGAATGCTCTAAAACTGATTAATGGTGATGGAAATTTACTTGACATTCACTGAGTTATACACTTGATATGGGCAAATGTCCTGCAGTCCCAGTCATCCTACCAGCCCAGTGCATCCATGTCAGGCCTGCCTGGGATGTGTGTTATACACGGAGACCCTGGGTCCCTCCAGGTCCCTGGATCAGAATCTTTGGGAGTAGGGCTTGGAAATCTACATGTTGACATGCTCTTGGGTGATTTTGTTTTTTTAAAGCTTGTGAGAGGAGGGGAACTGTGTCTACCTTATTCATTTGTGTATCCCAAAAACCTAGCCCAATGGAGAGCATGGATGAGGAGCTCAGAAGTACTTCTTGATGGGTGAATAAATGAATGAACTCTACAATCACAGAAATCGAACTGAGGCAGAAGAGGAAGAGGGCTGCTGCCTCAGTGTGGTGGCTTCCTCACCCTCCTGGGCCACATTCCCCATTTGGAAGGCAGGGCAGTGGACTAAGTGAGCCACAGGGCTTCCTCCTGCCTTGATCACTGATAGCACCATGCAGCCCTGTGAGGGGAAAAAGACTAAGAAAGAAAATCAACCACAACCCAAAGATTTGTTGTCAGTTTTAATAGGAGGGGCAGAGTCAAAAAGTTGAGAGAAACGTATAAAAAGACCTTTTACTTTTTGCCGGAACATGGTATGGTTTGTGCATAGCACATACATATTAAAAATAGAAGCATCGCATTTCACAAGCACAAGACTGCACAGCTTCTGGGCTCTCCTACCCGCTGTACCTGAGCTTGAGGACAGCTGTGCACTGGGACCCAGCCCGAGGTACGTTGATTTACAGAAAGAGAAAACCACTTGAGGACACAGCGGCCTGAACTGGCATTTCAGTGGTTCAGTGAGGTAAACAGACATGGCTGTCGGCCATCTGCATGGGGCACTAGACTCAGGGTCTGTGTGTGCCGCAGTCACATCCTGCCCCTGGCCCGGGAAGAGGCAGCATCAGCTCCGATGTAAGCATGTACTGGAGAACTTCTTCCAGCCTGGGGTCCCAAACATTCCTACCTGGGGTTTTTCTGGGAGGTTGAGGATGAATGGCCGGTTCCTTGCAGGGAGGAGTAAATATTAGACATACTTGGCAGACACAGGCGCAGCAAGTGAAGGAGAATTCCTCCTCCATGACAAACAACCCAGAGTCTTTGGGGGAAACATGGGGATAGGAAGATGTGGGAGTTTTCTAGCTTGTGTCCACATGCAAAGGGGCAGAAGAAGAGAGAGCGCAGAGAGAACATCCTGGTGTCTTGGGGGCCAGTGACCGCATTTGGTGTCAGTTTGCTCAGTGACTGCAGCCGTGCCACGTCCAGCACTGTGAGGAAGGAGGGCTACAGCTCGTGCGCCTCTCTCCTATTGCGTTCTTCCCTTGGGACTCCCACAGAGAGAGGACTTGAAGTGTCTGAGATCTAGGACAAGAAAGGGGCCCAGAGCCAGCGTAGGAAGAATTCTAAACTGCCCGGGGTAGGAGTGGGGTCAGGAGAGAATTTCAGACCTGGGTTACTGGCCTGGGGAGACACCTATGTGTCTAAAGAGGAGAGAGATTTGTACCCTGAATCGGATGGGAAGGGAAAATGTTCTCTTTCTCAAGCCATAGAATAGCCCTGACCAAGGGCTTGGCATGTGTGTTGGAGGTATTGTGGGATGTGGTGGCAGAGGGGAAGGCTGTGGAGGATAATGATAGGGTGTTAATTACAAAATTATATGCTGCTTTCCAGAGAGGTTCAAAAATGCATGGGAAGTGGGAAGAGAAGGGGTGTTAGAAGGCAGCAAATGATGAAGCAAACATAATCAACAGCTTAGACAAGGCCTTTGGAGTTTTCTGGTTTCCTATGAGGTCCATCCATTGCCCCAAAGACAGCAGAGGTTTTACAAGGGGCCTGGGGCTCCCCCATTGCCTCTGGGCTAACCTCTTTCCTACTGAGAAGTCCATCTTCAAGGTTGTTACAGACATGCTGCTCTCTTCTTTACCATTTGCTCTTAAAGAGGGAATAAAACAGCCTCTGGGCTCTTGGAACTTCAAGTTTGCATGGAGCTGCCAGAGAAGGTTCAGGGTAGAAGACAGGCCAATTAGCTACAAAACTCTATAAACCAGGATCATTGCTTAGGATCTGGGGGAGCGAGGACCCAAGTCATTCACAGTATAATCTCATTGGAAGGTGGGGGACTCTGCTTCCCCAGCCTACAACAATATCTCTGCAGCCCTTGGGATCCAGTGGGGCTGACAGCCGAGTTCAGGATTCAGTGGACATGTGACCAGGTAGGAAACAACTCTCCACACCTGTGCACAGACATAGCAGCAGGAGAGAAGGGACTGAAATGGCCCCTGCCAATCTTACTCTGTTTCTGTCCTTCAACCCACTTCTGTAGATGGGGATTGACTTTTCTTAAGCCCAAGTGACTTATGAGTCAAAGAGAAAGCCCTTGAGAGAGTTCCTTTGCATGGGAAAGATTTTAAAGAATCAGCCACACATCACTACATCCAGGGATGATATTCAAAACACTTCACAGCTAGTACAGCACGGGCCCCGGCACCAGTTAGAACAGGCACGCAGCCCTCGTAACCAATGCCAGTCGTAGGCAGGCAGCATGCTGGTACCACGACATAGTGGCTGCATATCAAGCCTGCTTGATCCGAGGCATTCCGTAGCTTCTCCTTCTCATCCCTAGTTGAAAAATGGGAATGCACACTTGGGGAAAGTCCTTGTCAGGATGTGAGCAATTCTGTGAGCCTCTAGAGAGATGTAGGAAAGGTCTAGCAGTCCAAGGCCTTGCAGACTCTGTTTAGAAGACTGCCCCATCTCATGCCAAGTTAGCCTTCGGATCTAAGAAGAAAGGAACTAGTGCTATGGGACCTAAAACTTTTCTCCAGATCACTGTCAAAAACTGTCTACCTAGCCATCCTACACTCCCAGATCCATCAGAAATTGATACACACCTCAGGTTCTGAGTATCTCCGTTTCTGGTGTACCCTGTTAAGGAGACTGATTACACTGGACGAGACTGCCTGTAAACAACAAGCTTTGCCTCTGCCTCCCAGCAGACTTGCACTTCAATATCCCAGGCAGTCACAATGGACCAGTTTTCTCCCTTTTCCACTGCATCCAGAAGTCGGCCGTGTCCACATGTGCTCCTGAGCTCCTTCCATTTGTCCCATCTGCTCATGTTGGAGTGGCCTTTTCCTCCTCACCCAGCACATGAGCTCCCTGATATCTGCGGGGCAGAGAGGTGGCCAGCATAGTGTCTCTCCCTTGGATTTCCAACCTCCATCTTCAGCTCAGAATCCCTCAGCCCTGTCTATCTATAGCTGGATGCATCTGCAAATAGAGAGGTATGTTGAAGATGAAGGCATTTGCAACAGATGAGGGATTGTCTTGCAGGCCAGGGCCCCAGAAAGTAGCAGAGGGTGTCAGGTCATTTTGTAACTCGATGGTTCACATATGCCAAAAATATTTGCACTCTGATATGGCTCTCTCTGGTTTCAGATTTAGGAACATTCCAGTGGTTCAGGAATCTGAAGGCTCCATGCAGACAACATTTATAGTCACTTGGGGAACCTCTGCTTTAAATACTCTCAAAGGACAGGAGGCAAGAAGGCATTGTACAGCAAGGAGCTGCTTCAGCTTGGCTATGTGATTTCACAGGATTATCACTCCTCTCTTACTGTAGGGAGGGAGAGGGGGCAGACTCTGGAGGTCATGGTGCCCATTCTACAGCATCCAGGCTGCAGCGTGCAGGGGGGATGAGGGTGAGCAAGAAGGAAGTGAGGGTATCAGATGAGAACTTGGGTGAGTTTCCTGGACAGAATTGGAGAGGAATTATCATCTGTAGTCCAAAGCCTCTCTACTTACTTCCTTCGTGCCCTATTTTGCACCCCCACTCCAGTCCTCGCCAAAGAGGTTGCCATTATTAGGATCCTTGTCATCTGAGGTTAAAATAAGCCCTGGTTCAAAGTGAGGAAAAGTTATGGGCAGGCAGCCTGGCCCCTGCTTGTTCTCGGAGCCACACAGAGCATTGGGTCCTCCAGGCAGAATGGCTCTCACAGGACATTTAGTCCCTTCTGCTTCCTCCACAGACCTTCTTCCACTGCCGTTGATACTACCTATTTCCTCCAAGAAGGGGACATGTTCTTCCCCAGCTTCCCTGACAATGCATCCCTGTGTCCCCAGAACCCTCACAGGCAGGAAGCTTGGAGCACCTGATTGCTCTCTTTCTGGTCTGCAATTAAACCTTACACCCCTTCAGTCTGCCCTCCCTGCACTTTGAGGACAGCTGTTCCCCACCACCCGTGTGACCCATGCAGGCCGTGGCCTCTGAATGGAAGGATGATTGGAAAGAGGCAGAATGGGAGCACATATCAATCCTGTTGGTTTGACAAGTGACATTCTTGCAGGCAGATTCCTGCAGCCACGATGCTGGGAGAAAGAAACCTGATGCTTTGAAATGCCTTTGCTCTGAGAATATATATGAAGATGTATGGATAGACACTGACATACACATAGCCCTGCCCTGGCCCCTTCCTGTGCACATGGTCACATTCCACAAATGTCATCAATACCTTCTTTCCTCAGGTGAGGTCAGAGCATGGGATCCACTGCCATTCTAAGATTCTGGTTGCAGCCTTCGCTTGGGTGGGTTACACGCCATGGGTCCCAGTCTCTCCAAGCACAAGATAAGCCTGACTCAGAAGTCCCTGAGGGCAAGGAGAATTGTTCACCTGTGCAAAATTCTGATAGAAAAGATGCTGCTTTCAATCTGTGAGCCTTCTTTTATGGGTCCTTATATCCTGGGCAGGAAGTGGGTGACAGTCATGGTCGGGGACACTTTGCTGCCCCGCTTTACCCGTCCATATTTGCTCAGTGCGATGTAGGTCCCTGGGTACAAGTCTGACTCGTAGGCATTGTAATTGTTGGGCAGGAGTGTTTCTCTGAACTTGCATTCCTCTTGGAAGCTGGGCTGTGAAGGAAATGGACAAAGATTTGATTATCAGTGAGGAGCGCTGTGGACACCAGCTGAGCCATGTAGCGCAGGCCCCTCCCCTCCCCTGGTAAGGCAGCACCTGGAGAGCTGGGCCACCCCAGTGAACAGAATGATGACAGGTTAGAATGGGAAGAGATGTCAGTGCCATAGAGGGATGGTCTGTGCCACGTGGGGTGGAGCTGAAGCTATACTGTCCAAGTCTCCTGACTTCAAGTTTAGGGCACTTTCTACTATGTCCCTAGGGGGTAATTTATTCCATTCAGAGAAAGGAGCAAAAAAGGACACAATACACTGTTTTCTCAAGTCCCCTGGCAGAGGAAGACTAGTGGAGGAGGAATGAGAGCCCGGGGTTCTAGTTAGAGACTTTTCTACTTCCTAGTTGTGTGACCTGCAGGGGGTTCCTCCCCCCCCAGCCTCAGTCCCCTTTCTGCAAACTGTGTGGTGGGGAGCAGGCGGGGGTGTGCAGGGGGTGGAGAGACCGACGATCTCTCAAGTCTTTTCCAGCGCCATCCATGTCTTTCCACTTGTGGTTCCTCAGTCTGTCTTTCTTGGGTTAAGTCTTTGCTATCCTTCAAAGAGGCCCATTCCCAGTTTTGACTTTAAGCCAAGAAGATGTTGGTGCCTTCTAGACATGCATAGTTCTCCAGGGACCTGCAGGAACAGGGATGGTGAGGAACATGATTTTTAAAATAATTTTTATAGGGAAAAGAGCCTGGGTCCCCATGTGACAGGTGGTGCCAAGGAGTCTGGGGCCAGTGATAAGTTGCCCCCTTCAGTGCTAATTTGGTAGAGGAGCGTGTGTGTACCACCTGTTCAGAAAATGAATGTCGGACTTCCTGTCACACATCGACAAGTTCATTCCCAATAAATCACCCAAATCTACCTTTCTTCCTAGAAAAGAGGGCCCTTCCCTCCCCAGCCAGCCCGGGCCTCTGGCCTGAGGGAGCCTGCAGGGATCTCTGTGCTCTTGAGCGGAAGCAGTTGGGTAGGGTGGAGAGGAAGAGGGAGTGAGGTGGGAGCCAGAGACCTGAGATCAACTCAGTAAAAGAAACATCGAATGAGAAATGGGTGGAGTATAGTTTCTGACTCCTTCCTGCTGAATGAGGCCATCGGCTATTAAAAAAACCCACTCGATGTCTGCCTGGCTGTGCCAGCAGTATCCTCTGTGAAGGAATCACCCTGCCTAGCTGGCAGTGGGTGGACGAGAGCCTCTTCCTGTTCCGAACTGGATGATAACAAGTCAGCTCTTCAGGGCCCCCCAGACTCCCAGTGTCCTCTGAGTAGCCCTCTCCAGTAGGCTTTTAAAACAGTGTGCGATGCCTACGGACACGTCTTTTCCCAACAGACTCCAAGATCCCTGCAACAAGGATTGTGTCTCATTTGGTACGTGATGCTGAGTGAATGACGACTGCATGAGGACAACACTGAAGCCTAAGGAGGCCCCTGCATGGGTGGCTCTGTTAATGTGGTGGGAGAGCGGGCTAGGGGCAGCCAGTCCTCGGGGAGCACAAGATCTCCTCCCCACACATCTTACTCATTCTCCTCTCATGCTCCTGCTCACATACTTTCAGGTATGTTGATTTGCTTGAAATAAATGTGAAAGCTTTCACCAGCCATGCCAACTGGTGGGTTAATATCATACCAGGGGGTTGGGTTTTCACAAGCTTTCCTTTTTTCCCTTGTGGGTGCTCAGTAAATATTTGTGGAATGGATGAATGAAGGAATGTCCCAAAGGTAAAGAGGATAAAGTAATCAAAGAAGGTAAAGAGCACATTTGTTTTACAGCTTTGAGGTTTCACTGATGATGATCACCTCTTACATAGCCATGTGAACTTGAGCAAATTACTTCCTTTTAAACCTCAATTCCCTCATTTGTAAAGTAGGAACAAGAAGAATAATTATGCCAGAGACTTAGAGTGGGCATCAATTGAAATAATGTATGGAAAGTCCTGGGAACAATGCCTGGCATGTGGTAAAATAAAAAAATACTACTACTACAACTAGTACTACTATTATTCTCCAACTGAATCATGAACACTTTACATTTAAAGCCCTAAAAGACTTCACCTTATCCTGGATTACCAATCCTGTAAAACTTGCTGTGAATTATTGACAATTTAGTTTTAAGCTCTGCAGTTTTTGAATGACTGGGACACAGTGAGCTTGTGGATGAGCATGGAGCTGGGATCAGGAGAGAGGCTGACATGAGCTCACTGGAGCCTCTCTGCACTGTGGTTTCTTTACCTGAGCATGAGGTAGAGTCAGCCACAGGATTTAGATTGTTGATGGGCAAAACTCAGGAGCAATGGCACTAAGAGTCACTAAATTTAGGATTGATTGTAAAAGTTACATGAGAAATAAAGCTACATTAATGAAAAGTCTGGTACAGATCAATGAATGAAACAGAGTCCATAAGTAGATCCAAACACATACATAAATATAAAATAAAAACGAATCTAAAATGAATATAAAGTAAAAGTGTCATTTAAAATCATTAAAGAAAACATGGTGTTGGAACAACTAAGCAATATCTTCTAACAGTAATGAAGTTTGATGTATGACTTTGTTCTTTACATCAAAATAGATTCCAAAAGGTACAAAGATTTAGATGTAAAAAGAAAACCATTGAAGTCCAGAAAAAAAAATTTTAAATCATTTCAGAATCAGAAATATCTTCCTAACTAGGACACAAAGAAGTTATAAATTTTAAAAAATTAATGCAAAAAAGGAATACATTTGTCTTCTCTCTGAAAAATATTACCTTAAATAAAATAAAAATATAAATGGCAAACTGGATTAAACTATTTATAATACACATGTGTCAAATAGTACATTTTGTTATTATAGTCAGAAGCCTAAACTCACTGGAAAATGGACAACCTTTATAAACACAGAAAAGGAAATATAAATAAATTCACAGAAAATTCACAGAAAAGGAAATATAAATAGCATTTAAGCATAAGAAAATATGCCTAATAAGAGAAATGTAAATCATAATTGTGAGATCACATTTTTAATGGCCAGATTGCAAAGAGAAAAGAGTTTGATCCTATACTTGCATTGGTGAGAGCACAGAAACTCAGAATTCTTGTTTAATGCCCTTTGTTTGGTGTATATTGTTACTAACTCTATAAAGAGCAATTTGACAGTATCTACCAGAATAAAAAATGAACATAACAATTGATCAGCAATTCTACTTCTAGAAATTTATCTTACTCATACCCTCTCATATATGCACAAAAGCCACTGCAGCATTATTATAATGGTGGTCTCCTCTTTGTTGAGTCACAGCCCCCTCCACCCGCTGCCTCCCCTCTGTTCTAACATTGTATGTCCCTGAAGACTAACCCGCCCAGTTAGTTCCCAGGAGAATTTATTTCTGATCCAGATGGTGGTTAAGGGAGAGGTTTGGTGTATTGTTTGCAAACTCTAGAGAAGAAATCAAATCTTGGGGCAGAGGGTACAGGGCAGAGAAAGGAAGGGGGCAGGAACCGAGAGACTCTAAGGGCATTGCCTGCACGCCACTGTCTAGAATGTGTCCATCTGAGAATCCAGCCTTTCCTGAATGTCCAGGTCTCCTAAAACACCACTTAAGTGTACATGACCGTGGTTGTATAGTTTGTACTTTGTTCTCTGCTCACCAGATTTTGATCATTCAAATTTCTCCCTCCCCAATTTTTTTTAAAGCTTGCCATTTTTTTTTTCTATTCAGCACTTTTCTCTAGCCTATCTCATATCCCTGGCCTTCACCAGATCCTGCACAAACCTGAACTGAAAAAAGAAGAGTAGACAAAGCTGGCTTTAGAAGCTGTCTGCCTTCCCTCGCTGCTCCCTCGCCCCTCCCTCAGCAGCCCCATCCATGGGGTTCACGTGGCCGGGAGGCTGGTGGCAGGAAGTGGAGATAATGCATTTTCCCTGGACTCTTCGATGCAGCCCTGGTGCTTCAGGCTGGTGGGATTTTCCCACTGGCCAGAGCCGTGGTCAGGACCCAGACCTCAACTCATGTCCAGTGTGACCCTGGGCTTTGAGTTCTCATGGCTCAGGAATGTTGGCTCCTCAGCTCTGGTGAGAAAAGCACTCGAGCCAAGTGAATGCCGTGTTAATAAAAGCAGCTACCGTATATTATTACTTGAACAAATGAAAATAATTCCACTGGATCGTATTTCCTGGGCCTGCTGGGCTCAAGCCACAGCGTGACAATGTCTTAAATTCCACGTAGGTCTAAACAGACTTATGTGGAACCAAATTCCACTAGAAAGAGAAGCATTTAGTTCTCACCGTGGAGAAGGGCATTTTGTAGATGAGCACATCGTGGGTGTTTCAGGGTGAGTTTCCTCTGGCAGAAATGCCCCTACTAGTCTGAGGTGCACAATACAAGCTGTCTTCTTGTCATTAGACAGAGCTAAGTCACCTGGACTGATGAAGGTCTAGTTCTGTCTTTAAAGAGCTTCATCCTGTGGCTGCTTTGGCCACTTGTCCCTATTATTCCTCATTGGGGAGTGGGGCATGGGGTGGAAGAAGATGGGCGATAAGGAGAAAAAACCTTTTTCTCCTAAGACTCTTTCCATCTGCAGACCGTGACTGCTTCTTTTTCTGTTGTTAGCTGAAATATCTTCCAGCTCTGACAACGCCTACATTTTCTAACCCCTTTTCCTAACACATGGAATTGTCAACTTAGACATGTTGGAAACTGTCTTCATCACCTACATCGTTCTTCTCACTCCTGAACAGCTCTGTGCAGCAGGCAGGGACTTGTCTACAGGACCAGGCCTCTCATCAAGGCATGCACCTCTCCCTGCACTGCAGGCCCATTTCCCAGCACTTCCACATGGCGAGTGTCCTTTGTTCCAATCCCTTAGGAGCCCTGTTCTCTGCTAGAGGAGAGTGGCTGCTAACCGAGCCAGAGAGAGACTTGGTCCTCCCCTCCCCAAACATAATGCCCCAGGATAATAATCAAAGGCCTCTGTGGAGGAAATCAGTCTTGTGCTTTGCACATTATCATACTACTATTGATGAAGAGGATGTAAATGTAGTTATAATTAGCAAAACTAAAATCACTCAAAAGCATAACTGCATGTTTTATATCTCTTTGTTGGTATGTATTTTTCTCAGCCAAAGGATTCTAATAGAACCACTGTCAGGTGGAGATACTGGATGTTTTGTTTTCTTAATTTTAAACCGGATCAGTCTACAGCTGAGATAGCAGAAGTCCAGGCCCAGAGAAGTTCAATGACTGCCCAGAGTAAAACATGTAGCTAGAGGGCAGGTCGGGCTAGGAGCTGGAACAGGTCGTGGCAGTGTGTACCACCAGATGTGTTTCTGCGGAGCCCTGAGGCAGGTCTGCACAGAGCTGTGGCTGGACATGAGACCCTGGAGACCCAGTGTCCTCATGTGCTAAGTGAGGGCAAAGACCGAACGTGCCTCCCAGGGCTGCTGCCAGATGATTCCTGGAGAGCACTCCCGAGGGGCAAGCCGTAGGTTAGGTGTGCAGCGGAGGGTGGCCATTCCTCCTGTCTAAGGAGGGAGATGCTCGGCACCCCTCTTCTTCCAGCTGGGTTTTCTTGGCCCTTATTCTCTGACCACTAGCTCTTGCCTCGCCCCCTCACCAGAGCCCCTACCAAGTCCAGCCCCCTCCCCCGATGAGAAATCCCATTTATCGGCAGGAGCAGCTGAGCTGGGAAGATGAGGCAACCCAGGGTGCTTAAAGAGAAATAGCGTGAATGAAATCATCACCCAGCGGAGTCTTTCTGGCTCTGGGCATCAGTTGGCAATTGTTTTTTTAGACTGTGATAACGGGCCCCTGAGGAGCGGGGGGGGGGGGGGGGGGGGGTGGGCGTAGAAGTTGTCAGGAACATCTGGTCCCCAGCTACACAAGGTGCCAGGTGCCCCAGGCTTGGGGCACGGCTGTCCAGCCCCACTCCCCATGCCCAGGCCAGCCTGGCCCTGGGGTCCCGGGTCCAGGGTCCAGGGAGGAGAACCTCCCGCCTTGGAGAAGCTGCTCTTTGGATAAATGCTATGGGGTGGGGAGGGGTGTGAGGACAGCGGGCAAAGGGTGCAGGTCCTCCCTCAGAGAAGTTCCACTTTCTCCTGGGCTCTGCCTATTCAGTGAGCCTACAGCTCTCCCACCACTTGACCCCTGAGGGCGGGGTTAAGTCCACTGGTAGGAGTCCGCCCACACTTCGGAGAGATGGCCCCTTCCTCCGTGCTGTGCTGCAGCTCTTCCCCCTTGGTAAGGCTTTCTCAGATTGTTAAATCTCACAGTCCCTTTCCCAGATTCTATAATAATCGGGAGATTTAAAGTAGGAAGTGGATAAATTTGCCCTATATTCGTGCCCCTCACAAGTTAAATTGCTTTCTGAGTAAGGAGAAATAATAAATGGTTTGTTAATAAATGTGGCAAGAAGAAGGATTTGTGTTTCCTTCCAGGAGATGCACTTGCTAAAAGTCTGCTGCATAGACTCCCACAGCCAACAACCTGAGTTCCCAGCCCTCCCAACTCAGTGGCATTTCTGGCAACATGCAGGCTGGTCAAAGGGGGCTCTTTGGGATGCCCCACTCCACAGAGGGGGCAGCTGCTCCACCAAACACTGGGCAGTCCCAGGCTGCTTCTTGGGCCCTCATCACTTTTGCAGATGGCCTGCCCCCCAGCTATCAGGGCCAGGGTGACACAAGGGTATTACAACTGCCTGCCCTCCAGAGGCCAGGGAGCCTGCTGGTCCCCAAGTCTGCCTGTGCCTCAGAAACACAAATCAAACAGATTTCTAGGCCTGCATCCTAGTCCTACTGAGTAAGAATCTCTGAGTAAGTCCTTACTGAGTAAGAATCTCTGAGAGAGGTCCCTGGAAATCTATACTTTTGACAAGTTACCAAGGTGATACAGATGCAAACCATCTATAGAAATGTGTTGGAGACTCACTGATTTTGATGCATATCATGTGTCCATGTAAACCAACCTAGACTGAGATGTTGTACCTGGGAGCAGGGCGCAGGCCGCCTGTGAACCCAGCCTAGGGCTCCGTAGGCCTCCTCTGGGGGCCCAGCCGCCCCCCCCCCCACACACAGCCCAGATCCTTCCTTCCCTGCCTGATCTTCAGCTTGTCCTCCAGGAGGCGGTACCACAGCCCTCCACACCCTCCCTGTAAATAACTCTGGTATTTCTCCGGCCTGCTCTGAGGGCTTCTTTTTAGCCTTCTTATTTCTGTCCAAAGAACTCTCCGTTTCTTCAACTTCATAGGGATGTTTTGCCACCCCATATTTTAAACCATGGCCTGAGAGCCCCAGGAGCAAGTGGGCCAGAGAGAGCAGAGGCTTTGGAAAATGCTCAGGAGCTAAGCCCAAGCGCCAGCATGCCCACTGTCGGGATAGAGGGAGCAGTGGGGCCAGAGCTGCCCAGAGGGTGTGGTGAGGAGGGTGCTTCCCCAGCCTGTGCCATCAGAGACCAGGGGACTTAAAATCTTAGAACAAAATTTCAGCACATGATGAAGATGAAGAGTAGCCTCCAGTTCCACTTCTCCCAACCACGCGCTAGTCTTGGGGGGCTTGCAGGGGGCGAGTTAAGGAGCAGCGCACCCAGGCTAGAAGACAGGCTTGCTCTCTGGGCCTCTCCAATGCAGGGAGTCAAGCCTGCCTATCAGCCTGGGAGCCAGACAGCTTATGAGGGTCCCCTTTGACCTGGGAGCTCTCTGAGCTGTCGCTTCTGTTTAATAGTGAAGATTCCTCCATGGATCAGGCAAAGCCTGGACCAGAGCAGAGGCCAGTTAACTGCAGCAGACAAAGCAGAAGCTTCCAGGGTCCCTACTTGCACAGGCTCCTTTCACAGCCCTTCCTTTCTCATTCTAGATAAACATCCCCTTCTCAACTCAGAATTCAGTATTATTTTCTTCAATTGTATAAGCGTCATGCAACCTGGAGCTCCCCCTGGTCCGATGAACTCACCGTTGTATACAATCTTCCTTTACTGTTCATGGCAACAAAGAGGGCACTTCGCACCCCAAAGAGACTCACCACACCTCTCTCCACTGTGGAAATCTCCAGCAGGCCTGCAAGGAAATGGGAGCCACGTTACCTAAGGCTCGTGCACATCAGAGTGTGGACTTGGGCCGACAAGCCAGTTCCCTGCTCCTGGAAAGTCAGACCTCCCATCACCCCATCTATGATCCCTCTAATTTTAGAAGATCCTGGCTTCTGGACTGGTTCAGTCCTATCATTGTGCTGTTAAAAATCTAGTTCGGCAAGGGAAGGTTCTGGCATCAGAGTTAGAGTCCAACCACGATGACCACTTATGTATCTATTTATCTGAGTTTCACTGACATAATCATTTGAGGTCCTTGACTTGGGTGAAAGAAATGAATTCTGATTAGTAATTTTAATGTATATTCCACATGTTTCAACAAATCTTAACCCACCTAATCTCACAAACATACAGCCACATAGAGGAGACTATCCACACAGCAACCTATCAACCTGTAGGATAAGAACCCAGGGACAGAAGGAGCAAGTTGAAATAAAAAAGATGTGCTTCAGCTGGAAATTTTGCAAACCTCTTGCATTTCCTTCTCAAAGAGGGAAACTAAATAAAAATAAGCTTGTGTCTCATTTGGTCCCGGTATCCTAACTCCTTCTCCCCACCCCTGCCTTATGGTTCCAGTGGTCTTACAAGGTGGCAGAGGGGCCGGTAATGCTGCAGTAGGTAGTGCCTCAGAGGCTCCAGGGGGTGAAGGCAAAGCACACCAAGATGCACGCTGAGCCTGCACCTAGGCAAGTCACACTGAGTCATCTACGTGGTGAATAACATTTCTCCCCCCGATTATAGCAGGATCCCATCCACCAGAGCAAGGTCCCTTCACCTTTTAGCTCTGCTTGAGCCCAAGCCCCCATGCATCCCAGCTGGCTGCAACGGGCACTCACTGTAGGGGTTCTCGTCGTGGGTGCCGCTGATCCTGCCGTCGGGGGGCACCTGGAGGTGAAAGCCGATGCCCACGTTGCAGTAGAGCCTCCGCTGCCGCTTGATCCCCACCAAATAGCCACTTTCCCAGTTCACTCCGGCGATCTCTCCAGCTAGCCCAGCGCGAGACCTGGATAGCAGGGTGCCCCAGCCCCTTGCGTCCAGCAGCGTGTTGTTGGCGCGGGTGCCTGTAGGCAAGGGCACCACCATGCCCACTAGGACGGCTAGGAAGACAAGAGCCTGCAGCGTGCCCTGAAGACGTCCTGCTCCCCGGGACATAGTGATGAACAGCCTCTGTCCCAGGGCCATCCACCTTGCCTCTCAGGCACGTGGTCAGAATTAATGGCCCTAAAAATACCGCCCTTCTTGTTTTTCTCCCCTCGGCATGGCGGCAGGGGCTTATTTTTGGAAGGCAGATGAAGGCTGCTGACATGAAACCAAAGCCTGCATCGGGCACTCGGGTTGAGAACACAGGGACCCAGGCTGAGCCGCAGCCGGTAGGGACCATGGCTCGGGGACGCTCTCTAGCTCGCCTGCTTGCTCTGTCCCGAGTTGATGATATTTGATTTGACCTATCTTTATATTAGTTCAGCAGCCCGGCCCTCCCCTCCAGCCATCATCACCCTGACGTCAGCCAGCCCAGCTTGCTTATCCAGGGCTGTAACTTTAACCTGCTCCCGGGCCTGGCTGCCTCCCCAGACCCCCATCACTCTCCATGCTCCCCAGGAGTTCTGGGAGGCACTGTCATTCCACCCACGAGGCAGGAACGGAGTGAGTAGGGAGCATCTCTGGGGGAAGGAGGGAGCTGGCCAGGGGCCCAGGGGAAGAGGGAGACCAGGACCCAAACTGGGCAGAAGTTCTTGGCTTGGCAGCACCGGCTTCCTTATTTAGAGGGCAAAGGGTAAAGATGGATGGGAGAAGGCATGGTGGCAGGTGATGACAGTAGCTTGCCAGTTACTCTTGAGACCTTTTCATGGAAAGAGCTCACAATTGAGGGGGAAGGGCCAAACCCTTTTAGGAGAGCACAGGGAGCCGTAGGACTGTGGAGGGAGAAAGTGTTTAAAGTCCAGCTTGCCCTGCTCACCATCCTGGTCACCCAGGGTCAAAGTTATGTCTGGCCTTTGACAGCCCACTGGCCATTTTCCTCCCTGGGCTTATCCTTGGCATGAGACTGATATTATTTTACAGATGAGGAAGCTGAGGCTTAGAGAGGTTAAATGACTTGTGTGAGTTACCATAGCTCATGAGTGGCAAAGCCAAAATTCAGAGCATCTGCCCGAGTCCAAAGCCTGTGCGTGCCTGTTGCTTGTAGCAGAAGTTAGATTTCCAGGCTGGCCCATGGAGTCTGCTTAGCTCCACGCTAGCGGCACATCATCGAATTATTTCAATAGCACAAAATGATTCATTTGTTAAGAAAAATACTTATCAAGTGTCTTTGCTGCACATGGGAATTTCTGCATTTGCAGACAACTTTTGCTAGGCTGATATTACAGTAAGAATATTTCTGTGAAGAAGTTATTCCTACACCCCAATTTTCTTTTTCCATATTATTTTTAAGTAAATTATATGTTTCACTGAAGTAAAAAAAATTATTATTACTATTTTTTCAGAGACAGGATTTTGCTCTGTCACCCAGGCTGGAGTGCAGTAGAGTCTCCAATCCCTGGGCTCAAGCAATTCTCCTGCCTCAGCTTCTTGAGTAACTGTGACTATAGCTACTGTAACCAGCTAATTTTGAAAATTTTTTTGTAGAGATGGGGTCTTGCTATGTTGCTCAAACTGATCTCAAACTCCTGGCTTTAAGCAATCCTCCTGCCTTAGCTTCCCCAAATTTTGGAATTACGTGAACCACCACATGCAGTCTAGAATAATTATTTTAAAAGCTTCAAAAAGAAAAAAACCCCAACAAATTGCTGTGCAAATATTAGAAAGAAGGAAGTATGTCTCTGAGGGTGAAATAAATTACAAAGGTCAAATGGGGAATTAACTTGAGTTTGAAATCTCATTTCCTTGTCTTTCAATCCAGGTCTTAATCTGTTGGTGGGACAGCGGCACTGATGGTGTGGGGGCTGGGTGTGTGTGAGGGTGGTGGCAGAGGTAGGAGGGATGGGTTTGAACATGGGGGAGGGGGAGCTGGTTCCAGTGAACAGCTTCCTCAGCTCCACTCCACGCCACACTGCAGGCTGCAGGCAGCCCAGAAAGCTCCTAGGGCAAGTTCTACCACTCAGGGACCCTTCTGAGGCACCACTACCGTCCCTCTGATTCTAAACCTTCTGCTCTGGCCTGCGTCTTGGTCTCTGATCTGTGGCTTCTACCTGCTCTCTGCCCCTTTGCCTTGTTCATTGGCTTGATGCTTTGGTTAGAACGTCTGTATTTCAGTGTTGTCCTAGACAGGCTTTCTCAGATCCTGTGACGCCCAGACATCTCCTGTCGGTACACTTAGTGGGTGAACTGAGTGGGGACGGTGTAAGCACTGCTGTCACTACTGCCCTCACCGCCAGCCTCCTGTCTCTCCTCTCCCCATCACCACCACTGCCTCAGGCCCAACTCACCAGCACCACCATTTCCCACAATAAGGAAAGATTGGAGCCTTGGGGCACAGATTGAGTCTACTGTGTAGGCCTTTGTTGGAAAATTGTTTTAAAAAAGAAAAGGAGGTTTTGGAGACATCTTTCTGCAGAGTAGGAAGGTCATGAATAATCCAAAGAAAAAATTGTCAACAAAAAGAACTTCACTTTGGCTTTCCAGCTTGATTCATATGATTAACCTTTCATGGATGCAAGAGCAGAGGGGGCACTTTCTCAGTGATGTTCAGTTTGGAAACTTCTCTTAACTATGCTTGTTGCTCTGGCTTAGGGAAGAGGCAGCCAGAAGCATGTTGGATAGTAAGGAGAAGTTAGTCTCAAATTAACACTCGCTGTCGATAATTGCAGAGGTGCTCATTAGCAGAGTTCAGAACCTCTGTGGAATATTTCTTTGAACTCATTCACTTAGGGACAACCTTAGGAGAAAGACTAAACTGTAACAAGGTCCATGATATATAACAATAAAAATGGTAAATCTCTTTAGACTCACCTCACCCCAGGTTCCTGTCTATGGAGAGGTTGTAGTTGATGTCTTATAAAGCAATGACTTTGGAAAGAGGATGCCTGGATTTGAATCCCAACTCCACCACATATTCGCTGTGCGATCTGGGAATGTTTTGGACTTCTCTGAGCCTCATTTATTTCACCTGCAAAATGAGATTATTATTGCCTAGTGTTGTTACTGTGATTAGCAATAATATATGCAAAAGGCCCAGTGCAGAGCACACATAACTCTTCCCCAGACCTTTCTCTGAAACACATTGAAAATCTCTCATCCAATGAAATAAGGACAAGCCCAGAGTAAGAAGAGCCATCTCTCATCTCAAGAGACACGTGGGCTTCCAGTTCTTAATTGCCATCCACCAGAGCATATGTTGTGATGGCTGTTAACATATGCAGAAGCAGGCAGCCCAGATTCCTAAAATGTTCTGAAAACCAGTAATAGCCATGGTGTCGTCCCCTGTTAAATATAAAACTTAAGTAATTCATTCTATTAAAAAGCCTGGGTCTTATTTTTATCGGGTGATGTGATGAGGCCCTGTTCTAAATGCGCCTCCTGTGCCTGTCTCTATAGCAACTCCACTGTGCTCATATAGCCATATATTTTTCCTGAAGGCTAATTAAGTTGACAACTGCAAGGGCTTCTTGGTTTACCAGATTTGCACTTGACCCCTCTCTTGGGGCTTAGGGACCCCTATGCATGTGAAGTGATAAAGAAACGAGCAACAGGTGGGGGAGGCCTCTCTCTGTGGACCCCTCTTTCATATAGCTGCCCAACTGCCTTTGGGGGCTGTCAATCACTCACGCTGGATGAGCCAAGATTTAGTGGAGGTGGGAAAATATGTTAACGTCTGTCTCCTACGACAGTGTCCTTGTCCCTGAGGGGGCCCCACAAAGTATAGGTTGGTCCAATTTGGCAGTGCTTAACTATTCCTCCTTTTCATATTTTCTGCATAGTACAACTGCCTCTGTCCCAACCAGGATGGTTGCCCTCTATGACTCCTGTTTATTATGTAATAAAGTTTGAATGCCTGAGGAGTGACCGTATGGGAAAGCACATAAAACTCAGAGGAGCCATGTACATGTAGCTAGTGAAAACATGTTTTTACTTGTACTTTTTACATTTGGTTTTGAAAAAAGTAACATTTACCTTTTCCTATAGATAATTTGGAAAACACTGAAAACCATACAGTAGAAACTAAAATAGCTGTTTGTGCTTAGTGTCTTTACACCTTTTTGTCTCAGTATCTGTCTTGGTGCTACCTTGGCACAGAGGCCTTGATGCCTCCCTTTATCTCCTCCCTCTTTTGCTGAGACGGGCACCTCTGCACCTACCCCTGGTGCTTGGCGGCAGAGGTTGCTCACAGGACTTAATTGGCACGAGATGGCCATGTGTAGAGATAAGGGTCTAGGAAGGACCCCTGCCCTAACTTGAGCAAAGAAGGGCATTTAGGGCTCATGAAACTTGCTACAGGAGGGAGAATTCAAGAGAAAAAGTTTCAACTGATCAAAGGTCTCAAGATTGGACTTCTGCAGGGAAGGGTCAGCTGTTATTTTGCTAGCTATTCCATGGAAGAACCTATATTTCATACTTTCCTAGTTGAACTAAACTTTTCCCTAGGTCTCACCCACATAACTAGGTGCCATTAACAGTCATAATCCAAATTTCCCTAGCTCTTGCTTCTACCAATGCATGTGGAACCTCAGCCCATGACAAATAACCCCCAAGATATTTCTGGGGTTCTAGGTCATGTCTCACATGTGTTTGGCATGACTGCTCCTGTCTGGGGCCACTGCAGGGCATCTGTGTGGGTCACCTCATCTAGCAGCCCTTCCACTTCCTCTGAGCAGCCCACGGTGTTACCTTTCTCACTACAGCCCAGTGCCTGAAGCCTCAAGGAGTGAATTTATGTTCTGTTTATGAAGCTGATTTATGTTCTGTTTCAAAGCAAGGAAGAAAGAACACCTTCGTCTCCTTCTTCATGTTACACCTGCTGATGGAATACCTGACCAGCACAACTCGTGCCCTGGTGATTTACTCATTCGCATTTTATTTTCAGACTCTCTGCCCTGCAGAGGATTCAGTCTTGTTACAGGTTGAGCTCATCAGGTGGGATTTCCTTTTCCTTCTGGATGGATTCTTTCTCCGGAGGAGAAATCCTCAGACAAATAGACTTATGTCTGAATCCTGGCACAAGTTCAGACAGGAGACCCTGCTCCTGAGATCCCTATACTGGGGAGGGAGGGAGCCCCCAGACACTCAGCCTTGTGGTCTGGTTGCCCAAGTGTTTGCAGAGTTTTCTGGTAGAAAGTCATATTCCTCTTCCACTCCAGAAATCATCTTCTTGGGTTAAAGGGATTCAGGATCTAGCCCGTCAATCGAGCCCCAAGCTAGGTGTACGTTCCTCTCTTTTTTTTCTCTCTCTGTCCCACTCTCTCTTTCCCCCTCACTCCCTCCCCCTCCTTCCTATTCTCCAGCCATAGGTTCAAGCTTAGAGGCGTAGCCAACGGCCATGGAAGCAGCACCTCCAGGTTGGCTGATCACCACTGCCACACATCTTAGCTGAATTTGCAAAGGGGCAGAGGAGTCAGATAACTTTCTGGAACCTCAGAGCCTAAGGGATTTTGGCTCCGCTCAGAGTTTTGCGGTTTCTCAGATTTGCTTTCAAGATCATCATCTAATAATACCTGCTGCTGCGTGCTGTGCTGAGACGAGCATGCACACTGCCAGCGCCATGCAATGTTACATAAAAGACTCAGCTCCCCAGCATGGCAAAAAGGCCCTCATGTCCTGACTTCTCTCCGCCTCGCCAGCTCTATTCCCTGCCTCTCCTTCTGTGGCAATTTTTGCTTCAGCAACCTCAAATGGCCTGTCATTCTCAGGCATAACTTTGTGCCCTGTCTGCCTCATGTCTTTCTCAAACTGGTGAATGGCTTCCCCTCTTTAAAGATTCAGCTTAAATGTCAGCTCCGGAAGCAATCCCTGACAGCCTTCCACCTGTCTCTAAGCTGGATTCAGTGCCCTGTTCCCCTCCCGCCCCGCCCTTGCCTCATTATCTCTATCACTGCGCTTACCAGATTTATAATCATTTGATGAGGTGCTCATTTGGATAGTGAAATCCTTAAGGCAGTAATGCTGTCTCACCCATCTCTGTACATTCAGAACTGAGCACTGTCCCTGGGACACAATATGGTTTATAAAATGTTTGAATAAATGTTGAGTTAAAGGCTTTGAATCTGAGTTTCATTGAATGAGTGATTCTCAAACAAGGGCCAAGCCCTCTTTGGTGAAGGTGGGACATACTAATTTGAAAAAAAGCACTTTCAATATTATGACTTGCATTTTGTCATTACAAAGAGTTACAATGGAGGCTTCTGCTTCTACTATGATGGAGAAACTTGTACTGGACTTGCACTCCCATATTCTTATAGTAAACAACAAGAAAACTGAACTAATAAATGAAACAACTGTTTTTAAACACTGGATAGCAGGCAGCACAGGACTATAATCCCTGAAAGAAGGAAACAAGTGAGATAGACCCTATGATCCCCTCTTCTTTCTGCCTGGAGTAACTTTCCAGACCTCAGAGCAGGAAAAGAAGACCCAAGCAGAACCCAGAGTTTATAGTGAGTTGAGAATACAGAGATTGAAGTTTGGGGAGGCCAAGGCACCCAGAATTTGACAGGTGAAGTACCAAAGAAGAGAGAGCTGTGTAGAGAAATAGTTGCAGACATCTGCAACTTGTCCTTGAGTTTGTTTCTGACTACTAAGCCACCCAAGTACAGAAATACCATGAGACCAGGAAAACACTACCAGGGAGCAGTAAGTTGGACAATTCTGAGAGCTCACCCAGGGCAGTTTGTGTTCAGAACAGCCAGGGAGGAAGAACTAGATGTTTTCAGTGGAGAATATTCAGTAGAGACCCCAGAAAGGTCACCGCACAGTGATAGGGATAAACAGTCTCTGCAGTGAGGCTTGGAACCTCTGTCGACATTTTCAAGACTTCTGCTTCCAGCCAAGATGTCATAATAAAAACTGGATTTACTCTCTGGCCCCAGATAACTAAAAAAACTGGAAAAATATGTCAAAGAACAGTTTTCAAGATATTAGATATCAGTCTGTAACAAAGAAGTGTCCCCTTGAGAAATGAGACACTGGTGTGAGTCCTACACTTGCACCAGCTTACTGACTTACAAGAGTTTTCAGCCATGGCATGGGGAAGAAAACCTGGGTGGATCCTGAAAAACACCTTGAATTGGGGACATGAAGCTAACTGAGGGAACTGAAAACCAGGAGGGCTTTCAGGGACAAGTACTAGAGAAGAAAAAGCTGCAAAGAGAGAACTTAGAGATATGCAGAGGGACTCCCTTGAGTGGCCACAGAGTACTTACCGATCAGCACCTGTGTATGCTACCTGAGGCTGGAGAAAGAACTAGGCAGGATTAGAAGGAGTATGTAGAGTGCACACGGGATTTGAAACAATGCCTGCTCCCACCAGACAGACTGGAAAATATTATAATTCCTGGGGCACTGGGTTGAGTCTTGCCTCAATAGTGAGGAATAATTATCTACAGACTAAATGCTGTTCTGATCCCAGCTAACAAATATTAAAAGAACAACATATAAAGTATCAATCTGTTTTCAATATGTTAAATGCACTCTAGGAAAAATTCAAGAATATTTAATACAAATAAAATATGTCCAACCCTCAACAGGGCAAAATTATCAATGTCTGACATACTATAAAAAAATTCCAGTTATACAAACAGGCAGGATAATATGAGTCATAATAAGGAGAATAATAAAAAAGTTGAAACCAACCTGAAATTAACAGAGATGTTAGAATTAGCAGATAAGTACATTAGGACACTTATTATAACTATATTTCATGTGTTCAAAAACCTAAAGAAAAGATAAAAAATGTTAAGTAGAGACATGGAAGATATAAAAAGATCTGAGTCAAACCTCTGGAGGTGAAAACACAACACCTGAGATGAAAAATACACTGGATGGGATTATTGACACATTGGACATTGCAGAAAAAGAAAACATTAGTGAAAGTGAAGACATGACCATAGCAACTATCTGGAGACAAAATGAACCACAGAGAAAAAATAATTTAAAAAATGGACAGAGCAGACTTCTGGGTTCTGGTCTGCCATGCAGGTAGCTTCATGGGAGGGTCACTTGATGTCAGGAGTTCTGTAACAGAAATGAAGAATGCCTTTGATGGGCTCATTAGTAGACTGGACATGGTTAAGAAAAGAATCCTTGAACTTGAGGATATGACAATTGAAACTACCCAAACTTAAAAGCAAAGAGAAAAATGAGCAGGAAAAAAATAGAATAGAATATCCAAGAACTTTGTGACAACTACAGAAGATGTAATATATGCATAATGTGGATATCAGAAAGAGAAGAAAGAAAAAGAAATATTTGTGGCAATAATGACTGAGAAGAGAATTTCTCCCAAAGTAATGTCAGATACCAAACCACAGATACAGGATGCTCAGAGAACATCAAGCAGAATAAATGCAAAAAAAAAAAAAAAAAACCCTACATGAAGGAAATTATATTTAAATTTCAGAAAACAAAGATAAAGTCTTGAAAGAAGCCAGAGGAAAAAATACCTTATTTATGGAGCAGTGTCAGGGCTCAGAACACAATACCACAAAGTATGGCACCTTGGCATGCTGAGTACTTTGAACTGAAAAAAGGGAATGCCTCAGAAACAAGGTCTCTTTGAACTTTTCCTGTCCTCCTGTCTCCTGCCTTTCTTTCTTCCCCTAAAGTGAGTCATAGAAACCAATTCTCAATGGTGAGAAACTAGAAGCTTTCCCACTAAGATCAGAAACAAGGCAAGGATGTCTCCGCTCACCAGTTTTTCAACATCATACTGGAAGTCCTAGCTACTACAATAAGACAAAACAAGAAAAAAAAGAATAGGCCAGGTGTGGTGGCTCATGCCTATAATCCTAGCAATCTGGGAGGCTGAGGCAGGAGGATCACTTGAAGTCAGGAGTTTGACATCAGCCAAGTAAGAGGGAGAACCTATCTCTATTAAAATATAAAAAAAATTAGCCAGGCATGGTGGTATATGCCTGTAGTCTCAGCTACTCATGAGGCTGAGGTAGGAGGATTGCTTGAGCCCAGGAGTTTGTGGTTCCTGTGAGCTAGGCTGATGCCATGGCACTCTAGCCCTGGCAACAGAGTGAGACTCTGTCTCAAAAAAAAAAAAAAAAAAAAGAAAGAAAAGAAAAGAGAGGAGAGGAGGAGAGAGGAGAGGAGGGGAGAGGAGAGGAGGGGAGGGGAGAGGAGGGGAAAGGAAGGAAGAAATAAAACTGTCTTTGGCTGGGCGCGGTGGCTCATACCTGTGATCCTAGCATTCTGGTAGGCAGAGGCGGGCAGATCGCTCAAGGTCAGGAGTTTGAAACCAGCCTGAGCAAGAGTGAGACCCTGTCTCTACTGAAAATAGAAAGAAATTAGTTGGACAACTAAAAATATATAGAAAAAATTAGCCGGGCATGGTGGCACATGCCTGTAGTCCCAGCTACTCAGGAGGATGAGGCAGAAGGATTGCTTGAACCCAGGAGTTTGAGGTTGCTGTGAGCTAGGCTGACACCACGGCACTCTAGCCTGGGCAAGAAAGTGAGACTCTGTCTCAAAAACAAAAAACAAACAAACAAAAAAACCTATCTTTGTCTATGGAAAAAATCCAAAAGAACTACCACTAACACAAAAAACTCCTAGAACTAACAAGTGATAATTGCAAGGTTACACAAGGTTAATGTATAATACAAAAGACCATCACTTTCCTATATGTCAGCAATGAACAAGTAGAATTTGAAATTACAAATATATTACCATTTACATTAACACCCCCCAAATGGAAATACTTAGGTATAAATATAACAAAATATGTACAAGAGCTATATGAGGAAAACTATAAAACTCAAATGAGAGATATCCATAAAGAACTAACGAAATGGAGAGATAGTTCATGTTCATGGATGGGAAGATTTAATATTGCCGAATGTCCATTCTTCCCAAGTTGATCTATAGATTGAATACAATCTCAATTAAAATTTTAGTAAGTTTTTTTTTGTACATATCAACAGACTTATTCTAAAGTTCATATGGAGAGATAAAGGACCCAGAATAGCCAACAAAATATTGAAGGAGAAGAACAAAGTGGAGGGCAGACATTACATCAAGGCTTACTATAAAGTTACAATAATTGAGACTGTGTGCTATTGGTGAAAGAATAGACAAATAGATCAGTGGAATAGAATAGAGCCCAGAAACAGATCCACATAAATATTCAACTGCTTTTGACTAAGGAGCAAAGGCACTAGAATGGAGAAAAGCCAATGCTTTTAACAAATGTTGAAATACTTGGGCATCATGTGGAAAAAAATAAATCTAGGCTGGGCATGGTGGCTCACACCTATGCTGATCCCAGCACTTTGAGAGTCGGAGGCAGGAAAATTGCTTGAGGCCAGGAGTTTGAGATCAGCCTGGACAACAGAGCAAGACCCTTGTCTACAAAAGTAAACAAAATACAACAAAACAAAAACAAACAAAAAACAGCTGAGCATGGTGGCACAGGCCTGTAATCTTAGCTACTTGGGAGACTAAGGCAGAAGCGTCACTTTACTTGAGCCCCCGAGTTCAAGGTTATAATGAACTACGATCATGTCACTGTACTGCAACCTAGGTGACAGAGTGAGACCCTGTCTCTAAAAATAAAAAAATAAATCTAGATAGACCTTATATTCATACTTTTCAAAAAATTTATTCAAGATGGATCTAGAACTAAATGTAAAATATAAAATTATAAAACTCCTAGAAGATAATGTAGGAGGAAACCTATATGATTTTAGATATGGCAATGACTTTTTAGATACAACACAAAAAGCACAATATATGAAAACATAATTGATAAGCTGAACTTCATTAAAATTAAAAACGTCAGCTTTGTGAAAGACACTATCATGAAAATGATAAGACAAGCTGTAGACTAGAAGAACATATTTGCAAAAGACATATCTAAAAAAGGGATGTTATCCAAAATACACAAAGAAATCTTAAAACTTAACCATAAGAAAATTAACAACCTGATTCAACAATTTGTCAAAGACTTTAACAGACACCCCACCAAACAAGATATACAGATGGCATCCCTTATGAATATAGATGGAAAAATTCCCAACAAAATCCTAGCAAACCAAATTCAGGTGCTTATAAAAAAAAAAAATAATCCATCACAACCAAGTGGGCTTCATCCCAGAGATGCAAGAATGGTTCAATATACACAAATCTATAAATGTAATTCACCACATAAATAGAAGCAAAAACAAAGATCATATGATCCTCTCAATAGATGCAGAAAAGCATTTAATAATATTCAGCAGCCTTTTATGATAAGAACACTTAACAAAATAGACATAGATGAGACTTACCTAAAAATGATACAAGCCATATATGGCAAACCCACAGGCAATGTCACACTGAACGGGGAAAAACTGAAATCATTCCCACTTAGAAAAGAACCAGAGAAGGTTGCCCTGTATCATCATTCTATTCAACATAGTGCTGGAAGTCCTAGCCAGAGCAATCAGACAAGAGAAAGAAATCAAGGGCATCCAAATGGGGGCAGAAGAGGTCAAACTATCACTCTTTGCTGACGATATGATCTTATATCTAGAAAACTCCAAAGATTCTGCTGTGAGACTACTGGAATTGATAGACAAATTCAGCAAAGTCTTAGGTTACAAAATCAATGTACAGAAATCAGTAGCCAGCAAATTCTATATGCCAACAACTGTCAAACTGACAACCAAATCAAAGACTCAATACCCTTCACAATAGCAACAAAGAAAGTAAAACACCTAGGAATATATTTAACTAAGGAAGTAAAAGACCTTTATAGGGACAACTATGAAACACCAAGGAAAGAAATAGCAGAGGATGTAAACAGGTGGAAAACCATACTATGCTCATGGGTTGACAGAATCAACATTTTAAAAATATCTATATTACCCAAAGTGATCTACAGATTCAATGCAATCCCTATTAAAATACCAACATCATTTTTCACAGATATAGAAAAAATAATTCTATGCTTCGTATGGAACCAGAGAAGACCCCATAGATAGAGCAAAAGCAATCTTAAGCAAAAAGAACAAATTGGGAGGCATCAGTTTACCAGATTTCAAGTTATACTACAAGGCTAGAGTAACTAAAACAGCATAACACTAGCACAAGAACAAAGACACAGACCAATGGAACAGAATTGAGAACCCATATATAAAACCACTCTCATATAGCCATCTAATCTTTGACAAAGCAGACAAAAACATAAACTGGGGAAAAGCATCCTTATTCAATAAATGGTACTGGGAAAACTGGATAGCCACATATAGAAGACTGAAACAGGATCTGCACCTTTCACCTCTCACAAAAATCAACTCATGGTAGATAACAGACTTAAACCTAAGGTGTGAAACTATAAGAATTCTGGAAGAAAATTTTGGAAAAATTCTTCTAGACATTGGCCTAGGCAAAGAATTTATGAAGAAGACCCCAAAGGCAATCACAGCAACAACAAAAATAAATGCTACCTGATCAAATTAAAAAGCTTCTACACAGCCAAGAAAACTATCATGAGAGCAAACAACCTACAAATGGGAGAAAATATTCGAATGTTACACATCCAATAAAGGGCTGATAACTAGAATATATATAGAACTAGAACTCAAGAAATTCAGCAAGAAAAAAAATCAAACAACCCTATTAAAAAGTGAGCAAAGAACATGAACAGAAACTTTTCAAAAGAAGATAGACTAATGGCTAACAAACATGAAAAAATGCTCAACATCTCTAATCATCAGGAAAATGCAAATTAAAACCACAATGAAATATCACTTATCCTCGGTGAGAATGGCCTTTATTAAAAAGTCCCAAAATAATAAATGTTGGCATGGATGAAGAGAGATAGGAACACTCATACAGTGCTGGTGGGACTGCAAATTAGTACAACCTCTGTGGAAAGTAGTATGGAGATACCTCAAAGAGATACAAGTAGAACTACCATTTGAGCCAGCAATCCCATTATTGGGCATCTACCCAAAAGAACAAAAGTTATTCTATAAAAAAGACATCTGCACTCGAATGTTTATACCAGCACAATTCACAATTGCAAAGGATGTGGAAACAACCCAAGTGCTCATCAATACATGAGTGGATTAATAAAATGTGGTATATGTATACCATGGAGTTCTACTCAGCCACAAAAAACAATAGTCATATAGCACCTTGTGCATTATCCTGGATAGAGCTGGAACCCATTTTACTAAGTGAAGTATCATAAGAATGGAAAAACAAGCACCACATGTACTCATCATCAAATTGGTATTAACTTATCAACACTTAAGTTCTTATATAGCAACAACATTCACTGGGTGTCAGGCAGATGGGAAGGGGGAGGAGAGGATGGGCATATACACATGTAATGGGTGCGGTGCCCACCATCTTGGGTATGGACAAGCTTGGTGCTCTGACTTGGGTGGAGCAAGGGCAATATACATAACCTAAACACTTGTACCCCCATAATATGCTGAAATAAAAAGATTTAAAAAAAGATATACAGATGACAAGTTAGCAAATGAAAAGATGTTTAATATCATACCTCATTATTGCTGTAAATTAAAACAGCAATGAGATCTCAGTACATATATATTAGAAAGGCAAAAATGCAGCACCAAATTCTGGTGTGAATGTGGAGAAACAGGAACTCTTTTTCATTGCTGATAGGAATGCAAAATGGTACAGTCACTTTGGAAGATATCAATAGTTTGTAAGTTTCTGAATAGATAAGCAAACTATGGTATATCCAGACATAGTATGTTAACTAAGAAAAAATGAGCTATCAAGCCATGAGAAGACATGGAGGAGCCTTAAATGCATACCACTAAGTGAAAGATGCCAATCTGAAAATACCGTACAATCTAGAGTACCATACATGCTGCATGGTACTCTAGAAAAGGCAAAACTATGAAGACAGTTAAAAGATCAGTAGATGACACACGTTGGGGACAGGGAGGGAAGGATGAATAGGCATAGAATAAAGGATTTTTAGGGCACATTATTCTGTATGACACTTAAATGGTGGCTACATGTCATTATACATTTGTCAAAACCCATAAAATGTACACCACCAGAAATGAACCCTAATGTAAAGTATGGACTGTGAGTAATAATGATGTTTGAAGGTAGATTCATCAAGTATAATAAATGTAGCACTGTAGTGCAGGCTGTAGATAGCAGGGGAGATGGTACGTGTGTGTGGACAGGTGTTACATGGGAACTCTGGACTTTGTGGTCAAGTTTTCCGTGAACCTAAAACTGCTCTAAAAATAGCATGTATTAATTTTTAAAATGAACAGAGCATCATTTATACAATCTAATATATGTATAATTGGAGTCTCTAATGGAGGGTAGGGAATAGAAAAAATATTTGAAGAAACAATGACCAAAATTTTCCAAATTTGAGGAAAACTATAAAGTCACAGATCTGAGAAGCTCAATAAGCCCCAAATATAAGAAGCATAAAGAAAACTATAACATACAACATAATCAAATTGCTAGAAAACAGTGGCAAACAAAAAAATCTTTTAAAAAATGTTATTTTGCTGTTTATTTTTATTTTGTTTATAATTGACACATAATAATTGTGCATGTTTATGGGGGTACAATGTGAGGCTTCAATAAACATATACATTATATAATGATCAAATCAGGATAGTTGGCATATCTTTTATCTCAAACCTTTATCATTTCTTTGTGGTGGTATCTTTCAAGACATTCTTCTCTAGCTATCTTGAAATATAAAATACGTTGTTATTAGCTATAGCCACCCTACTCTGTAATTAAACACCACAACTGATTTCTCCTATCTAACTATAACTTTGTATCTGTTGACCATCTTCCCCTCCTTCCTTCCCTTCGTAGCCTCTAGACATCACTATTCCCCTGTCCACTTCTATGAGATCATGTGGTATTTGTCTTTCAGTGCCCAGCTTATTTCCTTTAGCATAATGTCCTCCATGTTGCTGGAAATGACAGGGTTTCACTCTCTTTTATAGTTGAATAATATTCCATTGTGTATATATACATTTTCTGACAAATAAAAAATCTTAAAGCAACCAAAGGAAAAACACATACTATGTGCAGAGAAAGATAAAAATAACGATAACTTTTTGTAGGATATATTGAAAGCAAGAAGACAGTGGGCCAACATCTTTAAAATATGGAAAGAAAACACTGTCAATATAGAATTCTATACCCAACAAAATACTGTTTAAAAAGGCAAAATAATGACATTTTCAGTCAATAAGACTTGATAGAACTTAACAGTAGTAGACTCACACTACAAGGAATGTTAAAGGAAGTCCTCTAGGGAGAAGAAAAATGACATCAGATAGAATATGGATCTACTAAAGGAACGAAGAGCACCAGAAATGCTGGTAAATATGTAAGACTTAAAAAACTAATTTAAATATATTTAAGAGATAATTTACTGATTAAACACTAATAATAACAATGAAATATAGCATTTATAATATACGTAGAAGTAAAATTTATGACAACAATCGCAGAAAGTCCAGAAGGAGAGAAATGCTGTAAAGTTCTTATGTTTATATGCAGTAGTATAAAGTCACTTGAAGGTAGAGTGTAATAAGTTAAAAATGTACTATAACCTCTAAAGCAGCCACTAAAAGAATAACAGACTTATAATTCATAAGTCAACAAAGGTATTAAAGTAGAATGTTTAAAAAAATACTCAATTAACTCAAAGACGGGAAGAAAAAGAGGAAATCGGAATAAAGAAGATATGGACAAACAGAAAACAAGTAGCAAGATGCTAGATTTAAACCCAATCATACCAATAATCACATTAAATGCAAATAGTCTAAATATGTCAACTAACAGGCAGAGATTGTCATATTGGATAAAAAAGCATGACGATGTATGCTGCCTAGAATAAAGCCACTGTATATACAGAGATACAAATATTTCAAAAATAAATCAAGAAAAATCCAGTGTCGATATTAATATTTGTCAAAATAGATTTCTGAACAAAGAATGCTGCAAGGAATAAGGAAGCTCATTTCATAATGAAAAAGGAGTCAAATAATCAAAAAGATATAACAATCAAATATTTATGTACATGGCAGTAGAAATTTCAGAAAACATGAAGTAAAAACTGATATAATTATAAAAAGAAATAGACAAATCCACAATTACAGTTAGAGATTTCAATTCTCTCCCTCAACAGTTCATAGAACAAGTAGACCGAAAATAAGTGGAGATAGAGAAGATCATCAATAAACCTGACCTAATAGAAATTTATAGAACCCTCCATCCAATAATAGCAGAATACCTATGATTTTTCAAGGGCACATGCTACATTTATCAAATTAAATCATAGGTTCACTGCTAAATTTTATCAAATGTTTAAGGAAGAAATAATACCCGTTCTATACGAACTCTCCCAGAAAATGATGAAGAGGAAGTACTTCCCAATTCATTCTATGAGGCCAGCATTATCACCAAAACCCGATAAAGACATTAAAATTAAAGCAAGAATAATACAACAGCTATAGACCAATATTCTTCATGAACATAGATGCAAACATTCTTAACAAAACTTTAGCAAATCAATTACAATGGTATATAAAAAAGGATGATACAATATAAGTGAGTGGGATTTTTCCCAGGAAATGACATCTTAGTTTAATACTAAAAAATCAAACAATGTCATTCACCATTTAACAAACTAAAAAAGATTATGATTATCTCAATATATGCAGAAGAAGCATTTAACAAAATCAATATTTGTTCCTAATAAAAACTTGTAGAAAATTGAAAATAAACAGGAAGTTTCTCATCTTGGTAAAGAGTACCTACAAAAACCCTATACTAAATTATATTAATACTCAATGGTGAAAGATTCAATACTTTTGTCTTAGTTTTAGGAACATGGCAAATATACTTGCTCTCACCACTTCTATTCAATATTGTAGTGAAGGTTCTAACCAGTGCAATTAGGTAAGAAAAAAAAGTACAAGTCATTGATATTGAAGAAGAAGAAAAGAAATTGTCTTTATTTGCAGATAATATGATTCTCTAGGGAGAAAATCCTAAGGAGTTAACAACAACAGCAAAAAACTAGTACTATCAATGACAGCCTACCAATGAAATTAAGAAAATAATTCCATTCCACAATGGCATCAAAAAGAATACAATACTTAGGAATAAATGTAACCAAAGACACTCAAAACTTAACACTTAAATACAAAACGTTGCTGAAAGAAATGTTAAAGATCTAAATAACTAAATAAATATTTGAGATTGTTAATTTTATGTGTCAGCTTGGTTGGACCACAGTGCCCAGCTATTTGGTCAAACATTCTAGATGTTTCTGTGAGGTTGTTTTGGGGTGAGATTAACATTTAAATGGGTAAACTCTGAGTAAAACATATTGCCCTCCATAATGTGAGTGGGTCTCACCTAATCAGTTGAAGATCTGAATAGAACAAAAAGACTGACTGACCAAGAGGAAGTCTGAACAAGAAGGAATTTTACAGCAGATGGCCTTCAGACTTGAACTGCAACATCAGCTCTTCTCTGGATCTCTAGCTTGTCCACTCACCCTCCAGATGTTGGATTTGTCAGCCTCCATACTAGTGGGAGTTGATTCCTTAAAATCTCTCTCTCTCTCCCCACACACACCCATGTGTGCACGCGCCACCCCCATCCCATTGGTTTTATTCCTCTGGAGAACCATGACTAATACAACATTCTTGTTCACTGATTGCAAGACTTAACATTATTAAAATGGAAATTCTCCCCAAAATTGATAGAGTCAATGTAATCCCTTTCAAAATTTTGGCTTTTTCCAGAAAAGGACATTTGAATGCTGAAATTTATAGGGAAATGCAAAGGACACAAATAGCCAAAATAACCTTGAAAAGAATAAAATTGGAGGACTTCTTGATTTCAAAACCTTACTATCTTGATTATAATGACTTTGTAGTAAGTTTTAAAATCTCTTGCATAAAGATAGACATAACAGATCAATGGAACAGAATTGAAGGTCCAGAAATAAACTCACACATTTATGGCCAGTTGATTTTGGACAAAGGTACCAAGGAAATTTAATGAGGGAAAATATAGTCTTCAACAAATAGTCCTAAGAAAATTGGATGCCCACATATAAGAATACAGATTTAAACCCTTACATCACAACATGCAAAAAAAAAGTTAACTTTAAAACATTGATAAATTGGATTTCATCAAAAATAAAATTGTTGTGCTTCAAAAGATGAAGTCAGGTGGTGTGATACCTCCATCCTTGTACTTTTAATCAGAATTGCTTTGGCTATTTGTAATCTTTTGTGGTTCCATATAAATATTAGGATTTTTTTTCTATTTCTGTGAAGAGTGTCATTGGTATTTTGATAGAGATTGTATTAAATCTGTAGATCACTTTTAGTAGTATGGCCATTTTAACTATATTAATTCTTCCAACCCAGAAAAATATCTTTCCAGTCATTTCTGTCCTCTTTGATTTCTTTCTTTTTTTAAAATTTTTTATCTCAAATTCTGTGGGTACAAATATTGTTAGGGTTACATATCTTGCCCCTGCCCCCCCCCCCGCTCTGCCAGAGCTTCAAACGTGTCCAGTCTCCTAGTGGTGCGCCCTGCACCCACCATGAAAATGCGTACCCTTCTCCTTCTCCCCCCTTCCCTGTTCACCTTCCATTAACAAATTGATTTCTTTCATTAAAGTTCGTAGTTTTCAGTATAGAGATCTTTCCTCTCCTTGGTTAAGTTTATTCCTAAGTATCTTATATTTTTGTATCTATTGTAAATAGAATTTTTTTCTTGATTTCTTTTTTAGAGAGTTCACTATTAGCTTACAGAAATGCTACTGATTTTCGTATGTTGATTTTGTATCCTGTAACTTTACTGAATTTATTTTTTAGTAACCAAAATAGCATGATACTGGCATAAAAAGAGACACATAGACTAATAAAGCAGAATAGAGAGCCTAGAAATAAATTTACACAGCTATAGCCAACTGATTTTTAATAAAGGTGCCAAGAATACACATTAGGGAAAAGGCAGTCTCTTCAATAAATGGTTCTAGAAAAAGTGGATATGTACATGCAGAAGAATGAGACCAGATCCATACCTCTTACTATATACAAAAATTGATACAAAATGGATTAAAGACTTAAATGTAAAACCCCAAACTATGAAACTACTAGAAGAAAACATAGGGTAAATGGTTCATGACATTGTGCTGGGCAAGCATTTTTCAAATTAGACTCCAAAGGCAGGCAACAAAAGCAAAAATGGACAAATGAGATCGCATCAAACTAAAAAGTTTTTGTAAAGCAAAGGAAACTATTAACAGAGTTAAGAGACAACCTACAATATTGGAGAAATATTTCCAAACTATACATCTGAAAGGGATTAATATCTAGAAGATATAAAGAACTTAGCAAAAAAAAAAAAAACCTGATTAAAAAATGGGCAAATGACTTAGTAGACATTTCTCAAAAGAAGACATACAAATGGCCAACGAGTATATGAAAAAATGGTCAACATCATTAATCATAAGGGAAATGCAAATGAAAACCATAATTAGATACCACCTCACTCCAGTTAGAATGGCAATTAGCAACAAGAAAAAAGAAAACAAGTATTAGGTAGGATGTGGAGAAAGGAACATTTATACACTGTTGGTGGGATTGTAAATTAGTACAGCCATTATGGAAAACAGGATGGAGGTTCCTAAAAAAACTAAAAATAGAACTACCATATGATTCAGCAATCCCACTACTGGGTATATGTCCAAATGAAATTAAATCAGTATGCTGAAGAGATAACAGCACTCTGATGTTTATATACCACTGTTTACAATAGCCAAGATATAGAATCAACCTAAGTGTCCATCAATGGATAAACAGATAAAGAAAATATGGTATATATACACAATGGAATACTATTTAGCCATAAAAATAATGAAACCCTGTCATTTGCCATGACACAGATGAACCTGGAGGACACCATGTTAAGTGAAATAAGCCAGACACAGAAAGACAAACACTATATGATCTCATTCATATATGGAATCTTAAAAAAACTGGTATCATAGAAGTGGAGAGAAGGATAGACTGGAGAGGGGAGGAGGGAGAGAAATGGGGAGAGTTTGGTCAATGGGTACAAAGTTACTATTGATAGGAGGATTAAATTCTGATGTTCTATTGCAAAGTAAGGTGACTATGGTTAACAGTAAAATATTGTGTATTGGTAAAATTAAAAAATGGCTAAAAGAGAGGCTTTTGAGTATTCTCAACACAAAGAAATGATAAATACACTACCCTGATTGGATCAATTATGCATAGATATGTATCAAAACATCGAATTATAACCCATAAGTATGTATAATTACAATTTGTCAATTAAAAATAAATAAATAATTTAAAAATAAAATAAGACATTAAAAAAGATACCATGATGAAAGTAAAAGAAGCTACAACTGGGAGAAATATTTGCAAATCATATATTTGATAAAGGACGTATATCCAGACTATATAAAGAACCCTTACAACTCATTTATAAGAAGACAAATAACTCAATTATAAAACGGGCAAAAGACTAATAGATGTTTTACCAAAGAAGATATATGCATGACCAAAAAAGAAATGGAAATATGCTTAAGATCATTAGTTATTAGAGAAATGCAACTTAAAAGTACGAGATACCTTTTCATACCCACTAGAATGGCTCTATAATAAAAAGAAAAGAAAAAGGGTTTGTGAGATTATGGAAACACTAGAAACCCCATACACTACTGGTGGGAATATAAAATGATGCAGCCTTGAAAAATAGTTTAGTGGTTCCTCAAAAAGTTAAACACAAATTTATCATATGACCCAGCATTTCCACTCCTTGATATCTACCCAATAGGAATGAATACATATATCCACACAAAGACTTGTATAAGGCTGGAAGTCCTAATCAGAGCAATCAGTCAACAGAAGGAAATAAAGGGTATCCAGAGGGAGAAAGAGTGGTCAAAACATTTCTGTCTGCTGACAATATGATCTTATAGCTAGAAAATCCCAAAGATTCTGCCAAGAGACTCCTGGAATTTATTTATAAATTCAGCAAAGTCTCAGGCTACAAAATCAACGTACACAAATTGTAGCATTCCTATACACAACAATGGTCAAACTGAGAATCAAATCAAAGCCTCAATATGTTTTCCACAATAGCAACAAAGAAAGTAAAATACCTAGGAATATATTTAACCAATGAGGTGAAAGACCTCTACAGGGAGAACTATAAAACACTGAGGAAGGAAATCACAGAGGATGTAAACAAATGTAAAAACATATGTTCATGGATTGGCAGAATCAACATTGTTAAAATGTCTATACTACCCAAAGTGATTTACAGATTCAATGCAATTCCCATTAAAGTATCAAAATCATTTTTTTGCAAATCCAGAAAAAATAATTCTTCTATCCTTCATATGGAACCAGAAGAGACCCCAAATAACCAAAGCAACTTTAAGCAAAAAGAACAAATTGAGATGTATCACATCACTAGACTTCAAACTATACTATATGGCTATAGTAACCAAAATATCATGGTACTGGCATAAAAACAGAGACATAGACCAATGGATCAGAACAGAGAACCCAGATATAAAATCATCATCATATTGCCATCTGATCTTTGACAAAGCAGACAAAATCATACACTGGGGAAAAGAATCCCTATTCAATAAATGGTGCTGGGAAAATTGGATAGCCACATGTGGAAGACTGAAACAGTATCTGTACCTCTCACCACTCACACAAATGAATTCATGATGGATAACAGACTTAAAAAACTAAGGCATGGAAGTATAAGAATTCTAGAAGAAGGGGTCAGAAAAACTCTTACAGATATCAGCCTAGGCAAAGAATTTATGAAGAATACCCTAAAGGCAATCACAGCAACAACAAAAATAAATAAATGGGAACTGATTAAATTAAAAAGCTTCTGCATAACCAAGGAATCAATAGAGCAAATAGACAACCTTTAGATTGGGAGGAAATATTTGTATGCTACACATCTGATAAAGGGCTGATAACCAGACTCTACAAAGAACTCAAGTAAATCAGCAAGAAAACATCAAACAACCCCATTAAAAAGTGTCCAAAAGACAGGAACAGAAGGTTTTCAAAAGTGCATAGACTAAGGGCCAATAAGCACATGAAAAAATGCTCAATGTCTGGAATCATCAGGGAAATGCAAATCAAAACCACAATGAGATATCACCTAACTCCAGTGAGAATGGCTTTCAAAAAGTCTATGAGCAACAGATGCTGGTGCAGATGCAGAGAGAAACAAACACTTATACACTGTTGGTGAGACTGCAAACTAGTTCAATCTCTATGTAAAGTAGTATGGAGATACCCCAAAGAACTACAAGTAGAACTACGATCGGATGCAGCAATCCCACTACCTGGGTGTTTACCAAAGAAAAAAAAAGACATTTTATAAAAAAGACACTTACACTTGAATGTTTATAGCAGCACAATTCACAAACACAAAGATGTGGAAACAACCCAAATGCCTATCAATACATGAGTGGATCAATAAAATGTGGTATATGTTAAATGTGGTATATATTACTTAGCCATAAAAAAATGGTGAACTAATACTTTTTGTAACAACCTGGATGGAACTGGAGGCCATCATTTTAAGTGAAGTATCATAAGAATGGAGGAACAAAAACCCTATGTACTCACTACTAAATTGAAACTTATAGATCAACACTCATGTGCACATATGGTAGTAAAATTCAATGGAAATGAAGCAGGTGGGAGCAAGGAGAGGGGGATGTGTACATTCACACCTAACGGTACAATGCACCCTATATCATGATGGACTTTGAGTCAAACTGTACAAAAGCAATTCATGTAACCAAAACATTTGTGTTGCCATAATATTCTGAAATAAAAAAGACTGAATATGAATGTTCATAGCAGCATTATTCATAGTATCCCCAAACTGCAAACAATAAAATGGCCATCAACTGGTGAATGGATAAACAAACTGTGGTATATCCTTACAATGGAATACTATTTGGCAATAAACTGTTACAAAGTAACATGCTATGACATGGCCCAATTACAGGACGGGGGATGACACAGAACATAAAATAACGACACAGACACACATGGACATGACAATGACTTGAGTGACCAATGCACCGGTCACTTTATTTTTATACTCCCAGACCCAAGGTTAGTTCCTTGTATGTGAGCATCTGAGCACAGCAGCGATATCAGTCAATTCCGGAGTTGTCTCAAAAGGGAACAATTTCCCATGGTCTCAGACCTCTAATGGTTATTAAAGTTAAGGTGCCAGACAGAGCTCAAAAGCCAAGGCTGAGATAGGCAACATAAAACAATGCAGCCATTTGAAGTGCTTCTTAGTCTCAATCCCAGGCGGCGGCTCATCCCTGGCCCCCACAGTTGTGTCTGTCTTAGGTCGCCCCCCACACGGGGAGTCTCACCCGTCATTGACTACCAACCATCAATCGGGGGCCAGTTCTTGGGAGAGTTCTTCTTGTTCTTGTTCTCATGGCCTCCAGACTCCCACCACGGGGGCCTTCCATATTGGAGTTGAGAGCATTTGCTTATGTGCAACAACTCAGGCCTCTTATCAAGTCACAAGGCAGCAACCGTGTCTGAAGACAATGCTGACTACCGGTGCGTCAGGCAGCACACGTACATTACAGGCTGTAGTGAATGATCAGTATAAGGCACAACACCAGAATTAGCCCCCAACAATGCTATATGATAGAAAAACTTCAAAATCATCATCCTGAGTGAAAGAAGCCAGGCCCAAAAAAATCCCCACATATTTTATGTTTCTATTTATATAAAATGTCTCTACAAAGCAAATCTATAGAGACAGAGAGTAGATTAGTGGTTGCCAGAGACTGGGGTTGAAGAAAGAGCAGTTTTTGGGAGTGCAAATGGACATGAGGGTCTTCTGGGGATGACAAAATGTTTTCAAATTGAAGTGTGGTGATGGCTGCACACTCTGTAAATTCACTAAAACTCTTTGGAGTTTATACTTAAGATAAGTAAATTTTATTAATATGCTAATTATAACTCAATAAAGCTGTTTAAGAAAACACCTAGGAGGGCTTGGCATGGTAGCCTATAATCCCAGCACTTTGGGAGGCCAATGAGGGAGGATTGCTTGAGGCAAGGAATTTGAGACCAGCTTGGGCAACATAGTGAGACCCCCATCTCTACAAGAAAAAAAAAAATAACTGTGCATGGTGGTATGCATCAGTAGTACCAGATAGTCCAGAGGTTAAGGCAGGAGGATCGCTTGAGCCCAGGAGTTTGAGGTTGCCGTGAGCTATGATTGCATCACTGCACTCCAGCCTGGGTGACAGAGCAAGACCCCGTCTCAAAACACAACAACAACAACAAAAACCCAGAAGGGCTTTTTACAGAAATTAACAATTTGTCTCTAAAATTTATAGGAAATGGAAAGGTCCAAAAATAACCAAAATAATTTTGAAAGAGAAGCTCAAAATGAGAAAACTTACACTATCTGATTTCCAGACTTCCATAAGGCTGCAGAAATCAAGAAGGTGTGGTACTGGTGGAAGACAGATATGTAGATTAATACAACTGCATAGAATCCAGAAATAGATTCACACAGAGAAACGATTGATTTCAGCAAAGATGCCAAAGTAAGTTAATAGGTGGTGCTAGAACAATCCACATGTGTGGGTAGGCAGAATAATGCTCAACCCCGACCCCCCACCCCAAGATGTCCATGTTCTAATTCCCAGAACCTGGGAATGTTGCCTTACATGGTAAAAAAGGATATTGCATGTGTGATCAAATTAAGCAGTCAACAGGTGGAAAGATTATCCTGGATTATTCAGGCTAATCCAGCCCAGTGTAATTACGAGGGTCGTTAAACATGGAAGACAGAGTCAACAAAGAAAGGAAGACGTGACTACAATAGGCAGGTACAGAGCAGTGCAATGTTTCTGCTTTGAAGCTGGAAGAGGCAGGCATGAGCCAAGGAATCTGAGTGACCTCTAGGAGGTGGAAAAGCAAAGAAATGGATTCTCCTGTAGAGTCTTCAGAAAAGGATGCAGCTTTGCTGACATCTTAATTTTAGCCCCGTGATCTCTATGTTGGACTTCTATAGAACTGTATAATAATAAATCTGCACTGTTTTAAGCCACTATTAATAAATATGTGGTAATTAATTACAGCAGCAATGGGAAACAAATACAACAGGGCTGGGTTTGTGACCAATGGAAGTAATGGCATATGAATTCTGAGGCTAGTTCACGAAGGGCATTGAAACTCTACCTTTTTCTCTTGGATCAGTTATCCAGGGGAAGCTAGTTGCCATATTGCCAGGACACTAAAGCAGCCTGTAGAGAGGCCCATGCGGAGAACTAAGGCCTCTTCTCCATAGCCAGACCCGCCTTGACAGGCGGGGGGGCAGATCCTCCGGAGCACTCAAGCCTCAGATGACTGCAGTCTGGCTGACCTGACTATACCTCATGAAAGACCAGGCGCCAGACCACCTGGCCAAGCCACTCTTAAATTTCTGACCCACAGAAACTATTAGAGATAATAAATATTTATTTTTGTTTTAAGTCACTAAGTTTTGATTTAGTTTATCATACAGAAATAGATAATTAATATAGTAGCAAATACTTTTATGTTAGGACCCAAATCTGATTCCTCAGTTCTTAATCATAGCTGCTTTCCTTGAAAGTCCTCAAAGCCCTACTTGAGGAAGCCCTATATTTATCCAAAAATTACTCAAACTAGGATTTTTACCCTCTGTGTACCTGGGCCATAGGCCCAGATGCTCTAGTTTTTCCTGTTCTAAAAACAACTACAGTTCTTCTTCCTCTTCCCTTCCTTCTCCCTTCTTCCTGATTCTGCATTTACTCTAAACTTTTCAAGATTTTTCAAAACTAGAAATAATAAAACCCTAGGTTCTTATAATATTAAATCGCTCAGAGCAGGGTTCAGCAAACTATGGCCTGCTGTAAAATTCAACCCTCTGCCTGCTTTTTAAAATAAAGTTTTATTGGAACATAGACATGTCTACTTGTTTATGTATTGTCCATGTCTGCCTTTGCAGGATAGGGGCAGGGTTGAGTGGCTGTAACGGAAACCATATGGCTCACAAAACTGAAAACATTTACTATTTGTCCCTTTACAGAAAAAGTTTGCAATCCCAGTCTTAAGAGTTTCCAATATTTCATATTGTATACCACCCTACGCAGGGCTTCTGTTGCAAAATTTCTTGGGGGAGAACCAGGCACAACATATCTCCATGCAGCAACCTTCACCTTCAAAATCTACTGCGTCTGTTACTTCAGGTTCTTATCTCCTGGCCAATAATAACCATCAGTACATCATAGCTCAAGCCACTTCAGTTTTTCTGCCTTGTTCATGCTGGAGTTCTCAATCCACATGTGAAACTGCAGGATAGGGGCATGGTTCTTTTGATTTTTCCATCCTACTTTCTTTCTGTTCTCCCTCCTTCCTTCTTTTCCCCCCCAAAAGGATGAGTGAAATGGCAAAAACATTTAAATTCACTACTTAATAATTAAAAAATAGTGCAAGGAGATGAGAAAATTTTCGCCTGGAAGTAGACATATACACATATACATACACAGACACAGGCATACACATGATCACACACAAAACCAGAGCCAGGCCAGTTTGGCATGGAGATGTCATTCTCTGACACATAATCACAGAGCACCTCTCAGCTCTGGCCTTCCAAAGAGGAAGAGGAACAAGGGTAATTCCAGCTATTACAGGTCCTGGGCACCAAATGAAACACTCTGCTGTAAATTGTATATAATCAGTGAGGAAGACTTTTATTTCTCTGTGGTTATGAATGGGACTTTTCCTTCCTCTTGTCTAGGAGGGAAAGAACTGGTTTAGATCAGTCTGGGGGAGTTTTATTTGACTGAGATGACCAGGACTTTCTCTGCAACCTAACAGGGCCCCTGACCTATATTGAGGACCTATGTAATGGAAATTCTTATGTATCTTTTTTTATACCAAAATCTCCCTTCTCCTTACCAAACAATTTCTGTTCTCAGGACCAAGCGTATCAACTACCAGATGGTGGAAATTTTCAGATGGTTGGAAGTGATAGAGAACATAAGTTCCTGCACATCCTATAATATTTCTGAAATTCTATCCATATGTTCTCTGCCCTCTGGGGGTTCGTTCACAATATTGTAGGGGAGACCAATTATTTACAGGAAAATGCAGAGCTACAGAAGTCTGGACCCTTAAGAAACACAGAGGGGGTGGGATCATCTGATACTGCATATATTTTTTCTGTGTCAGGGCAGGCTGGCCAAGTTTCCTCTTGGTTATCTCTTTATCCTTCTGGAAATAACTGGTGATGTCCTACATAGTGGTGACAGTGGTAGTTGGAGATTGGAGTCTCCCTACTAGTCCAACTTCTATACCAGGACTGTCTTTCAACACATTTTCTCTTGACCCAACACTAGGTGGGATGCTAAGAGTGGAGAGGTAGACCCACTCCCCCTGGGGACACAGTCTTCTGGAATAGAGACAAAGAATTGCATACACAAAACAATCAGAAAACCAAACAGAAGAAAATAGATTTCTAAACTATTCAGAGCAGAGAACAGGGAGTTCCTAAGTGGTGGAAGAGAGCAACATGTCTGGAAGTTAGAGAAGATGGAGCCAAGCTGCGTGGGAGTCAGGTGGGCAGAGAGGAGGGGCAGGGTTGGGCAACAATCCCCACCACCCCACAGACTGGAGGCCGTTCAATCCCTCCTGACCTAGTTCTTACCACCTCCATCCATCTTGTCTTCTCTTTATGACTTTTTTCTATTTAGCATCTAACACTATGTTTTATATTTCATTGTGACCTTATTATCTATATTGGTCCCTCTCATGCAATTTAATCAGTTGATTTTGTCACCATTTTTCTATCTCTATAAAGTTTTCATTATGTGATCTTACTTCTCAATCTGTTTTTATTTCCTATCTTCCTATGTATTACAGTCTGTCAAATTATCTATTTCTTTTTTTTTTTTTCTTTTCCATGCATACTCAAGTCCCAAAATTATCTATTTCTTTACCCCCATTCATCATCATTTGTTTTTATTTTCCTTATTGTCCTTTCCCTGTTATGTCTAAATAGTTATCTACTTTTAAGTCTTTCATCCTTAGAAATTAAATTGTCTCTGCTTGCAGATGACATGGTCTTATAAACAGAAAACCCTAAAGATTCCACCAAAAACCTGTCAGAACTAATACACGAATTCAGTAAAGTTGCAGAATACAAAATCAACATACAAAAATCAGTAGTATTTTATACACTAATAGTAAATTATCCAAAAAAGACATCAAGAAAACAATCCATTTACATTAGTATCAAAAAATTAAATAGAAATACATTTAGTTAAAGAGATGAAAGATCTGTACATTAAAAACTATAAACCATTGATGAAAGAAATTGAAGAAGACACAAATAAATGGAAGAATACAAATATCCTATGTTCATGGATTGGAAGAATTAATATTGTTAAGATGTTCATACTACCCAAAGAAATCTACAGGTTTCATGTAATAGCTATTGAAATTCCAAAGCATTTCCTACATATATAGAAAAAAAATTCTTAAAATTCATATGGCCTACAAAAGACTCTGAATATACAAAGCAATTTTGAGCAAAAGGAACAAAGCTAGAGCCATCACATTGTTTGATCTCAAAATCTACTATAAAGCCATAGTAATCAAATCAGCATGTACTGACACAAAACAGACATATATACCAATGGAATAGATAATCCAGAAATAAGTCCATGTGTTTACAATGAACTGATTTCAGAAAAAGGTGTCAAGAACATATAACAGGGAATTGACAGTCTCTTCAATAAATGGTGCTGGGAAAATTGGATATCCACATGCAAAAGAGTGAAATTGGAGCCTTATCTTAGCCTATATATAAAAATAAACTCAAAATAGATTAAAGACTTAAATGTAAGACCTAAAATTACCAAACTGCTAGAGAAAAACAGGGGAAATGCTTCTTGAAATTAGTCTGGGCAAATATTTTTGGATATAACCTCAAAAGCACAGTCAATAAGCAAAAACAGACAAATGGGATTGCATCAAACTAAAAAGCTGATGCACAGCACAAGAAATCATCAACAGAGAGAAGAGACAACCTAGAAAATGTGAGAAAATATTTGGGAGCTAAACATTTGATAAGGGGTTAATATCCAAAATATAATGAACTCAAACCACTCAATAGCATGAAAACAAAGAACCTCATTAAAAAATGAGCAAAAGAGCCAAATAGACATTTCTCAAAAAAGACATACAAATGGCCAAGTATCTATGAAAAAATGTTCAACATCACTAATCATCAGGGATATGTAAGTCAAAAGTACATCTATTAAGATGGCTATTACCAAAAAGACAAGAAGAGATAAGTGTTGGTGAGGATATGGATAGCGCAAACTGTTGGTGGGAATGTAAATTAGTGCAGCAATTATGGAAAACAGTATGGAGATTCCTCAAAAAATTAAAAATAGAACTCCCATATGATCCATAATTCCATTTCTGGGTATTTAGCCAAAGGAAATCAAATCAGTATGCTGAAGAGATATCTGAACTCCCATGTTCATTACACCATTATTCACAATAAACAAGACAGAATTAATCTATGTATCCATCAATAGATGAATGAATAAAGAAATTGTGGTACATATATACAACAGAATACTATTCAGCCTTAAAAAAGAAGGCAATATTGTCGTTTGCAACACCATTGGTGAACCTGGAGGATTTAATGCTGAGTGAAACAAGCCAGCCACAGGAAGACAAATACTACATGATCTCATTTATATGTAGAATCTAAAAAAGTTAAACTCAGAGAAGTAGAGAGTAGAATGGTGGTTACCAGGAGCTGGGACTGGCAGGAATATTAGGGAGATTTTGGAGAATGGATACAAAATTTCAGTTAGACAAGAGGATTACATTCAGGAAATCTATTGTACATGGTGACTATAGTTAATAAAAATGTATCATACATTTGAAAATGCTAACAAAATAGATTTTAAATGTTCTCACCACAAAAAATGTGATGTAAAGAATATGTTAATTAGCTTGATTTTACCTTCCCACAATATACACATATATCAAAACATCATGTTGTACAACATAAATATGTATACTTTTGTCAATTAAAAAATAAATTAATTTTTAAAGTCTTTCCTCCTTAATATTCCTATTTTTTATTTTTTTCTTCTTCATTCCTCTTTCACCTTTTCCCACCATTGTTTTCACCCAATAGTTCTCCTCTCTTATAGGACAGCACTCAACCACCCTGCCCCAATGATTTATTTTCCTTTCATTCACTAAAGATGACAAGCAAACCCTTATATGGCACTTACATGCCAGGCAGCATTATGAGTGATTTACATACATTCATTCATTTAATCCTTATTACAAGACTAGAAGACTCATTATCTTATTACAAGACTAGATTCTCATTATCCTCATTTCAAGGAAACCTAAATACAGAGAGGTTAAGTAATATGCCCAAGGTCCTACAGCTAACAAATAGTAGAGTCAAGGCTCAATCCCAGGCAGTCAGGCACCACGGTCTGCACTATTAACCACTGTGTTGTATGATGTCTTAAGAAGGTATATAATACTTCAACCTCTTTAAATGGGACTTTGAGTATCATCCTGCCAAGCTGGTGACTTAATGTAGTCTCATCATTATTGGGGTTCCTCACTTCCCCAGAATAGGGCAAAAGCCCAGGAGTTTTATGCGGAGTTCAATGCTTAGAAGAGCTTCTGGTCTTTAGTTCACTTGGAGTTGTATGCTCACTGTCCAAGTCCCATGGTCTCTTGGGAGCCACCAAAAGACTTCTGTGCCATACTTGGATGCAGGAGTCCTTTTTGAGGATTGGAGCCTGGGTGCTCTGGGGCCCAGGCTCAGGCCTCCAAGAGGAGGCTTGCATGCTGCCATGCCACTGGTTCTTCAAAGTTCTGGGGACTCTCCCTCTGCCCTCTGTTCTCTCTGCTCTCTCATTTTCATCTCCACTGACCTCAATAATCTCTTTTTTTTCTGATGCATTTAAGAGCTTCCAACTTTGTATTAAACAAGGAAAATGGGCCATATCAATTAAAAGCAACATGCATTTTATAAAGCCATCCAGCTAATTGTCATCTCACAAATGCTACTAAGCCTATGGAATGATGATGAATGTCACAGGCAATTACTGAGTAAATCAAAATTTAAAGTTTCATTTTCTTATTTTATTTATTTATTTCATTTTTTTTTAGAATTTCAGAATATTATGGTGGTACAAACATTTTGGTTACGTGTATTGCTTTTGCATCACCCAAACCAGAGCTACAAGTGTGCTCATCCCCCAGACAGTGTGCCCCACACCCATTAGTTATGAATTTACCCATTCTCTTCACCCCCTCCCACCTGCCCAGCACCTGATGAATATTGCTTCTATGTGAGCACTTAAGTGTTGATCAGTTAGTACCAATTTGATGGTGAGCACATGTGGTGCTTGTTTTTCCATTCTTATGAAACTTCACTTCAAAGAATGGGCCCTAGCCCCACCTGGAATAATGTAAGAGGTGCTATTTCACCACTGTTTTTATGGTTGAGTAGTACTCCATGGTATACATATGCCACATTAAATTAATCTACTCATGTAATGATGGGCACTTGGGTTGTTTCCACATCTTTGCAATTGTCAAGCCATAAACATTTGCGTGCAGATGTCTTTATTATAAAATGACTTTTTGGCTTTGGGTATATGCCTTTGGGATTGCTGGATCAAATGGTATTTCTATTTTTAGTTCTTTGAGATATCTCCAAATTACTTTCCACAGAGGTTGTACTAATTTGCAGTGCCACCAGCAGTGTAAGAGTGTTCCCATCTATCTGTATCTACTCCAGCATTTGTTGTTTTGGGACTTTTTGATAAAAGCCATTCTCACTGGAGCTAAGTGATATCCTATTGTGGTTTAGATCTGCATTTCCTTGAAAAGGAAGAGGTTAAGTACTTTTTAAAATATGTTTGCTGGCCACTATTCTCTCTTCTTTTGAAAAGTTTCTGTTCCGGTCCTTTGCTCACTTTTTAATGGGGTTGTTTGATTTTTTCTTGTTAATTTTCTTAAGTTCTATATAGGTTCTAGTTATCAGCCCTTTATCAGATGTGTAGCATGCAAATATTTTCTCTCATTCTGGAGGTTGTCTATTTGCTCTAATGATAGTTTCTTTGGCTTTGCAGAAGCCTTTTAATTTGATCAGGTCCCATTTATTTATTTTTGTTGCTGCTGTGATTGCTTTGGGGTCTTCTTCATAAATTCTTTGCCTAGGCTGAAGTCTATAAGAGTTTTCCCAATATTTTCTTCTAGAATTCTTAAGGTTTCATGCCTTAGGCTTAAGTCTGTTATCCATCATTAGTTGATTTTTGTGAGAGGTGAGGGGTGCAGATTCAGTTTCAATCTTCTGCAAGTAGTTATACAATTTTCCCAGCACCATTTATTGAATAGAGATTCAATAAATTCAAAAATAGTGTATATTTTTGGCATGTCTGCTTTGTCAAAGATTAGATGACAATATGAGATGATTTTATATCTGGGTTCTCAGTCCTGTTCCAAAGGTCTATATCTCTGTTCTTGTGCCAATACCAATACCATGCTGTTCTAGTTACTATAGTCTTGTAGTACAGCTTGAAGTCTAGTAGACTGATGCCTCCCAATTTGTTCTTTTTGCTTAAAATTGCTTTGTCTATACAGGGTCCCCTCTGGTTATATAAAATGTAGAATTATTTTTTCTAGATCTGCAAAAAATTATGGTATTTTGATGGGGACTATATTGATTCTGTAGATCACTTTAGGTAGTATAGACATTTTAACAATTGATTCTACTGATCCATGAGCATGGTAGGGTTTTCCATCTGTTTACATTGGCTACAATTTTTTTCTCAGTGTTTCATTGTTCTCCCTATATAGATCTCTCACCTCATTAGCTAAATATATTCCTAAATATTAATCATCTCTCTTCTAACCTTCCCCCATTATAATCCTAATATTGAGTTTATAATTCCTAAAACAGAAGTCAGAAAAGACTTTTAGCTTAGCTTCCAACACTGCTTAGGCTAGGGAACAGAAATGTCTGGCCACATTCTTGGAATGAGGGAGAGAAAATACAAACAGAAAAATATACAGATTATCACCTCAGTAAATTATTCCACTATCATGGATGGGGTGAGAAGATCATGGTTTTCTGGAGTGTGAATTATAGCTCAATTTTAAAAAGGAGAAAAGGTAAAGAGGAAAAGGGGTTATTATCTCTCTTGGAGTTAAATTCTGGATCTTCAAGGTCTTCTATAAGATGATCCTTCATCACCTCTCCAGCCTTATCTCATCTCCTGCTACGTAGCTCTCCTCTGCACTCTCCATGTTCAATCCTCCTCCATGCCTCTGGCCATCTCATTTGCTCTAATTAAAGTCCTTTCTCCTTCCATTCACTTTTATCCCATGATTTCCTCAAGACCAGCTCAATCGCCTCTCTTAAAACTAGTCTTTATTGGTTTTGTCAGATTTCAAACCCTCTTTTCAGTTATAATATTCCTACTTTGTCATAAATTTTTGCAGATTGACAATTCCTTGAATTAAGAGACCCTTGTCTTTCATATTTGTAACTCACCATTCCAGTGCGTGGCATTGAGTAGACACTTTAAAAAGCGAATAAGTAAATGAATAAATTGCATTTTTACTTATTAATGGTTTATATGTGCTTGTTATTTCAATTAGATTGTAAGGTCCTTCAGGAAGGTTCTAGGTCTTTATCCAAGATTTAGCACTAGTTCCAAACAGGACACATGGTTGACCCTTCAGCGGGCTAACCCTTTGGCTGTTTGATTACCTGATGGCTTGGCAGAAAAAGTTGTCCCTTTTACACTTTATTGGTAATAGGCTGAAAAGAGAGGACACTGAACAGGCAGGGAGAGTCCCCCGGACGCCTGGCTGAATGGTGGTTGCTCCACCCTTAACCACAAATGGTTCATTGTCCACCACTTTTGGCATTCACAATAGCATTTGGAAAGAGATGTAGCAATTTCCCCCTCGGGGCTTATTTTTAAAATCAGTGGCTGAGAGCACTTGCCGGAACTGGGGTCAGACAGAGCTGGGATCTCTGAGCTGGGTGAATGGGATGAGTGATGCCCAAGAAGAGATATAGTGGTTGTTCCTTAATTTCTGACCTCCACTGCTCTGGGAGAAGAAGTTAGGCCAAAGGGAAGAGATGCCCCAAACAGATGACAGCTTCCATGGAGACACAACTACCTAGTCACTGTTTTCCCAGCTCTAAGGTTTGAAGACTAGGGCTGGGTCAGCCAGAGGGACGCTGGCCTTCTAGTCACTTAATGGAAAATATAAAAAATTTATTGAGGGCTATATGTGCCCAGTACTCTGCTAGGTGCTAGGAATTAAAGTGTAGACATGACAGTTTTTGCCTTTCAAAAGTTTATAGACAAATAGGGGAAGACAGACAAGTAAACAAGCAATACATTAGTGTGATATGTGCAACAATGGTGGTAGAATAAGGAATCCAAGGAAAGAGTCCTTGAAAATGTGGCTTCCAAGTTGAGGCCTGGAGGTGAATTGAAGCTAGCCAGATGAAGGAGAGAGATATTCCAGAGAGTAGATTGTATAGTACCCAAGAGATGAAAGAAAATGCCCACAGATCTGTAGGGGTAGTTCACGGTAGATGGTAGTCATTTGTCTAAATCAGGGGTCACCAAATAATGGCCCATGTGCTAAATCCAGCCAGCCACCTATTTTTGTAATTAATATTTTATTGGAACATAGTCCTACCCATTCATTTACATATTATCTATGGCTGCTTTTGTACTACAGCTGCAGAATTGAGTAGTTGCAATGGAGAACATATGGCCCTCAAGCAGTAAAATACTTACTATATCAGTCTAGAGAATATAGTTTAAGGGGAGAGGTTGGAGAGTGGCAAGAAATGAGCCCAGAGAGGTAATCAGGAGACAGATTGTGAAATGAAAGGCCTTATCAACCAGTCTAAAGAGTTCACTCTATTATAAAAGTAACGATGGAGCAACTGACATGTTTGATGCAGGAAAACAACATGATGATATTTGAATTTTAGATAATTATGGTCAGATTAAGAAACAAGAATAAGAGGCAAAACTGGAATTGGAGAGACCAGTTGGGAGGATGGTATATAGCCAAAAATGATGGCCTTGATTGTGAAGGCACCAATAGGATGGAGAAAAATGGACAGATTTGAAAGGCAATATGCAGTATTTGGTGATTGTTCAGACATTGGAATATGTGAGAGGGATAGTCCACAAGGCAAATTTTTTTTAGGAATTTTCCTAAAATGAGGAAGAAGCAATAGGAACCCAATAGCCCTATGATACTATTTGACTTCTTTCATTTACTTGGATGCATCAGAGTCTTTCTTAGGTCATGATTTTTTGTTTTTGTTCTTCCCCACAGTCTACTCAATATTACCACTTCAGTGGAACATAGAAACCCTGTCACCAGATTGGCTTCCATTTACATTGTGATTGTTTTTTGCATTCTATCTACATACTGTGAAAAACCTTGTTAGACAATGTTAAAATTTTTATTTTAAACCATCAAACATACTGTAAAGAAATTAAGAGGAAAATAGTGCATTATATTTACCCACATAATTACCATTTCTATTGTTCTTCCTTCATTCCTTATATGTTCCAAATTCTTTCTGAAAGTCGTTTTCCTTTGTCTAAAGAACTTCCTTTAGCAATATTTTTAAAGCAGGTCTTTAAAAATATTTAGCAAGACGTTCTCTTAGTCTTCCTTCTTGGAAAATGTCTTTTTTTCACCTTCATTCCTGAAGGATATTTCCACTGGATACAGAATTCTGTGTTGGCAATCTTTTCTTTTAGCACTTTGAAAATGTTCCAATTCCTCTGGTTTCCACAGTTTCTGATGAGAAATACGCTGCCATTCAAATTGTGTTCCTCTGAGTATGATGTTGGTTTTCTCTGGCTGCTTTTAAGACTTTTTTTCTTTGCTTTTAGTTTTTAGCAGATTGATCATGATATTTATGGGTATAGATTTCCTTGAGTTTATCCTGTTTGGGGTTCACTAAATTTCTTGAATTTATAGGTTTATATTATTATGTTATGAGACTCTGGGTTTTATCTCAAACTCCTGGCCTCAAGTGATCTTTTCACCTCAGCCTCCCAAAGTGCTAGGATTACAGGCATGAGCCACTGTGCCTGGCCATGACTCTGGGTTTTGTTTCAATCCTATAGACAGTGTTGATATTTTTCTCTTAGCAGGCAATCAACCAGTTTGTTTCCGGCCACACATTCAGAGCAATGGATTATGGTTGTGGATTATGGTTTCAATATCAGTTCCATTTTCAAAGACTTTGTATGCTCTTAGAATTTGCCTTGCTTGTGTGTCATTCAGTGGGCAGTCTGGAATCTGGGTGGTGGTCTATCCCATAGTCCAGTTCTCAAAGTCTTTGGTATGATGCTTAGGATTAGATCTATACTGGTGCATCACTAGGGTAATCCCAGGAGTTTATAAACAACTTTATGAGTTTCAAGCTCTCCCTTTCTGTGATTTCCCTGGTACTTCCCTAGTGTCTCCCATTTTCAGTATTCTAGTCAGAAACCAGAGCTTCAGCTTCCTCACTCAGCTGTGTATACCTTATAACTACTATTTTTCTGGTTTTATTTGCTTTTTGTTTTGTTTCCTCAGCCTGGAAAAGCATCTTACTCTACTCTTTTTGGTTAATTACTATTAATTTTTCAGGTCTTAGCTTAATGTCATTTCCTCCTAAAAACTTTCTCTTATTCTCATATCAATTATATTCCTCCTTTTTTCTCATAGGACACATCATAATTTACAATTACATATGCATTTGTTTGTTTATTTATTTATTTATTTATTTATTTATTTGAGACAGAGTCTTGCTTTGTTGTCCAGGCTAGAGTGAGTGCCGTGGCGTCAGCCTAGCTCACAGCAACCTCAAACTCCTGGGCTTGAGCGATCCTTCTGCCTCAGCCTCCCGAGTAGTTGGGACTACAGGCATGCGCCACCATGCCCGGCTAATTTTTTTTTTTTATATATATATCAGTTGGCCAATTAATTTCTTTCTATTTATAGTAGAGACGGGGTCTCGCTCTTGCTCAGGCTGGTTTTGAACTCCTGACCTTGAGCAATCCGCCTGCCTCAGCCTCCCAAGAGCTAGGATTACAGGCGTGAGCCACCACGCCCGGCCTTATTTATTGATTTAATATATATCTCCTCTACTAGACAGGGAATGAGATTGTATCTGTCTTATTCACCATAATGCAATGATTATAGTATCTAAAACAGTGCATGGCACACAACAGATACTCAATAAATATTCATTTAATGCATAATTGTATTCTTCCTTCCATCCATGCAACCATCCATTCATGCCCTGTTTCATCCAAAAAAAAAAAAAAGGGGCCAGGCATGGTCCCTTTTTTTCTTGTGTGAGTCTATGAAGAAGAGGCAAAAAAAAGGCATTAATCATAATTTATAGACAAGTAAACAGATTCAAAGAGATAAAATAATTTGTCTAAGTTCACAATGAGTTAGTAATAGAGGTGATGAAGAAGGCTTGAATGACAGTTTAGATGAATACAAAATTTTAAGTGGGCAATAATTTTAACACTGATCAATTTCTGGTGTCTACTGTTGCTGTTGAGAAATCTGTAGTCTTTGAAATGTCATTCAAATTTCTCTTTCTTTGATTTTCAAAAAATTTTAGAGACTTTTATGATTAACCTTTGTTTTAGGTGTTCTGCAGTTTTACCATTAAGGGTTTAGTTGTAGATTTATGTTTGCTTTTCTGCTCAGATCTCAACCTGCTTCCTGAATCTGTAGATTCATGTACATCAATTCTGGAAAATTTTTAATCATAAGGTATTTGATTATTATATTCTCCCTATTCTCTTTATACCCAAATAAATTGAATGCTTACCTCACGATACATAAAAGTGACTATCAGATGGAGTAAGGGCCTAAATAAGAAAAAGCAAAATATTAAAACTCTTAGGAGAAAACATATAAGTATAAAGCTATGGCGTTGGGGGGGGGGGTAAGAAAGGATATCTCAAGTGAAATACAAAAAGCTTAAACTGTAAAGGAAAAAAGTGACAAATGATACTACATTAAAATTCCAAACCACTATGAAAAACAAAACATAATAAAAAGTGAAAAGAATCACCATAAACTGGCAAAAAAGATTTTTACAAATAACTTATGAAAGTTCGATGTTTTGATTAGAGAAAGAATGTCTGCAAAATCAATATGAAAAAAGAAAACAACCCAAGAGAAAAAAAATGGACAAAGGATTCAAATAAGCCACTCATGAAGAGGGAAATTCAATGGCCAACACACTATGCACTGCTGCTCAACATCACCAGTAAACAAGAAAATGCAAACAAGAAAGCCATGACAGACTATTTCAGACTTATTAGAACGGTAAAAATTAAAATTCTGAAAACTCCTGCATGGCTTATATGAGTATATGGAAAAAACGAGTGTTTACACACTGCCAGAAGGGAAATTTGGTACAACCACTTTGGAGTTAAATTTGGAACTTACCTATTAAATTTGAAGATGTTCATACTCTACGACCCAGAAAATCTACTCAGAGACCTAAAGAGAAACTTAGAGAAACTCCAACATAGGTGTACAATGATATATGAATAAGGATGTGGATCTTCACCGGGCATGGTGGCTCACACCTATAATCCTAGCACTCTGGGGGGCCGAGGCAGGAGGATTGCTCAAGGTCAGGAGTTCGAAACCAGCCTGAGCAAGGGCGAGACCCTGTCTCTACTAAAAATAGAAAGAAATTAATTGGCCAACTAGAATATATAGAAAAAATTAGCTGGGCATGGTGGCGCATGCCTTTACTCCCAGCTAGCTGAGGCAGAAGGATTGCTTGAGCCCAGGACTTTGAGGTTGCTGTGAACTAGGCTGACACCACAGCACTCTAGCCAGGACAACAGAGTGAGACTCTGTCTCAAAAAAAAAAAAAAAAAAAAGAATGTGGTTCTTGGAGCACAATACAAAATGCCACAAAAGTGAATACAACCTCACTGTCAATAAATAGAAGAATGAAAAAATAAATAAATTGTATTACAGGCATATAATTCAGAGTATTCAAAAATAATACACTGTAACCAAAACTAATAAGGCAGATATATGTGTATCAGCATAATTAAATCCCAAAAGCATGATATTGGATTTTAAAAAGGCGCATTGTTGAATGATATGTAGAAGATACAGCTTTCAATACAATACATATATTTTGTGGCCACGCTATATAGATATGCATTATAATAATAAACAAACCCATGAGAATGAAGAACAGCAAAGTCAAGATAGTGGTTACTGCTGAGGAATGAGAGTGTATGACACACTGAGGGTGAAAGTATTCCCAATTCTTCTCTTCATCCTGTGTCCATCCTCTTTTCAATGTGACTTCTGTAGTATTTCTCATCAAAATGTGGAGTCTATTACCCCACCTCTTGAATTGACGATGGCTTTGTGACTTGCTTTGATCAACAAAATGTGGTGGAAGTGATGGTGTGTCAATTCTTTCTTTTTCAACCCTACTACCACTACATGAACAAGTCTGGGCTAGCCTCCTAGAGCATGAGACTCAGCGAAGGAAAACCTAGTTGTGTCATCTGAGGTCCACCTATTCTAGCCTACAGTCAGCCAACCCCCAGGCGTGGGGGAGAGCTTAGCCAGGATCAATAGGTGCCTGCTTGACCCACAGCTTACTGAAGATTCATAAACGGCCCAGGTGAGGCCAGAAGAACTGCTGAGGTGGCCCGTGGAATCATGAAGAGGAAATGCTTATTGTTTCCAGCCACTAAGTGTTAGAATAGCTTGTTACTCATATATAGCTAATATAAGGAGGGGACTAGAGCTAAGGAAGGGCAAAAGAGGAGTGGTTCAGCCTGTATCTGTGATATTTTATGTATTTCAAAATAGAGAGCCCTAAAGCAAGTATGGCAAAATGTTAAGCTTTAACAGATATAGGTAGTAGGCACATGGGCATTTGTTATATAATTCTTCTAAGTTTACTGTATATTTGAAGTATGTCACAATAAAAGAAAATTCAGATAGAAAAGTCAATGTGCTATACTAGCCAAGATAGCCAAAATGACTTTTACAAAGAACAGAGAAAAGTACTATCCTATTACCCGCCCCCTCTCACCACCACCACACAAAGCAGACTAAGTAGACTAGTGATTTCTGAGTTCTAATCCTCTACTATCACCCCAGGACATCTTATCTATACCTTCCTAGCATTTAATCCTCTTGCCCCAGTTGGTCATCTGTAAGACAGGAACATCTGATCAGCTCACCGAAAGAGAGTCACACAAGATGAGCCAGGGAAGCATAACAAGGGCACTTCTTCATTTTAACTGCTATGTGGGCAGGAGATTTTAAATTCCTTAACTACTTCATACTATTGTTATGTCTGAAATCTAGGTTCACCTGATAAAAACATGACAGTCCTTCCTGCTCCACTCAAATATAGGGTTAGTCACCTACCCTGTGACTTCCTCCTGACATTCTAACCTGCCCTATCCTTTGTATCTGAAGCTGTTGCTACTTCTGGCACAGGTGGCATTCTGTCCGTCTGCCAGGATTTGTGCTTGACCTGTTGAGAGTGACAAGGGCTCTCAGAGGATACCCATCAATGCCAGAGAAAGGCAGAGCTAAGCAGTCTGCTCTTAAGGGGCTCAACATCTCGCTTTGCCCAATGCATTGCCAACGCTTCTATTTGAACTTCCACAGCACTCTGTATGCTTTATTCTGCACTGACTGTATACCCTTAATATATGCTGGCTGGTACTGTGAGTTACTGTGTGTTCTCTTAACAACTCAATTAGGCTATAAGCTCCTTGAGGACACGGTGTTTTAAGTGACTTACTATCCCTACTATCTAGTGAAAGGAAGGAAGGGAAGAAGGAGAAAGGTCAGACAGGAAGGAAGAAAGGAAGGAAAGGGAGACAGGAAGGAATGAAGGAAGGGAGGATAATAGCAGCAAATATTTATAGAATGACTATATGCCAGGTAGTGTGTACTTTCTTATGTAATCCCTCCAACCACTCAGTGAGGTAGATACTATTATTAATTTTTTCCTAGCTTACAGATGAGGAAACATGCTTAGGAGGGTTAGGTAATATGCCCAATGTAACAAGCCACAGCAAATAAATGGGAGAGCCAGCATTGGCACCAGATTTGTTTAACCCTAGAGACTTATGCTCCTGATTACTAATGGTATACTGTTTCTTAGAGTAGAGAATTTTGAGCACAAATGAGCTGACAACAGGAAACCAGGATTCATTATAAAGAAAGAAAACAGGAGAGAAGGCTAGAAAACAGGGGAGAAAGAAAGAGGGAAGACTCATCAATATATTCTCCTACTACAGATATCATACCTAACCTTTGACAGACAGCACAGTGTCTGCTTAATTCCTAAACGTCTTCATGAAAGATCTGTTTGCTTCTTTGGTAATGTGTTCCAGGTTTCATTCTCCATAGATATCCACAGATAGCTGCTACACTCTCTTGCCTGTGAGAGAAGACATGTGCAGTTGATTCTCATTATTCACAGTCGTTATGTTCTATAAAGTTGCTGTGAAGACCAACTTAGTGAATACTAAACCATTGCTCCTAGGGGAAATGCACGGTTAGATTCCTGCCAGTCGCTGGCCACATTTTCATCAGCCAATCAATACATGGCCTTGTTTTATGTGTGCTTTTGTTTAAAGACACCTTATTTAATATATATCCTCTATTCATTAACACTGAACTCTGCCAAAAGCGCTGTATCACATACCTGGACAAAGCTTATTTAAGACACATTTTCTTCATAAGGCACATCACAACCTTCTTGCACTTAGGAACACTAGATAGCACTTCAGCACTATGTTGAGACCATTTTGAACAACGAAATCACCAACAAAAACACAAAATGCAAAAGACATGGCACTAAATAGACCAAGAAAAGGACACTTATTTTTATTTTGAAAGCTGAAATAAGAAGGCAGAGCATTACCCTGCTCCATCTGAGCTGGGAGTGTGTGTGGGAATGTGTATGTTGGGTGACTCAAATTTTTTGTTGCCCTGTGCATTTCCACAAATTACCCAGAAGTGCTGCCAAAGACCCTGCATTTCATTCCATTGGCCAGTTACAACATCTACACAATTTGGATGTGATGAAACTATTGATTTTGTAAAATACTGTGTACTTTTGTGAATGCCTTTATTAATTTCGAAATTAAAATAAATTTTAATGAGTAGGTAAATTCACAAATATGCAGTCTTCAATTAATGAGGATTGACTATATACGACATGAAGTCCAGCCAAGTCTTAGATTTGAATATATGAAAGATATGGGTATATCAGGAACTATTTTCCTATGGGAAAATAGGAAAAAGAACAGCAAGAGAGATCTAAAGTGTACCATAACAATTTCAGCTGTGTATATTTAACTAGGACAACACAAGCAATTGTATTGGTCTTGCAGGGAACCTCAGGAGGTTACTTCTCCCTTCCCCTGCTTTAGTTGGGACTTTGTTTTAGTGATTAGAGATTGTCAGCTTTACAGATCAAAGAAGCTTGCCAAGGTTTCTGACTTTACAAGTTCTATTGCCCATGTATAACCTTCTAGAGGCTGAATTTTGCTTAGCACTGTGCATTTGTGGGAGAAACTCAGTAAATACTTGCTGTCTATTGAACAATTCTCAGGGTCAACCTGCTAGTTATGTTGTCCTTATCTGGCCTTCCTTTGTAATATACTCTTGGATAAATATTTCTGTCTAAAGTTGTGGTTCCCAGCTTTGGGTTCCTAGAATTAGTGGTCCTTTAAGACGTCATTGAGCTATTTAAAGAATCCTTCAAAAAATACATTTCACTTGTATGAGAACCCACAGGTTAAATCAAATGCCAAGATTTGTCTTTGTAAATTTGCCTGGAATTACACAATGATAATTCTATGTATTTTATGTGATAATACTATGTATGGGAACTATGCAATGACAATTCTATGTGATAATACTATATCACTTGGTAATCAGAAGCTTATTTCTGGACATACATGTCTTTAACAAAAAACAATTGCTTAAATAATTTCAATTGTTTGCTAGGCAAGTGTCCAGAATATTTCAGAGAAACATAGGAAAGATAATGGAAAGATTCTTGGATTGTTAAAGTATAGAAAATCACTTATTTAAGTGATTCTGAAAGTATGGTACTTTTTGCAAATAGGTGTTATAAAATATTCCTTTTATTGTTTCATATTTATGATAATGATTTTTACACTGCCATTAGTTCTTCTAAGCAAAGCTGTCCAGTTTCATCTAAATGGGGAAATTAAGTCACAGAAAAGCAGCCATCTTCACCTAGAAACTGAAAAATAGCCCTGTTGCTACACTCTCTGTGCTTGGTCACTTCTTTCTACACAACAATGTGAATTCTCCCTTGGGGCCTCTAGAACAACATTGTTTTTGTGAATTCATCTTTCCTTTGCTAAATATTTTTTCTCCTTGTGAGAATTAGCCAGGATCCAACTGAAGTGACAAAAATGATGGTGTGTACTGTGCCAATAAAAGATCTGCCAACTCTCAGGCAAGCTAAGTTTCTTCCCATTGAAATTCTTTTTCATGTATCTCTTCCATTCTGGTCACACTGTCATGGTGAAGAACAGCTGGTGTCACACTTCCAGATCAATGGTCTTGCTTGGTTTGGTGCTTTGGAGAACACAAATGAGAGAAGAGCAGAGCAATATAGAATGGAGACCTCAGGCTTAGTGCCCCTGCCTGATTTCCAAAGCACACTTTAAGGTCTTGAGGACCATATTGTTGTCTGTCTTCAGAATACTTAACTATTTATACAAATACAAAGCTTCTAACTTTGCAACACATTCCTCACTAATGTTAATGTTTGTGCTTATCTCCTCATCCCCCCATTCCCCTACTCTTGTGGTCAGCTTCTCTCAACATAGTGGCTATTTGCTACTGCCTCCATTCTATTTCTTTTAATTTTTTAAAATGTTTTTGTTACATAGATACCTTGTATAATCCTTAAGACAGGGCTTTTACTGTGCCTGTCACCAGGATAGTGTTCATTGTACCCAGTAGGTAAGTTTTTATCCTACATCTACCCCCCACCCCCAAACATTCCCTGCTTCTTGGTTTCCTGTGTCCTTTGTAGCACACTTTGTGCCTGGGTGTACCCACTGTTTAGCTCCCACTTATCAGTGAGAACATACGGTGTTTGGTTTTCCATTCCTGAGATACTTCACTTAGGATAATGGTCTCCAGTTCCATTCAAATGGCCAGAAATGACATTTTATTTTGTTTTATGGCTGAGTAGTACTCTATGGTGTTTATGTGTGTGTATATATATATATCACAATTAGTTTATTCACCTGTGAATTGATGAGCACTTAGATTGGTTCCTCATTTTTGCAATTGTGAATTATGTTACAATAAGCATTCAGGTACAAGTGTCTTTTTGATAAAATGACTTCTTTTCCTTTGGGAAGATACCCAATAGTGGGATTGCTGGATCAAATGGTAGGTCTATATTTATTTCTTTGAGGAATCTCCATACTGTTTTCCATAATACTAATTTGCAGTCCCACCAAAAGTGTACAAGCATTCCTATCTCTCTGCATCCACATGAGCACCTATTTTTTTTTGACTTTTTAAGAATGGCCTTTCTTCTGATAGGGGTAAGGTGGTATATCATCGCAGTTTTAATTTGCATTTTCCTGATGATTAGTGATGCTGAACATTTTTTCATATATTTGTAGGCCATTTATCTTATTTTGGAAAACTTCTGTTCATGTCTTCTGCCCACTTTTCAATGCGGTTGTTTTTTTTCTTGCTGATTTGTTTGAGTTCTTTGTAGATTCTGGATACTAGTCCTTTGTTAGATATACAGTTTGCAAATATTTTCTCCCAATCTGTAGGCTCTCTATTCACTCTGTTATTTACTGTGCTGTGAAGCTTTTTTAATTTAATGAAGTCTCAATTATTTATTTTTGTTGTTTCTGTATTTACCTTCGGGGTCTTAGTCATAAATTCTTTGCCTAGGCCAATGTCTAGAAGAGTTTATACTACATTTTCTTTTAGAATTTTTATGGCTTACATTTAAGTATTTTATCCACCTTGAATTAATTTTTGTGTATGGTGAGATATGGGGACCTGTTTGATTTTTCTGCGTGTGGTTATCCAGTTTTCCCAGCACCATTTATTGAATAGGTCTTCCTTTCCTCAGTATATGTTGTTTGTCAAAGATCAGTTGGTTGTAGCTATATGGTTTTAATTCTGGGTTCTTTATTCTGTTCCATTGGTCAATGTCTCTATTTTTATATCAGCACCAGCTGTTTTGATTACTATAGCTTTGTAGTTTAATTTGAAGTCAAGTAATTGTGATGCTTCCAGATTTGTTCTTTTTGTTTAGGATTGCTTTGGCTATTTGCAGTCTTTTTTGGTTCCAAATGAAGCTTAGGATTATTTTTTCCAGGTGTGTTAAATAAGACATTGGTATTTTGATGGGAATTGCATTGACTCTGTAAATCACTTTGGAGAGTATGGACATTTTAACAATGTTGATCCTTCTAACTCATGAGCAAGGGATGTTTTTCCATTTGTTTGTGTCATCTGTAATTTCTTTCATCAGTGTTTTATAATTCTCCTTGTAGAGCTCTTTCACCTCCTTGGTTAATTCCTAGGTATTTTATTTTCTTTGTAGCTATTACGAATGGTATTGACTCCACTGCCTCCATTCTGTTTCTGTTCCTATCTGAATCTTATGCAGTCATCCCTCAGTCTCAGTGGGGAATTGGTTCCAGACCCCCTACAGATACCCAAATCCATGGATTCTCAAGTATTTTATGTAAAATGGCACAGTATGTGCACATCACCTACATAACCCATACAGTTTAAATCATCTCTAGGTTACTTATAATACATCTATGGATTCTCAAGTATTTTATGTAAAATGGCACAGTATGTGCACATCACCTACATAACCCATACAGTTTAAATCATCTCTAGGTTACTTATAATACTAATACAATGTAATACTATGTAAGCTGGGTTTGCGGGCTTTTTTATAGACAATGTGTCACTATGTTGCTCAGGCTGGTCTTGAACTGGACTCAAGTAATCCTTCTGCCTTGGCCTCCCAAAGTGCTGGGATTAGAGGTGTGAGCCAACGATCCTAGCCAATAGTTGTTATATTATATTTTTAAAATTTGTATTATATTTTATTGTTGTATTGTTATTTTTATTGGTTTTTTTTCCAAATTATTTTCAATCTGCAATTGTTTGAAGCTACAGACACAGAACTCGTAGATGCGGAGTGCCAACAGCACCTAGGATGTTCTTTCTCAGCCTGCTAAGGCACCTTCTCCACATCATTCCTCAAGTGTTGAAATCATTCCCCTTTAAGAAGCCCTCCACTAAGAAAAAGATCATAGTCTCATCCTTCCTTGTTCAAACACAAAACGCCACTTCCTCAACTACTGCATCACTAATATTGCCACCATTTAAATTCATCATACAATTAGTATTTCAAATTATATATTTGTTATCTGCTTGGTGTTTGGTGTGTTTTCCTCAGTGGTAATGTAACATCATAAGCGTGATTTTTCTGATCTGTTTCTGAATATCTTATAATACGGTATCATGTGAAGAAAATGGTTATTCAATAAATTTATCTTGATTTCATAGGCCAAATAGTACCTCTAAATTGCCTTCATGAGAAAGCTACCAGTTTATAAGTAGCTTAATAAAATGGCCTTGAGGTGACAAAGGAAGGTTTGAGCAGCAACATTCACCAAACTTCTGTGAATGAAACTGTGCTCCTAGACCCTGACACCTGGCTGTACCCTTCAAGTTGTTGGCTGTACCCTTAGATTAGTTACAGAATGCTATGGAAAGATTCTCAATGCCTGTTTCTGAATGTCTTTTACTGACCCACTCTGCACGCCTTCAACTTATCCTATCAATGAACTAAAATAGTCTCTGGCACTGATCTACCACACCCCTGGCTTCTGCCTGTCTACCCTGTTTTGCATTATAATCATTCTCAATGACAACATCATTGCCTGGAAGATGATTTCTCCAAGGTATAGGCTATAAAGGCAAAACACCTACCTTCTTAGGGATCATGAGGCTCGCTGATGAGGAATGTGGAAAGTTTTAGAGCCTCATGGACATTCTGCTGGAGTGGGCGTTCTTCTTAGTGTTGTTACTAAAACACAGTTTTTCCTTGAGTAACGTTCTGTTATGGGAAAGCATTTTGAACACCAGTAGAGTTTCTATAACAGTGACTACATTTAGGCATACTAATAGAGTGCTTTTTGTTTCTTATAATCAAGATATATCATCTTATTATGACACCCAAGTCCCTACATTTCATTCCATTGTCCAGTTACAAAAAACCATATAATTTGGATTTGATGAAACTATTGCTTTTTTAAGAGTCTTTGTTTAATGTAGTCACTACTCATAGCAAATAAAGTTATAAATGGGATACATAAGTGATATGCATCTGAGAAAGTACTATCATAAAGAAGATAATGGAAAAGGAGGGGAAACAAAGCAGAGACAGAAATGGGGACTTAGTTATCAGCAAGGACAAGCAAAGCGTAGAAGAATAGTTAAGGAAGCTGAGAATGCAGGAAGAAAAGAGAAACAAAAATGATGCTCATTGTCTGATTGTCACAATGTTGATAAGCACTAAAATACTTCCAGGTGCTGGTTTAGACTAACTTTATCTGAGGCTTGCAAAAAAGAACAGTTTTCCCAGCCTATGAACTGTTATTAATAGTCAAGGTCACAGAGGGAAGATGAGACAGAGGTAAAGAATCTAAAGCCGCCTTTGATTAACTTATACCACCTTAGAAAGAGTAGATTAAAAGCAGGGCTTTGAAACAAGAGAATTTAAAATAAGCACATTTGTTTCTACAAAAAAGATTTTCACAAGAAATTCATACTTATAATATGTATTTCAGTGATTTCAAATTTTGGTTTGCCAAACAAAGTAGAAGGAGGATTTTATTTGTATATTTAATTAAGGCTAGCACCTGATATGATTCAAGCCTTCTGGCTGTTTTTTTTTTTGTTTTTTTTGTTTTTTTTTTTGAGACAGAGTCTCGCTTTGTTGCCCAGGCTAGAGTGAGTGCCGTGGCGTCAGCCTAGCTCACAGCAACCTCAAACTCCTGGGCTCGAGTGATCCTTCTGCCTCAGCCTCCCGGGTAGCTGGGACTACAGGCATGTGCCACCATGCCCGGCTAATTTTTTTTTATATATATATCAGTTGGCCAATTAATTTCTTTCTATTTATAGTAGAGACGGGGTCTCGCTCTTGCTCAGGCTGGTTTTGAACTCCTGACCTTGAGCAATCCGCCCGCCTCGGCCTCCCAAGAGCTAGGATTACAGGCGTGAGCCACAGCGCCCGGCCTGATTCAAGCCTTCTGGAAAAATCAAATGTCTCCATGAAAATATACTGAACAGTTTCCTAAAGCAAGCATCCACATGTGATAAAAAAAAAGTTTTAACTTACTAATATTCACTGGTAGGACATAATAGGAAAAAAAGAGAGATTCTTTCATAAAGAGACTTTAAGAATAAATGTTTAAGTTAGGGGCTAACCGTTAGTCTGTGCACTATATAAATTTCTGGAATGTTTAACAGACATATCACGATTTGATTTGTAGCTTCAGTTGTATGTTCTCTTTCTGGGCATCTTCTGCTTGACAGAATCCCAGCATAGCTCAAGTTCCTGGAGAGTTTAACAATCCTCTTCTGCCAGCATGTCAATCTATAACACTTTAGTGCTTGGATGTCAGAGTGAGTGTGGATGATACTCGGAAGATCTGGGGGAGCATGTTACTAAGTTGATAAAACATTTCTTCAGAAATACTCTGTAAGGGGTAAAAACAAAAGGTGTGTACTTGTTAAATCATCATCTAAAAAAAATTTTAAAGTATTTTAAAATATGGACTTAGTACTAGATATGGAATGCAATATGTGAAAATTATCTTTCAGGACTCATTTAACTGTATCGCTATGGACAAGGGCTGTTTTTCTGGTTCCATCTTCTGAGAACTTATGTTGTTTCTGTGAAATAATAAGTCTGTTTACTAGAAAAACCCCTAGATAACATTAGAGTAACCAGTAATAAAATTCCACTAATTTTGGTAAGATCTTTGTAGAATATAGACTCATTCTCTGTTAATGCCCTTATTTATGAAGCCTTCAGAAAAACAAAGGAAAGATGAGTCAAGTTTCATTTTGGGGTTAAATAAAAGATCTCTTGAGTGGTAGATGCTGACATCTTTGACAAGAGATTAAGTGAAGGGCCTTTATAGCATCTAAACACTTCTCCACTTATAAAACAAGAAGCTGTTAATATTTTATGTTTAGGAGTTTAGGCCTAGCTAAACTCAGATTAGGCCCAGATTTGTGCCTAGCTAAATCTGTGAGATATAATAAAAGAGATTAAATTGGGGTAAGATATATTCAGATAACACACCTGAGGTACCAGAAATTGCACTGTCCTAGAAATTCCTCCATCCCACGAGGCCATTTCCATCATGAAACCTAAGAAAGAACAATAAATTTTGCTGCATTATGAGTTTCAGCCTTCAAACCTTCTAGTCACTTACCGAAATAAACTGATTTTTCATTGTGAAGCTTCATGTCTAGACATTTTAGGTAGCCATTTGCCTGTGAAAGGCTAAGCCTAAAGGACAGATAAACTTCTGCAATCCCTAATTCACCATGCCAGAGAGGTTTAAAATAGTTTTGTCAACATACTCTTACTTATGATTTCTCAAGTCAAATCTAATTTCCATACAATCAAGCTCAAACAGGTTATTAAAACTTAATTAAATATGTGGCTCTATTTTTTCTTATTAGGAGAATAAAAGGCAATAGAGAGCAAGCTAGCATCAGAAAAAAATATAAATAACATCCAAATATCCTTGTATTTCAGAAGGGCTGGGATTTGTTTATTTTGTGACTGGAAAAAGATAAATAAAAAAGCCTGTTATGAAATTTTTGATTGTTAAACTATTTAATTGAGGCATCACATGACAAGGGTAACTTTCACATTTTTTTTTCGGGGTTGCTCCACTTTCAATATTTGGGACATATATATGGTTGTTGTTAAATATAAGATCATCCTCACCTTTGACACACTTAAACACAAGTTCTGCTCTCCTTAAGCACCACGGTATAGTCATTTCCTAAAAACAGAACCAAAACAAATCATATGCTTTTAACAGAAATTTGTATAATAAATAAAGTCAGATCTTTATCTATAATGTTGACTATCCATGCTGTGAACAGATTCAGACAATTATTTGCTAATTCTAACTGGATTTCCTTTGGTTTTTAGGCATTCAACTTCCTCCAGCTGTTAGACTATACTTGTGGAATGCAAACTAATTTAAGTGGCCTAGTAAATATAATTTTTAAAATAAACACATCCTTAAAACTTCCTAGATAATTAATTCTAAAGACAAATATAAGTGATGTGGGAACTTCACCTAGTACAGTCAATGTTATCATAAATAATTCTATTAAATTGTATAATATTTGCATAAGATAAGCAGTAAAATAAATGTTTTTACTACATAACATGTTACTTCAAAGGTAATGGAAATAAACAAATATCCCATCCCAGCTGCCTAGCAAACCAAACATATTCATTTTTCTATGTTCCTTTCTAATCTTTGGCCAAATGTGCACACAAGTGCCAGTGTAAGACTATAACCAATACATTTATAATTATCCATACTATGATTAGTGGGTTTGCCACTTTACATTCTATTTCTTTTCACTATCATTGGAATTATTTAAATTATAACTATAAAACATGTTTACATGTTTATTATTTCATTATGGTGATTTTCAAACTTTCTCAGGATCTTTTACACTCTTCAAAATTACTGACAAAGCTGGACACAGCGGCGCATGCCTATAATCACAAATATATGGGAGGCTGAGGCAGGAGGATCACTCAAGCCCAAGAGTTTTTAACTCTAGGCAGTGTAATGTAGCAAGACTCCATCTCTTAAATACATAAATAATAAAAAAAATTACTGAGGAGTCCAATGAGCTTTTGTTTATGTGAATTATATCTCATGATATTTTATTACATTAGAAATTTTTTAAAAAATTAAAATTGAGAAAAATTTTAAAATATTTATTTCATTTAAAAACAATGAATTATATGTTAACATAAGTAACATTTTTCATGAAAAATAAACATATTTTTCAAAACAAAAAATTATAGTGATAAGAGTAATATTTGACATTTCTGCAAATTTCATTAATGCCTGACTAAATAGAAGACATCTGAATTCTCATATCTGCCTCTGTATTCAATCTGACACCAGTGCAAGAACAAGAATGAAAAGGCAAATAATGTCTTCCTTACCGACTACTCATTCTTTTGCCCTACTGAAAATTCTGTGAGATCATTAATGATTATTAATCTCACAAGATTAAAATTCTGTGAGATCACTAATGATTATTAATTACCAAGCGTTTTATCAGTCTTATTCTAACGGACCTTACTAGTGTAATTCGCTTTAGTGACCACTCTCCTTCTTCATGAGACTCCTCCCCTCCCCTACCCCACCCTAGGCTGATGTGTCATCAAATTATCCCAGTTCTTCGCCTTTCTCTGATGGTCTTTGTGACCTCATGCCTAGTTAGTGCTATGGCTTCCTATCCAGTTTCCTGGACTCTAATCTTTCCCCTCCAAACCATAGATTTGGTTAATTTATCTTAAATATATTTCTGATCAGATGATATTCCTGTTCAAACAACTTACAATTGCTTTCTACTATCTCACATATATAATACATAAACCTTTCTTTTAATATTTAAGGCTATTTACAGCCAAAGCTACTTTAGTTTTTATGACTCAAATTTAAAAAGTGAAGGTTTCTTTCAAGCATATCTGCTCACCTCTGCCTGAACATGATCTGCAATGCCTGTCACCCGCCTCTCCCCATTTTCCCTCAATTTGTTTCTTCTGCCTAGAATGACCTTCCTGTTAATTCCATCTATTGAAACCTTATCTTCATTCTTCAATGAAGAATGAAGCTAATGTGTAGCTTAACTGGCACCTCCTCTATAAAGAATGTCCTATTTCCTCAGCTACAAATAATGTCTCTCTATCCTCTGAACTTCTAAAGTACTCTGTTATTCTTTTATCTCAAAAATCATATTTTACCCTGTCTTTTTTGGAGGGAGAGGAGGGCAGAGGAATAGGCAGAAGGATGGGATTTATGCTTTCTTAAGTTGTGTGCCCTCTGAAGGGAGAAATCCCTTTTTATTCAATTTTATTACGTTAACAATGCCTTTTATAATACTGAGCATACAGATGCTCAAAAACATAGGTTGAATGAATTTAAAAAGTGTGACTTTTTCTGTAGCCAGAAATAGGGTTTGATAGAAAACTACTTTTTAAATTTGTGTGCAAGACTCTTTAAGATTGATAAATAAAAGGCAGGTGTCTAGTTGTTTAGTGGTCTAAAAATTAAAAAATCCTCGTTTCTAAGGTCCTGGAAACTTTTCAAAATGAGTAGAATTTTCTGATATTTAATTTTAAATTATGTTTATAGCAGTTCTCAGCTTCGAAATTCACAAAAAGGAAGAATATTTCTTTGTAACTATAAATGCTGTTACAAAAGAGCCACAGTGCCTTAAGGGAATACACACATGCATAGAAGGACAAGTGTTTGGTTTTGACTTGTGCTCCCTAGTTAAAAAAAAGTGACATACAAAAAGAACAATGTGAGACTAAGAAATGTCTTCAGCTGAGAGGCAATGCTGACAGCTCTGAAAGCCATAATAATAATGTCTATGTCTACATGGAATTTTATAATATACATCATTTTTATCTCATGAAAAATAACCTCTATAAATTAAAAAAAGATGCTCAGAGAGGTATAGTGAATTGCTCAAGGTCATGAGACAGCTTAAGTCTTGTATTTTTATTTTCTTAATAGTGTCTTTTGATGAGCAAAAGTTTTGAATTTTGATGATGTACAATTTATTAAGTTTTTCTTTTATGGCTTATCATTTTGTGTCCTAACAAATCTTAACCTGCTTAACCTGATGTCATTACGATTTTTTTATGTTTTCCTCTAAGTTTTATAGTATTAGCTGTTTTGTTTAGGTCTCTGATCCATTTTAAGTTCATTTTTATATACAATATAATGTAAGGGTTAAAGCTATATTTTCTATATGAATATCCAATTGTTTTAGCATTGCTGGTTAAAAAAACTTTTTCCCTCATTGACTTGCCGTGGCATCTTTGTGTAAATCTAATGACAATGGTGTGTGGGGTAACTGACTGGCAGGGAGCAGGAGGGTAGCTGACGGTGCTGGTAAGGTCTGGATATTGGTTATATGGGTGTTCAGTTAGTGAAGATTTGAGCTGTATATGGATGTGTACTTTTTTATATGTATATTATATGCCAATAAAAAGTTAAAAATAAACAAAATCTTCATTAATAACAATTATAAAACTAAAACCTCTAAACCCCAAATTATTTAACAAGTTAATAGCAAAAATAAAAAAGAAGTCAGGAGGAGCTCAGTATTCTCTGTTTGCAGCTTCTATTAGGTTAGCTTGGCTCCAATATCACAGTATCTTCAGATCAGAACAATCTATCGAGATAAAATCAGTATGTTTTTCTTCTTGCAAATAGATTATTTTTTCTTTTTCTTTTAAAACTGTAATTAATTTCTATAGCTCTTTTATCTATCATAGGACATGGACTGTTTCAGACATCATCATTATCTTGCACACATTAAAATGTGCTAAGTGTCCTGCAATTCTATTTGTTAGAGGAAGAGAATAACACCTAAAAATGCTCTGGGATCCTTGCACCAAAGCTAAAATAAATATTACCTCTATATCCTGTGTAGTGTTGTCTGAGTTCGTAGAATAAACTTCTTGACCTGAATGGATGTTTAAATACAACAAATGGGAGGATCATGGCTCAATATACTTTTGTGAATTAAATTGGACACTTTGGAAACAAACTTAATGTTCTGCAGCTGGTGGTTCCAATTTAAAACATGTAACTTTTGTAACATTGTGGGAGAGGGAATGCTAGTAGTATCAGATGTCTGAAAGTAAATCTGAACTTAGTGACTTTTGGAAACACTGTTTTTGAGGTTGTTTCCCACCTACATATAACCATTTTTATAAACTGGTTAACCAGGAGTCCAGCTGCAAGAATGTTTGGATGTTTCCTTGTGGCAGGAATCCATCATAAACTTTCTGTTACTCCCCGAAGACCTTTTTATAGATGAACTAGTTAGTGATGATAACTTAACAATAGCTAAAAATTCCTGATGGAAATAAAATTTTATAAAGCTACAGTAAAAAAACAATAACAACAAAAAACATGTTTGTCCATCTCTCCTGATACCATATTAGGTATAACTGAGGCTACAGAAGTGAATGGAATGAAAAAATCACAAAGTTTGATGTAGCTTTCATAGGATGGTACCAGAATTCTCTACATCAAAACAATAATGTGCCTGGTGAAAATAACCCAGACTATATTATAAATGAGAAATCATTTAAAATCATCCCATCTTAGATGGAATTAATTATGTTTTTGTGTTTACACAGAATACTAAGTTTAAAATGAGACCTTTTAGGCTGGGCGCGGTGGCTCATGCCTGTAATCTTAGCACTCTAGGAGGCAGAGGCAGGTGGATCACTTGAGCTCAGGAGTTCGAGACCAGCCTGAGCAAGAGTGAGACCCAGTCTCTACTAAAAATAGAAGGAAATTAATTGGCCAACTAAAAATACATAGAAAAAATTAGCCAGGCATGGTGGAGCATGACTGTAGTTCTAGCTACTTGGGAGGCTGAGGCAGAAAGATTGGTTGAGTCCAGGAGTTTGAGGTTGCTGTGAGCTAGGCTGACACCATGACACTCTAGTCTGGGCAACACAGTGAGAGTCTATCTCAAAAATAAATAAATAAATAAAAATAAAAAATAAAAATACAATGAGACCTTTTACCATATAATGAGTCTACATGGGGACTTAGTATAAAAAGTAAAACATAAAATCTTTTACATTGTCATTTAAAATATAGCATCTACACATATCTTTTATTTTGGTAACTTTTAATAATCGATGATCAAACTCCCTGATATTCACAGTCTGCACCTACCAGGTAGCAATTTTGCTTTTTACAAAATGCCTCCTCAAAACAAGCAGGCACAGAGTTGGCAGATATGGGTCCTTCAGCACGTGGCAGACCCCTGGTTCTCCTGGATGAACTTGTCTGCGCCCATTTGGTTTGAGGCTCCTATTTCTCTACACTATTTGAAGTTGAATTTTACTCTTTGTATTATTTCAACAACTTATGCCCTCTAACCATTTTTTATGTGGGTGAAAGAATAAAGCAGGAGGGAAACCAGTCATGGAAATGGACATTTTAAAATTAAATTACAGTATATAACAAAATAGATGAATGATTATACTACATCTTAACTGCAGAGGCCAAAACTTGTATGATCCAAAGAGCACCCTTGAGAAAATGTTAAACCAAGCTCTTCCTGTCATCTAGCATCTGTTTCCATTTCCTATTAATGTATACCTAGAGAATGCAAACTAATTTTAATGTTAGCTTAAGCCAAATACGTATGTGAAGGTAAATCTAATGCTACTTAAGACAAAAATAGAAGAGAAGAGAGAGGAAGATGAGGAGGAGGAGAAGGTGGAAGAGAAGATGGAGGATGACAGGGAAGAGGAGGAGGAGCAGGGGCATACACTTTATCCAAAGCTAAAAATTATTTTGATGTTCCAGTTTATCCACTATAGGACAAGGCTAAAAACCTCTGAACATAAGTGGTTAACAATTATTCACTGTTTTGTATCATATGTCACTCAATTCTATTAACCAGGTTAGGAGATGTAAAGGTCCATTAGTTAAAAAAAAAGTGCCTTTAAAATATAAATGTAAAGTGGATTATTATAAAATATTGAGGGCTAACATATTCATAAAATTACAGGATTTTTTTTTTATCTGCTTACTTCTGACATATCATGCACCAGCAAGAGAGGAATGCTTATTGTAGTGATGTCATGGGTACAGCAAACTTTGAGTATATTTCGGAGTCCCATAATTGCAGGATCACGAGCAGTGATGTTTCCTGACTTCACATTGTCGTCCACACAGAGATGGAAAGCAACATGGATTTCTGAGAGATTAGAATGCCGTGTAATGTAAAATTCTCCTGTGAACAGCAAAATTTTCACAAGCATAAATCACATTTATCAATGGGCTTTTATAAGTAACTTCAATGGGCGATCAATGTGTTAAACTAGTGGGGGTTCCTAATAGGAACATTCATGGGGCTCAGGAAATGACTATCATTACTGCTGCTTAATTCTTGGAAAGAAGGTAATGAATATAAGAGATAATAGCTAATTTTGCAATAGGTTCATAAACTGGTATAAAGTGACCACCAAAGAGTAAATAAGTAAAATGAGTACTAATCATCCTTATTTTGATGTAAATGTTTAAAATGTCAAATTTAACATGTAATAACATTTTTTCCATGCCCTAATCTGCTCTTCCTCATCTCAATTTATAGGACTAATCTCTGTGTAGTTAGTTACTCAGAACACAAATAGAGAAGTTGTCCTTAATTCATTCCTTTCCCTCAATGACTATTTTCCCATTCACAATCCAATTTACCACCACCTATTTTCAGTTCTATCTCCAGAGAATCCCAAATATGAACATTCTACCTTTACTGCTGTCATCCTCCTTCATGTTACCATCATCTTTCACCCAGGTTTTTGTAATATTCTCTTAACTGATCTCTTTGTTCCCACTCTTGCCTAGCTACAAGCCATTTCTTCACTGCAGTCCAAATGATAAAAATATAAATCATATTATATCATTCCACTACTTAAAAAACATCCATCAGGCTTATACTACAGCATTTACAAAACAATCTAAACACTTCATTGTGGTCTACAAAATCTCAATGATCTGAAACCTGCCCCCTCTCCAAAATCTTCTTGTCTTACACTCTCTCTTTATGCTCCAGCCACACCGGCTTTTGTTCAGTTCTTCAGACAAGCGGAGATTGTCCTCAATTCAGGGCTGTTGCCAAGAGGGCTTTTCTCCAAGATTCTCATGTGGCTTACTTCTTTTCATCAATAACATCTCAGATCAAATGTCACCTCCTCAGATAGGTCTTCTGTGACTATCCTATCTAATGTAGAACTCCCCAACCCCTCACTCATTCTCTTTCACGTTATTTTGTTCTATTTTCTTCTTGGCACCGACATTCTTTTGTTTATGTAGATTATTTTAAAGAGCTTACTGTGTATGTGTCATGACTATAGGAATTTTGTCTATCTTGTTTAATGTTCTATTTCTAGACATAGAACAGTACCTGGCACATAGAAGGTTTTTAATAAATATTTGTTGGATGAACAAATGAATATTTTAGACTGAATGATAGAGTAGTTTTTCCTCAAACCTTAAAATCTATGCTAACTACAATCCTTTTTCTATGTAACCTCATCAGCCAAGAAAAGTTTCATCAGCTTTTATTTTCTATAGTTTCTGTCAATATAAAGAAATAAACTATAAAACACATAAAGAATATGTTTTTACAAATATACATACCTCAATGGAAATTCTGAGGTGTCCTTCTAAAAAACGTTTGCTCATCTCTACTTTTCCATTATTAACCCTTGCCCTCACAAATTCTGCTCACCCTTGCTTCAACATCATTAGCTTAGGATTTTACTTACAAATATACAGTATATTTAAAAGTAGCCAATATACTTTAGCACTATGTTTAACACTTCTAGATACCAGTATACCTAAGCTGTACCCAAAGATACCTCTGATAGACCCTAGGTAAAGGTCTGTTGTTTTTTTTTTAACTTGAACAGGTAAAGGAATTAGATAAACAGAAAAATAAATTAAAGAAAGGACAATGACAGAGATACCAAAATAAACTGGATACAGAGAAAGTAAAAAGAAAACTGTCTGGTGAGGAATAGTCTTGTTACAACCTCCCAGGAAAGCAATGAAAGGCACAGATTGTTATCAGAAACCCAGTGAACTATGGGAGATAATATGCTCCTGGGCCCAGTGAAGTGGACTACTTCCTAAATGCCTACTGATAATTCATAGGATGAAACTCATAGCTTTGAATATGGGCTGTGGTTCGGCAGTGTGGCAGGATGACTTAGTGAACAAGTCAGGTGTTCCTAATCTTCAGATTGGCACTCTCTCTTTGACCTTAAATGACTTGTCTCCTGGCCTCATTTTACCATCCATTAATAAAATAGGGGTCATGAGGCTGGAAGTTATTTAATTAATATGATATAGTAGAAAAAAGACTAGATTGGATGTTAAGAAGATCTGGTCTCTACCACTCTAGCTGTGTGATCTTGGGCAAATCAATTCAATTTATTGATCCTCTGTTACTTTGTGTAAGAGATGGAAAAAATAAAGCCTGATTGCTGTTCTCAGAATGTTGTTGGGAGAATTAGATGATGTAAACTATATACTTAGATCATGATAAAGTAAACTACCTCTCACGTAAAAGTATGTAAATAAAACCGTTTATCTTCATAATTAAACAAATGTAAAAATAATTTATGATTTATATTTTTTTCATCTCCAATAAACACCCTGATTATGTAGGCATCCTTTAACTAAATGGAAATTCAGAAGCAGTTTCAACATCTAATTGAATAGTTTAATATTCCTTTTCTAACTCACACTTATGACACATCCTGATTTGGTGGTAATAAGGAGATAGGCTTTTTCAAAAAAAAACAAAGAGTAAGGAAAGAAATAAATATAACAATAAAGAGTTAAGTTAAAAAAACTGAAACAGACATTAGTATTTCCAGAATAGTAATAAGATTGGCACATTTTAAGAAAGCCACAAAATATGAATGATTTAGTATGGATCTATGAAAAGAGAAATACAATAAATGCTTCATTGAAGGTATTTTTAGCTGGAGAGGAGGATGGTTTCCTGCTCCACAAAGTGGAGGAAGCAGCCTGTGGTGATTCTAACATTATCCATATCTGAAGGTGGGAGCAAACTCAGAGGCTGATGACCGCAAGCTGACTGGGTCTGACAAGACGAATACCAGAAATGGGTATGGTATTTGCTTAGATTAAACTTAATGTGACCTGCATGTTGAAGATCTAGAGAAGGAAATGTGAGGAAACTACCTTAAAGGAGAATAGAAAACTATATCAAGAAATGGCTATTTCTGAAACTGTAAAATTTACCATTTAGCTTTAAAAACTCCATACTTATAAAGCACACAGATAGGCTGTCCTTCATATGCCTTGATATACAAACGCTACTAAGGGTCATTAGAGTGAATTCAATCAAAAGATGATCGAGAGATTGAATTTCTAGTTGTTAAGTAACATACCCAAGAATAATAAAGGAAATAAAAGAAATGGAAAGCAGAAAAATGTAAGAGGAAATGAAAATAATATTCTAAATAAGATGACCCATTTTCTTTCTATAAGTTCAACTGTTTATATCTCTATGTACTATTGTTTATATTTCACTTGATCTTAGCCATAAGACCAAGAAGCATATTGTTTATATTTATTTCTTGGTTCATTTCTTAAGAAACTAAAAATAATGTATAAAAGGAAATTTGAAAATAGCAAATAATGATAAAACTCATTCAACTTCTTTAGCAATTTCTCTTGTATAAATCTAGAAAAAAGTACTAGTATAAGAATAAAGTTTCACATTGGAGAACATCTGTGAAAGTGTATTATATAGATAAAAAATGTTTCAAAGTGATTTACTGATAAACATTTTATAATGTACACCATAAGAATTTATGTTTTAAATGTATGACTTTAGTATATGTGATTATAAGAAAATAGCATTGAAAATAAAATAATACTTACCTGGTAATATGTTTAAATAGTTTCTCTCAGCAGTCTTAGTTTTATCATCACTTCCTCCATTTTGGTTTCCAGAATCTATTCATAAGATAATGCAACATGAAAGAACATAACAACATATGAAAACACATCATTACTACGATATTCCCAAAATAAAACAGCAGCAGCAAAAACTTACTAAAGGCTTCTATGTGTCAGGCATTCTACTACATGCTTTAGATAGATGGTCTCATTTAATTCTTACAAAACCCTAGTAACCACAACTCTATGAAGTAACTACTATCATCATTTCATACATAAGGAAAAAGAGGCATAGATGGGTTAACTAACTTAAACAAGCACACAAAGATAAATGGCGGAAACAGATCTGAACTCACATACTCAGATTCTAAATCCTATCGTATTAAACCACATTAGACATGCCAATACCCTATTTTCCATCTGGGAGGTTCAGGGCACCAAGTTAACTACACGTAAAATAACTTCATCAGATAGTTGTGGTGTGGCCATCTTTATTTTTAGAATCTGAGTCACTGCTGTTGATTTAGCTTGTTCAGGACTACAAATAAATGGCTAGTAGCACCAGGAATTACTTTATATTCAGCCCATTCCTAAAATTTATGTCTTATCTAATACCATATACAATTAATTTCAGATATGTGAAACTGCTTCAAATGGAACATTTTTGTTCTGCTTTTTTTTTTACTTTTTTTTTTCTTTTTTTTTGAAGGCATCATATTTCTTAGAGGGGAATAAACATTGGTAAAGTAAGCATTATTTTTGAACACACATTATTATGGTTGAATACAAATTATTTTACATACATATATATTGTCAATAGAAGATATATTTGAATTTTATAAGAATTCTATCAGAACTCACAAATGGAAAATGAATACTAGCCTTCAAAGTGGCTACCTTTAAGAGGCTGTACATTTATTCCAGTTAAATTAAAAACTATTTTGGAATCCAGTTTGGAATGGCCTTCAGCATTAGAAAATCACATGAAAACTGTGAGACATTCAAATGAGTAAACTGCAAATAACAAAATATTATAGTTTCAAAAGTGATCTGAATAAAAGTAACAATATTTTTATCTAATATTTTTATTACTTGGATAAAGTGATTTATATGTCATGTCTTGTAAATGCATATATTTTATAAATCAGGAGACAGAGACAGGCACAGAGGGAAGGCTCTGTGTAGCTAGAATCTATATTTAATATAACATTCTGTTTCTAATACAGAGCCATGTAATTGATAGACTTTGAATAAATGTCTGATAATAGCACAGGTAACAAGGAATAATAAATGAGGACTCTAATTTCGTTGGTGTGTGATATGAGTAAATGGAATCCCTATTAAGTAAACAAGAGAGAACAGTACACAGTCCACTCCCCTCTCCATGTTTTAATGGTAATACTTCATTCAGTAATACTAAGAAGATGGTTGTTTTTATTTTTTATAAAAATGTGCATAAAAGCAGTTTTGACTCTTTATCGTGAACCATAGAAATATAAAGATGTTAATATAATAACCACAGTAAGAAAAATAATGGAATGTCTTGGAATAAACAGGTACTTATGTGTTAGGATGTGAAGCTGAAGAACAGATACATAGGTAGCACAGAAGACAGAGAAAGTATTTTCACAAATCTCTTTTGTAAGTATTAATACATGCAGATTCCTTTATGAAAGTTGTCTTTTATAACCCTACTTGCATCACTGACTCAAACCACAAAGTAGTTGCTTGAACAAAAACAAAATAAAACCATGATATACACACACTGCCTGAACCGTATGTGGTTTAAAAACTTCCTGTCATTTACTGCGTGCTTTCTATCTCTCATAAATATACTTAGAATCCTCCCCTCTCCCACACCTGTCATGATCTCAATTCAATCTTCATGCTTTTAAGTCACTACTAAGAATAATATTTAAATGTTCCTAATCACATCATTGCCAGTTTGAATGAGATGGAGGAAGACAGTAGAAGAATGAGAGAGCAAAATAGGATTTTCTGAACGGTCCTTTATTAGGATATATTTCTATATTGATTTTCTAATCTTAGCCTGGCTCTGTCATATATAACACTTATTGTCACAGTGGGAATATAAACTGGTGGAACCGCTATAGAGACCAATTGCTAATATTACCAAAATTATAAATGTATGTGCCCTTTAACCCAGAAATTTCTCTTTAGGAATCTCTTCTGTAGATATGCTTCCTTATTATAACACATATAGAATGATTCATATGCAAGGTTATTCATCATTTCTAGACATTACTATTTATAATAACAAAATATTACAAATAGATTAAATGTCTATCAGTAGGGGACTAATAATAGGATATCTGCAATAGACTACTATATAACAGCAAAAAAAGTATGAGGATAGCCTTTATGGACTGATATGAAATGATCTCCAAGATAAATTATTCAGTGAAAAAGGCAGAGTACAGAACAGTGTGTATAGAAAGCTGCCATTTGTGTAAAAAAGGGAAATAAATACACATAAACACATGCTTATATATAAACATCTGTCTGAAAAGTACATGTGAGATAGCACTGGCTGCCCCTGAAGAGGGAAACTGGATGGCTGGAGGACAGAGTTAGGAAAACTTTCACTGCTTGCTCTTTTGTACAATTTGAGTTGTGAATCTTGAGAATGTTTCACCTATTTAAGAAATGATTAAAAATACATGAAATATATATTTTTAAAAGTATATTCGATAGACAAAAAAAGTATAGTGAATGCTAATCAAGTTAAGACTAGATAGCAGCCACATTTTAGCTTCAGAAGAAAGGAAGAATTCTACAATTTACATGGGAGAGAGGAACAAAGATAACAAGCAAAGATATAATAATATCTGTCCACCACTACAAAACATCAAACATATGTACTATTATGTTTCCTTTTAAACACTGCAGTAGCAATAGATTTTTTTATTTTTAAAAAAAGCACTCAAAGTACCAGAAGCAGATTTAAAGGTCTGAGCAGCCCTAATTTAAAAATTTGTCATATTTTATTTCCTGGGTATCAATTTTTTATAAGAATCTTGAAAATCATCCAAAGAAAATGAAATTAAGCACAGAGTTCAAACTTCTAAAGATTTTAAATTTTGTCTTCAATTTCCTCCTTCCAACTTCTACCAATACAATTTTCCATATGATTTAATAATGACCCATATGCCATTTGAGTGATTAGAGACAGAATATACTAAAAGTAAATTTTTTTTAAATTTGAGTTTTACCCACCATGTGATTCTTTCAACTTACTCCTGCGCTGGGTCCTAGCATAAAGTACCACCTGTTGGACCACTTCTAGTTGCTCTTCAATTCGGGGAAAGTGGAAGTCAGTACATTCTTGGCAAACTGTGGCAAAATCTGAGGGGTCCAAAACATTTATAAACTTCTAAATGTAAAATATCAAATATTTAATATTTACTTATAGACAATGAGATCTGGTAGAAACAGAAAATAAAACTCACAAGTATGATTTCTTATACTTGGCCTTTCAATGAGTATACCTTACGTTACAGCACAGCAATTCTGTTTTGATCAGAAACTTAAACTATCAATCACTCAAAAGAGTAAATAATTAACAGACAAGGAGGCCAAGCACAGTGGTTCACGCCTGTAATCCTAGCACTCTGGGAGGCTGAGGAAGGCGGATTGCTTGAGGTCAGGAGTTTGAAACCAGCCTGAGCAAGAGCAAGACCCCATCTCTACTATAAATAGAAAGAAATTAATTGGCCAACTAATATATATAGAAAAAATTAGCCAGGCATGGTGGCGCATGCCTGTAGTCCCAGCTACTCAGGAGGCTGAGGCAGTAGGATTGCTTGAGCCCAGGAGGTTAAGGTTGCTGTGAGGTAGGCTGACACCACGGCACTCACTCTAGCCTGGGCAACAAAGCAAGACTCTGTCTCAAAAAATAAATAAATAAATAAATAAAAAAAACAGACAAGGAAATGTTAGTATAATTTCAGGTCTTCTTTAAATAATATATACTTTGGTCATAATCCATGCGTAATTGTGCTACAAAATACAAGAAGTTTCTTATATTTATGAGGGGAATAAATTCTAGTCAAGGTTCTTTCAAAAACTGCTATATATTTCAGTACTTTTTATATATTCAAGAATTCAGAAATAATCATAAAAAGTGATTTGTACTGCGAAGAAAGATAGAATTTTACCAGTACATTTAGGAGGTAGGTTATTTAAAAAGAAAAAACAAAAGGCAAATGGATGGACTAAAATTCACTAAGCCAGGATCTACTTCTAAATTGAAAAATACATTATATCTTCATTGAAATAGGATCCTATAGAAGCATTATTTATGGTATAATAGCATTTTAAGAAAAAGTTAGTATGAAGTACTATACCAATGCTGAACATTGAAATAAATCTAAAGTAGCTATGGCTGGGTATATTTGTTATTGGTCTACTTGAATACTAGGGATTAAATTTTTTTTCAGGTTTTCCATAATTGCCTTCTTTGTAAGAATGGTATTACAAGGAGAAATTTAACCACTAAATGTGTATGATATTAACTTACCTCTTTTAATACCACTATATGAATTTATTCGATTGTCTACTAGTAACACCAGGCCACAGAGAGACGTAGAATAAAGTGATAGTGCTGTTTGGAGCCGATGGAGTTTCACACCACTTCTATGATTTCTTTTATGCTTACAGAAGTCTAGCATATCTGCTCTCAGCAACCTCAAATTATGCATGGTCTTCAACTGGGCTCCTGGGGGGTGGGTAGGCAACAGTCCCAGAAAGATAGTTAAACAGCTGCACAAATCCAGTATAACAGCATGGAAATATCTATGGCAAGAATCCAGATAAATCTGTGCTATAAAAAATAATTAAAAATGGGCCTTACAACTATACATTTTAATAACTATTATAATTTAATCTTTAATATGCAAAACATAAGCTAAGCAGAAAACTTATAGCCAACATACTATAGGATTTCTCAGAGCAGGACATAATTTGGAATTAAAAATAACATGGCTACACTCTACTCACATATCAGGAATTTTTCCCTTACACCATTAAAAACGTTTCCAAAGTTACAAGAAATTATAACTGTAAAAAATTAATACACTTACCTAAGTGAATGGTAAAACTTTCTTCTAACTTTCTCTGTTCCTCATATATCCTTCCAATTGCTTCTACAGATTCTCTGAACTGACTTGGCTGAACTTTAATTTCTTCACTGAAATTAATAAAATTATTGACTTATTTGTCTGTCATATTGTCTGTCAAAAACTTTTCTTAAGTAATGCAAGCTTTATAACAAAATGAGAGAAAACTGAACAGCTGAGAGTAGTGCATAATTTATTACTAAAATAATCCTTAATACACGGTGATAACTATGCCATAAGCACCAACAGGTTCTACAATTCCCTCTTGTTCTTTCATTTCCTCACAGTAAGTAATGCAGATTATTCTTTTCATTCATTACAATATCGATTAATGTATTAGCATTTAATACTTCTTAGTGCCCTAAGGGACTGATTAAATGAAGTGATTAACTTATTACTTTAAAAATAACTATATTTTAAAATATATAATGCATCCTCTACCAAGGCTAACTCTAGGCACAATTAGAAAATAGGTGAAGTGATAGCAATGATAATTAAAAGTTAAAAAGTCAAATAAAATTAATAATTTTTAAAATGATGAAGTTCATTATGATGTATATATATCCTCTTTTTTTTTTACCTTTTTTTTTTTTTTACCTCCAACATTCTCCTCCCACTAAACAACCTCTCTTTGCTCTGTTCTTATTTCTTGAAAATGTGTCCGCAGAGGACTGATAACTGTAAATCCATTCAATTCAAATCTCACGGTAAACTGAAGATGATACAAATCTACAACAATCATCCACTTCACGGACTAAATTTTGCAGGTTAATCCCAACAGCCTCATTAGTCTTAATGACTGAGTTCATTAGTAAATGTGGTAAATTTAAACTTACAAATAAATTTATATTAATAAAAATCCTCATCTTAGGATATAGAAAACTGTCAGAGAACACTGTCCCCAATAATAAAAGCCAGATAATCTATTAAATCTCTGTTGGAGTCCAACAGAGACTTGAGGTAACAAAGTAACTAAATAAACTGTATTCCAAAGTGTGACACACCCTTCCAAGGGGCGACAGGACACACAAAAAGTTTCAAATTTAGTAGAGCATGGCTGAAATAGGTTGCTGTCATACAAAGGGGTAAAAAATCAGCTAAAATTTTAACAGATTCTTAAAGGCCATGTGTGGGCTAGCATATCAATTTAAAATAGTTAGGAACCACAGGCACATGCACTTGCTAACTCTTTTCCATTGGTCTCTACCAGGTATTTCCAAGAAAAGACTGGGACAGGAGACAAGAGAGCCCTCTGGAGGGCATGGGTAGAAATGCTGGGAATGCCACATACCCAAGGCCCATATACACGTGGCTTACTCAAGACTGGAGCAGGACAAAGACAAAAGAGCTGGACAACAGTTAGACAAAGTGACCTTCCCCTAGCCCCCAAATATGAGCCTAGCACAAAGTAACAAGCAACAATAGTTTGTTGCTGGAAAGTAGAGTAGCATCATAGAGAAAGATTCCATTCTGTGGCATAGGTATGCAAAAAAACTTAGGATGAAGCAGAGTGACACAAAAAAACACTCTAGAACCCAAGTGCCACAAAGTAGTATCAGCCTACTATTTTAGAAAATGAAGCCTGTGGTGTACTGAAGGCACTGATAGATGTAATAAAAATCAAACTTAGCTTGATTACTAATAGGATTTGCACAACCTTCATATTAATGGCCCATTCATTTCTGGACATAAATACTATTTATTTCAGTCTCATCTTTTTTAATATCCATAATATCCAGCATTCAGTTAAAAAGAAGAAGAAGAAGGAAGAAGAAGGAAGAAAGAAGAAATACAAGAGATACCCAGAAAAGCAAAAAAAACAAAAATAAACCCCCGAAAAATCCCAACCTACTGTCAAGAGATAAAGCAATCAATAGAAACAGATTTGGAGATGACTCAGATATTGGGACTAAAAGTAGGGGATTTTCAAATAACTATGACCAATATCTTAAAAGATCTAGTGGGAAAGGTGGACAACACACAAGGACAGACAGAGATTTCAGTAAAGAGGGAAAACAAATGGAAATACAAGAAATCAAAACATATCAGATTAATGATCAAAGATCAACTCATTTTACAATGCCATCATTACCCTGATACCAAAACCAAATGAAAGGACCTCATTGCACAATGGTAGTGTGTCTGACTCCAAAACCAAATGAAGATACTATAAGAAAAAAACCTACAGATCAATATACATATACACATATCAATGGTGGTGGGTATGTCACATATACACATGTGAAATAACATATCGTGTAAAACCTAAAGCTATGAAACTTTGAGAAGAAAACATAGGAGAAAATCTTTGTGATTATGAATTAGGTAAAGATATCTTAGATAAGATAGAAAGCACTTAAAAATTGATAAACTGGAAGAACACAGAGGGTTTTTAGGGTAGTAAAACTACTCTGAATGCTACAACAATGTTAGATTCATGTCACTGCACATTTGTCCAAACCCATTGAATATACAATGGTAAGAGTCAACTCTAATGTAAACTATGGACCTTGGATGATTATAATGTGCCAATGTAGGTTCTCAATTATAACAAATGTACCACCTTGCTGGGGGATGTTGATAATTGGGGAGTCTCTGCACGTGTGGGTCAGGTGGTAAATCTTGGTACCTTCCTCTCAATTTGCTGTTAACCTAAAACTACTCTGAAAAAACAGTCTTTGATAAGAAAAACTGATAAACTGCACTTAATTAAAATGAAAAGCTTTGCTCTTTGAATGACACTAATTAAAAAAAGGAAAAGACAAGTCACAGAGTGGGAGAAAACATTTGTAAAACAATATCTGATGACAGACTTTTATCCAGAATATATAAAGAACTCTCACAACTGGAGACAAAGGAGAGATATGGATGGAAAACCAGCCCACAAAAAAGTGTTCGACATAATTAGTCATCAGAGAAATTACAAAGTAAAACTATAATGAGAGACCACTACAAAACCTACCAGAATGGTTAAATAGCAATACCAAGTGCTGATAAAAACATGGAGCATTGGGAACCCTCATACACCAGTAGTGGGAATGCAAAATTGTACAGCCATTTTGGAAAATAGTCCATCAGTTTCTTGTGAAGTTAAATGAACACTTACCATATGACCCAGCAATCCCACTCCTAAAGTATGGGGATTACATATTTATGCAAGAAAAATAAAAACATGTCTACATAAAGAGCTGTACATGAATGTTCATAGCAGTTTTATTTATAGTTGCCCAAATTTGGAACTACTTCAAATGTCCATCACCAAGTAAATGGATAAACATATAGATAACAGAATACTACTCAGTAATAAAAAGGAAAGAACCACTGATACATGGAACTACATGAATGAATCTCAAAAGTTTTAGGCCAAGTGAAAGAAGCAAGATACAAACTGCTACATACAGTTTGATTCCATTTACATAACATTTTGAAAAAGTCAAAACCACAGTGACAGAAATCACACAGGGTGACGGGGGCTGGCTAAGGGGAAATGGGATTAACTAGGAAGGTATGAAAGGGAAATGCTATATCTTGACAGCAGTGATGATTTTATGAATATGTTTATCAAAATTCATCAAACTGTACACCTAAAACAGATGTATTTTACTTTATGTAATTTATCCCTCAATAGATCTGACTTTTTAAAAAAGTATAAATAAATAAATATAAGTAAAATACCATTTTTATCAATCTCATATAGGGGTTCCATATAAAGTTATGTTGAAAACAGGTTTCCACTGCCCAAAGAAACATCTATAAAAAGGAAAGCAAACTAACAAAGTCACAATGAAAACATTCTTTCCTAGGAATATTTGGTTTTTAAAAGCACAGCAACTAGAGGCCAATATTTATAGAATGGAAATAATTCTATAGATTGAAATTCTGAAACTACAGCAGCAAAATGAGGGATAACTTTCACAGCAATGGGCTTTTTCAGCTTCCTTCTCAGTTTTAACTTTTTTGACTATAAGATACAATACATACTTTACATTTTGGCTCAAAATACACATTCATTTATAGAAGTCTTCATGCATGATACACTCTGTTATTTTCTCCCCATTCTATTCTATCCCACTGTTGTTTTTAAAAGATTGGTTGTTCTGTATTTCTGTTTACGTTAAGGGGAAAAAATGTAAAAAAAAATATATAAAAAGAAAATAAAAAAGGTTGGTTGGAAAGTAAAGGATCTAGAATGGTCCCTAGCAGACTGTAACTAACAATTTGGGGAAAACAGTAAGGCAAATAAAAGATTATACTATTTAGATATCAGGTAGAAAGTGTAATGATAATCCATCCATCTGTCCGTCCACCCATCCTGTAAATATTTGCTGAGCATCTCTCATGTGCCAATGTCAAGAGCTAAACACTTAACAAGGAACTGGGTATGTAACATAAAAAAAAAAAATAGACATAAGACTGACATTAAAATGCTATTTTAAAATATTTACAGTAATAGTATATACTAGCATAATCTAGAAATAGGATTATTATACTGTACTCAGTATATTTCCAATTGAATATACTTTAGGATTTAAAAGAAGAGAAAAATTCTCAAACATATTCATACACAGCAAGGACATTACAGGGGCACAGTCAGGCTCTAAGGCAATATGCCAAACACAATGTATTTAGGCTGTGAGGTGGCATACAAATTATGAATTATGAAAAATCCTCCATACTACTGATGTACCTTGTACATGCTTATATTATCACATGTATTACTCTACACAATATTATTTTGTTTACACATTGGTCTCTCTGAATATAAGCTGCAATGAATTTTTACATGAATAAGAACAACACATGGTTAATACCTGAGGGAACTGTTGTTGGGGTTTTTTAGGTCTTGATGAAGTTTTATCACCCATTCCTGATACTCTTGCTTTTGGATGGCAGTTGATTGTTTTAATTCATTCGACCATTTATTCTCCAAGTCCTAAGAGAGATAGTGAGTCAGCTGGTTAAACTTATTACAAAAAAATAAAAATAAATAAGTAAAACAAAATGCAACCACATAACCAAGAGTCATTGTATATAACTTACTTGCTGGGATTCAAAATGCTGAGCAGCCAGTGAATTTACATCTTGATCTGTCAGTGATTTTCCCAATTCTTGCATCACTTTATCCATTTCAACACCTTGTCTAAAACATAAATAAGCAAATCAGATATATTCATCAAACTTTCAAGGTATATGACCCTTCAGATTCACTGAACCATTAAATTAGTCAAAAATCTAAGTTACTTTTCAATCATCATAGCTAACATTTAAAAGCCTGGACTCCTTTTCACCTGCAAATTTCCTCAAAGAAGATACTCTACAATTCCAGCTTACATATATTTTCTATTTGTATAGAAACTGAAGTGACTTCAACCTCTGAAAGTTAGTTATATCCAGAAGCTGCCAGTTAGATTCTAAGAGTCAAATTATTATTGACAAGTCACAAAATTACCTTTACAGAAAAATGTAAAATACAGTCTGAAGATGTTATAGTCTTCTTATCTTCTTCATTTATCCAAAGAAATAATGTGCAGAAATTAAAAATGGTTTTCCCTACAGGAAAAGCTAATCAATGATGTTCTAGAAGAACAGATAATGGTGATTTAGGGGGAACAAGAGGCTGTGACTTAAACAACATGAGGGAAGCTTCTGTAGTGCTGGAAATACTCTATTTATTGATCTGGGTGATGGTTATATAGGTGTGCTTACTTTGTTAAAAAAAACAAAACACCCACAGTTTGTTGGCTTTTCTGTATGTATATTTTCATTAATAAGTTGATTTAAACATTTCAAATTAAAAATTATCTTCTAATACAAATGTGTGCAAAAAGTTTGTTCTAAAATATATTTCAAACAAACTGGGAAAGACCAAAACATAGACATAAACTAAAAGAATTTCATTATCATTCCAGTTAAGTAAATTGCTCTTAAAAGTGAATTTATACTTATTTGTAACAACTGATTAATATAATTCTATATATGATCAACAAATCTCACTCATACAAGGTATACATATATACATTTTTATACATACCTTCTGGTATTAAATATTCAATATCATTTAATCCCCACTTAATTCTAACACAGGTAGCCCCATTAACTTTTTAATAACTACTATAGGTCAGGTGACTTGTGCTTACAAGAATTTTATTTAGAAACAGAAATAACTGCTAAATATTTATAAATACAGATATAAAATATATTAATATTTTATATTACACATGTTCCCCCTAGTGGACAAAAAGTATCATTACCATTTTTAAAAAAATATCTAGAATCTGGTTTGCTAAAAAAAGCAAATTTCTTGAGAAGAAAAAAAGACAAATAATGATTCAACAAATAAAATTTTATGAACATTTATTTCACTCTAAATGTGTCCAAAATACAAGTAACTAATAATACAGCTAATGATACAACACAGATTCTCTATGATTAAGATTGAAGGAAATTTTATTATATTTCAGACAAAATACTAAATATAGACTGGCTCAGTATGTCAGGTGTGACAACTCTGACAATTTTAATAGTACCTTGAAGACACTTAAACAAACAAGATCATTACAACTTTAGTATTAATGCTGTGCTGAGAAACTGTCTTTTAAAGCTATAAAATGGCATGAAAATGAAAGGAGGAATAAGAAAATGTGTCACATCTGCTCATGGATTGGATGAATAAATTAAGCATCAAAATTTTGGGTGAACTTCCACACAGTAAATTTGAACTTACCTTAAGTCATACTGTTTAGCTTTGCAATAAATATTACCTACCAGAGGAATACAGCTTATTTTTCTTTTTCAAGCTAATAGTTTGGACATATGAAAAATAATCTATAACACTGTTTTTAAAGTAGAAGAATTCAAATATTATTTATATGCTTAGAAAGAAAAAAACGCAAGGCTCCTTCAAGAAATTTGACCAAAGAACATTTCAAACAATTAAATAAACCAAAACAAACCCCTACTAAAAAACTATTCCATGATAGAAAGAAAAAAAGTATAAAGTACCAGTAAATGCAGATAATTAGTAAGTTAATTAAGCTTCCAAAAAGGTGAAGAGCCATGTGGAACAGGAATCTTCTTCTGATTTAGGAAAACAAACAAACAAAAAACCAAAACAAAACAAAACCCAATTATAAGGTATTGGTGTCCAGATATGGAGTTTTCTGGGAGGTATAGTGAGCAGGCAGCAATGTATGCTGCAATATAGAGTAGTTCAACAGCTGAATGAAAGTATACGTAGCTAAGATGCGAATTTATCAATATATCGAAATAGGCAGAATAAGTGTAGTCTCAGAAAACCTGAGAGCTAAGAACAGATTCAGAATGAATTGAAGGTTATATCTTTTGAAGGACTAGTAGAAAAAAATAAAAAAATAAAGTTCAACAGAAAGTAATTAATTAATATTAGGTAATCATATTTCTACATATTTAAAATCTAGTTCTGTGTTGTTTTCTTCTTTTTAGAAAACATTCACAATTTTATTGGCTACATAATAAAGAACTAGAAAAAAATCAAATATTTGTCTTCCCCAGGAACATAAGCTTCAACTATTAATATTTACCTGGTAGCAACTACCCATTCTGCTGATATACCATATAGAAAGGAATAAACTTCCTCAATACAGTTGACAAACAAACTCAAACCTATAAAGAGTGACAAAGGTCTCAAAACATCATGTTCTTTTTGATACAGAAACTGTTCTAATATTTTATAAGATATAAGAATAAATGGTCCAGAGGAATAGAATTGTTATGAAAACTTCCAATCTATGCAATATAATAAAGATGCCAGTTTGGGACACAGAAGAGAGTATACCCCCAGGAACAATTATTAAATCCATTTGTTTATTTATTTTATTTTAAATTTTCTTAACTATGACAACCCTCAAAAGAAAAGGTTATTCTCATCTTAACTACTCTTAATGTTTTCTAATGAGAAGCTAATGAGGAGGAGCAAACCAGAACATTATTTTAAATGTGCTCCTTTGGGACTATTAAATCAGTCATAAAAAATAAATGTGATCTGGTCCTATTATACTTTCACAAAGAAATTTTATATCAGCAATATTAAAAAAAATTATCTTAATGGTGTATATACCTAAAGTCTTAAATAAATGTTTTAAAGGTAATAAATGTTATTAGATTCTGCTAAATTAAAATGAATTATTTAGAAGGAAGAGTGTATCCTGCATTCATATCATGATTTACAGAATTATGAGGAAGCAGTGTGGAAAGCCATTTATTATTTTAAAATGAATAATGCTAGAAGTTTTTTACTTACTCTGAAGAAAAAATAAATCATAAAAGCATTGTTTGTATATTGTGTTAAATAACCTATACACAGTGAATTCAAATCTAATTAAAATTTCTAAGAATAATACTAGTGTTATTATTTTTTCCTAATGGACATAAGCTTACAAAATGAACTGAAAGAGACCATGGACTTAGAACGGGGCAATAAAGAGGTTCTGAATAGGGAGAAGTATGGTATAATGATTAATAGCTTTAGATTTCAAATTCCAGCTTGCCCTTGGACAAGTTACTTAACTTATTTAAGCAGAAGTTTCCTCATCTATAAAATGGAGATAATAATAGTAGGGTTGCTGTAAAGATCAAATGAGATTGTATACCCAAAGCACTTTGTACAGTGCCAGAAACAAAGGAAACCTTCAACAGAGGTAGTCTATTCCTCTTATTAGAAATAAGAATATATAAGGACATCATTTATTTAGGCAAATCACTTGAGAAATTCTATAAACCTATGAGGATCCTCCTAGTTGAAGTTACATATTTAAACATACAAGAAAATTAATTTCTATCATTTAAGAATTTTTTCCTAGTTTATCCTTTAATTTTATAAAAAATAAACGCAGGTCTGCAGGTCACTATATTTGATGATGTAACATTTAATTATGATAATACAAAAAATTTGAAATACCTCTCTCGTAATTTTTTCAGTTCCACATCTCTTTCACCGATCAGTTCTGAGATGCTAACAAAGTAATTATGTTCTAAATTAAGGAGCGTTTCAGAGGCAGGGGAATGGATTAGGTCATGGTACACATCTGCAAAATCTTCATCCCAGCTGGGTTCTTCAGGCCTTGCATGCTCTAATGTGGTCTACGAGACGAACACATAGACATTCTTAAATCATAACATAGTGTTTTTATTTAACACACTACTAGGAAAGTATGTATATTACCATTCCAATTTTTGTACAACAGACAACAACAGAAAGACCTTCTATTTATATATGTGTGTAGATGTATATATGTGTGTGTATGTGTATGTTATATAGGATTGTCTGAATATAGAAAAAATATGAAGAGATATAAACTAAGTTGTTAATATGAGTTACCTGGGGGCAGGGACAAAAGGGCTACTAATGTGGAGGAAGGGATAGAAGTGTTCACAATAATAAAAAGATATGTTATGATCCCACTTCTGTGAAATAACACACACACACACACACACAAAGGGATGATCACCAAAAAGCTATGGTGGCTATTTCAGGATGGTGGGATTTTTGATGACCTTTACTTTCTTTATATTCTAACATACTGCATGATAAAATAATTTGCATACATTAATTATATAATCATCAAAACTTTTCATTAATAAAAATATCTCACTAAAAAAAGTCACATAGGTTATATATTTAGAAAATGTGGTTATCTATGTGGTTACCTGTACAGTGATGCAATGATCTTGAAAATTCAGTTCATGCATATCTGTATCAAGATTACATGTATATATTCTTATTTTGACCTTTTCTCGTGTTATACTATTTTTTAAAATATATACATGCTCTTCAGTATATGAAAATGGTAGCTATCAAAATGACAAAGGGACTGGGAAAACACTGATAGACAAGAAAAGCAGTAACACAGAGAGAGCCAAAATGAGGATCCCCTCAACACACACAGGGTACATTCAGGGAGGAACAGATGCTCATTCCAGGGACAACCACCTCAACACATCAGATAGACACAGTACTTTTACAAGTGAGGAAACATGTTGAAAAGTCCTTTGTCAAAGGTCATATAATTAATGGCAAAAAGTGGAAATAAAACAAAGAATTTGATTTTTCCATTATTGATCTTCACAAACATACCTGTAAAAAAAAGAACTCTCTAAATTCTTCCCTTTTCTTACCAATGAAAATATTACAAATTGTAATCTATGCTATAACTTAGAGTAATAAGTTACATTAAAACAAATGAATATACCACAGAAACAGGTATCTTGAACTTGGCCAATCAACAGGTAAACTTTTCCACTTTTTCTCTTTCACATATACATCAATCAGTTGCCACATCAAGGAGAAAGGAGTTTAAGATCAGCTAGATCTAGGACTAGGATTTCATCTACTCTATGTCTCTGAAACCCAAAAAAGCAGTTTGATAACTTCTCTGCATCTTTAGACCTGGCACTGCTCTAGGAATTATAACCAGCCCATGTGACTAGAAAACCAGCCCATTTTAACCTCTGTTTAAAATTCACTTCAGTCTCAGGCTGAAATTTTGTGGGAAGGAGCTAGTACAAGATCAGAGGGATCTGCTTGGCCACACATAACACCAGACATTTGGTAACTCCATTAGCCACATCATTTAACTGCAATAATTTGCAGCATCAATTTTAAACTCAGGTGAGGGCAAGCCTTATGAATAGGGAGAAGCTACCTGTATGAGAAGCACTAAACAGAGTGCTTGATCTAACTCCCATCATTCCTGCAGGAGAGATGCTACTGGAAGGGGAACTGTGACAGCTCAGAGGGACGGGCCCTGGAGGAAGGGCCTGCAAAGAAGTGAAAACTATTCAATGTTCACTTCCATCTTTAGGCATAAAGCCTCCCTTCTTGAGGTTCAAACCATTCAGCCTCTTATCTTTCATGGCCATCTTTAACAACCTACCTGGCTGTCATTTACCCTCATTCCTTTAAAGCTTTGGCACCAAGTTTATCCCTAATTCCACATCTTTATTAAGTTCACCACTCCACCTCAGCCACCCATTCAGTATCCACACCAGGAACAGTGCAACACTTTAAACATTCTAGGCTCTGACTATAACCTCCAACCAAGATTTCTCACTTCATATCTTCCATGTAATTGATTCTTTAACCTCATCAGTATCACCACTCCATAAACTCTTCTACTTTCTCATTTTTTATGAGCTATCAGCTGCCACCTAGCTTAACTTCCTCCCTATATAGCTTACATTCCATTGTCCAGGATTCAAACACTGTCTTGTCAACATCCTCAACTCCCTTGACTAATGTTCTTTCTCTTACCCACTTAACAAAACCCTAACCTTATTCTTTTTCTCTATGTCTGCAATCAGGCTGTAGAAAGCTGCAGCATAAAAATCACGGAACTCCTAAGTTTATGGGGGCAGACTGGTACCATCAGTCTGGTGCTTCTGTGATGCCTGACAATTCTATAATTCCCTGCTCAGTTCTCATCTTAAACATCCAACTATTTTATTACCCCTACCACATCTAAATAAAAGACCTGTCTTTCCTATTTCTCAGATAAATTTGAAGCAATCAGAACAGAATATTCTTAATTTCCAGCTACTAGTAAAATTTTCTGAATTTATAACTGTCTGTTTCCCTTCTGCCACAATGGAAGAAGTATCTCTCTTCCCTGTTAAGATTAATTCTCCATTTGAGCTCTGGATTCTATTCCTTCTAGTCCTCAACTCTACCATCTACCCTCTTAAAAAAAATAAGCAAAAAACCCTCTGACCCTGTGTTTCCATTTAGCAAGTGCCCTATCTTTCTCCTCTATATAATCAAACTTCTTAAGTTATTTATATTCACTCTTCTTACTTCCACACTCCCACACATTCTTAAAGTCAATGAAATCTCGTTTTCATCACCACCAATCCACTAAAACTGATCTTGCCATATTACTTGATAAACCCAATGGATATTTTTGAATATTTTCTTTTCATTTTATACTTCACAGCATCTTGGCATTCTATCACTGATGGTGTTACTCTTTCTTAGTAAATAAAATATTAATATGTGTTACAATTAATGGCATCTTAGATTTTACAAAACAGGGCATATTATTTAAACAGAAAAATGATAATGTTATGTAACTATACAACAACAATGAAGATAAGTGAGAGGACAAAAGTAAACCCAAGTTTTAAATGAGCGACTACTGCTGGTTTAGGGTTGACAGATAAAATACAGGACACTTAGTTAAATTAGAATTTCAGATAAATAGCAAATATATTTTTAATATAAATACATTCCATGTAATATGTTGGACATACTTATGTTAAAAAATTATTCATTTATCTGAAATCCTAACTGGGTATCCTATGTTTTTAATTACTAAATCTAGTGACCCTATTATGGTTAAATATACAAAAGTACCCACTCATTTTACAAAGGTATTACATAATTAGAACTTTATCTTATGTGCTCACCCTGATATAGGAAGGAAGCATAGAAGCAGCAACATACATTGATATGTAGAGAAAAAAGGATTGTATAACTGTTTCAATATTACCATAGAAATTTAAAAATCCTCATAAAAGTCTAGAATATCCTTGAAATTTACAATCTGACCTATTTTCTTACCTCAGCATAAGCTTTGGCCCATGTACTTGCTAATTGATGTAGATCTACTTCACCTGATTTCACAGCTTCCAGGGATGCCTCAGCATCTCTATCATAATCTTGGAGGGATTCTTCTTCTATAAACTGGCTCAGAGCTTCTTTTAAATCTGTAACGACAGACAAAAAATGCCATTATCAGCAAACTCCAGACATAAATAGGAAACATTTTACCTGGTTACACATTCCAATGTGAAATTTTTTTTTTCTTTTTTGAGACAGGGTCTTGCTTTGTTGCCCAGGCTAGAGTGAGTGCCGTGGTGTCAGCCTAGCTCACAGCAACCTCAAACTCCTGGCCTCAAGCAATCCTACTGCCTCAGCCTCCTGAGTAGCTGGGACTACAGGCATGTGCCACCATGCCCGGCTAATTTTCTCTCTATATATTAGTTGGCCAATTAATTTCTTTCTATTTATAGTAGAGGTGGGGTCTTGTTCTTGCTCAGGCTGGTTTCAAACTCCTGACCTCGAGTGATCCACATGCCTCGGCCTCCCAGGGTGCCAGGATTACAGGTGTGAGCCACCACGCCCAGCCTTCAATGTGAAATTTTATTTTACCAAGCTTATACCCTTAATAGAATCTCCAACTAAAATAAAACCAGATTAGGGAACCATTTAACTAATTTACAATAATTTTTCTTTACTATTACAGATAACTGCATGGAGGTAAAAATTCTTAACTCTTATGTATAACCTTGATACTAATGAAATAATATTACTTTCTTAAGCCTGATACCTCAGTTTGAAGCTAAGAAGTAGGTAAAGGACATAAAGAAAAATCTACAGATTTTGAGAGTCTGAACATTACTGTATTTAAATAAAAAAGAATTTTCTATATAACTTTAAAGGGTACATTGTTACATCCTTTGAATTTGGAAGAGAAGTTGAGTGACTAGCATATTAAAACGGACTTAACTCAAATGACCTATGATTTCAATTTCAGAGACACCAATTAGATACCGATACAATGGAAATAGCACTGGGTGGGAAGTCAGGACATCTGTGTTCCGTCTTTGGTTCTGTCACTATGTTTGTCACTTTAGACAGTGGTTCACAATCTGGAATGTGCATCAGAATCCCCTGAAGGCCTTGCTGAAACAGATTGAACAGACTGCTGCCTGTCACCCCATGTTTCTGATTCAGCAAGAATTGGATGGGGCCTGAGAATTTTCATTTATAACAAGTTCCCAGGTGATGTTGTTGCTGCTGATAAGGGACCATATTTTGAGAACTACTGCCTTAAGTAAATAATTTAACTTCTTTATGCCCCAGTTTCCTTGTTTGTATGATATCATTATGCTATAAAGTTTCTAGGTTCCCTTCTAATTACAACCTTCTATGATCTAACATACTCTCAATTTTAAGTTTTTTCCTATTCTGTGAGATACAACATAGACCTTTCAAAATGGTTAAATACATATCACTTTATGGAATTAATTTAGGTAAGCAAAGATTATTCAAAGATTAGTACTCCTATTCTATGTCATCTCAGGGATTGATGACTAGAGAATTAAAAGAGCAACCAATTTAGCAATATAATTCCATAATACCATAATTAGTGATGGCTGAAATGCCTTTTGAACCCAACCCAACTAAATTCAAAGGTTAAGAGTTCTAATCCAGACTTTTTAACTAAGTTTTCATTATAAAATCTAATTTTTATGCTATTGCTTTATAAACAGGGTTATAGGAAAAACCAATAAAACAGAAGTCTGGGGAATCTTTTATTCTTGGAAGCAGTTAAACAATCCATATTTTATGGCTGTTTCCAGTGCCTCTTAGGTTTATGCTTTCTAATTAAAAACTTCTAAAAATAGAGACTATAGGAAAATAATAAAGTGGTATTAATAAAAAAAATCAGTCCTCACCATTTTCTATAAAGCACGGTAAACTGTGCAGCAGCATCAGGCGTCCATGCAAATGACTGGCATTCTCTTGAACAGGAAATTGGAGTGGCATCCTCAGTTCTAAACACTGACTTCCTACTTTGAATTTATACACAAATTCCCTCTCTCTGTTGCAGAATCTTTCTCTGTTTTTCTTCATACTCCTTGACGGGATTTCTACAAAACTAACAGAAAGAGCAATAGGTTCTAAGTCCATTAAAAAACAAGATTTTTTGTTATTGCTGTACCACTTCTAAGAAAATGTTCCACCACACAGAGATTTTATTTGTGTGACTCTGAGACAGTTATTCTAGTTTTTTTCCAAGTGTTTATCCCTGTATTTTCATCTTCATGATGAAAAAAAGTTGTTTCTTTTTTTTTTTTTAATGAAAATACTATTTCTTTTAAACTTCATTTAAGAAAAAAAAATTACACTCTTAAAGTACTTGTATTCCCAGGCAGGGTTCTCGATAATAGGACAGGAACATGGAAAAGAGAGCAAAGAGGATGCTTAGGAAGAGAAGCATAGATGGGCAGATACAGAAATTATGAAATAGTAGGTGAAAACAAAGTCGAAGAAGAGATCAGGGACAAAGAAATGATCTTGGAGATCTTAGAGGTGTGATCATGAGATCTGTTTGGGGAGGGTGGTTAAGAAAGTGGTAGAAAGATTTCCATGTGGGAAGAAAATATACAGAAAATAAACAGTACAGAATGATCCCCACAAGGCAAACTGAACACAATACGGAAAGAAGAAAATCTAGTTAAAGGGAATGAGAATCAAGATCAACTAAAGATTTATTTATTCACCATTTTCCCCCATCACATCAGTTCTCACATTATTCTCTACACTGAAGTCACAGTAATCTCTCTTTAAAAAAGCAATATGTTTATCTAATCATGTTGGTTATCTGCTTAAAACCTATGACATTTTGTTGTTCTCAGTATAAAATGCAAACTCCATAACCCAGTTGACAATGACCCTGCTTATATCTCCAGACTCTCGTTTTCAGCAACTGCACCCCTTCTTCCCAACACATCAATTTTATTTTCCAGCCATACTGAACTTCTGTCAATACCAAACCTCTCTTTCCACTCCCAACCCTTTTGAACACCTTTTCCTTTGCCTAGAGCACTCTTACTGGTTTTAATTTCCTTGGATAACAACTACTCATTCTTCAGGTCTCAGTTTAGATAGCCCCCAGGAAAAATTTTCTAACTCCCTAAAACTGAATTGGTTCCCCAGTACTTATCTGAATCATGGCACCTATTATACTCTATTTTTTACTCTCATTAAAAAAACAGTCTACTTGAAGTGGGAGGAATTCTGTCTTGTAGTATTCCATGTGCCAGGCAGGGAACATAATGGCAACAGCTAATGAATATTTGTTGAATTGTATGGTGTTTGTATTTTATGGTGCTCACTGGTAAAATAAAGAAGAGAACAAGCAATTATTCATACGGTTCTTTAAAAAGAGGTCACCTACAATATAATAACTCAGACAAAGAAATTTTTGAGGAAGGGGAAAGGCTGATGAGTTGAATTATCCAGATTATATTTTCAAATTTGCATGTAGGCTTTACAGAAAAATGTTAATCTATTTATTATACCATAATGCAAAGAGATAGAGTACTTACATTTTACTCACGGAATTAATTGAATAACACTTATTAAATGTAAAGCAATGGACATTTGCACAACTCTAAAAAACCACCGATTCCATGTAGGAAATATCTATTCTATGATGCAGAAATTCGACTCCTAAGTATATATTCAAATATGCGCACACACACACATATGCATATGTTTACTAAAATACACATAGAAGGATGGTCATAGAAGGCAGACCCAACAGCTCTGGTTTCAAACATTCGGCTCAACATTTAGACTTGTGTTTCAATAAATTGATATTTTCAAGTTCCTTTTCCCCCTACTCGGTTTTTTTTGTTTGTTTGTTTTGTTTTCGTTTTTGTTTTTGCTAATGATCTATTCTGAAGACTTGCCTCAGCTTTGGCAACCGTGAAATCAAAGGTTTCCCCGTACAAAAAACGGGATTAGAGGAGGGTTGGAACGAACACACACAGCCGCAGAGCGGAGGCTCCGAGGCTCACATTAGGAACAAGGAAGGCAGCCTCCTGGGCTGAGAAGCTCCAGCTGAGGGAGGCACGAGCCCCTACATTAGGCGGTTTCAGTCTGAACGGGTGCCCCACTCTTGTTTCGGGGCTCATCTCACCTAGTGCCAGAGTCCTGAGCTGTCCGCACACTCGGAACTGTCAGCGAGTTGGCCACAGAGAACCTCCGCTGACCTACCGACCTGTTTTTACAGCCAGAGGATTCGCCACGGCAGATTCGTCCCCACGTTTTTCTCTTTCTGTCACCCTACAGAAAACTCCTCAGTCCATATGCCCCCTTTTTCAGCCTGCTTCAATTTAATAAAATTTTTAACAGTGAAAGACAGTGTGTTTATACTGTTCTTGTGTATTTCGGAGACAGCGCAAGAGCCGGTGTTGTGACGAAAGTGCAGCAGTAAGCACAAACTCGGCTCCGGCGGACCGGATGCAGAAGAGCGAGGCCTTGAGCAGGGCGCACGCGCAGCCGCAGGGATGGCTGGCTGGTAGTGATTGGAAGCCTGGCGGCGGAGGGCGGGGAGCACCGGGGTCTGGTTTTGGGCGGGAACTGAAACTGCCACTGCTGCCTACAATATCTTGAGAGCCGCAAATTTCTAACCTTGAAAGGGGACCATGGTGCGACCTGTGAGGTGGGTAGTTCATAACACCCGGCAGGGTGGGAAGAAAAGCACATGAAGATGCTGTAGGCAAGGTCTACACAGGATCAACGGGAAAGGGCGGAGTAAGACCGGAGGGCAGCGATGCGGCGCGAGGGGTGGGTGGTTATTGGAAAACTCCGGAGTGTCCACTGAGGGCCGCCCATTGCTCAGAAGTATCCTAGCATCCTAGCTTTTTCCTTCTCTTTGCCTCCTTTGCAGCTATTGCCGTTTTTTTACCCATCCTATTCCAATAAGACCTTGTTACATTAGCTTTTGAATAGCGCTTTACACTTGAGCAGGTATTCCTGTTTTATCGATTTAAAACTCCGAGGCGTAAAGGCCAAGATACTTGAGTTGCACAGCTAGTATACTCAAACCTAAGTCATCTGAGTCCAGATCCTCCATTTACTATTTGAAACTATTCCTTTACATTATCACAGTTGAGTGCCATGGAAGCCTAGGATCAGCCATTCATTTAGTGAAGTTACTGAATATATTTACTTCTATGCTGTACTAGGTGCTGGAGGTTACATTCCAGTGGGAGGTGAGGCTAGGGAGCCAAAAATCATTGAAATGTGGTAGAATGGGAACGAGAAAAACCCTATTTTAAATAGAGTAGTTACAATGTGCTTCTCTGAGGAGATAATATGTAGTGCCATATGAATGACAAGAAGGAGCTAGCCAGACAAAAATATGGGCAAATCCAGGTAGAGGAAATGAGTGCCAAGGGAGAGACAGACTAATGCTGTAGCAAGTAGTGTAGAATGCAGTTTGGATTTTATTCTAAGATCAATGGGAAGTCAGTGGAGGGTTTTAAGTAGAGGAGAAAAATCTGATTTTGCTTTGATAAAGCTCACTGGCTGCTATTGGAGAATCATTGGGGCATGGGGTGATCAGAATGGGAGCAGAAAAACGAGTTAGGAGCCTATTATACCATTGGATAGTGGTTTGGAGTAAGGGGTTATCAGTGGACATGGGCTGGAACAGATGAATTTGGGATATGTTTTAGAGGTATTGCTGATGGAACTTGGTGATGAAGTGGTTGTAGAGGTAAGGGGGAAAAATCAAGGATGATTCCACAATAATTTTGTTCTGAACTACTGAATGGATAATTTGTGTATTAACTGTGATGGAGACAACTAGGAAAAGGAACAGGTTCAGGAGGTGTAGGGGATCAAGATCTGTTTCAAACTTGTTAAATTTGAAATGGATTTGAAACATCCAAATAGCGAAGCCATAATCCCTTTGTCTTGAACTGCAGAATTGTTAAAGTATGGTCTGCAGACCTCTGGGGGGTCTTTGAAGGCTTCTTGGGAAGTCTGTGAGGTCAAAACTCTTTTCATAATAATACTAAGACATGATTTGCTTTTTTTGTTTTTAAATTTTTTTTTTTTTGTAGAGATGAGGTCTCATTATGTTGCCCGGACTGGTCTTGAACTCCTGGGCTCAAGCGATCTTCCTGCCTTGGCCTTCCAAAGAACTGTTGTTATATGCATGTGAGCCACCTCACCCAGCCCGAGACATGATTTGCTTTTTTCATTACTCTGTCATTTGCACTGTCATTTGCTGGCACCTCAGCACAAATGAAGGCAGTGGCACCAAACTGTACTAGTAGTCACTATATTCTTTACTATCACACTCTGAAAGAAATAAAGAAAGTTTCACTTAAGAATATGCTTGATAAAGCAGTAGGAATTATTACAGTCATTATGGTTCAACCCTTGAATATATTTTTCTTTTTAGTAAGCTTTTGATTTTAAATGAGTATCCATATTTAATACAGCTCTCAAATTCTTTAACTCTGAAGAGCAGAAGAGTAACATGAGTACGTTTCTTTTTAACATTTTATGTGAGTAAATGGGAAGTACACATAAAGCACTTCTACATACCGAAGTATGATGGTTATCTCAAGGAAAAGCACTTGTGAAATTGAGTTGTGAGCTGAACTAGCCTCTTTTTCATAGAACACCATTTTTATTTAAAAGAACAACCTACTGAGAAACTAGGTTAGTCACACTTGAGCATTTGGCAAAAGATAGAAACGAAAACTAGAAGACTGTTTTATTTAGTGTCTAGAGGAGGGAGGAAGAAAATAACTTTATTATTATTTTTTTTAACTTTGAAAAAGTAGTACAGGTTGAATGTTGCAAATTTGAAAATCTGAAATCTGAAATGCTCCAAAATCTGAAACTTTTTGAGTGCTGGCATGACGCGCAAAGTAAATGCTTATTGGTTCATTTCAGATTTGGGATACTCAACTGGTAAATATAAAATGCAAATCTAAAATCTGAAAAATTCCAAAATTTGAAATACTTCTGGTCCCAAGCATTTCAGATAGGAGATATTCAACCTGTATAAAGATCTGTTTCCAATGGCAGGAACAAAGTCAATCACCATTTTCAGTGTCCATTCCATAAAAACATTATTTGGTATTATGGAGAGAAAAAAAGAAAAAGAAATGGCTTTTTGTGTCAAGAAGTTTATGATCTAATAAGGCAAATAGAATGCACCTATAAAACAAAAGAATACAAACAACAGAAACTTATAAATGCCCAGTAGCAATTAACAGTATATAAATTATAAGTTAATTAAATGGATTATTTTTACTTTGTGAGTTATTTGAATTCATTTTTTTTCCATATAAGGTCTATCAGATATAGTTATAACTATTTCAGCTAATGCTAAATCCTTGCTGTAAAAATGTAAATCATGTTTTAGATTTCAGTATTTTTGAGAGAATTCAAACACATTTTCATTTTTTCATGACTGTTAATACCCTTAAGGAATGGAGGTGAGAATTGACATTTGTGTTAATGAAAAATTTCTGTCTCGATCATAGACATAAGAAACCAGTCAATTACTCACAGTTTGAGGACTCTGACAGCGATGGTAAGTAGAACTTTTTATTATTGTTTAAAGTTTTGGAGATTTATTTCCTCAGAATTTATACAACATATATAACTTGGATATTGAACATATTCCCCAAGTGTATATGAGATAGATCTAGAAAAGTAATTTTCTAAGTATTTGGGATAACTCTAATAATTACACTGACAAGATTATATCGGCAAGTGATAAATGAACTAGGCCAGGAGAATATGGCTCTGTGGGTCTAAACTGCTTCAGGTCTGTTTCTCAAATCAGGATCTGTATCCTCTCCCTTCCCTGTAGAAGGAACACATTACATTGTCTTTTTGAGATACAAATGTATTACAGAATATTAAGTAAAATATCCATTAATTATATTATAAAACAAGACCTTGAAGAAAGGTTAAGCTTAAGCTATGCCATATCAGTTATATATTTACTCATCTCTGTACTTAAGAGAACTGTGATTGAAAAGTTTGAGAAACGTTGCATTAAATTACATTATACTGTGAAGTGGGTTTTATACTTCTTTCTCAGATCACCAGAGTTTTCTGCAAATATTTAATAATTCCTAGGTTTGAAAGAGTTTGTTTTTGGCTTGGCCACAGCCTTAAGTATGTCTATCGCTTGGGAGAAAATAGTATAGAATGTAACTTATGGCTTTTTATTGCTGTCATTGGTCTGTCATCAGATATTTACAAATTACCAGTTGTGTTCTGAACTATGGGCAGTGAGGGTATTATAGAAAGTCATGTTACCATATTCCTACATGGGGAAGCATAAGAGACAGTATATGTTAATAAATGCTGAAACATGTGATTAAGACTACATGGACCCTGAAGGTATGTATATATGTGTCACTTATGTTTTGAAAGTCATAGCAGCAGTTTTATGTTGAGTGTCAAGAAAAGAACTACAACAGTTCTGAGGAGTTCTGTGGTAGCACAGAAAAACCTGTGAGAAACAGTAATGGTCTGAAAAAGAATAGCCGTTTGCCAGAAATTTAAGAAGTTACTTTGGTAGGATCATAGGAAGGTTTTTATGTTAATGGAGTTTTCTAATGGTTTTACAAGTTTTTAATTAATAATTTTTTCTTTGATGTTTATATACTATCTTCATTGCCTTTGTAACAAAGTTTCTTAGTGAATTGGTTTTTGATAGATTGATATTTTTAAAAATAAAGGACACCAAAACAAAGAGGAGTTAAAGTAGATGAGTGAAAATAAAGACAAACAAAATACCAATAATTTTTAAATTATGGAAATTAAACAAATTGCTTAACCTATAAAATTCAAACACATACTAATGAATTTCAAGAAATGAATATAATGAATACTAAGAAAATTTTTTTCTTTTATTTTGAATTCATACATGAATAGATGATTTTGTTTCTGCAACTGTACCTTTAAACAAGAAATCCAGATCACGAGAGTTAAAACAAGACAACCCAAAACCTAACTTGAAGAATCTCCAGAATGAGGACATCCCACTGCAAGAAAAAACCCCTAAAAAAAGGTGAGAGATAAGACATAGGGTAAATATATGAGATTACATGTGTTAATTTAAAAGACACACAGATTTGAACCTGGGTTTAAATTAGAACTTGAGCAGAGTCATAGGTTATATTTTATTAGTGCATGTAGGAAAACAGGGATGAACTACTAATCTCCTTCTGACTTTCTGACTTAAAAAAGAAATTCATAAAGAATAAGGAAATATCATTTAAATATTAAGGCTATAATAATTATAGAGTTTATAAGTGTGGCTGGCTTTTGCTGGACCCAGCACCTGTCTCTGAAATCCTCAAATCTTATAAGACTTCTTTGTTAAAAATTACATTTGGAAGGACAGTTTTAAAAAATTTAAAACTGTATATTTTCTGCAGATAAAATATTTTTCTTCTTATCTTGTTGAGATTTGTCCAGCAGTGAGAAGGTCATATAGTTTCTAAACATACACTGGAATTCTATTAGTTGGTACCAAGAAGGAGAAAAGAGTGAGGAAAGAAGAGACCCAAAACTTGTAGTATGGAGAGGAGATGGGCTGAAGGAGAATATTAATGAATGGAACATGGGGTATGTACTGCTACAAGTTTCTCTATGAAAAGTTAATTAGCATAGAGAAATTTACCCTATGTCATACTCTGGACTTTTTTCCTCTTTTTGTTTTTGAGCTTCTTATACTACATTTTAAATAGAGGGAAAAACAACCCACAGATGGGAGAAAATACTTGCAAATCATATAACTAATAAGGGACTTGTATCCAGAGTATATAAAGAACTCTTAAAACTCAACAGTAAAAAATCTAACCCGATTAAAAATGTTCAAAAGATTTGAATAGACCTTTCTTCAAAGAAGATACACAGATAATCAATAAACACATGAAAAGATGCTGAACATCATTAGCTGTCAGGGAAATATAAATCAAAACCACAGTGTGATAATACTTCACACCCACTACATGACTGTAATCAAAAAGGCAGACAATAAAGGTGTTGACAACGATGTGGAGAAGTTGGAACCTTCATGCATTGCTAGTGGGAATGTAACATGGTACAGCCAAATTGGAAAATAGTTCAGCGGTTCCTCAAAATGTTAAACATAGAGTTACTATATGACCCAGCCTATGTATATACCCAAGAGAAATGAAAACATGCCCCCACAAAAATCTGTAGTGAATGTTCATAGCAACATTATTCATAACATCCAAAAAATGGAAGCAATCTAAATGTCTGTCAACTAATGAATGGATAGTAAAATGTGGTATCCATACAGTAGAATTCATTATGCAGCTGTAAAAAGAAATGACTACTGATATATGTTGCAGTCTGGATGAACTTTGAAAACATTATTCTGTGTGAAAGAAGCCAGACACAAAAGGCCACATATTATGTGATTTTATTTATATGAAATGTCCAGAATGCGCAAATCCATAGAAACATAAAGTAAGTTAACAGTTGCAAGGAACTTGGGAAGGGGTAAATTGGGAGTGACTGCCAATGGGAACAGGGTTTCTTTTTTGGGTAATGAAAATGTTCTGGAATTAGATAGTGGTGATGGTTTCACACCTCTGTGAATATAGTAAAAACTGCATTGTATATTTTAAAAGGGTGAATTTTGTGGTATGTAAATTATATCTCAGTGAAACTATTAATTAAAAGAAATAAATTCTTCAAGGTACATCTAAGTGCTTCATCCTTTATGTAACCTTCCCTTATCTTACTGTCTTTGATTTTTCTTCCTCTTATACTCCATAGCACTTTTGACCAACTTGAATGGGAGACTTACTGTAATCTGCCTTATATGGGATAATTATTAGTATGTCTTACTTCTCTACCCTCATTAAATTGCAGACTCCTTGAGGGTACATTTAGTATTCTAGCTAGTGCAGTGCCTTGTACAAAGTAAGTGCTTGGTTAAATATTTGTTAAAGTCTAGATTGTGAGGAACAGATATTAAAAAATATAATTTTCATTGAATATAAGAGCTATAATGTATGTTAAAGGGGTGTGGGTGAGGTCAAAAGATTTCTAAGTGGAAGTGATGATTGAACCAAGTCTGTTTTAGATTGAGCAGGTACTTCCCACCTGGATAGAGCTGGTAGTAAGGAGAGACATTACAATTAAAGGGAACAGTAAGTGCAGAGGCACCCACATGCTGCTCCTGTTTCAAACATGTTATGTTATAGATAACATGACATTGTTATGTTTTAGGAGTCTTACCATCAAAGTTCAATTAATGATGATGACTTGTTTAAAAACATTTTTGTGAGGTTAGCAACTCTTAAATAGTAATTTAGGAAAATGTCAAACTTTGGTCTTTAATTGAGGTTGTTATTTTTAAAACTTCATTATTATCTGTGTGTCTGTTTTAGAATGGCTTTAGATGACAAGCTCTACCAGAGAGACTTAGAAGTTGCACTAGCTTTATCAGTGAAGGAACTGCCAACAGTCACCGTTGATGTGCAGAAGTCTCAAGATAAAAGTAACTTTATTATCTGTATATTAGCTTTAAAATCTTCTTTATTGCTTTTGTAATCATTTCTTTGGATGGGCCTTCACAGAGGAAAGAATAAAATTTGAATACTTCGGACTATAAATAGATCAATTTGCAGAGGGTACAATTGGATTCAATCCTTTATTCAGCTGCTTAAATCTCATACAAACATATATACATCTCTGCTTAACACTCAAAGTAAGCTTGAGGACATGGACTTGAACCTGGATGTTCAAGGTGCATATTGCTTTCCAGTAAAAATTTAATTTCCTGACAAGGTGAATTGATCCATACAATCCTAATAATCCACCTCCCTTTTCTCCAAATCCAAATTAGTTGAACATGACCTAATGATGGTAGTTTTTATTATTTACAAAAGTTAAAGGTATTAATTTGATTAGCAAGCTCAGTAGACTTAAGAGAATGATTTCTGGATTTCTCTGTGGATGTTCTCCTTTGATGTTTCTGGCAACTATGATGCAGATGATAATATTCTGGAGAGGCAGAAATTATTATTCCTGGAAAAGACACTCAAACTGCTAACATGCTTTTTATATTAAATTGTTTTGGCTTAAATTCTTTCATGTTGGGGAGTATTTTATCCCATTATCTTATTTAGGGTTATAGGTGTGGGGGGGTTGTTTTTTTTTAAATCAGTATTGCCTCCTATTTAAAAATAAATGAGAGTTTTGATTAGAAGACTTTTAATAATCAAGAATCAAAGAAACTTCAAAAGAGAATTATCATGTATTATATCTAAAATTGAGAAAACAAAATTCATCTTTCTCTTATAGGACATTGTAGAATATATAGCAGGAGTTTCTTGGAAGTACCACTTCTCAATGAATACTGCAGTTTGTAGTATAGGGATTTAATAGCACCAATTTTTATCATGTCTTAAAGGCCTCTTAAAATGCTTTAGATCATTTTAAGTTACAATGATTGGAGAGTCCTTATACTAGTAAAAGCATGGATTTGCCTACACAGAAGCGGTAGTTAATATTTATTGACTGTTTCCTTTGTGTTGGGCACTATAACAAGCAATTTCCATGTAAGATAAACATTTAATCTCCTATGGTAACTCTGTGTGACACTATTTTTATCTCCATGTTATAGATGAGGAAATGAAATCTTAGGATAAGCAACTTGTCCATGGTCATAAGGCCAGTTTATGTGGTGGAGCCTGAATTTGAATTAAGTCTGATTTTCGATCCCAAACTTCTAACTATATGCTAGCCTCTCCAAGTAAAATCACTGTGCTAGTTTGAGTTTGGGATCATGTATCTATATCTAAATGCTATTACATTTTAATGCTAATCTTCCTGTTTCTTGACGTGGGTTGATTAAGGTACACCTGAATTTTCTTTCCTATTACTTATATTTAGGCATTGAAGGATGTGGCAGTAGTAAAACAGAAACAATGAATAAGTCTCCTCATATCTCTAATTGCAGTGTGGCCAGTGATTATTTAGGTAATTTTTTTTATATTAATAACGTTTTTCATCAACAATGCTGTTTTTCTAACTTTGTTTAAATTCCTAAAATTATAGCTGGAAGCAAGGTCTGTAAATTTGTCAAGTCTCTTTTCATCTAGTGGCCTTTGTTTCTTTGTATTTTAGTCTTAGTTTCTCTTGCTGCAGACCCACTTTTTTCCCTGGTGGAGGGTCATGACTGCCCATGGCTCCTAGTATATAGCAATTAACCACTGAAGAAAGGGCTGCATCTTTCCAGTTCCAGTTTGAAAATTCTTAGGAAAAGATTCTCTGTGTGGGTCTTAGGCTTATCCTTAAAGCCAGAGTATGTTGCCAGGGGACAGTTATGCTATGATTGACCCAGATTGGACTAATAAGTAGTCTATTACTAGAAGCAGGGGAGGGATGAACCTTGACAAATAAAAGCAACAGATATAATAGACTCTACTCTGCAGTTCTTGAAATATCAGCTGTCACAAAAAGTTTTCCATTGATTTCCATGCCTATCCTGAAGATTTAGATAAAATTACTGAGGAAGATGATGTTCATGGTGTTCAAGGGAAAAGAAAAGCAGCATCTAAAGCTGTGGTACAGCAGAGGAAGATTCTTTTGGAAGGCAGTGATGGCGACAGTGCTGATGACACTGAACCAGACTTTGCAACTGGTAAGTTACATCCTACTTCCAAATTAATTCTGTGGACATTCAGTAAAAAAGTTCTTGGAGGCCATTAATGTATCTAAATGTTACTCATTTTTCAAGGCACAGCTTAAAGTTTACCTCCTATATGAAGTTTTTTCCTCAAGTGCCACCAGTGAATTTTACTGTCCTGTGTGTCCCCGATGCTTGCATACCCCAAAGGTTTAGCACAGTGCTTTGAGAATACTGTAGATAGAGAAGAGAAGAGGTCTACGTATTAAGCTCTGGGACACTAATGTTAGAGGTCAGAAAGATTAGGAACATTCAGCAGAGGAGATAGAAAAGGAATGGCTAAAAATGCAGAACCGAGAGAGAAAGGGTATTTATCTATCCACAGGCCAAATGAAGAAATACTTCAAAGAGAAATAGTTGTTAATGACTTGTTATGTCTAATACATAACTGAGAATTAACCAATGGATTTGACAAGTCCTTGGTCAGCTTGGTAGAAATGACAGACCATGGCCAGGCACAGTGGCTCATGCCTGTAATCCTAACACTTTGCAAGGCTGAGATGGGAAGATCACTTGAGGTCAGGAGACTAGCCTGAGCAACATAGCAAGATCCTGTCTTTATAAATAATATAAAATTAGCTGGATGTGGTGGCACATACCTATAGTCCTAGCTACTAAGGAGGCTGAGGCAGAAGGATTGCTTGAGCCCAGGAGTTTGAGGTTGCTGTGAGCTAGGCTGATGCCATGGCACTCTGGCCAGGTCAACAGAGTGAGACTCTGTCTCAAAAAAAAAAAAAAGAAGTGGTTTAAGGTGTGAACAGGAGGCATAGGATCAGGAATGTAGAGATAGGCTCAATATGAAAGGAATTACAAAGGTATCTCAAATGTAGAATAACAGGAATTGGCATCTAGGAAGGGTGGAGAAAAAGAAAGTCAGTGATGGCATCAAGGTTCCTAACCTGGGTGATTACAAAGATGAAAATGCTTATAACCAAGATAAATATATGAGGAGGATCAGGTTTTTGCAGATAAGAGAAAGTATTTTGCTGTAAGTAAATAGAGTTTGAAAGGCCAACCAGATGTCCATGAAGACTTAGCTGACGTAAATTCAGGAAAGAGGAGAAGTAACCATTACATAAATAATAATTAAAGCTAATGGAATAGGCAAAATAGCCTGTGAAGAAAAGGGGGAGGAGTCTGAAAGAATACTGGCACTGAAAGCAGCAGTTCTCAGATTTTAGGAATCACCTCAAGAGCGTGTTAAAACGCAGATTCACAGGCCTCACCTCCCAAAGAGTCCGATTCCACAGGACAGGTGTGGAGCCCAGAGATCTGCTCAGTATATATGTTCCTTTACTCAGGTGATTCCAAACCAGGTAGTCAGTCTGTGGATCTTACTTTGAGAAACACTGATTTAAGGGAGCATCAAAAAGGAGGAGCCAGTGAAAGAAGTATAATAGAGTATAGACTAAATTCTTCCCAATTTAAGATTACTTAATACAAAAAAATCCAATATAATCAAAATAACTCCTTGGTAGTTGAAGTGTCTTTTCGAGGGATAAAGATTGTAGCACTCCCAGAATATCAATATCATTTTCTGTATGCCTGTCAGAAAAATCAGTAAGCACTTCTGAAGTTATAAATTACAGTTGTACTTAGCATGTTAGCCAAATTAATTTTTTTTTAAATAAAGAATTTAAAAGTTTGCTATATATGGGAATGAATCACTTGCTTTGTTTGTTGGATTTATCTAATTTATGAGTTATGTTTCTAAAGGTATGCGAGATACATAAAAAGAATATTTTGCTATTTGTATTCTAACTTTAGATGTCTCTTGAACCTTTTCAAAAAAGTATAGTTTATATGTGATCATGATTTGAATAATGACTTTGACTCCTCTGTTCTTAAAAGTAAATAGCCAAGGACTTGAATGGACATTTCTCCAAAGATGACATACAGATGGCCAACAAGCAATATGAAAAGATGTTCAACATCACTAATCATTAGAAAAATACAAATATCAAAACTACAGCTAGATATCACCTTACACCCATTAGGATGGCTACTATCAAAACAAACAAGCAAGAAAAACAAAACAAAACAAAAAAAACCCCAGAAAATAATAAGTGTTGGTGAGGATGAGGGAAAATTAGTACCCTTGTGTACTGTTTTAGGATTATAAAATGGTGCAACTGCTATAGAAAACAGTATAGTGATTCCTAAGAAAATTAAAAATAGAACAGGTTGAGCATCTCAAATCTGAAGAAAATCTGAAATCCAAAATGCTCCAAGATCTGAAACTTTTAAGTACTGACATGCTGCTCAAAGAATATGTTCATTGGAGCATTTCAGATTTTGGATTTCCAAATTTGGTATGCTCGACCTGGTATAATGCAAATATTCCAAAATCCGAAAAAATCCAAAATATAAAAACCCTTCTGGTCCCAAGCATTTCAGATAAGGGATACTTAACCTGTACCATGTGATCCAGCAATCCCACTTCTGTGTATATATCCAAAACAATTGAAACAGGGTCTTGAACAGATATTTGCACACTCATGTTCATAGCAACACTTTTTATAATAGCCAAGAAGTGGAAGCAACCCAAAAGTGACATTTCAGAGTTTTTCCCCTACATTGGCTTGCCTTATATAAGAAGAGAAAGGATTATTTGTGACCTTTACTAGAGAAAGAAAAGAGAAAACTGCAGCAAAGATAGGCCATCTAAAGATTCCCAAGTCTGTAACTCAAGTGTTTGGGCCTTCCAGGTTTTCCAATATGGGAAGCTGATGATCTGGTATTCTGGAAACTCCATCTCCTCACCTCTAGTTTTATTTAATATGTTTTCTCAGTTGGACCTTATCTCTGGACAAGCTTGTTAATTAGCCAGCTCCCACCATTTATCCTTTTGAGGCAAGAAAGGAATCCTTAGGATTTCTAAGTCACTGAACACATACAATACCAGAACTATGGGCTACATAGAAATTTTTGTCCTTACAGATTATATATTCTGAAATTTTGGAGAAACTTTCCCCACTACTTGCCCTCCCTGAACCTAGATTCTCTCAGGATTCCAGAAACAATTACTTGAATTTGCAAGCTGCTATTTGTGACAGCCTTAATGTGATCTGCTGGCCTTTTATGACTAATCTGTATAGCACAGTAATCATTATATGAATATGTGAGTTGATTACTCTTATTTGTTTTTAAATTTTTATGTGAAGAAGATCATGACATAAGGAAATCACAGTTTTGAAGATCATAATGATATTGTTGATTTAGGTAGAGATCATCAATGGAAGGTTGATGAGGAACTTTATAATGGCAAATTCAGGCTGCCATCAACTGAACCAACTAAGAGTGGGACAACCACGCTTGTATCCTTTCTGATACAATGTAATGTGAAGTATAGAGCATCACCTATGAGGTATATCCTTGCTTGCCCCCCCCCAAAAGTGAGCCCTAATCTAATCAAGCCTTGAGAACACAATTCCAGCTCATAGAAAATGCAAGAATAAGTTAAATAACACCATGATGAAGAAAACAGACAAGTCCAGAATGTAGGACATTCTACAAGACAACTGACCTGGCTACTTTAGCAAGTCATAGGCTTGGGGGAAAAGGGAAAAGGTATTGCTGTGTATTAAAAGAGATTAATATAGACTGGGTAGAAGATTATACTTAGAAACTAGTGTTAATATTGCTAGATATGATAATGGCATTGCTGTGTAAGAAAATGTCCATGTTTTTTAAAGATGCATTTGGAAGTATGTAGGAGTATAATGATGTGATGCCTTGGATTTATTTTAATATACTACAAGAAGGAAAGGGAAAAGAAGGAGGCCTGGTACAGTGGCTCACGCCTGTAATTCTAGCACTCTGGGAGGCTGAGGCAGGAGGATCACTTGAGCTCAGGAGTTCGAGACCAGCCTGAGCAAGATTGAGACCCCTTCTCTACTAAAAAATAAAAGAGAGAGATAGATAAAACAAATATAGCAAAATATTGATAATTATTGAATCTGGATGGTGATTTATTGCTATATACTGTTATGTAGGTTTGAAATTTTTCATATGTATTGTAATTTTTATATAAAATATATTGTTTAGATAATATGTGGGGAAAATAGTGGTTATCTCTGAGTGATGAGGTTAGAGAGTGGATTTTCTTTTTCATATAGTTTACAGTTTTTACAATAAGCATGTTCTGTTTTTCATTTTATTGTATGTTTTTTGCCTTAAGCATTTTCTGCAATAAGCATGTATGTAATATTAAAATTTTTTTTAAGTTTGATGTGAATATAGTACTATTTATACTTAGTTTTCAGGGTTTCTATTGTTTACAAGCGATATTTACATTTAGTTTTCAGAATTTTTATTATTTATAAGCCATGGTTTTCTGATCCTAACCCCTCCAAAAATAGAGGGATCATTGGTTAGCTATCAGGTTAGGCCACGCTTTTTTCTAGATCAGCTGCAGAACTTTCCATATTGTATCACTGGCGTAAATCAGTTCCTGTAGTACAGAAAAGAGTTTGTGGGAAATAGAGGTATGTCCCAAATGAAACCAGATACAGGATTATCAGCTAAGATCGTTGTGGTGTGGTTAGTCTCTTCTCAATTCCCAATGGGTCTCTCTTCCAGAATGTTGAAGTTTATGTGATTAAGGGAATGTATACTGTTATTACCATAGATGTCATTGTTTTGAAAGACTCGCTATTGTCATACTCTACCATTCTTTTTTCAAAAGTTACTGAATTAAACTGATAAAAATCTGAAGGAAAGATTACTGAAAGGAAATTGTAGTGATAGTAGTAATAGCATACAATTATATTTTGCTTGCTATATGCCAGATATTATTCTAAATGCTTTGTATATAAACTCATTAAATCTACACAATAAGCCTATCACATAGGTTTGCGGTTATTCCCATTTTCTAAGTTAGGAAACCGAGTTGCAGTGAGGTTAGTGACTGTCTGAGGTCACAGGACATAAGTGGAGGAGCTAGGATTCAAACCCAGGCACCCACAATCTCAACCACTGCAGTGTTCTGCCTTGGGAAATGGTGTAGCACAAAGGTGCACGAGAATCTGGTGCAAAAGCTGTGGATAAAGTTGAGGCAACAGAAGTCTCACTTTTTAGAACACAGATGAGGTATGTAATCTTCTGTTTTAGGTGAAGATTCTGAGGATGATTCTGATTTTGGTGAGGGTGGAGATAATGATGAAGACTTCACTATGAGAAAAAGTAAAGTTAAAGAAATTAAAAGGAAAGAAGTGAAGATAAAATCCCTGGTAGAACAGAAACAGAAGAAATCTAAATCCAAATGTAGTGCTTTGGGTAAGCTTGGTCCCAAACACTGATTTTTATAAAGAAAATGTATTTGCTTTGTTTGCTGTATTTTTCTTACCTTATCCTTTGTTCTCTTTAACATCTTGCTAATGTTCATTTCTAGTTAAAATACATAAAAGAAAGCAGGATAGGACTGGGGAAAGGAGAAAAGCAGACTAGAATACTGAGCCCTACCACCTAGGCTAGCACTTTACTATGTCATACTTTGCCTTCGTGTTCAACAGCCACCCTCTGTGGTGTCACCTGCATTTTATGGTGAGAAAACTGAGGCTCAGAGAAGTTAAATAATTTTTAGGAAACCTTACCTCTAATAAGTAAAGGGCTAGAATTGGAACCTGGGTTTTTCCATTGAGAATCTGAGGTCTGTTCAGTGAACCTCATTTTCTCCAGGCAATTAAACAGGGAAGTTTGCGTGATTCTAATTTCATGTTTTTGTGCTTAACTTAGTCTGATTTGAGAGCTCTTTTGCCTCATGTTTGAGACCCATTTTTGGCTTTTTGTTATTTTTTCTCCAAAACAAATTGTGTTAGAAACTACTTGTACAATAAAACTTGGAATTTATAATAATTTGAACATGGAATATCTGTTTCTTGTGTAGGATATTTTTGAGTTTATACAATATATGATAGATTATCATAAAATAAACACTAACTGAATTTGTTTATTGATACCCATTTTTATGTCTCAGTTTTTTAATGTATATGCTATTTGATACTAAAAGTTCTATTATTCAAACTTTCCATTTATTAATAGAAGTTTTCTCACCTTAAATAGCATGGTATTTAGTGCTTAATAAGCATTAATTACTGACTGAGTCATATCAATATATATTATGTACTCTGCTGTATTCTGAATAAGGTTTTAATTAGAGTGTTTTCTTAAGTTGAAAAATTCATCAATTCATCTGGTTTTCAGAAATTAGATTTTAAATGCAGGGGCTTTTAGAGATAACTGAATATTAGTTTCTTATTGTTGTTATAACAAATTACCACAAACTTAGTGTCTTAACATGTACTTATTTTGCAGTTCTGAGGGTTAGAAGTTCAAAATGGTTTTCACTGGGCTAAAATCAAGCCGTCAGCAGGCTATACTCCTTTGTGGATGTGGTAAAGGAAAATCCACTGTCTTCCCTTTTCCAGCTCCTAAAGGGCACCTGCATTTCTTGGCTCATGGCCCCTTCCATCTTCAAAGCAAGCAATGGCAGGGACTTTATCACTTCATGGCACGTGACTGAATCTCTGCTTCTCACATTTACTTACAAGGGCCCTTGTGATTGCATTGGGCCCATCCAAATAATTCAGGATAATCTCCTCATCTCAAGATTCTTAACTTAATTCCATCTGCAAAGTCCCTTTGCCATGTAAGGTAACACATTCACATGTTCTGACAATTAGAATGTAGACATCTTTGAGGGGCCATTGTTCTGCCTACCACAAGCTATAATATGAAAATGTCATTAATGATGTGAATGTATTTTACATTTAGGAGTTTAGACTTCACCAAGACACACGAACAACTAAAAATAAAATTTCAGTTTCCAAGTTGGAATTCACTATTTAAAGTCTTTTCTATATACCTAGAGCAAGATAGTTCACAAGGAAGATTTATTTATAATATCAGAAGTAAAATTTAACCACTAAGTAATAAGATTAAAAATTAGGAAAAATGGGTTATCTTTTAGTCCTACTAATAATGTATTGGGTAACCTTTGAGAGTCTAGCACACATCATATTTTTTCCCTTGATACAGAAAATTTTGAGAGCTGTGCTGTCCAATATGGTAGCCCCTATCCACACATGGCTATGTTACATTAAAGTTAATTAAATAAATTTAAAAATAAGTTCCTTTGTTTTGCTAGCCACATTTCAAGTACACAGTAACTATGTGGGCAGGGGCTACCCATATTGGACAGCACAAAATACATATAACATTTCTATCATCACAGACAGTTCTTTTGTACAGTGCTGATTTTATGGATATATCTGTAGTGAAAATGTTCATATTCATATACATGTAGATACCCCTTAGGTATCTCAAAACAAGCATTATCTGAAAATGAATTTACGTTCTACCTTTCCTTCCTTCATTCCTTCTCCTGACCTAAAAAAAAAAAAAAGAAAGAAAAACCAAAACCTACAACCTACTCCCATTCTTGTGTTCATTCTCTTAGGTAAATGGCACCATAAAGCAGTGTGGCCATGACAAGAACTTGCAAGTCGTGGATTATTTCTTCATCTTCATCACTGCCTCCCTCCATCTAATTGCTAAAATATATCTAATGTGCTATTTTTCCCTTCTCTTTTCTACCTTACCTAGTTCAGCCCCTCCCCACCTCTCAGCTGATTACCATAATAGCCTTCTAAGTGGTCTACTTGCCCTACACTACCACCAGAAGTTTTAAAATGCAAGTCATTCCTGAGAAGAATTAATACATGATTGTGACTAGTCAGACACTCTTTTATGTGGTCTGCAAAGCTTTTCAGAAATGATCTGTACCCTGTCTATATCTCGTACCTATTCTATTTTTGAGACTCCCGCTCTAGCCATATTGAACCAGTACTGGTCCTAGAACTTCCATCTTTACACGCTCTACTCCCTCTGCCTGGAATACTTCCCTCAGCTTATCTTTACGCTTCAGCCTTGACTTGGCTTAGACTATCCTCACCTCCTTCCATGCTACTTCTAAACACATACACCCAGATTATTTCCCTTCCTACTGGGCATATTTCTAGAGTCTGTCATATCCCTTATCATACTGCATTATATACATCTCTTTATGTTCCTGTCCTTCCTACTAGAGTCCTGTGACTGGACCATAAAGTCTTTGGGAGCAAGATCCGTGAGTTAAACTCTTTGTAACCCTAGAGCTTAATATATTGTCTCACCACTGACACATACTGATGAGACACTATTGTGTAATGGTTACAAGTATGGACTTTGGAGGTACAACTGGTTTCTAATTCCAGCTCAGACACTTACTAGCTATCACACTACGGGCAGATCGTTTCCTTATGTGACAGTGGGGATAGTAATATCTGTCTCAAAGTTGTTGTAAAAGATTAAAGTGATGTGCTAACCATACTACCTAGCATATAAATGCTCATAAAAGATGGCGGCTATTCTTAGGCTCTTGATAAATATAGATTTATTAATCATTTTTCAAATTTGTGATATTGCTTTTTTAATATTTTTAAGATTATGTAGCTTTATAATTTTTACATGTGCATGTTAGATTTAAACTTTGTCTTCTATATAACAAACTTTTTAATGTATATTTTTCAAATAAGTGACTTCAGTAGACTCTGCTCCAGCTGCTGTCAAATCAGAATCTCAGTCCTCACCCAAAAAGATTTCTCTTTCTTCAGAGGCCTCTAGAAAGCCATTACAAATATGCAGTCCTTCAGCTGAAAGCAAGAGACCTAAGTGGGTGCCACCAGGTATGGTATATTTATGATCCAGGTCCAGAGCTTAGAAAATTACTACTGGTAGATTTTTCCCTAGTGCTATATATGCTATATATGAACATTCTACCATATTGTTACATACTCTTCAAAACCAAAATTTCTGGTTTGCTGCATCTAATCATCTTTTATTTACCCATTCCATTATTATTAAATATCCAGGCTGTTTATGATTTTTTTAATGCTATAAATAAGCTTGCAATAAGCACAAACATCTCTATTTTAGAAATCTGTGGGCAAATTTCTGATTTATTTTCTTAGGATAAAATTTCTAGTAGAAAAATTACAATGTCAAAGAGTATAAACATTTGAGATTCCTGACATACATATATATTTTTGACAATAGATGTTTTGCTTAGGGCCTGCTGACCTCCACAGTCTGACTGAAGCCTCGGGGCCTATATGTGGGAATTCCAGCATTTAACAAATGCCCTAGCAAACTCAACCTCTGGCTCTTACAAAGTTGGCTTCTTTTTATTTTCTTTCACTCCACAGCCAAGTTTCACTGATCCTTCAAGAATTCTTTGACCTTCACCCTTCTTGACGTTACTAAAACCCTAATCTGAGTCTGAAGTTTTGCTGCCTTCCTAACTAGTCCTGTACCTACTTTCCTTCTTCCAGCTGCCTGAACCCTCTACTTCAGTGAAATTGATACACCTTTAGTCCCTCAAACACATCGTATGTGTTCTTCTGTCAGGGCCTCTCTTTATTCAGTTTCGTCTGTTCGGTATATCTTTCTTCGTGTGTTCCCTCTCCAGGTCTTTCAGATCTATCTGGTTTTACTTGACTGCTTTGAATGACTTTCGAAGTGGCCCACAGTAGCCCACAGCTAAAGATGACTGGGTATTCACAGATAGATTTAGGCCTGATCTGTGAGGCGGCATGATGACTTATTTTATCTGAGTTTTCATTTCCTCACATGAACTATCAGGAACTAATATAAGCTTTAAAGTCCTTTCTGGTTTAAAAAGTCTAAGATTTTTGATAGGACTTAAAAGTTTTTTGGAGAAGGAAAGGAGAGAAGATTAGTTCCTAAAATAATAATGTCATATCATTCAAAGAGTATCCCTTTGTATATTTCTTCCAACAATATTAGTGAATCCCCAATGAAAGAAATTTAAAAGAAATGATATGACTATACAAATTAAAAAGCATAATTAAAAATACAAAAGAAATAAAGGAATGATGGATAAAGAATTAATGTCATGAAGCACAAAGTGCTTATAGATTCAGTGCATTACAGGGTGAGGCAAATGATGTAAGTGAGTTCATTGGGCCCACGTAATAGACTTGTGTGAGTCGCGGTTGTGTTAAACTTGGGAGCTCATGCCCCTTTTGAAGGAAGCAGCTGCCACTGAGCCCCATCTGATTGTTTCCATGTGGGATTATAGACCTGGTATTTCCAGATCTGATTATTTTCAAGAGAAGCCAGAAATCCAGGTTTTAATGTGAAATCTCCTAATTTCTTAAAACCATGCAGACTAAGCCATATATCTGAGAGCTAATTTGGCCCTCAAGTTGCCAGTTTATTAACTGTCTTATACAAATATGAGAAGACTACCAAGACCTCAAAGGGAAAATGAGCCAGGGACATAAACATACCAATGCCCCCAGGATATATAACTAGAAAATATGAAAAAAGTTTCAGTCTTACTGGTAATTATGAAAATGTAAATTAAAATAATGAAATACTATTTTATACCTCTCAAACTAGAAAGCAATAAAGCAATATAATCCAGTACCCTCTGGATTATGGGGTAGCAGGTATAATTATTTCTTTAAAATGTATAATTCCTTTATAGTCCAGCAACTAGTCATCATCAACTATGAACATTAATATGGATAAATATTGAAATTTAATATTATATGGAAATAATTGCTACATTAAAGTGATGGTCTAAATGAAACAAGTATAAATAAATAAAGAGAGTATTTGCCATTAGTAAAGCTATTTAATAATTGAAAAATATTGAACCAGAAAGTGGAAGAAAAGTTAAAAAAAATTGAAAAATAGACTATTTAAAGTAGTAATTATAAAAATTACAGGACTTTAAAAGATGCATTAATTTTTTTATTACTTTAGAAATTATAATTGTGTGTATTTCTTTATGCCTTTATAACCAGTGTTATTTGCTCCCAACTTTCCTATTTCAGCTTTCATGGTAAAGTTTTGGTGTCATTACCTTGGATGTTTGAAAATAGGCAATACTGTATTCTTTAGTACAGAAAGGTCTTTAGTACTTTCTATTCTTTTACTCTATTATAGTTTCTTGCTTGATAGACCCTGGAAAGCAAAATAATGCTTAATTACAGTTTTTGCTTTTTGTGTTTTATAAACTAATCTTTGTTACAAGATTTCTGGCATTATCAGCATTATGTCATATGTTTTCTTTCAGCGGCATCTGGAAGTAGCAGCAGCAACAGCAGCCCACTGGCAGGAGTGTCTGTTAAGTCTCCAAATCAGAGTCTCCGTCTTGGCTTGTCTAGATTAGCACGAGTTAAACCTTTGCATCCAAGTGCCACTATCAGCTGAGTATGGTAGCAGAGAAATGTTTGATTGAGAGGATCAGTTTTACAAGTGTGTTTATATTTGAGGAGGGTATTGTAATGTAAAGGAATCCTTTAATATGTTATATAAATGATCTGTACCCATTTTATGATTGTGCTCTCTGAAAGCTATTCGAGACTTCAGTAAGAGATTTGTTAATGAGGATTATTTTATTGTGCCATTTCCTTCTGAAGAGCTATTCTATTTTCCTGTCAGTTTGACTTGGAGGAAGTCCACATCACACGCTGTTCTTTTCTGGTAATGTTATATTCCTTTCTATTTCTTTCTGGTTTATGCACCTTAACTTTAACTGTTCAGAGTTTTTCTGGCAAAAGGAAACGTCCCCATTTCTTTCAGGAGACATTTCTGAAATCTTATAAGCTACTTAAGCTATATTGTATTTTACTGCAGAGATGTTTTGTATTTTAGCCAAATCCTTTTACAGTAAGAATTCAGAATTATTTTATACATTCAAATGGTTCTGTATTATAGCATATGTCTTCTACTTAAAAGTAGATGGTTATTCTATAGCAAATAGAATTTAATATCATTTTATGAAATCATTCTTAATTGTCAAAACCTTTAATAAAAGTGGAAAAGTTTTGAAATGCTCTTTTTCTTGATACTATTACATCTACATTTGTGTCTGATTTTCTACATTTCATGATAAAATGAGAGCTCTGCAAAGAATGGTAGCCTTTTTGTTGTAAATATAAACAGAGGGGAAGCTGTTTCTCAAGGTAATCACTTTTTGTTAAGCTTTTGCTCTGGACAGGAGCTGTCAAGTACTTAGTCTTACCTATCACGATGTTAGATAAAATAACTTTTCAGGAAGCTTGGCTCTGAATTTATTGTGAATAAAAATAGTAATGAATATTTTATATTTATGGTGAGAATTTCAACCAGTTCCTGATTACTTTTTAATACAATTTTGAAATCATGTTAATCATTAAAAAATGTATAATATTTAACTCAGTTATTCTTGTTTTATGGAAATATCTATGTTAACATGAATATGATTTAGAATTATGATTAAAGTATTTGCCTATTACTATTGCACATTTTTTCTTATCTATTGTATATGTTTTATATTGTCATATAGCACCTCACCTACCCCACCCACCTCACTTTTTAAAACATAATTTATTAGTTCCATAGTACTGAAGTATTCTGTATGGTATAGTTTAACAGTGAATAGCAAGCACCTTGTCTATATTATGTACTGATCTCATTGATTAATCAGTCAAGCACCAGCTTGATTAACCTGTTTTGGCTATGTTATTCATGTTAACAGTTTCCTTCTGTTTGAAAATTACCTCAAAGTATGTTAAAATTGGCCTGGCTGAAAGCAGTAATACCTTCATGTTGCCAAAGCCTTGTATTTTTCTCACCTCCTCTACACCCATCATACCCTGATTAAAACATTTTATTTCCTTGGCTCATGTGACATCTTTCTTTTGTAATTTTTCCCCACCACTCTGCCTAGTCTTCATTATTTTGGAGCTTTCTAATCTTTTGTTTGACCTCCACATACCTCTACCACAGCATCATATTCTGTGCAAGCTCCAGAGGTCGTTTATGTGACAGTGACTGCCAAATTAGGATCTTTAGCCCATACTGCGCTCTTGACACAGACCTGTTGCTGGTCTATTGGCAATTTGATGTATTAAGTCACTAAATTCAACCCCTCCCCATACCCCAACATATTCCCTCCTATGTTTTCTGTTAGTAAATAGCACCACCATCAATGCAGGGATTTTATTTATTTTTCCTTACTGCATAAATCCCTACAGGGTAACCTGGGATTTAGTCTATTCTCTCACCCTTCACATCAGTCGCCAAGCCCTATTCCATTTCCTAGATTTCTCAAAACTGCTTTCCCTTACTCTGAAACATCACTACTTCTAACAGGCATCCTTGTCTTGATTCTTAACCTACTCTGGCCTACTGTCCATACTGTTATTGCCACAGGGAGTTTTCTAAAATAAAAACTGAAGATGAACACCTCTCTGCTTGCAGTCCCCACATTTCACACCTTAGCCTGTCTAGTTCACAAGCTACTTGGCACCTGGGGGGCCCCTCCCTGCTTCTTCAACCTTGCCTCCTCTGCCCATGTGCACTTTTGACCTCTGCCCCACCACACCGAGGCCTGGCACCAGCGGTACCAAGCTCTCCTGTGGCCCTGGGCCTTCAGACCAGTGCTTATCTGCCTTCTTTACACAGCTGACTGCTACTTATCCATGAAGTCTCAAACACAACTCAGCTCTTTCAAAAAAGCAAGGTCAGGCTTGGAGCCACGGCTTGGGCTAGGCAAACACATTTCATGTAACCAAAATGTTTGTATCCCCATAATATCCTGAATTAAAAAAAAAAAGCTTCAATCTCATATTTGCTTTCTCCCTAAACCAGGCTGTGTGCTCTTCAGGCCACGCTACTGTCATTCAATTATGAACTTTCCTTTCCATGCTTCCTAAAACCGGGCACAGAGTAAGCGCTCAGAAAATGTTCAGCTGAGGAATAAATTATATCCAGAACGTTGCTATGTACTTCTGGTAACCACGTGTTTTGTTTGAAGGGGGGAGAGCAGGGGTAATTGCACGTATCTGGTCTGTAACCAGCTGTGGTCTATTCCGGATTTCCTTCAGTTCTTGCCCCACACATACGTCCTTCAACGGACTGGGGCACGAGAATGGGAGCAGGAGGAGGAGAGGCGTTACTCAGGCTGATGTGAAAGGTGGTTTGGGCTGAAGCAAAACCTAAGTAAGCCCTTTCAGCTCCAGAGTCACAAAAAGGGCTGAAGTCGTTTCCATAGCGACGGAAGGAGGGCGTGGTCCTCGCTGCCCCGGGCCGGCGGCCCGAGCCTCCTGCGGCGGCGGGCAGTGGGCGCCAGGGCGCCAGCCAGATGCAGCTCCTGCCACCCGCCCGCCCGGAGCACAGTAAGGGCGCGGGGGCGCGGGGGCGGGGGCGCGGGCCGCGGCGGGGCGGAAGGCGCACGGAGTGCAAAGGGTAGACGCGGGAGCGGGTCGGGAGAGGACGGGCGAGGCGCGGCGCGCAGAGGGAAAGTGCAATTTTAAATCTTACTCCCAACAGCTGCATCCTCAGAACCCAACGTCGGTATCCTTTTCTGTTAATAGACTTGCATCGCGGTCCCCGCTGAGTGCGGGATGGGGACAGAGGGCTTCGAGGGGGACTCGTAAGACCTGCCCCGAAACTGCGTCCAGCCCCGACCCCAGCACCCCGGGACACGAGACTTTCCTCCTTCCTACCTTTGTCCTCGTCGCTGCGTGTTAGCTTGGGAGCCATAGTCGGTCCGACCGCGTCCGTGCGCTGCGAGGATCTGGCTGACAGTAAGCGGACACCCCCGCCCCGCCCCGCCCCCGGGCGCCCCGGTGCCCAGCACAGCCCAGCCCTCGACACGCACCGGAGCAACACTCCTCGCAGGGTGGTACCTGCCCCACTCTAGGGAAGTTCCTAAGATTAGCAAAATGTTTCTTAAAAAGGAAACGAAGAATGCAAAATCTGAGGATTTTTTTTAATTCTCGTTAATTTGTGGCATTTGCTATATTTGACATGTCCACCAGCCCATCGGAGCTTAAGAGAGGAGTGACCCCTTCTGACAAGTTTTGAAATAACTAACAGCGTCACCCATTTTAATTCAAGCTTCACTGTTCAGACTTACGTGGAGATTTGGCAAAAGTAGGGCCTGTTTAAATGGAGACGTTCAAACTGTGCAAACAACAGATGGAAATGTCCTTCCCCCTGCTTGAGGGATTTGGTCACCTGCATGTGGCTAGGTGTGTAACACCTGGGAGTTCTAAGGAGTTCCTCAAACGTGGACTATGCCCAACAGGTTCTGTAATTTAAGCCTATTGTTTATCTTACCTGTTTTAGTCCTTATCAGGAGGGTGGAGGTGGGCCTGAGGGGAATCTCGGTATGCCAGCCCTGATTTTGCCTTCTCCAATCCATGCTGCTGTCTGCATTCTCCAATCCATGCTGCTGTCTGCATTCTCCAATCCATGCTGCTGTCTGCAGCTTGGCTAGAGCGCTGCTTCTCAGCCACGTGCAGGACCCAGTGCTGGCGGTCAGTGGTCTCGCCTGACTCCAGGCCCAACACGAGCGTGTTGTGATGGCTGCAAAGAGCACATGCTGGTCTGCGGTGCATTAATAGAAATACGATGAGCACATGGAGGCATGTAAAGGTCTCACTGCCTCACTTAGCAGTGATTAGAACAAAATCTAGATTCTAGAAAACTGTGAACACTTTAAGAAAGATCATAAAAAACTAGAATATAGAGAGGAAAAACCACAACAGAGGCTCCCTCTGCCATACCTTGATGCTTTATCATAGGTTTGGAGAAAAACCCACAGAATGCCTGGAGATGTGTAGGTGCAGGGGAGAGCAACAAACTTTTTCTACTCAAGTTTTGAACATTCAAGAACTCTTGAGTTAAAAAAGAGGGTAGATTTGTTCTTTGGTGCTTTGCATAGGACAGCAAGGAACAGTGGGGGATATTTTGCTCAATATAATTTATTCTTCCAACAAATATTTATCAAGTACCAACCATATGTAGATTAACAGCTGAGTGTGAAATGAGTTGCCTGGAAAAACAGTGCTCTCTGTCACACAAATAGGCAACTCTAGTTGTCAGGGGTACTACAGAGAGGATTCCTGCCCTAGGTAGGAAAATGGTCTCTGAAACCTCTTCCAGCTCTTAAGAGTCGTGAGTCACTGAACCCTTAAGAATTCCAAGGATATATATGCAGAAGGGCTGAGGAATTGACTGTGGCAGAAATGAGTGTAACTTAAAATACAGTTAGAAGAAACAAGACCTAGAGTTTGATAAATCAGTAATCTATAGTAAATAATAATCTACTATATATTTCAAAATAGAGAATAATTTGAATGTTATCCCAATTACCCTGATTTGATTATTACACATGTATAAATGTATGAAAATATCACGTGTACTCCAAAAGTATGTACATCTATTATGGATCATTAAAAAAAGAAATGAGTGGAATGTTTAAGTACATTAAATACATGACTCCTGTTCACAGAAATGCAAAGGGAATCCCTGCAAATCCTACACTTCCACACTTTCAACCCCAAAGGCAGCCCCAAGGACATAAAGATCAAGCTACTGATAATTGCAGTCGAAGTACTGAGATCATAACAGGTAAATCTCAAAAGACCTACTTCCTGTCCTGACACTGAAGTACTCTATACATAGATAATGCATATGTATAAAACACTGTGAACTGTAGCAAGGCTGGGACCACTTTTGTGGGTCTGTCTTACCCTGCAGTCTTCGAACTCCTTGAAAGCAAGGATTCTGTATTATTTATCTTTGAATCCCCCATGTTTAGCACAGTAGCTAGCACACAGTTGATACTCTGAAACTTTTGATGAATTAGTCTAAACTTGCTTAGATTTTTCTTCCTTCAGCAAATCTGCACCAGGAGTCATGAATAGACAAGGCATTGTCCTCACTTCTATGAGAAAAACAAAAACAAAACAAGCTCCCTATCTGTGTCCCCAAGAGACAATCAAGTGAGACAAAAATATACACCTAAGATAATTAACACTAAAGCTGGTGATCAAGTGACAAAATGAACTCCTTAGACAAAAGCACTTTTGAATTCCAGAGAAAAAGATTGATTTGGAGAGGTAGGGAAACTCTGATCTACATGGAAGTTAGTGATGAGAATTTTTTAAATTTTAGAATCAGTTCTCAAAGGCACATTCACTATAGCTCTGAGCTAAATTTATTTATTTCCAATCCTTCATACAAAAAGATACAAACAAAATATAAGAAGCATTTTAGACTAGGCACGGTGGCTCATGCATGTAATCCCAGCACTCTGGGAGGCTGAGGTGGGAGAATCACTTAAGCCCACGAGTTTGAGACCAGCCTGAGCACCTGGTGAGACCACTCTGTCTCTATAAAAAATTAGAAAAATTAGCCAGGAGGCCAGAGGATCCCTTAAGCACCCTAGGAACTTGAGGTTGCAGTGAGCTATAATGACACCAATGCACTCTACTAGCCCAGGTGACAGAATGAGACCCTGTCTCCAAAAAAAAAAAAAAAAAGGCATTTTAATTCTTTTCCATATAGTCCACCACATATTTTGAAGATAAAAAGTGGCACCTGCAAAGCTTTTAGTAGGGGTTGTTATTGTTAGAAGCCAGATTGAAAACATAAAGAAAGAAAGACACAAAATCTTTGATAATCACAGAATTATCCAAGGGGTGACAATTATGGAATAAGTCGCAACATAATTTTTTTTCAGTCTGACAGTATTTTCATAGAATTAGAATTGAAGAAATTTAGAACCAGAAGGGACTTTAGAAGTCACCTGGTCTAGTCTTGTCATTTTATAGACGAGGTAACTGAGCTCAGAGAGGACACTCACAGTCACAGCACTGTTTGTTGCACAGCTCCAAGACTCATTACCAGCCTTCCTTAGCATTTTCTCCAGGGCTTATGCCTTCTCTTTACCTGGAGAGCTGCCAGAACTGAACAGAGGAAAGCTTGCCAGCTGTCTGGAGCAATGCACATTTATTTTCATACTCTTCTACATCACTGTGAAGTGGATGAAGGGAGCACTTGATTCTTGGGAGCACTTGAGTCTTGGAAGGAAAAATCATTGTGTTCATATCTCCCGTGTTGAGGTTTTACAGAGCCCACATCCAGTTGACAGCCAGAACTCCACCTGCGCAGTCTCCTGAATCATTCCCAAGTTCATACTTGCCCTCTCTCCTTGCTGTCGTTGCCTTGGGTGAGGTCCTTATCTTCTCTTGCCTAGACACCCAGAATGGCTTCCTGAGTTCCTCCAAACTGCGCCCGTGGGACTGTGAGAGAGATGGCTCTAAAATACAAATCCGATCTTTTCAGCCCCAGCTTAGCATAGCCAGGTAGGCTCTAAGACTCTAGGCTGGACTATGTGACCCTTAACAATCTAACCCACCTCTCTGGCCCTCCACCAGCAATATCCAAGGACTATGCTAGAAATTTCTGGAAAAGGCAATGTTCTTTCATACTTTTGTTCTTTGTGCGGCCTTGTCCATCTGCTCTTGACTCTGTGGCTGCCCTGCCCACCCTTCAAGGACAGTTCCACGCTACTCAGATGTGCAGGCTTCCTCATCTCTGCCAGCAGGGTTGTCACCTCCTTGATGTGTGCTCCCTGAGCTCTCTGCACGTGCCTCTGTTAATGCACTGGTCACATGCATCGCCCTGGCCCATTTCCGTGTGTCTCCTCTCCTGGATAACTCGGTCTCCGTGAGGGCAGAGACCATGTCAAGAGGTGAAACTATGATCATTAGCAGAGAAGCAAATATTATAAATACTTTTTGTTTGCTTTTACATAGGATTTTTTTCATATTGTGTGTGTGTAGTTTGTGTATGTGTGTGTGTTAAAATTAATGTCCCCACTCACCTCCTTCAGCCCTGCTCCTCAGAGATAATTATTTTCATCTTTCACTTTATTTTTATTTTTTATTAGAGTAAAATATACATATATAATTTACAATCTTTCTTATTTTTAAATGTACATATTAGTGACAATAAATATATTTATATTCTTTTTTTCCTCCCCTCTTCTCTTCCTCCCCCTACCTGTTCCCCAGAGTCTGGTAACCATCGGTCTAGTCTCTATTTTTATGAGATTCACTTTTTTTTTTTTTTGGCTCCCACATATATATAAGTGAGAACATGCAATATTTGTCTTTCTGTGCTTGGTTTATTTCACTTAACATAATGGCCTCCAGTTCCATCCATGTTGCTGCAAATGACAGAATTTCATTCTTTTTTATGGCTGAATAATATTCCATTGTGTGTATTACCACATTTTCTTATCCATTCATCTGCTGAGGGGCACATAGGTTGATTCTATATTTTGGCTATTGTGAATAGCCATTTTTTAAATGACTGCATCGTTCTATAGAACGCGTGTGCCATATTTTTAAACTTCCCATTCTAGATGGTTAAGTAAGTTCTGATTTTTCAATATTTATGCTGCAACAAATGTTAGCACGACTTTTCTTCAATCTTCTGAATAATTTCAGAATTGTGGTGCCATCGTCGTTTATTATAGTGTCTGGAAGAGCCTGCCAATGGAACGATTTGCAAACACTTTTGCTTGGTCCCTGTTCTGCTGCTATTTCCTGTGATTCTTGATCCCTTCAGCACTTGCTAGGGTTAGAGGCTGAAAAGGTCTTCCAAGGGATATTGAGCAGACGAAGTTTCATCAGTGCTCTGCTATGTGGCAAAGACTGTAAGTGTCCCGAGAGCCCGCTAAGACACAACTTCCACGTATGTAAATCGCAGCTTTAACTACATCCCATAAATTTATGCACGTTTTTTCCTTTTGCAGTGAGTTAATTATTCATAGAGCTGTGCTGTGAATGAAAGTGCAAACATGGCTGAATGAGGGACAGTGTCTCTGCCCACTCTCCCCCTTTCCTTGGCTCTATAGCATTCGACTGTCCAGGTAGCCCAAGAATATGCCCGTGTTGTGAGGGAGCATTGTGACTGTGGCGAGAGAATGAGGTTTACTTTGCAGTCAGCCAAGGGAAATGGGTCTTTTTGCTTGGCGTCTTGAACAGCTAATACCTGGTTATCTCTTCCTCCTTCCCTGGCTCCACTGTCTCCCTCTGGCCTCCTGGCCTCATCTGACCACCAGAAAGGAAGCAAGGGAAAAGCAGGGACCTTGCTCCGCTGCCTTTTCTTCGAGCCTGCCCTGCTTGCTTCTGTCCCTGGGCATGTGGGCCATTACTTACATGCGACTCCTACTGCCAATGTGTTTTCTCCTCTCCCTCCTGCAGGATTCAAATGGATGCCAAAAAATCAAGGAAACGCATTTTGACTTCCTTCCCGATTTTGAAAGCAAGAAAGAAACAGAATTTCACCTCTGTAAAGGTAAAAGATCCCTGAATTTCTGCTGGGGAAGAGAGGTGTAATCGTGAAGACTTGGGGAGCCAGGACCCAGTGGTGATGCTTGTGCCCCAGAGGCACCGTTGAGCACAGCAGGAGGGGACAGGTGTGGGGGCCACACTGGTTGGCAGAGCCAAATCTTGGTGGGATTGGAGGGAAAGCAGCTGGAGGGCAAGGCCTTATCCAGCAGGTGACTTGTATTCGGGGAGCCCTTGGCGAGCAAATCCACAGTATCTCTTACTCTGCTCTGTGTGTTGGGGACCACACCAGAAGTATCCCAGAGTGTTGTGAATAAGTTCTGAATTCAAAAACATTTCCAGAAAAGGACTGTTTGGTTTTTTTTTATTTCTTTTTTCTAACACACACATGGTGTCTTTCTTTTTATTCTGCCTCAAAAACTAGTGGAACACCAGAGCTCTGGAGGTAAGTGTGTGATATAATGCCTTTGTGATTACCATCTGTGGGATCAACTTCTAAAGCAGATGTATTTTTCAGTCTAGCACTACTCGGTTTGAGTTTCTCAGCTTGTTCAAAAAATCAGATTGTTTGGGATCTTTGTCCTAAAAGTTTTACAGCAAAAAAATGCCTGAAGCATTCAGGTTTGACTTTCTGAATCCTGCTTGTATCACTGACTGGGAGAGCCAAAATCCACAGCCTACCTGAGGCCTAGTAAAAATCTCCTTCCACAGACCCCACACCACCTGCTGAAGATTATGACTGTAGGTCACCTCCTCCAAGCAGTACTCCTGATTTAACACTAGCATTCTTCCCCTCAGGATTATAGCTCACGAAAATGGATCCTAATGCAAAAGTTGTTGTCCTACCACCCCCACCCCACCATTACCACATACAACAGCAAGAAAAAGTTCATTTTGCCATTCATACCTGCAAATTTCATTAATGCCTAAAAAATATATCTATTTTCTTTTTTTCTGACTACAAAGATCCAAAAGAGGTAAAACATTTCTCTCAATAAAAATTACTATAAAATATTTGAAAGGGTAAATCCATAGCAAAACATAATAATATAATAAATTTAGCATTCTGTTAGTTCAAATTTAAAATATTATACAAACAGAATGGTCTAGGTCATGATTTTACTTTACCAAAACCATCATGAGTTTTGCAACTTGCATTTTCTTTTTTTAGCCACCTGTGCTCACATTTATTGAGGGCTGAGATGACTCTCACATGAACCTCAGAGGCAAGTGCTATCCTTGTCCCCATTTGACAGGCAAGGAAACCTATACACAAGCAAGGTTAGCTGTCCCATGGTCTTAAAGCTGGTGAGCAGAGGATGGAATTTAAACCCATATTCTTTTTTCCCCGCATATTATGGGGGTACAAATGTTAAGGTTACGTATATTGCCCTTGCCCCCCACCCCCCTCGAGTCAGAGCTTCAAGCGTGACCATCCCCTAGATGGTGCGCATCACGCTCATTATGTTTGCATGTATCTATCCTCGTCCCCCCACCTGCCCGACACCGATAGATGTTATTCCTGTATGTCCACTTAGATTGATCAGTGAAACCAATGTGCTGTAAACCCATATTCTTAACTGCTCTGTTCCATGCCTCTCTGCTGAGCAATGTCAACTCTGTTAAATGGTGTCCTGTAAATTTCTTATACATTTAAGTTAATTTTAAGGAAAGCAAACTCTGCTGCAGTTACAATGACAGAAATTGTCAAAAATAAAATTAAAAAAACTTTCAAGATTATTTCCTTTGTGTTGTATTTTACAACATAAATAACTACTGGCAAGTTTAGAGTGTCATTTTAAACTGGCATTTAGACTTATAGCTATTATCTGTATATTGCTCATTATTCTAATGGGCCTTAAATTAATATCTTTTCTTTCCTTCATACACTGTTCATTCAATTTGATTTAATAGGTTTAAGTAAGGAAATGCAAACAAGTCAACTGTCCTCTGGACATACAATCTTAGGTTTCAGTGAACAGTTATGATATTCATTGGAGGATGAAAAGGAATTATATGAATTATAATTCCTTCACCTAAAAAAGTGCCGAAGGTGAGATAGCTATCTATGGATGTCAGCGAATCAACTGCCCCACGCAGATGTGGGAAAACATTGAAAATATTTAAGTAAATTAATAACAATTTTTACTTTTATAGTATTTAATATTATAAATTATAAATATTTTAATATTTTTAATATAGGCCTGGTAATATTTCAGCCAAGAGAGTTTTAAAATGCGATTTTTTAAAATTGATTTTTAAATTGATTTTACTTACTACAACAGTATGGTCCTGTATTAAGATGCGCTTTTTCTCACAATGCCCCCGTTCATTTGGCTAATGTAACCTGCTGCTGAGAGAGGCCTTTGTGTGACGCCTGTGGAGGGTCCCCATCCCTCCAGCTTCGCTGGCAAGGATCGAAGGACCCAGTGCCCTCCATGTACTTGAGGAACATGCTGTATTGTAGTTTATCCTAACTGCCGGCAGGAGGAGCTTAACTCCCGGGACCTCAGTCATCTCAACGAGTAAGCTGCAAGACCTTTGGCTTTCCTGGGTCTCAAGGAGCTAGTAGCAGAGGAAGCTCTGTTAATTTAGGATATCACTGTACAGTCTCCCTGACAGTTAACGGGTAGGTGCTACAAAGTACATCCAGAACTGTGCTAAAAACACATTTTATGTTTCTAGCACTAGAAGTGCGGGTAGTTTTTCTCTGTTAATTTCTTAAATCCTATAAATCTTTCAATTACTGAATACCACTTCCTTAGACAGGCCTCCCCCCCTTTCCTACTGTGTATCTGCTGCGCACTTGTGTTTCTGTCTCACCCCCCGGAGCTGCGCTGCCCAGTGTGGTAGCCACCAGCCACGTGAGGCTGTGGAGCCCTCGGCATGTGTCCGCCTGGCAGCGTGCTGCGTCACACACACACCAGATTCCACAGGCTTGGTGTGGAAAAATTAATGTAAATTAACTTATTCATGATTTTTTTATAATTGGGAGAATTTTATCATATGCCAATTAATACCTCAATATAGCCGTAAAAATAATTTTATAGTCATTACATGTTCAAAGAGTATTCTGAATATAATATGTTAAATACAATCTATAAATAAAATTAACTTCACCTGTTTCTTTTTACCTTTTTCCAGTAGCTACTAGAAAATTTAAAATTACACATGTGGCTCATATTATGGTTTTGTTGGACAGAGCTGCTCTTGAATGGATGCTCCCTAATGGCAAGGTATTCTTGGGCTGGTTTGGAATGTGAACCCCCAGAACCTAGAGCAGTGCCTGGCACAGACCTGCATTTGATGTGTACTTGTGGAATAAAAATCAGAGGAGTTCATTCATTTCTTTCCCTCTACACATACAGGTCATTAAGTATGAAATGTCCGATTTCGCGTCAAAAGTGTAGTTTTTTATATCTCAAACAAAAAGCAGTACAGTTAATCAAAGTGTGTGCCTAAACTGTTGGCACAGTTTTGCCATCTTAATGGCAGCTTGTTTATGCCAGCAACAAAGAGGCCTGGATAGTGAGTGGCGATGAAATTGCCAAAGGCGTTTTCCACAGCTTGTGGAGAATTGAATATTTTTCCTTGCAAGAAGTGGTTCAAAGCCTGGAAGCAGTGGTAGTCAGTTGGAGCAAGGTCTGGTGAATACAGTGAATGACAGAGAATTTCCAAGTTCAGCTCCTGTAGTTTGAGCAGCGTTGTGGGATATGCGGTCAACTGTTGTCTTGCAAGAGGATTGGCTCGTCTCTGTTGACCAATCTTGACGCTTATCACAAGCATCCTCATCATCTCATCTGATTGGTCACAGTCGACACCCGCTGTAATAGAGTGACCAGTTTTCATGAAGCTGTGGTGGATAATACCAGCACTGGACTACCAAACAGACACCATTAGCATTTTTTGATGAATATTTGGTTTTGGACTGTGTTTCAGCGCTTCATCTTTATCCAACCATTGTGCCAAATGCTTGCAGTTGTCAAAAAGAATCCATTTTTCATCACACTTAACAATATGGTGTAGACATGGTTCGCCTTTATGTCGCGACAGCAAAGAAAGGCAAGCTGTGAGATGATTTTTCTTCTGACACTTGTTTAATTCATGCGGAACCCATTTATCTAGCTTCTTTACCTTGCCTATTTGTTTTAAATGGTCCAATATTGTTGGAATAGTAATGTCAAGCCTTGCTGCTAATTCATGTGTAGGTTGAGATGGGTTCGCCTCCACTACAGCTTTCAGCTCATCATTATCCACCTTGGTCTCAGGTCACCCATGTGGCTTATTTTCAAAATTAAAATCACCATAACAGAACTTCTCAAACCATTGATGTGCTGTGCATTCATTAGCCACATCTTTCCCAAACACTTCATTGATATTCCAAGCTGTCTGTACTGCATTGGTTCCAAGATGGAACCCATATTAGAAAATAAAATGAATTTTGACGTATCCATGGTTTCACAAAAATTGGTCCAAAAAAAAAATATGAAAGACAATCACAAGCCAAGACATTCATTTGAAAGACCGAGTATGTACCTTCACAATAAACCTAAAACAAGAAGTGTCAAAGTGAAATGTCAGAGATATCAACTGTCAAACTTAGTACTTAAGGAAATTGGACATTTCATACTTAATAACCTAAATATTTATTGCGTGTGCCTACTGATTTCAGACATTGTTCTAGGTTCTGGGGATGCAGTGGAGAACAAAACAGACCCAAAACTCTCATGAAACCTAAAATTGGGATTCTTTGTAGCAAGACCAGATGTTTGGGTTAGATGCTGAGAATGTTAATTACCAGCCTTCATTTTCCTTGGTGGTAAAGAGTTGGGTGTGAATAGACCAGTGGTCCTCAACCTAGGTTATATATTTACAGTCACCCAGGGAAGTTTTAAAGACTACTGAAATCAGATTTTCTAGGGGCCATGGACTTTTTTTTAAGTTTTTTTTTTTTTTTTTCTATCATGTGAGGAGAGGTGTCCATTTAAATACCAACTATGAGAACTTGGGTAGGTCATTAAGTTTGGTTTGCTGGTTGTGAAACTGCAATAGTTATCCCTACATCCCTTGATGTGGTGGTATTAAGGGAGGTAAGTGAGTGTGAGCTCTCTGGCTGACAGATAGAGGAAACCCCATCGATATTGGTTGCTTTTGCCTTCCCATGTTCTCTCTCCACTTAAGAGAAGGGGGTTTCCTGTAATAGACAGGCTTATAAATGAGTCTCACACAGTAAAAGAGGGTATCTGGGTGTCATTCATTCTGTCTTATGTTTGTGTCTCATCAGCACAAATGTACATGTTTTGTGTATGTACAATACACAAAAACAAAACAAAACCCTGATCTGACCATTTGGTATCACAAAGGAATGGCAATCACAGTCAAAACTAAGGAAAGAGCAAAAGAGCAGAGATTACTATTGCCAGTTCTGTCCAGGATTTTAGGGTGCTACACTGTTATTTACAGTAATGAATTTACCTTTTAAATGCAAATAGAAGGCTAAGAATAGAAGAACTTGTAATGGTCACAGAACTAAAACATTAAACTACTGAAAGAAAACACTGGGGAAACACTTCAGGACATTGGTCTGGGCAATGAGTTCTTGAGTAATACCTGTAAAACACAGGCAACCAAAGCAAAATTGGACAAATGGGATCACATTAAGCTAAAAAGTTCCTGCACAGTAAAGGAAACCAAAAAAGGAAATCAAAAAAGGGAAAAGACAATCCACAGAATAGAAGAAAATATTGTAAACTGCCCATCTGACAAGGGACTAATAACTATAATATATAATGAGCTCCAATAACTCAGTAAGAAAAAAATCAAATAATCCAATTTAAAAATTGGCAAAGGATCAGAATAGATATTTCTCAAAAGAAGACATATGAATGGCCAACAGGTATACGAAAACATGCTAAACATTGTTAGTCACCAGAGAAATGCAAATCCAAACTATAATAAGATAGCACCTCACCCCAGTTAAATGGCTTTTATCAAGAAGACAGACAATAATGAAGGCTGGTGAGGATGTGGAGAAAGGGGAGCCCTTGTACACTGTTGGTGGGAATGTAAATTAGTGCAACCACTATGGAGAACAGTATGGAGGTTCCTCAAAAAACTGAAAAGAGCAATATTATATGACCCAGCAATCCCACTGCTGGGTATATATGCAAAGGAAGTGAATTCAGTGTAGCAAAAAGATATTTGCACTCCCATGTTTACTGCAGCACTATTCACAATAGCCAAGATTTGGAATCAACCTAAGTGTCCATCAGCAAATGAATGGATAAAGAAATTGTGGTACATATACACAATGGAATACTATATAGCCACAAAAATGTAATTCTGCCATTTGCAACAATATGGATGGACCTGGAGAACATTATGTTAAGTGAAATAAGCCAAGCACAGAAAGACAAATATTGCATGTTCTCACTTACTTGTGGGAGGGAGCTAAATATTAAAAAAAATGATCTCATTAAGACGGAGAGTAGAATGATGGTTACCAGAGGCTGGGAAGGGTAGCAAGGAGGAGGGAGAGCAGTAAAGTGGGGATGGTTAATGGGTGCTAACATATAGTTAGATAGATAGAATGAATGGTATTTGATAGCGTGACTATAAAGTGACTATAATCAACAATAAGTTAGGGTATACAAATTAGTTTAGGAAAAAGAAAAAAGAACTAAAACATTTAAAATATAAATACAAGCAGCCAATCCACAATTGGTGGCTCAATGAAAGATAGGCATATCCTGCTGCAGAATATCTATGTTTGGGGTAGATTTGGAGTCCTGCAGGAAAGTTTTACATACTTTTTCCCATTCTCTCCTAGGACCCCACTTTTCCTCCTGAGATCTATAGGGTAAGTATTCCCTTGTTCTGCGTTCCCATTAGAGCTCTGATCTCTAATAAGAGAAGAGAACAAAGATTTGCGATTACCTTCAATTGCTATGGAAAGGATGTGGAATAAGCAGGCATGGGAGTGTCTCTGGGTGCTAGAATTAATCAGAGCAATAGATACTCCTGCTGAAAGCCTTTTCAGGCCATGAAAAATAGAGTATCTGTTCGACATTGGAGGTAGAAATAAAAAGATGCTAGAAATGCAACTCTTGCCCTCCCCATATGTGTTTAGCTTTTTATATTTGCTCCTTTCAACAATGTTGAGGTAGTCAACACCCCTATTTTGTGGAGAAGAAAACTGAGACCCAGAAAGATTAAGCAAGGTACTTAAAGTCATTCTGCTAATAAAAGCTAAAATGAAGATTCAGATTTTATTCTGTAATTTCCAAATGCTTTTTAAAATTTCTTTTTATTATTAAATGTTGAGAATATATAAAAGAATATTTAAGAAACAGATGTAAGATGTAAAAAATAATACTGCGATACAGTGAATGCCATTGTGTGTACCAACACAAGGTACAAGAAGAAAGTTCGTGTGTGTGCTCCTCACCATGTCTCATCCCATTCACTGTCCCCTCTGACACAGCCACTTTTTGACTTTTACAACTATTGCTCCATTCTTATTTATATGTTTCTAAACCATGTATTGATGGTTAATTTTGAATATTTTTGTTTTATATACATGGAATCATACTGTTAAGCGTTCTTCTATCTAGTGCTAAGCTAGCATACACTGATAAAACGTTTGGCTGGCTTTCACTTGGCTTGATCTCTGCTCTCATTGATCATTGCCTGTGCTCTGAGTATTTAGATATTGTGAATATCACCTCTATTCTTGGAAACCTACTTATTAATTCATTAAACTGCTATGTTCCATTATGTGGGCATACCACACTTTTCATCAGTTTCGTAGTTGATGGACATTTAGTCTTTTCTTGTGTGTTTGTTGTTAAAAATGGTGATGTTATGAACATTCTAGTGCATATGTGTAGGCATTTCTCTAGGGTATGTACCCAGGAGAGGAATTGCTGGGCGACAAGGTATATAAATGCTTGGTTTTATCAGATAATGCCAAACTGTTTTCCAAAACATGTTTCCCAAAATATTGGTACTTTGTACAATATTCAGTTTGTACAAGTTTCAGTCAGTCCACATCCTTTTTATGACTTGATATTGTGTGACTTTTTATTTTGCCAATTTAGTAGGTGGATAACAATATTTTATTATATTCTATTAATAATTTGTATTTTGATGATTATTACTAGTGAGATTGAACATTTTTTAATTTATTATTGGCCATTTGTGTTTCCTCTTCTTTGAAATACCTGGTCATGCCTTTATTGTTTAAATATTTTTCTATTGTGGTATTTGTCTTTTTCTTATTGATTTGTAGAACATTTTATATATTCTGTCTACTAATCCTTTTCCAGTTGTATGTGCTGCAAATACCTTCTCCTAGTTGTTAGCTTGTCTGTTTTTTATATACTTAATTTTTTTTTTTTTGAGACAGTCTCACTTTGTTGCCCAGACTAGAGTGAGTGCCCTGGCGTCAGTCTAGCTCACAGCAACCTCAAACTCCTGAGCTCAAGGGATCCTTCTGCCTCAGCCTCCCAAGTAGCTGGGACTATAGGCATGCTCCACCATGCCCAGCTTATTTTTTCTATATATATTAGTTGGTCAATTAATTTCTTTCTATTTATAGTAGAGACAGGGTCTCGCTCTTGCTCAGGCTGGTTTCGAACTCCTGAGCTCAAGCAATCCGCCCGCTTCAGCCTCCTAGAGTGCTAGGATTACAGGCGTGAGCCACCACGCCCAGCTTATATACTTAATTTTTTAGAGCAATTTTTTAGGCTTACTGAAAAATTGAGTGGAAGAGTACAGAATTCCCATAGACCCCATCACCCTCCACAATTTTCCCTATTATTAACATCTTGCATTAGTATGTAGTTGTGGCAACTGATGAACCAATATTGATACATTATTATTAACTGAAGTTCATAGTTTACATTAGGGTACTCCTTATGTTGTATATTCTATGGATTTTGACAAATGCATAATATCATGTATACACCATTACAGTATGATGTAGGATTAGTTTCCCTGACCTAAAACTTCCCTGTTGTCCACCTTTTTATCCCTCTCTCCTCTCCCACTGAACCCTTGACAACTACACTTTTTATTGTCTCTATAATTTTGCCTTTTTTAAAATATCATATAGTTGGAATCATACAGTATGTAGCCTTTTAATACTGGTTTCTTTTGTTTGGCAATAAGGTTCCTCCATGTCTTTTCATGGTTTGATAGGTCATTTTCTTTTTATCTGTGAATAATACTGTATTTTATGGCTGTACCAGTTTATCTATCTACCTATTGATAGACATTTTGGCTGCTTCCAATTTTTTGTCCCTTAAAAATAAATTTGCTATAAACATTGTGTGTAAGTTATTGTGTGGATGTAAGTTTTCAGTTCATTTGAGTATTGCCAAGGAGCATGATTGCTGGATTGGATATTAAAGCTATATGTAGTTTAGTAAGAAACTGCCGGACTGCCTCCAAACTGGCTGTACCGTTTTGCCTTCCCACTAGCAATGAATGAAAATTCCTGTTGTGCCACCTCCTTGCCAGCATTTGGTATTGTCATTGTTCTGGATTTTAAACATTCTAATAGACTGTAGTGGTATTTCAGTGTTGTTAATTTATGATTGCCTAATAACTTATGATGTTGAGCATCTTTTCATATGCTTACTTGACATCTGTATATCTTCTTTGGAGCGGTGATGTCTGTTCAGATCCATTTTTTAATTGGATTGCTTTCTTATTGTTGAATTTTAAGAGTTCTTTGTATATTCTAGATACAAATCCTTTATCAGATATATGTTTTGCACACATTTTCTACCAGTCTATGGCTTGTCTTTCCATTCTTTTAACAGTGTCTTTTGCAGAGCAGAAGTTTTAATTTTAATAAAGTCCAGCATCAATTTTTTCTTTCATAATTGTGCTTTTTGTATTATAAAGTCATTGCTAAACCCAAGGTCACCTAGATTTTCTCCTATGTTATCTTCTAGAAGTTTTACAGTTTCATGATTTTTTTTAGGTCTATGAGTCATTTTGAATTAATTTTTATGAAAGGCATGGTTTGTGTCTAGATTCATTTTCCATGTGTATGTCCAATTATTCCAGTATTATTTGTTGAAGTGACTCCTTTCTCACTGAATTTCCCTTGCTCCTTGTCAATGATCAGTTGACTATATTTGTGTGAGTCTATTTATGGGGACTCCATCTCATCTGTTCCATTGCACCATTTGTCTATTCTTTCTTCAACACCACACTGTCTCAATCACTATAGCTTTACAGTAAGTCTTGAAGTCGAGTAATTACTCTTCTAACTTTGCTATTCTTCAGTTTTGTATTGGCTTTTCTGAGTTTTTGCCTTTCTGTATGAACTTTAGAATCAATTTGTTGATATCCACAAAATGACTTTATGGGATTTTGATTGGGATTGTGTTGAATCTACAAATCAAGTTTGGAAAAACTAACATCTTAGTGATATGGAGTCTTAGAGTCTTCCTATCCATGAATATGGAAAATTTTTTTTATCCATTTATTTAGATCTGCTTTTATTTCTCTCTGCAGAGTTTTGTGGTTTTCCTGAGATAGATCTTGTACATATCTTGCTAGATTTATAGCTAAGTGTTTTAATTTCTTGGAGATGTTAATGTAGACGGTGTGTCCTTTTAATTTCAAATTCCAATTTTTCATTTCTGGTCTTATATACCAGAAAGCAGTTGACTTTTGTATATTAATCTTGTATCTTACTGCCTTAATATAATTTTGGGTTGTCATTTTACTCTATTTATCTTGTCTTTAGATGAAGAGAAGTACTTAATTGAAAAGTAGGTAAATTTAGCAATTTTTGTCTTGTAGGTAGTAAATTTAACTAGGTAGTAGTTAAATTTACTTGTAGGTAGTAAATTAAGTAAATTTACTTGTAGGTAGTAAATTAAGTAAATTTACTACCTACTAACTAGTAGGTAGTAAATTACTACCTACAAGTTAAATCTTGTAGGTAGTAAATTTAAAGTAGGTAAATTTAACAATTTGTAGGTAAATTAAACAAATTTTATCTTGTTTGAGAAATTATTGCCTACATTGAAATCATTAAGATATAGATATTGCCTTCTAAAAGTTTTATCATTTTTCTTTTTATCAGTTCTGAAAATTTTTTCTAGCCATTTTGTCTTTATGTCTGCCATAGTCTTTCTTGCCATCTGAAACACTAATTAAATGTGTAGTAGACCTCACTCTATCCTCCATGTCTATAATCTTTGACTAGGTTTTTCATCTCTTTGGCTCTCTGCGGTGTTTGCCAGCTAATTTCTTCAAACCTGTCTCTTCCAGTTCACTGATTCTCTCTGTGACTATGTATAATATGTTATTAAGCCCATCCATTGAGTTTTAAATTTCAACTCATATTTTTTAGTTTTCAAAGTTCTAATTCATTAATTTTTAAATCTCTTTGGTCATTTGGGTGGAATCTTACATGTTACTCCCTTTTTTAGTCTCTTTAATTTCTTTAAGCATAATATGAGCATAGCTATTTTATAATTTTTACCTGGTAATTCCAATATGTGGCTTTTTTTAAAGGGGGGAACTGATTCTGGTGTGTGTAGTTTCTGCTACTTCTCACCCACAGCACCTTATTTCCTTGTGTAGTTTGTAACTTTTTCTTTGCTTTTGTTTAAGGAAACTATGAGGTTACTAGTCTTGTTTTGCAGAAAAGAAAACAGAGCCTGAGAAAGTATAAATGGTTACCAAGGTCACACAGCTAGCAAGTTAAGGAGCAAGAATGCTGGTCAAAGTCTGTCTGACTGCAAAGTCCTTGTGCTTTCCTCTATCCTGTGAAGCCTTAAAGACCCTTGACTGCTGACCTCTTTTATAAAAACATCATCCCACAGTGATTATTGAGCGCTAACTCTGAGCCAAGCATTGTCTTTGGCTTCTCCTTCTTGTGTGGTATGCAGTCTGGTGGAAGCATAAACATGTAAATGAACAAGTGACAATAAGGCATGGTAGTGTTCTCACCAAGGTAGAAACGGAGTCCTCTGGGAGCCCAGACAGTTTTCTTAAGCCATTAGCTAATGCCCAGGGCACTACGTCGTGCTACACTGATGTGCCAGTCAGCTATAGTACCATTACAGGGCATGAATTACTGGGCTCGTTATGCACATTTTCTTGTAAGTGAATTATGCCCCCTGGAGTTGCGCAAGGAGGCTGCGTGTGGTCTGGAGGGAGAGAATTTCGGACAGAAGAAATAATCTATGCAAAGGTGTGAAATAAATCTAAATCAATAAAAATAGAGCCGTAGAAATCAATTCATCTACGTGAATTCTGCCATAGGATGGATATACAAATTCACTTTATATTATAGAAAATTTTGTGTCTAATTTATAGAATAAATGCTTGCTTTCTGAGTGTTTGTGTTGTCAGCTGTATTCAGATATTATCAGAATAACAGCATGATCTTATTTTTAATTAAAGACCTTTGGAGGGGAAGTACTTTATAATCCCTTGTCACCGGGTTTCAGGGCAGAACACAAATGAGGCCAGAGGAGATCGCCGGATGACAGAATGACAGAGTAAAAAGACACTAGAGGGCTTAGTTCAAGACTCAGGTTTGCTACTCCTGTGCTATCTTGGACAAATCCACTTGGATAACCTCAGCCTCTCTTTCTCCATCTATGAAATGAAGGCACCATACTATAGATTCCCTAAGGTGCTTCCAGTATCAAGATTTTCCAAGGTCCATTTAAGAGAGGTCCAGAAAGGGAAGTGTCGCCCCTGAGCCCATGCACTGAGTGCATTAGAAAATGACAGGCACCGAGACTCTAGGCTTGTGCTCTTGCCCCTCCCTGGAGGTTGGCCAGGTCTTCTTCCTCCACTTCCACCAGAAGCAGAGCCTGGCGGGCAGGACCCCAGGGAGGATTCTGCATCAGTGAGGGGAAAACCTGGTCCTCCCAAAGGGCTGGTCACGTTCACACCGCTGATGAGTCTCCAGAGTGCAGCCTGGGCTTTGGGAGTAATCGGGAGGCAGCCCCCCCAACCCGTCTGGGCTTCCTCATGCACAGCAAAGGGGGGTTCGGAGTGGAGTCCTAGCTAAGAGTGGCAGCGGGAGAGACGCCCTGGTTTGCTCAAGGCCTGTGGTGGGCGACAGTAGCTTAATCTCTTAGCTGGGCACCCAGAGGGGCCCAGGCACCCCCCTCTTTCTCCCAGCTCTTGCGAGGATCTTGCAAGGCTCTTCTGGGCCTAATAGTCTAACTTGTTCAGTTCTCTAGAAAATCCCCAGAGAGCTTTCTTCTCTCTCTCCTCGTCACACCCCTCCCTGCGTTAATGCATTTGTTTTGAATTCTCGCTCTTCTGGGCTCTGGGAAGGGATTACAGAGCCCGAAAGGAGGAAGCTGTGATCTCATATCACAGAGCTTGAGCTTCATCTGCCCTCCCAACCACCAGGCCCTTGGGGACTTTTTTTTTTTTTTTTTTTTTTTTTTATGGGAAGGAGGAAAAGATTAGGAGGAGCCAGCTGAGAAAATAGAAAAGTAGCCCGGGAGGTAGACAGGCAGACAGGATGGTTTGATGGAGCTCTGCCTTTCTGGAAGGGCTTGGTGGTCTAGGGGCAGAGCCTGGGGTGGCCTGCTGCCTGCTGAGAATTTTCCAGATGAGGACATCCAGCGTTCTGTGTGAGGTAATAAGATGAGGCACTGCCTCTCAGGTTCTGCTCTCATTAGCCCTACATAGGGACCAGTCCGATTGTCCTTTAGCTCTTAGTGTGTGGAGGCGGGGGCGGGGTGAGGGCAGGACATATATTCCCTTGTGGCCCTTGGGTAAACCCTACAGTGCTTTTGCCAGGGGAGGGAGCCTGTGCATTTCCGGGGTCAGGGCTTGGCATGAATTGGAAGGGGAAAGCAGAGTGCCAGGGAGAGGACTCCGATGTGGGATGGGGACTGGGGACTCCACCCTTCTGTGGGCCTCTTTCCCCCCCTAACAGGGAGGGGACATGGTCGGGTCATTGCAATTCATAATGGTTTATGAGGCCCTTCCTTCCTAAGATGAACCACCCTTTCATCTAGCTCTCCAGCACCTGAAAGTCGTCCTTGAGTAGCAATTCATTTATTTGAAACAAGACACTTCCTTTTCTAAGCATTTTCTTAGAAAATGCAGTTGCCTTTGAGATGGGAGTGTAGGCAGGGCAGATCCTCTTGTGTGAACTAGCTGGTTAGGGGCTTTTCCTTCCAAAAAGAAGTGCCAGGGAGCAGGAGAGCATTGGTCCCCAGTGGGAACGAAAGCCACTAGGAGTGGGAATGAGGCCACCCAGGGCAAAGAAGGACTTGCAATGGGGGCGTTAGGGGACCTGCACAAGAGGCTGAAGTCAAAGCTCAGCTGCCTCCCAGGGCAGCTTAGAGTTGTCTCAAATCTTTCAGGACAAGAGCTAGGGCTTCCTGCTCCTTCCTTCCCTTCCTTCCTTCTTCCTTTTCTTCATTTCTTTCCTTCTTCCCTTTGGCAAATATTTAAGTGCCAACTAACATGAGAGTCCACATTAGTCTTTGGAATCTCAGGATAAGACCCAGGTCTTTCATCAGAGAGTCTTACGGTCCATCAGAAAAAGACAGGTGTGAAACAATTTGGTCCAGCAGACCGCGGCAGGTGTGCAACAGGGGCAAGTACCTGGCATGGGCTAAACTGCCTACTTCACACAGATTCCTTGATTTTTACACAGTCTCCTTTTTCTGTCCCAGGATCCCGCCCAGGGGAATTACATTAAGATCACATTACATTTAGTCGTCCTGTCTCCTTAGGCTCCTCTTAGGTGTGACAGTTTCTCAGACTTTCCTTGTTTTTAATGACTTTGACAGTTTAGAGGAGTCCTGGTCAGGTACATTGTAGGACAGTTCTCTGTTGGAATTTACCTTTTTTCTCACAATTAGATTGGGTTTATAGGTTTAGAGAGGAAGACCACTGAGGTGAAGGGTCATTCTTATCGCATCATGTCCAGGGTCCCTACTAGCAACATGACTTACCACTGTTGATGTTCACCATGATCACCTGGTTGAGGTGTGTTTGTCTGCTTTCCCTCTTCCCTCTTCCCACACTGTGAGTTTTGGAAACCAGTCACTATGCATAGCCCACATGCAAGCAGTAGGGATTTATGTTCCCCCTCCTCTAGGGTGGAGTGTTCATGTAACTTATTAGGAATCCTTCTACATGGGAGATTTGTCTCTTTGCCCCCATTTGTTACTTTATTAAATCATTTACTTGGATCAGGTTGGACTCATGGATATTTGTTTTTTACGTTGAGTTATAATCCAACACTACTGTTATTTACTTTGTTGCTCAGGTTGTTCCAGCTTTGGCCACTGGGGCCTCTTGTGCCCCTTTGACATGTTCGCATCAGTGGAGGTTTTTTGTTTTGCTTTATTTTTTAGCACTTCCTTACTTTCTGTGACTATGGGATGCTCCAGACTTGTCTTGCATATTTCCTGCCCCAGTCCTAGAATCAGCCATTTCTTCAAGGAGCCCTGGTTCCTCTTACTGGAGGATGGTATTAGAAACCAAGATTTGGGTGCTAGGTGTGCTTGTTGCTACTGGGGTGTTACTTCTTTTTGGATTTCTCTTTTTTAGCTGACAGAACCAAGAAATGTGTGTGTGCATGCTTGTGCATGTGCATGCTAACTCACATGCATACACAAACTTACAAGTATTTATATATGTAGTCATCTGTGGATACAGATATTAAGTTAAACATGAGTTCTTATGTCTCCAACTCTAATCCATTATCACATGATAGAAATGTTGATTTGACCTTGCTGATCTATCAATTTATACTTCAACTGTGGTTCCTACTATCTACCATCAGTTCAGTCAACTGTTCAATTCCAGTGTACATGTATGGCAGGATCAGAATTGTTAACCCCTCAGAAGTTTTGTTTTGTTTTATTCTTTCCTTGGATTAAGCATTCTCAGCTCCTTTAGCCATTTTAGGCCCCATACCATCTTGCCCATCCTCCATCAGTTCTGAGTCTGGATTTTCTATTTCATGGGAAATGAGCACTTTTTTGCAAATAAGGAAAATGAACTCTAGCAAACATTTACTCTGAGCATATGCAAGGCACTGGTTTGAGCACTTTATGTATACAACTCATTTAATCTTCACAACAACCCTATGAGCTTGATACTGATATTGTCCCCACGTTGCGTGAGGAAAGGCTAATAACTTGCTCAAATTCAAACAATTAATGAATAGTGGAGCTTGGATTCAAAATGAAAGAGTATGACTTCAGAGTCCATACCCAGAAACATTATTTTATGTTGCATTGCTGCTAAAAGAGATCTTTCTGAAATACCACCTTGTGCATCTAACTACCAGCCACATAAGCCAACAGTGTTTCCCTGTTGCCCACAGCAGACAGACCTAGTATCTTAGCCTAGCTTTCAGTGCTCTCCACAATCCACAGTCAACCCTCTGCTTCGGTTTAACCTGCACGAGCAGCGCGGCCCTCTGGAACATGCTCAGATACTGTGGTTTCACCTAATCAGCATGCTCTACCTGTCTCTCAAAGCCCAGACCAAGACCCATCCAGTCCGAACAGCACAGCCCATCCCCTCCTCCTGGGCTGATTACATTCACAGTGATCTCCTCTTTGTTGACACTCACTGTCTATGTGCTTAGTTTGATATTTAGTCTGGGTTATATTTGTTAAGGTGCTTGTCATTTATCTGCATAATCTCCCTGCGACATCCTCCGTGACAGCTTGTTATTGGTGATGCTTATGACTCTTAATCTCCATAAACCTACTTGATGGGAAGTTGAACTCAGTGAGATTTGTGATTGCAGTATTTGCTCAGATATCATCAGTGTCCATTTGAGACAGCCACATCCTGCTGATAGCACACATTAGCAAATTAACTAGCATGGTCTGAGACCATAACCCATGCTCTGTGCAGTCCCCTCTCCCTCAGACCACCTCCCTATTCCAGGAGGTCAAGATGAGGCTTCTAAATAGTTCCCATCACTACAGCTCTGGGGAGGACTTAGCTGGGCTGGATGAGATTAAGTTGGAGTGTTAGACCCAGCTGTTATTTCAGTGGGGCAAAATTTTACACAGGTGGATCTGGCCCCAGCTGTGTTTCTCTGCTTTGGAAAATGTCCTTTGGTTCCGTAGGGGAGATCTGAAGGAAGGAAAACCCCTGGGTTCTGCTTCAAAGAGCAGAAAACTTCGATTCAAGCTGTAGCCTGTTGTTTGCAAAACTTTAGTCATTTCAGTATAACCTACATGATTTTTGCCATAATGACATAGGACTCACATTCTATTTTATTTTTTTTACTTAAATTTTATCTCTTCCTAAATAATAATAGTCACAAAATTACAGGTTCATTAGAACCTGTACAGTTGCAGTTTTTCAACTAGATATTAAAATAAACACATAACCATTCGATACCTGTTCATCTGTATACCGCATGCGGTGTGTTGCATTTCTCCACAGTGCGCTTACCACCCTTGGAAACACACGGTGCTGGTGGTTTCGTCTTCTCTTCCCCATCGCTTCCTAGATGTGATGTCTCTTCTGATCAGGTCACTGGTGCTCTGCTGGGTTCCACTGTGGCACCTTTGGAGCCACATCGAGGGAGAAAGAGTTCTGGGCAAGGCTATAGGCATTTCTTTTCTAAAGAATGAGAGCAGCTCGGCTTTTATTCCTTCCTGTATCCAGGGATTTTAGTTAAGCTTTTGTTTGAAGAAAGGGTTATATTGATTTTTTTAAGAGTGTGAAAAGCACAGGACAAGTCAGTCCAGCATTAACACTTCTGGAAAGATCATTTGTTTGGGTGGCCATCCATTCATACATTCACTGAGTTTCTCGGAGCTTCTCTTAGCTCTTCTAACTTAGGGGTCAGGAGAGCTGGCTTCCAGTGTATCTTGTTTATCGTAATGAAACAAAATGAATTTCCAGGTAGCTTGGGATGAAGCCATGACAAGTACTATTCTAATTCTCTGCCACTTGATCCAGGTTGAGAGTAAGCCTTTGATCCAGGTCCAGAAGCCACCTTCCAATTCCAGGAACTCCAGAATGACCAGATTCTTGCATAAGGTAGGAAGTAATGCTTGATGCCTTTTCTCTAGCCTTGAGAATGAGGGCAGGTGGATGGCCAGGGTAGTTTTTAACAGGCATTTTTGGTCAAGTCAGCATAACATGATCAGAGTACTCTATCCACATCACCATGCTTCAACTCCACAGTTTTAAATGTTGCTATTTACTGATAGTCAGATTACCTGTCTCCCAATCAATCAATCAATCAATCGGTGCAGGAGGGCAGGATCCAAGTAAGTGGGTCAAGTCAATAATGTAGCCATAGAGGAAACGGGAGCTTGTGTGGCACGGAGGAAGGTTTGCACTGTATAGCAGAAAGTCCCTGCATTAGGGTGGGAAGACATTGGAATGATGATAATGATGGCTAGCATGTATGGAATACTCCACATTGCTTGACTCATTTACCTCACAAAAGCCTTATGAGGTAGGTCCCATTGTTGTCCTCATGGTAGTGATGAAGTAGTTGAGGCTTAGGGAGTCAGTGTGACCTGCCACAGGTCTCCGCCTAGTAAGTGGTGGAGCAGGATTCAAACCCAGAGCCCATGTGCTTGATTACTCTGCTGCCCTGAAATCTGCTTTTCTCTCCAGGAACTTAAGAATAGGTTTAGGTCCAGATTTGGGTTAGGCTCCACCTTGTTGCGGGAAAGAGGCTAGAAGGAATGACTCTGAAGACATTTTCTTGCCTGAGGCTTCTGTAACTTACCCGGCTTCTCCTTCTGTAGAACACGAACACCAGCGTCACTTCACTCCCCTTCGTGGACAACAAGGAGAAGAAGACTATGGTCAACTTCCCAAGCATCAGCAACAAAATCCTGCAGAAGCCACCTCTGCTGTATCAGGTGAGTTCCTGGCAGCGGACATGCTCTTGAGCACGCAGGTGAAAGACCTGGTTTTAGTCCAAACCAAGTTTAGAAAGGCCCAGGACAGTGGGGACATGCACCGTGTCAGCTTAAGAGTTGAGTTCTAGTCCTGATCTCACTTTTTAAATTTTTTTAATTTTTATTTATTTATTTATTTTATTTTAACGTATTATGAAGGTACATGTGTTAAGATTACATATATTGCCCATACCCCCTCCCCCCTTGAGTAAGAGCTTCAAGCATGTCCATCCCCCAAACATTGCACATCTTACTCATTGTAGTTGTATATACCCATCCCACCCTCCCGACACCCGATAGATGTTACTCCTATATGTCCACTTAGGTGTTGATCTGTTGATATCAATTTACTGGTGAGTACATGTGGTGCTTGTTTTTCCATTCTCGAGATACTTCACTTAGTAGAATGGGTTCCAGCTGTATCCAGAAATATACAAGAGGTGCTATATCACCATTGTTTCTTAAAGCTGAGTAGTATTCCATGGTATACATATACCACATTTTATTAATCCACTCATGAATTGATGGGCACTTGGGTTGTTTCCACAGCTTTGCGATTGTGAATTGTGCTGCTATAAACATTCAAGTGCAGGTGTCTTTTTCGTAAAGTGACTTTTGATCTTTTGGGTAGATGGCCAGTAGTGGAATTGCTGGATCAAATGGTAGGTCTACTTGTATCGCTTTGAGGTATCTCCATATTGCTTTCCACAGAGGTTGAACTAGTTTGCAGTCCCACCAGCAATGTAGGAGTGTTCCTCTCTCTCCGCATCCACACCAGCATTTGTTGTTTGGGGACTTTTGGATAAAGGCCATTCTCACTGGAGTTCAGTGATATCTCATTGTGGTTTTGATTTGCATTTCCCTGATGATTAGAGATGTTGAACATTTTTTCATGTTTGTTGGCTATTCTGTCTTCTTTTGAGAAGTTTCTGTTTATGTCCTTTGCCCATTTTTTGACAGGGTTGTTTGATTTTTTTCTTGCTGATTTTCCTGAGTTCTAAATAGATTCTAGTTATCAGCCCTTTATCAGATGTGTAGCTTGCAAAAATTTTCTCCCATTCTGTGGGTTGTCTGTTTGCTCTCTTGGCAGTTTCTTTGGCTGTGCAGAAGCTTTTTAATTTTATCAGGTCTCATTTGTTTATTTTTGTTGCTGTTGTGATTGCCTTTGGGGTCTTCTTCATAAATTCTTTGCCTAGGCCAATGTCTAGAAGAGTATTTCCAACATTTTCCTCTAGCATTCTAATAGTTTCACAGCAAAGGTTTAAGTCTGTTACCCAGCGTGAGTTGGTTTTTGTGAGAGGTGAAAGGTGTGGGTCCTGTTTCAGTCTTCTACATGTGGCTATCCACTTTTTACAAGAAATGTAAATGTAAGCAAGTAAGTCGTTGACCTCCTCTCATCTACAAAATGGGCTCTCTGTAGGGTTGTGGCGAGGATTCACCTAGGAAAGGAAAAATGAAGTTCTGGTGTATAAATGGTGGAAGTATACGAAATATTGATTTCTTCCCATGTCACCTACTTTTTGTGTGTGAGGGCCAAATGAGATAACGTGGGAAAGTGCCAAGTTAAAGAGTGTTAAACACACATAAATTCAAGTTTATGTGCCTTTGCGCGAGTAGCTTTATCTAGTTGTGAACTGGGCTTTTCAAGAGCAGCGGTAAACACTGCTCCCGTCTCTTCCTACAGACAGCGCGGTGCCACCGGGCTCGCCAGCCGCTGTGCACGGGCCGAGCCTCTCGGGGAAGATGTGAGTCAGACAGATGCTTCCTTTGGGAGACAGACTGGGACACCTTCTGTCGCTTAGTTACTGTTTTCTCCCTAGAGAGGTAGAAAAAGAGCCTGGCTGGATGTGGGTGTCCTTGGCCAGATAAATGGCTTATGATGGCCAGGAGAAGCCTAAGTGGCTCTTTATTGCAAACCTCTTTTCCCGGACAGGAGAGTCAAAGTCACAATCCGATGCCATCCTCTGAGCTCCAGGTTTCAGAAATGCCTCTGCACCCTACCATTAAAATCCAGCACCCCAAGTCGGAGGAGAAGACACCAAGGAAGCACAAGGTGCCTCTGACAGCGGCAGGTACGCCTTTGGGCAGGAGCAGGGTACGCGGGGTGGCTCTGAGGGTCAGGGCATCGTAGCTGAGCTGGAGGGGGCTAAGCTGCCAGGTGCCCGAGAAGAGTAGTCGATTAAGGCACTGAGCCAAAATGAAAGTAGAAGTCACGCCTTTAATCTCTTCCTGAGATCGTGTAAGCAGGAGGCTAAACAGGGGAAGCGCCAGCTCCCCACAGTTCCGTTTTTCCCCAGGGGACACTAGGCCCACTGAGGTGTATCAGCACCAAGGGCTTGTCTGCTGCCTCCCGGCCCAAACTAAAGGTTCCTGTTCATGTTATGGCCCAGGGGCCAGGGGGAAGGAAGTGAGCGGGGAAGAGCTGGGAGTGGAAAAGTACTGAATGCTGATTCAGAGCAGGGCAGAGGGGGCTGGGCAGCAGGGGCTCCGGCCTTGGCTGCAGCTGCCTTCAGAGGCCTGCCAGGTAAAGCCTTTGTAATTGCCCTTGGCTGGGCCCAAAAGTCACAGAGAGGTTTTTGACCAGGAGCCAGACTCCCCAAGGGTTCAATGACTCATAACCTGTTAGGATTCAAAGGAAGAGAACCCAAATCCACTGCACACCTACTGTGTGCCAACACCGTCCGACGCTCGGAGCCCCTACCACAGCTTTGAAATTGAAATTGGTTGTCCTTCTTAAGCAATCCCAGGAACTACCACAAGGAGGTAATTTCAGTTTGGAGCTAATTCTACCTTTTTGGAGTTGATAATCTGCCTCCCTGCCGTCTTAGACCTTCATTATGTCCTCTGGGCAAAGAACACGCCTTATGCGGCGTGCACATGACTGCCCTTCACATGTATGCGCACAAAGGTCTTATCCTCCACAAGTCTTTTTTCTTCTCACAGTTCCTTCTCCAACTCATTAGCAGTTTGTCAAATAACATGGTGCCCCCACCCTAATCCTGGTTTCTCTCCTCTGAGAATGTTCCAGTTATCTATTAAAGTGTGAATTTCACCCCCTGACCAAACCGATCCCTGGTGGGACCTGGCCGGTGGGACCTGGCCGGTAGGACCTGGCCGGTGGGACCTGGCCGGCGCTGACGCACAGTCCCCGCTTTTCCTGGGGTGCTTGCTGGCTCACGCAGATCTGTGCGGATCTGTGTGGTAGTACCCCGGGCCTTTTAAGTTGCATTTATGTTGCCTCTCTGGCCCCTGGGGACATTATAGTTTTCAAACCCTCTCAAGATAGACTAGCTGTGGAGCCCAGTAATTCTACATGAACTTGGGAAAATGCTACCTTAACTTCTGGAATTTTTACCCATGCTGCTCTAACCCACTGGTCTTTGGGGACTGAATACTCCCCTTCTCTGCCTTTGTGTTTTCCTTTTGGTTTGTTGAAGTCAGTATAAGACCTTATCACATTCCTACCTTGGGAGAGTCACACTGGAGCCTGGGGGCAGGCTGATGGCCAGGAGCTGGAAGGGGTGCCCTCACCGGGGCCCCAACTCAACTGATGACTCTAGTGTTTTTCGTACAGAGGCCCTCAAGCTTTTTAAGAAACAGCTGTCTGCTTATGAGCAAAATGAAATCCTGGACTACACAGAGATATGGTTCCTGGGGCTTGAAGCCCAGAAGCTCAACGTGGCTGTTGAGAAGTTCAGCAAGACAAGTTTTGATGACGAACACGGCTCCTATATGAAGGTGATGGGGAAAGGGGCACCAGGACCTCAGGGGGACTGGGAACAAGAGAAAGTCGAAAGGGAAAAAGCAGGGGTGTTTTATTGAGTTTGGTGCTGGTATATCAGGGACTAGACGTCCTGAGGAATTCTAGTAGGTGCTAAACCAAAGAAATACCATGTTTATAAATGGGGAAACATGCAATTTAGTATGTAACATACTCTGCTGACAGAAGACTGATTTCCCCCAAGAGCATTTGGGGTAACAGGCTTGCATCCTGGGTAACCTCCCACGGCCACCTCCCCTGCGTGGCCCGTTGGCAAAAGCCAGACAGAAGTAAGATGCCATCTCCTCAGCATTCCCTTCTTTATCTCATTACAAGCCCATGCATGGATGCTTTTCTGTTTCATAGGAGATGTCATTTACCCCACAGACAAAAGATGTTTTTGTCACTGCAGTCCCTGGTGCATAGTGCTTAATGTCACTATGTTTTTCAGAAATTGATCCCTGTAACTCCTCTTCTGGCTGTACCCTTGGGCTGCCCCGGGTGGTGCCTCTGCCCAGCCTGAAGGGAAATCGGGCAATGGTTCCCCACTTCTGGAGGTGCTTGGAGGTGTGGTGCTTAGTCCTCTAGGCTGCAGGCTTCTGGGAATTTCCTCTTCTGGATGTTTCACTGCGGCTTGGTTTTAGGGGACAGATGAGTCTTTGATGGCTTTGTAGAAAAAGTAGATTTTCTTAACAGCATTTAGGGCTGTGTTTATCAAGCTTTGCTATGCACGAGAATCACTTGGGGATCTTGCTTAAATGCAGATTCTTTCCTGGCAGGTCTGGGGTGGGGCATGAGATTGTGCATTTCTGAAGAGCTTCCAGGTGATGCCCGTGCTGCCGGTCCTTAGAGCACACTTTGAGAAGCAAAGATTTAGTTTCTGTCACACAGCTCTGTCTAGAGCCCTGTTTCCCGACATTCTTAGGTCAAGAATCCCTTCAGGAGTCTGATAAAAGCTATGGGTCCTCATCCCAGAAAAGGCAACCTGCACGTGCACAGAGTTTTAGGGGATTAGTCAGTCCTTGGTGAAGAACCCCCAACACAAACCTAACCTCCAGTTAAACCAGGCCTTCCCCACACCCCCACCTGAGCCCAGAGTCTCTGGGAAATTCCCTAGTGGTCTCAGCACGACCTTTAAGTTAATTCACTGGAGCTCAGTTTCTCAGTGTCAAATCTTGGCGAGCTGTGTTTTGGTGGGGAGAGAGGGATGCTGTGTGCCTCTGTACGCTCGTAATCTCGTCCCTGTTGCATTCCACTGCACACACAGTGCACCCATCCCTCACCCCTCCCAAACCCTGAGTGTAAGCTCCAGAAATCAGATTCACAGAGCTTGGGGACCTTACAGATCATTTTATCCAGAATCTTCAGTGTACAGATGTGGGCACTGCAGCTCAGAGTGGATGAGGGGCTTGTCTGAAGCCACCCAGCTGATGTCTTTTTAACTGAAAATGTTCTGTGGCTTTGACTAAACACCCCTCCCTAGTTTCCAGCACGGGAGGGACACAGCGATTCTGGGTCTTGGAAAATATTTCTCTTCCTATTCAAGAAAGGTCCAAGTTCTGTCCTGCTCACTCCAGGATAGGATTAAATCTGGCTAAGTCCAAGGGAGAAACAAATCTGGCCAGGAAGAGGTGGAGCAGACGTAAAGCCTTCTCTGACTGATGCAGACACATCACGGGTCAGAAATGGAACTTTCCTTAAGCTGGAGCTGTTGCTCAAATTCAAGAGTCATGAAATGTCCAAACTGGAAGGGACCTTCAGGGCCACTTTGTACAACCCTCTTACTTTACAGGTCCTAAGACACGCAGAAAACCAGAAGACCAGGACTAGAACCCATGTTCCCAACGACCATCCAATCTTCTTTGCCCTGCTTGACATGGATCAAGCCTGTGGGACTTACCCTGGTACCACGTGGGTGGCCTGGGAGCCAGGTGACAACCTAGCCATTGTAGTAGCCGTGAGATGAGGTGGAGCCCCTGGGACCCCAGTGTCAGGGAAGCCCTCCAGCCTGCAGCTCTGCTCCTCACCCTGGCCTGGCTTCTGCAGGTCCTGCACGACCACATTGCCTACCGCTACGAGGTCTTGGAGATGATCGGGAAAGGGTCCTTTGGACAGGTGGCCAAGTGCTTGGATCACAAAAACAATGAGTTGGTGGCCCTGAAAATCATCAGGAACAAGAAGAGGTGTGGCTTGGTGGGTGGCATAGTCCCTAGAGGAAGGACAGCATGACTCTGGCCCCTTTGGAATTCCAGCCCTTCCTGACTCCACCTCTCCCTCTGATATTCCTCTTCCTCCTCCTCTCTCTCTCCCTACCTTTCTGATTCCATGAATGGGCAAAGAGGAGGCGAGAGTGTGGTATTTTTAGAGTTTTAGTGCTTGCTGCCACCCTAGACAGTCTTGTTGGAGCATGGGGAGGGCTGAATGTGGTGGCATGACATGACATGACACCCTGCTCTACCCCTATGTCCCCCTCCCGCCCCTGGCAACTCACCAACCTCCTCAGGTTTCACCACCAGGCCCTGGTGGAGCTGAAGATCCTGGAAGCTCTCAGGAGGAAGGACAAAGACAATGCCTACAACGTGGTGCACATGAAGGACTTCTTCTACTTCCGCAATCACCTCTGCATCACCTTCGAACTCCTGGGGTCAGCTGCTTTTTCTTAACTCATTTATGTTTTAAAAAGTTGCTTAAGTGGTAGAAGAAACCTTTGAGGTCAGAACAATAGATTTTTCTGGTTGTGAATATTTAATGACTAGAGCGGATACAACAGCTACTCAGTCATCTAGAAGGCCCCAGGAGCAAGGAGGCTGGGACAAAAGCAGTCCATCTCATGCCTCCTTTGCTGGGCCTGTCACCTGCCAGCGTACCATGACACTGCACACAATGGTGTGCTGCTGTGTGCTGAGCCTGCTGACATGACCAAAACAAGGCCTCTGCCCTCCAGAGCTAAACTGAAATATGGAGAAAAGACTCTACTCATTGGCTTCCCAACCCTATGGTCCAGAGGTTGGAACCCCAAAAATGGGCAGCTGGCTGCTCAGAGTGGGGAGAGGGCTTGATTTTGAGCAGATAAGGACAAGAGCAGATATATTTGGCATGAGAGCAGAACCTGACTTAAATAGATTGGCATCGGCTGGCTGAAGATGGGAGCTGAAAAGGCCCTCTCATCGGAAGGACGTGCTAATTTGATTATTTTTCTCTCTGAGATCATCTGATGCAATTTAAACAAAACTAGAAATCCAGAATGCATTTAGCAAAGGGGATAATCAGAGTGAACTCTCAGAGGTCCAGTGTTATTGGAGTCAGCAAGCTGGCAGCTTAGCACTCCCATGACACCAGTGCTGATGGGGAGATTCTAGAAACTGGCTAAACTTGGCTCAGAAGGAAAGCTGACACTCACCATCATCACTGGTGATTACAAAATGTGGTCTACCCCCCAATATGCAGAGGCAAACTGTGTTCTCTGCAGCCAAACAGACAACCCAGGCTGTGCTCTCTTGGCCATGAGTCACAGTGCACAGTTAGGATGTTACTGTCCTTAAAAGAGTTCTGGGGGGTCCAGAGGGGCAGGGGTGTGGAAGGACAATCCAAAGCCCAGAGAGGTGGGGAGTTGCTCACGGTCAAGAGTTAGGATGGAGCCAGAGTCAAGTGTCACCTCTATCCCCATTGCATGCCTCATAAATGAATGGCTTTCCGAACACTGCCAGAGTTCAATGACCTTAGAGATGGGAGGTTAGTAGGAACCAGCAAGATTCAGAGTCACTTTTGGGTCATGCTCTTTCCCTTCTCTCCCCATCTCACAGTTTGCACCGAGGGCACAACTGGCAGCTTACAAATACGTGTTTCTTTTTGAAATGATTTGTATTAATTTGCAACATTTGTAAATCATTGGATTTCATATACTAAGGCAGGCTTCTCTATAATATTGCAGGCTTCTGCCACCTTGGAGAATTTAGGGTTGTCTGGCAACAGTCAGATGGGACCAAGCATCCACCTTGCCTGGGTGGAGGAGAGGCTGTCTGTCTTGCTCGGCCCCGTGTGCCCAGGCTATTGCCCCCTTGCTTCTTGGGAGCCTGGAGGCCTTAGACAGCCTTAGTAGGCCCGGGCAGGAGTGGCTGCTGGAGTGACTAGCAGTCTTCCTGAATCCCTCCCAAGAGCCTGAAGAACTATGAATATCGCAGAGGTTTGGTCCAACCTCTTAACCCACACATGTAATAAAGTGCTTCAGTGGCCTTGTCACATCAGAAATGAGGGGATATCCAAGAGGCCAGTTGAACTTGAACCTGGACCCACCATAACTCAGTGGGGAAGCCAGATTCCTAGGACAGGAAAGCCCTGCCTCCTGGGCTGAGGCTTGCCTACTATGAGAGGGAAACCACCCCGCACAGATTGTTTGCAGATGGAAACTCAGCATTAAACTTTTTGCACCAATATGCATCGCTTTCCCCCCTCTCTTTCCCAGAATCAACTTGTATGAGTTGATGAAGAATAACAGCTTTCAAGGCTTCAGTCTTTCCATAGTTCGGCGTTTCACCCTCTCTGTTTTGAAGTGCTTGCAAATGCTTTATGTAGAGAAAATCATTCACTGTGATCTCAAGCCTGTGAGTACAACCTCTGTCCTGTCACGCAGGCAGGTTCCCACCTGTGGAAACTCTTTGTCCTATTGCATTCATTCCCCAGAGGCAGCTGGGGCAGCCAGCGCTTCTGGGGTGGAAGCCTCGCAGTGCAGTTTGTAGGCTGTGTGAGCCCGGTGAGCTGCAGGGAGACACACCGAAGGCACAGTGTTGGGGAAATGAAGAGAGATGTGGTCTGAGCGAGCCAGACAGGAGCAGGAAGGTCTGAGGGCTTTCCTAGGGAGGGCTTGGCGGGGTGTGTGTGTGTGTGTGTGTGTGTGTGTGTGTGTGTGATGTCTTGAGTATCAAGAGGTACAGTAAGAAGTCCTGGGATTCTGGGTTTACCCTTTTTCCACTTTCTCAGTGGGAAAAACAATGGTCACCTGTAGCCCTTAGGCGCTCTGCCGAGACCTTGAGTTCTCCCTTGTGTGTTCTGCGGTGACATGTGCCACCAGACAGATGGGCTGCCCAACTCTTCTAAAGCCTCACTGTGCCCACTCTACTCTGAGTTGGTCCTAGGGTACTGCAAACCTCAGACCTCTTTCTCTACCCCAAATGGAAGGGAGCTTGCTACATGTCCTGCTGGTATTCTGTCTAAGCTCTGTTACTGCACTAATGGCTTGTGTAGGAATTAATCTTTTATCTATATGCCGCACTGAACTGCAAGCTCTTCCATGGTCAGACACCTGTCTTTTCACTGTTTTGTCCCCAGGACCTGACATGGTGCCCAGTAGTTGTAATGGTAGGCTATAAGTAAACGCTTGTTAAATGACTTAATGATTGCAAATGTGAGGAGGTCATACAGAAAGATAGCTAGGGGCAAAGTATAAGGAGCTGGTTCCAAAAGCAGCCTGATCCTCACAGTTATGTAAATATCCCTTGCCTTTTTTTCACTTCGGTCTTCCTGCCTTTTCTTCACTTCAGTCTTCCTGTCCCCAAAAATGGTTTAAAAAATTTTTTTGAAGACTGTAACTCATTGCAAATTTATAATTGTCAAGTTAGAGATGTTCTCTCAAAGAAGATTGGTAGAACCTCATGAGGACAGTGGTGCATTCATTTATTCTCTACATCCAAATTCCTAACCCTCAGCTTTGCAGCTCTTACGAGTCACAACAGCTGTGGTCTTCGGGCTTAGGGGACTGACTCTTACCAAAGAAATCCATAAGACAGGCCGGGCGCTGTGGCTCACGCCTGTAATCCTAGCTCTTGGGAGGCCGAGGCGGGCGGATTGCTCAAGGTCAGGAGTTCAAAACCAGCCTGAGCAAGAGCGAGACCCTGTCTCTACTATAAATAGAAAGAAATTAATTGGCCAACTGATATATATATAAAAAATTAGCCGGGCACGGTGGCGCATGCCTGTAGTCCCAGCTACTCGGGAGGCTGAGGCAGCAGGATCACTCGAGCCCAGGAGTCTGAGGTTGCTGTGAGCTAGGCTGACGCCACGGCACTCACTCTAGCCTGGGCAACAAAAAGCGAGACTCTGTCTCAAAAAAAAAAAAAAAAAAAAAAGAAATCCATAAGACACCTGATAGCCAAAGTATCAGGTAACAAGTTTCCTCCAAGAAATATTAATAGATCAAGTAGCTTGATATAGGAATATGGGTGCCCCTGGAGGGAAGTGTGCACACAGCCAGGAGAGTGTTTTGTGAGTGTGGAGTCAAGAATTAGGGAATTATTCTCTCTCAATGAATGGTATCAATGAGCCATGATTACTATTGCAACCATTCGTTCTACAATGCCAGTAGATGAGAAGGCCAGCCCTTCTAGTTAGCAGCCTTTACATTGCACTAGAGACACGCTAAAGAGTCCTGCTCTTTGAGGGCTTCTCCTGATTATCCTCCTCCAGTTAATACAGCATTCTTTAGAAAAGGGACTATTGGCTAAATTTGCACTTTCTGACTTTGTGGTGCCAGGGGCTTCATGCCAGGCATGCTAGGCCATATCTACCATGTCAGGGCACTTAGTACAAATCTCATAATTAGTTCATCTGATACTGAGATCCAGAAAAACATGATTGGGACTGGAATCTTCAGCCTTAGCCAGTGAGCTTTCATGCTCAGAGGAGAGCCCAGAAGCTCTGTCTTCTTATTGCTGACTCTATTGAAATACCTGGTTCACATTTTCCCCACAGTCAGCATAAGAATCACAAATCCCAATCAAAACATTGCCTTTTTTTGTGGTCTACTGTCATAGCATTATGTTAGTGGGGGCATTTAATGGAAATGTCAAACAGATACAGTCAATGACATTTCTAAGACCTTATGCAAGCAAGGCCTAGAACCAGGTGCCAAAGAGGATAAAAAGAAACTTGTACTCTTCAGGAGTTATACAATCAATATGGGGAAAGAGACAAAACACATTCAAAAGGAACTCTGCAAAGCAGTGAAAACTAGATCCAAATAAGAGGTGCAGACCACAAGTCAAATGGAAAGGCAGAGGAAGGGGAGAGTGGTGAGATTTGGGGGAAGATGTGGAAGGAGGCCTTAGCAGGTGGACGTGTGTGAATTGAACCCTGAAGGATGGGGAGTATCTAGGTAAGCTGCAAGCCTGGGGCGGCACTGTTACAGCTTGCTGTGCGTCTTTTCTTCTCTCTAGGAAAATATAGTGATACACCAAAAGGGTCAAGTCTCTGTTAAAGTCATTGACTTTGGATCAAGCTGTTATGAACACCAGAAAGGTAGGCCCCTGCCTGTTCTTTGTCTGAGCTTCCTGTTGCATTTCTCTCCCTTCACACATGGTCACTTGGGTTCTAGCCTGGGCTCAGCCAGCACAGCTGCCGGTTTTTTTTGAACAAAGTGCTTTACTTCTTTGAGCATAAGTTTCCTCATCTATAAAATGAGAAAGTCGGGTTCAAATACCATAAGGGCCCTTTGAAGCTCTCATACTCTGTAGAAGTTGAATTACCCAAGAGCACTGGGTCCCAAAACTAACTAGATGTGTATCAGGATCACTTTGGGGCTCTGAAAAATTGTAGTTTTCAGGGCCTCACCCCAAATGTACTGAGTCCAAATTTCTGGGGAGTAGCTAGGAGTCTGCACTTTGGAAAACATAAACATTCTAAAGTTTGGAATTTACTGCCATAGATTCCTAAGTTTTATACTTGTTTCCAAGCTTGAGTCCGTAAAGCAGCTCTGGAGTACACTTTGCATAGCCTGTACTGAACCTGATTCGATAATCTGTTCCTTTGGCTTCTGTCAGGTGTGACACAGAGAACATGTACCATTCAACAAACATTTATTGAGCATATGCTATGTGCCAGCCACTCTCCTGGGTACCAGGAACAAAACACGAACATTTCCTGTCCTCAAGTTGCTTAGGTCCAATGCAAGAGGCAGAAAGAGAAAAAAATAATGCGAGCTTGGTGTGGTGGTGCATGCCTGTAGTCCAGCCTGGGTGACAGAACAAGACCCTGCCTCTAAAACATTTTTTTCAAAAATGATACATAATAAAATGAATGTAATAATTGAACATAGGCTATATTCAGGGCACACAGAAGAGGGACTTGGGGACCAGCCTTTATGGTGGCAGGGGGTGTCAGGAGAAGCCTCCCGAGGAAAGGACTACCAGATGGATGTTTCCAAATACTCTGCAGAACCACTTCTGAGAACATACGTCCTTTATATCTTCTATGTATGAATCCTATAAAAAAATTCCAGCTAGAAAACAATGCTTCCGGCAGAGATCCTGTGTGTTTATGTTTCTAAGATATTGAAAACTGTGTAACCTGTTAGTTACCATTTATCTTGGCTGCCAGGATGCTCAGAACTGACTTTGCAATTATTTTGTCCTTGTTTTTTTGACAGTTATTAATATTTCCCCTTTTACATACTTGTTGACGTCCCTGTTATCTTCATTTTAACTGTGAGGCAGTATGGAGTGTGGATGCTAGAATTGGACTGCCTGATTTCAAATCTTAGCTCTGTCACTTATAGCTGAGTGACCTTGACAATTTATTTAACCTCTGTATGCCTTAATTTACTCATATTTAAAATGAAGGGAATAATACTCCTTGCTGCATAGGATTGTTGTAAGGGTTGCAAGAGCTCATCTATATAAAGCACTTGGAATGGTGCCTGGCACCTGTTAAGCACTAGGTAAATATCATTAAATTCATGTTCTAAGACACTCTGTGCTTTACAAAGTACCTCAAATCCATTTGGGAAGCAGATAAAGTATAAAAGTTACTTTTATTACACCTTTATTTTTTTTAAAATCACAGAGTTATTATGTCCCTAAAACAACCAATTTAAACAACAGAGAAGTGAGCACAGAGTCTCTGCCCCTCAGGTAACCACCAATACAGTTATGTAGAAATAAGTATGATGTCCCATTTCTTCAACTTTGGTCTCATCTATAAATTCTAGTCTCCCTACAATGCTGTCTTCTATTCATCCTCATCTGCTGAGATTTTGTTGAGCTTTTCTTTCTATACTTCATATTATATAATAAATATACATCATACTTTGCATATACATTTTTATTTTATTTTTGAGACAGAGTCTCATTTTGTCACCCTGGTTAGAATGCAGTGGCATCATCAGAGCTTACAGCAATGTTAAACTCCTGGGCTCAAGCAATTCTCCCGCCACAGCCTCCAGAGTAGCTGGGACTGACTATAGGCACGCACCATCATGCCAGCTACTTTTTCAGTTTTTTGCAGAGACAGAGTCTGGCTCTTGTTCAGGCTGGTCTCGAACTCCTATCTTGGCTTCCGAGAGTGCTGGGATTACAGGTGTGAGCATCCATGCCTGGCTTGAATATACACTTTTAATTTTGCATGCTTCCTTTCCAATTCTGATATGCCTCCTCCCTTGCCAAATCTCAATACTCTCAGATGTCTGCCTCAAATTAATCTGACAGTTTGAAAACTTAGTCTGATGTTTTGTTTCTTTATTTTAAATTTGACTGACTTAAATTCACTTCCCTAGAACAATACCTGGTTTGGAATCCCTTATCAATAAAGTGGCACAATAACACCTCCATCGCAATCAGCTTGCTGTGAGGATTTGTAATGATAGGTAATGCAGCTCGTCAGTGCCAGCCGGGGGCACTTCCCTCTCCTTGCAAAGCCCATAGCGTTAGGTGCGGGGCCGTCTAAATTATTGGCCACCACCCATTGCAGAGGTGCCCTGGAGAAGAGTGTTCTGGGGAGGAGGAGGTTTTCCCATGTAAGTGTCTCTCTCTTTGCCCCGCAGTATACACCTACATCCAAAGCCGGTTCTACCGATCCCCGGAGGTGATCCTGGGCCACCCCTACGACATGGCGATCGACATGTGGAGCCTGGGCTGCATCATGGCGGAGCTGTACATGGGCTACCCTCTGTTCCCGGGGGAGAACGAGGTGGAGCAGCTGGCCTGCATCATGGAGGTGAGGGAGGGGCTGTTAAAATAAGCTCCATGTGTAAAAACATGTTTTCTGATGAGTTATCATTAAAATACAACTAGTGCACACATTTTGATAATTATCAAGAATAAAATGTGAAGTTTTATGGGCATACATATAGCTCTTAGAAAAATGGATAGAGCTGGATTTTCTCTTTTTCCAGTCAATGCACGTACTTGTAGGTGAATGTTACTTGTTGCGAGAACGCACAGGCTCAGCATCAATGCCGTTCCAGTCGGTTGGAATGGAGATGTGAGCTCAAGAAGGAACTTTGTTCTTTGATGCTTCCTTCTGAGTTCTATATAAGAGTCAAATAGACATCTGTAATCAAAAATTGTTTTTCCCAGCCTAGCAGCTGACAACCTGATCACAATGTTGCTGAAAACAAAGAATTGGAACTTATCTGACTTACAAAAAATATGTATTATTCAGTCACTAATCATTTACTAGCTTACGTTTCTGGGAACTCCATCTCTTGATGACAAGGCTTGACCAAGATGCAGCATAGGATTGTTCATTATATTATTATTCTTTCACTTAAAAGAATCTTGTTATGGAGCTAAATTAGACAAAACAAGGGAAATAACCCCAAAAGTTTGGAAATTTCACATTTTAGGATTTTCTCATTGAAAAAAGATCTATCTATGTGTGTGAGACACACATACCCTTGAGAATTATTAAATATAGATAATTTCACTTCATGGCTGAAACAAATGATTAAATATAAGATAATTTAGGTAAAAATAGCCATAAATAGTACCTACGGTAGAATGAACACTGGCCTGGGAGTCGGCAAACCTGGGGTCCAGCTCTGGCTCTTTTTGGCAAGTCAGTTCCCCACTCTTGACTGTAAAACGAGGGGATTGGAGTAGATGGCTTCTAGGATTGACAATGGATGATTTTATGAAGCACCTCTGAATCATTCCTGCTTCCAGTATTAAGGAGAAGGGGGCCTAGGGGTGGAATTCATTTCCTACTGCCCCAGAACTGACTCAGCTTCCTCCTGGCCTCAGGGTCAGTGGGGCTGAGGGGCAGGAGGGCAGGTCACGCCCGGACTCTGGCTGGGAGCCTGGCAGCTGGGGTACATGACCCAGGCTGTCATTTCTCTACCACTGTGCACCCCTGTAAGTTTCAGCAGGGGAAGGTGAACAAGTCTGTGCTCCGTTTTTCTTTGCAAGAAGATATTTTGTCTTATCGTGGTCTGATCCCCATCAAATGATTTCCATCTCCTTTTGCTCTCCTCCCTTGCCAGTGCTGCATGCTGGGATATGTCATTCCTTAACTCAGGCATGGTGGCACGCACACTAGTTTATGTGCTCTGACAATGATATCTAGCTGCTATCAAGGGTGTCTGCCTCTAGTGGGTGCTGACACCTGTTTGGAATAATACGGCCAGTGTCAGTTCCAGCCTCTGGGTCTGCTCTGCCACTAGCTTGATGGTATCACTTCCTATCTGTGGGGCCTTATCTGTAGTAGGCAAAGTGTGACCAAAGTCCCCTCTAGCTCTAACAGTCTTTGAATGTGTGACCCCACAAGGAGTGAGCCAACTAAATTGTACTTACTGAAGGTGCTGGGCCTGCCGCCAGCCGACTTCATTCAGACGGCCTCCAGGAGACAGACGTTCTTCGGTAAGTCCTCAGGCCTCTCTCTTCCTTGCTGTGTCTAACGAGGCTTCACAGGCCTTGAAGACACCTCACATATCCTAAACCTCATTTAATGCTTTCCCTGTGACCCCATACCAAAGGGCAAGCTGTGATTAGGAGCTTCTTTTGGAAAAGTAAAAAGGTCATGAGAAGTTGAACCAGGTAGCATGATCAAGATGGGACGGGGGTGCCAACCTGGGAACACGGCCTTGGCAGTAAGAACGTACCAAGACAGGGGAATGACCAGGTTTCTGCTCAGAGGAAGATCTCTTGGCAAATATTGAAACCTCAAAAGATTGTAACTATATACTTTCCTAGAAGTTCTGCCCGCCTCCCAAACAACTTGCCCTCTCACACTATATACACTGTGCAGGAAGATCATGCTCTACACACTATACACTGTGCAGGGTTAAGCCATGTGGGGGTTCAAATGTAGTGTACTTCTGTGCCATTCAGTAAAAAGCCACAGCCCTGAGCCCTGCTATAGCTGCAGGCCCCCTGGCCCCCTCCCAGGACTCCCTGGACTCTCCGTGATCCAAAACACTTAAAGTTGAAGGCCTAGTAAGCAGAGGGGCTCCAGGATCCTACTTCAGTGCCGAGACTGTCATCCATTCTGATTAGTTGGTCCCATGCCATTCATGCAGTGGTTAAACCTTATAAACATTACCTTGTAATCGTGGCTGGAGCCTTGAAGACCTTGCGTCTGAGCAGGGCAGTGTCCTGGGTGCCTTAGGACAGTGCCCACACATTCACCTTCCTTCCAGAGCAGTTTGAGGGTGGGCTGACTCCCCAGTATCACTTATACATGGAGCAATGGAACTGGTCTTTGGACCCCAAATATATTTTTCCCACCCACCACTTATAATCCAGCCTTTTGGATTTTAAAGGATTTGGGGGAAGAAAAGTAAGGATGTTGGTGTTCCCTCCTGCTAGACACAGGCATTGTGGGAAGAGTCTTATCTTGAGGCTACAACACTGAACTCATGAGATAGCATCGAGGCAGGACTAGGAGGAAGGAATAGAGAGCATCTTGGCAGGAAGGAACCAAAGATATGTATGTCTCCGTCATGGAGTACTTGATTTCTACCATCAGTGCTAGGCTTTTCCCAAAGCATGCTTGGTAGACGTTTAGAGCTGTCTTCAGGACTTCATCTCAGGGATGACAAATCATACATTGCATGAAGGATTTAATCAGCAGAAATGGCTGAAGAAAGCCATTCCAAGCTATGTCTTAAGCAACCAACTAAGTTTGAACATTTAAATTATGAACAAAATTTTGGCACAACTCTAAAGAAGTAATAAGGGTAATTTGCTTGTGTGTGCCTGTATGTGATCTCTGAAAACATTTTCCTAAAATGGATTTCTTGTTGTACCCCATAGATGTCTCAAATTTCATTGGGCTAGTGGGGAAGGAGCAAGGGCATATATAATCCAAGAATGAATGATATCCTTTTTGTTCAGAGCTGAGTGTTTTTGTCATTTCAGATTTATTTTATTATTATTATTGTCATTATCATTATTATTTTACCTTGGTTAATGTTAAACCATTTGAACTGTTTGAGTTGGGGAGGAGGTGGTGGGGAGGAGCTCCAGAACATACTGAATAGTTGGAAAAATTGTTTTTAAAGTTAATTGTATTCACTGGGTAATCGACATGTGCTTATCTCAGACTGAGACTGTGAGTGTGTGTGTGTTTGAGGTTGGTGGGATGGGGCTGGTGTGTAAGACAGAGCAAAAGAGCTGCAAAGACAACTCCAAGAAGCAGCATGATTGAGTGATGTGATGTGGCCAATGATTATTTACACCCGGAACTAAATACAGAATGTTGTATCTCTAAAGATTCCAAAGGTTTTCCTAAAAATATAACCAACAACAGGGGGAAAAAAAGATACCCGGATTCCAAGGATCTCACGATGGTGCTGAAAACCTATGATACCAGCTTCCTGGACTTTGTCAGAAAGTGTTTGATGTGAGTTTGTTGGGGTCTCTTTCCCTCTGGGTTTCTTCTTTAAAAATACTATACTTTCACATATTTACTGGTGGAAAGCTAAGGCTGGGAGATAGTTATAAAGATAACAATAATAAATGCTAGCGAGAAAGCTTTAAAGTCTACAAATTTCTTTCACATCTCTTGTCTTATTAGACACCTCTCGGGCAGATGATTCGCTCTGTTTTGCAGATATGAGGGCTGGCGCTCAAAGAGATTAAGTGACTTGTCCCGGATTACACAGTGTGTGGGCAGAGTTTGTCATCTTCTTGGCCTCAAACTGCCTGGCAGTGGGATTGCAGGCTAGTCCTAGATGTCTTCTGCTTCCATGAACTAAAACCACCCTCTTCGGCGTGTCTGTTTAATGGTTTGCACACACGCGCAGTGTAAATTGGTTTTAGGGCCCCTCCCCAGGCCCCTAGGATTTAGTGCCCAAATCCTCTTGTATTTAGGGAGTTAGGGGAAAGGTGAGCTGTAAACCATGTACAACTTTTTACAATCTTTATGCATATTTTGAATCTTAGAAATTAGGTCTGTACTTAAATCATAGTAAACAAAAAAAAAAGTAACACATAAAGCACCCGGCACAGTGCCCAGTTTGGAAGGTGTTAAGAAAGTGTTAGCTGTTATTACTATTTTACAACTTTTAAAGAGATTTTGCAAGTCTATCTCCACTGAGTGGCAAGTAGATAACCTATACGATATTTGGCAAGTCATTGTTTCTCTCTGGGCCTCGGTGTACTTTTCTAGAAAAATGGGGTATTTCTAAGGTCCCTTCTAGCTCTAACAGTCCTATAATCGCTTAGTATTTTTAGAAGACCATATCTTTATATTCCCTCATTCTTCCAGTGGGCTGGAGCAGTTTTAGCAAAATACTCTTCTGGCATTTGTGCAGCCCAGGATTTAGATACTAGCTCAGAGGGTGAACCATCAGATCAGGTATTGCTGAAGGGATTCTCATCTTGGGAGCCGTGCTATTTATTAATCTGAATAATTGAGGGAGAGAAGGATTCTGTACCTCACCTTTACCCCTACCCCACCTCAGCCTCTTACTGAGGCTATAGAATGAATGTGCCTCAACAAATGACAGAAACTGACCCTTGAGACAGAGGTACATTATCTAGAAACCCCACCCTTCTAGAACCCAGCTCAGCACCAAAGAAGACAGTATTTTCTTCTTTAGCGTAAAGGACTGATTGCTAACTTGCAAGAGGCAGGTTAACAGCTGATGGGGACTGTTACCTTATCCATATGTTGCTAACAGCAAATCTTTAAAGTGAGAGACTAAAAGTTTTGAGCCAAACTCGATAGGTGTAAATGTAAATCCCTGTGTCTAAGCTTTGTAGGAGCTAGAGTGTTTTATGACTTTGATGAGTCTAGAATGTTAATACTGTCTCCCTACAGTTAGAAACTATTCTAAGCATGATGGACATCAATTGGACAACAGCTGAAATTTCCTATTTTGGAAAGTGATCAGATGGTGAAAACCATATCACGTGATCAAGTCGGTAGTGATGTACATGTTTTCAGGTGGTTGAAGGACTGTAACATAAAAGAAGGATGAGTTATTTTATTTTATATAATGCTAATGAGTAGAATTAGAACCTGGGTAAAAGTTATTGGGAGGCAAACAAATTTTAGCTCAAAAAAAATGAAGAACTTTTAAGAGAAATTTGAAGGCCAAAATTCTGTAGTTTGGAAATTGAAATTAAGCATCTCTGTGTTTTTAACCTTCTTAACTTACCAAATCCTAAATCCCATTGGTTAAAATTTTTTATAACATTTCTTATATGGGAATCTCTAGGAATTCTGGAAGACTTGGATTCTAATATATTCCCCTGGATCATTAGACAAATTTTCTAAAAAGATTATTTCCAATAGATGTTTCCAGGTACTTTTAAATTAGATGTCATAATCTCTGTTCTATGATGATATCTTTGACATATAGCTTAAATAAAAACATTTCAGTGTTTCAATATTTAGAAAGGAAGTAAAAACAGTAACTGGCATTGGGATTTTCGTTGGTGTGCAGATGGGAACCTTCTCTTCGAATGACCCCTGACCAGGCCCTCAAGCATGCTTGGATTCATGAGCCACGGAACCTCAAACCACATCCCAGGCCCCAGACCCTGAGGAAATCCAGTTTCTGTTACCTCTCTGAGACAAAGAAGGACAAGGTTCGAGGGTATCATCACTCGAGCAAAAAAGGTACAGCCCCTCAAACAGCCAATCCTGTTCCCATAGTCCAGGGAGGCAGGCATTTCTGGAGGATTGGCACGTCAACTTCTTTGACCTCAGCCTTGGGTAATTCTTCTGGCTACATCACTGCTAGCCTGCCATTTCTATCCTTGGGGATTTTCCTCCTTCAGGAAACTTGGCTTTAGTTGGGCTCCTCTTTTTTGACCCTTATCATTAGGATTTTCCATTGTTCTCTGTATTCAATTCCCATTCTCTTCCTTCCCTTTTCTTGCACTGGGTCCACCCCTTTATGCCCTATAATGACCTTTTGAATTTTTATCAATGACAGATTATAGCATCATGTAATCTTTTTGGCAATATAGCCTAGTGGTTAAGGACATGGTCACTGATGTAGGTTGCCTGGGATTAAATTCTGGCTCTATCATATATCAGGTTGTGGGCCATTGGGCAATTTACTTATCCTCTGTATCTCATGTATGAGAATAATACCTATTCTCCAGGGTTGTTGAAAGGATCAAATGAATTAGTAAATGTATAGTGCTTAGAATAATGCCTGGCACATAGAAATGTGCTTAACAAATGAACTGGTTTTATATTATAACCATGATTTCCCCAAAGTGACTTATAGCCTAAAGGACAGTTCGAATATAATTCACATTCTAACACTTGTTCCTTCTGTCTTCTCTCTCCTTCAGCAGATGAGATTGCCAAAGATGCTACAGAAAGAATAAAAGACAGCACCACTGAGCACGTCCAGAATTCAGGTGGCCGGCAGGGCTCTGTCCAGCTGCCTCACCTAGCAGAGGCACCCGGGAAGGCACAGACGGCTGGGCTAGAGGTGTCCGTGACCTCCACAGAACAGACCAGAAACTCCTCCCCCAAGAACACAAACATTCTGCCACCTATTGTATGACCTTTGCTGAGAGGGTGTGTCCTGTTCCTTTCCACCAGTGATTTGTATTAGAGACAGCACTTATATTGTACAATACTTCAGATTGTTGTTTTTTAATACATAAAAGTTTGTTTTAAGAAAACAAAACTCTATTCACATGGCCCATTGGTGTGATTCCTCTTAAGAGCAGTGCAGCAGGATGTCCTGCACTTAAACCCACTCCTTATGTGTTTGTGTGTGTGTGTGGGGTTAAATTATAATATTATAATATCATTAATGGAATTCTAAATAAAAGAAAAAAATTTTCTTCTTGCCCATGACTGTCAATCTATGTCAGTCAGGATCTTGTTCGAAAATGATAGAAGCTCAGTTCAAACTAGTTCAAACAAATTGGATTTGTTCAAACAAATTCAAACAAATTGCTTCTGTCTATGGTTGACTTCATTCTGATGGCAGGCTCTGCCCAGAAGTTAGGATGGCCACCAGCATCCAGTCAAAAGATGCAGTCTTCCTTGCCAGCAGGACAGTCTCAGAAATGACTGTGCTTACGCCGGTCACTGTGTCTGAGAGACTGGGATCCTCTGATTGGCCAGGCTGGGCCACAAGCCCACACTGTGCTGGAGGGGAAGCACTGGGACTGATGCCTTTCTAGACTGGAGCAGGGAGGGGAGGGTTTCCCAAAAGAAGGGAAGTTGGGTAAACAAGCAGGATATATTCACTTATCTACCACACCCCAAATCTAATCATATCCTCTTATTTCCCTTTCTAGTCCTTATCTACATAAATATACAATTTCTATATGGTTGTAAATCATAGGGCAGATAGAATTTTACATGAAACTTAAGATCATAACATTGTAAACAGCAGAAAATACACCTGGCATCATAGTTTCCATTTTAACTGCAGCCCAGCATTTCATAAAGGGAGCTGCCCGGTAACTGGAGCCATAGGTTTGGATAAGCCCGACCAGGGAAGATGCTGCAGAGTGGCAGTAGCAGGGGTCAAGGGAAGACAAACGCAGAAGGAGTGGACAGAGTTGAGTAGACCCCCAAGAGACCTAGAGAAATAGGAAGAAAATTAGAAGCCAAAAGAGGAGAAAGTTTCTGAAAGGAAAAAAGTGTTAAGAATATAAAATTCCACAGAAAGGTCAGGGTAAGAACAGAAAATACCAAGTGGGGTGATATGGACATTAAGTCAAAGCAATGCCCTAAGAGGTAACTTGTCCCATGATCTATAGCCAGAAAGTGGGTGGGCCCCATAGCTCAGTGGTTAGAGCACTGGTCAGAAACCACAGAAACAGCAGAAGAACTCAGGTCTTGGGAACCTTTCTCACGTGACATTCGGCCGTGGGTAAGGTGGAGGTGGACGGCTGCTCTGCAGCTCTACAAAGACAGGACAACAAGTCGACTCCTCAACATCATAATTAACATATTTTGATTGGATATTAGAAATTATTTTCTAATTTTCCTGGTTGTAAAGGCTGAATTTAACCCTTTTTCATTTCAGCTTTTACAGCCAGGAAAATAAGAAAATAATTTCTAACATCCAATCAAAATATGTTAAATGAATAGTTTAAATGAGGGAGCTGCAAATTGTGGCACAGAGACAGGGGATACAAGAGAACAGGCTAGTGACCTTTGGCAGTGCCTCTCAGTCCAGCACTATTTTGCCTCTGCCACCATCTGATTATTAATATTCTTTCACTCTTGAGATTTCTTTACTTCATTGTCCCATTGGATTCCAAGGAAACCAAACACCGGGAGCCCTTTAATTGTAATTTTTTAATTTTATGTCCTTGCTCGCATGGACAGGAAAATCTGCAAAATCCAGTGACTAGCATAAGATGGCATGTCTTTGATGTGAGTGGTATGAAGATAATGTGAGGGCTCTGTGAGGATGTGGGGGGGAGCTGTGGAAGTGAGAAAGAAGGGAAGGGATAAGGGCCGGGCCCACTGCCGGGAGAGGGGAAAGCAGTGGGTGGGCGCCGATCACAGGTTCACCATCAGCCAATCCAGCAGCTGCAGCCGTGTGACATTTCCCACCGCCTCGTCCAGCTGTCGCTCCTTCTCGTAGCGCAGCACGGATTGCAGAACCTCACCCACGCTGCGTCCTTTGTCCACAGCAGCAGCTGAGAGCTGGAGTAGCTGTGGAAAGGAAAGAAAACAGTAGTGGAGGGGGCAGCATCCCGCGGCAGCCAAGGCTAGGACAAAGAGGCCAGGCAGGCTTTGGGAAGCTGCAGCAGAAGGGATGCAAATTACATGTTGGTAACACTTAAAGTCTGCTGGCCTGTTTGGCAGAAGAAAGTTGGTGCTATTACCCTTAATATAAAGAAGAGATGTTAACATCCACCTGTCCATGATCTTGCTCTCTAAGAATTCTAAGGTTCTAAGCTCACCCTAATATCATAAAACTGTCTCCATTATTGTCCTAAGACCAAAAACGGCAAGAAAGAAAATGTCCAGTGGTCAAATGTGGATGCTGCTTTCTATGCTCCATGTACCAGAGAATCCTAGAATGTCAGAGATCAATTTAACCCTCATGAAAATATTGCCCAGAGAGGTGAAGAGACTCCTCAGAATCATACTGCTAGTAATTAGCAGATCCAAAATTCCCGCTGGGTATCTGAAGTCTGTTTAGTTTTCTTACCAAGTATAAAACGAGAAAAACTATTCAAGCAACCATTCTAATATGAACACAGTACATTGTCATTCATCTGGAATCCTAAAGGCAACAAACTATCTCAAATAACCAGATTTTTATTTTGTGCATTCTGCTCTTGACTTTTTATAAGAGTCAAAGGGCAAATGAACAGACTAAATATCAGGAGCTTTTTCAGAAGGAGAAATGAATATTTCAGAAAATTGAAGTACATATGGATAGTCTTGAGACAAGTGGAAAGACAAAGTCTCAGCAAAGAAATAGAAGAAATAAAGAAGAACCAAATGGAAAATTTAGAACTAAATTTACATACAAAATGTAAAAGAAAAATTTACTGGGTGGGCTAACTAGTAGAATGAAAGATGAGAAAGTCAACAAACTTGAAGGATGATCAACAGGAATTATCCATGCTGAACAACATAAGAGATTAATTAAAGCTCTTTCAAAAAAGATTGGAAAAATCTTTTTTTTCCATACAAAGCTCAGGGACCTGTAGCCAATACCAAAAGGTTTAACATTTACATCATTAGAATCCCAAAAGTAAAGAGAAAAAGAATGATGTAGAAAAAAATATTTGAAGAAATAATGGTTAAAAGCCTATCTTATTTGTTAAAAGATGTACACCTATAGAATCGAGAAGCTAAAATAAAAAAGAAACTTAGTGTACCTAAAACAAACTCAAAGAAATTCACTCCCAGACTTCACTCCCAGACTATCATAATCAAATTGCTAAAAACTAAAGAATATAAAACATCTTGAAAGTGGCAAAGAAAACCAATAAGTTACCTACAGAGGAACTACAATTCAAATGACAGCAGATTTCTCATCAGAAACCATAGAGGCCAGAAGGAAGTGGCGCATTTTTAAAATGCTAACAGAAAAAAACCTACCAAATCAGAATTCTATATCCAGTAGAAATATAATTCAGGAACAAGGTCAAATAAAGACATTCTCAAATTAAAGAAAACTAAGAGAATTCATGGCCAGAAAATGTATTCTAGAAGAATTACTAAAAGAACTTTTTCACAGAGAAGGACAATGATAACAGAAGGAAACTGGGAACATCAGGAATGAAAGAAAACCAACAGGGACAGCAAAACTCTCAGTAAAAATAGTAGACTATCCTCTTCCATTCTTTAAAATATATTTTATGGCTGAAAGCAAAAGTAAAACTGCTGAGGGTTTTTTCAATGTATGGAGAGGAAATACATAAGACAACTGGAATATAAAGGGGGAATGGTAAAGGAACCTATATGGCAGTAATATTTCTGTATTCCAGTTTAAATGGTAAACTGTTGCTTCTACATAGACTCTGAAAAGTTAAGTATGTGTATTATAATTTCAAGATAAACCACGAAGCCCCCCCAAAACTACACAAAGAGATATAGTAAAAAAATAAAATAGATAAATTAAAAATGGAATTCTAAAAAATGTTCAAACAACACAAAAGAAGACAGCAAAGGGAAAACAGCAAAGGAAAAAACAGAGAGAAGAAACAGAAGCAAAAAATAAAATAGTAGACTTAACATTAAATTGGGCTAAATGTAAACAGTCTAAACACACAAATTGTCACAATGACCAAAGATATGACCCAACTGTATGCTTCCTGCAAAAAACTCACTTGAAATAATAATAATATAAGTAGGTTAAAAGTAAAATTAAAAATGAAAAAGAAGTACCATGAAAACACTAATCAAAAAAAGACATGAATCTAACATTTATGGTCAATTGATTTTTTTTTTATAAAGGGGATGAATGATTCAGAGAGGCCAGATACTCAACAAATGGTACTGAGTCTTTTCAACAAATGGTACTGAGATACCACATGAAAATAATAAAGTGGACCCCTAGCTCACATCATACACAAAAATTAACTCAAAATAGATCATGGACCTAGATATAAGAGCTAAAATTATCAACCATTTAGAAGAAAACAAGGAGAAAATCCTCAGGACTTGGGATAGGTCAGAGTTTCTAAATCTCAGCACTATTGACCGTATGGGCCAGATAATTCTTTGCTGTGGGGCTGCTCCTGTAAACTGTAGGATGTTTAGCAGTGTCCTTGGCCTCTAACCACTAGACTCCAGTAGCAACTTGTGTTGTGACAGCCAGATATATCTCCAGACATTGCCAAATGTCCCCTAGAGGAAAAAGTTGCCCCCAGTTGAGAACCATTGGGTAGGCAAAAATTATGATAGCAAAACCACAAGCGACAAAGGCAAAAAATAATTAGACTTAATTATTAAAAACTTTTGCTCTTCAAAACACTCCATTGAATAAAAAGACAAGCCATAGACTGAGAGAAAATATTTGCAAATTGTATTATATTAAGGACTTATATCCAGAATATATAAAGAACTCTTATAATTCTAAGCAAGAAGAAAACAACCCAATCAAAATATGGGTAAAAGATTTCCATAGATATCTCACCAAAGAATATATATGAATGGCTAATGAGCACATAAAAATATGTTCAATATCCTTGGTCATTTTCATGTCTGTATGTCAAATTAAACCCACAATGAGATAACACTATAATAAATGAAAGAATAATGTTGACAGGATGTAGAGAAACTGGAACCCACATAAATTGCTGATGGGAACATAAAATGGTACAGTCACTTTAGAAAACAATTTGACAATTTCTTAAGAAATTGCACATTGTACTTATCATAAGACGTAGCAATTCTACTCCTCATTATCTACCAAAGAGAAATAAAAACATATATCCAACACAAGGACTTGTATGTGAATGTTCACAGTAGCATCATTCATAATAAAAGAAAATAAAAACAATTCAAATGTCCATTAACTGATGCATGGAAAAACAAAATGTAGTATATCCATATAATGAAATACTTTTCAGCAATAAAAAAGAATAAACTACCGCTGCATGTAACAACATGGATGAACTTCAAAAACATTAACAGTAAGTGTTAGGAGCCAGATAGGTAAAATATGTAAGAGACTACATATTTTATGGCTCCATTATGTAAAAAGTCAGGGAACGGCAACAAATCTACAACGACAGAAAGCAGGTTAATGGCTGCACATGGGTGGGGATGAAAACTGGGAAATGTAAACAACTAAGAAAAGCTTAGAGAATTCTGATATAGAGAAATAAAGAGTCTACAGCCCTATCAGGTATTCAAAAATATTATGGAATTATAATAATGAAGACACTACGCTGTTGGTCCAAGAATAGATGGGTAATTCAATGTAACAAAGTAGAAAGTTCAGAAAAGGAACCAAAGACAGATAGCAATTTGAAAAAAAAGAATAGATTGCATCTCTACCTCATACCTTACATAAAAATGAATTCAAAATAGATCGAAGTCGTAACTGTATTTTAAAAAGCATTAAAGTACAGTTATGCACCACATAAAGACCTTTTGGTCAACAACAGACCACCTATATGAACAGTGGTCCCATAAGAATACAATGGAGCTGAAAAATTTCCACCACCTAGTGACACTGTAGCCATCATAATGTTGTAGCAAAACATATTATTCAAATGTCTGTGGGGAGGCTGGTGTAAACACACCTACTGCACTGCCTGTTATATAAAAGTCTAGCGCATACAATTACATGCAGTACATAATACTTGATAATGATAATAAATGATCATGCTACTGGTTTATCCATTTACTATACTATACTTACTATCATTATTTTAGAGTGTAATCCTCTACCTATATAAAAAGGTTAACTGTGAAACAACCTCAGGCAGGTCCTTCAGGAGGTATTCCAGAAGAAGGCATTGTTATCATAGGAGATGACAGCTCCTTGGGTGTTGTTGCCCATGAAGACAAGGGACAAGATGTGGAAATGGAAGTGTGTGATACTGACGTCCCATCTTGCCCATGGGACAAGATGTGGAAGTGATATGGATGTTGATACTGATAATCCTGACCCTATATATGCCTAGGCTAATGTATGTGTTTGTGTCTTAACTTTTAACAAAAACGTTTAGAGTAAAAAAAAAAAAAAATAAGAATAGAAGAAAGCTCATAGAGGATATAAAGACAAAATATTTTTGTATAGCTATACAATGTGTTTGTGTTTTAAGCTAAGTGTTATTATAAAAGAGTCAGAAAGTTAAAAAAATTATAAAGTAAAAATGTTACCATAAGCTAATTTATTATTGAAGAAAGAAAAATATTTTTTAATGAATTTAGTGTAGCTGAAAAGCGTTTGGTGTTTATAAAGTCTACAGTAATGTACAGTAATGTCCTAGATCTTCACATTCTCTCATCACTCATTGACTCACCCAGAGCAACTTTCAGGCCTACAAGTAGCACCATTTTTTTTTTTTTTTTTTACCTTTTAGGTATTTTTACTGTACCTTATTTATGCTTCGATACACAAATAGTTACTATGGGGTTACAATTGCCTAAGTATTTTGTACAGCAACATGCTGTGCAAGTTTGTAGGCTAGGAGCTATAGGTGTATAGCAGGGGATACCATCTAGGTTTGTGTAAGTACACTCTATGATGTTTGCACAGTGATGAAATAACCTAATGATGCATTTCTCAGAACATATTCTCACTGCTAAGCGATGCACAACTGTACTAGAAGAAAACATGGGAAAGTTTTGTTAATATCATAAAGTGGAAAATGTTTCCAAAAATATGACACAAAACCCAATAAAAATGAAAGAAAAATGTTTTAGATATGACTAAATTCTGTATAGCAAAACCAAACTACAACAAGAAAACACCAACCAAAAGACCAATGGCCTTGTCTTGTATTTAATATCACAAAGGCTGATTCCTTGTAATATCTAAAACTCTTACAGATCAATAAGAAAAATATCTACAACACAATAGAAAAATGGTCAGAGGTTATGAACAATTTATCCACAAAAGAGGAAATTCAAATGGCTCTTAAACTTATAAAAATATACTCCTCACCTTCATTCCTAATAAGACAAATATAAAGTAAGGCAACACCTGGTAAACAGCAAAAGTTTGGCACTCACTGTTGGTAAAAGTGTGGTGAAACAGGCCTTTTATATTGTTTTTGTGTGTGTGGTTTTTTTTTTGTTGTTGTTTGTTTGTTTTTTTGAGACAGAGTCTCGCTTTGTTGCCCAGGCTAGAGTGAGTGCCATGGCGTCAGCCTAGCTCACAGCAACCTCAAACTCCTGGGCTCAAGTAATCCTCCTGCCTCAGCCTCCCAAGTAGCTGGGACTACAGGTATGCGTCACCATGCCCAGCCAATTTTTTTTCTATATATTTTTAGTTGACCAATTAATTTCTTTCTATTTATAGTAGAGACGGGGTCTTGATCTTGCTCAGGCTGGTTTCGAACTCCTGATCTCGAGCAATCTGCCCGCCTCGGCCTCCCAGAGAGCTAGGATTACAGGCATGAGCCACCGCACCCGGCTTTATATTGTTTTAATAGGTGTGTAAATTGTACAAGCTCTATGGAAGACAATTGAGAAATATATGTCAAATTATGCAAATACATATTTTCAGTGACCTTGAAATTCCTCTCCTAGGTATTTGGCACATACAGGTACATTTGAACCTGTGCAAAATTACGTGTCTTCAAAGATCTATAGTACAGTATTGCTTATAGTAGCACAATATTGGCAAGTGAAATGTCCATACATTGGGGAGTTGTTAACTTACAAAACCTTTATACCATAAAGTAATATGAAGTCACTAAAAAGAATGTGCAGAAGAGGATATGTTGCAAAAGAGGATATATATTTATAATAATTTGTGACTTTTTAAAAAAAGACATGTACAATAAGTATTTACTTGTGTATGTATATGTATTTCTGGAAGGATAAACAAGAAATTGATCTGAATTTTTTTTTTCTCCAGGGAGAGCAATGGGATGGAGCACACAAATGAGGAAAAAAATACTTAATTTTCACTGTATATCCATTTGTACTTTTATATTTTGAACTATGCACATATATTACCTATTTATTTAAAAATAAATACAAATTTATTTAAAGGAATTGGGCTCACAGGCATCCCCCAGTGACACCAGCTTCAATCACCTGTATCGGTATGACAATATTTGTATACATTAATCTCTTTCCAAAAAAGGTCATTTTTAGGTAGTTTTTTGGTATATGTCATCCGACTGCTCTTACAAATATACTAATGTTTAATACAAATCTACTCATTCGTAGCTTTTTGTTTGTTTGTTTTACGAGACAGAGTCTCACTCTGTTGCCTGGGCTAGAGTGCCCAGCAACCTCAAACTCCTGGGCTCCAGCGATACTCTAGCTTCAGCCTCCTGAGTAGCTGGGACTACAGGCGTGTGCCACCATGCACGGCTAATTTTTTCTATATATTTTTAGTTGTTCAGCTAATTTCTGTTGTGGTTTTTTTTTTTCAGTAGAGACAGGGTCTTGCTCTTGCTCAGGCTGGTCTCAAACTCCTGAGCTCAAACGACCCTCCTGCCTCTGCCTCCCAGAGTGTCATTAGTTGAAGTTTGAATGTGCTGCTGCCCATTCCTTCTACTCTTTTATGTTAATAAGATAGATAATCAACTTTATCTTTAGAGTGGACAAAGATGTGTGTGTGTGTGTGTGTGTGTGTGTGTGTGTGTGTAGAAATGGGTGCTGCAAATCCACTGTCCCCTTTAGATAAATATGTTCCAATTCAAAATAATCTAAAACCAGAATGTATTTTGTATGTTATGTATGATGGGTTTGACTTCTGAGATGGCTACAGAGCAGAAGGCTTTACCTTGTACACATGAAGACTATGCTTATTTTTAGATTTTTTTCAGAATGTAGCCTCCCCTTTGCTAATTGCTCTGTATCCAAATAGTTGTCTGTTTTACGTATTGGAAATCCTGGAAACACACAGAGCTTGCCAAGCACTCTTAGGGATATATCTAGTATTGGAACTTCATGTTCTGTCCTCTAGCCCAAACTGGAATGTGCACACACATCACCTGGGTATTTTGCTAAAATGAAGATTCTGAGTTAGTATGTCTAGAGGGAAGCCTGAGATTCTGTACTTCTAACAAGCTCCCTGGTGATGTCATTGCTGTTGGTTCACAGACTACACTTTGAGTAGCAAGCATAGTCTTGCTAAGACTAAAGTGAAAGATCATACATTTTCCTGTGTAGGCATGATACAGCCTAACCTAGATGCTCTATAATCCTGTAACTTCCCAGTCACCAGATTAACCTGGTTATCCAGGTACAAGTGTTGCTAATACTACTTATTAAGCAGAGACAGCTTCTTTCTCCACATCTTCTGGTTTCTATGATGATCAACTTTTAAAAATAATCCCAGCCTCTTGTGCCACCCCTTACTACTTAATTGTTAACAGCTCTTGATCCAGTTTTTCACAGTGAAAAGGTGCGAGAGAGAAAGAGGGAGTGTGTATTAGTTGTGGGGATGGTCTCTCTGTTTGAATCTCCCCACGTTAATATGAATAAACAATTTAGACAAGTGTGCACACTTTCCAGACTAACTTTCCCTCCAGCGGACAGTCCCAAGGCTGGAGAAGCATGGACTTAGAAGGACCACTTACCTTTATCAGTAATAGCAGTGATAGGTTGATTCTCCATCTGCTTTATGCTTTAGTCTTATTTCTCAATGGATTAAGGTGTGAGGAAGAGGGCGATATTATTTATTGAATCATTTCAAATCCCCAATACCACCTAGATAAGCAGCTAAGAGAGTAATGGCAGGTTTGAAAAGGTCATAAAGCCAGGGCCTCTGCCCCCTCCCCAAACATCCCAGGGATACTTTCTAGCAGCTTCAGCTCACCCTCTGGGTAATGCTGTCCTATTCAAAACTCAACCTAAGGCCTAGAGCTGAATCTGATTCTTTCACCAGGTGTTTTAGAGGTTCCTCATCTGTGCATTCCTTCCACTAAATGCAGGAAATAAAGAAAAAATATCATTTATTCTTTTTTTTCCCTTTCAATATACCTCTTGTTGGGCAAAACCTAATTTTCCCATTATCTCTGCGGAGAAGCATGGTCTTCAAATCCTACTGATCTCATTTACCTTTCCTGTGGCTATATTACCATTCAGAAAGAAAATAGAACTTAAAATCCTAATTAATCCTTAATAAAGCTTTCCAAATTCCTCTGACTTTTCTTCCTTACCTTTTCCTGGATCCCTTCATCATCACCAGCAAAATACAAAATAGGGACGTTGAGCTCAGAGGCGGCCACCCATTGAAGGACAGCTTGGAGTTGCTTGTTCTGAACTGTATCTGTCAGGTTGTGATTGCTGACAATCACCTTGGGTGCTGTGCACCCTTCAGGGGGCTGTCCTGATATGCCTTTCAGTTCATTGTGGATAGCTTGGTAGGCATTCTGCAGGAGAGCTTCCGCTGTCCCTGTGCCCTTGGCTGGCAAACACTCATATAAATTGTCTGCGAAGGCTGACGGTGGCCTGCTGGCATCTCCACACTTGTCATCTCCCAGCTCTGCCAAGGGAGAGTCGCAGGACTTGGCAATGATGAGACACAGCTTCATGACTGAGTCCACCAGGTGATCCACCATTTTCCCGCCCATTTGGCCATCTAGCTGGCTGACAACCATCTTAGTCAGCCCGGAAAAGGTACCACCAGCCTCTTCCTCTTCACATAGTTTGATGGGAGAAGGGGTTGCAGGTCTTTCACATCGATTGCTGTCTTCTTCATTAACTGGATGTTCTGGCACATTGAGTTCACAGCTACGGTCATTCTTGAAAATGGTCTCACCAAGTAAGTTCCGGATAAAATTGAAGAAAACACTCATAAGATCCTTCTTTTCTGATTGTTCCTTGTCACATACCACATGAGAAGACCTAAGGCAGGACTCATCGGGAACTACAGGCAACTTGTTAGCGGGAAAGTTGGTGGTGGCAGCAGCTTCGAGGAAGCTCTGTGCATCCATTCTTCCTCCCTGGGCCAGGTGATACTGAATCAGGAGTAGGGCAGACACGATCAGGTCCTTGGCCCAGGAGTCTGAATCATACATAAAATTCTCAAGTCTCTCTGGGCAACAGAGAGGGGGGCTGATGTTGCAAGGATCTGGAAGACATTCAAAGGGAAACTCAGGTGCAGGCTTACATGGTTTTGGGAGAGCTTCACATGTTGCACGCTGGAAACCTGGGGATTTACATTCTTTCTGTTGACTTTTATGCCACAAGGATAGTCCCTCTTTGATAATGTGTTCCCCCAGGGTTTCAGCACAAGTCTTCGGTTTCTCTGGTTTGGGTACAGGAGAATACATTTTTTCTCTCAGTTTAGCTTCAGATTTCATTGCAAAGTTCATATTTCGGTGTTTAGGGTCACCTATTCCTTTCATGGAGATAAGAGAATAACTCTCAGACTTGTCCTTGCTTTTCCTGATAATCTCAGGGACTTTCTTGGCAAACATGACATTGTATAGCTTATTCAGCATGGCATCCATGATATCTGTGGCCTTTTGGCTTCCATGACAGAAAAAACTTCTTTTCACAGCCGAGACAAAGTCTGTGTCAGTCATGAGGGTCCCTGTGACATTGTGGAGGTTCTTCATGAAGGAGTCAATGAGATCTGAGACCACATCTTTCGCATGCTTGAGCAAGACCTTCTTCAGCAGGATGGTGGCGATGGTTGTATCTTTCACTTGGATCCTCAGTGTCTTCATGATGGAGACCATCATATCAGACACCACACTATTAGCATAGGTCATGATCCCTTCACTAATGGAAGCTGTAAAGTCATCAGGCCTTTCCTGCCCTTGGAACATCTTTCTCTCCCCAGGTATGAACTTTCTACCCTCTCTGGCATCACCTGCATTACGAGCTTCAAACACTTCCTTATAGAAGAAAGACTTCTTAGAAGCAGGCTTGTCATTGGGACTCTTGCATTCCTTGGTGCTCTCCTTCATCTTCAAAGTGGCCTTGTATTTCAAATTTGATCCTGAGGCTCTGTCTCCAGAGCCAGGAGCCTTGTCTGAAACAGCAGTCTTGGAACATGCAGAGACAGTCTCACTCACCAGATCTGATGCTACCTTACTCAGGGTTTTGGTGGGTGGGGGTTCGTCCCCCATGTACAATGACTGATGGACACATTTGTTTTCAGAGCCATCAATCTTCTCATTGATCTCCTTGCGAGCCATGGCTATGACTAGATTTGTGAGGCGGTTGGCATAGAAGGAAACTTCATCTACGGAACTCCCACCACCAAATGGGACCCTGTGGCCCTGGCAAGGGTTCTCTTTGTGAGTTATCTCAAAATGCAATCTCCCTGGACTGCCCTTATTGGTGGTGTTGTAATAGTCTACACAGAAACCTTTGCGTGGGTCTCCTGAGTTGACCGTTTCTCCACCAACTGATGATTCTCCAGGCTTGAACCTAAGATCTTGGAACCCTGCTGTACTTTTCTCCAGGTCTCTACGGAGCCAGCTGAGCACTCGGACAGGATCCACTGGGGCCTCCTTAAAAACAGACAAGGATTCATCTGAATATAACAAAGTAAAGATATGGGATATTCAGGACAACCTCAAAGGTCAGTTACAAATATTGCCACCCCTTGCAAGCTTGCTCCATCTTTGCAATAAAAGTAACCAACATTAATTGAGTGCTTACTGTGTATCAGGCACTGTTCTAAGTATTCTAAATAATAAGCCTAAATGTTAGCTCTCTTATTATCTTGATTGTATGGAGGAGAAAATTAAAAAACTGAGAGTTTAAGTTAGTTACTTATTTGAAGTAAGATAGCTAATCATTGGTGGAGCAGGAATTCTAACCCCAGCAGTCTAACCCTAGAGCCCAGGTTCTCAGTTATTACATTATATTGCTTCTAACAACATCCTTAAGATATGATAGTCATTGGCTACATAGAAGAGTTAGAATTTAAAATGAATCAGTAGATTTTTTTTCTGTATTGTTATTAATTGCTATTTTCTATGGCTTATTTGTTTTAATTTGGGTCTCTTATTACAAATATAGTTTTCTAAAAATGAGAAAATTCAAGAAAATTGTGCTTTAATCACTTTGCCAGGCTACATGAACACAATCTTGATATGTTAAATGGCTTCCAATGGTCTAGTTGCCATCACTTAAGTTAACAATCTGATTTAAAATTGAAGGGTTGATGTCTACGGGCAATTCATTAGTTTTGTTTGAATACAGATTCTTTGATGGACACCAACTGTGAGAAGCACATGTACAAAGTCATATGTTTACATATTGTAAAATCTATATGTGGAAAACATTCTTCACTTGAACATAGGATAAAACAAAATAATGCATGTGGCAGTGCCCTATTTACTGTAAAATGTCAAGGATTATTGTATTGGAGTTCATATGCCTATCTGGGAATGACCACAAATGTTGCCAATCCTTAGAGAATAATTTGGTATTTTTATTATCAAAATGTCAAATAGTTACTAGCTACTATTTATTAAATACTTGTAATGTTTGCCAGGCATTATGATAAATGCTTTACTCACATTATTTCATTTAATCCTTATATTCACCCTGTAAGGTAGGTTTTTATTAATATTCTTCCAGTTTCACAGGTAAGAAAACAGAGGCTTAGAGAAGTTGAATAATTTGGCTAGCATCTCACAGCTAGTAGATCTCATGGCTAGTATTCAAATCTAGTTTTGACCCTAAAACCAGTGATCTCCACCCCTAGAGTACCCTGCTCCTACTGTGTTTTAATGACTTCGAAAGAAGAGAAAAGCAGGTGTACCTGTCCTCTGCAAGACTGGTGTAAGCTGCTCATTCCCATGTTGGGGTTAGGGCCACAGTGCTTATTTAAAAATCCTCCCAGATGGTTTCTCCTAGTTTGAATAATGGCTACTACAGGGAACATTTTGTGTGGAAAACTACACATTGGCTGTGGTATACCCTATAGCTCTGTAAACTGTAGATAAGTGACAGCAAGCAATGTGACTCTTGTCTACACACATGTAAGAGGAGGCTCAACACCTTCCTCTCTGCAGAAAGTCGGCTTTGGCTCCACATGCACAGCAACTTCGGTGTTTCTGATCTATATATTTTGAACCTCACCAGCTCATTGTTAATGAGCTAAATGAAATCTTTAACATGCATTCATTTTTTATATATGTATGGAAGTCTTATTTTACCCTTCTCTGGAAATCACCTTTCAGTGATTTTGAAAGTCTCCCACTAGGATTCACCCAATAGATAATAATTCCCAATAGATTCCCAATAGATTCACCTAATATCAATAGAGGCAATAATTCCCAATAGATTCACCTAATAGTAATAGAAGCAAATGGATCATGACAGAGGTGCATCAGACATGTGTTTTCTTGGCCCCACAGTGGCAATAAAACTTTGCAGACATTGTATTTTTCTAGTTTTAATTTTCCTTTCTACTAATTTTGTTTTTAGTTTTCACTTTGGTTCCTTTACGGGCAATAATCATTGGTGGCAGCAATGACTGGAAATTTGGTTTTGCCTGACCATGTGGAAATCTCTTTAATGGCTTAATGGCTTCTCCTATGTTAGGTGAGAGACAACAGAAAATCTGTTTTGTTAGTATTTTTTGTCTATCTTAAGCTCAAATCAATTAAGGGCATCATTTTGTGCCCACCGGGAAGAGAAAAGCTCTTTGACATCTGGGCAGGTGAGTTTTGTGTTTCTGTGTTTACTTTTGACATGTGGCTGACAGTTTAGAATTAAAGCTATAAACTTTTGTTATCAGACTCTGTATCACTGTGTGTCTGTAATTCACAAAAGGTGTAAGTGGTAATGTCTTCCTACCTCCAGATAGCATTAATAAGTTATATTATAAAATTTCTTAAAGAATCCCTGTTCAGATTGGCTTTTATATATATAAATAAGTACTTATGTAAATTGAATATTCTTGAGATCCCCAGAAAATAAGGAAATTAAACTTCTAATACTTAAAACAATAACTAGAAAGGAATTCTGGGGAAAAAGTATTTTTATAACCTCTAACTCAGAAACATTTCAGGAAATCAAGTTCACATAAATTAGATAAATCTTTGGCAAATAAGACCAGTTTAACAATTTTAGTTTAATAAAAACAGCTATGTCTTTTTTGATTTGTTAGTGTTAAGTATAATACAAGTGTACATTTTAATTTTACTTGGTATGCTTTTTATAAACTTACATAGGTTATTACATATCCAATAAGCTAGCATTACTTCTATTTAATGTTTAAGATTATGAAAAATGTAAATTTGTGTTTAACCAGTTGAATAATCATTCTGATAAACTTTATTTCAATACGTATTATGTTTTTTAGGATGTCTGTTTGATATTAAATTTCCAACATCTTTATGTAACTGAGAACACTGGAGTGGTATTAAATTGAGTTAGTAAATGTATATTCATTGGATACTTAGATTATTTCTAAGTAAATAGAATACTGAAACATTGATGGCTAAGCATAAATTTTTAATGCTTTTGCTTCTACTTTTATAACTATAGAGATGCTATATCTTTGGATTTATTGATGAATGTGTTCATTTTCACCACTTAGGTTGTATGAAGGATGTGTGTAGCTGAAGGAAGTTGTCTCCGTGAGTTCTGCTCATCCGCACTTTAGCTGGTATGTGACAGTTCACAATTATACACCCCCACATACAGCTTTCTTTGTGAAATAGAAAGAATAGAAAGTAGTTTGGTTAAAACTTATGATTAATGTAAGTGATTGAGACTATAATTAGGAAAATAACCTCAGAGAAATCTGTGTACCTGCTTGTTTTTCTTAGGGACTACAGGTAAAACCTGGTAGAAAGAGTTTCTTGGGCTTGACTTCCTAATCTCAGGATAGGAAATAATAGAGATCTTTAGAAGTCCAATCTGAGATTCCTTATGAAAATTTCCAGTAAAGGAAACATAAGAAGGCCTATTTGGTTGTTGCACCTATGTGACTAATCAGGCCAAACAAAATGCGATCAGGCTTATTTTGTGATCATGAGTATTTCACTTTGAGACTATTTTTTATAGAAATGAAGGCAACTGTAGAAATGTGTGCTGCAACAGAAAAACATTTATTGTCTATAAACTAAGCATTGTCACACATTACCTGATCCTGATTCTGTGTGAGCTATTTTATAACTCTGTAAGCTCTAAATTATTGGTAGCACTACACAATAATCATTGTCAGCAAACATGTAAATTGTGATCAGTACAAGTTCAGCTGACTTCCTTTCCCCACCATGAGACAGGGCAGTTTTGCTTCCACATTTGCACATTCATTTTGATAGTCTTGATTTCTAAGTGTATCTTTCTTTAATTCTTCTTTGAACTGGTTGTAACACCTCACCAATTTCCTCATTAATGGGTTAAATAAAATCTTTAAGATGTATTCATTTTGTATCTGTATGGAAGTGCTGATTTTACCCTTTTCTGAAAATGATCACTTAATATTATCTAGTTATTTACAAATAGACATACTAACTTGCAAATAGGCATGTTTCCATAATTAGGCTGTAACATGTACATGAAAGCCTTATTATAATACAGATGTGGGATTCATTCTTTTATCCTTTTCATCTCTCTTCACTGAATGTTAAAAAAAACAACCAACAAGCCTATAGCATAGCATATAGCTTTGCAATGGAATCCATAGAGTGGTATTAGCTTGTGGTGTTTATAGGTTTTTATTGTCTATGTTTTTTTAAAATCTGAAGTGTATGCACCCTATGTCCATTATCCCACTCAATCCACAAGAATTTTGCAAAAGTGGTTGATTAAGCCATAGTGACTGACTAAAAGACTAAGTACCTACATTTCCTTTCCTAACAATACAGTTTGTAATCATCCATCTTTCAGACCCTGTTGCCCTCTTATAACCTTCCTCTTAAATATAGTACCCTTAATGGTTAGGAAAGGAGGATGCAAAATTATCTGAGTCTTTCTTAAGGCCAGGACTAATTTTTGTGTCCATGAAGGAGAATATCAAAAATGTTAAGGGGTCTAATTTTCTTGTTTATCCATCTTTTGCTTTAGCAGCTTAGTTTTAAGTCAACTGTGTGCCTCCCTGTCCTACTTCTCCTCCTCTAATTCAATTAAACATACCTTATAAAATTTTCTTTCACCATTTCTCATTTTTAAATGATCCATTATTTAAACAACTATAGCAATTACTGTCTAGAAAATCCATTTGGCAAATAATCATGAACTTCTTTCATTAGTGTTCAATAGTTATTTAGTGCTTTTACATTATTTTAATATTTTAATATATTTTTTTATTTTCCCAAACGAAGATAGAGTGCACAAGGGTAGAAATTGTTCCAACTCTTTTTTTGTATCCCTCAGAGTATTATTAACTTAGTGAGAAATCAAGGAATTTTTGTTCATTTGATGTAACATTAAAACTGATCTGCCTTTTGCTTTTCTAAATGAAAGGGTAGAGATAAATAAAAGATATAGTAGAAGCAGTTTTGGTTGGCCCTTACTCTACAGTAATTGAATATTTATTATCTATATATCTTAACATCTTATGTAGATTTGTTAGTGTTTTCTCTTTTAGGCTACGTATAGATAGACTAAATAGATTTTGGACAAATAGAAAATGATGTGTCATATAACATTACATGCAAATAGGTGTTTGATAAATGTTAATATTAAGGATAAGGATTACAAAAATGGTACCATTAAATTATGAGATTCTTAAAGGGGGAGAATTCTGTCTACTTTATTTTTATATCTCTAACCCTGACAACCCAGCATAGTGTTTATACCAGTTATTAATGTATTGCCTCTTACTCTAAATCCATCATTTTTTGCCTTGCTTTGTGGCACCAGAGCTGGATCCTTTAAATGCTTCTCCAGGTGGTGTTGTTAAGAGAGGGCGTGGGGGGCACTGCATGGTCACAGCACGAGGGAAGGGCTTCCCTGCTCGCCCACTTGTACCTCTGGCAAGTTTCCTGTGGCGGCCGCAGTCTCTCCAGAGAGATCGGAAGCAGCCTTGGCTGAGGGAGAGGGACCTCTTGTGCACTCTTAGTTTCTTCCTTGCCCACTCTCTCTCACCCTTGGGTTGTAGCTCTTTCTGCATTTGTTATTCCTGGAACTCCTAGTGTCCTCTTTTAGGCCTTTTGGTAGTTAACTATTTTTTACTCATAAACAACTTTCAATATTAAATTACTGGGGTGGTTTCTATCCTCTGACTGGACCCTGACTGATACAATGCCTGATACTAAGAAAATATTTAATAACTGCTGTTGAATGATGAAGGCAGAACTATAGATGGGAACATTTTGTTCTATAGGAGCTCATTCCTTCCTCAAGGATCCCACCTTCTAAAGTAAGAGGTGTGTGGTGGTGATGGAGAGAATAAGGCATCACGGCACCCCATATATTCCTAACCTAGTGTTTAAAAGAGGACGGCCCTTACCATTCTCCAGTCCTGCGGTTGGCCGTCTCCAGGAGAATAGACATCAACTTTGCATACTCCATTCTGGCTTTGTAACCAGTCAACTCTATCCGACATCTGGAAGTAGCAATGAGAAGTTTTTTATTGATGAGAAGGATCATTAAAAGGGCAGAAGACAAGGAGAAACAAAGTGAACGGCTGTGGTGTGGGAAATAGGAGCAATGCTTTCAACAGAGACCTGCTTCAAGAGCTACTTCAGACCCATTCAGCTTGGGATTGCTTCATCCTCAGCATTCAGCTGCAGGAAGAGTTTTTAAACACATTGGGGGGGCAGTAAGGAGAAGTCGGTTAATTGGTACTAAAATAAAGTTAGAGAGAAGGAATAAGTTCTAGTACTTGATAGCACAGTAGGAAAAATTTTAGTTAACAGCAATTTATTATACATTTCAAAATAGTCAGAAGAGAAGAATTATAATGTTCCCAACACAAAGAAAAGATAAATGTTTGAGATGATGGATATCCCAATAATCGTGATTTGATCACCTTGTATATATTATCAAAACATAACACGTACTGCCAAAATATGTGCAACTATGACATATCGATTTTAAAAATACAACCCCCGCCTCATATTTCTATCTCCAGTAATGAGGCTAGTGCCTGGTATATGCTGCAGGTGCTTGACACATCTTTGTTAAACAAACGAACCTGGGCAGCCCCGTCCTGCTCTTTGTGTCCTTGCTTGACAATACTCTCCTGCTTAGATTTTCAGTAGACACTCAAAACTCAATGTGACCAAAATAGAATTAATTTACTTCCCCTTTGCCTGTTCTTGCTCCACCAACTTATTTTTTAAGTAATAGATGCTTTATTTTAATTATTTTCTAGGCACTAACTTGCTCATACTAGCATCAAGTCTGGTAGCTCTTCCCTAAGACCAACCCCCCCTCCAATTTGCCATGGATTCCAGGGGAATTCTTAGTCTCCATGGTTAACCAAATTTCTGAATGCTGGGGGAACAGAGATGTCATGTGCACCATCCCAGGGGGCTTTGTCCACACATGCAGTGATGTTCTTGCTGATGTGGATTATCTCACAGCCCTCCTGACACGTGGTTCTGTTCCCTAATTTCAGAAATGGCACCACCATCTACCTGGTCTTTCATTTTACTTGTCTTCTTCCACCCCAACCTTCCCTCTAGCTACTTCTCTCTTATTCCATTTGTAGCCATTTCTCTTAAACAAATTGCTTATACCTGCTGCTTTCATGGTCACAGTGAGTACCATAGTACCTACTCCATATACAACTTTGGTCTTAGTCTCCTACACTTTCTACAACATTGCATCTTCCTTGGTAGTCTTTGAAAACATGGCCAACAATCATAATGACTTAGAGTTACCCACTGATAATCTAAAGCTATGAGAAACTTCTCTTTGCCCTTTTTTCCATGCCCAAACTTCCATTTCCAGGCTTTCATATTGAAGTTTCCTTTCTTTCATTACAAACTTTCCTCAGACCTATACTTTTCCATAAGCAAAGTGGAATAAGATGGCCAATTTTTCCTCCCTGATGTCCTAAATATCTTCATGACACAGTCATAAATCTCTATGTTTTGATTCCAACAAAATAGTTTATAATTCTGTTGTAATAAAGACCAACAGCTTATCCTCATTTTTTAAATAGTGAAATTATGTTTTATAAAGAATTTCTTGAAATAAGTAAAGCATTATCAGGGGATAAACATCTGGTTAATTGGAAATATTTGTTTGAAAGGACTTTGGGCTGTGGTGGGAGTAGACATGCTCCCTCAAAATAAAACCAACACAAATCAAAGACAGATTAAACACATGATTTAAACTTATATATAAATGGATGTGTTATTTTTTTATACAGAATATCATGGATAATTATTAAAAAGAAAATAGAAGATCTTTTAAGGGCTACCTGTTTGGGCTGGGTGCAGTGGCACATGCCTATAATCCTGGAACTCTGAGAGGCTGAGCCAGGAGGATTGCTTGAGCTCAGGAGTTTGAGACCAGCCTGAGCAAGAGCAAGATCCTATCTCTACTGGGTGTGGTGGTGTGCACCTGCAGACCCAGCTATCCAGCTACTCAGGAGGCTGAAGCAGAAAGATTGCTTGAGCCCAGGAGTTTGAGGTTGCTGTGAGCTAGGCTGACCCACCACCACACTCTAGCCCAGGCAACAGAGAAGACTCTGTCTCAAAAAAAAAAAAAAAAAAAAAAAGAACTACTTGTTCTTTGATACCACAAGGATTTGTTCCCATTTGCATACCCAAATCACTGACTCAGATTACTGAGCTAGGAAAACAGATAATAGATTTCTTGGGTAACTAATGGGTTCTCTACCCTAATTAGACCTTAGACTCACCCAAAGAATTGTATAAAGATACTGAATTTGACTTACTACCACCAGAATAATCTTATTTGAATGACTTTGGTTTGGGGAAACTTAGGCATTAAATTGCTTAAAAACTCCCTGGTTGATTCTAATGTACATCCAGCACTGTCAATTCATGGGCCAAAGCTTATCTGAGAAACACTGGCCAGTTTCAGAAAGATAATTATTTACTCTTTTCTTTAAAAATTTTCTTTGAGACAGATTTCCTAATCTTCTTTGGTATTTTATTTATGTTTTGTTACTTGAAGAAGGAAGCTGTTAATGTATATGAGGTTAAACACTATTGTCTTTAGCAGCTCACTATTTTATATAAATATTCTTATGTTTGCATCATTACCATGAGGAAAACAATGAACGGTACTGTTACTTGGCCGGAGTCTTCTTGGAAGACTTAGAAGAGGTTGTCCTAGATTGTCGACAGTGCAAACGAGAGCTAGAAATGTGTCTCCAGTTTATATTTCATCCTAATGAGCTGCTTCTAATAGAAAAAGACAAAATCAATAGGATCTTTGCCTTATTTAAACTATATATCATGATCAAAAAGGCTGAAATTAAGTACAAAAAGTAAGGAAATTATGTGATCACTTACTCTTACTGAGGATAGGTTCTGAGATATGAGGAAACCTCTTGATTAATCTGTTGTCTTCACTATCCCTAAGTTTACCCACCCCTCCTGCCATGTAATATAAGGAATCTGCAACAGAAAGACACAAATACAAATGATTCATTTTACAAATGAACCTTATTGCTAAATAATAATTTTGACTTTTTTTTTTTCACACACACAAGTGATGAGCACAAAATGACATCCAAATTTCACAGAGGGAGTCCACATCTTACTCTCGGTGCATTCTGATGATCCCCAGATAACAATAAAGGGTCCATTTGTTTGAATAGGAAGCTGAAAGATAAACAGCTGGAATGGAGAATTTTCTGAATTCATGGAACTCCAAACACTTTATAAACATTCCTTAGAGTACTTGAGAGAAACATACATCCTCGTGTTATATAAGGAGTTCTCAGATAATGTCTTCCAGGTCAATTAACTTTCATTTACTATCTCTACCAAAATATTTCAATAGAAGACATTAGAGCATTGTACTCTCATCGTGAATATCTACCCAGCCCTTCAATAAATCTGTCTCTAAATCCCATCGGTACTGCATAGCTCAGGTCAAAAGTTATCTGAAATATTTCATAGATTGAAATATTTTCTAAGTTCCTAAATGGACATGATTGCTCCCTCACCAAAGTTTCATTGTATTTTGTACAACCTTTATATTCAATCTAATATTTTAATTGCTTGCATATATTTAATCTCCTTTATTAGGTAGTTTATTGAGGACAGGGCATTTTCTTACTCATCTTGGTGTCCTTTAAGTTAGTATCTTAAACTTGGTGCTCAAAAATTATGTGCTGAAAGAATGAATATATAGAGAATTGATTTTTGATTTTTTTCTTTCTTTTTCAAACTGGAGAATCTTAGAACAAAAAAGAAAGCGCTTGCCCAAATTTGCTATGGTGGTAAGCCATATATTCAGGCCTTCCTGAAGCTTCACTCCTTCGGGGTATAAGTTAACCCCAGAGATTTATCCAGTGACTTCTTTTTGTTTTATTTTTTATTTTCATCAGCAAACAGTGGAAAATATCCAGTGACTTCTAACAGACGTATTCCAATAATAAAAATAAACCGACACCTCAAAAGTGCTTCTGTACTCTTTTCACAAACAGAAAGTGCACTTACTAGTCAAATATATCCAGCAAACACTTCACTTACATATATTCTAATGTTTTCACCCTATTTTCTATGCCCTCTGTGTGTTTATTTGCATTCATGAAGCTGGTTTTAGACTTTTACAGCTTCCTAAATTTTCCTGGATGATAGCATATATGAAGAGGTATTTGAATACTTTTTTTGATGATAATGATATTCAGACTACTCAGTCAATGTTTACATTGCCCATAATAAAATGGAAAAGAAGGAAGGAATATAAAGAGTTTGATAAAGTCAGTGGGTGGATTCATAAATTTATTTACTATAAGTTCAAAAGTTGGTGAATAATATTCAGGAGTTAGCGTGGAAAATAAAAGAGAAAATGATGCTTTGTGTTATCTATTAATTTTGATAATGAATGAAAGCTGACTACATACAAAATGTAAAGATAAATGGGCCTTAGAAACCATTTATTCTGGCTGGGCATGGTGGCTCATGCCTGTAATGTTAGTACTCTGGGAGGCTGAGGCAGGAGGATGGCATGAGCCTAGGAGTTTGAGGTTGTAGGGAGCTATGATGATGCCGTGGCACTCTAACCAGGGCGACAGAGCAAGACTCTGCCTCAAAAAAAAAAAAAAATTCTAACACCCTCATCATACAGATTAGGAAACTAAGGCCCAGAAAGGAAATATTAGAACCAGTGGATATATATCACAGCTATTCCAGTTGTGCAGTTTAACATCCTGGAAGCTATGAAATTTTCCTGTGGCTAATAGAGGGATCCTGTGGCCAAGAAGGAGACTGGACTAAAATGGTCCTCAAATATGCTCAAGTGATAATTACCCCAGGTTGAGAAGGAGTGCAAATCTGAACACCAGTCAGGGAGGGCATCTGCTGCACAGGGGCTTGGTTATGGGTGCTGTATCCTAGACCACAGCTCCATCTCAAGATAGTTTTCACCTGGATCCATCTGAAGCAGGAGGCTCCTGTTTACTCAAGGTTCCTAAGCTCATGGAGAAACTCAAATTACAGAAAGCATAAATAAAGCTCTTGCAGGGTTGCTACATACTTGACCAAATTTGGGGGTTTATTCAACCAGGTTTTATTACTAGCTTTAAAAAGGAGTAATGCATTTAATATATTTATTCTTTTTCTCCCTCTTTTCCTATGTCTGGTACATTGTAGAAAGTCAATACATTTTTGGTTGTTGCTGAAATCAGAAATCAACTGATTTTATTTAAATAAAGATGAGAAGTTTGTGTGTTTGTGTGTGTCTGTGTGTTTCTTTCTCTCAGTGGCACCATTCATTGTTAAGCTTTTCTGTGAAGCTCCTTTATACTTTCCCTTACTAATAGCTTCTTTCTCTAGACTTAGAACAGATAACTTTCTTTACATGTCCTGCCATATAGATAAATATCCTGCCCTTCCCCGGTTCTCTGTTGACTAACAAAGACTTCAGAAACAACATGAAAGGATGAAAGTGGGTAAGAATTGGACTTAGAACTATTCTACTTCTGTTTTGTTCTTTGAGTACTGGAAAGAAAAGAACTTTTGCAATTAAGAGGAAAAGTCAGTAGGTAGTCATGCTCCACGCTATCAAATTGGGAAGCAGGAAGTAAGACCCCTCATGTCCCCAAAAGCATGGCCAAGGTCATCTGGTCAAATTGGTAACAAAAAGAAAACTTCAGCAGCAAAGGTGGTAGGGTGGACATTAATACTGCTGAGGACTCAGAGGTAAAATTACAATTGGCTGGGCAGAAGAATGAGGCTGGGTTGAATAGAGAAAGTTGCCCATCACTTGTCACTGAAGTCTCCCTTCTAACCACAGAGGATCAGAAAGCGGGCTGTTTTATCAGTCCAGTGGGATTGCCTACCTCTGTAGCACTGGAGGAGACTCCAGAATATACTTTTAAAGTCAATGAAGATGCTGGGATGTTCTTGCTCAGCTCAAGATCTTGTTTCCTCTCCCAGCCTTCCATGCACCTCCCTCTGTTGGGACTGAAGAGTGACATCAGAATCACAACTGGTGATATCACTGTCTCTATAGCAACAGTGGTGAGGCTATCAGAAATTGAGTGGTCAAAAAGACAAGATGAAGGGTGAAGATATACTCTGAGGCTCTGAGATTTAGTTTGGAGGAACTAGGCTTGCTTTTTCCTGATTAATTCTCTCTTCTGAGTGTTTAATTTAGGTGGGGGAATATATGAGGGCGAAATTTTGCCAATGGATTCCACTTAAAACAGCATAGTAAGTATTATGTATTAACAAATCCAGATGGCTATAAAGGAGAACAAGAAATAAAATAATTGAGTGCCTACTAAATTTTTTATGCAAAGCCTATGAAATCACTCCATTTTGTGGGATCCAGCCTGGGTTCTTCTTATTTATAAGCATTTTACCTCTTATAAAAAAATACTTTTGGGATATTTTGCCTAAGCTGACCATGTCTGAGTTATAATTTGTCTTAGGTGGTCAGAGATACAGTAGCACTAATCCATCCTTTGCAATGCCTGACCTGAGGAACTTTACTGGGATGATAAATCAGATTAAGAGGCATTTGGTTGGTGAGTCCTTCTAGGTTAGAGGAGGACTTTATTTATTAGTGAATTATCTTGGGAAATGTTACCTTAGGTACTCTGTATTTAATGATTACATATAGGGCTAATATATAGTTTCCAGGAAGCAAAAATAATTTCCAACAAATACCACAAGATAAAGTATAAAATTGTAAGGGATTCAAAAGTGACTGGTTTACTACAGGCTTCTTTCAACAAAGTTATTTATCTATTGATGATCTTTTATATTAGGTCTCAGTTTTTTCATTTTTAAAACAAAGAAATTAGGATTATTGATCTGTTACATTTCCAGCTCTAACATTTTATGATTTTGATACTTCAGTGGGTATTTGAATAGGACTGCACATACCTACATATAGCACTTTGCAGTAGACAAAGCATCCTCATAGCCATTATGTCACCTGATCCTCACAATAACCTGTTGAGGTGACAGGGCAGGTGTTATTTTCCCTGTTAGGTGTAGAAGCTTGCCCAGTTCACAACTAATAACTAGTGGAACTGGGACTGAGATCCAATATTCTGAATGTTAAAATCAGTGCTCTTTCAATGACACCTTGAAAGTAGAATTGAGAACATGAGGCAGTGTTTGACTTAGAGGTGTTAAATAATATAATTGACACTGTTATACAGGGGTCAGGAGGTAGCTGATGATAGTGGAGGTCTGTCAGTTTATCAGAATCAAGATGACCCCAGAATCAAGTATTAGCAAATTGTAAATTCTAAGTGAACATAGGATGAGGCAAAGAAATATGACAGTGTAGGATTACTAAGCTTCTCTGATAAAATTCAAGAGTTTCTTTCCTCTTCAATTCAATTTGGTAGGTGACACTTCAGTTAACAGTAAGGGGAGGATAGAGTGGAAACAGCCAATCTTACAAGCCTAGTAACAAGCAACCCCTACTCACTACAGCCTTTTTGGTTATCCCAGCAACACTTACTCTTTCCTCCTGAAAAAACAAAGCACTGAAAGGATTACTAAGTCTAGAAAGACTGCCCAAACTAGATGGATTTCTGATAAGCCCAAAGTATGTTTCACAGGATCACGGATTGCTGTCTCTTATTCAAGGATCTTGAAAGATTGCCCAGAATAAGGTATTTTAAAATTCAAGTGCTCAGACTAAGCTTTCTGGATTTTCCTTAGGCTCCAGATGGCTCTTTGTAGAACAACTCAGATTCTCAAAGAGGTCTATAGTATAAAAAAAAGAGAAAGAAAAAATTACAAACCATTGCTTTAGAGAGAGCCATCTGCAGTTTCTCCTTAGACAAATGTTCAGATGGCATACTTGGCCACTAAATTTTACAGAGGTTCACAGATTTCCTGAAGCCCACTTATGAATTACATTCCTGGTTAAGAACGCCTGGATTCATAGGTCAGATGGTAAGTGCTTTCATAAGTAAATTAAAAACATAAAATAGGATAGGTGGAATAATCGCCACCTTGGATAGGATGGTCAGAGAATCTTCTCAGAAGAGGTATCCTTCCTATAAGCAGACACTTGACATCTGAGTGGCATTCCAGGAAAAGCCAACAGCAAGCGCAAAGGTCCGGAGGAGAGAATATGCCTGGCAGGCTCGACGTGCATTTATTTATTTGGGGCACATCCTCATGTCTATTTCTCTTCCCCACTTTTCCCCTCCTTGTCCCCGCCCCACCCTTCTTTTACACGCTTTCTCTCCCCTGGGCCCTGGAAACCCCCAGCGCAGGGGCCACGCCTCCTCCTTCTCCCAGCCTCACCAGGCGGCTCTGACTGACGTTTTCAGGGAATAGTGAATGAGAGTCAGGAAAGCTGAGCTCCTCTACCTCGGGCTCTGCCATTTTCTATGTCTGAGTCGTCACTGGTTAACTCGGATTTCACATCTCTTGGCAATATGAGATTATCTCTACGACCCATTCCAGATCTGAGACTCCGACCCCAAAATTCTTGCCATTTCCCTTCCTCCGCTGCTTCACTTTCTCTCCTTTCCCGTCTCCTCCCCTCTTCTCCCAACTCCATTCGTTACCAACATCATTCCCCACCCCTGACCCGTCCCTTCCTTTCCGGGTTAGCGCCTGCGCAAACAGGCGTGGAAGATAACGTTTGACCCAGTTTGGTAGCCGTAGTCGGTCGGAGCGCCGGGCGTGGGGGATTGTGGGAGAAGATGGCGGCCGCCGTTTACCCTCGGGTTGTTCGAGCCCTGCCAATGTCACGTAAGTGTCAGCGGGAACAGCGGCCCCTAATCGTGATTCCGAGACGGGGATCTAGGGTTTTGGGAGGGGAATTGTGCCGCAGCGGTCACGCCGACTCCCTAGGCACCCTGGTTTTTCTAGGGCCGGAGCTGCCTTTTGTCCAGTTTTTCTTTTCTGTTCCTTTCCACCTCCCTGGCTCACGAATGAAATTGGGCGCTTTAGAAGGGGACAGTAGAACTTGAGCAGTGGGAAGCAAAGAGGAGAAAGTGGGGAACACGTAGAGGATCGAGAGAATAAGAGGTCTCATATGCTTGTAAAGGTTGGCAGTTATGAAAAATATTTGTATGGGATGCGGGGAGAAGTTAAGAGAGGAAAAAAGGATAGTGGAGAGAAGGTTTTTCATGATTCTATTTTATTTTATTTTTTGAGACAGTATCTCACTCTGTTGCCCGGGCTAGAGTGCTGTGGCGTCAGCCCAGCTCACAGCAACCTCAAACTCCTGGGCTCAAGCGATCCTACTGCCTCAGCCTCCCGAGTAGCTGGGACTATAGGCATGCGCCACCATGTCCGGCATATATATATGTATATATATATATATATATATATATATATATATATACACACACACATACATATATATATATATTAGTTGTCCAATTAATTTATTTATTTTTTTTAGTAGGATGGGGTCTCACTCTTGCTCAGGCTGGTCTCGAACTCCTGAGCTCAAAGGATCTGTCCGCCTTGGCCTCCCAGAGTGCTAGGATTACAGGCGTGAGCCACCACCCCTGGCCCATGAATTGACTTTATGACCTTGTGCAAACCTTTAAGAGATCTCAGCTTCAGATTCTTCATGACACAATGGTAATGATAACACCACAATGTCAGGAAGTCTCTGAGAAGATTAAATGAAGTAATACTTACAAAAACACCTTTTTAACAAAAGTGTCTCTACAGTTGTAGAATGTGTTGAGTCGAGGCGCTGGGATATTTGGGCAAGAGGGATGTTTGTGGAGAACAGAGGAGCTTAGTGGAAAGGAAAATGAAGAGTGAAGGGTATCTTAGAATTTGTTAGTATTGTTCATTTTCCCTTTTATTCTGATTGGATCCACTCTCAGTCCTCAAATCGAAAACGCACATTTGCTGTTCTATGCAATAAGAGGGTAGAAAAACAAAGAAATTACAAATACAATTACACTTCATTATCCTTTCACCTCTATTCCTGCTCCACAAACATGCTCTAAAAGTTGTATTTTTCCATAGTGTATTTTAGTCATTACAGAATATCTTTTGCTTTCGATATTGGCTCATGTCAGAATCATTGTTAGAGTTTTTTTTTTTTTTTTTTTAAATAGAAGTATGAACTTACCATTGTAGAGCCATAGAATCAGAATTTTTAAGATTAGCTCCTTGCACTTTAAGTTTTTAAAAGCACCACAGGTAGTTCTGATGTTCACCTTGAGGCAAGAATTAGTAGTGTTTAGGGGATCCTTTTTTGTTTTTCATCTTGTGTACAACTCCCTGCATACCACTGGGGAACTGGTGGTGCACATCATTTATAGTGGATGGTTTTGCAGCCATGACTTCTTTGTAAAGACATTCTCTGATTTTTGTTGAACTATTAAATTGGTGTGACATAATGTAGATTGTGTTAATAATAACTGCTATTTTCTGAGTACTTGCTATCTGTTAACCACAGTTCTGGATATTTTCATCAACTTTCTTCTTTAACTGACAACATAGTTTGTACGCTTTTTTTTTTTTTTTTTTAAGACAGAGTCTCACTCTATTGCCTGGGCTAGAGTGTGGTGGCATCAGCCTAGCTCACAGCAACCTCAAACTCCTTGGCTCAAGCGATCCTTCTGCCTCAGCCTCCCAAGTAGCTGGGACTATAGGCCTGTGCCACCATGTCTGTCTAATTTTTTCTATTTTTAGTTGTCTGGCTACTTTCTTTCTATTTTTAGTAGAGACAGGGTCTCACTCTTGCTGAGGCTGGTCTTGAATCCCTGAGCTCAAAGGATCCTCCCGCCTTGGCCTCCCAGAGTGCTAGGATTACAGGCATGAGCCACCGCACCCGGCCTAGTTTGTGGTCTTAACCACTCTGCTTTATTGTCTGGCAAGGTAAGCTTTTGAGTAAGCTCTGGAGAGGCAAGTCTAGTGTATAACATAATCTGAACACTATAGAACAGAACTATGTAAAACAATTCTATATAGTTAAGTGTGGCAAGACTATTAAAAGGGAAAGATTAGTGTTATTTCAGATAGTGAGGGAAGATTAGAAGGCCAATGGAGAACTGTAGCACTCCCACTGATCTCTTTAGGGTTGTTGCTATGTGAAAAGTCAGAAAGGTTGGGCATTTTCCACTGGCAGAGACAAGGGGAGTGAGAATGGAGTCATGAGGTACTCAGGAGGCAGTGAATGACTAATTGTATATAGGGGATAGTAGGAGAGAAGGAGGAAGTTGAATGTATCTGATGGGATCAGATAATTGTGGCCTCTTTGAAAGCCAAGCAGAGTTTAAACCAGTGGTCTTCAAAGGGGATTCTGTAAGAAGACCCAATAGGAAATGAAAATATCATATTAGAACTTGTAGGAAAACATTTTCTATAATAATAGCACTACCTAACATTTACTTAGTATTTAATCCCTATGTTCCTCTGGAATGACAAAGAACAAGTCTAATACTTCTACATTTAAGCATAGCAGTTATATCCCCACTAAGTACTCTTTTCTCCAGGTTAAACATTCCTAGTTCTGACAATTCTTCATTTCAAAAGGAAGGGCTGTCCTCGTGTTCCTCTAGTCCCATTTCTTTTTGCCTCCATGGAGTATTACTCAGCTACAAAAAATGCCTAATATCTTTTATAATAACCTAGATGGAACTGGAGACCATCCTTGTAAGTGAAATATTACAAGAATGGAAAAACAGACACCACATGTACTCACCATTAAATGCCTACCAAATTATCAACACTCTTTTGATAATTCAGGCACCATATGTACCTTCCTAGGTATATATTGTAGTAAAATTCAATGAAAATCAAACAGATGGGAGGGGAGAGGAGGGGCTGGGTTAATTCACATCTAATGGGAACAATGCACACTATCTGGGTTATGGACACATAACTTTGACTCAAACTGTACAAAGGTAATTCATGTAACCAAAATGTTTGTATCCCCATAATATTCTAGAGGGGGGAGGCTAATATTTGTTTTAAAAGTAAGATATTATTATTATTATGTGTTTGGTCTGTGATATTTGCTTTTTTTTTTTGAGACAGAGTCTTGCTCTGTTGCCTGGGCTAGAGTGCCATGGTGTCAGCCTAGCTCATAGCAACCTCAAACTACTGGGCTCAAGTAACCCTTCTGCCTAAGCCTCCCGAGTAGCTGGGACTATAGGCATGCGCCACTATGCCTGGCTAATTTTTTCTATATATTTTTAGTTGTCCAGCTAATTTTTTTCTATTTATAGTAGAGACGGGGTCTCGCTCTTGCTCAGGCTGTTCTTGAACTCCTGACCTTGAGCAATCCTCCCGCCTTGGCCTCCTAGAGTGCTAGGATTACAGGCCACGACCAGCCGATATTTGCTTTTAATCTCTGTAGTTGTGATCACCACTTAGTGAGCTAGGCTATTTCTCCAATTCCATACTTTAGATAGGGTAGAATTTGGACTTTGGGGAAGCAGTCACTAATTCCCGTAATGGTAGAACTTTCTTTCTATGGGCCATTCATGTCAGAATGGCCCAAATCGGAATGGCCTGCTACATGAAGTAGTGAGTTTGCCAGTCCCACAGGTGTGTTCAGGCTAAGGCCAGATGGTCTCCTGTGCACATATTATAGAGAAGATATAAGCATTGGTATGCAGATGTTGAGGGTTCTTTCTAGTACCAAGAAACTGAATCTATGAAAAAGAAATGGTGGGAGATTTGACAAATCACTTGCTATTAACCTTTCTAAAAGAAAATTTTTTCTTAAGCACTTCACTCCTTTTATCATCATTTTTGATGTTTTTCAGTTTTTTAATATTAAGTCTAAACTACACTCTTTTTTTTTTTTAATGTTCTGAACTAACAGTCCTCTGCCTCCAACCCAAACCATCAACTTTATTTTCTATTAGTCATCAATTTCAGAATCTGTTCAAAGTAAGTCTTTTGCTCTACTGAGAATGTTCATTCCTACCTCTGCATTGTTGTATGTGTAATATGTTTCTCATGGAATTCTATTCTTTCTGTTATTCCTCTTTAAAACCTTTCTCAAAATACTTTAGCCAGGAATCCTTCATGATCATGTGACTTATTGCTCCCTGCATTTTGTATTCTCAGTTCCTTTCACCCTACAGGCTTATACTATCATAATTTGTAATTGCCTAATGTTTTTTTTCTTAATGTGGATTTATCTTCCTTGGTAAGTAATATCCTATAGGGTAGGGAATTTACTTTCTAATTTTTATATATTTCCACATGTCCTATGGATTCTATGTTGCAGTAGTTTGTATTTATTTTTGCTGTTGGGACTTAAATTACTAAAGTACTGGTTGCAGAATTGTTACAAGTTTCTGGGGACAGAAGCATGTGTATTCACAGTTACTTTTATATTAACATTTGCCACTTTTATGTGGTCTGGGTTTTTGTTTAAGGTTCTGCCATTACTGCAGTAGCCACATCTGTGTTTCATGGCCCACCCCGTCGCCAGCTTCATCATGCCCTCATCCCTCATGGGAAAGGTGGGCGTTCCTCAGTCAGTGGGATTGTGGCCACTGTGTTTGGAGCAACAGGATTCCTGGGTCGGTATGTTGTCAACCACCTTGGTAAGTAGAGTTCTTTAAGTTCATTGTGCTCCCTTGGTTTGATCAGGATTGCCTGATGAGAAGCTAAAAGCTGTTTCTCTTCATTTTAACAGTATTATGAATTACTCCTATCTTGGATTTATGTAATTTTTACCTGCTATGGCATTAAGAACATACCTATGCTTCCTATATAGAACATTAAGATGTCCTATATAGGAGTAAGGGACTCTGGAAAAGTTATGGTAACTTTAGCATGGCAAAATATGCTTTTTGCTAAATTTAGTATAAATTCACATATCATACTAGATTTAAATATTTACCAAATATGTATACATGTTATGTTGATGTTGATCCTTGTTTTAATCCATTCTGTTTTAGGACGTATGGGGTCACAGGTGATCATCCCCTATCGGTGTGATACATATGACATCATGCACCTTCGTCCCATGGGTGACCTGGGCCAGCTTATTTTTCTAGTAAGAGCCTTTACGACTGATTATTGGAGTTGACAAATGTAAATTACTAAGGTCATTTTTAGGAGTAAAAGAAGCAGTATAAGCAGTAGCAGTTTCATCCCAAACTGCACCACGGGCATCCTTCATCCACAGGGCGTTCTTTCAGCTAGGTTACTGTATCTCATGTTTTGGCGTGCAAACTTTTTGTGTAAAGGACCAGTTAGTAAATATTTTAGGCTTTGCAGGTCATAGAATCTTTGTCATAATTACTCAGCTCTGCCCCTGTAACCTGGAAGCAGCCATAGACAAAATGTAAACAAATGGGCATGACTGGGTTCCAATAAAACTTTATTTACAAAATTAGGCTGTAGGCCAGATTGGCCTATGGCTGTGTATAGTTTGCCAACCCCTGCTCTAGACCCGTGCTGTCCACTATGGTAGTCACTAGCCACATGTGGCTAGTGAGCCCTTGAATTGTGGCTAGTCTAAATTGAGATATGCTGTAAGTGTCAAGTACATACCAGATTGCAAACACTTACTATGAAGAAAATAATTAATATACAGTGTATCATTAATAATTGTTTATATTTACTACATAGTGGAATAATATGTTGGATATATTAAGTTAAAGTATATTATAAAATGAATTTCACTTATTTCTTCTTACTCTTTTAAATGTGGCTAGTAGAAAATTCAGAAAGTAGACTATTCAAAACATAGAAAATTCAGTTACGTATGTGCCTCGTATTATATTTCTATTGGACAGCACTTCTGTAGACAAAAAAAATCACAAATAGGGTGTTTTATAACTTGGTTTGTTTAGCATTTAACTTAGAACCGTCCTTTCTAAGAGCGTTCCCTTTGTCATTCTTTAATCTGCAGGTTCTTCCTTTAGACCTATAGCTGCCAATGGGTCAAAGCATGGGGAAAAGGGTGGGGGAGTGCATTTAAGGGAGTGATTATTTTGGTTGTCATAGTAATTGGAGAGCCATACTGGTTTATTAAAGGCCAGGGATGCTAATTATCCTACAGAATAAGGACAATCCCTTTCCACAAAGAGTTATGCTGCCCAAAATGCCTGCGTCTAACCTCTGATTGCACTTTCTGAGCCTTATGCTTGAGTCTACTGTTCTTATAGCTAACTTTCTACTTTTATCATCCTACGGAACTAAGCTATTCCATTTATACACTTGCCCTTTTAAAAAAATGTTTGGTAAACATCCTTAATATCTCTGGCATTATATGCACATATATTATTTGTAATCCCTTTAAATTACAACTTTTTTTTTTAATTTGAGACAGAATTTTACTGTTTCCCAGGCTGGTCTCATACTTCTGGGCTCAATTGATCCTTCCCACTCAGCCTCCTGAGTAGGTGTTGACTTCCTTTTAATGGCATTTTCATTTGTTCTTTGCTTAATGTTCATAAGCTAAGTATAATACTTATATTTGGAAATAAAACATTTTTCTGTTCTGAAATCTTACTATTAAATATCTTATGGTATTACAGTTACAGGAGCTTAGCTTTTTCCTAGTTCTATGCAATTTAAGTTTATTGGTCACCTTGCCATGCCTAAAAATTAAAATATTTCAAAAGCTATTTGTGAAAACTTTTACCAGCTTACAAATGTGGAACCATAGGAATTGAGCCATTTGACAGTTATTCCATTCTTTCCATAGAGATTTATTTACTGAGTATCTGACATTGATCTGATCTCTAAGCATGTTTTGATGAGCAAAACCACAGGGAACTCACAGTTTTGTGTGTTTAGTATATATTTACATGTTTATTTTTGAGAAGGATGGGCCATTTTCAGTGTGGGGTGCTGATTTCCTACTTTAGTCTTTGAAACTGCTGTCTGAATGGCCACTGGTTTATCAAACTTATTGTTCCCCCTGGGCCTTATCTTTAAGAGATTTCCCTCCAGTGCTCTTGGACCATTCATTGTAGTTCTGTCATTTCATTGCCTGAGTAAAGTGTACTTTGACCTATTTGTCTCCAGAAGAGTCAGAGAATCCGCAGGGAATTTGAGACCTCACAATCATTTCTGTTATAAGTGGAGCCTGTACAAAAAGACATCATATTATGACTGTAACAGATGGCTCATTTTTAAAACTGCCTTGGGATCAGGGGCTACAGAAGTGTTAAACACTGAGGTGCATCCCCGTGTTTTCATCTGCTTGGCTACTGCTGTTATAGGAATGGGACGCGAGAGATAAAGATTCTATCCGTCGAGCAGTGGAGCACAGCAACGTAGTCATCAATCTTATTGGACGAGACTGGGAAACCAAGTAAGTCTTTGACTCTCATTTCTTCTTTGTATAAGTCTCTGTTAGGTCTCAGTAGACCTATATTGGGCACCTTCTATATGCCAGGCATCATAGTCAAATTTTCAGTTAGTCATAGGGTTGACTACTTAGAATCACTATCATTCTACAACAATCACTACATACCCAGTGACACCCCCTAGGAGATTTATTTGGCAGTAAGTCTGGTATAAGTCAGCAGTGTGATGTGTTAGCATGGGTGGAGTTACCATCTTGACAGAATGACTAGTGGTGGACCTGTGCTTGGATCCGTCCATCTGGGATGGGTTTAGGAAGTAAGATTTTTCCTGTTCAGTAAGCTGGACATTGGTTTTTCTTGTGTGAACAATGTTCTGGATCTCTTCTCCAAATTGTTAATTGAAATCTTGAAACCCACAGTGATCAAGTGGGTTTCATCCTAGGGATGCAAGGATGGTTCAGTATATACAAATCAAGAAATCAAAATAAAGACCTTAATATCATCTCAATAGATAGAGAAAAAGCATTTGATAAAATTCAGCACCACTTAGTGATAAAAACTTAACAAACTAGGCATAGAAGGAACGTACCTCAAAATTATAAAAGCCATAGATGACAGACCCACAGCCAACATCATACTGAATAGGGAGGAAAAGTTGAAAGTATTCCCCCTAAGAACTGGAACAAGACAAGGGTGCCTACTATCACCACTTTTATTCAACATAATACTGGAAGTCCTAGCCAGAGCAGTCAGGCAAAAGAAAGAAACAAAGGGCGTCCAAATTTGTAAAGAGGAGGTGAAACTGCCCCTATTTGCTGACAATATGATCTTGTATCTAGAAAACCCCAAAGACTTTACCAAAAGATTCTTAGAATTGATAAATTTAGCAAAGTCTCAGGCTATAAAATCAACATACACAAATCCATAGCATTTCTGATTATTGTAGTAATAATCGTCAAGCTGAGAGTCAAATCAAGAACACAATACCATTTATAATACTTACAAAGAATAAAACACCTAGGAATATGTTTAGCCAAGGAGGTAAAAGATCTCTAAAGGAACTACAAAACACTGATGCAAGAAATCGTAAATGACATAAACAAATGGAAAACACCCCGTGTTCATGGATTGTTAAGAATCAATATTGTTGCCGGGCGCGGTGGCTCACGCCTGTAATCCTAGCTCTCTGGGAGGCCGAGGCGGGCGGATTGCTCGAGGTCAGGAGTTCGAAACCAGCCTGAGCAAGAGCGAGACCCCGTCTCTACTATAAATAGAAACAAAATTAATTGGCCAACTAATATATACAAAAAATTAGCCGGGCATGGTGGCGAATGCCTGTAGTCCCAGCTACTCGGGAGGCTGAGGCAGGAGGATTGCTTGAGCCAGGAGCTTGAGGTTGCTGTGAGCTAGGCTGACGCCACGGCACTCACTCTAGCCTGGGCAACAAAGCGAGACTCTGTCTCAAAAAAAAAAAAAAAAAAAAGAATCAATATTGTTAAAATGTCTATACTGCCCAAAATGATTTACAAATTCCGTGCAGTTCCCATCTAAATACCAAAGTCATTTTCACAGATCTAGAATATATAAACCTAAACTTCATATGGAACCAAAAAAGAGCCCAAATAACCAAAGAAATCTTAAACAAAACGAACAAATCTGGAAGCATCACATTACCTGACTTCAAATAAACAGCATGGTACAGGTGTAAAAGTAGAGCTATAGACCAATGGAACAGAATAGAGAACCCAGAAATAAAACCATATAGCTATGACCAACTGATTTTTGACAATGCAGATAAAAACATAAAACTGGGGAAAGGACACTCTATTCAATAAATGGTGCTGGGAAAATTGGTTAGCCATATGCAGAAGAATGAAACAGGATCCCTCTTGCCATATATAAAAATTAATTCAAGATGCATAAAAGACTTAAATGTAAGACCAGAAACCATAAAAATTCTAGAAGAAACTGTAGGAAAAACTCTTGTAGGCATCAGCCTAGGCAAAGAATTTGTGACTAAGACCCCCAATGGTAAATACAGCAACAACAAAAATAAGTAAATGGGCCTTAAAATTAAATGTTTCTGCACAGCAAGAGAAATAATCAACAGAATAAATAACCCACAGAATGGGAGAAAATATTCACAAACTATACATCCAACAAAGGGATAATATCCAAAATCTACAAAGAACTAAAAAAATCACCAAGAAAAAACAAATAACCCCATTAAAAAGTGGGCAAAAGACACGAACATAATTTTTTCAAAAGAAGATATACAAATGACCAACAAACATGAAAAATGTTCCACATCACTAATCACCAGGGCAATGCAAATTAAAACTACAATGAGGTACTGCCTTACCCCTATCAGGATGGCCATTATTAAAAAGTCAAAAAACAATAGATATTGGCATGGATGCAGTGAAAAAGGAACACTTACACATTGTTGATAGGACTGTAAATTAGTAAAACCTCTATGGAAAACAGTGTGGGTATTCCTCAAAGAACTTAAAGTAGACCTACCATTCAATCCAGCAATCCAACTACTGGGTATCCACACAAAGGAAAAGAAGTCATTGTATCAAAAAGACAGCTGTACTCGAATGTTTATCGTAGCACAATTCACAATTGCAAAGATATGGGATCCACCTAAGTGCCTATCAATTGATGGGTGGATAAAGAAAATGTGTGTATATGTACCACGGAGTAGTACTCAGCCATAAAAAGTAATGAAATAATGTCATTTACAGCAACGTGAGTGTACATTATTCCAGCAACCGTAGACCATTATTCTAAGTGAAGTATCTGAAGAATGTCGAAACAAACACATGTTCCAGCTAATTAAATGTGAGCTAAATGATGGATACCTGTGGTCATGAAATGGTGTAAATTGGAAACTAAGAATAGGGGTGGGTAGAAGTGGGGTGAGGGAAGAAAAACTTAGGTCCAATGTACACTATTCTGGTAATGGATACACTATAAGCCCTAACTTCCCCATTACACAATTCATCCATGTAACAAAAACACTTACACCCTTTAATATTTTGAAATTAAAAAACAAAATGGTGACTGATTTTTTTAGTTTCTTTTGTTTCCTTTCAAGGAAACAAATCCCAAGGGTTAAGAAGTGATTCTCCCTCTAGCCCCTAATACCTCCCTCCTCCCACCAACCAGTATAGCTGGGTTTTTTTTAAAAGGGCCTCAGCCTCAGGATTCCTTGGGAACATATAATATTATACATGCTGGATTTATAATTTAGAGTAAGTCTTAAATTATGTAATGACAGTGAGCAGATTTGTAAAATTTTTTTAAAAGTTAATTTTGGCTTTAAGTTAAATCATTGTTATCGCTTGGCATGGTGGCTGATACTGTAATCCCAGTACCGTGGGAGGCCGAGACAGGAGGATTGCTTGAGGTCAGGAGTTGGAGACCAGACTAGGCAAACATAGTGAGACCCCCATCTCTACAAAAAATTTAAAAAATTAGCAAAATTAGCCGGGCATGGTGGCATGGGCCTATAGTTGTAGCTACTTGGAGGCTGAGGTGGTAGGATTGCTTGAGCCCAGGAGTTGGAGGTTGCAGTGAACTGTGATTGTGCCGCTGTACTCCAGCCTCGGTGACAGAGTGAGACCCTGTCTCAATAAATAAATAAATAAATAAATAAATAAATAAATAAATAAGTTTAAGTTTTATGAATTCCAATACTGTTATGAAAAGCAGCTTATCACAGAACACTTTGAAATCCAAAATCTGGAGTTCTTAGCCATTCCTTTTTTTTTCTTCCAGAAACTTTGATTTTGAGGATGTTTTTGTGAAGATTCCCCAAACAATTGCTCGATTGTCTAAGGAAGCTGGAGTTGAACAATTCATTCATGTTTCACATCTGAATGCTAATATTAAAAGCTCTTCTAGATATTTGAGAAATAAGGTAAGTAACAAGTTGATTTGGGAATTGGTTCACAGAGCTAGAGTTTCTTGGCCCCTTGGAAAAATGATTTAAGTCAGAAGAATTTCTTATCAGCATATCCAGAATTTAAAGAGTTTCTAATTCTCCATATCCAGAACTAGGGGATATGTGTGTATGTGTTGTGTTGTGACGTTTTGGTTGAGTGCCTTCTGTTTGCAGGAACTATGCTAAGGGGCTTCAAAGTTGGATAGACCATAATTATTAATGGCTCTCAGATGCTTAATATTTCTTTGGGGCATAATAGAATTACATAGAAATCATCATAAAACGTTGAGTATGATTCTTGCCAAAGAAGTCATACCTGTATTACCTACCATAGTTATAGGCCCATCTTTCTTTCTCAGACCCCTTGCATAAAAATGGTTTTATGCCACTCTTAAATGGGTGATGTGAAGGCTGAGAATGACAGGGATAAATATTTGTCAGGGAAAATGGCTATTTACATAGTACTTAGGCTCCTTGTACTCCCAAAATCCTATGCCTAGAGATTGATCACTCTAATTTGGAATCAGTCTATAACCTGAAATGTCTTTGTTCTTAGGGACTCAGAAGAGCTGTCATTGTCTGGGACTGCCCTTAACATTTGGTTTCTGCCATATGAAAGCCTGTTTTGGGTCATACTGTTAAGGACAACAGTATTCCTTGACAATGGCTCCAACTTTTTGATCCTGTGCATTCATTTATTGAACAAACTATTAAGCACCTACTATGTGTCACATGTTAGGCACTGAGGATATAGTAGTAAATAAAACAAATGTGGCCCTAGCTCATATTAAGTTTGTAGTCCATTAGGGAAAATAATTCCAGATGCACCAAGTGTAGCACAATTGTAAATTGTAAATTGTGCTACACAACTTTGTAAAGTAGCAGACTATTCTATAGGGGCATATAATGGTGGAGAGAGGGAACCTATCAGTTGGGAGCATTTAATTACTAGCATTAGAAAATCAAATATAAACTTACTGAAACACATAGGGAGTTTATAGGCCCAAGTATCTTTTAAAATTCAAGCAATAGGGAACCTTAGGCACAGATGTGTGCCAGGGCTCATTAGGGCTCCAGCTTTGTTATTCTGATTCTCTCACCTCTGACTTTCTCTTTGGGTAGCTTTGTTTCTCATAGTCAAAGAGTTGGCTCACATCACATCTAAGCCTCATATTTCATACTACGTTGGAGAAAGAAACTGAGAGGGAGTGAGACTGCTTGTGTCTGCCTCTGCCTTTGCATTCATAAAAGCATCTGAAGTTCATGATTGTTTGGAAGGAGTAGGAGATGTCAAGTGGTGAGACAGAGAGAAGAATCAAAGATGTCCAGCCCTCTGGTTTAAGCCACTGAGTAGAGGGTAGATAGTGGTACTATTGGTTAAGATGGGAAATACTTGAGGAGGATTAGGCTTTAGGGCAATGGTTCTTAGCCCTACTTATGCATTAGAATCACTGAGGGAGTTTTTAAACATCCTGATGCCTAGGCTGTCCCAGACCAATTAAAACAGAGTCTATGGGTTGTGGACGTTGGGCATTAGTATTTTTTAACTCTCTGGGAAATTCCAAGTGTAATAAAAATTGAGGAGCATTATTTTACTTGATAGTATGGAAGATGATCCAGTTTTGGACTTATGTTTCAAATGTGTTTCAGGTGTGTGTCAGTCATCCAGGTAATAGTGGTAAATGGGGTTTCTGATGGGGTTCCTGCAGCTTAGAAGAAAGATCTGGGTTGGAGATAGAAATGTGGGAGTCATCAACATTTGTTGTTAATTGAAGTAGTGGGAGGGGATAAAACGGCCTAGTGAGGAAGTATAGCTTGAGAAGAGAGCTTTGAACTGGGCCCCGAGAAATACAAGTGAGTAGTGAACTGGTAGAGGTGGGGGAACCTGTGAAACCAAAACCAGACAAACAAAAAGAGTGAGCAGGAGTGGATGTGATGAGGTAGGTGGGAAACCAGGAGCGTATGATGTTATGGAAGCCAAGGGAAGTCAGTGTCTCAAGAAGGAGGGAATACTTACATACAAATGCCATGGAGACGTCAAGTAGAGAGAGCTGTACAGTAGATACCTTGGATCTGTTGACATGGAGATCATCAGGGATCTTATCAAGAATCGTTTCAGCACAAGAGTTGGAGTGGAATCCAGAGTACAGGTGAGTGAAGAGTGAGTTGGAACTGAGGCAGTGGCAACAATAAGGGTATGTACATTTTCAAGTAGTTTGGCTGGCAAGAGGAAGATGAAATAGAGAGGGTAGAAGCCGAGGAGGGTATGGAGTTGGAATTTTTTCCTGTTAAAGGTAGAGGGTCTACATTGTTCAAGTGCTGGTGGGAAGGTGTGGTAAAGAGAGTGAGACTGAAGATATGAGAGAGAGTAAGAGGAAGTGAAAGAAGGTGAGCTCCAAAGCATTAGAGGTGGCACTGCTCCTCCCTTCTGGTAGGAGAGGAGGAGAAAATGGTGCTTCACGCACCTGTGTGTGTAGATTTAGTGGTGAGAATTTGAGGTGGCTTTCCTCTGCTGTTTTATATTTTCTCTTTGAATTAGAAGGTAAAGTCATTTATTGGAAGGAAGAGAAAAGAAAGGGATATCTGAAATTTGAATAGAATAGAAAAGGTTTGAAATTGTCATATGGGAGAGTAAATTAATTGGAAGAAAGGACTATTTCTGGCAAATGTTGAGGGCCCAGTTAAAATTGGAATTTAAAGTGGTACCAATTTATGATGTTTATTTCTTTATTTTCCTCCAGCTGATGAAGGCAGTAGGAGTACATGGCTCAAAGGCAAATGAGGCTCTTCCAGGTTAATTTTGCCTGGAAGGTGGAGTAGAGGACAAAGGGACAAGGTAGTTTGCAATATTAGTAAAGATGGGCTGTGGAATCTAATCTGGAATACAGAGAATACCAGGAAAATTAGGAGGGGCTGATGCAGAGGAATGGAGAATCAGTGGACTAGAGTTCCTAAGAAGGTTGGGGAACAGGTATCCGAGGAGCAGATGAACAAAGAAGCAGGCTAGAAGTTGTAGGAGATTGTCATCTGAGAGGAGGATGTCCTCTTTTAGTATCTCAGAGGAAGGGCGTTTCAGTTGTTGATACGGTTTGTGGTGTGACTTGAGTTGAGAGTGGCAGATTTATAATGAGGAGGAGGTCTTTGGAGTTGAGAAGCTCAGGAGCCTGAGAGATCCAAGTCCACTTGGACATTGATGTCACTCACAATGGTGGTGTAAGTTCAAAGGAAGACTGAACTATTTTCTTTGAACAAGAGAGGGTCTAGGAGGTTAGTAGATGAGAACAAGTAAGGATGTTACAGCAATTGAGATTAGAAAGGATAATGACTCTATCTCTGACCTCATCTGGATATGTATGTACTGCTGCCACTTCATTATTTTAGCCCACAGCCACCACACTCTCCTTTCTTTTGCGGGCCACTAGTTTGTTGATACAAACCAGAGAATCTGTAAATAGAAAGGAAAATGGAGGGTGGAAAAATTCTACTCTGATTTTTCTCCTTTCTTCATCACTGTAAGCTTCCATAAAATAAAAATGGGGAAAAAAAAAACAACAATAAAAGCTATAAGGGGCATGGCATTTTTGTGTGTTATTTAAAAAAGAAAAATCTTTGTAATGGAGTTTTATGAATCATGCCACTACCTTTATCTGGAGGAAAATATGACCTTTGAAATACCAGATAGTGTATTTCACTATAGTTGTTTCCAGATAGTGGAAAGAAGGGAAACTTTATTCACTTATCTCTGGGTTCAGAACAGTTTTGTGTGGTTATTTGTTTAGGCTGTTGGAGAAAAAGAAGTGAGAGATGCATTTCCAGAAGCTACTATCATAAAGCCATCGGACATCTTTGGGAGAGAAGATAGAATCCTCAATCATTTGGCAAGTATGTGTTCTTTCTCCATAGAAGAGAAGGATACTGACTAACCAAGGTTAAGTTGAGAACAAGCTAGCAGTATTCTCTGATCCACAAACTAAGTTTATAATTTTTTTCTCCTCCAGTTGCCTTTTTCTTCCTTAAGGTTATATTTTCATAACCAAAAATGGTCTTATTACTCAATATCATAAGAAGCAACTTAGATTAATGAAAAGAACTTGAAATTAGGAGTCAGAGGCTTGAGTTTAAATCTTGGCCCAACTAGCTCTGTGGCCTTGGCAGGATGTTAGAATATCATACAGAATAGTTTCAGTGCCCTAAAGTTCCCTGTGTTCTACCTGTTTATCCCTACTCCCCTACCCACAGACGCAACCACTGATTTTTTTTACTGTCTTTATAGTTTTGCCTTTTCTAGAATATCATATAATTTGAATCATCTAGTATATAGCTTTTTTAGATCAACTTTTTTACAGTATGCATTTAAGGTTCCTTCATGTCTTTACATGGCTTGATGGCTCATTTCTTTATATAGCTGAGTAATATTCCATCATATGGATCCCAGTGTATTGGATGTTTGTTTATCTCATTTTGATGTTTTTACTCCTATTGCTTGTGTCTGCTTACATTCTGTCACAATTTCTACTTTAAAAAAAATGTCTGTTAAAAAAAAAAAAGTAAGAAAATAGAAAACTGCTGGAACCTTGAAAAAAAAAAAAGAAAAAAAAATGTCTGTTAAAATATACATAATATAAAATTTGTCATCTGCTGTGGACTAGATTGTATTCCCCTCCCAAATTCGTATGTTGAAGCCTTAACTGCTAATATGACTTTGTTTGGAGATAGGGCTTTTGGGAGATAATTAAGGTTAAGTAAGGTCATAAAGGTGGGAGCCTAATGCAGTAGGATTGGTGGCCTTTTAAGAAGAGGAAGACAGAGAGGTCTCTTTCTCTCCCGGTGTTCTCCCTGTGTGCACACACGGAGCAAAGGCCCTGTGAGGAAACAGGAAGAAGTAGGCTGTCCCCAAGACAGGAAGATGGCCCTCACCAGGAACTATGTTGACTGGCACCTTGATCTTGAACTTTGCAGCCTCTAAAACTGTGAGAAAATTAATTTTTGTTATTTAAGCCACTCAGTCTATGGTATTTTGTTATGGCAGCTTGAGCAGACTAAGACAGATTTTGGCACGGGGAAGTGGTGTGCTGCTGTAATGAATACCTAAAAGTGTGGACATGCCTTTGGAACTGGGTGACAGGTAGAGGCTAGAAGAGCTCTGAGGTGCATGTTGGGAATGTGGACATTAAGGGCAATTTTCCTAGAGTCTTAGATGGAAATGAGGAACATGTTATTGGAAACTGGAGGAAAGGTGATCCATGTTATAAACTGGCAAATAACTTGACTGCAGTGTGTTCTAGTGGAAGGTAGAACTTCGAGTGATGAAAGTGTTCATTTAGGTAGTGTCTGATTGTGGTTTTGATTTACATTTCCCTAATGAGCAGTTATGTTGAGCATCTTTTCATGTGCTTTTTGGTGACTTGTATATCTTATTTGAAGAAATGTCTATTCATGTCCTTTGCCCATTTTTAATTGGGTTGTTTTTTGTTGTTGTTGTTGTTGAGTTCTTTATATATTCTGGATATTAAGCCCTTGTCATATATATGATTTGCAAATATATCCTCTCATTCTGTATGTTGTCTTTTCACTCTGTTGTGTCCTTTGATGTGCAGAAGTTTTTAACTTTTATGCAGTCCAGTTTATGTTTTTACTTTTGTTGCCTGTGCTTTTGGTATCATATCTAAGAAATCATTGCCAAGCCCAGTGTCATGAAGCTTTTCTCCTATGTTTTTGTCTAAGAGTTTCTTAGTTTTAGCTCTTAGGTTTAGATGTTTAATCCATTTTGTTACTTTTTGTATATAGCATGAAGTAAGGGTCCAATTTCATTCTTTTGCATGTGGATATTCAGTTTTCTCAACACTGTTGAAAAGACTGTCTTTTCTCCATTGAAAGGTCTTGGTGCCATTTGACCATGTACGCAAGGGTGTTTCTCTGTATTCCATTGGTCTATATGTCTATCTTTATGCCACTGTTTTGATTGCTGTGGTTTTGTTTTGAAATCAGAAACTGTGAGGCGGCCAAATTTCTCCTTCTTTTTCAAGATTGTTTTGGCTGTTTGGGGTGCTTTTAAATTCCATATGCATTTTAAGATGAATTTTTCTATATTTCTGCAAAAAATGCTGTTGGGATTTTGGTAGAGATTGCATTAAATCTGTAGATTGCTTTGAGTGGTATTGACATCTGTCTTCGTCTGTTTTGTGCTGCAACAAAATACCTAAGACTGGATAATTTATAAAGAAGAGAAATATATTTCTCACAGTTCTGGAGACTGGGAAGTTCAAGTTCAAGGTGCCAGTATCCATTGAGGGCCTTCTTGCTGTATCCTCACATAGTAGAAAGCAGAAGGGCAAAAGGGACAAATCCTAAATCCTCACATGGCAGAAAAGCAGAAGAGCAAGCTGGCTGAATGCTGCATGTAGCCTTCTCTGTAAGGGACTTAATCCCATTCATGGGGGTTAATACTATCATGTTGGCAACACTTGAATTTTGGAGGGGACACATTCAAACCATAGCAACAACTTAACAATGTTAAGTCTTCTAATTCGTGAACTTAAATGCGTCTTCATTTAATTATGTCTTCTTTAATTTCTTTCAGCATTATTTTGGAATTTTTAGTGTACAAGTCTTTTGCCACCTTAAGTTTATTTCTAAATATTTTTTTCGTTTTGATGCTATTGTAAATAATTTCTACTTTTAAATGCTTTTAAAAACCTTTACATTTACATTGTAAATGTAATGTCAATTACATTTTAATGTTTGGGATTTGTTTTTGTTTACATTTTAATGTAATTTTAATGTTTGGGATTTGTTTTTGTTTACAGTGAGAAGTGAGCCATTATCTTTAGAATTTTTTTTCAAATAGAACAATTGTTCTAGCACCATTTAATTACATGTTAATGTTATGTTAAATAACATTTCCATTTCCCACAGATTTGTAATACTGCATTTGTCATATACCAAATTCCCATTTTTACTGGGGTCTTTTCTAAATTACCTGTGCTATATCACTCATCTATTGGTTCCTCTGTTCCTCCTTAGAATGGGTACAGTTAGAGTCAAGCCTTGGGCATGGCCATGCATTTAGCATTATAGTATTTCTATTATGCAAAATGATTATGTTAACCCTGAGAATGGTGGGTCTTGTAGCAGCTGAATCCTTTTCAGGGTAGTTCTCATTCTTTCTTTTGCCAGACATTCGTTGGTTTATTGGTGTACCTCTTATTTCCTTGGGCCGGAAGACAGAGAAACAACCAGTATATGTAAGTATCCTGGATGAAGGAGCTTAGAAAGGGGCTTTAGCTAAGTTGAGGTTTGGGTGATCCAGTTTCTAGTTTTGTCTTAATCTAGTAACTTTGTCATTTTCTTTTTTGTTAACTTGCTTCAACTGGTTGCTTCTTAATTTACCTAAGAGGTACATTCCTTCTCAGTGTCTTCACTTGTTCATTCATTTAAGAAAAATTTATTGAACTCTTAATGTGCTAGGCACACAGCACATGTCACATGTCATTGGGGAAACAGAGATATTAACTAGACAGTCACAAATTGCTCTAAGTCAGAGGCACATAAGTAAAGCAATTACTGTGCAATGTGATGAGTGCTATGATAGAGAGGGTTTTATGTAATTACATCAGAAAGGAGCCTGATCCAGACTTGGACCTCTCAGGAGAAATGACATTTAAGATAAGTCAGATGAAGGGGGTTGAGGAAGAATATTACATGCAGAGGGAACAGTATGTATAGGAGCCCAAGGTAAAAGAGCATGTTGGAGGCCGGGCGCGGTGGCTCACGCCTGTAATCCTAGCACTCTGGGAGGCCGAGGCGGGCGGATTGCTCAAGGTCAGGAGTTCAAAACCAGCCTGAGTGAGACCCCATCTCTACCATAAAAATAGAAAGAAATTAATTGGCCAACTAATATATATAATATAAAAATCAGCCGGGCAAGGTGGCGCATGCCGGTAGTCCCAGCTACTCGGGAGGCTGAGGCAGGAGGATTGCTTGAGCCCAGGAGTTTGAGGTTGCTGCGAGCTAGGCTGATGCCACGGCACTCACTCTAGCCTAGGCAAGAAAGCGAGACTCTGTCTCAAAAAAAAAAAAAAAAAAGAGCATGTTGGATTTCCAAGTGAGGCATTCTCAGTACTGGTACTATTGATGTTTTGGACCAGGTAATTCTTTGTTACGGGGGTTGTGGTAGGATGTTTGGTAGCATTCCTGTCCTCTAGCCACTAGATGGCAGTTGCTGCTCCCCTCTTCCACCAAGTTAGGACAACTAAAAAATGTCTCCAGTTGTCAGATGTCCCTTGGGGGCCAAAATCACCTGTGGTTGAGAAGCACAGGGTCTAAAACCATCTAAAATTTCTATGTTTGAAATCAAATTGAAATGGTAAAATATCAGCAATTCATGTGGTTCAGCCTGACAGTTTGTGCTGCCTTAGTATCAGAGTTGGGAGGAATGGTAAGAGATGAGATTGGCAAGATAGTGAGCAAAGGCCAATCAGAAAGGCCAGAGCCACCTGAAGATAAGTATATCTGGCTAGGGAAAATACTCAGGTGAGCCTTCTAATGCAGAGATTATTTGAGCTCTTGAGAAGGCTAGTTCCTCAGGAAGCTTTCTGCAAATAGACAATGCTATTATTTTAATTCTATCACAGTTTCTTTGTTGTGATTCGTGTGGCCTGCTTTTCTTTCTCCTTCCTTTCTCCCTCTCTCCTGCCCTTTCTTCCTATCTCTCCTTCTGTCTCCCTCTCTCTGTTTCAGCAATTACTTAAGCATATGTTATGATTCTTATAGGTTGTAGATGTATCAAAAGGAATTATTAATGCAGTTAAGGATCCAGATGCCAAAGGGAAAACCTTTGCTTTCGTTGGGTAAGTTCCTAGAGTTTTGTTGCATTTTTATAGTATCAGAATCTGAATGCTTGCATTAAATCAGAATTTGAGGGAATCTAGGAATCTACTTTATTTTTATTTTTTTTAAATTTTATTTTAGTGTATTATGGGGGTACAAGTGTTAAGGTTACTTATATTGCCCATGCCTCCCTCCCCCCTTGAGTAAGAGCTTCAAGCATGTCCATCCCCCAAACGTTGCACATCTTACTCATTGTGGTTGTATACACCCATCCCCTCCTCCCACTCACGACACCTGATAAATGTTACTCCTATATGTCCACTTAGGTGTTGATCCGTTGATACCGATTTACTGGTGAGTACATGTGGTGCTGGTTTTTCCATTCTTGAGATACCTCGCTTAGAATGGGTTCCAGCTGTATCCAGAAATATACAAGAGGTGCTATATCACCATTGTTTCTTAAAGCTGAGTAGTATTCCATGGTATACATATACCACATTTTATTAATCCACTCATGAATTGATGGGCACTTGGGTTGTTTCCACAGCTTTGCGATTGTGAATTGTGCTGCTATAAACATTCAAGTGCAGGTGTCTTTTTCATAAAGTGACTTGATCTTTTGGGTAGATGGCCAGTAGTGGAATTGCTGGATCAAATGGTAGGTCTACTTGTATCGCTTTGAGGTATCTCCATATTGCTTTCCACAGGGGTTGAACTAGTTTGCAGTCCCACCAGCAGTGTAGTAGTGTTCCTCTCTCTCCGCATCCACGCCAACATTTGTTGTTTGGGGACTTTTGGATAAAGGCCATTCTCACTGGAGTTCAGTGATATCTCATTGTGGTTTTGATTTGCATTTCCCTGATGATTAGAGATGTTGAACATTTTTTCATATGTTTGTTGGCCATTCTGTCTTCTTTTGAGAAGTTTCTGTTCATGTCCTTTGCCCATTTTTTGATAGGGTTGTTTGATTTTTTCTTGCTGATTTTTCTGAGTTCTAAATAGATTCTAGTTATCAGCCCTTTATCAGATGTGTAGCTTGCAAAAATTTTCTCCCATTCTGTGGGTTGTCTGTTTGCTCTCTTGGCAGTTTCTTTGGCTGTGCAGAAGCTTTTTAATTTTATCAGGTCCCATTTGTTTATTTTTGTTGCTGTTGTGATTGCCTTTGGGGTCTTCTTCATAAATTCTTTGCCTAGGCCAATATCTAGAAGAGTATTTCCAACATTAGGAATCTACTTTAATAAATGATTCTTCTGTTACCAAAGTCTGAGAACCACTGCCCTAGATGATTACATATAATATTTAAGATCAATATAGTTGTGAAATCAAATTACTTTTGTTAAGAGTATTACAATGCCCCCAAAGGTTGAAAATGGCTTCTTTGGAGTATAATTACTAGTGGTATGCAAGACTGATCATTTGTTATATGCTCTTTGTTAAATTTGCTTTCAGGAAAAGTGGGCACAGTTAAGCTATGTTATTTATCTGAAATTATTAAATCATGTCATACCTAGGTTTGGGATTTTTTTTTTTTTGCTGAATTAACTATAAGTCAAAAACTAAGACTTCGTCTGCCAAGTTGAGAATTACCAGATTCACCTAATAAATGGTTTAGAACCCTGTCATTCTGTGAAACAAACTAATGACACCTGATGTTCTATGAAAGATAGGGATCTGATTCAATAATTAAGTTGTAGCCTAATTCCTAAGAAATATTTGCCTCTAGTGGAAAATGATACTTTTCTCTTTAAGCCAAGAGGCACAGTATATATTCCCAGAATTCTGAATTCATACATTGTTCAGTTGTCTCACTGTTATTATTAATTTAGTTTAGTAAAAATTTTTCAGTGACAGAAACTTGGTTTTCCATATCAACTAGCTACTGCAAAATACATGTCTCTCTTTTGGTTCCCAGTTTGGTACATTAGCATGCAATCAGTTATATACTCTAGGAAAATTATTTCTAAAAAATGGATTCAGCACAGGTTTCATAAAATACTAGTCTCAAAAGATATCAGACTCCATTTAAGAGGTACATATACTTAGATTGCAAGGAATAATGATCAGAAATGGCTTTGTGAAATGGCTTGCTTGCTACTCAGTAGAATTGCCCAGCTACTGTTGTCTCTTCCAGGCTCCAATAAGTCATTCTTGTTTGGCATAGTGATGGGAAAGGTAATATTAGACATGACAGTGGAGGTATTTTTCCTTGTGAAATTGTAGATATGCATCTGTACTTTTCCTTTTGTCTCTTCAGCCTAAGGAAAGAACTTTGCTTATTTCTCTGATATTTTGAGGCTAAGGTAGGGTAGGGGCTAATATTTTAATTTTGCTCTAGTTTTGAAGTTATTAATTATATTATGCTGATCTGTCATTCATTCATGAAATACTAATACACACAACTGTGAAAACTAATGAACAAGTTTGACAAAATCAAAATATATAAGATCAGTATAGAAAAATAAGTTTCTGTATACCAGCAAATGAATAATCTGAAAATAAAATTAAGAAAATAATTTTATTCACAATAGCACCAATAAGAATAGAATACTTAGGTATAAATTTAACAGATGTATAAGGCCAGTACACTGTACACTGAAAATTATAAGACATTGCTGAGGGAAATTAAAGAATACCTAATAAATGATAAGACATCAGGTTCATGGAGTCAGTATTATTAAAATTATTAAAATGATAAAATGATAATTAATGATAATTTCCCTCAAATTAACCTATAGATTCAACTCAATTCTATCAAAATCCCAGCAGACTTTTTTGCAATAATTGACAAATTGATTCTAAATTTAAATGGTAATGCAAAAGACCCACATTAGCCAAAATCATTAAATTTCCTAATTTAAAAACTTTACTGTAGGCCAAGTGTGGTAGCTCATGCCTGTAATCCTAGAAGGCTGAGGTGGGCGGATCGCTGAAGGGCAGGAGTTTGAGACCAGCCTGAGCAAGAGCAAGACCCTGTCTCTATATAAAAAAAACAAACAAAACAAAACAAAACAAAAAAAAACTTACTGTATAGCTATGATTATCAAGACAGTATGGTACTGACATAATAGACATATTGATGAATTAACCAGAATTGATAGCCCAGAAATAAACATTGTAGACAATTGATTTTTGACAAAGGTGCTTCAATGAGAAAGAATGGTCTTTTCAACAAATGATTTTGGGATGTCCACATGAAAAAAGGATATGGAACTTAGACTCCTACCTCACACTGTATGTGAAAAAATTAATTCAATAATTCATAGACCTAAATGTAAGAGTGGAAACTGTAAAAATAGAAGAAAAATAGAAAATTTTGTATACCTTGGGTTAGGCAAGGCTTTTTTATCTATGACATCAAAAGCATAATCCATAAAAGGAAAAACTGATAAATTAGACTTCTTTAAAATTAAGAACTTTTATATTTCAAAAGACACTATTAAGAAAATGAAAGACAAACCACCAATTTGGGAAAAATATTTGTTAATCATATATCTAATAAAGGAGTAGTATTCAGAATATACAAAGAACTCTTAGAATTCAATAATGAGAAGACAACCCAATTTAAAAAGATGTGAATAACCATATACTAATAGCTAAAAAGCACATGAAAGAATGCTTGATGTCATTAGTCATTAGGGAAAATGCATATCAAAACTGTAATGGGATACCACTTCGCAGACAAAACATAACAAATATTAGCAAGGATGTAGAGAAATGGGAACATTCACACATCATTGGGAGGAGTGTAAAAATGTAGAGCCACTTTAGAAAACAGTTTGCCTTCTTGTTAAAAAGTTAAACATAGATTTAACATATGACCCAGCAATTCCACTCCTACATATTTACCCAAGAGAAATGAAAACATGTCCACCCAAAGACTTATGCATGAATGTTCATAGCAGCATTATTGTAATGGCTAAAAATTGGGAAAATCATACATATCCATCAACTGATGAATGGAGAAGTAAAACATATAATAGAATGCTATTCAACAATAAAAAGGAATGAAATACTGACACATTTTACATGTCTAAACCTCAGAAACATTTTGGCAAGTAAAAGAAGCCAGACATAGACGATCACATACTGTATGATTCCATTTATATGAAATATCCATAAAAGGGAAATTGAACTAGATTTGTTGGTGCCTGGGGCTGGGGTAAGAACTGGGATTAACCATAAATATTCTAAAACTGGCTTAATAGTACTCCATGGTATACATATGCCACATTTTATTAATCTACTTATAAATTGATAGGCACTTGGGTTGATTCCACATCTTTGTGATTGTGAATTGTTCTGCAGTAAACATTTGAGTGCAGGTGTCTTTTTGATGAAAAGTCTTCTTTTTTGGGGGGTACATACCCAGTAGTGGGATTGCTGAATCGAATGGTAGATCTACTTGTAGTTCTTTGAGGAATCTCCATACCATTTCCCATAGAGGTTATACTAATTTGCAGTCCCACCAACAATATATAAGCATTCCTATCTTTCTGCATCCAGGCCAGCATCCATTGTTTTTTGACTTTTTAATAAAAGCCATTCTAACTGGGGTAAGATGATACCTCATTATGGTTTTAATTTTCATTTCCCTGATTATTAGTGATATCAAGCTTTTTTTCATGTATCTATTGGCCATTTGTTTTTCTTCTATTGAGAAGAAAACTGGATTATGGTAGTGATTGTACAACTTGGTAAATTTATGAAAAATCATTAAATTACTCACTTAAATGGGGTGAATTTTAACATATATAAATTATACCACAATAATGAATAACATGGACAAGATTTTACTTTAATGGAGCTTGTAGATTAGTGTTAAGACACAAAAGTAACAATGAAGCAAAATAATATAAAATAAATGACCAGAAAGGAAAGTACAGTGAATCGGAAAGAAAACTAGAAGGATGGAGTTGGGAACTATATTGGGTGCCGCCAAGAGGTTGAGTGAGTGGCAACATGGAGACTGGTGTAAGGTTAATGAACATAATGACGTCATTGGGACAAAGGGCAGATAGGACTGCAGGGAGGTTTGAATGTCAGGGTAGGAAGTGGAGGCAGCAGGTAGGCAACTCTTTGGAGAAATTCTACTATAAAAGGGAGCAGAGGAAAGGGATAAAAAGATGACAGTGGAAGATAAATATGCTATCGTAGGAAGTCCCACTCCAGATTAGGAAGATTGTAGGTCTTGTTTATAACTTGATTAAGAATGGTCCAGGAAATATAGCGGTTGATGACGCAGGAGATGGGGGGATTAAAAAGGAGCAAAGTCCTTCAGGAATTGAGAGGAGTTGGTTACAGAGTGCAAGTGAAGATTTGGCTTCCATAAAAGGCAAATGTTAATTTTAACAGGGAAAGGAAGTCAAGGATATATGCAGATGCAGGTAGGTTTGGTTATGGGAATTTAAAGGATTATCTTTACTCATTGGAATATAGGGGTATCATCAGCTAAAAGGCAGGATGGAGTGGGCTAGAAAAGTATTAATATATGGAAAATTTAAGGACAGAGGAGAAGATAGGAAGTGTTCCCTGGGAGAACAGGAAACAGCATTTCCTAGGAGAGCATAGTAGGCATGCCAAGCAGAGTAAGGGTTCCATTTTAAATTACTGATCCAAAATATAAGGTGAAGTCAATTAACTCAGTTGTATTTTCTCTACACCTGTGTCTTTTTGGAGGTTCAGGCCCAGAGAAGGCACATATTTGGGTTAACCAAGTAAGGGTTTTGCTGTATAGTGGAGAGAGGACTGGGAGGCCAGGTTTAGCTGAGATATTTGAGGAATGCCTGTAATGCCAAACCATGAAATCTAAGCTGGGAAGAACGTAGGCTTCAAAGTACCTTTCTTTATGAGCAAGGACACTTAAACTAGTCTTCCAGTCACATTTACTGGAACACAGAGTGCTTTAGAACAGCTGAAGAGGAAATATATTACATATAATTAGTTTACCCATGGTATCAGTTTTGTTTGTCGTCATAAAAATTCAAGTTGTTCTTGGCATAGCATGTATTATATATCCTGTAATGAGCCTACAAATCCTTCTGGAATTTGAAGGCAGCTATTTAAGGGCTTTGTCTGATATTTCCCCTAGCTGACATTTTCTTAGCTATCATAGATTTTCTGAGGCAAAAGGGATTAGGAAAATGGGTGAAGAGATATTAAAATATATTATAAGCAGTGATAATTATTAAAGCTAGGTCATACCAGTACAGAACTATTCAGATCAATGGATTAGAACAGAAAGTCCAGACACAGTTTCATTATATGTAACAATATATATAGTATGTGATAAGGGTGACATTTTAATATAAGGGAAAAGGATTGATTCAGTAAATGATTCAGTAAATGGTGTAGCAATTGGCTTATACTTTGGGAAAAATATAATGACATCTTTACCTTATATCATATATAAAAGTATGTCACAGAAGGAAATTATTTTATGGTTTAAAAAATTGTAAAAGCATTAGACAAAATTTGTGGAAATTTATGTCACTGTAGAGGGATTTTCTAAATATGAAGCTAAGCAATAAAGGAAAGAAATTGGTGGTTTTGATTAAATAAAATGCTTAAACTTTTATATGCACAAAACACCATAAATAACATCAAAAGGCAAAATACAAAAAAAAGGTATTTCCAACTATATCATTAAAATATAAAAAATTCTTACAACTCATTGTAATGGACAGGGACTCTAGGAAGAAAGAAAAGATAAATGTGTAAATGGCCAAAAATATATAAAGAAAAAATTAACCTCTCATGTTAAAGAAATGGTCATTAAAACATGAGGCATATTTTTTACCTTGCAGATTGGCAAAATTTTATTTTTTTTATGACTAATCTCATTTTTGGTGGAAGAGGCATTCTGACTGACATTTTATGTAAATTGGTATAACCATTTTGGAAGGCAGTTTAGAAGTATTCAATTGAAAGCTTTAAAATTTCAAAATATACTTTTCACAGTTTTACTTCTAGAAATATATAATGGATAAGTATAAATATTAACTATAAGAATGTTCATTAAAGCATTATTTTATAAAAGAAAAGGGTTTTTAATAGCTTAAATATCTCAAAACTGGGAATTGATAAAATAATTATGGTTGCATGCAATGCAGTATGTGCAATAAAGATGCAATAAAATATTTTATGACATGGAAAGATGATTATAAAGTAATATTAAATGAAAAAGACATTACAGAGTAGGATGGGTTGTGTAATCTTATATTTATAAAAACAAAAAATGTATGTGCAAGGGGATGAGAAGGATATATATCAAATATATTAACTGTCTTTGGTAATGAATTATGGGTGATTTTTCTTTGCACTAATCTGTAATTTTTTATGGTACATGTATATTTCCTTTTTGTAGGAAAAATATTATTTTATTAAAAAAGAAAACTTGTGAGGAGCAAATAAATTGAAGAACATTGTACTTTCTTTTGCAGGCCAAATCGATACCGCCTCTTTGAGCTGGTGCAGTATGTCTTTGCCGTGGCTCACAGGCCCTTCCTCCCATACCCCTTGCCACGTTTTGCCTATAGGTAAGTAGGATGCTGCTTGTGTGTGCCTTCTAAAAAGGGCAAACTCTATACACTTGTTCCTGATGCCCTCCCTTAGGATCATAGGGAGTATGCCTGTTACTGTGAGGGTCCAGTCTCTGAATCTCTAACTAAGAGGGGCTCCTAGTGTCTAGGGGAGCCCCTAGGGAAGAATCAGTAGATTAGTGAGGATAAGAATACAATGGAGATTAAATTTGCAATTCTTCAGATTCTCCAACTAAAAACCACTGAGTTTAATTTTGGAGTAGTGTCTTGTTTGGCAGATTGTGTAAGGGAACAGTCAGGTTTCTTCTGTCTCCTATCACTCAGAAGTGGGACAAGGCCTCTTTTTCACTCCATCAGTCTGATCGTGTAGCTGGAAAGGAGCCAAGCTAATTCAGACCTGGCTTTGTGGTTGCCTTTTTCTTCCCTGCTTCTTGGTTCGCTTCTTCCCTTTGAGGATTTACAATCTTGGATTTACCATGTTACACCTTAGTGGTCTGGTCAGGGAGACTTTCACATCCAGTGTGCCACAGACTGATTTATGAACCAACATGGCAATTCAGTCCTTCATTTGTTTTTCATGCCTTCATTCAACAAATATTAATTGATTGCCTTCTATGTCTTAGGAAATGTACTAGGTACTCAGGATATTACAGTAAACTCTCAAAAAGCTTGTGGTCTAGTGGGGGTATCAGAAAAATAGACAACCAATTAGAATATAGTGTGATGACAATATTTATTGAGAGTGTTTTATATCTGAAGCTATTTACTTTGTCTCATTTAATACAGTGATCTATGAAGTGGTAGGGAGAGTTTGTAGAGTGAGTAGAAAAGAGGGCTATGGATGTGTTGGGGAATACCTCCATCAAGAGACCCCTGGAATAGGAGAAACTTACCAAGCAGGCTGACTGAGAGTGATTAGACAGAAATGAAGAGTGGGAAATGAAGAGAGTTTAGAAGTCTAGATACCAAAGGGAAGGGAGTGTTTTAAGGAAGGAATGGAGGGAATAGATGTTTTAAGAAGGGGAACATTGCTGTTTTGTTAGCTTGTGTCTGTAGCTTATGGAACAATGAATGCCTAGCACAGAAGGCACTCTGAATATTTGTGGAAAGAAGTGCTACAGAAAAGTCAAATAATATAAAGAACCAAAAAATATCTACAGATGACCATTTGTGACTATGGCTTCAGTGCAGTGGGGGATGTGTAAACCAGGCTACAGTGGGGCACTTCCACAGTTGTATGTAAAATTGAGTTACAGGTGGAGTTGGCATGTGCCCATGGCATGGTCTGCCGAGGACACTAAAATAGAGACCAGAGACGGTATGTTAGTGTGGAACCAGAGCACAGAAAGTTGGAGTTATGTAAAGGATGTTTTTATTAAGCTATGTTAGCCCAATAAATTACCCTTTTCTGCCATTGACTGGATTCTGAGACTATGTATGTTGCTAGAGAAATTCTCACCAACTTCCTTTCTCATTTAGTTATACCATCCATCAGGACGATGTTTTTCAAGCTTTTAAAAAGCTGTGGAACCCTATATTCCCTGGGTTTTTACATAAAGACTCACCAGGTAAATAAGATAAAAGCAAAGCTGGTCTGGTTGTAGTGATGGCTGATACTCAAAGCATATGCCCCAGCCCCTGACCCCTAGGTCTCTATAGGGCCCCAGCGAATTCCTAGGGTCCCTCAGATGCCAGTTTAAAGCCTGCAGTCCCCAGGTGTGGTGGCACATGCTTGTAGTCTCAGCAGAGGATCACTTGAGCCCAGGAATTAGAGACCAGCATGGGCAACTCAGAGAGACCCTGTCTTTATTAAAAAAAAAAAAAAAAAAAAATTAAAAAAAAGAAAAGAAAAAGAAAAACCCACTGCCCTGAGGATACTTATGATCAGAGCTCAGATTACATGCATGGAGCCTCCTCAGTTTTCATTAACAGTGCAGAAATGGCAGTAGTCAAGAAAGGTTTACATTCTCTTCCTGATTCAAATTATAGATCTTATATTTCTTTTGGATTTTTTTATTTCCAGGAGCCCCTGCTTTTGGGAATTAAGTTTTATATTGCACGCTTCACTCAGCTTGCCCTACAGCCTTAAATAACAGCATATTCGAGTATCCAAGGCTTAGATGAGATTGAATTTCATAGACTTTATTGAATGTTGGATCTTATTTGTTTGTTTTGGTTTTTTTGTTGGTTTTATTTCATTTTAAGTTTCAAGATCTGTTGTCACTTTGGAGGATAACATATGCCAGCACTTATAGCAGTCAGCCAGGTTGGCTTGAAAGGAAACAGGGACTAAAAAGCCTTATAGGTCATGGTGCTAAGATGTTGGTTATTTTCTTAAAAAAAAAAATCAGTGAATTCCTGCTTCTATAGCAGCCTCTAATCCTATGGTTCCTATAGGCTAGTTTAAATATGAGGCATAGAGACACTTATCCCATGTACCATATATATTCCTTCTTTCAGATTAATAGCAAGAGTCTTTGAAATGAGCCCATTCGAGCCCTGGACAACAAGGGATAAAGTGGAGCGGGTGAGTGTACATGTGGCAAACATCTGCCTGGGAGATGCTGGGCAGAGAGCTGCAGAGAGGGAGGAGTTAAAATGTATTTTTATTTGCTTGCTTGGAAATTTCCATGCTGTTGGCTGTTCCTGCTGTCTAAGGTCAGCCTCTCTATTAGAGCACTGAAACTCACCCACTCTTGTCCTGCTGCAGGGAGTGGCTCCTCCATTACCTTCTCTCTGACATGGGTGTTTCTGTCTCAGCTGTATCATTCCTAACAACACATAAACATGTGTAAAGCTGCCCTCCCCTGTCCCACCTTCTTTTCAAGGTCCCACCCTCTCATCTTCCTATAGCTCTTTTAGCCTCTTTTCTGTTTGTCTGTGTCCCTTCATATCCTAACTCCTCAAAAGAGCTGTCTTTACCTGCTATTCATAGTTTCTTCATTCTTTCTTTAACCCACTCCCATCATGCTTTTATTACCATTTTTCCCCTAAGAAAATGCTCTTTCCAAGGTTAGCATGAGCTCCATGCTGCCAAATTCAATAGTCACTTCTCAGACTTCATCTCATGTTGCATGTGCACCTGCTCCTGGGAGGATGCAAAATAAAATAAAATAAAATAAAAATACTATACCATTACTAGACCATCTCTATCATTGAAGATCTATGGACTGTACATTTATGAGAAACAGCCAAACTGTCCTCTAAATAGTATCTGAAGGCCGGGCGCTGTGGCTCACGCCTGTAATCCTAGCTCTTGGGAGGCCGAGGCGGGCGGATTGCTCAAGGTCAGGAGTTCAAAACCAGCCTGAGCAAGAGCGAGACCCCGTCTCTACTATAAATAGAAAGAAATTAATTGGCCAACTGATATATATATAAAAAATTAGCCGGGCATGGTGGCGCATGCCTGTAGTCCCAGCTACCCGGGAGGCTGAGGCAGAAGGATCACTCGAGCCCAGGAGTTTGAGGTTGCTGTGAGCTAGGACGCCACGGCACTCACTCTAGCCTGGGCAACAAAGCGAGACTCTGTCTCAAAAAAAAAAAAAAAAAAAAATAGTATCTGAAAGCTAAAGTGTGCAGAAGATGAGAAAATAGTCCTTAGGGAATGGATGTGAATGGGCAGCTTCATCCTCCCACCAGATGGGCTGTGTCTGGAAAGCTGAGGCCATTTCCATGATGTCCCTTCTGTGTTCATGAAAGAATGAGCAGGAAAACTGACACTTCACTTTATCTTATACTGATGTCCCTCTTATATTTATAACTGAGAATGGGTTGATGCAAGGGACTGAATGAGTTTTGGACTTGGTTTTGAGACTGTCTTACAGCACTCTGGTAAAAGAATTGCAGGCTTTCAGGTGGGGAGGATGAGGGATTGATGCTGCTCCAGATGCAAATTGATTCTGTTTACGTGCTGTTGGATAATCTGGATCTTTGGAGCCTTACAGCCCTACAAACAAGATGCGTTTGGTTTTCTAGCTCTATAATGAGCATTAGCCAGGTTGAGTAACCTGGAGCAGAAAAAGTTAATGGCTTATTTTTTAATGATCAAGAAACAAATGCTACATTATTTTCTTAATTCAAAAGTTAAAACTGAGTTAGAACACTCAGAGAAGAGGCACAAGAGAGAATTGAGGAAGGGTCTGGTTCTGCTTTAGCCTTGGTTTTGTTCCTGAACCCTCCTGTTAAGCCTCCCCTGGCAAATGTGATGACTCGCACTTCCCTGCTGTAGATTTATTTCTGTCAGTCTGTGTGTGGAATGGCTCATCTAGTGCCAATGTCTTGTGCTGTAGCTGCCTGCCTCTGGGGACCTTGATCTGATATTTGGTGATCTTGCTTTTCTTTTCTCTTAAGCCCTCTTTCTGTGTTCCACTTTATTTTATATTATTTTTTTTTTTTTTTTTTGAGAAAGAGTCTCGCTTTGTTGCCCAGGCTAGAGTGAGTGCCATGGCGTTAGCCTAGCTCACAGCAACCTCAAACTCTTGGGCTCAAGCAATCCTGCTGCCTCAGCCTCCTGAGTAGCTGGGACTACAGGCATGTGCCACCATGCCCAGCTAATTTTTTCTATATATACTAGTTGGCCAATTAATTTCTTTCTATTTATAGTAGAGACAGGGGTCTCACTCTTGCTCAGGCTGGTTTCAAACTCCTAACCTCGAGCAATCCGCCCGCCTCCGCCTCCCAGAGTGCTAGGATTACAGGCGAGAGCCACTGCACCTGGCCTTTGTTCCACTTTATTGAGCTGTATGAATCAAAAATTGCCACATATTCTTTGGAAGAAATTAAGTCTCAGTAATGGCACTCAGGCCAGCTTGAATGTTTAAATGTTTGCTAGGATAGCACTTTGTGTTCTCAGTCAGGTTTCAGCATTCTCTATGGTCCTTTGTTCAAAGCTTCACATCACAGACATGACCCTGCCTCACCTGCCCCGCTTAGAAGACCTTGGTATTCAGCCAACACCGCTGGAACTCAAGGCCATTGAGGTGCTGCGGCGTCATCGCACTTACCGCTGGCTGTCTTCTGAAATTGAGGATGTGAAGCCGCCCAAGACTGTCAACATCTAGTGCCCCCTGAGCACTTGGTTTTGGTGTCATTTGGGTCAACTGGCTGATGGCCAGCCTACATTCTTTAGCAAATCCTGTATATAGTGAATAAGGTCCTCCCCTTATTAAAACATCTGAGGTTAAATTCTGTGCATTTTCTTTCTTGAAGATAAAATAAGAAAACTAGTCATTTAGAACTTGAGCATAATTTTCTGTACATGTACATATTTAATAATATATATTATTCTTTGAAATACTGGAGAGTTTGAATTTTCTCTTGTCGGGTCACTTCTAGTATATGTTCTGGAAGACAAGGACCTCTCTTTAATATCAAAATATTGTGAAGACCCCAAGTGATATGTGATTTAATCCTCATTAAAATTTATTCTGATAATGTTCACATATACAGGAGAAATAGCATTACATATATATAAAAACATTACCTGTACAAATGGATTCTCAAATCCCTTATTGGATCTGAGCTGTCTGTGGCCTCCAGCCCCATGCTATTAGGACCACATCTAGATTATTCCAGACATGTGAATATAGATACATTCTCTACCATGTAAAAGAGAGGCCTTAGCCTCTCTGTCACTGATGCCAACCCTTAGGAATTAGGACTTTTTGCTTATTAAAATTGCAGCCATGGTCTAGATGAATAATTGGTTTATTGTTAGCAAATCCCCCAGTGTAGTATGATTAAAAACTCCCATAATTTGTGGTGAAGCCAACACATCACCATCCTAGGTGACCCAAGGTTGGCACTATGTTCCCCCAGATTTCACTTTCCTGATCTATAGAACGTGGATGTTGGTAAAAGTCTTGTTCATTCACTTATAGTAATGGCTACCTCATCCTTAGACAGAAAAGTACATGAATGTTGAAGGTAAGTTCTCTGCCTGCTCTTTCTGTATGTCCTGAATCTTTTTGTCCCAGACAAGCCAAAGTGCATTAATCAGAGTGTGGTCCCTGGATCAACAGCATCAGCATTACTTCGGAGCTTGTTAGAGTTGCAGACTCTCAGGCCCCACCCAGCCAGGCCTGCTGAGTCGGTCTGCATCTTAGCAAGGTCTCCAGGAGATTTGTGTGCATGTTGAAGTGTGAGCAGTGCTGCTGTCCAGAGAGCTGCATTGGAGTTCAGTGTGCTTCCTGCTACTTCTCTGGTTGCTGAGCCCTCAGAACCTCTGGAAGGAGGGCCCAGGAATTTTATTTTTATTAAACATGTCAGTTTACTCCCATGCAAACTAGACTTTGGAATCAGTTTACTAGGGAAAGGATCACAACTCCAACTGCACGTTTTTTTCTTCAGATAAGCTATCTCCTGTTATTTTGGATGACACCCCTGCTGGCTTAACCAGCCATTAGGCAGACAGATGCATGAATTTTATTTGAAAAGAAATATTAATTCTATTATGTACCATGTCTTCTCATAATATCTACATTTTCTTTTTAAAAAATTCTTTAAATAATTTTTATTGATATATAATGTATATTAATAAAAATGTACATATTTTCAGGGTACATGTGATAATTTGATATATTCATATAATTAAATCAGGTAATTGGGATATACATCACCTTAAATATTTATCTTTCCTTTATGCTAGGAACATTCAAATTATTCTCTTCTAGCTATTTGGAAATGTACATTAGAGTAATGTTAGCTATAGTCACCTTACCGATCTATTGAACACCAGGTCTTCTTCTTTCTAATTGTAATTGTCTACATTTTCTAGCAATGCTGTTGCTCATCTCTTTAACTTGTATCATAACTCAGGATGCTACATACTTCCTTTTCTAAAACTGTAATCCAGGATTGCTTTTCTTTCCTGTCATACCCAATGCCCTCTTTATAACAAATATTTTATAATGCATTTTTTATTATCCTGATATGAAAGTCATAGTTACTATAACTTATCTATACACATAATCAAAATATTATAATTGCCTTATATAAACAAGACCTTAAAGGAAAGTAATGCACAGTGGGATAACATACATACAGATACGTGAGCTTGACGACACTGAAGGCGGAATGAAGGTGTTGATCACTCGCATCCATGTGGACGGTTACTGTGAATGTGATAGCAGCAAATGCAGACTGGGCTGATGCAGGGGTAGCTTGTTTTGGCCTCATATACTGTCAGCAGCATTACTATTTGTGATGTCAATTTCCAAAATAGTGAAAAACTTTTTGTAAGGTTCAGAACAAAACAAAATATAATCCTCCCTAGATTTATATGGTACTTGCATTCTTAGAAAAGTCAGCATATACTAAACTCATACCAAAAAACCTTTATATCTGTACAACAGATTCTAAGTTCAGATGACTGTAAATAGGTTTTGAAAGTCATGTGAGTTGTGTTTCAATTCTTCATTTTCATGTTTTGACACCATGGTGTGTGTGCTATTCCTGGTTCCCACCCACTAAATGCTTATAAAGCCCTTCAGTCATTGTTTTACCACAAAGAAATGATAAATGTTGGAGGTGATAAGTATGCTAATTACTCTGATTTGATCATTACAGAGTATATACATGTACTGAAACCTCACATGGTATATGTGTACAATTGTTTCAATTAAAAATAAAACTTAAAAATAAAATGCTAAATTCTCAAATATTACAAACTTTAAATGCCAAAATGCAGAGATTATTCTCCAATTGAACAAAATATTAATAAGAATTTGAAACATAAGTATATTCATTATACTTATATTTTCAAGAGGTTGACCTTTACCAACTGTCTTCCATTCCTGTTGCTATAACAAATTACCTTAGATTGGGTAACTTATAAGTAGTAGGAATTTGCTTCACACAGTCCTGGAGGCTGAAAAGTCCAGGCATCAGCAGATTTGGTATAAGAGGTTTAAGTATCTTGATGTGATGGTGCTGCTGGAGACTGTTGGGGGTTGGCCTCAAACACCAGGGCAGTGTGGGCTGATAGTAACATGAAAGCATATTAAACAAAACCAGTAGGTTTTGTTTATATGCTCAAAGTACAATTTTATTTTTCGTCAATTTTCCTTTAAATTGTTTATACTAGAAAGTAAGGCACATGAAAGCAAGAGTTTTTGTTTCTCATATTCACTGTTGTATCCCCAGCACCTAGAACAGTGCCAGGCATCTGATGAATAAATGAATGAATTGGGTGAGGAGAGTCTCCTTATACTTAGATGAAAACTCTATTTGACCCTAAATTGTTCTGGTCTTGTTTAGGTAATGACAATTTCAATTCTGTAATAAAATCTTAAGTTATAATACCCTCAATTTGTTAATTAGGAATGCCAATGGAAAAGAACTCAAACTCTGTAAATAATTTAAAGAGGTTTATTCTGAGCCAAATATGTGTGACCTTGGTCCGGAAGGCCACACCCAAGAAGCCTTGAGCAAGTGGTCTCGCAGTGTTTGGGTTGTAGTTTGGTTTCGTACATTTCAGAGAGAAAGGAGTTACACATCATAAATCAATATGTGGAAGTCAATATTGGTTTGGCCCGAAGAGGCAGGACATCTCAAAGCAGGGAAGTACAGGTTATAGGTAGGTTTAAAGATTCTTTGATTTGTAATTGGTTAAAGAAATGAAGCTTTGTCTAAAGGCTTGGAATGTTTTAAGTTAAGGAAGTCTGTCAATCAGAGACAAGCTACTAGAAGTAGACTCAAGTTATCTGTTAAGTAAATTGGTGACCTGCAGGTAGGATTAAAGCTTTGTCTTGCATGACCTTAGGCCTGTTAATAAGTTACAAAGAATATCTCCAAGAGGGGAAGGGAGCGTGAAGTGGCATGTCTGAATTCCCTTTTCATGGCCAGCAGCTCAGCTTTAGGGTATTTCTGGGGTCTCCTTGGCCAAGAGGGGGTCCATGCAGTCAGCTGGGGCTGGGGGAGGGCTTAAGATTTTATTTTAGTACCCAGTCTTTGTAACAGTTAAAACCCCACTTTGGTAGCCATAAGTCTCTTCTCTGTCTCCAGCTGAGGTCTAGGAAGACCAGGTGGCTGCCTACTTTTCTGGGGTTTTTTTGTTTTTGTTTTTATTTTATTTGTTTTTAACCTTCATCTTCAGCTTACCAACAGAGGTTGTCCTCTCTTTAAGACTGGGCTGCAGGTAAGAGGGGATAGAGGGAAAAGGGCAGTCTTATGGGCAAGGGTATTCGTTGGCAGATGTCTGGGTCTTCTTGGCAGCAGATGTTTAAAGCTGAATCTGGTGGTACTTTTGGGGAAAGTGATGATGGTTTGAGATGGTAAAATGAGCTATAGAAATAGATGTTGAGGATAAAATACCATATTAATAAAACATTGACCAGTATCACCTTAGCACAAATTAAGGTAACTATACTTCACTGATAAGGACATGAATGACTGAATAAAAATGAATGATTTATGGAGGTAGGGGAGGGGCAGTTGGATGGAAGCAGTAGTAAAAATTAGAATTAAGGAGTTATAAGGGAATGTGGATTATTCAGTCCAACCTCAACATTTTATAATTGAAGAAGCTCAAGAAAAACAAGAGAAGTGACAGCTTTATAGCATCTGGGTGGTGAAAAACAAATCCTTTCTGGGGCCAGGCAGTCCATAAATAGGACACTAAGAAATGAAAGTATGGAGGAAAATTGGTATTCCAATGGAAAGATATGCATTGTCTGGACTCTATACTCTGTACTAAAATGCATCCTTCTGGGCCAATTCTATGGGAACTATTTTACAACTCTGTAAGTGGTAGATAACTGCTAACAATACACAGTAATTCTTGTCTATAGACTTGTAAATTCTGTCCAGTGCTGGTTCAGCTGTCCATCCTTCCCCAGTTTTGCCTCCATTGGTATATTTATTTCAATATTCCTGATCTTTGGATTCTCCTTAGAAATGATTATAATACCTCACCATTTCCTTATAAAAAATTAAATAAAATCTTTAACATGTATTCATTTTCACATGTTTGAGAGACAATTTTTACCTTTATTCCAAAATTATCCTTTAACAAAGCGACTGGTGAACAAGGCAACCTGTGCCTGTCACCTGTCACTCCAGGTGACTGTTTCCAGGTTTGGATGCTGGTCGATGTTAACAGATTTCCAGTTTTTCAAGGGGAGCTGAAAATTTAATTTTTGTGAATATGTGAAATTTCTTTAAATACTGGTGACTAATTAAAAAAAAAATGTGTGCTCAAAAAAACTGACTGGTGGCCAGATCTGTTCCATTGGCCACCTTGTTGGGTCAGGAAAACGGGAAACCTGGATCCAAGGATTCCTGCATGCTGACCTGAAGTTGACCAGTGTTCTCGTATGTCTTCTCATGCTCACTGCAACCCTGTGAAGTAGATGCCTTCACTTTGTCTGTCCAGAGCTGTTTTCCCTGGAGCAGGGAGAGGTGGAGGAGGAATGAAAGGGCTTGCTTTACAATTCTGCCTGGGGCCAGCCCCAGTCTGAGCACTGTGAGATCACAAGACAGGTAGATTGGGAGATGCTTTTCCTGGTGGGGATGGGTAGATTTACAAAGAAGTTTTCATAACTCACTATCTTCTCCAGATGATTTTTTTTTCAGTGATTACTAGGTTCTTTAAGACTAATACTTAGATTCTTTCTCAAGGAGAGTCTGAATCTAATGATCGTAAACCAGAATAAAAACAAAACTATGAATAAATTACTAGGAAAGCCAATGGGGTCAGAGGGTGAATAAAAAACAGAGCTTCCATACTTTTGAGTTTCCTTCATACATTTCATGATGTATTCATTCATTTATCTAAAAAATTACTGACCTCTGAGCAAACATGCCCAACATTGTACTAGAGTCTACTTGGGGTATCAAATACAGATACAACTATCTCTGCCTTTACTTATTTTATTCATATAAATGTGACAGGGAAAACTTTGAGTTAGATTCACAGCAACCTTGAGGGATAAATATTTCCATCTTACAGACAAAAAACCTACAGTTGCACAAAACATCTTCTGATTGTGAGATGTGACAAAATATCTTCTGATTCTAAGTCCAGAGCAATAAACCTGTATTATATTGGTCCTTGTGAATGAACTAAAATAAAATTTTAAGGCTCACTCCCACACCAGCTGACTGAATGGACCCACTTGTGGCCAAAGGAATATCCTAAAACTAAATTGTCTGCCATGAGGAGGGAGGTCAGACATGTCTCATCATGCCCCCTCTCCCTTCTTGGAGATATCCTTTGTAAACCATTAACATGCCTAAGGGTATGTGAGACAAAACTTCAGGTCCTCAGTTTACATAACAAATCTATGTCCCTGGTGGCTTATCTCTGATAAACGGTTCCTTATGTTAAAACAGTCCAAGCCTTTAGACAAAGTTTCATGTCTTTAACCAATTATGAGTCAAAGAATCTTCAAACCCGCCTATAACCTGTAAGGTTCACCCCCACCCCCACCCCAGATGGCCCACCTTTTCGGGCCAAACCAATGTATGCCTCCCACGTATTGATTTATGACTTTACCTGTAACTCCGATTCCCCTGAAATGTATAAAACCAAACTGTGACCCAGCCACAGCGAGTCTATTTGCTCAAGACATCTTGATCATGGCTTCGGGTCATGGTCCTCAAATTTGGCTCAGAGTAAATCTCTTTAAAATTATTTTACAGAGTTTGACTTTTTTTTTCCTTTAACATCCTGTTACTGAAAGCTTCAGCACTTGTCCCCAAGGCTACATCAGAAGAATGAGGACAAGTGGTTTGAGGAGAAGGAAAGAGATGTATTCATTTGCCAGCAAATGAGGGGGATGGAAATGCTTGTCTAAAATGACATCATCCTAATCATCAGGAGAAATATACAGCTTTTAAAGGAAGGTTTTCAGCTTCAGGGAATTGCTGTTCTATCCCATCTCCTGTGAAGACAATCTCATGACCTCAGCCCACCCTACCTGCACCAGCCTGGCAGTTCTGCTGAGCCATCTGCTGTAGCACAAAGAACAAAGGACATCCCCCTACCCATCCTGACCACTGGCCTGAGACGGGGATGCAGGTTTTAGGGGGAGAAGGTTTCATCGAGACAGAAAACATTTTTATTAGCTTTCGCAGCTCATTCCCTCTGTTACATATTTCCCACTGTCAATTTTACCCTGCCATATATATCTATGGGAGGAGGGGTGACTACTCTGTTACAGTCCTGTGGTGCTCAAAAGCAGTGTTAACAGAAAAACCCAAACTGTAAAACAATTTAAAGAGGTTTATTCTGAGCTGAATGTGTGTGACAGGCCTGAAGCACATGGCTTCAAGAGGTCTTGAGAAAATGTGCCTGTAGTAGCTGGGTTACAGTTTGGTTTTACATTCATGAAGATAGGAATTACACGTAAGATCATGCAGGGTGATGAACCTGTGGCCTTGGGGTCACATTTGGCCTTCTAGATCCCTGAGTGTGGTCTTTTGAATAAATCCAAATTTTATAGAACAAATTCTTTAAGGCAGGACATCCTGAAGCAGGGGCTTACAGGTTATAGGTGGGTTTAAGGATTCTTTGATGTGTAAGTGGTTAAAGAAATGAAGCTTTCTCTAAAGGCTTGGAATGTTTAAACTTAAGGACATCTATTGAGAGACAAGCATGCTGAATTTTCTATTCAATGAACTCTAATGACATTTTAGACATTGTGCTAGGTGCTGGGGATTCAAAGATAATTAAGAACTTGACACTACTCCAAAGAAAACCTCCTAATTGGTCCTTTTTATGTTTGATCTCTTCTCATTCTGAATTTCATCGGTTGTCAGGGTTTTCTCCTTAAAATATAAGCTTGAATTTTTATTCCCTTATTTAAAAATGCTAAATTGTCCCTTTATAACAAAGTAAAATCTCCTGAGCGGTCCAGATCCAGAATGAGGGAGTTAAAAAGCAAATCAACTTTGATAAGGATAATGATGCTCCTTACAGGCACGTGGACCTGATGTGATTATGGGGAGTCAGACAGGAGGGGTCTCCAAGTTCATGGTTGACATCGTAACTAATATCAGTACTTGGAGGTACAGATTTGGGAGCCATCAGTGCCCAGGGGAAAGAAGAGCCCTTGAAACAGTATAGAATTAGGAGATGTGCTGAGGACACTGAAGACTAATCTAGAAACTCTCAAGAGCTCCGGAGTCTTGGCATGGCCACCTTGAGTCCTTTCTGCATGAGGCCACTTGGCTCCTTTGATCTTGAAGGAAAAGGCAAATATAATACAGATCTTCTTGACTTACAGTGGTGTTATGTCCTGATAAACTCATCACAAATTAAAAATACAGTAAGTTGAAAATGTATTTCACACACCTAACCTACCAAGCATCATAGCTTTGACTGCTTACCTTCAAGGTGCTCAGAACACTTACATTAGCCTACAGCTGGAAACATTATGTAGCACAAAGCCTATTTTATAGTAAAGTTTGAATATCTTATGTCTTATGTAATTTATTGAATACTGTACTGAAAGTGAAAAACAGCATGGTCGTATGGGATCTTGAAGTACGGCTTCAACTGAACACATATCACTTTCGCACCACCGTAAAGTTGAACGAATGATCATGAGCTGAACTTTGGTAAGTTGAAGACCCTTTGTATTGCCACCAGGTCCCCGGGACCTGAGCGTAAGTTGAGATAAAGTTATCCTCACTCCTGGATAAAAATTGTTCCAGGAAAGCAGATAAGTTACCATGATATAAATCTTTAGATTACATTTGCCCAGTTAGGAAATGAGGGTGAAACCTCCTACATTAAAATAATGTAAAGCCATAAGGTAAAAATAGTAATACAAGTCTGGTTTCTATAAAAGTATAGATATAGCCAGAAGTTAACCAGGCATTTGTCCCTAACTCCATTACTGCTGTAATCGTTTATGGCTTAATGACACATATCTTCCCTGGCAGGTGCAAGGTTTGTGACTTCCACAGCTGCGTCTGTAGGTAGCATTGCTGTCGTAAAGCCCGAGACTGCTTTTTGAGGAGGTTTTCAGACTCTTCACCGGTGCCACCCACTGACGTCAACCGGACCCGTGGACAGTGTGAGGATGGATCCAACAAGCCTTGAGCCCCCTACCCAGGAAATCTGGCAGCTGCGACGATTTCTGCTTCCCAACCCTAGGAGTTCATCCCCAGGCAATCAGCAGACCCAGGTCCCTAGCCCTGTGTTTGCTAGACCACCTTTGAAAACCTTGGCCCCCAAATTCTTGGGGAGATGGATTTGAGACGTTCCTCCCACCTCCTCGCCTGGCGCCCTGTGAACTAAAACTCTTTCTCCGCAGCAGCCGCCGCTGTCCGTGCCCTGGCCTCACTGCGAGCTGGGCAGGGGCGCGGTTAGGCTGTGAGGAAACCGAGACTCACCTGGCTTGCCCTTTGGGTGCTTGCCCGCCATTCGCTGCGGCGGCCTCTGGCCCGCAGGGCCGCACAGTCCTTTGCGGCCGGTGGGGAGGCTGCTGTTCAGCGTAGCCTGCGCAGGTCCCAGCGTGTGTGCGCCACCGTCGGAGTGCGGCGCCCTCTGGTGTCATCGCGCCCCCTCGTGTCCCCGCGCCCCCTCGCGTCCCCGCGCCCCCTCGTGTCCCCGCGCCCCCTCGTGTGCCCGCGCCCCCTCGTATCCCCGCCCCTCGTGTCCCCGCGCCCCCTCGTGTCCCCGCGCCCCCTCGTGTCCCCCGCGCCCCCTCGTGTCCCCGCGCCCCCTCGTATCCCCCGCCCCTCGTGTCCCCGCGCCCCCTCGTGTCCCCCGCGCCCCCTCGTGTCCCCCGCGCCCCCTCGTGTCCCCCGCGCCCCGTCGTGTCCCCCGCGCCCCCTCGTGTCCCCGCGCCCCCTCGTATCCCCCGCCCCTCGTGTCCCCGCGCCCCCTCGTGTCCCCGCGCCCCCTCGCGTCCCCCGCGCCCCCTCGTGTCCCCGCGCCCCCTCGTGTGCCCGCGCCCCCTCGTATCCCCGCGCCCCCTCGTATCCCCCGCCCCTCGTGTCCCCGCGCCCCCTCGTGTCCCCCGCGCCCCCTCGTGTCCCCGCGCCCCCTCGTATCCCCCGCCCCTCGTGTCCCCGCGCCCCGTCGTGTCCCCGCGCCCCCTCGTGTCCCCGCGCCCCCTCGTGTCCCCGCGCCCCCTCGTGTCCCCGCGCCCCGTCGCGTCCCCGCGCCCCCTCGTGTCCCCGCGCCCCCTCGTATCCCCCGCCCCTCGTGTCCCCGCGCCCCCTCGTGTCCCCGCGGCCCCTCGTGTCCCCCGCGCCCCCTCGTGTCCCCCGCGCCCCCTCGTATCCCCCGCCCCTCGTGTCCCCGCGCCCCGTCGTGTCCCCGCGCCCCGTCGTGTCCCTGCGCCCCCTCGTGTCCCCGCGCCCCCTCGTGTCCCCGCGCCCCCTCGTGTCCCCCGCCCCTCGTGTCCCCGCGCCCCCTCGTATCCCCCGCCCCTCGTGTCCCCGCGCCCCGTCGTGTCCCCGCGCCCCGTCGTGTCCCCGCGCCCCGTCGTGTCCCCGCGCCCCCTCGTGTCCCCCGCCCCTCGTGTCCCCGCGCCCCCTCGTGTCCCCGCGCCCCGTCGTGTCCCCGCGCCCCCTCGTGTCCCCCGCCCCTCGTGTCCCCGCGCCCCCTCGTGTCCCCCGCCCCTCGTGTCCCCACGCCCCCTCGTGTCCCCGCGCCCCGTCGTATCCCCGCGCCCCCTCGTGTCCCCGCGCCCCCTCGTGTCCCACGCGCTCCCTCGTGTCCCCCGCCCCTCGTGTCCCCGCGCCACACTGCCCCTCGTGTCCCCGCGACCCTCGCCCCTCGTGTCCCCGCCCCTCGTGTTCCTGCGCCCCCCCCTCGTGTTCCCCGCCCCTCGTGTCCCCGCGCTCCCCCCAGTATCCCTGCACCATCCCCGCCCCTGGTGTCCCCGCGCCCCTCGTGTCCCCCCGCCCGTCGTGTCCCCGCGCCCCTCGTGTTCCCTCGCCCCTCGTGTCCCCGCCCCTCGTGTCCCCGCGCCCTCGCGCCCCCCGCCCCTCGTGTTCCTGTGCCCCCCTGCCCCTCGTGTCCCCGCCCCTAGTGTCCCCGCGCTCCCCTCAGTATCCCCACGCCATCCCAGCCCCTGGTGTCCCCGCGCTGCCGCCTAGTGTCCCTGCCCCTCCCCCCCAGTATTCCTGCGCCTTCCCGCCCCGGCCCCTCGTGTCCCCCCGCCCCTAGTGTCCCCCCGCCCCTCGTGTTCCCCTGCCCCTCGTGTCCCCGCGCCCCTCGTGTCCCCGCGCCCCTAGTGTTCCCGCGCCCCTCGTGTCCCCCCGCCCCTCGTGTCCCCGTGCCCCTAGTGTCCCCCGTCCCTTGTGTCCCCGCACCCCTCGTATCCCCTGCCCCTCGTGTCCCCGCACTCCCCCGCAGTATCCCCACGCGTCTCCGGGGTGTGGGTCGAGGTGGCCGCAGCAGGTCCTCCCGGGGCCCCTGCCAGAGCGGAGAGGGCTTTGAAGCCGTAGTGGTTTTGCTCGCAGTCATCGGTGCCGGCTGCCCTCTGTCCCAGTCCTGGCGCAGCCAGGTCCCTGGGGCACTTGGACCTCCTCATCAGGCAGAGGGGGTTAAATACTTGATTTGGGTCCATTCTTGAGACTGGGCATCCCTCCAAATCGCTGGAGTCGCCCCATCAGGAGCCGGCAACGAATTTGTAACAGCCAGTCCCACACCGGGCTCGGCCACAGTACTCACCGGGGTCAGAAGAACGGTGGCCAGTAATTGGCCCCATTAACTATGATGCAATTCTACAGTGACAGTTATTCTGTAAAAGAGAAGAAAAATGGGATGAGACCCCCTATGTGCAATGTTTTATACTGCTTTGGCAAAATAAACCAATGCAAAAGGGATGCAAGGTTCTGATCCAAAAGGCTGGTGAGGAGGAAAACCTTGTGTTGCCTGGACTCCAAGGAAAGGACGATGATATTCTGATTACCCTCTGTAAGGTAACCGGGAACAACAGTCCCCACCTGCACAGGGCCAGGGGCTGGGACAACAGGAACCATGTCTCCCCGGACCCCACACAGGGAACTCAGTTTGGTCAGGTGCCACCAGAGCTACAGGAGGGCGACTTCCTCTTCAGCAGATACCTATAGGGGGCGTGGATGCTGCCACAGGCCAGCCCATGGGGCGTGTCTGGGTCCACTCTGTTTTCCAACCCTGATTTATTTAGTTGGAAAAACAACATGCTGCATATTGGGGCAACCTGAGAAAAATGGAAAGCTTGTTTTCCTCAATGTTTGCAAACCACGACCCCACTTGGGCAGAAGTTCAGAATCTGATGAACACTTTACTGACCTCAGGGAGAACGGTTCTAGATAAGGCCAGGGAAGCAGCCGACCCCATGCAGGCCGACCCTCCCTGCAACCCGGTAAGGGCAACAGCTCAGATTGCACAGCCCACCTCGGACCAGGGAGAGAATATCAACCACGAACATTACAGAGACTGCACCCTGGCTGGCCTCCCCATGGGAGTGCCGAGACAGCGAAGTATCAATAAAGTATAAGAAATTAGGCAGAGGCCTGATGAGGACCCCTCAGAATTCTTAGAGTGGATATTTGAGGTGTATGGACAGTCCATGGAAACTGATCCGGAAGTGCCAGCAAATTCTAAAATGGTAAATATGACTTTCATAAGCCAAAGTGCTCTTGCAATCCAGAGAGAATTACAAAAAACGGATGGGGCTTTGGACATGCCTGTCTCTCAATTAGTAGAAATTGCTTTTAAGGTGTTCACTGACCATGATGAGGTGGCAGAGAAGAGAGAACAACAGAAAACGAAATATCAGGCCAGCCTTCTGGCTGCTGCTTTGACTCGAGTAAATCCAGGAGCATGGTGTGGACCTCCCTCAGGTGCTCCGCCCAAGGTAGGACCCCTGGGGCTCCAGACCCCCCAACCAAAAGGGACGCCCCACGGCAGGTCCAAATCATGTGCCTATGCAAACAGGAAGGGCGCTGGCGAGGGGTGGCCCGGCTGTAAAAACTGCTGATGCTCCCCTCCCCGGCCACCCCACGCCTGAGCTAGCCGAGGCTTGAGGCCGAAACTGTCAAGAATGGAGACCAGGAATGACAGGGCCAGGGCTTCCTCCTGACCCAGCAACACCCTTCATATTTTCCACGGAGCTCTGGGTCATGAGGACAGTGGGAAATCAACTTTTGGACTTTCTGGTAGTGCTGGTGCCACTTACCCACTGATAAACACCCGACTGTCTAACCTGTCTTCAGAGACCATAAAAGTGACTGCAGCCTCTGGAGAAGCCCCGACAAGGCCATTCCTTCAAACTTTCGAGTGTCAATAGGCCGAACCCACATGAAACAGTTTCCATTCCTTTGCTGGGGCGTGATCTTTTAACCAAACTGAATGCCAAAGTTACCTTCAGCCCAGGACGACTGATACCAGAGCAGGCTTTCAGAACAGGCCGTGGCCTTGCAGGCTGCCCCGCTGCCACCGTAAGTCTCTGAACCTGCTTCCATCCCTGAAGAAGTACTCTGAGAGGTGGCTGTGGAGGGCTGGGCAGGTGGGAGACCATAAAACGGCCATCCCAGGGCAAGTCAAGGTGTGGGCAGGAATGGCACCACCGCATTTAAAGCGGTGCCCTTTGAGGGAACAGGTGTGACAGGGAAACCAGCCTCCGCTGTCTGCTTTCCTTCAGTCTGGACTTATTAGACCTTGCTGGTCCCCATAGAACACGCACATCCTGTCAGCCCAGAAGCCAGGGACTAAGGAACACAGATCTGTTCAGGATCTGAGAGCCATTAACCACAGTGTAGCAGACATTGGCCCAGTGCTCCCCAATCCTCCTATACTACTCCCAACTCTGGCTGGTGAACTTTTACATCTTAGATTTAAAAGATGGTTTCTTCTGCATCCCTCTGACCCAGAGTCACAAGAACTATTTGCTTCCGAGTGGGAGGACCAAGATACAAAAGCAAAGCAACAATACTGTCCGACAGCCCTTCTCCAAGCTTGCAAAAACTCTTCTACTGGAGGGATTGCCAAAAATGTCAGATTAGGGATGATCTCCTGGCTCTCTGCTCTCAGAGTGGGAGATAAAGTGGCCTAAATCACTCAAGTGGGTAGTACTCCCACAGGATCAGCTTCAAGGAATTGCAGGTCAAGCAGTGTTGAGAAAAGGAGGAAAGTGACTCAGTGGATTCGCTGCGAAGTTCCGAGAGTGCGAGTTGTACAGCAGGGATTGGAGCACAGGCCGGCTGTGCTCATTGGCCAGCCAGCCAGGACAGTGTGATCTGTCCCACAGGGGGACGTCTTCTCCTTCACCGACCCCCACACCCACGCAGGCAGGGAGGTGCCTGAAGTCAGTGTGAAGAGGTAACACGGGCGGTCAGGCGGTTCGGAGAGCAGACAGGAGTGGAAAGCATTTTGAACTCTCCAGTGCACTGTGCGGGGACACTTTGGATGGGGGCGGTCTGTATATGCCAGCAGCGCATGCTTTGCTTTTGTAGGGGCAGAAAAGTGAAAGGGATCGCTTTCCTGACTGAGCTGTCTGTTGGTCTTGGGTGGCTCAAGCTCCGCCTGTGAGCGGGCAGAGGAGGGAGCGAGCTGGCTCTCCAGGTGGTGCCTCCGGTGGAGTCGGGCGTCTCCCATCCCGACCAGCCGCCTGTGTTTTGCACCAAAAGAACAGACCCCGCCCTGTCAGGGTGGAGTTGGGAAGGAGACTTATTTTCCAACTGTGACCTGGGACAACAGTACCACTCGCACTTTCTTGTGTTTCAGGCCGGGTGCTTCTCTCCAAAGCTACAGACTCCGTCCCTGGGCAGAGTTGTGAAACAAGCCAGTTTTCAAGCTGAAACTGGAGGCTGGACTGCTACTTCCTCTTGCTTATTATCCACTGCTGGCCCATTCTTCACCAAAGGGCCAGATCCCTCCCCTGAAAGGGTTAGTAACAGCTTATCTAGACTGCTACCCAAGCTGAGACCCATGGCCAGCTCCTGGATGCGACTTGGTAGGCAGGGCCTCCAGCCAAAGGATCAGTCCCCAGTCTTGGAAGCGCAAAGTGGTGAGGGAGACCGCTTTTACGACCAAGACCCGCCTGGGTTGTAGAGAGTCCTTGTCTGCGACCAGGCCGCTGGTATTTCATAGGGAAGGGTCTGACCTCTTCTATGCAGGAGCAGAGCAGCCAGGCAGGTCACTCCCTATTCTGTGTCCCTCAGTGGCCTTGGGCAGGGCCTTTTCAACAGCCCTGAGGCTTTTACTTCACACCATCCAGATAAACCCTATCCTTGGAAGGGTGGAGTAACGAGAGTTGATGCCCTGCTACAGCATGTTGCTTTGGATCATCTGATAAAAGCAGAATACAAGAGCTTGCCTTTGGTACCCAGGCAGTTGCCAAATTAGAGGCTTGTGTTCTGGGAAGGAAAATTTCAACCAGAATCCCTAGCAATTGCACCAAAAGACACCTCCCACCAGGAGCTGCCCTGTGTAAGTGGCAAAAGATCTCTGATAACTTTTTAGCAGCTCCCCTGTAGCCAAAGATCAAGCAACCTCTGAAATATACTTTCTTAGGCTTGCCGATACCTGTTGCTTATCTCATCCCATCTAAATAGGTAATAGGGCTCAAGAACCCCCTGGGAGTGGCACAACACTCCCCAAAGACTGAGATTCCTGTTTACCACATTTAGCGGTTTAGAGCTCTTACAAAGGTATTGGAATAGCTTGATAACTGACCCCCCACCCCATGCAAACCACATGCAACAAAAAGAGAGAGTAACCTCATAGCTCATCACAGTGCCTCCCACCTCATACTAGTAGTTGTTAGTGTAGTCACACACACAAGAGTGATCCACCTTCTGGGAGTCTAAGGAGGGTATCCAAACTCACTAATCTCTGTTAAAAGATGGTGAAGACAACAAGTCAAAGATAACTCAACAGGCCCAAACTCCTCTAAGACAATACAGGGCCAGAGCACATATCCCTAGATCTTTCAAGGCTCATTCCTTTGGAATCCCAGAATATAGCTCATAATCCAGTCCCTGCACCTCCAGTTCTTGATAAAGCACCCAGATGAGAAAGAACCAATAAAAGATCACAGGAAACATGAAGGAGCAGAGAGAAAAGTCACCTCCAAAAGAAAATACTCAATCTCCATCAACTGACACCAACTTACATGATATGATTAAACTGACAGAGGCAGAATTCCGAATATGGATTATTAGAAAACTCAATGGGATTGAAGAGAAAATAGAATCCCAACATAGAGAAACCACAAGAACAATTTAGAAAATGAATGTAAAATTCTCCAAAGAAATTGTAATAATACAGAAAAACCAAACAGAAAGTCTGGCACTGAAGGAAACAATCAAGGAACTTCATAATGCAGTGGAAAGCATCAAGAACAGGATGGACCATGCAACAGAAAGAATCTTGGAGCTTGAAGATTATGCCTATGTGCTAAACAAATCAGAGGAAGAAAAGGAACACAGAAACAAGAGACAAGACCAAAGTCTACAAGAAGTGTGGGATTATGTAAAAAAGCCGAATCCCAGGGATTCTGGATTCTGGAAGGGGAAGAGAAACATTCACAAGGGCTGGAAAATTTATTTCATGGAATACTGGAGGAAAATATGCCAGGCCTGGCTAGAAATTTTGATATCAAAATACAAGAAGCACACAGAACTCCTGGGAGACTCAACATGAAAAGGCAATCACCTCATGAAGTGATTATTAGGCTGACCAAAGTAAACATGAAAGAAACAATCCTCCATGCAGCCAGAAGAAAGCAGCAAATAACCTATAAAGGAAAGCCTATCAGACTAACAGCAGACTTCTCATCTGAAACCTTACAAGCCAGGGGGGATTGGGTGCCTATCCTTAATCTTCTAAACAGAATAAAGCCCAACCTAGAATTCTTTATCCAGCAAAATTAAGTTTCATCTCTGAGGGAGAAATAAAGTCCTTCTCAGAGAAGCAATCACTGAAGGAATTTGCAAAGACCAGCCCAACCCTACAGGAAGTTCTCAGACCTGCCTTCCACACCGAACAGGGCAACAGACAGTCCTCAAAGTAAAATCTTCAAAGAATTAAAGGCTAGAACTTGAACTGCATGATGGCTCAAGGAGTAAGTCAAAGCAACAGGACTTCACCCAATAATATGAATGGAAATCTTCCTCCAATTTCAATCCTCTCAATAAATGTAAATGATTTAAACTGTCTTCTGAAGAGGTATAGACTGGTAGAGTGGATAAAAATCCACAAGAGTATCTGCTGTCTACAGGAAACACATCTAACCCACAAAGATGCCTCCCAGCTGAAGGTCAAGGGATGGAAAACTATCATCTAGGCAAATGGAAGTCAAAAGAAAGCAGAGGTAGCTATACTATTTGCAGATAACATAAGCTTTATTTATTTTTTTTTACAGTTCTATGTTTTATTTTTTTATTTTTATTTATTTATTTTTTATTTCAACATATTATGGGAGTACAAATGTTAAGGTTACATATATAGCCCATGCCCCATTTCCCCCAACATAAGCTTTAAAATAGCAAAAGTAAAAAAGGATAAAGACAGCCACTCTATAGTGGTGAAAGGGAAGATCCATCAAGAAGATTTAACAATTCTTAGTATTTATGCACCCAATGCAGGAGCACCCAATTACATAAAGCAAACCTTGTCTGATCTAAATAGCATGTTAAACAATACTGCCATAGTAGCAGGGGACTTCAACACTCCACTGAATGAACTGGATAGATCCTCCAAACAGAAAATAAGCAAAGAAATAATGGGCTTAAACAAGGCTCTTGATCAAAAAGTTCTGACAGATCTCTAAAGAACTTTCCACCCAAATAAAGTTGAATTTACATTCTTCTCAGCTGTCCATGGATCCTTCTCCAAAATTGATCAGATACTAGGCTACAAATCAGATCTCAAAAAATTCAAGAAAACATAAATTATACCACGTGTCTTCTCTGACCATAGTGGTATAAAATTAGAGTTCAATTCCTATAGAAACACTCAATGCTTCACAAAGTCATGGAAACTAAACAATCTATTATTGAAGAATTATTGTGTCAAGGAGGAAATTCAGCAATAAATCAAGAATTTCTTCGAACAAAATGATAACAGAGACACATGTTACCAAAACCTGTGGGATATAGCAAAAGCATACCTGAGAGGAAAACTAATAGCAATAAATGCTCACATCCAAAAAACAGAAAGATTAGATACTGATAACCTAATGAATAGACTCAAGGAACTGGAAAACTAATTTCAATCCTGGTAGAAGAAAAGAAATAACTAAGATCAAAGCAGAACTAAATGAAATGGAGAAAAAGAGAATTATACGGAAGATCAACAAAACCAGAACCTGGTTTTTCAAAAAGATAAACAAAATTGATAGCCTTCTTGCTAGACTGACAAGAACTCAAAGGGAAAGGACTCTAATAAACTCAATAAGAAATGAAAAAGGAGATGTCACAACAGGTACGACAGAAATACAAAACATTATGTTTGACTACTATAAAAAAACTATATGCCCCAAAACTACATAATGAGGAAAAAGTGGACAAATTCCTGGATTCATACAACTTCCCTAAGTTCACCCAGGTAACAGAATTCCTGAATAGACCAATCTCAAGCGCAGAAATTGGAGCAGTAATTAACAACCTCCCCAAATGGAAAAGTCCCAGACCAGATGTCTACATTTCAGAGTTATATCAAACATACAAAGATGAACTTATACCTATACTACAGAAATTATTCCACAACATTGAAACTCATTCTATGAAGCCAATATCACCTTGATACCAAAGCCAGGAAAGGATTCAACAAAAAAAGAAAATTACAGGCCAATATCCCTCATGAATATAGATGCAAAAGTCCTCAACAAAATTTTAGCAAACAGAATTCAGCAGCACATCAAAAAAATAATTCACCATGACTAGGTAGGCTTTATTCCAGGGATGCAAGGCTGGTTCAACATACACAAGTCTATAAATGCAATTCGCCTCATAAATAAACACAAGAACAAAGACCATATGATTCTCTCAATAGATGCAGAAAAACCATTTGACAAAGTCCAACACACCTTTATGATAAAAACTCTTGACAAAATAGGCATAGATGGCTCATACCTTAAAATTATCAAATCCATTTATGACAAACTCATGGCCAATATCATACTGAATGGGGAAAAACTAAAACCATTCCCACTTCGAACTGGAACTAGACAAGGATGCCCACTATCTCCTCTTCTACTCAACTCAGTGTTTGAAGTCCTACCTATAGCAATCAGACAAGAGAGGGGTATTAAGGGCATCCAAGTGGGTGTAAATGAGATCAAACTCTCACTCTTTGCTGATGATATGATATTATACCTAGAAAACCCCATGGATTTGTCCAAGAGAATTCTAGACTTGATAAATGAATTTGGTAAAGTCTCAGGTTATAAAATCAATATCCACAAGTCAGAAGCATTCATATATGCCAAGAACCATTAAGTAGAAACTCAAATCAAAAATGCAATACCTTTTACTATAGTCCCAAAGAAAATTAAATATATAGGAATATATTTAATGAAAGATACGAAAGACTTATACAAGAAGAACTACGAAACACTAATAAAAGAAATTGTAGAAGATGTAAACAGATGGAAAAATCTACCTTGTTCATGGATTGGTAGAATCAATATCATTAAAATGTCAATGTTACCTAAAGTCATCTTCAGAATTAATGCAATCCCCATCAAAGTACCACCAGCATTCTTTATAGATCTAGAAAAAATAATTCTTCACTTTGTATGGAACCAGAAAAAAACTTCATATAGCCAAAGCAATCTTAAATAAAAAGAACAAACTGGGAGGCATCAGTCTTCCTGACTTCAAGCTGTACTATAAAGCAATACAAATTAAATCATCCTGTTACTGGCACAAGAACAGAAGCATTGATATTTGGAATAGGACTGAAATTCCAGAGAAGAAGCAATCTGTATACGGTAACCTAATCTTTGATAAAGCAGATAAAAATATACAATGGGGAAAAGAATCTCTCTTCAAATGGTGCTGGGAAAGAATCTCTTCAAATGGTGGGAAAAGAGTCTGAAATGGCTGGGAAAGAATGTCTCTTCAAATGGTGCTGGGAAAACTGGATAGATACATGCAAAAGAATGAATCAGGATCCCCACCTCTCACCTCTCACAAAAATCCACTCAAGATGGATAACAGACTTAATCCTAAGGCATGAAACCTTAAGAATCCTAGAAGATGATGTTGGGAAAACCCTTTCAGACATTGACCTAAGCAAAGAATTCTTGAAGAAGATCCCCAAAGCAATCACTGCAGCAACAAAAATAAACAAATGGGATCTGATCAAATTAAAAAGCTTCTGCACAGCCAAGGAAACTATCATTAGAGCAAATAGACAACCTACAGAATGGGAGAAAATATTTGCTCTCTACACTTCTGGTAAAGGTCTGATAACAAGAATCTATCTAGAGCTCAAAAGAATTAACAAGAAAAAATCCAAACAACCCCATCAAGAAATGGGCAACAGAAATGAATACAAACTTTTCTAAAGAAGACAGAATAATGGCCAGCAAACATATAAAAAAAATGCTCAACAGCGCTAATCATTAGAGAAATGCAAATCAAAACCACAATGAGATATCACCTAACCCCAGTGAGATTGGCCTGTAACAAGAAATCCCAAAACAACAAATGCTGGTGAGTATGTGGAGAGATAGGAACACTCTTATACTGCTGGTGGGACTGCAAATTAGTGCAACCTTGGTGGAAAAGAATTTGGAGATATCTCAAAATATCTCAAAAGCTAAAAATAGAAATGCCATTCAACCAGCAATAGCATTATTAGGCATCTACCCAAAAGAGCATAAGACATTCTATTATAAAGACATCTGCACCCAAATGTTTATGGCAGCACAATTCACTATTGCAAGGATGTGGAAACATCTCAAGTGCCCATCAATTCATGAGTGGATTATTAAAATTTGGTATATGTTTACAATGGAATATTACTAAATTCTAAGAAATGACAGCGAGCTAGCACCGCTTATATTATCCTGGATTGAGCTCAAGCCCATTATCCAAACTGACACAAGATCAGAATAATGGGCTCCACATGTACTTGCCATCAAATTGGTACTGACTGATTAACACTATGGTGCTCAAAGGGTGCTGGTGCTCACCAGGGATTCTGGGGTTTGAGGGGTAGTGCCACATCTGAGGGATGTGGTGAGCACTGTGGAGGGGAAGGGTGTACCTCTAACCCTTGCTAGGGAGAGGCAAAGATATAAAATGTAACCAAAATGTTAAAAAAAAAACAAAACATTTGTGTGGAGGCAGGCGGAGGGGATGGGTATTTACATACATAGTGAGCGTGATGTGCACCGTCTGGGGATGGTCACGCTTGAAGCTCTGACTCGAGGGGGGAGGGGAGGCAAGGGCAATGTATGTAACCTTAATGTTTGTACCCTCACCACATGCTGAAAAATAACTCTTCTACCATCTTCAGGGAAATTCTTGCTAAAGATCTCTCAGACCCCCAATTAAAAGATGGGACTTGACTGCAATATGTCCATGATATATTAGTTGCTAGCTTGCAAAAGAGGCATCTGACCAGAATACTATATTAGCTCTAAACTTCCTGGCTGAGTATGGGAACAAGATATCCAAGAGAAAGGCTCAAGTTTCGCAGCCTTCAGTCAAACATTTAGGGTTTGCACTTTCCCAAGGACAGAGGGACCTGCTGTCTGATTGGAGGGAGGCCCTCAACTCAGCGACAGCTGCAGGGCTTCCTAGGCGTGGCTGGGTTCTGCCGTCTATGGATTCCTAACCTGGGCTTATTGCTAACCCCCTCCCCATATGATGCCTTAAAAGGGGAGATAACAACCCTTAGAATAGAGTGGGGACTGTCAAAAAGGGTTTTTTTTTGTTTTTTTTTTTTTAAGACAGAGTCTAATTCTGTTGCCCTGGGTAGAGTGCAGTGGCATCATCATAGGTCAATGTAGCCTCCAACTCCTGACTCAAGGGATCCTCCTGCCTGAGGATCCTCCATAATAGGTAGGACTATAGGCATGCGCCACCATGCCCAGCTACTTAGTAGAGATAGGGTCTCACTCTTGCTCAGGCTGATCTCGAACTCCTGAGCTCAAGCAATTCTCCCACCTCAGCTTCCCAGAGTGCTAGGATCATAGGTGTGGGCCACGGCACCTGGACTAAAAGACCTTGTTAAATTTCTAGGAAAAGCTGTTAACTGTTCCAGCATTGGTGCTCTCAGATATAAGAAAACCTTTTGATCTTTCTGTGCATAACAGACAAGGAATAAGTCTGGGAGGGAAATATTAAGAGACCTTTTGCCTATTTATTTTTCCAAACAATTGGACATTGTTACAAAGAGGTGGACATCTTGCCTTGGGGCTGTTGCCTTTACTTGTGAACTGCTTCAGGAAGCAGAAAAGTTTACATTAAGCTGGCCCAAACCACATACACTCCCCGCTGTATACTGCTCTTGCTGGAGCGAAAAGGAGGATGCTGCTGACTTCTGGGAGGCTTGGCAGAAATCAGACCATCCTTTTAGACAGTCCAAACGTAGCATTGGGAGTGGTCTCTACTGCCATCCTGCCACCTTGCTTCCTCAAATGCCACCTGAACCTGTACATGACTGTTTACAAATAATTGAGTAAGTTTATTCTAGCTGACTGGATCTGACAGACATATGCCTAGAAGCCCCAGGCATAGAAATGTTTACTGATGGAAGTGATTTAATAGATCAGGGACAATGGAGAGCCGGATATGCTGTGGTGACTCATCGGCAAACATTAGGGACAAAGCGCTTCCTCCTAGAACCCCAGCACCGATGGCAGAACTAATCGTTATTAGGAGGATCAAACTAGGTAAAAGAGCACGAGTGCCCACATGCGTGGACTCCAGATATGTTTTTTCTGTTGCTCATGCTCATGGGACTATCTGGAGAGAAAGGGGGCTCCTAACCTTCCATAATAATAAAAAAACATGCCAGGGAAATCCTAGCCTTGCTAGACACCATTTTAGCCCCCAGGAAAGTAGCTATAATATTAACACATTGCCTTGGACATCAGCAGACAGTCTGATGACAAGGAACAATCATCAGGCCACAAAAATGAAAAAGCAACAAGAAAAAAGGCTCCCAGGACTTTACTGATGCTCCTGCTGCCTGGAGTAAATCTTGGCCCTTAACCTCCCGCACACTCAGAGGAGGGTCTAAAAAAAGCACTCAACTGGGGGTTCGACCTGGACCCCAGGACTCAGGAGGGGTGGACGTGCAATGAGACAGGAAGCGTTCTGGTGCCCAAATACCTCATGAATGACGTTGTCAGCATATTTGTGACCCCACCCACTATGGCAGGGATGCCACCCTGCAATGGGTACAGCCAGAGAAAACACAGTTCAGAAAGCTGCAGTAAATATCTCCTCTGTGCTCAAAACAACCCTAAAACTAGCCCTTCTTCCCCCTTGGCACAGGAAGGTCAGGCCAGCGGTGAAGGGCCCACAGAGGACTGGCAAATGGACTTCACTGTGATGCCAAGGGTCGCGGGAAATTCCAAGTATCTACTCATTTCTGTGGAAACCTTCTCAGGCCTTTCCTTGCCAGACAGAAACAGCTCCTGAAACCATTAAAGCCTTAATAAAAGAAATGATTCCTCAGGTTGGAGTCCTGGTTGCCATTCAGTGACAGTGGTACTGCGCTGGTGGCCAGGATCACATGGGACATTTCTCCAGCCCTTGGAGTAACTTGGAATCTCTGCACAGCCTGGAGCCCACATTCTACTGGAAAAACTGAAAAGACGAATCATACTATAAAGAAAACCTTATCTAAGATCTGGCCTGGGATAAGGCACTGCCTGTTGTCCTGCTTAGTTAGAGTGACGCCTAGGAGTGGGCTCAAGCACAGACCTTTCTAGATTCCACATGGGAGATGCTTCCTGTGCTCTGGCTCTAAACTACGAGACCCCAAGCTTACTTGTTAAAGAATTAGACACTTGCTGTTAAACATATGCAATCCAGGGGTCTGACTCTCACTGCTATGCATGAGTTTGCTTCTAGCAGGTTGTGGTTATAGTAGATGTTCCACTTCATCACTTCTGGCCTGGAGACCCGGTACTGTTTAAGACCTGCAGGAATCAACATCCTGATGACCAACTAAGGCTCCAGTGGAAGGGGCCCTATAAAATATTGCTGGTGACCCATTCCTCTGTCAAACTTGTGGGAGTCAAGCCCTAGATTCATCATAGTCGTGTGAAGTCAGCCCTGGCTGACTCCCAGTCTAGCAGGAAAAGCCAAGAAAAAACTTTGGGCTCTCAGGATTACACAAGCGAGCCCCTTTCAGACCTTAAGTATCCCTTCCAGAGAAATCCTAGAAGAGGATTTTGCCTTTTAATAGGAGTTAAATGATATGCCCTCCTGATAACACTCATTATTTTGAGCATCATAGGAATCTTTGCCATCATTGCTGCTTTGTGCAAAATGGTAGGATACCTGCCCCACCTTTCATTCCCTATAAGCTGTGTAATGCATACATTCATTTTATTATTGCTTTGATTGTTATTCTGGCTGGGATCCTTCGCATGCCAGACATTTCATATCATGCAGAAATAGTTCGTGGCCTCCCTTTATTTACACGCTCCAGCACTCAGACTTACTGAGAATGCCACTTTTTATTTTATTTTATTATTTCTTTTTTCTCTCTTTTTTTTTTTTTTTTTTGAGACAGAGTCTCGCTTTGTTGCCCAGGCTAGAGTGAGTGCCGTGGCGTCAGCCTAGCTCACAGCAACCTCAAACTCCTGGGCTCAAGCAATCCTGCTGCCTCAGCCTCCTGAGTGGCTGGGACTACAGGCATGCGCCACCATGCCCGGCTAATTTTTTCTATATATATATTAGTTGGCCAATTAATTTCTTTTTATTTACAGTAGAGACGGGGTCTCGCTCTTGCTCAGGCTGGTTTTGGACTCCTGACCTCCAGCAGTCCACCCGCCTCGGCCTCTCAGAGTGCTAGGATTACAGGCGTGAGCCACCGCGCCCGGCCGAGAATGCCACTTGTTAATGCTGTGACCGCAGTCACCTTTTTGCCCTTACTTCTCTTGTCACATGTCGTAGAATGGCATAACAATGCTACAAACTATCTCAGAGTATTACCACAGGGGAAAGTTTGTCAGACTGTTAAATTTGCCAACACCTTTCCCAGTCTGTCCAAGACAAACATTTACCACTGATAGTAACGGTCACAGATATTTTAGACATCCTCAGTGCCAACGTGTATCCGGATCAACCCTTCCCTCTATTCACTTTTCATGCTCAATTAATCATACACCAAGATACACTCCTTTGTTTCAACCTATCCCATGTTCTTAAAATTAGATGGTCACACTGGACCACAGGACCCTATAGTCCTTGAACTATTAGATTAATACATGTGACCTGGAACAAGTTCAGAATCAGAGTAGAAAGGAATCCTTGTTATGCCAACAGATCATACATTTGGGATATCATGTAAATGGATTTTGGAAAGCCTGCATGAAACATGATTCCTGGCTTAACTCTGTATTTTCCGTATTCCCTGTTAAGGAGTCTATTAATGAGCACACAGCAGGGGGTGTTACCGGCACACCTGGGTACACTTTTGTCTGTGGCACAGGATCAGAGCCTCCCTTGCAAGGGTGGGCCCATCTCTTCCTTAAGAGTGTACGCATAGAAGGTTCTTGTTGATTGGGACACCTTGTGACCCCATTCCCTATTCATCCTAATGACAAAAGGTTCCAGCCATTGCCTCACAGATTAAAAAGAGGGTTGCCAGGAGGGTACCAGGACACTTGGTGGCAAAGCCTTTGAAGAATAATTGTTCCTAGCTATGGATTTTATACTAACAGAGACATGATCAGAAACGTATCTGTCACCCTGGGGTTAATTGCTGAGGGAAACTGCAAAAAGCCTTAGGGCTAACAGACGTCCTTTAATTCACTGACATAAGGTAGTCAGTCCTTGGCAGCCCACAGCCAGTCAGCCCTAGGTTTCCTGTTGGGTAAACAAGAGGGAGTTAGTGCAGTGTTAAATACCACCTGCTACACCTATATAAATGCCTCAGGAGAAGTTAAAACCCAAATAAAAAAGATTTCCCAGCAAGCTGCATGGCTACAACAGGTTCCTCCTTGTGACCCCATGACTGACGGGCTCTCGGGCTGTTCATCTGCATCCCCCAAGGCTTAGGTCAGTTCTGCGAGATGTGCAAAGTTGGGGCTCCCTACTTACCTTCTCATTTCGGCTTCCTTAAGTATTGTACTAACGCAGTAGATGGGAGCACCAAGGTCTTTGTCATGCAAACCTTGGGTCCCCAGCAAGGCATGTGAACACCCACAGACAACTACAAAGCACTTTCATTCTTCTCACCCGGTCTAATCCCAACTATACCCCTCATCAGCAGGAGAAAGGCAGAGCTGCCCTTGACCCTTTTCCACCCCATTGGCCCACACCTCAGGAATGAGGTGTCATCAAGTCCAGAGGGGACTGAAATCGCCTATATAGAGACAATATAAAGCCATAAGGTAAGAATAGCAATAAAAGTCCGATTTCTATAAAAGTATAAATATAGCCAGAAGTTAACCAGGCATTTGTCCCTAATTCCATTACTGCTGTAACTGTTTTTGCTTAATGACACATACCTTCCCTGACAGGTGCAAGGTTTGTAACTTCCCCAACTGCTTCTATAGGTAGCGTTGCTGTTGTAAAGCCTAAGACTGCTCTTTGAAGTGTTTTTCAGACTCTTCACTGGTGCGACCCACTGACGTCAACCGGCCCCGTAGACATGTTTGCAGACAGATCCAAGAAGTCTTGAGCCCCCTACCCAGGAAATCTCCCAACTGAGATTTCTGCTTCCCAATTAGCCGATTAGCAGACCCAGGTCCCTAGCCCTTTGTTTGCTAGACTACCCTTGAAAACCTTAGCCCCTAAATTCTTGGGGAGATGGATTTGAGACTCCTCCCACCTCCTCGCCTGGTGCCTTGTGAACTAAAACTCATTCTCCGCAGCAGCAGCTGCTGTCCGTGCCTTGGCCTCACTGCGAGCTGGGCAAGGGACCCAGCTGGGCTGTAACAGGGTCTAGCAAGGCGTGACAAAGGTTATTATTTCATAAATGGCCTCAACACTGTAAGTAACTCTGAAAGAACATTCTGGACTGGTTGCCCACATTTCTGATTATTTCCTCAGGAAAGGGATACTGAGCTAAAGGGGGTGAACATCTTTAAGGTTCTTGATAACCATTGAGAAATTGGCCTCAAGAAAGGTTGAATAATATACATACCCACCAGTTGTAGCCCATCCTTGCTAATGTTAAGTATATTTCTTTTTTAGATATTTGTCTATTTGATAGGGTATAAAGTATGTTTTATTGTTTAGTCATGTGTATCACTTTGATTATGAGTGATTAAAATATCTTTCTTACATTTGTTGGTCATTATATATCTTTTATGAAGGTTATTTGCATATTTCCTTATTGAGATAACCATCTTTTTTTAACTGACATGTAACAACATTTTATATAGTAAAATTGTCAACTCTGTACCATATTGAGTGTGACAAAACTCGGGCTGTTTTTCCTCTGCTCTCACACCAGGACAATCACCACAGAAGACTTCTGTGTTGCTAGCAATCAGTTATTCGGCGCACACCAGCTGGGTGTCCTCCAACTCAATTCTGACACTGTCCTCCTGGTGATGGAGGCAGACCTCACAGGTCGAGAGCTCAGTTCCGCAAGACTGCCCTCCCATCAATTCCAGTGGCAACCATAAGCCCCAGGTTGCTTTTCCTGTGATTTTGTCGGACTGAGTATAAATCAGGATTCACAGGAACCCCACTCCTTGGATTCGATTATTAATAATTTGAACATAGAACAGCAGCTCATAGAACTCAAGAAAACACATTTACTGGTTTATTATGAAGGATATTACCACAGAGACGGAGGAAGAGATGAATAGGGCAAGGTATGGAGGAAGGGGTGCAGAGCTTTCATGTATCTCCCTGGGCAACCCACCCTCCAGGAGCCTCCATGTATTCAGCTATCTGGAATCTCCCCAAACCTAGTCCTTTTGGGTTTTATGGAAGCTTCGTTACTTAGACAAGACTGATTACATCATTGGCCATTGGTGATCCACCTAACCTTCAGCCCCTGTGCCATCTCCCGAGGTTGGAGGGTGGAGCTGAAACTCCCAACCCTCTAATCCAGCCTTGGTCCTTCCAGTGACCAGCCCCATCCTGAAGCCACTAGGGGCTGCCAGCCACCAATCGATCAGTCATTATCATACAAAAAGATGTCTCTTTGGAGAGTCTAAGGATTTTAGAAGTCAGGAAGCAAAAGAAAACCATATATTACACATATATTGCAAATATTTGTTTCCAATTGATTACTTGATTTTCATATTTATGTTAATATTTAGTCAAATCTATTGAATATTTTCATTTGTTGATTCTTCTATTATTCTTCTATTTTCCAACATAAAAGTAATTCTTATATTTCCTTGTCGCGCCCGCCTCGCCAGCAAGGAAGACGCGGCAACAGGAGTTCTTCTGACCGTGCTTTAATGGGGTTCCCTTTAGACTTACATGATGCGGAAGACCCAGCCCGGCAGCGCGCAGGCTGCTATATACCCCCGAAGCACAACCCCTAAGCTGCGATAGGCCGCTCAACTGTCGAGCCACCAAAGCATTAGCCCATATCAGGACCCTTTGTTTGCATTCTCGCGCCACAGGGCAACCGACAATTGTGCCTGCGCTGAACTTGTTAGCTGCTCTAGGCAAAGCCGGAAACAGGCGCCAACTTGTAATGGCGTTGACACCGCGCCCCACATCTCCCCCTGTTTTATTAATTTAATGAGAGCTGAGCAACCGTTCAGCACCGTCCTTCGACCGTGCGATCAAGGTTGCAGAGCCTCACTTTCACCAGCAACCACCTATCCTCGTGCAATGAGCACAACTCGGAGGTGTGCAAAGGCTGGCTGTGGGATAGGAGACATGCCTTATTTGGTGCAATGGGAGAGACCCCTCAGAGTACAAAGGCCATGTCTGCTAAAATACCTGGGGGTAGGAGCAGGTGCAACCCAAAACTAGGCTAACCTTTTAGCATGGTCAACCACACCTGTGCAGACTGTCTCAGTTCAAGCGCAGCAAATGTCTGTGCCAATACCACATGGTCCGTGGCTGCAAGACCGAAACAAAGTCATAGAGCTAGGAGCTTCAACAGGAACAGGAATGTATCTAGGCAAGTAGGTAACAATGGCAGAGGGGTGAGACGTGGCATTCTAACACAATGTATAATTGCACGTATTAGAGGAACAGTTCACATGTGTACCAGAGGGTTTTTCCGTGGATACCACCCAGATAAACGGGGGCCAAACCCAGACAGGTATAGGGGCAAAGGTCGCATTTTGCCCTCCCGCAATCACCCTCACAGAACCTTTAAAAGAGTCGCTAAGATTCCATGCGAAACTAGCATTCCTTGCCATACCCCCAGCCACCAATGGACAGGGGGGCCAAGTCTGTGCAGCTTCCGTTAACCCCACACAAAACACAAAGTCCTCTTCAAGGAGAAGGATCTATTTCCCTCTAGATTACTACTCTGTGTGTCCAACGGCATGTACGCAGTGCCCAAGGAAACATTAGTAGAAGAGAAGCGAGGAAAATTGGTGAGTTATGTGTCACAGGCATCGGCAGAGGAGGCACTGACAGGATCCTCCAGCGTGGCTCCGCTGCCATCCTCGCGATCATCCATGCTGTCGTCAGGAGGAGTAGCCAGCACGTCTTCATGCTGCTCTGGAGGCTGCTGCACCGTTCGGGTCAGCCGCGTGGGCACCCAGATGGGATTGTCCTGGTCCTGTGGAAAAATACAAATAGCTCCCCTGGATCTCATTAACACTGGATCCGGGCCTTTCCATAGATTAGACAACACATCTTTCCACTTCACTAATTCTTTCTGTGGCGGAGCAGGCGTGACATGCCTGTCTGCTGCCGAACGTCCCTTGACATCTAAATTTAAAAAATTTAAAGTAAAGAGAGCAAAGGAGAGGCGTCCTTTGGGTGATAGCCCTAGCTGTAGGGCATCTCCCCCTTTTTGTTTTTGTAAGTACATTTTGAGCGTGCCGTGAGCACGTTCCACGATGCCTTGCGCTTGAGGGTTGTAGGGAAGACCGGTACGGTGCTCCACACCCAAGCGAGTGCAAAACTGCTGAAAAGATTTTGAGGTATAAGCCGGGCCATTATCTGTCTTAATAACCTGGGGCTTACCCCAGGCTGCCCAAGCTTCTAGGCAGTGAATGATAACATAACTTGCCTTTTCTCCAGCCAGAGGCGTGGCATGAAGGACGCCTGAGCACGTGTCAACAGACACGTGAACATACTGAAGCTTCCCAAAGGATGGGACATGAGTTACATCCATTTGCCACAGTTGTAGAGGACGCAAACCCCTAGGGTTCACGCCCGTATGAACAACAGTGCGATAAGGAGCACAACTTGGACATTGCAGTACAATCTCACGAGCATCTGCACGTGTGATGTTGAACTTAAGTCGTAAGGTTTCAGCTGGCACATGATAAAGTTTATGAAAGTCTATGGCGGCGGCGTGGCCATCAGACACCCAGAGGGCGCGAGTGGCGCGATCTGCCATAGCATTTCCCGCAGCCATAGGTCCAGGTAACAAGGAATGAGCTCTGATATGCTGAATGGAAAATGGGTTTTTCCTATTTTGAATAGTATTCCTAATTTCTGTAAATACAGAAAAGACTGTACTCTTGGCAAGAATGTGAAAGGAGTTCTCTAACTGTTTAACTGCGTTGACCACATAAAAGGAGTCTGAGATGATGTTGATAGGTTCAGTGATGGTACTGAGAACCAGACCGACTACGGCACACTCTACTAGCTGAGGAGAAGAATAGTTAAACTGTTTTGTATACACCTTGTCCTGAATGACATAGCTCTCAATACCTGTCTTAGAGCCATCGGTATACACATCCAAGGCATCAACCAAAGGTTGCAGTGAAGTTACTTTTGGGAAAATAAGCTTGTTTCTCATTGCAAACTGCAATAAGGCATGTCTGGGATAATGGTTATCAATGCTCCCTGGGAAGGTGCATCTCAATATGGCCCATGCATCAAGAGTGGCACATAAGGTGTTTACCTGATTGGCAGTATATGGACAAATCAGGCTATCAGGGTGACGCCCAAAATGGGACACAGCCAAACTAATACCCTTTAAAGCTATCTCGGCCACACAGGTAGGATAATGGCCAATCACCTTTCCTGGAGAGGCTTGAGGATGCACCCATAAAAGGGGACCATCTTGCCAAAGCACTGCCGTAAGGAGCGTGGGAGAAGGGAGTACACAGAGGGAGAAAGGATCATGGTGTTGAATGCGCACTAGTTGCGCCTTTTGAATGGCTTCTTCTACCTTATGAAGAGCCTTTAGGGCCTCAGGAGTCAAAGTTCTAGGAGACGTGATGTGTGAGTCTCCCTCTAGAATCTGAAATAATGGCTTCAGTTCTGCTGTGGTAAGACATAAAAAAGGTCGAAGCCAATTGATATCCCCTAGCAGTTTTTGAAAATCATTTAAGGTCCTCAAAGCATCTCTTCGGATGGACAGTCTTTGAGGCACAATTTTGTCAGGGAGAATGCTACTACCAAGAAACGCACCTACTTCTCCCTCTTGCACCTTTTTTGGAGCGACCAGCAAGCCTTTTTCCTTTAAGTGAGCCTGAAGGGACGCATAAGCTTGGCGAAGTATGCCATTATCACAATGACACAAGAGAATATCATCCATATAATGTATAATTTTTACCTTTGAAAACTTTTGCCTAACTGGCTGGATAGCTGAGGCCACATAAAGTTGGCACATAGTGGGACTGTTAGCCATGCCCTGAGGCAAAACCTGCCATTGATATCTTGCATCAGGCTGCTCATGGTTTATGGAAGGAAGCGTGAATGCAAATCTGCTTTTATCTTGAGGGTGCAAGGGAATAGAGAAAAAACAGTCTTTAATGTCCAAGATAATTAGACTCCAATGTTTAGGCAAAGCTGAGAGAAGGGGCAGTCCTCTTTGAACAGGCCCCATAAGCTGCATCTGGGCATTAATCGCTCTAAGGTCATGCAACAGTCTCCATTTACCAGACCTTTTCTTAATCACAAAAATAGGAGTATTCCAAGGAGAATGAGAGGGTTCAAGATGCCCAAGAGTAAGCTGCTCTTGCACTAGATTATGGGCCGCAAGTAACTTTTCAGAGGGTAAAGGCCACTGAGGTACCCACACTGGCTCCTCTGTATTCCAGGGTATGGGCAGAGGATCCCCAGCGGCCCCTAAGAAAAACCCAGCCCTTCCCAAGGCGGGGCATGCGGAGGTGGGCGGTACCGCTCACAACCTGCCGCTTCCAGAAAAACCGGTTCCTCTTTCTTTTCTAATTCCTCCCCCGCCTCCTCCCCTGAACTTGAGGAAGTAAGAGAAGAGGAAGAAGAGGAATCATCCTCAGAAATATTTAATTTCTTAAATTCTGACAGAAAAAGGCTATCTCCTCTGTCTTCTGTCCTGTCCTTTCCTTTGTTATTTTTATTCCTGGTACTTTTACATTTCTTTCTCTCCCTTTTCTTCTTTCTCTCCCTTTTCTTCTTTCTCTCCCTTTTCTTCTACCTCTCCCTTTTCTTCTACCTCTCCCTTTTCTCCTTTCTTCTTTCTCTCCCTTTTCTCCTTTCTCTCCCTTTTCTCCTTTCTTCTTTCTCTCCCTTTTCTCCTTTCTTCTTTCTCTCCCTTTTTCTCCTTCTTTCTCTCCCTTTTTCTCCTTCTTTCTCTCCCTTTTTCTCCTTTCTTTCTCTCCCCTTTCTTCTTTCTTTCTCTCCCCTTTCTTCTTTCTTTCTCCCTTTTCTTCTTTCTCTCCCTTTGCAGGTCGGGCTGCGCTTTCCCTCCCTGCATTTTCCTTTTTTGAGCTCTATATTCCTTTTTTCCACCTTTTACCGCGGTACTTCCCTTACTGCTTCTCTCTGAGCTTGCTTCTTGCAAGTCACTCAGTGCACTTTGGCTAGCTGCTACGCGCGGGCCTGAAGTCTCATCATACAGGCATTTTATGATAATAGGCCACAAAAAGCGCCGCAGCAGAATATTACCCATTTTTTGGAAGCAGGGGAGTTTTGGCCGTCCCACACGTCAGTTCTGAACTCGCCTCTGTCGAGGTCGTCTCCGCTGGTGCTTCAAAGTTGCACGAGGTTCCCGGGTTTCGGCACCACTTGTCGCGCCCGCCTCGCCAGCAAGGAAGACGCGGCAACAGGAGTTCTTCTGACCGTGCTTTAATGGGGTTCCCTTTAGACTTACATGATGCGGAAGACCCAGCCCGGCAGCGCGCAGGCTGCTATATACCCCCGAAGCACAACCCCTAAGCTGCGATAGGCCGCTCAACTGTCGAGCCACCAAAGCATTAGCCCATATCAGGACCCTTTGTTTGCATTCTCGCGCCACAGGGCAACCGACAATTGTGCCTGCGCTGAACTTGTTAGCTGCTCTAGGCAAAGCCGGAAACAGGCGCCAACTTGTAATGGCGTTGACACCGCGCCCCACATTTCCTTATTTTTTTAAATGTTTAACTCTAAAACATCTGAATTTTATTTCAGGAGACAGTATAAATTTGTGACTTCCTGTCCCTTTTCTGTTATTTACTAAATAATCTTCTCCTTAGCCAATAAAGTGTGATACTATCTGTGTCGTAGGATAGAGGTTAAATGCATGCAGTCTGGAACTAGTCTATCTGCTTTTAAATTCCAACTTCAATAACTGCTAGGTTGGTGATCTTGGGCAAGTTTCTTAACCTTTCTGTGCCTCAGTTTACGCATCTGTAAAATACTTATAATAGTATCTACTCATATGAAGGTTGTAAGTATTAAATGAATTAATGTACGTAGAGCACTTAGAAGCATGCCTGAAACATGATTAAATGCTATGCATGTGTTGGCTATTATTATATACCAAGTTCTGTCACTATTTGGGTCTGTTTTAAAGCTCTTCTGTTTCATTAATATATTTTGTGCCAAATTGGATTCTATTTCAATTATTGTAGCTTTATAGTATTTTTAATATCCAATGATGTATACCTAAAGTCCACCTTGGTACTTGATGGATCAATAGAATTGGGTTTGGAAAGGTAAAACACATTTTCTTCAAGAAAACATTTTGGAGAATCACCAGATCACTATATTGTTTCATTTATTTATTAATTCTTTTATTCAACATTTATTAAGACACTACCATGTCCAACTCTATGCCAGATTACATAAATCAGAGATGAAGGAGATATTTTCTCTGTCTTTAAGGAGTGAAAGTCTAGTGGGGAAGACACGTATGTAAACAGATAAAACGCAGCCAGGTAGTGCTGTTTCAGAGATATAAGCAAAGCAACAAGGGAACACAGTGAGCACTTCATGGGCTAAGCGGGGAGTCTGGCAAAGCATTACCGGGAAGCCGCTGTCTGAGCTGGGCTTCGCAGGATGGTAGTTTAGCATGCCGTGCAGAGAGAGAAAGGACAAGGAGCTCTAGGCAGGGGAAACAAAGACAGTGCTACGAGGAAGTGCAAGTAGCAGGGGCTGGTCATGGACAGGGCATGTTAAGAGGTGTGGACCTCATCCAGCTGGAAATAGCAGCCACTGAAGGGTTTGAAGCAAAACAGCAATACCAGATTTGAGTTTGGGAAAGATCTCTCTGATTGTACTGTATAAAGGGAATCAGAGGAGGGTAGAACTGGAGGCAGGGAGAGCGGCTGGATCTGGAGAAGTCATTCAAGCAAGACTTGGAAAAGTCTTGGAAAAGTGGACAGAGAGACGTGTATCAGTTTGAAAGATATCCAGGAAGTTGAATCAACACATCTTGGTGATAACCTGGATGTGGAAGGTGAAGGTGAAGAATCAAGTATGTTTCCAAGGTGTCTGGCTTGGAGCCTGGCTGGCACCATTGACCAAAGCATGGACCTTAGAACTGGAACAGACTTACAACAGGAAGAAGATGAATTAACTTTGGAGGTGCCTGTGGAACATTCAAGAGGAAATATTCAGAAAACAGAAAGATATTTGACTAATAAGCCTATGAAAAACGTCAACCTAATTAGTAACCAAAGAAATGCAAACTTAGAAAACAATGAGATATTCCCCATCTATCATATTAGTAAATAATAATAATATTTCAAACATTAGAAAAGACACTCCCGCGGAAGTGGGAAGTGGTGTGGAATGACAGCTCTGCTAGCTCGGCGTTCGCCTTCTGACCTCGCTGTCATTTCCAAAGCCATCTGTGTCGAGTCGCTAGAGCTTCTCACTGCATGGCGGGAAAACCGCTGGCTCAGAGCACAAGGGATAAAAAGCCAGGCTCCCTGGAAAGGCAGAACCAGCCTTCATTCCTAGTGGCAAACTGCCCAGGAAAAGGAAGGTTGGGCCAGGCCCTCATCTCCGGTGCCCTGGGCCGGGAGAAGGAACAGGGAGGAGTGGCAGGCTCTTTCCCAGGACCCACCTCAGCCCTGAGGCACAGAATCCTCAGCAGGGCCACTCTACCAGTTTGAAAGTCATGCCATTACTTGTCTGAATAAATAAGTTTCCTTTGGAATCAAGCTAAGATACCAATCGTGTGCACACGCGCGCACACACACACGCACACACACGCACACACACACGCACACACACACGCGCGCCTAACAGATACGTATATAATGGGCTGTCTCCTACCTTGGTTCCTTTGCTGCCTTCCTGAAAAGGTGAGAGAAAATTTATATGTTAAAGCCCCAGAGGGATGGGTGGGAGTCCCTTCTCAGAGAGTTAGAAGTATGACAGAATCTTTAAATAACTTTTCGAACACGTTTCTCTCCTTGCCACCTAAATAAGCTCATTGTGGCAGCATGAAAAATGACTGAGGCCAGGCATGGTGGCTGATACCTGTAATTTCAATACTTTGGGAGGCTGAGATGGGAGGATCACTTGAAATCAGGATTTCGGGAGTTCGAGACCAGCCTGGGTAACATAGTGAGACCCTGTCTCTACAAAAAATGAAAAAAAATCAGCCCGGTGTGGTGGCGTGGCACCTGTAGTCCCAGCTACTCAGGAGGCAGAGGTGGGAGGATCACTTGAGCCCAGCAATCAGGCTACAGTTATGCTCTATGATCATGCCATTGCACTCAAGCCTGGGTGTCGCAAAAAAATATAAAATAAAATAAATAAAATATTAATAAAATAAAATAAAAATGGCCAAGAGAACTCACAGCAGTAGTAACAGCTACCCCAGAAGAATAGCGCAGCACAGGTTGCCTCAAATCCTTCATAGAAACCGCAGTCTTCACTTGCTCCACCCCACAGAGACATGCACGCCTCTGCCACGCCCGCCCCCACCATCGCACCCCACACGTGTGGGGAGCCTTCGTCACTGTGATGCTTTTCTTACAGTCTCTTTTTCTGCCTTGATGATGTTGTGCATCCTCAACTTTGGATGAAACCGTATCCTGCCGGTTACTGCTGGTCCAAAGTCTGCAGCTGAGTTCAGAGTCCCAAGGGAGGAGGAAAGGAAAGGGAACATCAGGAAGTCACTTTCACATTTACTCAGCAGCCTCTCGGCTTTCTCGCTCTCTGCCATTTCTTAAGTGACTTCAGGAAAGGAAATTTTTCCCAGCGTTTCTAATCACCTTTATTTTTCTCATTCTGAAAAGACATATGCTTTAACTGTATCATTAGAATCTTCTATTTTAATTATATGTTATGAACATTATGTAAAAGTCTTTTTATGGACTAGTTTTCGTTTCCCTCGAGCCAATACCTAGGAGCGAATAGCTGGATCATAGTGTAGGTCTACGCTTAACTTTGCAAGTGAGTGTTCTGTGAATGCCAGTTAGACCACGTTGACGACTTATCTTTTTATTTATTTCAGCATATTATGGGGGTACAGATGTTTAGGTTATATATATTGCCTTTGCCCCACCTGAGTCAGGGCTTCAAGTGTGTCTGTCCCCCACACGGTGTGCACCGCACCCATTAGGTGTGAATATACCCATCTCCCCTCCCTGCCACCTGCCCAACACCCAGTGATTATATTTTTCATATCTTCTATATCATTTCTGTGGGAGGCAGAATTCTAGGATGGGCCCTATGATCTCTACCCCCTGATGTTACTCTCATAATTATATTGACTTAAGTGACAAAAAAGGATCTCACAGGTGCAATTAAGATTACTAATCAGTTAATATTAAGATAAGGAGGTTGCCTGAGTGGAACTGCTCCATTCATGTGAGCCCTTTAAAGGCAAACAGTTTGCTCTGACTAGCAGCTGCAGAGGAAGGCAGAGCGATTTCATGCTTGAGGAGGATGTGAAGTGCTGCTGCTAGCGCTGAAGGTGGAGGTGGCCAGATGGCAAAGAGTGCAGGTAGCTTCTAGGGGCTGAGAGTGGCCCTGGCTAAGAGCCAGCAAAAAACTGGGACCTAAGTTCTGTAGCTGCAAGGAACTGAATTCTGTCAACAACCTGAATGGCCTTGTAAGAAAATTCTTGCCCAGACTATACATAAAAGCCCCGCCCAGCTGACACTTTGATACACTTAGCAGAGAAGCCAGTAGAGGCTGTCCAGATTCCTGACCTACAAAACTGCTGTTTTAAGCCACCAACTTGGTGGTAATTTGTTATTCAGCAATAGGAAACTAATACACTTACTTTTTATTCTAATTGTTTTATCAGTTATTCTGTCCACGATTGTAGATTTGTCTATTTAGCCATCCTCACAGGGCTAACACGAGCTCTGGACAGACATATCTCGGGCTGCACTTTGGCCCACTTCCTTGTCACCAGAAGTCAGGCAGCAGCTGGGTGCTGACCATTTGCATCCCCACGGTTCCTGTGAGTAGGATTTCTGACCTTAGAATTGTAAGGCGTCTGTTTAAGAATTAATTTGCATTCCCATTGTTCTTATAGATTGAATCTCTGATGCTAGAATCATAAGGCTTTGGTTTAAGAATTGCTTAAGATGTTTCTCAGATCCTGAGCTCCAGCAGAACAGCTGGAAGAGCCCACAGAGGAGCCAAATCAGCAGGAGAATAGTGTGGCTTCTTCATCTCCTGGCCCACGACTACACCCTGCATTGACCAAGCTCCACCCCCCAGCCCTCTCCAACCCCTCCAATCCCTATCCCCAACTCCTCATGGAGGTAGCTTGGAGGATTCCTCCGTCTCTTCACTCGGCCCCCTTATGATTAAACCTCTTTCTCTGCCACAACCCAGCGTCTCTGTGTGCTGGTTTGCTGTGTGCGTCAGGCAGGGAAACTCTTATGGTTACGTTATGAGGTACATGTACATTTAGGATTGTTATGTCCTACTGAATAATTGACCCTTTTGTATTATTATAAAAATTACTTCTTTACCTCTGGTGATACTCCTTGTTTGGAGTCTTCCTTGTCTGATATTAATACAGCCGCACCAGTTTTCTTTTTCTTTTGCTTACTATTTGCATGGTATTTATTTTTCTAATCTTTTACTTTCGACATATTTGTGTCTTTATATTTAAAATGAGTCTTGTAGACAGAATATAGTTGAGCCTTGCTTTTTTAATCTAATCTAGCCCAGGAGTCAGTAAACTTTTCTGTGGAGAACCGGATAGTAAACATGTTAGGCTTTGTGGTCCATATGGCCTCTGTCATACCTACGCGATGCTATTGTTCCACAAACACAGCCATTGAAAATTCATTCATGTGTTCCAACAAAATTTTATTTTCAAAAATAGATTGGATGTTCAGTTTCTGGTTCAACATGTAAGGAGCTTGGGAGGCATCACTTCATCCTAACAATCAGCGAAAAGCGGAGCAAACTGAAAATCAACACTCTTCTTACGTCTTTCAGAAAACTGAGCCCACAGGGCAAACTGCTCCCCATATCAGAGAGACAGGCAGGCAGATGCAGAGAATCACAACTTACCTGAGCAGAAACCCATAAGCAGAAACCTTTGAGGGAACCTGTACTGGAGCAGGAAAACCTAAATTGCAATTAATACTTTCTGGGGACTCAGTGTGGATAAGTCTGAGAGTTAAAATCTCCAGGGGGGTCCAATATTATGGGCCACCTACACTTTTCTGAGTTTAACCTCTAGGAGTCCAACTAGGTTCTCATGGTTAATCTTGGAGAAACATCCCCTTATGCTTCTGGTAGTAGCAGGAGAAAAGCAACTATTTTGTAATAAGCTAGACCAATATATTCTTCTTAACAAGTCTGAGCTAAACCTGACCTGGGGGTTTTACCAGAGCCTAACTGACCTGAGCAGGGGGAGATACTCAACTCCATCCACCTCTAGTCATCCTGTCTCACCTAACGGTGAAAAAAAAGAAAGCTCTGAGAAGTGCTTGTGAAGTTCATAGCCCAGGGACATAGGTTCTTTAGAAGACTGAGTGACAATCATGGGACTAGAGAATGCTTCCCCTCTTCCCACATCTTCCCACCACATCATTATGGACCTATTTACTGCCATTCCTTTTATCATCAAGACATCATCAAAAAAATTACAAGGCAGACTAAAAGGCAAAAATACAGTTTGAAGAGATAAGGCAAACATCAGAACCAGACTGAGGCATGGGAAGGATGTTGGAATTATCAGACTAGAATTTTAAAAAACTATGATTAATATGGTAATTTCACTAATGGACAAAATAGACAGCATGCAAAAACAGATGGCCAATGTAAGCAGAGAGATGAAAATTCTAAGAATAAAAAAGGAATGTTAGATGTCAGAAACACTGCAACAAAAATAAACAATGCCTCTGATGGGGCCATTAGTAGACCCTTGGATGAGAAAAGAATCTCTGAGCTTCAGGATATATCAAGGGAAACTTACAAAACTAAAAGGCAAGGATCAAAAAGACAAAAAGAAGGGAACAGAATATTAAAAAACTGTGGGATAATTATAAAAAGTGTAACATACATATAATGAAAATACCAGAAGGAAAATTTAAAAAGAAAGAAATAGAAGAAATAGCTGAAGCAATAATGACTCAGAATCTCTTCAAATTAATGTCAGATACCAAACCACATCCAAGAAGTTCAGAGAGCACAAAGCAGGAAAAAATGCCAAAAAACTTCTCTTAGGCATATTATATTCAAACTTCAGATAATCAAAGGTAAAGAAAAAATATTGAAACACACCAGAGGGTAAAAAAAAAAAAAAACAAAACACCTTACCTATAGAGGAGTAAAGATTAGAATTGTATTTGACTTTACCTCAGAAGTCATGCAAGCAAGATGTGAGTAGAGTAAAATATTTAGTGTTCAGAGAAAGAAACCCCACCAGCCTAGAGTTCTGTATCTTGTGAAACTATCCTTCAAAAGTAAATGATAAATAAAGACTTTCTCAGACAAACAAAAATTGAGGATTTTTTTTAATAACAAGGGGCATTGCATAATGATAAAGGGGTCAGTATTCTAAGAAGACATAACAATGCTTAATGTGTATGTACCTAATAATACAGCATCAAAATATGTGAGACAAAACCTAGTTGAACTGCAAGGAGAAATAGATGAATCCACTATTATAATCAGAGACTTCTGCACCCTTCTATCAGTAATGGACAGATATGGCAGACAGTCAGAGTATAGTAGAACTCAATAACATCATCAATCAATTAGATATAATTGATATCTATAGAACCCTTCATCCAAGGACAAGAAGATTCTTCTCAAGCTCACATGGAGCATTCTCCAAGATAGACCACATTCTGATCAGATCCCATTTATTTATTTTTGTTGTTGCTGTGATTGCCTCAGGGTCTTCTTCATAAATTCTTTGCCTAGGCCAATGTCTAAAAGAGTTTTTCCAACATTTTATTCTAGAATTCTAATAGTTTCCTGCCTTAGCTTTAAGTCTGTTATCTACCATGAGTTGATTTTTGTGAGAGGTGAAAAGTGTGGATCCTGTTTCAGTCTTCTACATATGGTGGTCCAATTTTCCCAGCACCATTTGTTGAATAAGGATTCTTTCCCCCCTCACCCCCCCAGTGTATGTTTTTGTCTGCTTTATCAAAGATTGGATGGTTTTCTGTCTGGGTTCTCAGTTCTGTTCCATTGGTTTGTGTCTTTGTTCTTATGCCAGTCCCATGCTGTTTTCGTTACTATAGCCCTGTAGTATAGCTTGAAGTCTGGTAAATTGATGCTTCCCAATTTGTTCTTTTTGCTTAGGATTATTTTTGCTATACAGGGTCTTCTCTGGTTCCATATGAAGTGTGGAATTATTTTTTCTATATCTTTAAAAAATGATGTTGGTATTTTAATAGGAATTGCATTGAATCTGTAGATCACTTTGGGTAGTACAGACATTTTAACAACGTTGATTCTGTGACCCATGAGCATGGAATAGTTTTCCACCTGTTTAATTCCTTTGATATTTCCTTCCTCAGTGTTTCCCAGTTCTCCCTGTAGAGGTCTTTCACCTCCATAGTTAAATATATTCCTAGGTATTTTATTTGCTTTGTTGCTATTGTGAAAGGTATTGAGTCTTTGATTGGTTCTCAGTTTGTCTGTTGGCATATATGAATGCTACTGATTAGTGTCCATTGATTTTGTAACCTGAGACTTTGCTGAATTGGTTTATTGGTAGTCACATGGCAGAATCTTTGGGGTTTTCTGGATATAAGATCATATTGTCAGCAAAGAGCCATAGTTTGAAATCTTCTATTTGGATGCCATTAATTTCCTTTTCTTGTCTGATTGCTCTGGCTAGGACTTACAGCACTAAGTTGAATAGAAGTGGTATAGAGGGCAAGTTTGGCTGGTTCCAGTTCTAAGTGGGGATGCATTCTGTTTTTACCTGTTTAGTATGATGTTGGCTGTCAGCTTGTCATATATTGCTTGTATCATTTTTAGCTAAGTCCCATCTATGACTATTACATCCAAGGAAACTATCATGAGAGCAAAGAGACATCCTACAGAATAGGAGAAAATATATGCATGCTACATATCCAATAAAAGGATAATAACTAGAATCTATATAGAACTCAAGAAAGCCAGCAAGAAAAAAAAATCAAAGAACCCTATCAAAAAGTGGGCAAAGGACATGAACAGGAACTTTTCAAAAGAAGATAGACTAATGGCCAAGAAACATGAAAAATGCGCATCATCTCTAATCATTAGAGAAATGCAAATCAAAACCACAATGAGATATCACTTGACTCCAGTGAGAATGGCCTTTATCAAAAAGTCCCAAAGCAATAAATGTTGGCATGGATGTGGAGAGATAGTACCACTTTTATACTGCTGGTGGGACTGCAAACTAGTATAACCTCTGTGGAAATTATGGAGATACATCAAAGAGAAGATACAAGTAGTACTATCATTTGATCCAGCAATCCCATTACTGGGCATCTACTCAAAGGAACAAGAGACATTCTATAAAAAATGGCATCTGGCACCTCTTGTATTATCCTGGGTAGAGCTGAGGCTCATTCTACTAAGTGAAGTATCACAAGAATGAAAAAACAAGTACCACGTGTACTCACTATCAAATTGGTTTTAACTGATCAACAACTTAAGTGCACATACAGTAATAACATTCATCGGATGTTGAGCAGATGGGAGGGAGGAGGAGGGGATGGATATATACACACCTAATGGGTGTGGTGCACACTTTCTAGGGAATGGATACACTTGAAGCTCTGACTCAGGTGGGGCAAAGGCAATATATGTGACCTAAACATTTTTACCCCTATAATATGTTAAAATTAAAAAAAAAGAATACAAAAAAAGATAGACCACAGTCTGAGCCATAAAACACATCTTAACAAACTTAAAAGAATAGAAATCACACAATAAATACTCTTAGATCATAATGAAATAAAGATAGAAAGATATCTGTAAAATCAAAAAATATATAGAGATAGAACAACACACTTCTAAATAACACATAGATCAAAGAAGAAACCTAAAGAGAAATTTAGAAGTACTTTGAACTAAATAAAAATGAAATTGCAGCTTATTAAAACTTGTGAGATGCAGTGAAAGCAGTTCTTAGAGGAAAATACATAGCATAAAATGTGTATATTGAAGAAGAAGAGAAATCTAAAATTGGTAATCCGAGCTTCCACCTTAGGAAATGAGAAAAGGAGGAACAAATTAAGTCCAAAGTAAGCAGAGAAAATAAATAATAAAAATAAAGGAGAAATCAAAGAAATTAAACCCCAGAAATCAATAGAGAAAAACAATGACACCAAAAGCTGGTTTTTTGAAAAGATCAATATAGTCAATAAGACTCTAGCAAGTCTTCTAAGAAAAAGAGAAGACACAAATTACTGCAATCAGAAATGAAAACAGGTACATCCTTTACAGATCCCACATAAGATCCTTTTAATTAAAGGATAATTAAGGAATACTATGAACAACTCTATGTCCACAAATTCGACAACCTAGAAAAAACTGACCACGTTTTTGAAAGACAAATTTTCTAGAACATAAAAAAGGAGCAAACAATCTGAATAGTCCAATATCTCTTTAAGAAATTGCACCAATAATCAATATAATATCCTTCCAAAACAGAAAGCACCAGGCCCAGAATTCACTGGTAAATTCTACCAAACATTGCTATAGCAATTTTGTGCAGTCTCTTACAGAAGACAGAAGCCAAAGAAATACTTTCTATCTCATTATATGAGGCCAGCAGACAAAGACATTACAAGAATAGACCAATATCTCTCATGAAGATCAATGCAAATATCCTCAAGAAAATATTAGCATATTGAAGCCAATAACATATAAAAAGAATTAAATACCACAACTAAGTAGAATTTATTCCAGGTATACAAGGCTGACTCAGCATTTGAAAATAAGTAATATAATCCATCACATCAACAGGCTAAAGTAGAAAATTCACATAATCATACCAATAGATAAAAAGAAAAAACATTTGACAAAATCCAAAACTTGTTAAAGATAAAAAAACACTTAGCAAATTAGGAATAGAAGGAAACTTTTTCAACTTGGGAGAGAACATCTACACAAAAGCATACAGCTAACATCATACCTAATGGTGAGAAACTAGTTTTCCATTCAGATCAAAAACAAGAAAGAATGTCTCATCTCATTCCTTTTTTTTTTTTTTTTTTTTGAGACAGAGTCTCACTTTGTTGCCCAGGCTAGAGTGAGTGCCTTGGCGTCAGCCTAGCTCACAGCAACCTCAAACTCCTGGGCTCAAGTGATCCTCCTGCCTCAGCCTCCCGAGTAGCTGGGACTACAGGCATGCGCCACCATGCCCGGCTAATTTTTTCTATATATATTAGTTGGCCAATTAATTTCTTTCTATTTATAGTAGAGACGGGGTCTCGCTCTTGCTCAGGTTGGTTTAGAACTCCTGAGCTCAAACGATCTGCCCACCTCGGCCTCCCAGAGAGCTAGGATTACAGGCATGAGCCACCGCGCCCGGCCTCATCTCATTACTTTTTAACATTGTACTGGAAATAAAGCAATAAGAAAAGAAAAAGAAGTAAAATAACTATCTTTGTTCACAGATGATATGACTGTCTTTGTAGAAATTCCCAAAGAATCATCAAAAACCTCCCAGAACTAAGAAGCAATTATAGCAAGTTGGTAGGATACAAGGTTAATATACAAAAGTAACCACTTTTCTATATGCCAGCAATGAGCAATTATAATTTGAATTTAGAAACACAATACCATTTACATTGTCACATCCCAAAAAAGATACACTTGGTATAAATCCAACAAAATATGTACAAGATCTATATGAGAAAAACTATAAAACTCTGATGAAACAAATTTAAAAACTAAATAAATGGTGAGATATTCTATGTTCATGGATAAGAAGATTCAATATTGTTAATATGTGCATTCTTCCCAATATGATGTATAGATTCAATGCAATCCCAATAAAAATTCTAACAAGTCATTTTGTGGTATTGACAAACTAATTCTAAAGTTCATATGGAAAGGAAAAAGACTCAGAATAGCCAACAGAACCCTTGAGGAAGGCCAGAGTTGGAGGACTGACACTACCTAACTTCAAGACTTATTATAAAGCTATAATAATGAAAATCGGGTGTTACTGGTGAAGGAATTGTCAAAGAGATCAATGTAACAGAATAGAGAGACAAGAAATAGACCCACATAAATACGGTCAACTGATCTTTCAAGGGGCAAAGGCAATACAATGGGGAAAAGATAGTCTTTTTAACTAATGTTGTTGGACCTACCGGATATCCACATGCAAAAAAAAAAAAAAAAAAAAAAAGAATCTAGACACAGACACAGATCTTACACCTTTCACAAAAATTAACTCAAAATGAATCATAGACCTAGAGGTAAAATGGAAAACTATAAAACTCCTAGGAGAAAATCTAGGTGACCTTGGGTTTAGTGATGAATTTTTATTTTTTTTGAGACAGAGTCTTACTCTGTTGCCTGGCTAAAGTGAGTGCCATGGCATCAGCCTAGCTCATAGCAACCACAAACTCCTGGGCTCAGCCTCCCGAGCGATCCTCCTGCCTCAGCCTCCCGAGTAGCTGGGACTACAGGCATGCACCACCATGCCTGGCTAATTTTTTTCTATTTTTGGTAGAGACAGGATCTCGTTCTTGCTCAGGGTGGTCTTGAATTCCTGAGCTCAAATGATCCACCCACCTCGGCCTCCCAGAATGCTAGGATTATAGGCATGAGCCACCATGCCCGGCCAGTGATGAATTTTAAATACAACACAGAAGACATAATCCATGAAAGAAATAACTGATAAACTAGACTTCATTGCAATTAAAAACTTCTGCTTTGTGAAAGACACTCTGAAGACAATGAGAAGATAAGCCACAGAGTAGGCAAATATATTTGCAAATGACATATCTGATAAAGGACTATTATCTAAAATACACAAAGAACTCTTAACACTTACCAATAAGAAAATGAACAATTCACTTTAAAAAAATGGGCAAGATACCTGAACAGATACCTAACTAAAGAAGATATACAGATGGTTACTAGGCACATGAAAAGTTGCTCAAGCTCATATGCATTAGAGAATTTCAAATGAAAACAATGAGATACAACTACACTACCTATTAGAATGACAAAAATCCAAAACACTGGTGATATCAAATGCTGACAAGGATGTGAAACAATAGGAACTCCCTTCATCGTTGGTGGGAATACAAAACAGTAGAGCCACTTTGTGAGACAAGTTAGCAGTTTCTTACAAAACTCCACATACTTTTACTATATGCTATAGCAAATCCACTTCTTGATATTTACCCAAATGATTAAAAAACTTAGGCTCACACAAAAACCTGCATATGGATGTTCACAGCAGCTTTATTTATAATTACCAAAACTTAAAAACCACTAAGATGTCTTCAGTAGGTGAATGGATAAACTCTGGAACATCCAGACAATGGAATATTATTCAGCATTAAAAAGAAATGAGCTACTAAGCAATGAAAAGACATAAAAGAACCTTAAATACATATTAAAAACTAAAAAAAGCTAACTGAAAAAAGCTACATATGTACGATTTCAACTATATGACATTCTAGAAAAGGCAAAACCATGGAGACAGTAAAAAGATCAGTGGTTGCCAGAGGTTAGGGGAGTAGAACACAGAGAATTTTTAAAGCAGTGAAATTATTTTGTATGACATATGTCACTATACATTTTTCAAAATCCATAGAGTGTATAACACTAAGAGTGAACTCTAGTGTAAACTATGGCATCTGAATGTAGGTTCTGGGGGTCAGGAGCCCTGATGTAAGTCCTAGAGTCCAAAGGCTGGCAAGCCTGGAGTTCTGATGTCCAAGGCAGCAGAAGAAAAGTCTGTCCCAACTCTCAGGGAGAAGCCAATTGCCTTCTGCATTTGTTCTCCCTGGCGCCCAGCCAATTGGATGGTTCTGGCCAACACGGAGGGCAGATCTTCCCCACCTAGTCCATTCAGACTCACACTCTGATCTCCTCTGGAAACACCCTTACAGATACATCCAAAATAATGCTCTGCCAGGTTTCTAGGTATTCCTTAATTCAGTCAAGTTGACACCTAATTACATCTACAAGTCCACTCCTTGTCAACCTGGCACCCGTATGCATCTCCTTAAACCACACTTAATTTCCAAATAACGACAACAATAGGGTACTAGTTTTGTGTAACATGATGCAACTAACATGACGCAACTATATTGTATACAACCAAAAATGCACCAAACCCTTCCCTAGAATTTGGCTTTAGGATTTCAATATTTGGGATTTTAATCTTCTGGGGCTGTGATTTTTGAGATTTTAGATGTTAGGGATTTTAGACTTTAGGGATTTTGAACTTTCAGGATTTCAACATTTGAGATTATGGCATCAGAAGTGTGTCTTTCAGGATTATGGTTGGCACTCATGCCATTTGTTATTGTTCCTGTAGTGGCTTTTAAAGTTTTTTTCTAGCAGTTTGATTCTGGTGTGCCTATATGTGTTTTGAAAAAATTGATTCTTCTAATGAACCATTTTTATTTTGAGGTTGATCTGATCTTTTTCACTAAATTTGGAAAATTTTCTCTCTTATTTAGATTTTTTTTCTGCTTTTTTCTTACTCTGCTCTCCTTCTGTGACTCTAATTATACTTAGATCACTTAATATCATACCAAAGATCACTGAGTTCATCTTTAAAAAGTTTTTCTCTCTCTCTGCTTGGATTGGGTGATTTACATCAATGTGTCTTGAAATTCATAAATTTTTTGTCTTCAGTTGTCAATCTTCTGTTAAGTCTGTTGAGTGAATCTTTAATTTTAGATACTGTAATTTTCAGTTCAAAAATTTCTACTTGGTTCTCTTTTAGAGTTTTGAGTTCTTTCTTGATATTTCTCTATCTGTTTATTCATTATATTCACCTTTTTTGTTAGATCCTTGGGCATTTTTATAACAGGCTTTTTAGAGCCCTTATATTTTAATTGCAGCATCTGTGTTCAGCTTCTATTGACTGCTTTTCTTGTTAATGGGTCACATTTTCCCATCTCTTCACATGTACAGTAATTTGTGATTTTGTTCTGGACATTATGGATGAATTCTTTAAATGCATTTGGTTTATGTTGTTTTTCTTTAAAGAGTGTTGACTTTTGTTCTGGCTGTTAATATACTGATAACTCATTTTGATGCTGTGGAGGCTTGCTTTTAGGCTTTGTTGGAGTAGGTGTAGAGTGGCCCTTACCCTAGTATGTAGCCTGTACTCCTAAGCAGCATTCTTCCTGGTGTCTGAGCAGAATACACAGGTGTTCAGTAAGATATTTCCATTAGGACTCAGACAGAATTCCTGTGTCTCCCAAAACTATGTGCCCTCTAGTGTCTGTCATGCGCTCAACCTTGCATCAGTTGCCCTAGGGTAGACCTTGTGTAGGTCCTCCCCTGACCTGTGCAGCTTATCACTTGTCTAAGAATCTAGAGAGAATCCCCCAATGGACTTCTGCGGCCCCTATTTCTATATAGTCCCTTTAACTTGGGTACCCTCCACTGCAAACTCTGAGTGCTTTGTCATGTCCTAAACTCTGTTCTCTGACTCCTCAGGTTAGGCAGGTCTGTCCTGCTCTGCATGGGGTTCACCATCCTATGCCATGGTTGTGAAATTGTTCCCAGGATGACAGAAGAGTAAATATAGAGTTCCCCACGTTTCCCTTCTCTCAAAAATCACAGTCATTCATTGCCTATTTTCTGAAAACAGTTGTCTCATATATTTTGTTCGGTTTTATAGTTGTTTTGGGCAGGAAGGAAAATGCAGTCTCAGTTGCTCCTTTATGGCTGGAAGCAGAAGTTGATTCCAGATTGTTAAAAAAAATTATTGTGGTGCTTCTTCAATCTGTCATCAGCCGATTCTTTAGTCAATTTAATATAAGGCAGTGATATTCTTCTGTCAAACCTATCAAACTAGCCTTTACTTGCCTGAAATTCCAGAGTACCTTTTCCTAAGTGCTTCTTCCAATTTTTGTACAAACTGATAGTTGCACCTTGAATTATTTAAAAGTCTCACTGGAATGCCTAAATGAAATGGAAACTGAGCTGTTGGCTAGAAGGCAAGATGGTGCTTCAAATCACCATCCATCAGATAACATGTGAGGAACTGAGTCTAAGGCTTATGACAGAGAATTCCACGGACATGTATGGGCCATATAAAATTTTCATCTATTCTTAAGTAGTTCTGATGGTAGTGGCTACGTAAGTCTTCCTTGTTAGGTCACTGATGAAACTCACACCCAGGTGTGGTAAACAATAACAAAAACAAACAAAAATCCAAATAAACAAACAAAAAAACCCCATATTTTGGTTCTGGTCCCAACTCTCCTCTTGTTTTGTTATCTTTTTCTGTGACCTATATTGGTCTATCTTCTAGGATAATCTATTTCCTTGAGTCCATTCTCTTCTTTTATAGGTACTCAGGGCTTATTAATTAATTGCAAAGAATTCTGTTACTCTGCCATTTCTCAGAGTTAAAGATTTATCAACTATATTGACTATGACATTGGCTTGTCTTATAATAATTTGTACTTTATGTGCAAATGCAATGGGTATTATGATGCTCTCCAATTCTGCAGTATGATTCTTTTTCCTCTGTTGCTATGATGGGAGAAATTTGTCTGAGCCTCTTAATTATTGTGGAAAAGACAATCTTTAAACTGAGTAATACCTGAAAGTTTTCTTACTCAGCAGCTTTTCTTACCTTGTAGTTTCTTCCCGGGTCATACAATCTTATGCTCTCCTTCCTGTCTGAGCACTTAGGGTTGAAGCCCTTGCATTCGTGTTATTGTAGAGTCCAGAACAATGATGAATGTAGAGGCAACCAATCCAGGGGGCCAGGAAGGACACTAGGAAATGGATATATAAGCAAAAAGAAAACTACCTGCAGGCTACCTGCACTAACCCTCCAAACTACAGCATAAAGAATTATGTTAAGACACTAAAATGAAAAAAAATACCGCCTGATCTAGAGTGAATATTATTTAAGCTTCCTGTGATCCACGGTTTCCTTGCCCATGGAAGAGGGTAATAATTGCTGCATCACAGGGCGATTGTGAAAGCCCAATGAAATCACACATATTAAAGTCTAACACTGGCTGACCCTTAGAAGGTGCAAACAAAATGTTGATTTCTTCTTTTCTTTTTTCCTTTAACACATGCTCACAAGCTATAAATAAGCTTTTTTTCAGCCACTATTATCAACCACATTCCTTATAAAATGAATGACTCTTTTGAAGTTGCACAAATATTTGTAAGTGATTTAGTAAGGATATAGCCTTATCTCTTGAGAACATATTATCCCCAAAGAAGCAAAGAATGTGCAGAAATTTTAGTGATGAAATATGCAGGGGAAAGAAGTTTCCCCCTGAAAAAAGTTAGCATTATGATCCACAAAAGCATTCCCTTCTGAAATATCTTCTGTCTAGCTAGAGGCTTTTGTGGCAGGGAAGAGAAAAGATAGATGTGGTCGAATCACTATTTTTTTCCTGGTAGGATTTAAGACGCTATAAACATAAAATTTTCTATGCTTGTTGAATGCTCCATTGTTATGTTTAGTTCCAATACACTTCTACTCTCACAAATGCTATTCATTCCCTCTGACGAAATTTTCTGCCCTTGATATCTCTGCAAAGGTTGAGACTCAAATTTCCATTTGCTCATTGGATATACCGGATCTTACAGAGGCCTCTCCAAAGAAACACGTGCCCAGTTGATTTAGTGATTTCCCCTAACGCCTGTCCTTCTCCTCTGCTCTCTCCCTCTGCTAGGGGCACGACCGAGCACCCCACTGCTGAAGCGGGAGGTTTTGGGGTCCTCCTTGTCCTTCCCTCATGCCTCCATTTTCAGATGGCCACCAAGACTGGTGATCCTACTTTTGGATGTCATTGACTTATAAACATTTTCCACATAAAGCTGATAGGACCACATCAGAGAATAATTAAAAATAGAAAAAGAAAATTAATCGCCTATAGTTTTACTACCCCCAAAACAACCATTGTTACCATTTCAGCATATTTCCTTCCAGTCTTTTTTTTATTCCTGTATTTCTGTTTGGTTCTGTTGCCTTAGTATTCTTTCCTTCTTTCATCCTTCCCCACACCAGTTTTTTGAGCATTTGCTTTCTTTCTGGGACTACAAGATTCTTTGGGTTCATCTTGCATTTTCCCTGCCTCAGCTTGAGAGCCAATCATTTCTTCAAAGTACATTGGTTCCATGTATTGGAGAATATGGACACTGGGGTTTCTTTTAACACTGCTGTAATAATGTTTACATTGGAGTGGGAGTGAGTTTTCCATCTGGTGTATGAGCCAGGCTCATTATTGGGCTTAGTCATCTCTGGGCACAACTGGCAGAGTGGTGGGTGGGTACTCGGGAGTCTACTGAGGCCTCGGAGCCTCCTGGGGAAGAACTCATGCTAAGGAAAGGAGTCAGACAAATGTGGTCAAATACAAAGTCCTCGTTAACCAAGGGAGACGCGCTTCCCAGTGGGTGTGGTAGGAGTCATTTGGATTTATCTCTGACTCAACATTCCTCCCATTGCCCACTGGATTTGTGTACTTAGGGGAAATGTGTGTGGGTACTCACTACAAACTCTAAGGCGTGGAATACTAGCTGCTCCCTACTCCAACGGTATGTAGGATGCAAAATAGAGATAGGTTTTCCAGCTTTGGCATAAAAGTTCTCATAATTTTGGGTATGTTAAGATCCCGATGAGTGTAGCCCCTGAAGAGTAGGGGACTGTGTATTCCACAGAGCAGAGCAGGGTGGGCTGTGGGGAGTAGCAGTGTTTGGTGGAGAGGCCACCCAGGCAGGGGCTCAGAGATGCTAAAGCAGGAAAACTATAAAGTGCTACGTGCAGCCTGGCTGGACTACTTCTGAGCCCGCTCTGGGCACTTTTAGAAATGCATAAGGAGATTTTGCAGAGGCCTGGAATCCTATAACAGCAGGCTTGGTAAGGGTCAAATAAATTTGGGCTGTTCGTGGCATTGTGACCTATTTATGACTCCTATAATACCCCATTTAGGAAGCTCAGGTAACCTAAGCAATTTTCTAGCCTTTAGTTTTTCACTTAGCATTTTATTATAAACAACTTTCCATGACATGTTGCAATATGGCCCTCGAAGCCTTTTTAACAAAAACAACATCAATAATATTTAATATCATCCAATGTCTATTGAATATGCCAGACATCACAAAGGTTATCTCATATCTTGTAACAGCACTGCGAAAAAGGTGTGTTTTTTTTTTAGACAGAGTCTCACTCTGTTGCCCAGGCTGGAGTGCAGTGGCACCATCATAGCTCACTGAACCCTCAAACTCCTGGCCTCAAGTGATCATCCCAAGTAGCTGGCACTATATGCGTGCATCATCACATCCAGCTAATGTTTTCGTGGTTTGTAGACATGGGGTCTTGCTATGTTTCCCAGACTGGTCTTAAATCCTGGCCTCAACTGCTTTGGCCTCAACTGCTTTGGCTTCCCAAAGTGCTGGGATTACAGATGTGAGCCACCACACCCAACCAAGAAGGGTGTTATATGTCTCCATTTAGCAGATAAAGAAAATGAGGTCTGGAGAGGGGAAATGACTTGCCTTAGTGTATCTGGCTGGTAAGCAATGGAATTACTATCTTACTCTGAAGTCCATACTTTCCCAACAGTCTCTCCTCACTACCTATAATATTCTAATATTCTATAGAGTGGAGGTACTATAATTTACTTAGCTACTATGCACCATTAATTATTTAATCATTCTCTTGTGTTTGAGACCTTTAGGTTGGCTGATTAATATTTTTTGCTGTTATAAACAAAAAATGAGGTGAACAGCTCTTGCCATTCCTATCCCAGTCTCCACGTCCACATTCTGACGACTCTTAACATTTGTCCTTCATTAAAGTGATGTGTACTTTCTTGTCCCTGTAACCTTCCTTACTCCTGCTCCCTTTGCTAGAGGGACTGAAACTTACGTGTCCTTCAAGATGCCACATCCCTAGGCAGAATGGCCAGTCACTTGCCCTTTCGTGGCCCTCGGCCCATGTCGGCGCCTCCTACAGGTGGTAGGTGCACCGACTCCGCCTGTAAATCCATCCACCTCCCCCAGGGATTTGTGGGCTCCCTCCGACAGAGACACAACCGTATTCACACGAGGCATTTGTCAAAATGCAGGTGCCCAGGTCCCACAGCGACCTACAGAATTGGGATCTTTAGGCTCAGAAACTGCATTTTTACCAAGTTACCCAGGTGACTTTCATGAACTGAACAGTGGGGGACCACTGCCGCAGTGTTGCAAGAAGTGACTGGATGCACGAGAGGGCAGCTGGTGTTCCCAGGGAGAGGAGTCTCATCGCCTTTTGTGTGGAGAAGGACAGAAGCAAGAATGTAGAGAAAGAAATATTTGCTGATCTCTCTAGCTGCGTGAATGTTCTATGCTAGATAGCAATAAGGTGACAATGATTGGTATGGAATATTTTATCAAAGTATTTATTTTTAGTGGATAATTCGTGTAACGTGGTACAAAATTTAAAATATATAAAAAGCTGTACAGTGAAAAGTCAGTCTCCTTCCCACCTCTGTCCTCACCCCATTTAGGAAGCTCACCACAATTTAGAAGTCACCACAATTTTTTGTGTGCTTTTAATAAAGGGTTTATAGTTTCAGAAGGTGATCTATTTCAGGAGTCAGTTTGTGTAGGATAGAGAGCAGGCTTTAAAAAATACTTTCAATTTTGAAATAATTACAGATTCACAAAATTTTTCAAGAGTAGTACAGAACATGCCAGGCACAGTAGCTCATGCCTGTAATCCTAGCTGTCTGGGAGGCTGAGGCAGGAGGATCACTGAGCTCAGGAGTTTGAGACCAGCCTGAGCAAGAGTGAGACCCTTTCTCTACCAACGAAAAAAAAAATAGAAATAAGAAATTAGCCAAGCAACTAAAAATAGAAAAACATTAGCTGGCGTGGTGGCATGAGCCAGTAGTCCCAGCTATTCTGGAGGCTGGGGCAGGAGGATCGCTTGAGCCCAGGAGTTTGAGGTTGCTGTGAGCTAGGCTGACGCCACAGCATTCTACTCAGGGCAACAGAGTAAGATTCTGTCTCTAAATAAATCAATACATAAGAATAATACAGAACAGTTCTCTGTACCCCTCACTCAGTTTTCCCCAGTGGATATTTTTGTATAGCTTATAGTGCAATAGTAAAACCAGAAAATTGACATTGGCATGGTGCATATATAATTCTATGCCATTGTATCACATGCATTTTCACACTGCCATCGCCGCACTCAAGATACTTCACAACTATTTCATCACCGCTATGCATCTCTAACTTACCACAGTCTACTGGTGTCATCATTTTACAGTTCAAGTAAAATACGGAAACCTTACCTAATTTTAAATCCTTTTACCCTTTCTCATATTTAATTGTCTTCAATATCTCTTCTATGTACTTGGAGAACTACATCAAGTCATGATTTTGCTTCAACTGTCAAATATAATTTGCAAAACTCAAGAAAGAAAGTCTTTTGTATTTACTCAAATTTTTTTACTCTTTCTGTTTTTTTTTTCTTCCTAATGTTCTAAGATTCCTTCTTTTGTCATTTTATCACTTAGAAAAATTTGTATAGTCATCCTTTTAAGGTAAGTCTGCTGGCAACAAATTCTTAGTTTTCTTGTCTAAGAATGTTTTGATTTTCCCTTCATTCCTGAGGGGCATTTTTGTTGGGTATGGGATTCTGGGTTAACCAGTCTTTGCTTTCAGCACTTGAAAACTGCCGTGATGCTTGCTTCAGGTCTTATGATTTCTGATGATTTCTGAATGATAGAAACCACATCATTTAAATTGTTAATTCTCTATTGCTACTTTTAAGTATTTTCCTTTGCTTTTAGTTTTAGAAGTTTGATTCTGATGCATCTGGGCATGGGTTTCTTCGAGTTTATCCTATTTAGGGTTTTCTCAGCTTCTTAAATCTATAGATTTACATCTCTTGCCAACTTTGGGAAATTTTCAGCCCTTATTTCTTTAAATTTTTGTTTAACTGCACACCTCCTCCTTTCCTTCTTGGGTTCCAATGACATGAATGTTAGACCTTTTGTTATAATCTCACAAGTCCTTGAGGCTCTTTATTTTTTCAGTCTATTTCCTCTCTGTTGTTCCCTCTTCAAGTTCACTGATGCTTTTCTCTGTCCTCTTCATTTGGCTGTTAAGGCTCAGCCAGTGATTTTTAAATTTTGCCTATTGTGTTTCAGTTCTAAAATTTCCATTGGGTTCTTCTTCATATCTTCTATTTCTTTCCTGATATTTCCATTTCTTTGCTGAGACATTTGATTTCTTTGCTGACTCACTACTTTTTTCATTTGTTTCAAGCATGTCCATAATTGTTTGCCGAAGCAATTTTAAAGCTGCTTTAAAACCCTAGTCAGACAATGCCAACATCTGTGCCGTCTTGGCGTTGGTGTCTGTTGATTGCCTCTTCTCATCCAAATTGAGATTTTCCTGATTCTTGAAAGGACAAGTGATTTTCGGCTGCATCCTAGACATTCTGAATATTGCTTTCTGAGACTCTGGATCTTATTGCAAACTCCTATTTGAGCAGACACTGCTCTGGTGGGGAGAGGGAGGTGCTGCCCCATTGCTGCCAGGTGGGAGTGGAAACCCAGTGTCTCACCTGGCCTCTGCTGTCACCACACCGGCTGAGAGGGCAAGGGCCCCTGCTCTCCAGGTGGCCTTTGGTGATGGGGTGGGTGTGGCATAGCCAATTTTTCAGGTGTTTGGCTGCTGTAGGGCAGTTATTGTCTACATATTTTCTGTCTTCCTAGGCTGCCAATTTCCCGTTCCTTCTATTAGAGAAAGCATATTTTTCTTGGGGCTTTTACTGTTTGTGCCCATTGACATTTCCGGGTTGCTGACTTCTCCAGAACCCTGTCTAGGATATATCAGGAAAAGGAATACCTAGGAAACTCACAGCTGTGTTGCTGCTCAGGTCCGCAGAGCTCCGGTCAGCCTGCTGTCTTCTCTCCGCCTTTCAGAGCCTTCTTACGTGGGGAGTTTTTAGTTGCCCTTACTGGAAAGGAAGAGAGATAAATGTACCTTTCCGTCCTGTCCTGGAAACAGAAAGGTGTCATGTGATTTTCTTTTTTCTTTTTTCTTTCAAAATATTAAGGAGGTACAAACATTTTTGTTACATGGATAGCTTTTACAATCCTTAAGTCAGGGCTATAAGTGTGCCCACCACCCAAATAGTGTTCATTGTACCTGTTAGGTAGGGTTTTTTAAGAATTATTATTTCAAGATACTACGGCCGCCAGGGCACACTCCCCACAACTGACGCTGCTCAGGGAGAAGCCAGGCAGCTCCAGGCAGCTAACAGCGTTCCTGGCTGGAGAGCATCTGGCTCAGCCCGCAGGGCGTTTTCCACGCAGCCGGCCAGGGACAGACGTTTTGGTTACAAGTGGTGACTTTGCCTTGCCCAACCCCGGGCGAGAGGCGCCCCTTCCCCGCACAGTGCGCCCCGCATCCATTAGCCATGAGTTCACCCCCCCCTCGCCCCACCTGACCGACACCCAGTGCACATTGCTGCCCCGTGTGCACGTTAGTTTGACTTGTTTTGATTCTAATTTGCAGATAGGAACCTCAGAGATTTTGTGTTGATGAAAAAACAAAAGAACTGATTACTTTTCATTTTGTTCTTTTTCATTCTGTTTTTCCTAAAGCCACATTTCTTTAATCCACACGTCTGCCTCAGAGCTGGTTTGCATATGTTGTGCTTGGAGACCTAGTGATTAGTCCAAGGGGTGGGGACAGGGTAGGAGCTGTGATTATGGAGGGACTGAGAACTTTAAACTTTTGGCCTTGGGGAACAATTTTAGGCATGGTGATAATTAGGTAATTTGTCCAAAACATATGATGAGAGTGAGGTATGGAGGCAAAGGACTCTCCGGGAGCTAAGGGGGGGGGGGATCCAGTGCACGTGCAGAGGACACCCAAAGGACAGAGACCAGGACAGCAGTATCATCCCCTGAGGCTCACGCCTGGCTCCGCCTCCAGCTCTTCTCCACTGGCTGCTAGGCAGTGAGGCCCCAGGAGCCCTCAGGAAAGTCTCTCTTTAAGTTTGGGGACCAAGAATTTCTTGCAAACCTATTATATTCAAGACCCTGTAGAGTCAGGTTAAAGGACCTGAAAGATCCTTGCTCTCAGAAAGTATACGGTACCGGCGCCTCCCACTCTGTGGATTCCTTTCTCATCCTACTTATCTCCTGTGCCCAGGGGACCAGACCTCACATGCCCTAGCACAGTCTCCCAGGTGCTTTTGCCCAGGAGAGAGAACATTAAAAGCCAAACACAGACAGACACAGAGAGACAGGCGTCTCACCCAGGCAGCCTGCACTGGCCGCAGGAGCGAGCACTCACCTGATTCTGACACGGTGTGAGATGTGCCCAGGTGACCTACCTGTGGCTGGACGGCCGCCAGGGCACACCCCCCACAACTGACGCTACTCAGGGAGAAGCCAGGCAGCTAACAGCGTTCCTGGCTGGAGAGCATCTGGCTCAGCCGGCAGGGCATTGTCCACGCAGCCCGCCAGGGACCAGGCTTGGCTGGTTCTGATCCTTAGCTTGCCTGGACACACCTGGCCCCACAGGGAGTGGACGTGCTGCAGGTAGAAGATGATATTTGGAAGAAAGTTCCCCAAAGTCCTCTGCATTGGGCTGACTCTCGTCATTGCTGCCAATCTCCTTCTGGCCTTTTATGCCAAGGGGACTTTACAAAAGTTGATCCTGGGTGGTCTCCACAAGGAGCTTCGTTTGCCTCTGTCTGAGTGGGACGGGGCAGTGGTAAAGAGACTCTCCCACTTGGAGGTGGAATTGCAGCATCTGGGTAAGTTCACAGCATGAATTTAGAGGGGATGATAGTGTGTGTGTGTGTGTGTGTGTGTGTGTGTGTGTGTGTGTGTTTAGGGGCAGGTAGGAAAAGGGGCATGGAGAGAAAAATGGGTGGGAGGTCACATTCTCGTCCCTGACTTGCTCATTTAAGCATCTGACATTGAATCCTGTACCTCCAAATGGGAGGTAAGTGCTGAGAATTGGGCGAGCAGAAGTGGGAATCAGGGCAGGCAGTTTGGCAAAGGGCAGCAAGATGTGCACGTGAGTGGGTGCGTGTGCATGCGCGTGCTTGTGCATGAGCACATCTACAGACATGCAGGCGGGGGGGGGGGGGGACAGCAGGAACCCCTGTGTGAAATGCATGCAGAAAGCGATCTATAAACTGGTATGCACCAAATCTTAACCTCCTCACTTAAAGTTCAGGGTAAGATTTCTGCAAATTCTGGGTTTTGTGATTCTGGCTCAACACAGAACTCTAGCTCCTTGAAATTTTATGTGCCTCTGCACCTGACTTCAATGAGGAAGGCAGTGATCTTGCCCTGCTCCCCGGGTGACAGTGGCCAAACACTGAACCCCGAAGCAGATGTTGCATGTGTGAGCAGGGATGAGACTGCTCAGCTGTTTGCACGTGGGGCTGGAGCTGCGGAAAGTGTTTTTTAAATGAGAGCTGAGTGTTGTCAGGGTTTAGGGCGAGGCAGAGGAATGGATGGAAGGAAAGACAGGAAGAGAAAAAGAAAGAGTCAGGGGATGGGAGAGAGAGAGAAGGGGAGTGAGACAGGAGATGAGAGATGGGACAGAGAAGAAGGAGCAGAAGTGAGAGTCCAGGGAGAGAGAGTCAAAGAGTTTATATGGGGACAAGAAGGGGAAAAAAATAAAATCGGGGGCAGGGGGAGAATAAAAGGAGAGAGGAGGCAGAAAGCACCCATAGCGTCTTCTGTGTCCCCTTGTAAGACTCGCCATGATTTATTGTGGTACAATTTTCTGGAAAGCAAGTCTCACGAGGGCTGGTTCCATGAATGTCTCATTCACCACTCGTTTCTCTTCACACATAGAAATCACATAAATGAATAAGTGCAGGAGTGAGCGTAGGAAAGAGAGAGAAGAGGACAGACAGGCAGGGATGGAGGGATGAGTGAGACCGGGCAAGAGGAGGGATGAAGCAGAGGGAGGACGGTCAGCTCTGGAGGCTGGTGCAGACATGCTCAGTGCAGGAGGACACCCTGCCCCAGGCTGCTGGTCTCAGCACTGCGGTCACACCCTGGCAGAACACCCAGACCACACCTGGATTCTCACCCTCCCCAGGCTCATCACACTGGCTTAGCCCTCCATCGCTGGAGCTGTGCCTAAAGCCCAGCCACTCTTTCCTTCAGCTGGGACACGACGTGCCACTGGGAGTCACCCAGAGCCATCCGGTCTGCTTCCCTTTCCTTTTTTGCAATGGCTGGTTTTCCATTTTCTTTTTTTTCTTGGTGCTCCCACATTGTATTTAGTCTAAATTGATGTGGCTTCCGAGACTCATGACCTCCTGAGATGAACCTCAAATGTCTTCTGGGCCCTGTTTCCAAATCACCAGTGCTCTTCTTTCCTGTGGAGCTTCCTGGGACTGAACACCGGTTCACTTGCCTGTCATCCTGTGCTCAATTGCCTCCAGCGCTCCATAAGTCAATAAGGATACGCAGATAAATTATGTAAATGATCAAAAGCAAAAGCAAACATGTATTGATAATTATATCCCTACTGAGGGAGGGATCAGTGACTCTGAACCGGTTTTCTGAGATCTCCCTCAGGTTCCTGAAAGCTCCCCCAGAGTGATGTCATTGGGTGTGTCTCTGTTGGGGCTATGAGTCAAAGTATAAGTCATGAGGATGACCTAGTAACACTGTGCTTATCCTGCCAGACTCTCTGAAAGTCCTCAAATTGCCTTTAGTGCGTCCAGGTCCAAACCAGTTCCCATGGACAGCAGTGAGTGAAAGAGAAAATCAGATGGCCCCAAAGAAGAGGTGGAGGAGTTTGAGGCATAGATAACCCTGTACCACCCTGTGGCCCCTGTATGCTCAGTACAGTAGGATAATATTATTCAATTTGGAACACTGTAAACATTATGCTCTCACTTTTATTTTCTGATGCACATGTGCTTGATGTTCACATGAGCCTTCTTTGATAGACCTATCACTTACTTTTCTTTCCAAGTTTGTTTTAACCATCCTCTTTTTGTCTTAAGCATTTCCAATCAGCAGCCCTGAGGGAAGGGGAAGGGATGGTTTCAGGATGATTCAAGTGCATTACATTTATTGTGTACTTTATTTCTATTATTAAATTGTGATATATACAACTCACCATAGTTTGGGGACCCCTGCATGGCGTAGTTGATTCTCCCTCTTTCCTTCTCCTTGGGCCAGTCTCACGTCACTTTCCAAGCATGTTCTCCCCAGATACAGGACTTCCATGCTTCTTTTGGGGGCTGTATGTGGACCTGAAATCCAGCCCACATTCTGCTTACCAAGCCATGTGCCATGCATGGAGCTTCATCTGCTCCATGGGACTGTCCCCTCACCAAGTTGTTGACCTTGAGCTGTAATTATCCAGAAAAAAGGGGTGCCTTTTTCTAACTTTCAGAAAGATGTTGGATGGGCTAAAGGTGGTCCTGTCAGCCTGGTGGAGTTCATTGTGCGTTTAGTGGAGGATTAGTGGGAACCAAGTGGACCCTGTCTCAAAGTGCCTTGATCACCACTGGGGGGTTTAGTGTCAAGGAGAGTCACAATCACTGAACACTAAATAGTTACTTTTTCTCTCTTTTTGCTGAGTTCATAGACTGAGCTTGAGGAAGTGCTTATGCTCACGCCAAGACTCTCCAGCACAATCTTACAGGGTTATTGTAAAAGTGAACTAGACAATGGGTGGGAAAGAGTGCTGAAATTTGTAGGACATTTTCTAAATGCAAAACATCACTATTACTATCTATATCATGGATCCCGGAGGGCCTTCTCTGCATAAATCGTCCTTTTACCTGGGTCTGTCACCACCTGTCCATTATTTTGAGTGAAGTTGTCTCTCAAATGAATGTGACCATTGGGTTTATCTGGGGCAATTGTTAAAAATACAGATTCCCAGACTCTACTCCAGACCTACTGAGTCAGAGTCTCCGGTGGAGGCCTGGGATTCTGCATTTTAACACACTTTTTTTTTTTTTTTTTTTTGAGACAGAGTCTCGCTTGTTGCCCAGGCTAGAGTGAGTGCCATGGCGTCAGCCTAGCTCACAGCAACCTCAAACTCCTGGCTCAAGCAATCCTGCTGCCTCAGCCTCCCAAGTAGCTGGGACTACAGGCATGCGCCACCATGCCCGGCTAATTTTATATATATATTAGTTGGCCAATTAATTTCTTTCTATTTATAGTAGAGACGGGGTCTCGCTCTTGCTCAGGCTGGTTTCGAACTCCTGACCTCGAGCAATCCGCCCGCCTCAGCCTCCCAGAGTGCTAGGATTACAGGCGTGAGCCACCGCGCCCGGCTTTAACACACTTTTGATGACGTTCTTATGACCAAGCAAGTTGGAAAATGCAGGACTAAGACATCTCCAATTTTAATGTTCCTGGTAAATCAACTACATGGGAAGTGACGAGGTGGGAGGATGGTGAGGGCTGTGGTTAGAACAGATTTGCCTCTGTTAGCCACCAATAGTACAATGCAGTGTTTCTCAAATTTTGCTGTACAAAAGAATTACTCCTTGGTTTTATGAGAAATGTAGATTCTTGTAATTTTCCCTACTCATATGCCCACCTAACCTGAGATTCTGGTTTAGTACATTTGGGGATAAGCCCTGAGATCTACATGTATTTAGTAATCACAACTGAAGATTCTGATGTAAGTGATTTTCAGGCCTCATTCTTAAAAACAGGAGCTTTTTGTCGACCTATTTCTCAGCTGACAGTAAGTCCCTCGAGCAGCCTTGGAGGTGTGGGACAGATAAGTTTTGATGGAGCTGTACCTAGTGCGTGCCTTCCTAGGACAACCTTGCATGGTTCTGACAAGTCCCTGTGACAACACATCCTCTGTCAGATCCTCCGTCCACATTCTCTGGGACAAGAGCTTGTAAATTCTGAGATTTGAAGAGTAAATCAAGGAAATTAGGATGGAAGGCAATGCCCTGGTAACTGAGGATTGGCTGAAATGTTTTCTTCCCCATGCCCCTCCTCTTCATTTGCAGAAGAAAGTATGAAATTGGCTCTGAAGCAACAAGAAGGAGTGAACAACACACTAAAGAGGGTGCCAGACGTCCGAAAACCAGTGAGAGCCAAGTTGAGTGAGCCGAGGAAGCGCATGGCCCACACGAAGCTCTTCCCACGCTCGCCGCTTTTCAGGCAGTGGGGTGAGGATCTCTCTGAGGCCCAGCAGAGAAAGGCCCAGGACCTCTTCCAGAAGTTTGGTTACAACGTGTACCTCAGCAACCAGCTGCCGCTCAATCGCACCATCCCCGACACGCGAGATTCCAGGTGGGATGGACCAGGCAAGGGCTTCCAGGGACCTCAGTTTGACTGGGGGGTGAGCTCTGGGAGGAGTGGAAGTCAGGGCGTGGCCGGAGGTTGGGGTAGTGGGGAGCCGGTGAGGAAAGGGTTCAGGCTGACTGAGCAAAGTTCTTGCTTTCAATCCATTTTACAATGGCAGCTCAGGGAAGGCAGCTGACTGATACAAATATTCACAGCCCCTTGGAGAAGAGCAAAGGGGAGCAGAGACAGAAGAGGAACAGATCCTTTGCATCTTTGATCCAGAAAAACAGAGATACGAGGGGTTAGACAAGAAAAGTGAGGCTGAGGAAGGATGTGTACAAGTCACACCAAAGTTAGCAGCTTTACTTCCTTCCCTAGGGCTTTCCTCCATTCTCCACTTGGATTCCGCTTTGCTGTTAAATCTGATTTGAAGAGTCTTCTCTCTCCTTCCCCTCTGTTACCCTTCCCCATTGTTTTTTCTCTTTCTGCCTCTCCCACCTTCCTTCATAATTTTATTGTTGAAATATAATTTATGCACCATACAATTCATGTGTTTAAAGTATACAATTTAATGGTTTTTGCTATGTTCACGGAGTTGTTCACCATCCCCACAATCAATTTGAAAACATTTTCATCACTTTAAAAAGAAAGCCCATTAGAGTCTTTCCCCATCCCCCATAGCTCCCCCTCCCTGGGCAACCACTCATGGACTTTCTGTCTCTCTGGCTTGCCTATTCCAGACCTTTAGCATAAATGGGAACATATAACATATGGGGTCTTTTGTGACTGGTTTTTCTCACGTATCATAATATTTTAAAGTACCATCCATGTTATAACATGTATGAAGACTTCATTCCTTTTCATTGTCAAATAATCTTCTATTGTATGGATTTATCACATATTGTTTCCCATTCATTAGTTGATGGACATTTGGATTTCTTCTACTTTTTGACTGTTATGAATAATACTGCTGTGAATATTCCTGTACAAGTTTTTGTGTAGACAAAGTCTTCATTTTTCATGAGTTTGGCCTTAGGGGTAGAATTGCTGGGCCATGAGATAATCCTATATTTAGCCTTTCAAAGAATTGTCAGACTGTTTTCCAAAGTGACTCCAACATTTTGTATTCCTTCCAGCAGTGTGTGAGTCCTGATTTTTCCACATACTCTCCAACCTTTGCTATTATAGCTATCCCAGTGGGCATGAAGTGGTACCTTTGTGGTCTTGGTTGAAATTTCCCTGGAGCTTAATGATGTTGAGCATCTTTTCATATGCTTATTGGCTGCTTGTAGATCTTTGGAGAATGTCTACTTGGAGACTTTCTCCTTTGAAAAATTGGTTTATTTATCTTTTTATTATTGAGTTGCAAAGCACTTTGTATATTTCAGATACAAGTTCCTGTCATAAATATGATTCCCAAATGTTTTCTTCCATTGTGTGTGTTGTCTATACAATTTCTTGATGGTTTTTGAAATCCAAGAGTTTTTAAATGTTGATAATGTCCAATTTATCTATTTTCTCTTTGGTTGCTTGTGTTTCTGGTCTCATATCTAAGAGAAAATTGCTTGATGCAAGGTCACAAAGATTTATGCCTATGTTTTCTTCTAAAAGTTTTATAGTTTTAGTCTTAAATTTAGACCTTTGGTCTATTTTAAATTAATTTTTGTTGTGGCATTACATAGGGATCCAACTTCATTCTTTTCTGTGTGGCTATTCAGTTGTCCCAGCACCTTTTGTTGAAGAGTGAATTGCCCACTTTCCACACTGAATTGTTTTGGCTCTATTGTTGAAGTCAATTGGCGATAAATATAAGGGTTTATTTCTGGATATCAATCCCATTCCATTGATCTATAGGTGTATACTTATGCCAGTAACACATTGTCTTAATAACTGTAGTTTTGTAGTAAGTTTTGAAATTGAAAAATGTGAGTCTTCCAACTGTCTTCTTCTTTGTTAAGATTGTTTTGTCTATTCTGGGACCTTGAATTTCCCTATGAGTTTTAGGATTAGTTTATCAATATCTGTAAAGAAACCAGGAGTATTTTGATAGGGATTTCATTGAATCTGTAGATAAGTTTGTGGAAGATTGCATTTCAACAATTGTCTTCTAATGCATGAACATGAGAAATCTTTCCATTTATTTAGGTCTTCTTCAATTTTTTCAACAATGTTTGAGTTTTCAGAGTATAAGTTGTTCCCTTCTTCTGTTAAATTTATTCCTAAGTATTTGTCTTTTTGATGCTATTAAAGTAGAATTGTTTTCTTTTTAACATTTTATTTTATTTAAATGGAAAAATAAAATTTATATATTTATCTTGTACAACATGATGTTTTGTAGTATATATACATTGTGGAGTGGCTAAGTTTAGCTAATTAATGTATTTGTTACCTCACATAGTTATCCTTTTTGTGGTAAGAACACAAAATATACTGTCTTAGCATTTTTCAAGAATCCTACATGCTGCTATTAACTATAGTCACCATGTTGAACAATAGATTTCTTGAACTTACTCCTATCTAACTGAAAATTTGAATCCTTTAACCAACATCTCCCAACCCCTCCCCACCCACCACCATCCCAACTACTAGTAACCACCAACCATCCTACTCTCTACTTCTAAAAGTGAAACTTTTTAGTTTTCACATATAAGTGAGATCATGCGGTATTTTTTGTCTTTTTGTGCCTGGCTCATTTTACTTAACATAATGTCCTCCAGGCTCATCTATGTAGCTTCAAATTACAGGATTTCCTTTTTTAAAAAAAATAGCAGAATAGTATTCCATCATATATCAGTACCACATTTTCTTTATGCATGCATCCCATCGATGGACACTTAGGTTGATTCCATACCTTGGCTATTATGAATAATGCTGCAATGAGCATGGGAGTGGGAGTGCAGCTATCTCTACGACATATTGATTCATGCAGGCTTTCTTTGGCTTCTGTTTGCTTGAAATATTGTTCTCCACCCCTTTACTTTTATTCTATATGCATCTTTGCAGGTTAGATGTGTTTCCTGAAGGCAGCAGACACTTGGCTTGTATTTTTTTATCCATTCAGCCAGCCTATGTCTCCTGAGTGGGCAGTTCAAGCCATTCACATTTATTGAGATAACTGATAGGTGGGGCAGATTTTCGTTAATTATGTTGGGTTAAACTTTGTTGCTTTGTTTTCTCTCTTGAGCCATTGTAGTATCTGGGCTTTGATCTTTAGCTTTGAGTAGATTTACATTTGTGAGTGTTTATTGTGCTGATCCTGGGGTGACACTTTTTTTGAGTATTTCTTGAAGGACTGGTCTTGTCTTGGTGAATTCCCTCAGTCTTTGCTTACCTGAGAATGTCTTGATTTCTCTTTCATATACAAAACTTAGTTTTGCAGGGAATAAGATTCTAGGCTGGGCATTGTTTTGTCTCAGGAGAGTGAGAGTGGGGCCCTAGTCTTCCTTGTTTGTAAAGTCTCAATAGAGAAGTCTGGTGTTATTCGGATTGGCTTTCCTTTGTATGTTACTTGCTTCTTTCATCTTACAGCTCTTAGAAGGGCTTCTTTAGTTGATATTTTGGTCAGTCTGATGACTGCATGTTGTGATGTCTTCCTGTTTGCATCGAATCTCCCAGGGGTCCTCTGAGCTTCTTGAACTTGTATATCGAGATTTTTAGCAAGGCCTGGGAAAATTTCCTCTATTATATCTTCAAATAGCTTGTCCAACCCTTGGGTGTTTTCGTCTTCCCCTTCTGGTAACCCTATGACCCTCACATTAGGTTTCTTCACGTAATCCCACATCTCTTGTAGGCTTTGCTCTTTTCTCTTATTTGTCTGCTCTATCTCTGTGACTGACTTATTTAATTGGAAGTTGTTATCTTCAATCTCTGAGGTTCTTTCTTCTGTTTGATCTACCCTGTTCTTGAGGCTTTCCACTGTATTTTGTAGTTCCCTGAATTGATTCTTCATTTCCAGGAGTTTGGTTAAACTTTTCTTCATTATGTCGATTTCTTTAGTGAATTTTTGTTCCAGATCCTGGAGGTTTTTGTGGTTTCTTTGTGTTGGTTATTGAGTTGTTCTTGCAGGTCGTCAAATTTTCTTATGATACACATTTGAAATTCCTCTTCTGTCATTTTGGTTGCCTGATTTTGGTTGGTGTCTGTTTCTAAGGGGCTGGTGCTTCTCTTTGGGGCTGTGGTTTCCATTTGGTTCTTCATATTTCCGGAGTTCCTTCACTGATTTCTTCTCATTTCCATCAATTGTTGCTTCTTTTCTTTAGGTTTTTGTTTGGGTATTCACACGCCTTGTTTAGTTTCTGAGCCGGTAGGTGGTGTCTGTGGGTGAGGTTCGACCACTCCCTGTCTGATGAGTTAGTAGGTGCCAGGAAAAGGCTGTGCAGGATGCCCTCCCTGTCAGTAGGTGGCGCTTGCTTGGAGGACCAGGCTACGCTGTTGTTTTTGTGTCCTGTAACCCGCTCTTGTTCCTGTAGAGAGGCACTCTAGTGCCTCAGGTGGTGGGTGGGGCCCTGGGACTTCCAGGTGTGTCCTTTTCTCTCCCTCAGTGAGGGCTGGTCTGGGAGAGAGTCTGGGTGGAGCTGGGTTGGGTAAGCCTGCCCTCAGGCACCACCAATGCTGTTAGCAGGGGTCAAAGTTCTATTCTCTGCTTCTGGGAAAAGCTGCCAGGGAAGGACTGCAATGGCCTCGCTCAGCCAGAATGTCTATGTGTGGGGTAGGGCTAAGACCTACAGTCTGGAGCAGGCCTCGCTTCTTTCCACCCTCCTCAACTCCTTTGCTACTCCTGGGCCTCTGCCAGCAGGCCAGACCTCACGCCACTGGGCCTCCCCTGGCTGTGATCCCAGCCGGGAGGTTCCCTGTGCAGGAACGCCACCTGGGCTGGGTGCAGGGCCTCCTTTTGGGAGGAGGGTTGCCCTCTAGGATGCTGATCTGCCCCTGAAGGCACACACACCTCAGTAGGCTGTTCACGTATATTCCTCTGTGCCCTGGGCAATGTGAGACCTGGGTGCATGGGATCTGATCTGCAGGTCTGACCTCTGGGCCCCACAGTTCAAACTATATCCCCACCAGGGAGAGGAGTGCCAGTCCCAATTCACCCATGGTGAGCCCAAGCTGGGTCTATGTCTCTCAGCCTCAGGGTCTGCCCCATTCTCCTGGGATCACCGTGCCAGCAGCACCTGGGAGGGCTGGCGGGTAGGGAGCTCACAGTCTGAGTTCCCCTCAGTCAGCTGTAGGGTCCCAAAAGGGAAGGTCTCGTTCCCTGGAGGTGCCCCCGGCTGGTGGATATATTGTCTCTCTGGGCAGCCCCGGATAGGGTCGGGGGAGGGGAGGAGGCAATATGGCGCCTGCCGTGCGGCTCGGGTCTGTGCATAGGGAGGTGCCCTGCAGGAGTTGGGAGCCTGGTGCTGCTTCTGCTACAGGCTTACCGCTCACTGGCAGTGGCCGTCTCTGGACTGGTTTCTGCAGGTCTCTCCACCTGCTGGGGAGCCCAGCAGTCTGAGGTGGGAAAGTTAACCACTTCACCTACCCTCGCCGCTGGTCTCCGGGCTGCTCCGGCGGTCTCTGCTTCTAGTTCTCCTCCGCAGCCTCCTCCCGTGGAGTCTCCCGTGGTCTCAGGTACCCCTCCTTCCGACCCTCCTCCGATGTTTGCTCGTTTTCTTGCTTCTTTCTTCTAAATTCTGCTAGAATCTGTCTTTTCTGCAGAGACACTCTGTCTGGCGGTGTTTCTTATCTGCCATCTTGCTTCTATCTCTTTCTTTTTTTTATAAACAGAGTCTCACTCTGCTGCCTGGGCTAGAGTGCCGTGGCGTCAGCCTACCTCACAGCAACCTCAAACTCCTGGGCTCAGGTGATCCTTATGCCTCATCCTCTTAAGTAGCTGGGACTACAGGCATGCGCCACCATGCCCGGCTAATTTTTTCTATATATTTTTAGTTGGCCAATTAATTTCTTTCTACTTTTAGTAGAAACGGGATATCGCTCTTGGTCAGGCTCGTTTCCAACTCCTGACCTTGAGCAATCAATCCTCCAGCCTTGGCCTCCCAGAGTACTAGGATTACAGGTGTGAACCACCCTGGAACTATTTTCTTAATTTCATTTTTAAATTGTTCATTGCACGTTGATAGAAACACAATTAATTTTTCTATGTTGATCTTGTATCTTGTAACCTTGCTATGTTCATTTTTTTTAGTTATAATAGATTTTTTCATGAATTTTAAAGGATTTTTTAAATGAAAGATGTCATCTGTAAATAGAGATAGTTACACTTCTTCCTTTCTAATACAGTGCCTTTTATTTCTTTTTGTCTAATTGCTTGGTTAGACTGTCCAGTATAATGTTGTATAGGAGTCCTGAGAGATAATATCCTTATCTCGGTCCTCATTATAGGGGGAAATTTAATATTTCACTATTAAGTGTGATGTTAGCTCTGGGTTTTCTAAATGCTCTTCATCAAAAATTCCATTATATTTCTAGTTTGTTTAGTGTTTCTTTATCTCTGTATCATTAAGGGGTGTCAAATTTTGTCAAATGCATTTTCTGTGTCTATTGGGATAATCATGTGGGTTTTGTTCATTATGTATTGATATGGTATATTACATAACTGGTTTTAGGGTGTCAAACCAACCTCAAATTTTTAGCTTAAATCCCACTTGGTCATGGTGTATAATTCTTTGTATATATTACTGGGTGCAGTTTGCTAGTATTTTGTTGAGGGTTTTTGTGTCTCTGTTCATAATTGATACTGGTTTTTAATTTTCTTTTCTTGTGATATTTTTGTCTGGTTTTGGAATCCCAGTAATATTGGCTTCATAGAATGAGTTGGGAAGTGTTTTCCCCTATTCTATATTTTTGAAGAGTTTGTGAGGATTGGAATTAATTCCTCTTTAAATATTTGGCAGAATTTACCAGTCAAACCATCTGTGCATGATCCTTTAAGTTGGGTAATTTTTTGATTAATAAATCAAGCTCTTTGCTTGATGTAGGTCTATGCAGATTTTTATTTCTTCTACCTGATTCTCTGGGTTAAAAGGTAGTAGGTGCCCCTTAGAGAGGAGAAAGTTACTTCTCTATTAAGGCTCACTCATTTCATCATATAGTTTGCTTTACCTGGGATGTTCTGCCCTAAGGTATTTAGAAAAATCTTTTACCTAATTAGTTTGTGCAAAGACAGTTAAAGTTTCATCTTTCATGCCAGTTCCAATGACTGGTAGTACTACCTGGAGTATTGTGGTGGGAAGAATTTGAAGTCCATATGGTCAAAGGCATGAGTACCAGATCTGTCAGCAATGTCTGCCATAGACAAGGAAGGAGAGGATGGTGGCATTTGTGTCAATCTTTGCTGCTTGTGACCTGGGAGGCAAGTAGGACCTAATATGTTTTCTCTTGAGTTCATTGTATAATTTAGGTCTCTAGGTATGAGGATAATGTGCTGAGATCAACTGGAAATTGAAGCTGCCTTGTCCTTATTTAATTTTGGAGCATTCAGATTTCAGTCCACAGGGATTAACTCATGAAACTACTTGTCAGAAAGCATTACTATGGTGAAGCACATGTATGAATCAATTATCCATATATACTTGGATAACATCTGAGTCATAGCTGATAATTATAAACCAAGTGGGGACTCTTCTTCTCTGCTGCCCATTAAAAATCCATGTGGCTCAGACACATATAGATTTTAGAACTAAAGCATTCTGGTAACCTCCATGGTTTGAGAACTACAGGTAGACCACTCCATTGACTTTGTTTGAGAAAGAAATCAATTAGTAAATGAGAGCTGTCACACAGAATCTTGAATTTAGCAGAGGCATTGCACGCTGTTCAGTTTAGCTTCCTGCTAAGTGAGATGCCAAAGCAACTGCAGTGGCGAGATTTCCCCAGCTTTCTGGATAGCTGTCTGATACCAGAAAGATGCCAGCTCTCAACAGTTCTCATGCTGTCATGTCCTTTCTTTAACTTTCAGAGACCAGAGAAAGACTGCTCAGGAGAGTGTCATGTGGAATTGGAGAATCAGTCAATCACGTTATTGAATTTGGGTAGATATGAAATACCAACAAACAATTAAACACATAAAAAGGCAGTGTCAATAATTAATCTCTAATAGGGAGCCCACTGAAATGCTATCGGCAGGACCAGCTACGTAATTTGCAGTACCCAATGCAAAATGAAAATGCAGGCCCTTTGTGAAAAAATAATTAAGAATTTCAAGATGGTGAAAGTATAACATTAAACCAAGTGAAGGGACCCTCTAAATGTGAGACCCTGTGTGACTGCACAGGTTGCATGCCCAGGAAGCTGGCCCTGCGGCTGGCATAATTTGCCTTAGGGAATCAATGTAAGAATATATTGTACAATTGGTGAAAGTCTGTTTGCATGCATACAAATCAGTTTATTTGTTCTATACAATAGTAGTTTTGGGCAAAATCATGATATGCATAATGTTTATCTTTCCAGCTTCAATTCATAGAACTTACCTTACCTACTTCTCTCACTGTCCTCTACTGTTGCCTGGGGCGGTGGTTACAACTGTGATTCTCCACAGGGCAGAGTTGCTAGAAATCAGTTCCTCTAGATGTCATCCAACCAACAAATATATTTTCAATGTCTGCCTCTACACTATCCAATATGTCAGTGAGTAGTCACATATGGCTATTTAAATTTTTAAAAAGTTCAAATTAAAATTAAATTTTAAAACATAGTTTTTTGTTACATTAGCCACATAAGTGCTTGATAGCCTCATAAGGCCAGTGGCTATCACAATGTGTAGCACAGATATAGAACATTTCTGTCATTGCCAAAAATTCTATCTATAAAAATAAAAAATGGCTACACTAAAAAAGTACAGACTTCACCACTACACAGTATGTACATGTAACAAAACTGCACTTGTACTTTATTAATCTATAAAAGTAAAAAAAAAATAAAATAAAATATTTTAATAGGAAAAAAAATAAAATCCTATAGGACGGTGCTGGCATGCACACTCCGGATCAGGTGCTGGGGAGGCAAGGAGGAGAGGGAAATCATTCTTTTTGGAAACACGGGAGCCACTTTTCCTGCCACCTTTGCCCACCTCTATAAGGTGGGGAAGGGAATGTGGGGTGTGGATAAGACGAGTGTTGCGAAAACCTTTAGAATACAAATATTCAAAAGGATGCATGGGAGACAGGGGAGAGGAAAGAAGACCCGAAGGTTGCTGATGTGACTATGTGGATTGGAGAGAACTGGGTTTTAAAGAATTTCATGTACGTCCTCGTCAGGCTCCTCTGCCTCTGCTTAAAATACTGATGCTTCCCAGCTTTTGGCTTAAGGCTCCTTTCTGCTTGTAGCGAAGGTGATTTTATCCCCTTGTGAGTTCAAGCACCTCTTCTGTGGAGATGACGCCCAAAGCCACACGTCTCTAATCCAGGCTGCGGGGATTCAGGGGTGACTCAGAAGCGCCTCAGACTCCACAGGGCCAAACCTGAGTGCATGCATTTCTTGCTCTCCTGTTATTGCCTCTGGCTCAGTAAATGGTTCCCTTGTCCAGGTCATGATTACCATAGGAACAATAACCAAAGTAGTAGGAATAGCAACTTAAATTTACTGAGCTTCTTTTATTTTGAGCACTGTATGCATATCACTGCATTTGAATCTCATAATACTATGATGTGAGCATTGTTATTACTACTACTATCATTTTACAGATAAGGCAAAGGAAGAACAGAAAGATCACACAGAACGTGACAGAGCTGTGGCTCCAGTGAATGCAGGCCTTTTTGGAGACTCTGGGAACTTCAGGATCCCAGATCCTGCCAGACCTGCTGAACCAGAGTGTGCATTTTAGCAAGATCTGATTTGTGTGCAGGTGGCTGTTAGCGTCTGAGAAGAAGCACTGAGATCTGGGGTCCTCCCTCCAACGCCCCGCCTGCCCACCACATTCAAGTGACAATGGTGTGGAAATCAGACTGAAATTGTCTTCCCTTCTCTCCTTTTTTCTCCAGGCCATGCCTTAGGGGAGGTCTCCACACCTTCCCACCTGTGTTATGGCATCCCCATGTGGCTGGACGTTTTCTATCTGTTGTCCTCATGGCAGCCAGAATAATTTTTTTTTTTTTCAGAATGATTTTTTTAAAACGTTAATTTGCTTAAAGTCTTTTAGTACCTCTAGGAGAGAGTCCAATCTCAGTAGCCTTCATGGTCTGATTCCTACTGGTCTGTCCAGCCTCATCTCTTGCTGCTGCCGCCAGGCAGGGCAGTTCTTCAAACATGTGCTCTCTTGTGTCCCTGTGCATTCTCCTGCACTGCGGCCTTGGCCTGAAACCTCCCTGACACCTCAGGGGCTGCTGCTCAGATGCCTGCTGACATCGAGATTGAGGACAGGTGTGGGAGGGGACCCTGGGGAACAGGCAGCGTGCTGTGAGCAGTCACTGCAAAGCCTGGCTCTGGGCAGAGGAGGGGCTGCAGGGGACAAACGTCTGCCCTATCAGAGAGAGCAGAAATCTGGGTTTGTATGTTGGCAATCACTTTATATTTGTTGGAAAATGTGTGGATTGAGGCTTCCTTCCACAACGGCAGAATGTTTAGTGCAGCATTTTCCCTCCCTAGAAACAACTATCTGACTGGAGAAAATTACAAAAGAGACTCCTCCATTTAAAGTTTTTAGAAATTGTCCTAAGGGCATATGGCAAACGGAGAAACATTCTTTCAAGAAAATCTCCTACATCTCAGTGAGAATAATAGGTGTCTGTGGTGTTTGAGCCATGAGTTGGTCCCCCAGCCTCCCCCAGCTCTGCCTTTTGGAAACGGCACTCAGAGTCCCCTGCCCTTTGGGGGGTGCTCCACAATGGGGCTCCTGTCCCTGCAGCTACCCGCGCAGGGCTGTGCCCTCGCCCTGGGAAAAGCAGGCCGCCCACATGTCACACATTCCCCAGCCTAGTGACACAGAAGCGTCACTGGTAGAGGTGACCGAGAGAGAGCTCCCCCCACCTACCCCTACTCCTAGGGTGTGATTTCAACTCCAGGTGCATCACACCAAAAATGCTGGGCTCTGGTTGTCTGTCCCCCAGCTTTCTGTCAGAGGGGAAGTTCCACACCAGAACGGACAAGCCAAGAAACCCAGGGGCTGGACCTCCTCCCCCACCAGCCCGCGTCTGCCCGCACAGCAGGGTCACTCCAGGAGGAGCGGGCTGCTGCCCCCACCCTCAGCCCGTGCCATGGTACAGAGGCTGTGTTCAGGAGGAGAGGCAGGACGAAAACCTCCCCAGCACTGTTTAAGGGACTGACCTTATTTGGGACAGAGCATAAGGAATTCCGTGTTCAATGGTGTTGTCTGAAACAGTAGAGATCTTGGTGGAGAACAAGTAAGAGTGTGCTCGTAGCTCCACGATACCAGTAGCCACATGGGACGCGCAGAGCAACCAGGAATTTAACAGAAAGAACCAGGGAAGGAGACAGCCAAGAAGAGCCCTCCTGGGGTCACACTCCTGGGTGCTCTAGAAGGTTGTGTGCAAGCCCTAGGCTGATCTTGTTTAGGAACAATCCCAGTAGGATGAAGGGAAGACTTAAAATCGTTCCCTAACAGACATACAGATCCTTCAACAGTTGAAGCTTCTAGCATGGGGGGCTTAAGCCCAAACCTCCGAACAAACACTGTGTGAACAAACTACTCTGACCCAGGGCAACTACGAGGAAGCCAGGCTTAAAAAGAAAATCGTGAACATCACTGGTAGTCTGGAAGACTACGTGTATACCTAAGGCTGTGCTCTCCCAGGAGCAATCAGAAAGAAAAAGACCAAGCAGCCAGCATGTGGGTCAGAATGTAGACTTCCTGAACTGTGGCAGCAGCCTCCACCGCGTACACCAAACACCTCACCTGCTGAGGGGGCTAGATTACAATAGATGCAAGCTCTGATGACTAAGTGGCTTATGATAACCCAGGGGCAAGCCCTAGGTAGCCAGGCTAAAAGAGAAAAACAGAAAAAAAAATCAAGTTCAGGGAAATTAGAGGCTGAATACTACAGGAGAAATGAACTTTGCAGACTTTGCATATTAGTTCAGCTAAGTCACTAAGCAAGTGATAAAACAACCAAGCAAATGACAATGGGATCAACCCTTGGGTTGATATACACAGAGTTGCTAGACTATGTTGTCTAAAATAACAAGTTTCCAGAAAGAAATTATGAGACATACAAAGATACAGGAAAATGCAACTCATGCACAAGAGAAAAGAAGGCAACAGAAACTGCATTGGAAGGGGCCCAGATATTGGGCTTAGTAGATACTGACTTCAAAGCCACTATTATATAAAAATACATTCAAAGAGCTAAAGGAAGCCATGTCTAAAGGATTAAAAGAAGGCTATAATGACAATGTCTCATCAAATGGACTCTAGCAATAAAGAGATATAATTTATAAATAGGAGCCAAATGCTAATTCTGAAATTTAAAATTATAAAAATAAAAATCGAGAGCTTGATTTTCATTTTCTGGTCTGGCATGTAAGGAGCTTAGAAGTTGCCTTTCTGTCCTAACAACAAGTAAGAAGCAAACTGCAAACTTAATAGCTCTACTTAGATCTGCCAGAGAAGTGAGGCTACAGGGCAAATTGCTGCTCCCGAACTGCAGAGACGGTGAGTACAGAGGACAGCAGCTTCCCAAGCAGAAGCCTCCACGGGAGCCAGTGCTGAGAGAGGGAAGCCCACACTATAAACTGCTGAACTGTGGAAGCTCAGTGCGGGCAACTCTGAGAATTGTCTCCAGGGAGCCCCAGTTCTAGGGGCCTCTAAACTTTTTTAAGTTTTACTTCCCGGACCTCTACCAGACCCTCGCAGTGAATATCAGAGAAAAATCCCCTCTTGTCCCTGGTGGGGAGAAGGGGAAAGGAGCTATTTTGAAGTATTCCAGACCATTCTGTTCTTGTTAACAATCCCTGCCTGCAGGAGAAACTATTTTTTTTTTTTTTTTTTTTTTGAGACAGAGTCTCACTTTGTTGCCTAGGCTAGAGTGAGTACCGTGGCGTCAGCCTAGCTCACAGCAACCTCAGACTCCTGGGCTCAAGCGATCCTTCTGTCTCAGCCTCCCAAGTAGCTGGGACTACAGGCATGCGCCACCATGCCCGGCTAATTTTTTCTATATATATTAGTTGGCCAATTAGTTTCTTTCTATTTATAGTAGAGACGGGGTCTCGCTCTTGCTCAGGCTGGTTTTGAACTCCCGACCTCGAGCAATCCGCCCGCCTCGGCCTCCCAGAGAGCTAGGATTACAGGCGTGAGCCACCGCGCCCGGCCAGGAGAAACTATTTTATCAGAGCCTGACCTGCTGGAGTTTTATTATAGCCTAACTCATGTGGTTTGAATGTTTGTCTTCTCCAAAGCTAATATTGAAATTTAATTGCCATTATGATGATACTGGGAGGTGACACCTTTAAGAGGTATTTAGATGATGAGGCTCCACTCTCCTGAATAAACTAATGCCATTATTGCACTGTTATTGTGGGAGTGGGTTCGTTAACATGGGAGCGGGTTTGCCTCTTCTTGCTCTCTTTCTCTCTCTCACCCTCTCTTTGCCCCTTCTGCCATGATGCCTTCCTCATGTTATGATGCAGTAAGAAGGCCCTCACAAGATGTCAGTACCTTGATATTGGACTTCCCAGCCTCCAGAACTAGGAGCCAATAATTTCTGTTCGTTATAAGTTACCCAGTCTCAGATATACTGTTATTGCAGTACAAAATAGACTAAGATACTAACCTACATGGGGGAAGAGAAATACTCAACTTCAGCTCACTCTAGCCTTTAACATTGGGGAAAAGGAATAAACATTTCTATTTATGATCAATTGATTCTTGGCAAGGGTGCCAACATAATTCAATGAGGGAGAGAATAGTCTCTTCAACAAATGGTGTTGGGACAACTGGATATCTAGATGCAAAAAAATGAAGTTGGATCCCTCATCACACCATACATAAATATTAATACAAAATGGTTATATGTAAATATAAGAGACAAAACTATAAAACTTAGGCTCAGTGGCTCACGCCTGTAATCCTAGCACTTTGGGAGGCCAAGGTGGGAGGATCACTTGAGGTCAGGAGTTCAAGATCAGTCTGAGAAAGAATGAGACTCTTTCTCCACAAAAACACATAAAAGTTAGCTAGGTGTGGTGGTACACACCTGTAGTCCCAGCTACTCAGGTTGAGGCAGAAGGATCACCTGACTCCAGGAGTTGGAGGTTGCAGTAAGCTATATGATGCCACTGCACTTCAGCCTGGGTGACAGAGTAAGACCCTGTCACAAAAACAAACAAACAAACAAAAAAACCCTATAAGACTGTTAGACGGAAATGTAAGAGTAAATCTTGGAGATAATGGGTTAGTAATGGTTTCTTAGATATGACACCAAAAATATAGTGATAAAAGAGAGGATTGGAAAGTTGGACTTCATCAAAACTGAATTATTTTTGCTTCAAATTGCATTATCAAGAAAGTGAAAAGACTACTTACAAAATGGGAGAAAATGTTTGCAAACCATCATATCTGATAAGGTACTTGCATCTAGAATATAAAAAGAATTCTTACAATTCAATAATAAAAAGACAAATTATCAAATTAAAAATAGGCAAAGGACTTAGATATTTCTCCAAAAAAGATATACAAATGGCCAAAAAAGCACATGAAAAGATGCTCAACATTATTAGTTAGTAGCGGAATGGAAACCAAAACCCCTATGAGATACCATTTCACACCCACTAGGATGGTTATTACCAAAATGACAAATAATTACAAGTGTTGTTGAAAATGTGAAGAAATTGAAACCCTTTTTCATTGCTGATGGTAACATAAAATGGTGCAGTCATTTTGGAAAACAGTATGGCAGTTCATTACATTGTTAAACACAGAGTTATCACGTGACTTAATTAAACTCTTAGGGGTGTGTGTATATATATATATATATATATATGAGAAATGAAAACATACACAGTGCAAAAACTTGTTTGAGAATGTTCATAGCAGCATTATTCATAATACCTGAAAAATTGGAACATCCTAAGTGTCCAACAACTGACGAATGGATAAACAATACATGGTATATCCACATAATGGAGCATTGTTTGACAATGAAAAGGAATGAAGCACTGACACATTATAACAGTAATGAACCTTGAAAACATGCTAAGTGAAAGAAGCCAGTCATAAAGATCATATTTTACATGTTTCTATTTATATGAAAACTCCAGAATAAATAATTCTATAAAAATAGAAAGTAGATTAGAGGCTGCCTGTGGCTGAGGGGGCCGGGGTGGGTTGGGTTGGGAAGGAACAGAAAGTGACTGGCAATTGGTATGAGGTTTCTTTTTATGTGGTGAAAATGCTCTGAAAGGCAGTGGTAATGGTTACTCTGTGAGTGTTATACAAATTTATAGCATTTATTAAAAATACTTTTAAATGGGTGAATTTTATTGTATGTGAATTGTATCTCAGTAAAGATGTTTTTAAAATGGAGAGTTGTTCAATGGGTATACAGTTGTAGTTATACATGATGAGTAAGTTCCAGATGTCTGCTGTGCAGCACAGTGGCCCTAGTTAACAACAGGGTTTTGTGCACTTAAATATTTGCTAAGAGGGTAGATCCCATGTCAAGTGTTCTTATCTCTCAATTTCTCTTCCTCCTTATCTTTCACACACACATATACACACTTCTTCCAAAGAAATACAAGGAAACGTTTGGAATTGATGGGTATGTTTACCACTTTGATTATGATATCATGGGTTATGTGAATGTCCAAACTTATCAAATTAATATGTGCATTAAATATGTGCAGTTTCTTGTAAATCAATTATAGCTCAATAAAGCTATAAAAATAAAATGGTAAACTAGGGCCTAGCATATGGTAAGCATTTAATAAATGTAGGATAGGACCTTAAAAAAATGTGTCAAGCACAAATCTCTGGACAGTTGGTCACCTGTCTCTAGTGACGAAGTCGAGGGTTGTGTCAAAGGTGACTGAGGGTCTGAGAACTGGGGAAAAGGCAGAGGCAATGGCAGAAACAGGGCTGCTGGCAGGGAAGCTAATGTGGGGTTGGAGGAGAAATGGGAATTCCTTTTGCAGTATGTTGAGTGTTCAAGTGAAATATCTAATATCTATTAATATCTACTATCTAATATCTATTAATTAAGATTAATAAAAAAGAAATGGTTTTACCCCCAAAGCAGAATAATTTTGTATGAACAAACATAAAATCTCCTTGCTATTGTGATAAGCCACTGAGGGTCTCCCTTTCCAACGAGCGTGGGGTGTTGGTGAGTTGTTTATGTTATGCGTGATGAAGGGGAATACTGGATAGCAACATTGAAGTAGTTAAAAAATATGACTATAAAAAATGGTGTCTTGTAGGTGTCTTCAGAAGACATACCCTTCACAGCTGCCTTCCCTCAGCGTGATCCTCATATTCATGGACGAGGCCCTGTCCATCATACAGCGGGCCGTCGCCAGTGTCATCAGCCGCACCCCCTCTCGGTTACTGAAGGAGATCATCTTGGTGGATGACTTTAGCTCAAATGGTGAGCAGCCTGATCAAAGAATCGCTGTAAAAGCTATCACTGGTCACCTGTGCTTGGCTGGCAAGAGGTTCTAGCTTCGTTCAGCTTTAGTTTAGGCCGCTTTAGTCTCTCATGCAGGGAAAAGAGAAAAATCATTTGCTGAGGGGCTTTGTCTGCTGGCCACACGTGGTCTTCGCAAAGTCAAGGCGGAGGATGATTATCTCGGTATGGAGATGAGGAAACTAAGACGCAAAGAGATCACAGAGTGTGCCCAAGTAGCGTGGCGAGTCAGTGGTGGAGCTGGGAGTCAGGCCCGGGCCGAGTGACTCCAAAGTCACCTGTGTCCTTCCCATGTACCACTGTGAAGGAGTCCTGAGGGTAGGAGGTGGGTGCGAAGGAGGGTCTCAGACGCCAGGAAGGACTTACAGTTGCTCCTCATGAGGAAAAGACCAATCTCCCCAGGCCATTAAGCTTGCAGAAAAGAGAGCTTTGGGTGCCGGAACCCTTCGAAAGGCAGAGCCTCTTGCTCACAGGATGTCCTGGCCTCAGTCCAGCCTAGCCACGGACGGCACGTGGGGAGTGGGAGGTAGTGGACCTGTGTCCTCACTTTGAGTTTATAATCCCAGCTCCTCCCTTATAAGTGCTATGTCCTTGAGTCACTTAACTTCTCCATGCCCTGGTTTCCTTATATGCAAAACATGGCTGTTGATAATAGTAACTATCTCATGAACTACAGTAAGAATCAAATGAAATAATAAAGGCTGTGAACATTATTTGTTCTAAGCACGTTATATGTGTTAATTATTTTAATCATTATGCCAATCCTATGAGGAAGGAATCACTTTTTTGCCCATAACACAGATGCACAAAACTAAGGCACAGATTGGTCAAGGAACTCACTCGACATCACACAGCCGGTAAGTGAGAGAACTGAGATTTGGCTGTGAACTTCAGAGTCCGGAGCTGTGGCTCAAACCACTGTGATACATTGCATGGCTTATATATAGGGTTTAGCATATGGTAACCTCTCAGCAAGTGTTAGCTCTTAGTTTTATTCATTTTGTTCACTAAATAAGTGAAACTAGAATTAGCAATTCGGGCTAACGGTAAGGAAGACTTTTCTAACTGTAAGGGCTGTGAGTGGTGGCTCGTCGGAGGCAGGATTTGCTTTTTCTCTGGAGATCTTTAAGTATGGAACAGGCTATTGTAGCTTCACGTTCTCTCCATGAGAGAGAAACAGAAAAATGACGACTTAAGCTCTCCGTTTTTGATTTTTAGGCACTGAAAATATTTCTCTTCATCCTTTATATACTCTCTTCTCCTTCTGACATAACTAAAGAAAGAACAAGAAGGTGCAATGACTAGGGCAAAATTCCACTGAAAACCAAAGAAAAGAGAATGCTGGTTTCATTTGCTTCTGGGCACAGAGACTGATTCCAAGTTGTACACGATGTTGTGAGCAAAAACTAGGCGCTTGATTAGAAAGACCTCTGCCCTGGGCACCTGGGCATCTGAAGATGCCCCAGCTCTGCTCTCTGGCTGTCCGAGATACCCTCAGGCGGATGCTCCTGCCTCTCTGGGACTCAGCTTCTTCCTGGGGCAAATGCAAGCGCTGAGCTGGAAGACCACTAAGGGTATCTTTTTCTGTGAAAAAAAAATCAATTAGTCTCTAACTCCATGTTCCCTGGGGGGCAGATAAAACTAAATTCAAGACCTTTCCCTCTGTGACAATTAAATAAAAAGACACAAGATTACAAAGGCAGGGTAGACAAATGTAGAGAAGCCCAATGAAGCGCCCTATTGTTCTAATCTGCACCCCTGTCGCAACACTTCCCTCTCACTTGGGTTTCCGTAGACATGGTTTGTTTGCGTGGGCACAGAAGAAGGAACAGTTAGCCATTCTTTGGTGTCCCACGGACTGGAATTGGCTTCTCTCCCACTAACTGTGGAAACCTCAGTCTGACTGGGGCTACACTGAGCATAAATCACAAACCCGCTGTGTTGAAATGATGAACATAATTGGATGTCTCCACAACGCATGCCGTAAGAAAATCTTACTACCCATGCGACTCTGGGGGCAAGTCACTCAACTACTTCATGCCTCAGTTTCCACATCTGTAATGTGGGGGAGATAACAGTGCCTACCCGATAGGACCATTCTGGGGTTTAAATAAGATATGCAAAGTCCCCAGGACAGGGCTTGCTCCTGATAAATGCTGGCTAGCATGGCTGCTCCTTGCTTACTGCAGTGCTATTTGTGGCACGGTTGAAATGCCACAGCCTGGTATTAGAGGTCTGCCCCTTTCTTTCTTTCGCTAGATGTGAAACTTGGTTCACATCAGTCAAATGTTTTGAGCACCAGCAGAACTATTCTAAACTTTTTAGAAATTATATCAATGTAAGTGGAATGCTGTATCTTCTCTCCAGTTTTAGGCAAATTCCACAATCAATAACTATTTACTGAGTTTCTACCATGTGCCAGGCACTGTGCAGGGAAGAGGGTGTTGGAGATTTCAAGAAGTTTCCATTTTAATGAACGAGGCAAGACATACCTATGGAAGAACTTTGGGTCAAATTGAGTGAGCTGTCAGTGCGTGCAAGAAAGCCCAGAGAGGGGACTGGGGTGATCTAGGGAGGCTTCCTGGACGAGGGGGCTTGAATTGAGACTTGAAGGCTTGGTAAGATTTGAAAAGAACGAGAAAACAAGACAAGACTCAGAAACAGGGATGTCGGCTGGGGATAGGGAGTGGGAAAAGATGCTTACAGTGTGAGCAAAGATGCAGAAGCCAGAAGCATCCTGAGCTGACCAACCTAGAATAAAGGGTTTGGGGAGGGGACCAGCAGGAGGGCCATGCTGGGAAAGGAACACAGGTTTACTTTAGAAGATTCATTGAAATGTCTTTAATTCTTGTGCTGGACCATAGGCATTATTTCTAAAGGGTGATTCAGAATCTGTGGCTCATAGAATTTTGGAGCTGGAAGGGTCCTGACAGACTGTAGGTCTCACAAATATGCTCCTCTTTTGAGAGAGGAACCATCAAGAACCTCATCCTTTGGCCACGAGGAGAAAGGACCTAGAGGGAGGGCTGGAGAGTTCTTGAGGCAGAGTGACGTGGTGGTTGAAGACAGCACGAGTTCACACCCAGGGCTGCCACCTACTGGATGTGTGACTTGGAAAAGTTTCTTAACCTCTCTGCCTCAGTTTCTTCTTCTGTAAAGTGAGGATACTATAATGCCTACTTCATAGGATTCTTTCAGAATTAAATGAATTAATATTATTAATAAATAACTCAGAGTCATTTGGTTAGGTATCTGCTTACTGCTTAGTGATTTGCATGCAAGTTGTTTTCATACATGTGGGGAATTCAGCCAGTAGGCTGAGTCAAAGAACAAAGGCACAGAGAGGCTTTATTGAAAGAAAGAGGAAAGAAAATCCCTGTAAATGATATGGAAATAGTGAATCTTGTTTGCATAATTTTGGGGGTAAACTCATTATCAAGAAGCTAGCAAAGAGATTAGTCTGTGAATTCTGTCCCAGCTGATCCTTGCGTAGTCCAACTAGGAGTATCTAAAACAAAACTACGTTAGTTGTTTATGGATTCTCCAGAAGGCTTGAGAGTTTAGGTGTGAAGAAGATGTTCCAGGCTTCCCTGCAATGTCATCCATCGGCATTTCTGCCTCAGTTAGGCCAGGTCTGTTCTGCTCATTCTCATAGGAATCTATACGTTACAAGCACTTATAACTGCCTAGCACACAGCAAGAAGTGTTGTCATTCTAAGTAAGATAGTGGAACTGTGAGAAAAAGGAAATTAGGAATGGAGATGTTAAACCTCGGGTGGAAGGGAGAAGAGGGGAAGTACTACCGTTATCTCATCTGAGACCAGGGAATTGCTCATTCCGTGCTGGAAGTAATCCAACTGCTATTCTATAATAGTATGAAACTTCTGCACCACATTGATTATGGTACTCAGAATTTCTATAGGTGTGCATTTGGTTGGCAGGAGAACTAAAGGTAAACTTGGATGAGAAGATTAAGATTTACAACCAGAAGTATCCAGGACTACTGAAAATAATACGGCATACTGAGAGGAAAGGCCTCGCTCAAGCACGCAACACTGGCTGGGAAGTGGCCACGGCGGACGTGGTCGCCATATTGGATGCTCATATTGAAGTGAACGCTGGGTGGTAAGGTGCCAGGAGGCTTCTTTTCTGGGAAAGGGCAGAAAAGAGATACTGTACATGTACTGAATACAAGAGAGGATATTGTGGAAATGGGAGAGTCAACACCAGACTTTAAACAAAGGGAAGCTCCAAAAAGAGCCTTCTTTTCCTCAGGGACTTTGTTTGGCCAAGAGAAGTAGTATAGGTTAGAGAAAAAGACAATGGGCTGGGAGAATGGACAGCTGCATCCTGGCTCAGATTTTGCCAAATACTTTGTGACTCTGAATAAGTCACTTCACTTAACTAGACATTTGTGTCTTTAATTGTAAAATGAAGAAATTACCCTTTGGTAATTCCTAAGGTTTTCCCAGCCATGAAATTGCATGCTATAGAGAGCTGTGATCTTCAGAGGATATGGAAAATCACACAGGAAAGAGACATCGTCTTGGAAACAGGGAGACCAGAGAGGTCATGGAAATTCCGGCAGAGTACTGATAGTCCTGTTCACAGTGGCCTGGGGGGCGGGACTTAGGCACCAATTTTAAATCTGCTCTTGATGTGGGTCTTCTGCCAGTGACCCCAGCTCTCCCGAACGCTGCAGAGATTCCCTGGACTCTGCAGAGTCCTGCTCCGACCTGGCGCAGCCTCAGTGGGGAAGGTCCTTGGTGCCGGGCAAGGTGGGTGGGCACACCTGCTGCCGGCCCGCTCGCTCCAGCTGGGCTCGCTGCTCGTTCTTCCAGGGCGGAGCCCATCCTGGCTCGGATTCAGGAAGACCGCACCGTGATTGTGTCGCCTGTGTTTGACAACATTCACTTTGACACCTTTCAACTGAAAAGGTATGAATTGGCAGTTGATGGATTTAACTGGGAACTGTGGTGCCGCTACGATCCACCGCCACAAGCCTGGATTGATCTGCACGATGTCACGGCTCCAGTGAAGTAAGTCTGAATGTGCTCAGGGACCTTGAATAGCACGTGGGAATGAGCTGTGTGGATTTTGTTTATCTTTGGGGGTAGTGATGGGGGTCGGAGCAGTGGAGGGCATGAGGTGAGGGACAAGGGATGGGGAAAAACCCAATGAGCTGGTCCCAGATAAGAAATCATAGACACTTTGCACTATATAGGGGCTTTCGGGCAAAAATAAAGCAAAGCATTTAACATTTTAGAAAATATTTGGGCCAGTTCAAACATTATCAGGCTATGAAGTAGGAATACCTATATAAAAAACAAGTAGTTTGGGAAGGATTACATGCACTTAGTAGCCGGAGGGTTTAGGGAAGGCCTTCAGGATAAGAAGAGACAGGTAGAGTTTTGAAGGGCAAAGCATCGCTGGCTTCCCGCCCACCTCCGTTCTGCCCCTGCCTCCTAGAGAAGGCGGTGACTCCCCCGCGTGTGCTCCGCAGGAGTCCTTCCATCATGGGCATCCTGGCTGCCGACAGGCTCTTCCTGGGAGAGATCGGGTCTCTGGATGGTGGGATGCTGGTCTACGGAGGAGAGAACGTGGAACTCAGCCTAAGGGTAGGTACATTTCCCTTCTCTTTATGGGGCAAAGCAGAGGAGAAATATTAGGAAGGAGGTAGGATTTCTGGAATCCTAGGACACGGCTGAATGTCATTAGCTCAGGAGGGGGGCAAGCGCTCGTGCTTCCAGGTCCTGGGTTAAGGAGGAGCAGGCAGGAGGGTCTCTGGGGTGCAGCTCCCTGGTGCAGGCCTGTGGAATCTGGGAGGGGTGGAGCTGAGGCTAAGCAGATGTCGTCTCTATTTTGTTTGAGGACTCTGTGCATTTTCCAAGCAACCCCTGGAATAAACCAACTTTGGCAGACAGCTCTCTATAAAACCAAAAACAGAGAAAACTGGAGTGTGCAGAGGGACCAAGGAATTTGGGCATGTGGACAGCCTGTCTGCTTTTGGACAGACAGCTAGAGCAGTGGGCACGGTGGCCTGAGTTTGTGCTGAGACATGGTCTACTCTAGGACAAGTAGCCAGAGGTGGGCAGCACAGCACGAAAATCCTCAAACCACTTCTAGCTCTGACCATTTCTGTGTGTCTGCACGCCCCAGCAGCGATGGCTATTCCTTGCCCCGACGGCTTCCTATGCTTGGTTAGGTCAAATGAACAACCCCAATTTTTGTGTTCTATAAGGGAATTCAGGTGTAAACCAAGACAACTAGAGAAATTCCAAGTGCAGGTTCACATTATATCGGTGTATCAGTTAACTGTTGACGAAAAAAAATGCCGTGTAACAAACCACCCCAAACTTGGTGGCTTAAATCAACAAGAATAGATTCTCAGGGATCTACAGGTCCAGGGGTTGGATAGGGTAGCTCTGTTCCACACATATTCATTCTGGGACTCAGCCGGATGGGGCAGCAGCTACCTAGGGAAGGAAAGCTCTTCTTGTTGTGCACAAGAGGCTAAGTGGGACCACATGAGGTCTCTTAGGGTCTAACTTTGGGAGTAGCATGCTATTTCAGAGTCAGTCACGTGGCCATGCCCAAAGTGGTGTGAAGACGTAGGGTCAATAAATCCAGTGTGTCAGAATCAATTTAGAACAGATTTCATGCATAAGATATCTCTTTCACAGTATTCCTTTTACCTCTTCAGTATAATGTATAGGGCCTTGTTATAATAGAAGGTGCTGATGCTTGAGTTTGTGGTTATTCTTGTTAGTTCCTTTTCTTTCATCTTCCAGCCTAAGGCTGAACTCTTAAAAGAGACAATATAAGGTAGTGGGAATAGCACAGGAACTGGAGACAGACAGACTTAAGTCCAAATCCCGCTTGTCTGTGCAACGTACAAGCTCTCCAAGCCACACCTACCACATCAAGCACCTGACATGGTGAGTGATACATGGCTTACACTCGATGGTTAATGGTAAAAATGTGTAATAAGAATGTCAGATAGCATTGTAAAAAATGCTGGAGCTGAGTTCTAGTCCTGGCTCTGACTGTGGACTGAGCTTCTATGAAATGATTTCTCTCCTCTCAGCTCTGAAATTCTGTGCCTAACACTAGGTGATCTTTGGTCCATTGTGGTGTCTGGAGGAACAAGATACTTTCCTATCTAGGGTTTATTAGTTCCACTCTCTTCAGTGTCTTTCTAAATGAGACTGATCACCATACAGCCATGTGTTGTACCCAATTAGGACCCACTCAAGACCCCACATTTGTGTTAACAAATGAACTTCGATTCTTGTCTGGGTTACACTTTAAGCCACAGTCATTCAGTCTTCATCCATTTTCCTATTTGTAAGTGAGGAGAAGCACTCTTGTTTAATGTACTGCATAAGGATGACGGTGCAATCAAAATATAATAGTGAATTTGAAATGATTTTATAAAGGTATTAATTAGAATGCTTGTTCAGCTTCTGTGACAGAGGCTAAAATAACAGAGGCTTAAACAAGATAGAGATTAATTTTTCCTCCCTGTAACAGTTTGAACACAAGCAGTTCAGGATTGCTGTGGAAACATTATGATGAGGACCAAGATTCTTTTATTCTGTGGTTCCACTACACTCGACACCACATGTTTTAACCAGTAGGAAGAAAAAAGAGCATGCCCCCTTTCTCTAAAGGTCACTACCTGAAAGTCGTGTATATCGGTTCTTCTCACATTCCAGTGGCCATGACCTAGTCACTGGCCACACCTGTGTGCACAGGAGTGTGGCAAGTGCAGACTCCAGCTGGCTGGCTGTGTGCTCGTTATTCCTGCTTTGGCTGTAGGTGTCCAGGAGAGTAGATATTGATGAAGGCGGTGCAATTAGTCTCTAGCATGAAAATATAAATGCAAAACTCATCATTTTATGCATGGTACATAGCAAAGTCCTGAAGGTGGCCCTAGTAGACTGTGGCTGGGTGTTTTCTACCTACCAGAGCTTTGGATGAATTTGGCTGGAACCCCAATTCTTCAACTTAGGACTAAAAGCCCCCATTATTTCTGAATTCCTCATGCTTTGCTCTTCCCTTTTGCATCTAGAAGGCTCTCTCTGTTTTTGTTCTCCCAAACACATGTAGAATACTGCCATTTCAGTTTCCACAAGAAATCCTATTGCTTTTAACATTTTGTGATTTTTTTAAAAAATGGACTTTGTTTAAAATATAGGTGGTGTCAGAGAAAGGGTCATTCTTCCCCTTTTCTTGGATCAGATAGTGTGTGACTATCTCCCTTTAAAAACTTCTAAGGGCTTTCCAGGATCTTTCTCCTTCCCGGAACAGATCTGGAGAGCATCAGAGCTGCATGGAGGGCTCTGCTCTGACATCTAGTGGCCACAGCAGGGAGGCTGCTCACGGCTGTGTGTACGTGGAGACGGCGGGTAGGAAAGCAAAACCAGCGTTTGTCAAGCACCTTCCCTATTCCTGACACTGCGCCAAAGCTTAACACGTGACCTGCCTGGTTCAGAATCCAGCCCTGTCATTTAGCTGGTAAACGTAGGCAAGTTATTTAAAGGGGGATAACACAATACCTGCCTGGTGAGCGTTAAATTCATGCAAAGTATTAGGAGAATGTGTGACACAAAGTCATGCATTATTATTTACAGGAGCTTCGTGTCTCTGTATGTCAGAGAGAGAGAGAGAGCAAGAGAGAGAGAGAGCAAGAGAGAGAGAGAGAGAGCAAGAGAGAGAGAGCAAGAGAGAGAGAGCAAGAGAGAGAGAGAGCAAGAGAGAGAGGGAGCAAGAGAGAGCGAGAGAGAAAGAGAAAGAGAAAGAGAGAGAGAGGCGATAGGGGTTTGGCAAATGGAAATAAATTGGAAGAGCAGAGTTTGAAAACCACTGGGCAAGGATAATCATTTACATTATATCATAAATGGCAATCCTGGCTTTCAACTTAAATTTAAAGCTTCTTGTGCCAAGAGTTAATTTTTCTCCCCTAAATTCCTGTGGGTTGAAAACTTCCATCAACTAGGAAAATTGAAGTAAAGTTGTATTTGGATTTTTGAGTGTTTGGCTGGAGAGGATAACAATATCTGAAAGCAAACTAGATGTAACCTCCCCATGATTGTGGGGACCAACTAGGAGACACAAAGAAGGATAATGGAAGAAAAGATGTGCCTCAGGTTAATCTTAGAGGCTGCCATGACTGAGTACCTGTTAACGCATTTAATCCTGCTCACAGCCCAAATGGTGGATGTGTCCTTTTAGCAGATGAGTAAGTTGAGGCTCGGCGAGGGTGTTTTACCTCTAGCTGCCAGGTGTACAGTGACTGAGTCAGGATTTAAACACAGCCAGTCTGACTTCAAAGCCTGACTTTTGTTCATTCCGCTGCTCTGGGTTGTGGGGTGCTGAGGAAGGGGCACCTGTGGGTTAAGAAATGGAGGAAGGGATGAAGCAATGACACTCTTTTGATATGTTAACTGAACCGGCAGGGTCTCAACCACTCACCCACATCTCAGGGGCTCCCCCTGGCATGAATGCAGGAGGTCGCTGACCACCACCAGGTGGGCTGATTAACTCCGGGAATCTGCAGCTCACACAGGCAGCCGGGAAGAGAAGACACAGCAGACATGTCATCAATCCAATGTTATCAGATAGTTCTATTATCTACTGGGATGAAGACCATATTAAGCTACATACTAGTTCTGAGAAGTGTATTTGTACCCATCAGTGTAGTAAGGATGAATATTTATAATTGGATCAGAAGCCATGATGTCTCTTGATCAAGAATTACTTAAATTAGCCATACACTGCTGTGCAACAATGCTATACGAACTTAGTGTCTTAAACCAAGAGAAGCTCATGCTGTCACAGCATCTGCGGGTCGGAAGTCCACGCACAGCTGAGCTGGGCCTCTGCAAGGCTGGAAAGCGTCACCAGGGATGGGTTCTCTCTAGGCCCGACAGGGGGTGGATCTGCTTGCAAGCTCACTCAGTCCTGGAAGTCTTCCAGACTGAGGATGCGTTCAGTTTTCACAGGCTATTAGTCGGAGGCCACTCTTAGTCCCTTGCCCCACGGCCCTCTCCTTGCGCTAGCTCACAATGTGGCAGCTTGCTTCTTCAAAACAGCGAGAGCATCTCCTGGCAAGATGGACACCACAATCTTATCTTGTGTAATGCAATCGCATACGTGTGATTGAGTACACTCTGTCACCTTTGCCATATTCTACTGGTCAGAAGCAGTCACAGGCCAGACTCGAGGGGAGGGGATTAGGCAAGGCCGTGGACACCAGGCGGAGGGCTCGTGGGGCCACCTCAGGGTCTGTTCAGCTCGCTGCCCTCTCTCTGGCGTGAAGACAGAGAGTCATGGGAAGCTAACTCCTGTGAGAGTGGCTCAGGGCATGGTGCCTCCCAGGACCTGGTCCTTCCCTTGAGGGTAGGTAGCAGAGGTGGCCTCTCCTTTTGTCCCTTAGGACTTCCTGAAGGAGGTGGGATTTCAGGAACGGTTTGAGTGACAAAAGAGAAGCAGTTTGGTAGAATTCTAAGGAACGATGATTTAGATAAATAGGTTGGGAAGGAATATGAAAGTGGAAGTGGAAGGACTGAACTTGCATTCTTTAAAAAATGATTCCTTGTGTCGATCAGCTATGCCACTCATTGACTGTGAAGCCCAGCCTGTGCGGGTGACATTTTTCTCTTGTAGGTGTGGCAGTGTGGAGGGAAGATTGAGATCTTACCCTGCTCCCGGATTGCTCACCTGGAGAGACACCACAAGCCCTACGCCTTGGATCTGAGCCCTGCCTTGAAGCGCAATGCTCTGCGAGTGGCCGAAGTCTGGATGGATGAGTACAAAGACATGATCTACTTGGCCTGGAACATACCTCTCCAGGTTTGTCATGGAATGGAACAGAAGTAGGGAAGACAGGGAGAGGAGGAGGTAGTGATTATGGGGTGGGGGATGGGAAGGAATAAAGCAAAATACCATTTCAGCCCTAAAGAATTAGGGTAAGGTCCCGTGGTGTGATAATAATGGCACTTAACATTTATGTAGCAGTATAGTACTATGTTCCAGGCACTGTTTCATGTATTAACTCATTAACCATCTCAACATACCTGTGGGGTAGGTTTTATTTTTATATTCTAAGTTTTACAGATGAGGAAACGGAGGCACAGAGAATTGTAAAAAACCTGTTTAAGGTGATACAGGGAGTAAGATTTAAACCAAGGAAGTCTGGCTTCTAAATTCCACGTTCCATTCTTAGCTAAGCCACGTCTTCTGCCCCGGCCGCCTGAGATCCACGTGGTGTGCTGTCTTCCATTACTGAGTGCTGCCCCTGGGCTCCAGCATGTTGAGCCGAGATGGCACACGGAAGCAGTTACCCCATTGGCAGACTGTTTCCCTCTGTCTCAGTGCGTCTTAGAGTAGCCCCAGGAAGTCAGGATGGTGGGCAACTGAGGAACGGATCTAGGAAGGAAAGTCTGGAAATGAGGTAGGGCCAGGAGCTGGGTTAACGCTGGGAGCACTAGGTCTGGAGAATGTGAGAACATGCAGAAATGCCTGAGCCTTCCGTAGAGTTCAAAGTCACCCAAATCTTTCCTCGAACAACCCAAGGTGCCAGTAATCTAGAGTTAGCTCACGGTTTGATAAGATGTATAGGAATTTATGCCAGGGTCCCAGTATACCCAGGTATGATAGAAAACAAGACTCCTCCAGGACACCGTTAGGTTTCTTATCTCTACAGAGTCATATTGTGACTGTCTCAAACTATAAATTGTCCCTCCATCAGTGAAATTCTACAAAGGATGATCTAAACTTTTACAAGGGCTGATCTGAAAGAAACCACAAAGGAATGTTCTGGGAAGCGGGCAGATACACAAGTGATGTCTGCATTTCCTTCTCAATTTTGCCATTTTAGTATTCTTTCACCTTGATTCCCCACAAATATTACTTCTAAAAAGTCTCTTTTAACCTCCAAATCTAGAATGTTCCCTTTTGAAAGCCTTTTTTTTTTTTTTTTTGGTCATCACGAGAGAGTTTTGTGCCTTATTAATACAAATATCTCAAATGGGAATGGTCTACATCGGCTTGCTAAGATGGGAAATAACCCTGAGTGGCCCCACTATGCAGTATTTGCGAATGTCTTTGAAACCAGCAGAGGTTTCTAGGGTTCAAGGTTTCCCCACTATCCCTGGAAATATAAAACACCCAGCCCACCTCATGGCTCCAAGGAAGATACCCAGTCCCTTGTGTGCGGTCCATCTCATTGGCGGAGCCGAGGAGGCTCCATGGCTGAAGGCACAGAATGCTCTGTGTTTCGTTTACAGAACTCTGGAATCGATTATGGAGACATTTCTTCCAGAGTGGCACTCCGGGAGAAACTGAAATGTAAAAGTTTTGACTGGTACCTGAAAAATGTCTACCCAGTCCTGAAGCCGATCCGCAGCATCGTGGGCTATGGGACAGTATGTATTATGAAATTGCATTTTAGATTTTGAATTTCTGATTGCAAAAGACAACAGGACTGCCCGGCTGGGGGTTTCCAGAACCCATCCCGTCTGAGACTCCTCCCCCCATTCCCCCTTCTAGACCCTTTGCCCTTGGACCCTTTGCTTCTTTTCATCTCTTGCTCCCCCGTCCCCATTTCTTTCCCTTCTCTCTGCTTCTAGTCCTTTTGCAAACTGCAGCCCTTGCCCTGACCTCGGTTTCCCAACCAATCAGAGTGTCTGGCCTTGCTCACACAAACTCCACAGGGGTGCTCCTTCCCTGCGTGTGAGCTAATGGGCTGAGGCGTGGGTGTGCCCAGGAGGTGGGCACCGAAGGGTCCCCCCCCCTTAGCGTGTCTCTGTTTCCCAGTGCGTAGAATATGGCTGCCAGGGCCCCGCCCTCTGCTGCTTTGGGCCCGTAGCTCCTGGCGCCCTTGGTGTGCTGGGGAAAGTGCAGGCCCTGGCGCAGCGCGGGGCCCTGTTTCTCTGGCTCTTCCCAACAGTGCTGTCCTGTGTTTTGCCCCTTCAGATGAGAAACTCGTTGGATGAAAATGTCTGCCTGGATCAGGGCCCTGTCCTGGGCAACACGCCCATCATGCATCACTGCCACAGGTTCAGTTCACAGGTATCTCCACAGCCTTCCCTGCCCCCCGCCCAGGCCGCGTCTGCGGTGGCTCAGCCCCTGGCAACCTTTGCCAGACTCAGACGAGGGGAGCTGAGCAGCCAGGGAACAGGAAGGGTGACCCCAGACCTGGGCTTCTAACAGAGCACTTCCTAGTTCACTCTAAGAGTCACGGCGAGATAGGTCCGTTTCAGACACGGGGGAGAGGCAGAAAGGCCACGCTCTGTCAGATGCATTCTCCATGGTACTGTCTTCATTGACAGTCACCTCCCATCCATTCCGCTGCTCCCTGTGCGCCTCCTAAAGTGGACAGGGGAAGCCACCTGTGCTTCTCCTGTGAGGAAACAGAGGGCAGAGAAGACAGAGATGGATGGGAGTTCCTCCAAGGGATGGAAGAGCTCTGGCACCAAGCTACAGCCCCAGGAATTATATTTTACGGAGAATATTCCTATCTAGTGCCCTGCCTTGCACGTTCGCTCACGGGAACCTTTTGAAGTATACACAATAGATATCATTTCTACGTAGGTGAAAAAACTTCGACATACAAATGACCTGCTTGTCCAAGCTCACTGAGCAAGGTTGTGGCAGGCCGGGACTTTGAAAGTTTTCCTGACAAGCCCACAGCCGGGGCTGACAGTTCTGAAGTCCAGTTGTGTTTTTTCCTTGAAGACAGGCTCCCTCGTCCGTGCAGGCTGTGAACGTTGCAGGCCTTGTAGGGAAGGGAGCAGGCTCAGAGCCCCTGCCCTCCTCGCTGGCACCAACTGGGGCGGGGGAGGAAGCAGAGGCGGCTCCTTGCTGCCCGGGACAGTCCAGTGCTCCTGTGCGACTGAGTGTCTCAGGGCCCCCAAAGCAACCCTCATCCCCCTGCAAGGCGAAGGCCTCCCCTGCACCCGCCCCCGCCACGCCATGGCAGGCCCGCTCTCTTTCAGCACGTCTACTACCTCCTGACCGGGGAGCTGTACGTGGGACAGCTGGTTGCGGAGACGAACACTGACGACCGCTGCCTGACAGACCCTGGCGACCGGGAGGAGCCCACTTTAGAGCCCTGTTCCAAGGCAGCTGAAAAGGGACTGCACATATACTGGGATTTTAAACCGGTGAGTTGCATGTTTTTAAAGGATGAAGTGTATTCAAATATAGCATGAGAGGTTCAGACTTGATTTGATAGTTTTAGGGAAATTAATTTTGGTGGCAGTGCGTAAGGAAAAGATCGCAGACAGGGAACTGGGTGTGAAACCTTGTCTCTGGACCAAGGCAGGGTGGTTAAAAAGGAGAAATACTGGAGTCTGCTATAGTTTGATAGCTGAGAGTTTGTGCTTGTTAACGTAAATAATAAGTGACTGAAAATGGGAGTTACACTCAGTTGCGGCTTATTAAGCCAAGATTTTGAGGATGTGTCCGAGAACAGCACAGCTCACCAAGTACCTATTAGCGACTGTGCTCTCCATAGACGAGGCTGAGAACTTTGCATTTAAAGGAAAAAGGGGGTGCACAGGAAGAAGGGAGGGGTGAGGGAGGCGAGCAGTGAGACAGCTGATGGCTTTCTAGTGAAGTTCTATGTAGTGCTCAGTGAGTCCACATGAGATAAGATGAACATTCACAAAAGGGGGTAGAGGAGGTAGTCAATGTTGGGATCTCCCCAGGGTGGATAAATGAGTGGTCATATCCCTTCCTTGGTTTGCATCTGTGGAGATATACTTGTAATCAATATTAAGAGATATTTAGGCTATAGTGTTAAGGTTATAATTGACATACACTCATTTTATGGGGATTGTATATCTTGAAGGGGATTTTTTAGGGCTGAAGGAAATAAGAAATATTTTACCCCCCAAAACATTTCTTTGACATATTTTGAGATGGCTGTGGGCAAACAGGAATGTGCTGTATGGCATGTTGGCACTGTGGTCTAGGTGGGGTCTCGGGGAGAGACCTGCAGAGAATCTCTGCTAAATGCAGCCAGGGCCTGCCTATCTGGTCTGGGACAGGATGCTGAGTCTGACACCCTGAAAGGCCTTAATGAAAATATTTCCCTCTGGACTGTTATTTTGAGGTGAATTCGCATAACAAGACCAGCTTTCCAGGGTAATGGGATTCCTTTCTCCCTCCCACAACCTGTCTACCAAAGAACCCTGTTTAGTCATTTTCTAAGCCCGTTTACTTCTTAAAAGACGGCCCGTGTGCCTCACTGAGGAGAGGAAGGCAGTGCTTGTGTGGCTCAGTTCTCCCTTTGGCATCATGAATTTTGGGGGGCCCTGGGATTTTTATTTTTCCTTTACATTCTCAGATCCTAGCTTTAGTCACCTTTCGCAAGCTCCTTGCTCTCTCTAAAGCTCAGTTTCCTCATCTAGAAAATGGAGATAGTGTCTCCCTTATGGGCCTGTTGGGGTGTGGGATGAGGTAGAGTGTGCTAGCATCAGCGTGGTGCCTGGCAATGGGAGTCTTCAACACGTTAGCCACTGTGATTCGCTTTGCTGTTAATGATCACTAGAGAGTGGAGCACTGGGATGACATTTGGCAGGGACTAATGTAAAAGCCCTGCCTTTAACTTTAACAAGATATGACCAAGAAAAGGGCAGAGGGAATCGGGCAGAATGTACGTGATAATGACACGAGGGACTTGGCTGACCACAGTCCACATGTGAATTTACTCCAAAAGCTTGTGTGTTCTTAGGCTATGTAGGCCTGGGATGTCCTGAGGGAGGGAGGGTGGTACTGCCCTGTGACCATGGCCCTGAACACATTGGTACTGTGTTAGGTTCAGGTGCCACATTTTAAGAGACATGGACATTCTAGCTCAATGATTCCTAACTTTTTAAAGGTAATGACCCCTTTGAGAATTTGCTGCTAGCTGTGGACTCTCTCTCCAAGAAAACATACATATGCACCTAGGTGCAAATTTTTGCTTATAATTTCAGAAGGTTCTTGCATCCTAGATTAAGCCTCCCAGAACTAGACAGTATCGAATAGAAGAAGGAGGAGGGTCATGTCTTTCTAGTCCCTGTCTTTTTGCTTTAAGCTCCAGTTGTGTGAGCTACGTGTAATTCTATGAAAGGCCATCCCCGCTTGCCTGAGGCGCTTTTGCAGGCAGGTGCTATTCCCCTTCCTCTGGCGTTAGACATTGTCTCCTTCAGGAAGCCTTCTGTGACCCCACAGGAGTAGGATGGGTGGTTCTCCCAGGTGCCCTCAGGGTCCCACTTGAAGCCCTTTCTCAGCAACTCTTGCAGTTGCCTGCTCACCACTAGGCTGCAGGGCAGGGCCTGGGTTTTGCGTGTTGTTTTCTCTAGCACTACACCTGGAACATGCAACAAATGGTTGCAGAACAAAGGAAGATTGGCAGACCCAGAGGTATTAGCTTAGAGAGGTGAACTAGAGATAGTGTCCCAGGAGGGCAGAACTGAGCCTGCAGAATGGGCTGCACAGCATGGTAGTGAGTTCTCTGTCAACAGGAGTCACCAGGCAGAGAGCGTTTGGGCATCTGGTGGGCCCGATATACTAAATGTGAGTTTTTGATGTCCTTAATGGTATCTTTCATGTGAAGAAAATACTACTACAAGTTTACTTTGTTTTAAAAAATTAATATTAACTTTATTCCAGTTATATACAAATCTGATTATTTTATCTCTAAGCCTAGCAAGTTTTAACAATCACTTTTAGAGGGGATTTTTATAATTTAATAAGTTAAATTCCCTTAAACATTATGGACTGTAATTATAAATTTAATACATTAAATATTCTTTATTAAGAATTTCAATTGTCTGACTTTAAATTTAGTATTTCCTAAGTTCTCTTAATGTTTTAAAGTGTTTATTTACAAAGCCAGTAAAATTTCCACATAATGCCACAAATTTAATTATTCAATTATACATTTTAAAATTGATATCACAAGGTTAACCTATAAGATGCTGATTTTTCTTAAACACAGCAAGTACTTAAAAATAGTAAATATACATAGAATTTTTAGCAAATACTGTGTGTTCAATTCCTTTAATATCTATACGTTATCTGAAACCTCCTGGGAATTAAAGATGCTACTTAGTCTAAAGCAATAGTTATGCATTCCAGTCATTTTGAAGGTTGCCTTGCCAGCAGAATTTTGGAAGATTGCCTTCTCAGCTGACAGGCTGCTGTTGGAACAGAGATTTTGGCTGGGTGTGAGATCTGGACTGCAGGACATCCAAGGAAATCCCCCCTGCCACTCTGATGTCCAGGCTGAATCCCTTCTGTGGCCAGTATGTCAAGAACTCTTAAGGTTAAAAAGGGAGGTCATCATGTAGTTCCTGGTGTATTACCTGATTTTAAGTTAGTCATGAGTTAATTCATTCTGCCTAACCCTTTCTATCCATCTTATCTCTTAGGACCAAAATTCTTTCGGATATGAACATGCTATTTGATCAAACATGGGCCCCTCTTGGGCTCTGTCTGCTTTGTAGACATAGCTTACAAAGTCCTTCTACTAAAAAATTATGAAAGATATTTTTTGGAACTGAGAGGGAGATGGGACTAGATAATCCCTTTGTTTTCTTACAATCCTGTGATTCTGTGTTTTGAGTGAACCATGGGAGGTCGTGACCTCTTGGGACCACAAGAGAGCCAGTGCCATCACCCAGAGGGAATCCCATTCAGAGAGAAGGCGTTTTGAGATATGTGGACTTTGAAATGAGGAGTGCAGCGTTGAGAGTAGTGAGGCCACGAACATGAATGGGAATTTGGGGACAGTCATGCATCTTCCAGGTGGAGTGATAGCTCACAAAACAAAGGCTCTAGGGAAGAAGCAGTAAGCAGGAGAACAGGTGTGGTCAGCCTTCTCAGGTTCAAAGGAAGAGGCAGGAAGAGGTGCTCAGGCATTTTGCTGGGGAGCACAGAAACTGGCACAGTTTGAGAAGTAACTTGCTCATATGCAGGAAAAGCCTGACACTAATAGAACTCCAAATTAAATATGACCCTCTTCAAGGCACTAATTCTCTTTTGGGACAATATCTTAGCTTAAGGAATAGTGTAGAATGTAAGCCAAGATTAATGTAGAGAATATCTTAATATTTATCACAGCAAAACATTGGGAAACATTAGATATCCAACAGTAAAGGAGATGTTGCTCATCCTTTGAACTGAATATTATAGAGCCATTCAAATGACATTATGAAAAAATGTATTTCAAAAGATTAAAATGGGAAAATATGCATGTATATAATGTTGAATTTATATAAAGAAGCAAGATATAAAAACCATATATACTATGTTATCCCATTATGAGTGCTTTTAATTTTTTAAAATATATTTTCCAACTTAAAAAAAATAAGCATATCCTTCTCTAAAAGTGAAAAAGAAACAAAAACAAAAAGCCTTTAAAAATTCCGACAGGCAACACCCCAAAATAAAAACAAAAGCAAACACGTGTAAGATCCAGGTGAACACGGTGGGAAATAAACTAGGGGGTGTGAGAAATACTGTCAAAGCCCACATCACATGGAAGTTGAGAGAAAATAGAAAATAGGTCGCACTGTGTAAAAGGTCGCAGTAAATTATAATAACCAAAGTTACTGAGCATATATTACGTAGTGGGCGTTGGGGTAAACGTTCTCTAGCTTAGTCCCTGTAAGACTTGGTCTTACGAGAGAAGTATTCTCATTGGCTCTACCTCACCTGTGAAGTGACTGAGTGCTGAGAAGTCGAATAACTTGCCAAGGTCACACAGAAGAGTCAACGTCCAGGACTCAAGCACGGAACAGCAGCCTCTGTGAGTCACTGCCTTGCTGCTTGGGAATTTGACCCTGAAAGAGAGGAAAGCACTGAATCCTGGTTGAAAAGGGCGATGCAGTAAGGTCTGGGTTGGGTTTTTCTTCCCACTAACATTGCGACATTGGATATATCTAAAGGCAGGGGAAAAGGAATCTTCCAAGGGAGAGAGAAAAGAAGGCTATTAGACAGGAAGAGTGTTGCCCTGCCACCCAGATGGCCAGGATGGAGCACAGAGGGGCTGCTGGCCGGTGAGACGGGGAAGGGGCAGCTCCTTGGAGACCGTTCTTGAGGCAGTGCCCTGAGGACACTAACAGATTGGCAGGAAGTGTGGTCCTCTTGACATCGAGATAAAATGAGCATCAAGGGGTGGGGACCGAGGGACAATGTGTGCTGAGAAAGCCTGGAAGTGCAACCCTGAGGAGTGAGCCAGGCCCTGAGGCCAGGCTGCTGCAGTGGGTCCGGGAGCCAGGCCCGCCGGGCAGGGCGCTGCCCAGGGGTGCTCGGTGGGCTGGAAGCCGGGACCCAGAGGAAGGAGCTAAGGTGGTGGTGGCGAAATTCCAGAGTCTGGAGAGTCGCCCTGAGTGACTGATGCTGTCTGGGTGCCGGAGAAAGCAGCGGTGGTGGGGGTGGGGGACAGGTACATTTAGGGGAGCAGGGCTTGTTGGGGCAATTTGTGACTGGAAGAGATGAGAGGCAGGGAGGCGCTGGTGAGGGGGAGCGGGACTTGGAGGTGTCAGGGCTGCAGCCCTCCCTGGCGCCAGTCTGTCCGAGGGGAACCGTGAGATCAGGGCTTCTCACCAGAAGTCAGGATGGATGCCGTGCCCGGAGAGTGAGAGCCGAGGTTGGTGGGTGAAGGGGACACAGCCCGACCCTGGCACTGATGTGGATCATGTGAGTGGTTCCTGCACAGCGGTGGGGCGGGCTGTGGGGAGGGCAGCCAGGGAGGTGGCAGTTTGGACAGGTGGCAGAAGGTCAGCTGTTGAGACGTGGAGTTAAGGAGGGAAGGTACCTGCGGGGCTGGGAAGAGCGCATGGGAGCGAGGAAAAGGGTGACCCTTCCTCCCGTGCCCCCTCAGAATGTGCAGTGGCAGAGATGAACTTAGATTTATTGCACCCCTTTCATGTGTCAGGTACAATATGATCAATTTTGATCCCCCTTTAACCTTAATATTAACCCTAAACCCGTTTCATAGATGAGGAAATTGAGACCTGGTGAGGTTAGGAACGTTGACGGAGGCCACGCAGTTTGTCTGTGGTGACAGGGACTCACCCCGACTCTCCAGCACCAAGCGCCAAGTGTTCCCAGACAGGAGGCTCGGGCAGCCCCGGGACAGGAGAGGCAGGCAGCTGCCCCAGCGGGGAGAGAACAGGCAGATGTGGCGTGTCGCTCTGCTTCAGGCCCGCGGCACGGTCTGGCAGAGGAGGGAGAGGAACTCACGGTGAGGGGGACCTGGCGGGTTCACAGGCTCAGGTGAGGGCGTGGGCAGGAGGCTGGCGGGCCGCAGCTCTCCTCGCGGGCCAGCACGGCCTGACGCTCGTCTCTGGAGAGGCTGAGGACGCCACGCAGCCTCCCGGCGATGGCTGGGGAAGCGCTGGCGGCCTAATCCTACTCGTGGTACTCGGGAGACTCGCAGAGGGCCGAGGGACCCTCAGGCACAAGGGAAAGCACAGCGGGAGAGCAGGGGTGGGAGCCAGGCGCCGTAGGGCATTTCAACACCTCCACTCCGTCTCTCCTCCGTCCAGGGAAAAGCTGTCATCAACAGGGGCACCAGGCGGTGTCTGGAGGTGGAGAAGAGCCCTTCCGGCGGCTGCTCGCCCGTGCTGCAGGCCTGCACCGCGCAGGCCTGGCACATACAGCACGCCGTGGGAAACTGGGGACGCGCCGACAGCCAGTGAGCCCAGACAGCCCGAGTGTGGCCACCAGTTCTTGCCGCTGGAGCGGCTCCTACCCCCAACACTGCTCAGAGCGGGACAGGGTGGGAGAAACAAAGCGTGGTGTGTGTGTGTGTGTGTGTGTGTGTGTGTGTGGTGTGCAGCAACTCGGGCGTGTGGTTCACAGGACGTGGGGAGGAAAGGCCTGTGCGTGTGTCGGGGTGTGTCTGTGGGGGAAAGGGGAGGAGACTCTGATGGCTTGTCCCCAGCTTCCCGGGTCGTGATACCTGCCGAGTGCCGTGCTGGAGCCTCCTTGCAGTAACCGGCCTGTCTGCTACGTGGGGAGGGAATGAGGAGGACGAAAGTTTGTCTTTGATTTCTGCCCACACTGTTTAGCCTTCCTTCCCCACAGCTACTGTCGCCATCTGCCCCAGCGTCCTCCCCCGCTCGTCTGCTCAGGGACTCCCTGGCCTGCCAGGGGCCGTTTCACGTGAGGGGCTGTGTGTCCCCAGGCCGGCAGCGTGACAACTCTTCGGGTGGCTCAGACTCTTCCTCCTTTCTGCACTGTCCTGAAAGATGCCACAAATAGACAAGTTACCTGAAAGAAAATTCCTGTGTTCACCCCCGCAGCAGTTTTATTTGGATTTCCAGCCTCTCCCACGCCAAAGAGATCCCCGAGGCTGGGGAGAGGGAAGAAGCCTCTCAAGGAATGCCACTCTTCAAGGCACAGCGCATCAGGAATGGGAGGAGAGCCCTGGGCCATCGCGGTCCCTCTCTACCTAGGCCATAGCACTTAATGACTTGATGGCCTGTGTCCTCCCACTACTCTGCAAACCACGGCGAAAGTGAGACTTGAAACAGAGGGGCATCACGCACTGGGGCACAAAGAGGAGGTTGCAGCAAGAATTTAAAACTGGGGTCCTTGCAGCTATCCACTGGATAAATCCTTCCCACTGTTGGTGAGTTGGGAAGATGCCTCTCGGGCTGCCAATTTTTGGCAAGGTCTTGGAGGCTGGTGGCAGTGGGTGCCGTGGCGGGACAGGAGGTAAGACGACTGGCCCTGTGTGTGTGTCCTGCTGTGCTCACCCCTTAAGAATGTGCTTCCATGGCCCCTTCCTCAGAGGGCCACTTTTTCTTGTTATTCCTATGTCAGGGCTACTTGGGAATGATTCTGGGAATCATTAGGTTTCCTGAGGCATCAGGCAGGCAAGACCGATAATTTAACACATAATTAAATTTTAAAAAAGCTTTTGAAAGTAGGAAAGTCATAAATGTACACATAGCTTGATAAAAATTTCACAATGAACACATCCATATCAAAAATGAAAACATGACTGCAGATAAGGTTTTGTTATGAAAAAATAAAGGAACAGGATAAATGTTAAGCAAATATATAACTCCTAGCTTCTGCCTGGAAAATTGAAGGGAAATGCAATTCTTAGCAAAGTTTTAAAAAAGTATATAACCAGTAGAAAAATGGACAAAAGACACAATATCCTTAAACATATGAAAAGATGTTTAACCTCACTCATAGTTAGAGAAACGCAAATTAAAACTTTACTGAGATAACTTTTCACTTGAATTGGGGAGAATTACACAGTAGGATGGCACATTCTGCGGGCAGGGCTGTGGGAACAGGCAGCCTCATACACTGATGGCAGAGATGCAAACTGGTGCATCCCCTTGGAGGGATGTTTAGCAGTATCTAAAGATACCGTATGTGCATTTTCTATTTGTGCCAGTAATTCCACCTCTAGGGATTTATCTCTAAAAACAACAGAATATTTATATACAAAGTAATTCTTTGTAATATTGATTATAAATGAAAAATGTTGGAGGAAAAAAACTATATGGCCAAACATCAGAGGATAGTTGAAATACGTTCACACAATGGAGTATTACTCGGCTATAAAAAATAACCAGGACCATCCCTCTGCACTGATATGGGGCGATTTCCAGTATATTCTAAGTGGAAAAAGGAAAATAGCATCTATAGTATGTAAGAAATGAGGGAAAAATATATATGTGTCTGTTCATTTCTGCAAAATGAAGCATAAGAAGGATAAACCAGAAACTAATGATATTGGTTCCATTGGGCAGTGGTGGTTGGGAATAGGGCAGAAGAGATTGAAGACAGGGAAAGGTAGAGGGATATGCAGGGAGTGACACTTCTCTAAATGTACATTTTTTCCTATAGTTTTGACTTTTAGAGCCATGTTCTGTGCTTAGAATATACATAAAATCAATAAAGATTGAAACCCAAAATGGAACATAAACAAAAATAAGTGAATTTAGCCATATTTCTATATTTTAAACCAGTACACACACATTCATTCGTGTGCACACACACACACTGAGCATACCTAGCGTTCAACATCTAGATCTTCTTTCTAAATATCTTCCAGTTTAGTAAAAGGAATTAGGGCTCTTTGGTGAAATACTGATTTTAGGGCTGGGGCTAGGACATATTCCTATGTTAATAAGTAAAGGCTCAAAGATTGATGGGGACATGTCAAAAACGGCAACAGGCTTGAAGCTCTGGCATATGGGGGGGAGGGGTAGCAGGGGCAATATATGTAACCCTAACAATATTTGTACCCCCATAATATGATGAAATACAAGGAAAAAAACCCACAACAGCCAGGTTGAAGGGGCTTCTACTGGCCAAATGTGGGACAATTGAGCAATAATATAAATAAGGATCATTGTAACTGAGCGATCAATGTTAACATCACCAGTTGTGCAAATGGACGAGGCATGCCTCCTGACAGGATGCACTGAGAAGAACACACCAACTTCTGTGGTTTTCCTGCCAAATGTGCAGAAACTGAACCTGCATGATCTTGAGGAAACCTTCAACCCAGACTGAGGGGCATTCTTCAAAGGCAACAGTCTGTATGCTTCAAAAACTGTCAAGTCGTGAAAGACAAAGAAGGACTGAGGAATTGTTCCAGATTGAAGGAGACTGAAGAGACAGGATGACTATTTGTACTGTGTGATCCTGGACCCAAGAGGATTTTTCCCCTTTGTTCATAAAGGACAGCAGTAGACAATGGATGGAATTTGCGTAGGTTTTGTTGACTAGATAATAGTGCTGTATTGATGTCATCTTCCTGATTTTGACCATTGTACTCTGGCATTGGAAGAAGATGTATACAAAATAGCTATTGGATGGAGTAGGGGAAGGAACATTATCTCTGAGATTTTTAGATAGATGGACAGACAGACAGATGGAGCAGGGTGTGTGAATCTGGATCAATGGTAAAGGATGTGTAAGAATTCTTTGTACTATGTTTGCAACTTTTCTGTAAGTCCAGAATTGTTTCAAATAAAAAGATACAAAACAAAAACAAAAAGTGCCTATCTACATATAGAGCTCTTCTTAATAAACTGCCACTATAATTTGGATTAAGCGATAGCAGCTTAATCCAAATTTGCTGTGCTTTATTCTTTAAGGGCAATCTGTAATTGTCTCACACTTACAGGAAGGATGACATAAAGCTCCTTGGGCTCCTCCCTCCGCCCAGAGGTTCTACACTTCCTCCAGCAGCGCTGTTCTGCAGGGCAGCCTGTTAGTTTTGACAAGGAGGGTGTTGATTTGCTTCCTTGGCCCTAAAACCACCTGCCCATTACAAGGAATTCTGCTCCTCTGGTCACTGTCTGCTTCTAGCCTTCACTGGTCAGGACATGTGGAGGTCGTCCCAGTGACTGTCTTTAGTCCACTCAAGAAACTGTACCATTGGCAACCGAGTTAATTATTCACCGACGCCTTTCTCTGATTTTGCGAATGTTGGAGCTCTACTGTAAGTTAATATTACCTTGTAAGCAATAGCAAATATGACAGATATTAGCGAGTTGATGACCTTGGAGTATGAAGGTCCCCCAAACCCAAGAGAGAAGTAATTGTTTGTTCCCAGGAGTTGAATCTTTGGAACTGTGATCCACCCATTCCTCTTCTCTCTGCCTCAGAGTGAAATCCCTGGGATGTGTGGCAATGGCCACTTTTCCCCATCATGTGTCACCTCTGGGTTTCCTGATGGCTGCAGCTGGTTTGTCCTCTCACGGGGTTAAGCCACGCCTGCAGCAGTGCTAGGGAACTGCACTTCTCCCTTAGAAAATGCTCCTCTGTTGTTGGCCCTGACGTGGCCGGCTTGTTTCCTCTTTTCATTCCACCTATCCCAAACTAAAATTATAAAGTGGCTGTTTCTCCCTCTCCCCTCCCCACAACTTCAAACAGAAATCCCAGGGATGCAGCTTGTCTCTGTCCGCCTCTTTAGTGCAGCCTCCACTCTCCTAGGATTCTGGCACTTTTTCAAAGGGAACAGGGCCTGGAGACTCAGGGGCCACTGCCATCATGTGCCTGCTTGTCCCTCTTCTCCAGGCCCTGCGTGTCATCCACACCAGGCTGGAGCAGCCCAGCTCTCTCCTCAGGGGAGCGACTCCCCCATCTGCGGGAGACCAAGCGGTACAGGGCTCAGGGCTGCGCTGTTAATACACCAAGGTTCCAGCCTTGCAAAGGCAGTCTCTTGCAGAGTTCTTTTATTTTACTTGAAATACATTTTTACAATAGGAAACGTAGTTTTAGCTAATTTCCTAAATTTAAGGAAATTTGTAAACTCCTTTTAGAGAGATTAAGTGAGATAGAGTTATGTTTGTAATGTCACGGAGAGCTAGTTTTCACCAGGAGTGGTGGGTAAGATCAGCTGTTCATGACTTTAACTTGTTAAGTGGTAATTTTAACAAACACAGTTTTCTCCCACAAACATTTTAACAGATTTAGTTTCCAGTAACAAGCTTGTATCAATATCATAAGTCTACCATCCTTGGAACTATAAAAACCAAGTCTCTCAATATTACCAGAAAGTCCTATGATAGAAACCTAGGCAGAAACTTTATGACAAAATAAGAAATAGGTATAGTTTTAACTTCACTGAATGAAAACAGATATGTCCATATCCTCTAATATTTTCCGTCTCTCTCTAACAAGTCATAATGGCTAGGTCAGGACTTGTCCTTTCAAAGTAACTTGTCAACATTTTTTCTGCTCTTTAAAGGTTCTTTTTAAACTACTCAATGAGGCTGTTGGTTCTGCTTTCGATACATTTTTCTAGCCAAGGCTACATTGAAGAAGAGGGGCTTATACTCTCCTGCTCTCACAGGGGCTTTGTCCTGGAGGCTGGCTGCAGCCCCCAAGTCCCAGCTATCCCCCTCACCAAGCTCCCTACTGCCCTCCCAGAGAGCCTGCTCATGGGCCTTCCCATGGTCCTGGAGCACAGCTTGACCAGTTTTCCATATGGGAATTCCTTCCCAGCATTGCTCAGAAATACCCATTTTTCCCAATGCCAAATTCCAAGAAAAATCAGTTGAAAAATTGGGAAAACAGGAAAGAGCTTTGTGAATTCTTCTGTGAGAATTAAAGCTTTGCAAGTGACATAGAGCTGTTACTGGTTTGAAGGATTCCATTGATGTCAAAGGAAATGCAAAAGCAGGAAATACCAACCCAGTCCAAGATTAAGGTTGATATTTCCAGAAACCAGGAAAGGGGTATGAAGAAGAAGAATAAAAAAAAGCAGTCATGATCTAATCAGTTGGTCGTCTTTATGTATAACAATAACCTATCTGTCTCTAATGGTGAGTAATTTTTGCAAATAAGATACATATTAGTAAGCTTTTATGCATGATATTATGCTTTATGCAAATATTCATGCAAATCTTATGAATAGTGTTTCAATATATAACAAGTTTTGAAAGCAAAATATGTTCCCAAACTGGCAATTTCAACTGTGACTTTTTCTGACCAATGCTGCTAACCTTACTAGGATATATGAATGTTCTATTATTTGAATATATTCAATAATGTTTGCTGGCATTTCCAGAATTTGAATATTTGCTACAGACCACAGTTTTTGTAAATATTACTAAACTTAATATTTCTTATTTATGAAACAACTTGTTAGGTATCCTTAATAATGAGTAAAGAGAATAATTAATTTTAGAAATACTTAAAGAATAACTTATGATTTGGGGAATTCCTGAGAGTTCTGATTTTTTTCATTCCTGCATCTCAAAAATAATATCTGTTGGGAATCTGTTGGAATTCCTAACATTGCTTCAACCTATCGGGCAGTCTCCCTCAACTTACTGCTCTGGGTTCTCCATTAAACAAGCAATCAAACAGGAAACTTTCAGGTATCTTCTATAAAAATGTTGTACTTTTTCCATGTTTTTAAACCAAGTGTTTTTAAATGCTTTTGGAAAAATTAGTTTCCCTGCAGTCTTTAGTGGTCTTCTCACGCTGTGTGCACACGTGCTGTGCTTGGCTGGCAGAGGCAAGGCTGGGTGGACAGTGGCCCACACCAGTGACTGCAGGGCCCCTCCCGTGCTCACAGGGCTCTCATGACAGTAGCAATCTCCAACAATTAGTTTCCAGTGATTTTTTTAATCTCCCAGAGCTTCTCTCTGGGGCTGGGGAGTTCTGTTAAAGAGGGCATTCGCCCAAGACGGACTGGAGCAACATGTACTGCTCTCAGTTTCCTCTGACCCATGGGGAAAGGGGAAAATCTAAGAATGCAGTTGCAGTAACAGTGGGAACAAAAGGAACCCAAGAGTAGCTCAAACTCTAGCATCATACCCTTCCTTCCAAAAGCCTCCACCCTAGCCTCTATCCTGGGGTCCCTTCCCTGCTTCCTAGAACCCCTTCCCTGCGGGCTGGCACGAGGGGCAGGGTGGGCGCAACGGCTGGTGCTGGGTGGGGGTACAGATTCCGGGGTGCAATCGAGGCACAGGTGCTCTGCTTTCCAAACCTGGGGCTCTGCCAATCTCCTGTGGGCTTCTCTTGCCCACCCGGAGCCACAGGCCAGGTCACATGCAGAAGAGAGAGACAGCACTCTGGTCCCAGGCAGGATGGTTGCCCTGGGGACTGGCCACCAGCTAGGCCTGGCTCGCTCTCCTGGGCTGGAACACATTGCTCATCATGGCATAGGGGACAATGGAGGTGGACCGAGGGGACAGAAAAGCATTGGCTTGGGGCCACAGGGTGGCAATGGCAATGCTGGTTTGGGGACCACAGGGCATTGCAGGATGGGCATGGCTGGAGGTGGGGCTGTGGCAGGATCAGCAGCCAGCAGGGCCTACAGGTGAGGGAAGGGGCTGGTGGGGAGGGGCACAAGTGCCTCTAGTAGCTGCTGCAGCAGGCCCAGGGGTCCTGGGAGCCCTTAAGGACCTCTGGCAATGGCAGGGAGTGGATCAGTGTGAAAACATCTGTAGCCCAGTGTGGGGACTGGCCGGGCAGGGACGGCTGTGGTAGAGCCAGGGGAAGAGCCTCTGTCTGTGGCTGCCACTGCCCTTACTGCCCTCTTGCAGGAGGGCCTGAGGTTCTCCTCACCTCTAACTGCCTCTGACGTGAGGGCCTTTGTGCCTAGGCTGAACCCGCCGCGCGGAGCCGGCACTGGCTGCCCATTGAGCCACGGCATAATGTGGGCTGTGCATCTTTCCATTCTGTCAGGGGCGCCACAGGAGGTCTTTACTCCTGAATGCTTTGCCCAGTGGACCTTTAATCACAGACAGGTTTTCCATAGAGGGTTCTTCCTTGGAGCCCTACCCCAGCCCTTAGGCCCTTGAGAAGAGCTTGTAAAAGGAGTAAGATCCCTACCTATGGGACTTGCCTTTCTTCCTGGAGCCCTTTGGGAACAGGGAGGGTTCCTTAAGATCCCTGCAAGAAGCACCCTTAAAAAGTGAGGAGGCGTCTCGCCTACCTCACCCCTGCCTTCTGAGCTCTCTGCAACCAAGTTCTCTTAAAAAGGGAGACAGGGTGGTGTGTGGGGGGAGCCCAGCAGAAGCGAACGCACACGGACACGTGAACCCAAGGCCGACACACAGACCCCTGCTCATCTCAGGCTTTTCCAAACATCCTGTTTGTGCACCGAGGAGTTTGGAAAAATAAAAGCAAGCCAGGGCCACTTTCATCCAAAAGGCAAGGAAGGGAGGTTCTTAAGAGAGCAGCCAAGATGCCTGTGGACGGTGGCTGGGCTCGGGCTGGGCCTCTCTAGGCAAATAGACCAGTTGGCCAGTGGCTCCCTGAGTGCCGTATGGCACAATAAACAGGCGACAGCTTTGAAAACCAGCTTCCCCTTGACAGGCAAACCCAAGGATGAAGAGACTTCACCTCCAATGGGCCGTGGAAGTGCACCCTGCTGCCCCCTTTGCCGGCATCTTGTCTGTCCCCACCCCAGCCTCAGATCCTCTGGCTCCAGACCATCAAATTTCCCCACTCCTCTGGGCCAGAGGCCTCAGGGAGAGATATTTGTAGGAGTCTTTTCATTGCGGGCTCCTGGTTGCTGGAATTTGAAAATCTGGCTGTGAACACGCACTCCGGGCCCACTGTTGGCACGGATGATGTAACAGGGACCAATTTCCCCCCCTCCACGCCCCTTTTAGGGTCAAATGTGGAAAAACTCCATTTGGCAGTTCTTTTCCTGAAATAGCAACAGGAAGAGAGACAAACATCCTGAGTTTTAAAAAATAAAACTTTATAGAGAATTAGGATTCTCTTACAATGTTATTTTAATAAGTAATACCTTTAACTCTGTCATCATGCCCCTGATATTTGTGATTATAAATGGGCCTTTAGACTGGGTGTGGAAGTCAGTTTTAAAACCACAGCTTGGAATTAAAAATAAAAGTATAGTAAAAGACAGAGAGCCACACAGAAAGTTTAATTAAACCCATGAGTCAGAGAGTATCAAGGCCAAGGTAAACTCGCTGTCCGCAGGTGTGGCTCTGGGGACAGGAAGGGGAATTACTGTTGCCTTGAGTCGGGGTATTCTTGCTCCTGTCTGGAGGGGACCTTGCAATGTGGTGTTTTCCTTTGGAGAGTGTGTGTCCTCGAGGAAGGGACAGCCTGGCTGCTCTTCCAGGCGATGTTCCCCTGCCTCCTACTGCCAGGGCCAAAGGAAAGAGCAGGGCCATTGGAAGGACCCTCCCTTTCTGTTGTCTGTCGAGACCTCCTAGCTGCTGATGTGTGGCCTAGACACACCAAGTCTCGCCAATTTAGTCACGCTGCTGTTATATGTTATGGGTTTCTTCTCTTTTTCTTCCCCCCTCCTTCCCACCTACAGCCCTAATTGTCATTTGTTCTTATCTCACTCTTGGCAGAATCAAGCTGAATGATGCAGAAAGGAAGCAGGACCCCCGGGAATGAAGGGTGGGCTGGAAGGGCGGGCAGCTTTGAGGGGGTGGATGAGAATGGCGACTGCCTGCTCCGAGGCCGGAGGCTGATCCGCGGACGGGCCTACGAGATGACGGAGATGTGGAACTGGAAGCAGAGGAAGCCCTGGACGCATGGGCCAGGGTGGGATGACAGGGCCCAGAGGAGAGGGCGGGAGCCCTGCGAGAAACCGTGCTGGGCCCACGAGTAAACACCGCGGCCACCGCCTCCCCTCCGGGGGACACACGGAGAAACAGATGAGTGGATGAGCCTATGTCCTATTTCTCACTGTACAGGTAACACGTGCCCATTGTAGAGACGCCCAAAACACAAAAACACAAAGTAGATAAACAAAAAGTAAAAACCATGCATAATCTTACCACTGTGAGGTAATAATGATACATTTCTCTTTATTTTCCCTGCCATCTTTTTTCTTTGTACCTATGTGTCTTGAATACATTTATGTATTTTCTAAAATCGTGCCTATGCTTTATATACAGTTATAGCCTGATTTTTAAAATTTAGTATTTATTGTAGGAACCCAACATGATTCACTAGAGTCTTGCTTTTGGATATAAGAGAAGTCACGTGCTGAAAGACACACGTTTCTAGTGCAGACTTTAGAGGGGAACTTTGCAGAGCACTTGGCGTGGGCGAGCCCTGTCCCGCACAGGTGCTGTCGGGGCAGAGAGCTGCCTCCGCCTGTCAGCACAGCGAGGGGTCAGCGGATCCTGGGAGATAAAAGGTAGATGGAGGCATGTTAGAAACCAAGAGTTCTGTTCTCTCCGGGTGTGGTGGGAGGGAACCCAGAGGGCTGGAACTGCTCTGTAACGGTGGGGTCAGTTTTCGGCTGCTCAGTGCAAAGAGAAGCACCTTGACCTAGAAGGATGCGGGAAGAGTTATCACTTATTGAGCATCTACTGTGTGCTGGCCATTGGGCAGCTATGCAAGTACTACTTGTCATCCTCCAAACAATTTAACAAAATAGGTGTTATTATTCACACTTTCCAGATGAGGAAAATGTGGCTCTCAGTGATTCATTTACCAGTCCAAGGTCACACAACTGGATAGTCCCTGAATGAGGACTACAACTTGGGTTTCCAAGACATATAAGCTTTGAAATACACAAAAACATGCATATGAATTATTTTCATTAAAGAATAACTTTCTTTTAGATGATAAAGCAATTAATATTTATTTAAGAAATATTTATTTATTTGTTGAGGAAAAATTACTACTAATCTCTGGCACCATGACTTAGGAAGTCTCTGCTTTTCCGATTTTCCTTGTCTGGGTCTTACATTTATTCATTCAATAAACATTTATTTTTCGATTACCATGTATTAGTGACTATTAAGGGGATTCTAAAAAATGAGTGAGATTTAGCCTCTGCCTCAAGGAATAGACAGTAGGACAGGGTTAGGCAGCCGCCTGCACTCGAACTAGGACACCTGTAATGATTACCGTCATAGAGCTTGAATCAAGGGCTGGGAAATATGACTGTATGAAGATTAAGTCTTCAAAATAAAGGTGATATTCCTCTCCCTGAATCTTGACCCCTTCATCTGTACCATGAGGGGGTTGGACAGGAGTGACCTCCGGCTTTAGCAGTCTATAATTCTCACTCCCTTGTCTTCCGCAGGTTCGTCACTGGGAAGGTAGACAGTTCTGGGCTCCCACGACAGCCTGATGCAGAGCCCACACTGGACGGCTGCTTTCAAAGGCCTCTTCTACTGTCCTGAGACAACTGGCCTACTTAGAAATTCAGCTTCTATTTTCTTTCTACTTTTTGCTTCCTTCTTCTTTCAATGCTTCCTAATCTCTTTTAGTGCAGATCATTACCTGTTCCATCCCTGCCCACTCCAAATTCCCTGGAAGGATAGACTTCAAGGTCAGCATTTGTTCTGACTCAGCTCTGTACCCCTGCAGGCCCTCGCAGGGCTTTGCCCGTAGAAGGTATTCGGTTAATGTGGACGAATGATTAGTAGTTTTCTCCTTTGGAATTTCTTTGTATGCAGTTTAAAAGTATCCGTATTACTTTCCTGTTGGTGGCACAACCAATTACCTCAAACAGTGGCTTAAAACAAATTTATTATCTTATAGTTAAATTTATCTGTTAAATTTGTCATCTTACAGTTTTGGAGGTCAGACGTCTGAAATGGGTCTCACTGGGTTAAAATCAAGGGGTTAGTGGGGCTGTGTTCCTTTCTGGAAGTTGTAGGGGGAACTAGGTTGTTGTTTTGTTTGTTTGTTTTGCCTTTTCCAGCATCTAGGGGCTGCCTGCATTCCTGCTCCCGACCCCTTCCATCTTTGGGAGATTATATTGGCCCTCGTGTACAAGTTAAGGAGCTGGATTTTATGCTCTAGCCACTCGGAAGTGACTAAAAAGTTCCAAACAAAGGAGTGACAGTGGGCTGACATGCTGGCTATGCATAAAGACCTCCCCAGGAGTCTACCTGGCATGCCCATGGCTCCCTTCCTTCCAGGGCACACACGTGGTCTAGCTTTTTCTAACGTGAGCACAGGGCAGCCATTTTCTGCCCTGCCGCCAGCCTCCCTAAGCTTGCGCTGCCCCTGTTGGCGAAGGCTGCTCCAAGGTCCTCCGAGGTCACCTGGCAGCATCGCCTCCTGTGCCCAGGATCTGGCCCTGATTACCTCCCTGCTTTAGATTTCTTTTCCCCCAGAGCCGTCTTCATTAACGTCCTAATTAGGACAGCACCAATGATCTGTAAATGCACTTGTATAAAACGACTGCTTATCTCAGCAGATTTTTTGCTTCCTTGTAAGCAGTAGCAGAAGCTGTTATGAAACAGCTGTGGGATGGTGGCAGAAGCCATGGTTTTAGTCAGAACATCTGATTGTGAGTCCCAGTTCTGTGACTTAACAGCATCTGACCTGGGGGAAGTTGCATAAATTCTTTGAGTCTCAATTTCATAATCTATAGTAATGGGGGTTGTATTAGTCAAGGTAGGCTAACTGCCGTAACCAAAATTTTAGTAGTTTAACACAGTAAAAATTTACAACTTATTTCCTAACAGTCCGACATGATGTCCCTGGTCTTCTGCATAGCTGTCTTCCAGCCGTGGCCAGGGACTCAGGACCCCTCCGCACCGTGGCTCTCTCAACCCCTGCCCCACTCAGTCCCGGAGTCCTCCCCATTTGGACAAGAGATGAGGAAAAGAGAGAAAATGTTAAGGTTTGCATAGTTTATGGGCAGGGCCAGAAAGTGACCCATATCCCTTTTGCCCACAATCCAATGTGCAGAACTCAGTCACGTGACTGCACCTAATTAATTGCAAGGGAAGCTGGGGAATGGAGTCCGGCTGTGTGCCCAGGAGGAGAAGGAAATGGTTTGCGGGCACCTGGTCAGCCTGCCCAGCTAGCCAACTGTGAAAATAAGCTTGTTTCTAGAATTCAATTAGATAAGTAAGTGCTAATGCTTAGAGCAGTACCTAGTATGCAGTAAGTGTTCATGAGTTTGTTGTTGTTAACCTTGCAAAGTGTGCCTCAGAGAACAGCAGAAGCTTCAGGGAGGAAATGGAAATTGAGGCTTGTGAGAGCAGTCCTCCTCAATGTTTTCTTTTAGAGTGTATCAGGGAAAATACTCAGTAGGAAATAGTCCATTAGTATCAGTAAAAAAATACTTCAAAAGCAAATGTAGCCCATTAGCCCTTGGCACCCCTGAAAGAGCTCTTTGTCTGGCAGACGCATCACCTCGCCGCCTCCTGGCCCCGCTGGTGGGGTCCTCGGCCTGCCTATCTCCCTTTGCTGCCTCTTTTGCAACTAATTGCCGCCCCTCCATCTCCAGCTCACATACACCAATTCATTGAGAATTATAATGGGAACCGAATCAGAGCTGATAAAGGGGGAGTGGGGTGGATTAAGTCAGAGAGGGTAATTTAGAGGAATAAATAGGGCAGCATAGGTCCTCTAAAAGAGAATTAAGTTCTGCGATTCCATAGGATGCTTAAAAACACACAAATAAATACAATAAAAGAGAATCAAGTGAAATGTGGCCTGAGAGAGAAAGAGCGAGATTAATTCATATGCTCGTGCAGCGGAGTATACAAATCAGTCGAGTGGAGAGTGGAGGGAAGGCTGATGCAGTGTTTTGCACCCAAGCACGACTTTGGCCCCCAAAGGTCAGGGCCCTTTGGCTTCTCCATCCTCTTTGAGTTCCCTGTCTCCCAACCCCCAGCCATGAGATCCTAAATGGCAATGGCAGAAATTCTACCTCCCTTCCTGCATGTTTCAGGGATGGCAATTTTATTTGAACAAGTATCTATTCTTTAAAGACATATTAAGGAAATTCTTTCTTGTCTCTTTCACAGTCCAATCCCTACCTTGGAAAAAAGAGCAGGAAGAAACTATTAACTGGTGTGTGTTGCTTTTAGAGCCATCCCCAGGGACAGGCCCATCTCCATGAAGCGTCCAGTGTTGAGAGCTGCAGTAGGCTTCGTCAGGAACGCTGAGTGGAAGGCTGGGGGCTGGCAGGGAGGGACTCCAAGGGAGGCCTAGGAGGCAAGGCCCTCTCTGAAGATGTCCAGGAAGAGATTGCTAGAGGAAAGCTGCTGCCACACGTGTGAAGGCCGAGGGGCAGGCTGCAGTGAGTGATGAATAGGGGTCATTTGGAAGAAGGGACATGACAAGTTAAAGTGAAATAATGACAGCCGCTCGGGATTCAGAGATTTTATCCAGCCACAAGCTATTATTGCTCTACCTTGGGGAGGAAGGCTTCGGGCTTCCTCTGATTCAGAGTGAGAACATGAAAATCAAAAGGGGCTGGTCTTGTTGTGGGTGGGTGGAGGGAAGGGGGGGCTGGGACCTGTGAAGGAGCTGGGGGAAAGCAGAGGGAGGCTGTGTTGGAGGAGGGAGCCAGAAAACTCAGAATTCGGGATTCCAGAGCTGGAGACACTCAGGGTCCCTGTTTCAGAAAGGACAAGGGTAAGGACCAATGCATGGACTTCTTCACCACTGGGGTAAAGAAGAACTTCACAGACATTTTTTTGTTTTGATTAGTTTTGCTTTTCCTTGTGCAAAAAGGAAGTGATACAGTGGATCTCCCCATGGGAGGGAGTTGTAGTGGTTGGCTGTTGGAAACCAGGCTTGGATTCCAACTCCACCGTTTGCTAGCTGGGCGACCTCGGGGAAGCTGAGGAAGTCCATGAACTTCTCTGAGCCTCAGAGATCAGTGAGGACTAGAAGAAAAATGTATGTAAAACAGCAGTGTCTGGCACATGGCGACCGTTCATCGAAAGTTAACTGGTATTGTAACAAATGCTTAGCTTGACCAACGAGATGACTGGAAATTTGGGAAGCTACTGCAGAGAGCATGACAGAGTTGTCCCCGTGCAAACAGAAATCCCTTTGTTCATGGGTATTGCCACCATTTGGAGTCAAGAAGACTTGGGTCTTTGGCACAGTGCCACCACTAACAGGCTATGGGCCTGCAGGCAGCCTGAGCAAGCCTTTCAGGATGAAGATCCTTATTTTAGAGTCGGGAGAATACTGAGCGCTTGATGTGCCTTGTTGGGATCCCGTGGGGATCGCTGCAGTAACTCCAGAGCAACCTGTGAAAGGCTAGGGTCTAGTCCAGGCAAACACTGCAGTGTCGGTGTCGCTGAGGTGGGTGACTGCTCGCTGAGAGGGATGGGTGGTCCCCGGAGGGCAGAGGCCAGGAAGGCTCAGGGGGTGAGAAGCTCCAGGAAGAGGAGAGGAAGGCAGGAGGGAGCAGGGAGTGGGCAGGCGAGAGCTTGGAAGCCCCAGACAGCAGGCGGGGGCTCAGACGGCCCTTAGGTTGGTTGGAGGATCGTGGTTAGAACCAGAGATAGGAGGCATGCGACAGAGACTGGGCAGTCCTAGGAATTTCGAGCTGCAGGGCTGTCGGCCAGGGGAGTTGAAAGTGTAAAACAATGATAATGATAATAAATAACATTTATTGAGTTAATTATTACTCAATTTATTCAACAGATATTGAATGCCACTCTGTGCCAGGCAGTTAACGTTTTGGATGCTGGGCACAGACACTTCAGAGAACACAACAGCAAAGAATCCTGTCCTTGCAGAGCTCATGGCCTGAGCAGGAGGATAGACGTGTTTTTAAAAATAAATGTATATCCAGGGACAACTGGATGTCCACGGTTGCACCGTTACTCCATGCCATATATAAAAATTGCCTCAAAATGGACCAAAGACCTAAGTGTAAGAGCCGAGACTATAAAATTCTTAGAAGAAACAGGCATAATCTTTGAGACCTTGGAGTTGGCAATGGAGTGTTAGCTATGACCTCAAAAACACAAGCAACAAAAGAAAAAGACAGAAAAATTTGACTTCATCAAATTAAAACCTTTTGTGCTTCAAATGACACTATGAAGAAAGTGAAAACACAACACATAATTTTTCTGTTAACCTAAAACTGCTCTAGAAAAATAGTCTATTAATTTTAAAATCCCCACAAGGTGGGAGAAAATACTGCAAATCATGTATCTGATTAGGGACTTGTATCTAGAATATGTAAATAACACTTTAAAAATGGTCAGAAGATCTGAATAGATGTTTATCAAAAGAAGATAAAGAAATAGCCCACAGATATATTAAAAGATGCTCAACATCATTAAACATCAAGCAAATGCAAAGCAAAATCACAATGAGATTCCACTTCATACTTACTAGGATGGATATACGATATTTTTTTTTAAAAAAAGGAATGTAGAAAAATTAAAACCCTCATACATTGCTGGTGAGAATGTAAAATGTTGAGCCACTTTGGCAAATGTTCTGGCCGCTCCTCAAAAAGTTAAAGAGGATGGGGTTACTGTAAGACCCAGCACTTCCCCTCGTAGGGAAATGAGAACATGTGCAGACAAAAGCTTGCATGTGAACGCTCACTGCAGCATTACTCACAAAAGCCGAAAGGTAGAAACAACCTGATTTTCCATTAGCTGATGAGTGGATGAACAACATGTGGTATGTCCACACAATGGGATATTATTCGACAACAAAAAAGAATGGAATATTGATGCACACTGTCATATGGACAACAGTGAAGGCATTAAGATGAGTGCGAAGAGCCAGTCACAAAGGGCCCATATTATGTGATTCCATTTATAGAGAACGTAGAACAGGGGAATATGCAGAGACAGGAACAGTGTTTGCTTAGGGTTGGCGGGAGGTGGGGGAGCTGGCAGAGCTTTGGGGATGATAGCTAAGGTGGTTTCTTTGGGGGATGATGAAAATGTTCTAAGCTGTGGTGATGGTTGCACACCTCTGCTCGCACTCAAACCCGCTGAGCAAATTGTATGGTGTGTGACTCACACCTCAACAAGGCTCTTAACAAATCCGTATCTATATGCCAGGTGGTGACAGGCGCTCTGAGGAGGAATGACACAGCAGCAGGGACAGATGGAGCGTGCTGCTCAGACAGAGTGGCCGGGCTCTCTGGAGACGCCACTTAAGTGGAGACCAGGAAAAGGTGAAGGCATGCAGTGCGAGCGTATGGGGGAAGGAGGGTCCAGGCTGAAGCCACAGCGGGTGTAAACGTGCTGAAGCCGCGGGGAGCTCTCCGCGTCCAGGACCCGCCAGGGGCCAGTGCAGCTGAAACGGAGACCGGGAGAGGACAGAGAGACACGGCCAATCGCGCGGGCGACACAGACGGGGCTTGTGAGTCCAGGCTTTATACTTAGCGCCATGGGAAGCTACAGAGGCTTCCAAGCAGGCAAACGACACACATGGATTTATGTTTTTTAAAAAATCACTCTGCTCGTGGGTGGAGAATAGTCTGCCGGGCGGAGCGAGCTGTGCGCTGGTGTAAACCTGCCCTTCAGGGCGGGGCGGGAAGGCCCCTGTTTGCAGCTCTGCTAATTTCTGTGGTGTAAATGCTCCCCCCGTGGCCATTTCCAACTACCAACAGTTTGGCAACCGCCTCTTAAAATTCCTGAAAATGTAAACACTCGGCTCCTGTGAGCCATTATGAGTCAGCGCCAGCGCAACACTGGCAGGAGGCTAATCAAGAGGCTTCTAGAGCAGCAGTAAAGTGGTGAGAAAAAGTAATCAGATTTGGGGTATAATCTTGAAAGCTGCTTCCTCTTATGAGCAGGGGAAGTGATGTTCTTGCTGTATCTCATTTCCTCCTCATGCCAGCCCAGGGCCACGTTTAGCCCATGGAGCACCTCGGTGCAAGTGAGGGAAAGGCACTTGTTCGTCCGGGAGCGGGCACCGTGCACAGGACAGGGGCAGGGAGCGCAGCGCTTGCAGCCTCACGCTGGCCGCCGCGGTGCGGGCGCACCTGCCAGTGCACAGCCTGGCAGCGCTGCAGGAGTGCTGCGGGGACGCCCCGGCAACTCCCCTTTTACAGATGGGAAACGGGAAGCCCACATTAGTTAACGAACTTGCCAGAGTGGGGGAGATGGGCTAAACCCACGCTGCCCTATCTTAAAGTCTTTGATAGTTTTCCTTAAAATCCTTTTGAGATTATTTCTCATCAGCACCTCAAATGCTCTCCAGGGTAGCCTCAGATCCCCAAGTATGTCTGTGAGCCGGGCTGTCGGGTGTGCCTCACTGCACGTGCAAAGCACGTGGGAAAGAGAGAAAGGACAGAGGGACGAAGGGTTACAGATTTTTATCCCTGGAGTTGTGGCAACCCAAGGTGAAGAGAAAGCAATAAACAGTTATTAAGTATCTATTTAATGTTAAACCTCCCCAGTATCTTTTTATTCATTTGGAAAGAAGAAAAATTTTAGCTTCATTTTAAAAACAAGGTCCAGAGAGGTTAAGAAACATGCCCAGAGTAACACAGCTGGCGGGTGGCGTCTGGGCAATGGCCAGTCTCCTTTCCACACAATCTCCCAGCAGCTTGAGCTCTACTAGTGGGCAAGGGAGTGCCACGCCTTTAGTGAGATTGTGGTCGTGATTCTGGAGAGGGAGCAATCAGGCCACTCCCAGAAATATTTTAGGAACTTGCTATCAAGCCATTTGCATGGAGGTCAGTTTTTCATTCATTCAACAAGCACTGAGTGTCTATTGTATACCAAGCACCCCAGGGGTGGCAGCGATGAATTCAACACTGTCTCTAACCCTGTAAGTTACGCAGCATGCCCCCTATGTGCCCTTTTACAGTCTGGGGCATGGGTCCCCTACATCTATCCATGGCTTTCAGGGAACCCGGGGTGCTCACATGGTTGGCCATTTCCCTAAGCAGCTGTGGGAAATGGAACCAGGACACATGGAAGGGGTAAAAACTACAACTTTCCTTTCTTGTGCCCCAAATGGGGCTCTACTTCTTCCTTTGCCAATTCTGAACTGACAACATTGGGAATGCCCGCTGCAGAATTTCTGGACAGCGTCGGGTCAGTCCTCCGCGTGCACCGCTCCTCCATTCTCGGTCTCCCTTTTGACAAGGGAGTAAGAACCTGTCTTGTGGGGATGTGGGGCACTTCCTAGAGCAGGGCCCCTTCTTGGCTTTGGGAAGGAGCAGAGGATTAGGCTGCATGTTTTTTTCATAGAAATGGAATTCAAATTGGAACCGTATGTCCAGTTGCTCTGGGCCGCTGAGCATGGCTAGAGCATGGTCTCTGTCCGCCAGATCTGGCCTTCCGAAGGGCGGCTGGCTTTGGTTAGACAAGCATGCGCTTTCTCTCTAAATTACAGGGCTGCATGCATATCCTTTTCCTGGAAGAACTGCCTTCACGCAATGAGACAGTGTAATACGATGCCCAGGTGCGTCTGTGTGAACATACGTGTGTATGTGCCTGTGCATGTGAATGTGTGTGCACATGTAAATACGTGTGTGCCTATGTATAAAAAGGAAACCACCGAGGGTTAGTTCCACATTTAGGAAAGCAGATGGGTAGATTGAACACTGGGCCCCTGTGACGGCCCCTCTAACAACTTATTCACTATCCAGGAGGCGGCTCGTTACAGCAGCTGAGCTGGGTTTTAAGCTCCACTTCATAACTTATTGGCTCAGTGACTTTGTGCAGTTATCCACTGCTGCATAGCAAGGCACCCAACCCTACTGGCTTAAAGCAACACTTGGTTACCTTTATTCTTGCAATTCTGTGATTCAGGAATTCAGACTAGCCACAGCAGGAATGGTCTATATCTGCTTAATAATGTCTGAGGTCTCAGCTTGAGTGACTTGAATGGCCAAACGCTGCCTGAAACAGCTGGGGGCTGGTTGGGGACTCTCTCTCTCTCTCTCCATATATATGTATATATATGAGGAGGACAATATGTGTGTGTGTGTGTATAGTTTTCTGTAGATGTGTTTGTGTATATATATATATGACTGGATAGACTATCTTGGGGCCAGGGTCTAAGACTATTTTGTTCACCACTCCATTCATATAAATGGTGCTTAACACATTAACTGGTACACAGAAGTTGCTAAAAAATATTTGTCAAATAAATGAGTGAATTGCCCTTGAGTCTCCAGCATGTATGGGCAGAAGACAGGAGGCAAAGATAACAAGAAAGAGGGCAAGGGACAGAGCCCCTCGAGGAGCCTTCTTTTTGTTCTGCTCAAGTCATCTCTGAAACGGGTGGAGAATTCTATGGATTTCGCAGTTAATAAAGCTTGAGGAGCTCCGGCTCACGGCTTCCTACCTGTGCAGGATGATATAAAATGCCTGCATTCACTGCATTCATTGACTTGGGCTTTTCTGATTAATAGGTTCTGGGAATAAATGGGAGACACAGAGTACTTAGAGGTTTTTAGATGACAGAGCAGTTGGAAATGTCCTCTACTGTAATTTTCGCCTCTCCATATTTTGGCTGTTGGTATAAGATCCTTCAGCTCCTGCCATCCTTCATCTTATCCTCAGAAATGGCACTTCCCAATATAGAACGGCACGGGGATGCTTTAGAATAGAAGGAAATGAGGGGAAGCGGCAGCAGGCTGATGAGTGAGCCTCGTCTCCCTCTCTGCGCTGCTGAGCTGTGTGGCTCCTAGCTGGTGGCCCAGGTCCTTCTTGCCACGGGAAGGGGCGCATGAGGCCCACTCCTGCCCCAGAGGAGGGCCTGGCTGGCGATGTCTGGCGTGGCAGCATCAGGGCAGGCAGGGCCTGGGGCAGGCAGGGCCTGGGGCAGGCAGGGCCTGGGGCAGGCAGGGCCTGGGGCAGGCAGGACCTGGGGCACGCCACTCTCGCTGGGAGGTGTCGACGCTCTTGCTCTGTGGGAAATACGGCTCTTTGTGCGCATCAGCAGGCAGGGCCAGGCCCCTTTGGAACAGCGTAAGCCTAGAATTAGGAACAGACATCCACACTCGAGGGCTACAGAACTAGGATTATAACTTATACTGGACCTCAGGCCTCTCATCCAAGCCCCTTGCTGGGCAGGAGGGGAAACTGAGGCCCAGAAAAATAAGGTAGCAGGGGAATCATGGCTGATCCAGGCCTGAAAGTCAGGCTCTGACCCCAACTTTATTGCACAAGGCTCCAGATGTGAATGTCCCTTATAAACTGTAAAGCAACCAAAAAGGAAAGGCCATTCCCCATGTTATATTCATGTGTCCCTCTGTCACCTGGGTGGGAAGTGTAAATGGACAGGAAGTGGGAGTACACCCGGAATCTCTGTCCCCCCCAGAGCAGCCATCACCTCCCCCTCCTCTCCCTGCAGCCCTCCCACCCCATCCTCTGCAAACTGACCCTCCCCTGTCTGGACTCTGGCCACCGTGCAGTTGCCCTGGGCCCAGGTTTGGCTGGAAATAGCACACAAGTATCAGAGAAGAAGATGCAGAGAAGTGGGCTGTGGCGTCTGCGTAGGGCAGGCTTTCAGCTGGAAGAAGTGGATGGAATAAAAGAACTCCAAAGATGTGCGACCGGCTCTCCTCTACTGCCCGCCTTCCATTTTCCCTGGCCCCGATCTCCAAGTGTCCTGCCAGCCCAGGTCCAGGAGGAGTCCTTCCTCTCGGCTCACTCCGGCATCGCCACACTCTCTGCTGTCGAGAGCCTGGCAGGCCTCTGTAAATCGTATCTGGGAGGAAATGAGATCCTCTGTACACCAGGCCATTTCCAGGCTTCCTGAACCACTGAGAGCGCCGGGGGAGGAGGGGATGAATATTTTATAAAAGGCCATAAAACATCATTTGTTCCTTTGAGTGAATTAGAGACTGTAGTTAAAAAAAGAGAGAAGTTACCATCAGTGGACCAGAGTTTTGCATTATTTAGCCCCAGCAATTTCATTACATCAGTAAAGCAGGAGAAGCGGAACATTAAAATCACACCGTTTGCTTCTCAGGAAGAGAAGCAGAGTCTTAAAGGCTCAAATATACACAACTTAGACTCCCAGGCTCAAGGAACAGTGGCCCTCTGGCTGGAGCGTGCTCCCAGGGACGGCATGAATGCTTTGCGTGGAAACAGGCCACCAGCCTGCACAGCCTCACTGCCCTGCCCCCATCCACAATGTGTATCACAGTGGGAAAGCGAGTGAGTGGTCCCAGTGGAGGCTCCTCTTTCTGCTGGAATCATCCCTGACCTCCCCCTACCTCCTCTCCTGAAGCAGCTCCCTTTGCTTCTGTGAGACTGGAAGGGGAATTTGAGCCCAGAATAAGAAACAGCCTAAAAGTGGGCATCAGTCAGCACTGTTCCAATCTCTGCATCCCAACTGGAACAGTTGCTTACAGGTAATGCCTTTGAGATCCTGTCTTCCCACCCTATTTCAGAGATCTGTCCTATTCAACAGAGAGTCTTCTCTAATTTTTGTTTCTTTTACAACTGTGGGTTTTCCCAAATTGCTGACCCTGGGGGAAAACTGAGAATCATTCTACTTATGTTTTGATGCAAAAGTCTTAAAATCTCCATCATAAACCATACCCTGGGCTTGGCCATTCTTAACCATAGAGTCCTTCAGTCTGTTTCCAGAACTAAAAGAACTTTCTGCCCTGTGGATGCCACATCTAGCAAAATAAACAATAGATAAGAACTCTGAAACGACAATTTCTTTAATCGTGTCAAAGGTTCAAGATCAATCTCTTCAGGATCATGTTCCAAGAACTTCTACTGTACTTTATTCCAATGGTAGAAGAGGCAGGAAAATATTTTCTCCATCTTTCCAGAACATACCCTGAAAGTCATGGCTTTTTTGTTCTTCCATTACTGGATTGGCTTTGGTGCCCTTTTCCCTGGTGCCCACTGTTTGGGGCAATATCTGTAATTAGATGTGGCTTTCTGTGTCCTGTCCAGCTCTCCTTTCCTCTGCCACCCCAGCCCTCCACCACCCCAGCCCTCCCTCCTACACACTCTTGCACACTCACGCACACGTGCGAGGAATTTGCTTTCACCCTATCCAGGCCTGAGCAGGACGGTGTTGTAGTTGAAGGGAGACCCTTTTGGACCTTGTGCCTTGCTTATTTCACCTACGTGGTAACAAATGCTCTCTCTGCATAAGCCACCTGGTCTCCTTGTCTCTTCTTCTTGAATACTTGCCTGTCCTTCTGTTCCTCATTGTTACTCATCAGCTCACCTTTATCGAGCACCTGCTCTGTGTGGATGCTTTGCTGGCTGGGGGAAAAGAGGTGATGACAGGGTTCTTGTCCTCAGGATGCTCGGAGTCTATGAGGAGCTCGTGCTTCTCTCTGACCTGCCACTTCATCCTGGAAGAGCTGCCTATTTAGAACCTGTGTGGTAGAGTAATCCTGCTGAACGGGGAATTAAGAGATCTGGTTTCTGGTTACCATGAGACCACGGAGAAGTCATTCGCTCATTTTAGACTCCTATTCTGGCACCTGGCTGAGGCGATGTTCACGTCCCTCTCGGTGCTGCTTTCTATGACCTCATTTTCTGAATGTATGTTCTGCCGTTCACAACTCTCGCAAAAGGAAAGGCTTGGTGAGAAATAGGCTTCATGGTAAATCCATTTGAGAAGCGCTGTGTAAAATAATGTTAAGGAATGTATCAGACCCTTTACTATCCTAATGTCCGCTGTGAACCTCTCTGAGACAAAGCATAAGTTCCAAACTCATTCAGTTGGGAAGTGTGTATATATATGTGTGTGTGTGTGTGTATAAATATCAAACTCATTTTTTATCCAACACATTTTTTTTTCCTTTTGGGTTAAATAATTTACTTTTCCAAGGAACTAGTTCCCTGACTGGGAGTTGAACCCAGGTCGCAGCACTTTAGAATCCTAATCACTAGACAGGGTGAAGTGCTGTGTCTACATAAATCTCTATTAACGTGATGCAAGCTAGAGTTGTGTAGGACAGTTTAGAGGCAAAGAACAGAGGGTCTCCCACATGGGCTCTGGACTCCAGACTGGTTGTACTTGCAGCCTGCTCCAGTACTCACTAACTCTGTGATCTGGGAAATTATTTAACTTCTCTTTTCTCTTTCTTAAAAAGAGTCAAGGAAAAGCTTCTGCCTCATAGCTCTCAGCAAAGTGCTTGGAATGCAGTAGGCATTCGCAAAATCCTTGTAATTAGCTATCACTATCTTTAGTAACTACTGATTGAAAGGTTGATAAACAAAAGAAACTTACAGCATTTTATCATGAAGACTTACCCCCTGGCCATGACCCACTGGAGAAGTCAGAGAGGACACCCGAGTTAGGTTGCCGCTACCTCAGTGGTACAGAGTTGGTTCAGGAAATGAACAAGGAAGAGCAAAAATTCAGACCAGTTCTATGTAAACAATGTGGAGATCTCTACAGAATAGTATGGTAGAAGGAGGAGAAGTAAGCAACAATAAGAAAGAAAAAGTTGGCTAAAGTTAGGCCTTTAAAATGAATTTAATGATCCACGTTCAATTCTCTTCTTATAGAAAATAGATAATTAATGACCTCTGTGTTGGGTGTATCTTCCAAGCAGGAAAGCAAGTGGGCACATTGGTCGGGAGAGAATGGGTTATGCTTAGTAACAAGCACCCATAAATCTTAGTGGGTTATGGTGAAGGGCTTTCTATTGCTCAGATTGCATATACTGCTGTTAGTGATGGGGCTTTCTGCTCTATGTCTTTCAATCTGGGTCTTAGGCTGATGGAGCTGCCCCCTTCTCAAGTGCTATGGATCAGGATGGCAGAGGGAGAGAGCTCTGGCAATTAAGTGCTGCAGCCCAGATATGACACACGGCATAATGTATCAGCTGGAACTAGTCACCCAACCATATGAAGACCAAGAAGGATACAATCCCACCAGGTACCCATGAGATCATCTGGAAATGCTTGGTAGCATTTCAATAGCAACAATGACGACCATCATCTGCCATTCTGATCACATAATGTTTGTCTCCCACAGGCAAAATACACTTACTCCCTAAGGGAGACAGCCCCAAGGTCCTGCCCAGTCCTGGTATCAAGCTGAAATTCTAGGGTCTCTAATGGGATACAGTAGCTTTTACATTAGGGAGTGACACGTTCTAGGCTGTACATCAGTTATGCATGTGGATCCTCTTAATTCAGAGACTCAGGCAACAAAAAGGCCAGTTATGTGCTCCTCACCCACAGGACAACACACAGTGATCCATCTGAAAGAGGATAATTGCAGTCAGTAGTCCCGTGCAGATGGGGAAAGATGGCGGAAACGCAGCAGCTGCTGGTCTGCAATGAGGCTGAAGTCCTGCTCAACTGAATTAGGCCCTCATTGGCCTGCCTGGGAGGGCTCCTAGCCCACTGTTCTCTGGCCTGCGGCTTCTCCCCAGAGGTTCTTCTTTCTGTTGCCCTCCTTCCCTGTATCCCAGGTGGGCATTGCAGATGACATCCTCCCTGGAGCTTGCCCAGTTTTCTTGGCCGGCTTCTTGTCCATAAAAATTTAGAGGCCTAAGTGTTACTTTAAGTCTTGAACAACTGTGATGGTTTAGAGCAGGTCATGACAGTATGACCATCTTAAAACCTTAGGCTTTTTGCTGTGTGTACCAGGCATATCTATGAGTCAATAGTTAATAACCACAACTATGTTTATTGCAGTTATTCTATTCTAAATTGCCTGTTGTGTTACGGGAGAGAGGCAGATAATTTGTCTTTTTGGTTCCCAAGTCTCTGAATTAGAAGGATTCACACGTATAACTGACATAGAGTTTAGATCATGTAAATACTAACCTAATGTAAAAGCCAACCACTAGAGATCCTGGAATTTCAGCTTGACACCAGGACTGGGTAGCACTTTGGGGCTGTCTCCCTTAGGGGGTAAGTATATTTTGCCTGCGGGAGCCACCTTCCTTCTCAACATGAGCCTATACAGTGGATAGTTTGAGTCTATCAGTTTTCTGTGAGAGGTCACAACTCTAGTGTCTCTCTCTCTCTCTCTCACCTGAGCCAGTTTGTCCAATTCAAATGATTTTTTTGAAAACATATATTTAATTAAGCTTTTGCTTTAAAACACTTTGGTCCATTCAGAGGTATTGACAATGGACTTGATGGACATGACTGCCCTATGCTTGATTTGTTCCACGAAGCAAGCTGAAGTACTAATCAACCTTTCTGTACAAGGTTTTTTAAGTTTTATTTACTTCTTTTTAAGGATGAGGAGACTTGCCTCCATTACCTTTGAAAATCCCCGTATTTCTGGACTCTCTCCTGCCCATTTCATTGCTGCTTTCTAACTGGCCAGATCTTATCTGAGTTCATCAATATTTTCCACTACATTGTCAGATGTAGCCAAGTAGCCACCATACAATACTAACAGTCTGTTTTTCAAACCTCTTCCTGGATATCCAAGTTTTTAGGTACACTATCTGCCTTCTAAGTTATCACAGGTGACGGTTTCTTAAATATTTTGCCACTTGTAACACAGAGTGCCTGCAGCAGCCTCCAGTAAAGCTTCTTCACTGCTCATCTGACCCTTGGGCCAGTGTCAGAAATGTTAAGTTTTTGGTTATAGCATCTTCCCGATTCTGGCTACTAATGTCTGAATCAGCGTGGATAGACTCGATTCTATTGTGGTGACAAATTGGTCCCTGAATATCAGAGGATTTTAACAACAAAGGATGATTTCTCACTCATGCTTCTACTGCTTCAGCTGGGGCCCAGGGTCATGGCACCTGTTCGGAATGTACCTCACTCGGACAGGACAGCCACTGTCTTGAGCGATGCTGGTCATTGCAGCTGGAGTGAAGAAAGCTCTGGGGGCTTTCCCATTGGGAATTAAATATTTCAGTTCAGAGATTACATGCATCATTTCTGCTTACAATTTACTGGCCAGAACTACTTGCCTGGTGCCCCCCAGCCACAAGTGGGCTAGAGAGTATAATTTCCCATGGTTCTGAAAGGCAGAGGGCTGGAGACATTTGGAAAACAGCACTAAGGACTATCGCAGGAAAGGAATGGGATGAAGCAGCAGACTGTGAGTGTATGATACTAACAAGCTCTCTTGGGATCCTCCATGAAAGATGAGGAGTTCCTTCTAGATTTACTTCTTGGCATGGATAGTCATTTCCTAAGGCCATCGATCTGCGTGGCACAGATGTCTAATGCATTTCTTTTCCAATATACAGCTTCACTCAAGTTAAAGCTGTTAGATTTTTCTCTAGTGAATTCTGGAGCAGCAACATCATCACCATCACCACTTTGTAATTGACATCATCGCCATCATCAAAATGTGATTAAGCATCTAATTATAAGTGGTGCTCATCTATAGGGTATGTCTTTGCATTTGTCCTCCCCCCATCCACTTGGTCACAGGGAAGTCCAGGAGGAGGGACATGGTCACAGTGCTCCCAAAGACTAAATTAATAGAAAGGGACTCTAGGCTGAAGAGTCATGCTGTCAAGTGTCTGCATGGCATATTGATTGGTTTGTAGGACCAGCAGGTGCCACGTGGTCCTGCTAGTGGTGGGATGTGGTGTTTGGTCAGAGGAGCTTCCACATGGGACACCCTGAACTGCTGAAGGACACAGGCAGTGAGCCTTGCTTGCCCAGACGTGAGACAGGCAGAGGAGGGACACAGCTCTGACTCCTCACCTCTATTTCCAGCGGGCTTTGAGGGGTGAGTCTTCTTAGGGAGGGTGTGTTCACACGTGTTTGCTCAGTAGGAGGAGACGGGGCTGACCACTAGCCACCCCTTCCTAACAGCAGGGTTCTGTGGGCGACAGGGCAGTGGAAAGAACCACTCCCAGAAATCACTCAGAGAAACAAGCCTAAATCTAGACCACCATTCTCCCTTCCCCGAGGAAAACTACATGGATGCTACCACCACAGTCGTGATAAATGCATACACACAGCGCAAGTAGAAAATGTAATAAAAAGCCTGGATGATAGACTAGAATGATCATTTGTATGGCTGGGATAAGTACATTTTAGAGTTTGTGGTAGAGGTAGGAACATAAATGGCTATCAAATTATGTGCTGCATTATCTGTGCCCATCTCGTTTGGCACATACGTCCATTTTTAGGTGGTTCTTCCCCACGGATGCACTTTTCTTCTCACCATGTGCTCCTGATCTGATGTGGATGGTGTGTTCCACTGGAAGGCCAGCATGGTCCTGGGAGGATGGGACTCCCTGGGGTCTGGTCCCAGTTGTTGGTTCCCAGGACAGCCCCTTCTCTTGGCTTTCCTTCGACCCCACTGACAACCCCTCAGCTTCCTTTGCTGGCTCCTCTTCCTCCTGAACCTGAATGATAATTGAAAGACTTGGTCCAGTTTGTGTCTCTTCATTGTCCATATTCTGTCTCTCCAGAAGACTTAAGTGCCATTTAATATTTAAATTTTTCTAAATGTTTTAAATATTAAGGATTTAAATATTTAAATATTAAGGATTTAAATATTTCTAAATGTTTTCAGTTTATAAATCACAAATTTCTCTTCCATATTCCAGGCCTGAATAAACATCTGCTTCCTTGGCGTCTTCATTTGCATGTCTGATTGGCCTCCCCAATTTAATATGTCTAAAAGTGAAGTCTGGATTGATCCCGACTTCTTTAACCCCTAATCTTCACTTTCTTAATAAACCTACTTAGGTGCTCAAACAAAAAACATGGCATTCATTGCTTATTTCTCATGTCCTATTGATTACCAATTCCTGCTGATCTATCTCCTAAACATATCTTTCCAATCCTCCAGGCTCCTCCCCACTCTCTCTCTCCACCCGCTACCTTTCCCTTGTTGACGTCACCATTGGCTTTTCCCCAGGCTACTGCAATTTCCTGGTCGTTCTACTTTTCCTTCTGCCTGTTCCTAATTCATTGCCCTCACAGCCTCTGTGTAGATCACATCACGAGTCTCCTCTGCTGGAGAACCATCTTGGGCTTCACATCAACCTTGAGATAAAACCTGAACGCCTCACCCTGCAAGGACTCGCCCTGCTTCTCCTTCAGCGTCATGGTGTACTGCTCCCCCTCTTGCCCATTTTTCTGCCAGCACACAGATTTTTTTATGACGCTTGGACACCCATGACCCTTCTGGCTCAGAGCTTTTATGCTTTCCAGTCCAGAAGCTCTTCCTCTGCTTTTAGTATAGTTGGCCCCATTCTCAACTTTTGATTCTCAGTTGAGCCTCTTTGGAGGGAACTTTTCCAACCACCCTCTTCGGAGTTGAATCTCCAGTTTCATTTCTGACACAGTGTCCCATTTATTCTCCTCAAAGCATTTGCTACAATATGTAAATAGCTTCTTTGTTGTTTACTGTTGAAAGGTTCTGTCTAGAATGTGATGTATTTATTGTATGAAAACGTAAGCTTATAAGAGCAGATATTTTGTCTAGATCACTCAGCACCTGGCATCAGGCTGGCACCCAGTAGGTGCTCAATAAATACTTGTTAAATAAATGAATGATCCCTATGACCACTGCAAACATCTGATTCTAGATACAACAAGAAAAAAAAAAGTCTGTGCTGGCATGAAAGGATCACCTTGTCACTGGAAGACGTTTTGCAGTGTCTATGGATGAAGTTGTGCCTCTTGTCTTCTTTCACCTGGGAACTGGCACTTCCGAAGGTGTGACTTTACTCAGCCTTAATATATGCTTGGGAGGAATGCTCTAGACATAGGGTTTTTCTTAAACATTCTATTTCACAAAAGAACTAAAAACAGAACTCTGATTCATGAATTTGCTAATGGCTTTTCCCTCCCAGAGGAACTCCCCAGGCACAGTGAAAGCTCTCTTGGGGCGTAGCCTCGTGCCTAATGTGAAGGTAACCATGGGACAGCAGCTCTTCCTGTGGGGTGACGGGCAGCACTGGCCAGGCTTGCCCAGGGGGTACTCACATGGAGGTTCCTGCCACTGTAGCAGGCTGTGCACCCTTGTGGCAGAATGTGGTTCCTTCCCTTGCTTCTCTAAGGTTTGTTTTGAGGATTTACTGACCTAGTTGACTATCTCATGAATAAAAATGGCAATGACGAAAACAAACATGCAAATGAGTAATTCATTATAAATTTTGGAAACAAAATAAAAAAGAATTTCTTGTTGTTTTCCTTTTCTTCTCTTAAAATTTTTTTTTGAATGGAGCGACTTTTGCACAAAGTCTAAATTGCTTAACTGTGTAGCCCGTAAATGGGAAGCGACTGGTGGGTAACTCCATACTCCTGCTCTCTCCCTTCACTGAAACTCGCAAGGCGAGAGAAGGGAGTGGGAGCCCACAGTCCCCGCACACAAAGGAGCAGAGGCTGTTGTTCGGCAGGGCTTGGTGAGGAACAAGCCTAGAGAGTGAGGATGCAGTGAGTGCTAACACTAGCATCTTCCCTACCTGCTCAACACCTGACCTCCCCACACAGCGGCAGCCTCACTTCTCTCCTCCCCCAGCCCCCGGGGAGTGAACGCGGCTGAGCACCACTGTGGTTTGAAAACACTTTGTGCCATACAAACAACTTTTAGATGCATCTTGTGGTTTGAGAGTACCTTTATGTGTCATTCTTATGGTCCTCCGTGAGCTCTTACTAATGATTTCATATGCACAAGAAGCCACACAAACACTCCTTGTAGTTGTAGTTGTGAGCAGATTTATTTTGGCCACAGCCAGCCAGAAAAGGAGGAAACTGAGGCACAGAGAAGCAAATGTCTACCCTATCTGGAAGTGGCAGAGTGAAAAGATCAGTTGAGCCCTCCTTCACCAGACCCCAACCTGTCTGATCTAGTGAAGAAAAGCTATGTGGTCTCTGGCAGAAATGGATGGAAAAATCTTTCTTACCTCCTTCCTCTTGGACCGTTAGAGAAAGAGAAAACTGGTCTCTAAGAACAAACTTTGCCCAACGCAAATATTGCCAAACGGGTCTTCACTGTATCACGGTCTCGGAGCAGAGGCCATCTTTCCGGTCAAAGCGCCTAGAATATGGCTGGTACAAGTTAGATGCTCAGTAAATGTAGCTTTTTTGTTTGTTTGTTTTAATAAAAACGCTCACATACCCCCTTTCCACTCACCCTCTCCTCCCTTTTCTTGGCTGCCGCTATAAGCAGAAATTCCACATGCCTCCCAGGGTGGCTGGGAGCAAGGGATTCTCGGGTGCCTGAGCTACCCTGGGCTGTGACACGCCTAAGATGCCACCGTCTTCGGCTCTTTCCTGCCTCATGTCCCCAGGACTCTCCTGGAAAAGGACTCATGGGAAGGGCAATGATGGACTTCCCAGCCCTTTCTCTGTTACCTCTCTGCAATGCTAGAAGAGTCGAAGCCCCCCCTCGAAGGTCCGCGATGGAGATTCTGTGGGAGAATTACATTGGAATACAATTTAAATTGAAAGCTTTCAAGACATCTCGAAAATACTTCCTCTATTTTTTTCCAGTAGACATTGGAGAGGCTAGCGAATGGGTCTTTGTAAATACAGAGGAATCAAATATGGTATAATTTTTCCCTTACATTTCTGGATGAGTGTAGGGGGCGGGGTGCGTCCTCCTATTGATGAAATACACTGCGCAGGTCAACTCGGTGAACCGACAGGAGGAAGGCGATCGCCGGCGGGGTGGCGGGGTGGCGGGGGTGTGGCGGGGGTACCGGCGGTGGGGCCGTGGATGTGCGTGTGTGAAGGCGAGAGGCGTGCCAGGAGAGCGCGGGAAAGGCTGCCGGGGAGGCGAGTGCGTGCCTATTCCCCCCGCGCCCGGGCTCGCGCAGCCCCCGGCCGGGCGAGGGGTGTGATGTGGGAGTGGGGTGGGAGGGGGCAGCGGGCGGGGCCTGCCACGTCACTTGGAGAGTGTTGGGAAGGAAGGGCAGAGCGGAGAGGCGAGTCGCTGCAGCTGCGGCGGCTGCAGCGAAGGCTTTAGCCGCGGGGAGGTGGGTCCCCGCGCTCCGGCGCTGGGGCAGCCCCAGGCCCGCTCCGAGGCCTGCGGCGCGGCTCCTAGCGAGGAGGTGACGGCTGTGGCGGCTGGAACCGCGACCTTGGCCAGACAGAGCCCCGCGGTGGACGTAGGGCGGAGGCCGAGCCCCGCCAGGAGCCTCTGCCGAGCCGGAGGGAGGCGCATCTGGCGCCTCGGGACCAGCGGCAGCCGGGGGTCGTGAGCCGCTGGAGGAGCGCGGTGGGCGCCGGGCGAGGAGAGCCGGCGGGTCTGGAGGGCGGAACCCCGCGCCCCGGAGCCCAGTCTCGGCACGGCTGGGCGAAGCCACGCGTCTTCCCGGGCGGCCAGTTTCACGCGCGCCAGTTTGCGGCTCCGGGCATCCCAGTGAGCTGTAGCACCGAGGCGCGGGCGACTGGAAGCGCAGAGCCAAATCCTTGGCGCCCAGGTCACCTCCCCAGACGCAGCCTTGCTGGGACCAGGAATTCAGGGCTCAGCGACCCCAGCGCCAGGTCAGACCGCGAGCCCCACCCTAAGGAGAGGGCGCAGCCGGGAGCGGGGAACGGGCGCCGCGCTCCAGGCTGCAGGTTGTGTCGTGGGCGCCGTCCTAGTGGCGGGGAGCGCGCCGCGGCGGGGGCATGAGATCGGAGAAATCCCTTACGCTGGCGGCGCCGGGGGAGGTCCGTGGGCCGGAGGGGGAGCAACAGGATGCGGGAGACTTCCCGGAGGCCGGAGGGGGCGGGGGCTGCTGTAGTAGCGAGCGTCTGGTGATCAATATCTCCGGGCTGCGCTTTGAGACGCAGTTGCGCACCCTGTCGCTGTTCCCCGACACGCTGCTCGGAGACCCTGGCCGCCGAGTCCGCTTCTTCGACCCGCTGAGGAACGAGTACTTCTTCGACCGCAACCGGCCCAGCTTCGACGCCATCCTCTACTACTACCAGTCGGGGGGCCGCCTGCGGAGGCCGGTCAACGTGCCCCTGGACATCTTCCTGGAGGAGATCCGCTTCTACCAGCTGGGCGACGAGGCCCTGGCCGCCTTCCGGGAGGACGAGGGCTGCCTGCCCGAAGGTGGCGAGGACGAGAAGCCCCTGCCGTCCCAGCCCTTCCAGCGCCAGGTCTGGCTGCTCTTCGAGTACCCGGAGAGCTCCGGGCCCGCCAGGGGCATCGCCATCGTCTCCGTGTTGGTCATTCTCATCTCCATCGTCATCTTTTGCCTGGAGACCCTGCCCCAGTTCCGTGCAGATGGTCGAGGTGGAAGCAATGGTGATGGTGTGAGCCGAGTCTCCCCAGTTTCTAGGGGGAGTCAGGAGGAAGACGAGGATGAAGACGATTCCTATACATTTCATCCTGGCATCACCCCTGGGGGAATGGGGACAGGAGGCTCATCCTCACTCAGTACTCTTGGGGGCTCCTTCTTTACAGACCCCTTCTTTCTGGTGGAGACTCTGTGCATTGTTTGGTTCACTTTTGAGCTCCTGGTGCGCTTCTCTGCCTGCCCCAGCAAGCCAGCCTTTTTCCGCAACATCATGAACATCATTGACTTGGTGGCCATCTTCCCCTACTTCATCACCCTGGGCACCGAGCTGGTGCAGCAACAGGAGCAGCAGCCAGCCAGCGGAGGGGGCGGCCAGAACGGGCAGCAGGCCATGTCCCTGGCCATCCTCAGAGTGATCCGCCTGGTCCGGGTGTTCCGCATCTTCAAGCTCTCCCGCCACTCCAAGGGGCTGCAGATCCTGGGCAAGACCTTGCAGGCCTCCATGAGGGAGCTGGGGCTGCTCATCTTCTTCCTCTTCATCGGGGTCATCCTCTTCTCCAGTGCCGTCTACTTCGCAGAGGCTGATGATGATGATTCACTCTTTCCCAGCATCCCGGATGCCTTCTGGTGGGCAGTGGTCACAATGACCACGGTAGGTTATGGGGACATGTACCCAATGACAGTGGGGGGCAAGATCGTGGGCTCGCTGTGTGCCATCGCCGGGGTCCTCACCATTGCCCTGCCTGTGCCCGTCATCGTCTCCAACTTCAACTACTTCTACCACCGCGAGACAGAGCAGGAGGAGCAGGGTCAGTATACCCATGTCACTTGTGGGCAGCCTGCACCAGACCTAAAGGTGACTGACAATGGCCTTGGCAAGCCTGACTTCTCCGAGGCCCCGCGGGAACGGAGACCCAGCTACCTTCCCACTCCACATCGGGCGTATGCAGAGAAGAGGATGCTCACCGAGGTTTGAGCGATGCAGGCAGGGTCTGCAGGAGAAGCGGAGCACTGAACGATCTCTTAGGCTTCCTTCTCATTCTCACGACTCCCACCCTAGCTTCAGTTGACTTCTTGACTCCCTCCCCTACACCCATTACCTGCCATCCAGGACCGAACACCTGGACTGTCAACTTTGTGGCTTGATCCCTGCAGCATTCAAGGTTTCTCCATCTAACTGACATTTTTGAAATTCCAACGGTGCCACCAATCATGCCCATCTTCTGTCACATGGATGAGATATACATTTCTGTCTATCTTTCCTCGAGACTCTGATTTTTCACATCCCGGACTTTGTAATATCTTTTGGGAACAGCAACGTCAACAGAATGGAAACCAGCCATATCTGGGTCCTATCTCTCTCCTTAGTGTCCTCTTCTTTAGGTCATGCACCTCTCTTAGCTTCTGGCCACTTGGTAACTGGCAGAAGGTGGAGGACGGAAGCAGTACTCACCTGGGTATTTTATTCCAGTGCCCTGTAACACCTGTTGGGTCCTACAGAGGACCTGTGGTAGAACCTTTATTTGCACCACCTCAAAATAGGTTATTCATTTCTAATCTTGGATGGAACTAGAGAAAAAGCAATCAAATTTGACCATCTGGAGGACATGAAGGTCAGTCCCAGACCGGGGCGGGGGGCGATGGATTCTTCCAGGTGTGTTCCAGCACGAGACACTGGCCTTTGGTGTACATTTAGTCCTTCCCACTCTGACCCCCAGACCCTCTCTAGCCTCCAGGAAGGCTCCTTCTCAGAGCCAAATGCTCTTTCTGTGCAAGTGCCTTCCTGTGTAGAGGAACCGGGAAAAGGGAACCGCAGAACCAGGAGAAACGGCTGAATAGAGTCAAGCAAGTGGCTTGACCACAAGTCTGAAGCAAGGTGCCACTTAAACAGATGCTGTCATCCAGCAGGGGCAGAGGGATCCTGTTGCAGAGGCAGCTTTTTCTCCCTCATTTTCCCTAGCCCTCTCGAACCCTCTACCCTGCTTCCTAAGAATTCGACTTAGGATTGCAATTGAAGGCATTTTAAAGCAAACTCCACCATAAACCCACAGACAGGTAAAAGCGTAATTGGATGCCAGCATGGGTTTCTTCCCATTTTATGGGCAGTGAAATTCGTGGTTTAGAGTAAGGAGCAAGCATCACTCCTTTGCCGACGGCCTCACCGTGACAGGGTTTTTGCTGAGTCAAGCAAACACTTGCCTGTTTTACCCCTGGGAGCTGCATCTGACCTGCCCTCACTGGTAAGATAGAGTGATGGTGTTCCCACCGGGCTAAACCCCCTTCTTCTATTAGGAAACCGCTGCTGTCCACCACCTGCCGCCTCCCCTCCTTTCTCTCCCAGGAACATTGCCATTCATTTTTGCCTTTGATAAACTGTGATGTACTGTTCTGAGCTCTTCTGGGTGCAGTTCTGAAACCAAAAGGACTGTTAACATGTTTTTAATGTTATACCTATGCTTTACGACTCTTGGATGAGAATTTTTTTAAAGAATTATTTTGTCAAAGAGCAACTTACAAGGGGATAGCCTTTTGAGGGTTTGCTTGAGAGGCAGTGTGGCTCCTACCAGTGCCAGATCTAAATCTGGATTTTGCCACAGCTTTACAGGGTAACTTTGGCACCATAGTCCCTATTTGTGCCTCGGTTTTCCCACCCATTAAATGGGAGCACTAAAGTCTTCCCCTCCCTACCTCATGGGGACTGTCAATGAACTCATCTGGGAAGCTGGAGATAATGCTATGCAAATGCATGAACTTTGGTAAAGAATTTGATTTTTCGTTCATTACCCTGTCTCTCTATCCCCCCAGGCAAGACCTCTTCCCAGAGTTCTTGCCTTGGGTTCAAAGCCCAAGAATAGGCCATTATGGACCATTAGCTCCCCAAAGCCCTCCTTGGCCTCTTGGACTGAGCCTCAGTCCTTCTTCTTACCCTTCAGAAAGGAGGGTGCTCTTTAGATATGTTCAGCTGGATCCTTCCAGGGCTGGAGGTCACCTTGACTGGGAACTTGGCTTCTCCAAACCTGAAATACAATGGGAAATAGAGGTGTTTATGATTAAGAAACCTGCTCTGAGGCCAGTACTAGTTTTCCAAATATCTTCAGTTACTGCTGGCTATTTGGGAAAAGAAGAGATGAGCCCATTCCAGAGGCAAAAGGAGTGTTCCCAGCTGAGAGTAAAAGTTGGGACACATGTGCATGTATCTCTTTATGTGTGTATGTGATCATCCTCATCACCATCCCTGAGAACACCTTTCCTTTTCAAGTCAGAGCATGCCTGAAAGTAAAGGGTTTGTGAAGAGCCAAGCTCTCCAGGGACTCTAGTTGCCGTAGCAACCTTCCGGAGTGTTCTCCCCATCTTCTGATTTGGGCATCAAGGGAAAACAGGGGACCACATATTCCCAGCTTCTCTAATGGCTGCACTTCCCACATATTGGATCCGGGGCTGGTAGTGCCAGGACAGGGACAGGGACCTTTGGAAAATGTGGAGGAAGCAGGTCCCCCAAACTTCCTCCCTGGACCTTTCTTCCTGATTTCCCCACCCAGTCATCAAAGCTGCGCGTCTTACTCCCGACTCTTCAGATACTTGAGTGCTAAGCGGCTGCCAGTTAAACCAACATCAAAATTGTTTTTCAAAATGACAAGGGGAGTCTTTGGGGAGGACGATTCATGCCTCGAGAGGCAGCCAGGCTGTGCTGCCCAGAGTAATAATGGTCTTAGGTGTTGTGGAGTTCTCATCTCCTGGGGGGAGGCTCTTCCCAGCTCAAGGAGAGACAGAAATGCAACTCCTTCCTCCCGAGAACACTCTAGCTCCCGGGAGGAATCTCACAGGCGGTTCCTTGTAAGACGCTGAAGAGAAACCGAGAGGCTGTGGCTCGACCTAGTTTCTGTGAAGGATTCTGTCAAGGGATCCCTCTCCGACCCTGAGCCCCTGCACGTGGACGCTGCGCCGAGCCCGGAGAGAGTGTGCGCCGTGTGTTCTGGACAGCCAGGCGGTGACTCACAGCTGCCAGGGACGGTGGGGTCCAAGCCCTGGCCCCCCTGGCTCAAGCCAGCAGGAGCTCCTCCCAAGGGACTTCCTGGAGCTGTGGCCTCAGCCTGAGATGCGGGACACTCCTCCTGCCTGTGCGTCCCCGGGGAGTGAGGAGGGACAGCCGGCCGCCTGGCGTCTGAGGTAGGTTGTACTGGAGGGAAATTTCATTCCTGGCTTAGTCCTTCAGGCAAAATGAGAACTCTGGGTGGGAGAGGAGGCGGGAGAGCCTGTATTTGGACAGAGACAAGGTTTTGATTTTCTTTCCTCAGTGGCCTCCTCACTTTTCTCTGTGTATTTTTCTTTTCTGCTTCGACTTCAGTTTCCTTTCTCTGTTTCCACCCCTTTAATGCTGCTGCCCCCTTTGTCAGTCACCCCTTTTCCTGTGCATGTTTCCCCTTGCTTTCATTCTCACTTTCCCTGACTTTTTATCTTTTCTTGGTTTTTTCCCTTCTGGTTCCTCCCCCACCCTGCCCCTGTTGCCTTAACCTCTTATTGCTTCTGTGTGTATCTTCCTGGCTCTTTCTCCCTCTCTCCACCTTTCTGGTGGTTGAAGCACCTAGCACTGCTGCCCGGGTCACAAGTGAACCCCAGGACAGCTGTGGTGCAGCCCGTGTGCTGCGGAGGTCGGGCTGCAGCTCGGGGCCCCTTTGTCGGACACCTCACTGTACCTTCCTTTCCCACCACGGACTCTGCAGGGGGAACCCACCACGCAGGATGAGACTGCTATGGGTTTAGAAAAATGTCTCCCAGAAATTTCCTGAGCCTGTGAGGACAAAAGAGAGAAGGGTGGGGAGAAGAGAATAAACCCAAGAGGTCTCAGACAAATGTCCTGCCAAATAGCCCTGCAGTGTGCCCACCTGAGGGCCCCCAACCTTATGGGCCTTGCAGATAGGTCAAAGAAAAGAAACAATAGAAATAGGAAAATAAACAGAGAAAAAGGGACTCAGGATGAAGAAATGAGATTGGAGTTAGTCTGAAAAAAGCCTTAACTCAGGGATGGCCTTATAATTGCCCTAATCCACTCAAAGGTTAGCATCTGGCTGGCTGTCTTGTTTGTCTGAAGGCAAAACAAAAAGAAAGGACATAAACCTCGGAGGTGCGAGGTGCAGGGGATGACACACTTTGACAAGGTGGACTAACATTCACCAGCCAGGCCATAAGGAGAGTTTGTGGACTTTCTTTGCTGGAGGTCTTAGAACACAGGGTCAATCCTGTCTGCGTCAGGACACCAGGATGGCCCAAGGGGCCCCCAAGGGCTGAAGACTGTGCTAGCAAAACTGGCACCAGAGAACATTCGGGGGTTATGGAAAAGTTCTGAAACAGAATTGTGGTGATAATCATACTATAAAAATTAACCAAAAAATCCCATTGAATTGTGAAAAAAAAGTGACATGAGTCTAATAATCTAGGAGTTTTACATTTTGGCTGGGAGAATGGTTTGGTTTTATAAATCTACAAGTTTAGCATCTCTAAAGATGGATATCTGGAATGGAATGACAGTTTTTTTATTCTGCCACATGGGGACACTTTCGAGCTTATATGCAGTTGCTCCTTGCTATTCATGCATAATAGCAAGGAGTATGTGTGTGTGTGTATGTGTGTGTGTGTGTGTGTGTGTGCCTATGTGTGTGTATGTTTAATTTTGACATCAACTGTTGTGGCATTTACATCTTTTTTTGCTCTAAAGGTATGTCAAGCCATTTTTTAGTAGTGTAGGGCATAATTAGCATGTATTGAACTATGATAAATATGTTGGATGTTATTCATTATGTAGGACTAAGGCAGTGAGCTTGTCCAAAGAACTTATACTTTGCCAGCAAAAAAAGAAATATTTTAAAAATAAAAACAATCCCTACAAATAAACCCAAACCTCACCTGATCCCCGTACCTGCAAACTTGGAATTCCTTAAGAAATTGCATAGGAGCCAAGGTTTTATTTTTCCTAACCCCTTCCCCACACTCTTCCCTATAGTAGTCATTAACTCTTAATAAGCCATTAACCCTTAATAATCTATGATGAGGTCCCACCAGTCTTTGGTGCTTTGGGCAGACAAAAGAAGTGGGAGGTGAGAGCCTTCATTTATCGTGCTTGGCCTGCTGCATTGCTATTTTTCAGACTTTGTTCTCTTGCCTTATTCGCCCTGTGCTCACAGCTTCCCTGCCTTCTCTCTCCTCGGTGCATCTTCCTGTCCTGCGGCTTGTCATTTCTCCCGGCCACTGCCTGAGCCCTTGCTCTCGGTGGCATTTCTGTCCCCCTGCAACTAGACATACATTCCAAGGTAGATTCCCAGAGAATGTTGTCCTCCCAGGACAGTCTGGCTGGACTGCCCTCCCGGCTCGGCCTGGTTTCCTCTGTGTGCTATTGCCATGGGAAGGACAGTGTGCTCTAATTCTAGCTTGTCACAGTCACTCAGGGGAGGGAAAGAAATCCATTTATTAAGCCGTAAGATTTCCTCTTTCCACTCCACTTTCTACAGGCTGCCTGGGGTTGCACAGATCGCTCCTGGCAGAATAAGGTCTGGGGTTGGCGGTGGTGGGAGAGGGATCTTCCCAGACACGGGCCCCTGGGAAAATAGACAGATGGGTTTTCAGGTTGCCAGGTCTCCCGATGAACCACTTTCCTGTTCTGGGCTTGAGGTCCCTGTGGAGTTGGAGATTGTCATTTTTTCATGTCCCTTTGCTCTGAACTTGAGAAAGTAGTTCACCCAGCCTCTTTGTCCCTTCTTGGTCCTTGTCCCTTGCCCCACATGGTACCCTAAAGGGGGAGTGGGAACCTATCTGCAACCACTGTGGAAGGGTTATCCCAATAGGATAGCGGCTCCCTCATTCTCAGAACAAAGGAGGAAAAGGGTCCTGCGCTACCTAAGTGTCACTAACACAGGTCTAACCTTGGCTATCACTTGACGTGGTTGGGGTCTAGCCTGCTGGGGCTTATGACAATTAAAAAAAAAAAACACAACTGCATCCTCATTGTTACGTGAGCCCTGCACATATGCTGGAAACCCTTTTGGAACCGTAAGCAGTGTCTGCTGCAGGCTGCAAGGAGCGCAGACAGACCCTGGCTCTTTGGTGAGAGCACAGCCGACATTTCAAAAGGAAATTGCAGCCACGCAGTCTGCTGGCGCTGCTATTTTTGACATGCTTGCTGTTCTCTCAGGGCTTGACAACCGCTGTCTCCAGGAGACAGACAAACCTGCTCTGGCAGCAGAGACACTGAAAGAGAACAGAGGAGACAGTCCTGCAGCTGGGAGGGGCAGGAGGACGTGCCATCGGAAGCTCGGCACCTGGCCGGCACGGCCGGGGATCTAAGGCTCCAGGATCGATCCTCCCTCGCCCAGTGAATCCTGATCCCGCTTTGCATCCTCCCCAGCGAGCGCAGTTCTAACAAGAACAAGACGGGCACTGTTCATTTACAGAGTGTTTTCACATGCGTTCGGGGCTTTCAGGCATCATGCTGTGAACAAAGTGGTTCAGAGCATGGATGCTGGAGCCAGGTTGTAGGGTTCAAATCCCTCCTCTGCTGGTTGACCTTGGGCAAGTTAGAAAACTGCCTTGTGCCTCAGTTTCCTTTCCTTCTCTATCAAACAGGGGATATTAATAGTACTAATCTTATAGGGCAGTTTTGAGGATTGAGTGAGGTCATACATGCACACTGCGTACAAGGTTGGCTTTTATTATCATTATCATCCTATGGCAATGAAATGAGGTAGGTAAGCTAGGCATTGTGTTCCTTTTGGCAGATACAAAATCGAAGCAAGAGGGGTTGTGAGATGTTCAAGGGCACACGCTGTGTGTGTTCCATCATCTTCAGTGGAGACGGAACAGAACGGCACACAGTGAGGGTCTGAGTGATACTGAGCAAGAAGAGGGAGGGAGGCCTTGGCTCTGGAATGTGCACAGAGGCTTTATTTACATGCCAGGTGTTTCTGTTGTGACAGCAGCAGGTGTCCTCTGCTTTCCTTCCCCGTGAGTCTCTGAAGGCACATGGAGAAGTGTACATACACGGCACCTAAGTATGTATCTCATGTGTATGGAACGCCTTCCACAGGGGCCTTCCCTACTTTTCTCCTTTTCTCCTAATAACATATTTGGGGTTGACGCTCCACCAGAGCCTTCCTCACATACTTCCTCACATCTTTCTCCTGGTTCAGCACGAGGGACCGAACCCACGAACTGGACCCAGCCCAGAGTTTTCGTACACTGTACCAGTGGCTTTCAAACTCCCCCGCCCCGGTCCTCCTCCCCAGCATCCGTTCTGTTGCCCAGCCACCTTCGTGTCCCACTGCGCCCGCACCCCCACGGTGCAAGTGCTGTTCACCATCTCTTGGTGGCGTTCCAGCTTTCCTGTCCTCCATTAAGATGGGAGACCCAGGAGTTGGAAGGAGCCAGCTCCCCTACCCATGTGGGTCTCCGTTTGCCTCCACTCTGACTAAGAGCTTCCATGACAGTTGTCACTGGGGTCCCCACACAGGCCAGAGTATTTTGTGCACCCTCAGCTCACTGCTGTTACCACGATGCCCTCTCACAAGTGGCCGGCCCAAGCAAGGCGACGTGACTGCCCTCACATTTCTGAATCTGCAGCTTCTTGGCTAGCTTGCCTTTGGAGTTAGAGACTGGATCTGAATCACTGTTTATTAATTGTACCTCATTTAACCTCTCCGAGCTTCAGTTTTGTCATCTGCAAAATAAAGAAGCTGATATCACTTGCCTCACATAGTTGTTCTGAGGCTCAAAAGAGGCTGCCAGTTAAAGGGTCTAGCAGGAGATAAGCTCTCAGCAAAGCATGGCTCTTCCCTCTGCCAGTAGCAGAGGGGCCCCAGGACACCGAACGCCCACCCGAGAGTGGGGTGGGACCACCTGCATGTCCGACAGAGGCAGGGTCCCTGCCAAGTTCAGTTCTGTCCTCTGAAACCAACATTTCCATGAAATATGACATAAAAAATAGACTCAGGAGAGCTGTCTATTTTTACCAGAAGGCTTTTTGCCTAGAGGATTCACAGCAGAATTTCTTTAAATAATTGCACTTACGATGTGATTTAATATACGGAAATGTAATCTGAATACATCTTGGAAGAATAGGATGGATATACTGGTAATATATTTTTTTCAATATAGTTCGTTTCCGACCAAACTAGTATAAGGATTGTTGTTTAGCTCTTCCCAGGAGCCCTGAGCATTGTGAAGGGCAGTGTCGAGGGTCACAGATGGGCAGGACGTGAGACCTGGAAGGGGCAATAGATGCCCCTTTTTATGCAGGAGGAAACTGATGCAGAGAACTGAAACGATTAACCCAAAATCACATGGGTGGTTCAGGGCAGAGCTGACTCTGCAACCCAGGTTTTCTGACTCCAACCCTAGCATATTTTTCCATGGAAAATGGAAGACTAAAATATTTTTAAAAAAATTTTAAAGAATAACTTTATTCATTTCCTACCCAACCACACCCCTTAGCAGAGCTGCCCATAGGAAAAGGAATTAAGTGATTTTTAACTTCATCTCTCCTTCCCCTGACTTTCCAAGGTGCAGAGGCAGCAGGCCTAGCTAGGGAAACCCAGAGTCAGATAACAACTTCTGGACTTTTAAGGCAGGACTAATGCCTGTCACTCTGGTGAGGACCCAGGGCATTCCAGCACTGGACAAAGAGCGGCTCTGGCCTTGGCAGCCAAGCCCTGGGCTTCTAATTGAACCAATTAGTAGATTATTTAACCATTCAAGCCTTTACTTTTTTGTTGTTAAATTTAGTGACTGGCTGAAGGAAACTGTCATAGATTGGAAATCAGGACCGTAGGGGGTTATTTGGGGCTTCTGTATTTCATAGAGGAAGGAAGGAACGCAGAAGGTTAGCAACTTACCCAGGAGTGCTGACTTCAGATGCCCGGGGAAGCAGAAACCAGCTCGAGACTCTCCCCTGCACTTTGTTGCCCTGGTAGAGAAAGAGAAGTTCCTGTTAGGCTGCAGATCTCTTTTATAAATCACAGGCCTAGGGCCAGGCAGAGCGTTTGCAGAAGCCCTGGTAGCTGAGCCATAAATCAGACAGGAGCTCCCCAGCTGCTTTAACGCAATTTGGCATTGCTGGAGAGAGCAGAAGGGCCTGGTGTGGTGGGGAATGGCTTGTGTTCCCTGCAGGAGACTGCTTTCTGTGCGTGGGGAGATGATGACTTCCCCCAGGACAGCACACAGGAGCCCAGGCACACCCACACTGCCGTCCTCTCCTCACCTGGAGGCGGCGTGTGTGGTTTTGTTTGCTTCTGCTGCATCTGCAACCTTCTGGCACACAGTCTTCATGCCTGCCGAGACCCCGAAGAGCCCAGAGTGCCTGCTCTAGCGCTGTGCAGACCGCGCCTCACACCAGGCCCTCCGTAGTCGGGCGTGTTTGCCAGACGCACACGACATTAAGTATGGGCAGATTTCACGCAGATGTGGATCTTTGATTTCTTTTGGCAAGCAGGAGGTCTGATCGTGGTGACCCCGCGTGTCTGCTTTCCGCCCGCCAGCAGCAGGAGCTGAGGCGCAGCTGCCCCTCCGGAGGGCAGTGGGTCCCCTTGCCCAGGGCCGGCCACTCCCGGGCGCTCCCCGCCGCGGAGGCTGGAGCATCCGCCGGTGCTCGCTGGGCCCACGGCACGTGCTTCTCACAGGAGGGAAACATTCTCTGTGTACGTCTCCACCAACGGTTGGGAAACGAGAGGCGGACAGGATGTCATGTTTAGGGACGGCAACGCCTGGCTACGTCCTCTGATGAGCCCTGTGGACGCGGGTGCGTGTGGCCAGGCTCCAGAACCTTCCTCTAGGGTCTCGTCTAGGTGACCGAGCGTCAACTCTCTGGTTTAGAAGTGGTGGGGCAGGTCGGATGGGAGTACGCGCTAGAAAAGGCGGTGAAAGCAGCAGTGAAGGCGGCCGGCCGAGAGGAGACGGGTGCAGCCACTAACGAGGCAGAACAGTGAAGCTGCAGGGAGAAGACGGTGTTCTCGGTCGGGTTAAGCAGCAAGGGAGTGTGTGATGCGACTCAGAATTCCCATCCGAAATGATGGCAGTGAGACATCAGGCAAACGTCGGGGTTTGCGGATTTCTGATTTGAGGACTATCTCCAGCTTCCATGAAGTTCCATCATGGGACTCCTGTCCATTCCTGCTGCCTGGGCCTGGGGGTCCGAGCAGGGGTTCATACGCAGTGTCGAGTGGTGTCCTGATAGCGCCTGGCTGCCCAGCAGGGCTGTCTGTGCAACGCCACGGGCATCCCCAGATCCCCGCTCGTGTCTCTTCCTCGGTCATTCCCAGCTGGGTTTAGCTCTCAGGTGGCATCTCTTGTCTTTGAGGTTGATTGGCCAGAAGTTAAATGGCCACGGAGTTGGAACTGTGTTCAACACGATTGCTTCAGGAGGGAGATAAGAAAGGCTTTCCTCCTTTCTAGCTTTACCTCTGATTTCATTAAAACATTTCAGGGCCAGAAATCAAGAGGGGAGTTGCAACAGGGATTTGGGCTACAGTCAGCTCAAAATCCTTAGAATTCCAAGAGTGACATAGATTTCATTCTGGCTGTCTCTCACTGGGGACATCGTTTATTTCTGAAAAGCAGAATTCAAACCCACCCCCAATATTTGCCCTTTCTAAGAGGACAGAAAGGTTAAATTAGGTTGGGAAATCCATCATAAGCCTTACATTTTAATGCCTGTCTGACTCACTTTTCCCAATAGGTACATTTCTGTAAAGTTGTTGTCAGATGTGTATGTAAAAATAGGTTATTAAGTATGAAATGTCCAATTTCTTTAGGTACTAAGTTTGACAGTCAATGTCTCTAACATTTCAGTTTGACACTTCTTGTTTTATTTTTATTGTGAAGGTACATCCTGAGTCTTTCAAACACATGGTTTGGCTTATGATTATCTTTCAATTTTTTTAGAGTAATTTTTGTGAAACCATAGATAAGTCAAAAATTTGTGTTATTTTCTAATATGAGTTCCGTCGTGGAGCCAATGCAGCACAGACAACTTGAAATTATCAACAAAGTGTTTGGGAAGGATGTGGCTAATAAATGCACAGCAGGTCGATGGTTTGAGAAGTTCCATTCTCGTGATTGTAATGTTGAAAGTGAGCCACGTGGGCGACCTGAGACCAAGGTGGACAATGATGAGCTAAAGCTGTAGTGGAAGCAAATTCATCTCAGTTTACATGTGAATTAGCAGCAAGATTTGACGTTACTAATCCAACAATATTGGAATATTTGAAACAAATTGGCAAGGTAAAGAACTGGCTAGATGAGTTCCACATGAATTAAATGAACATCAGAAGGGACATCGTCTCGAAGCTTGCCTTTCTTTGCTGTCATGACATAAAGGCAAAACATTTCTACACCACATTGTTACATGTGATGAAAACTAGATGCTTTTTGACAATCGCAAGTGTTCAGCACAATGGTTGGATAAAGGTGAAGTGGCAAAACACCGTCTAAAATGGAATATTCATCAAAAAAAGCTCACGGTGTCTGTTTGGTGGTCCAGTGCTGGTATCATCCACTACAGCTTCAGGGAGGCTGGTCAATCGATTACAGCGGATGTCAACTGCAGTCAGTTGGATGAACTGATGAGGATGCTTGCAATTAATCCTCTGAGATTGGTCAATAGAGACAGGCCAGTCCTTTTGCAAGATAATGCTTGACCACATGGCACACAAACAGCGATGCCCAAACTACAGAAGCTGGGCTTGGAAACTCTCTGTCATCCACCATATTCACCAGACCTTGCACCAACTGACTACCGCTTCTTCCAGGCTTTGTACCATTTCTTGTAAGAAAAAAATGTTCAATTTTCCACAAGCTGTGGAAAATGACTTTCACCGTTTTATTGCCGCTCGCTCTTCAGGCTACTTTGTGGTTGAGATATAATAAACTAAACTTTTGCTTGGAAATTAGACATTTCATATTTAATAACCCAACAGAATTATTTTTCTATCAGAGTTTTTTTTTGTGTGTTTTTTTTTTTTTTTTTTTTAGATAGGTCTCACTCTGTTCAGACTAGAGTACAGTGGGGTCATCATAGCTCACTGCAACCTCAAACTCCCAGGCTCAAGCTATCCTTCCGTCTCAGCCTCCCTAGAAGCTGGGTCTACAGGCCTTTGCTGGCATGCTTGGTTGATTTTCTTTTTTGTAGAAACAAGCTCTTGCTCTTGTTCAGGCTGGTCTTGAACTTCTGGCCTCAAACGATTCTCCTGCCTCAGCCTCCCAAAGTGCTAGGGTTATAGGTATGAGTCATGGCACCTGGCCTATAGGTGATTTTTAATAAAAGTGGGCCCTTTCACATTTGAAAAAATCATGCAATGTAGCTAAACTTAAAAGAAAGCATGTAGTGAACAGAAAGATGAACTAGTTTACAGCATACTTTATACAATCATAATTCCTTGCTCCAATGGAAGGAAAAGCAATATGTGGCATTAGACGTGGTGAAGATTTCTGACCAAATTTGAGGGGAAAAAAAAGAGACTTTTTTTAATTGGAGGAATTAGAGGTATCCTCTAATGTATGTTCCGAGTGGGAACTCTAGGCAACTCTATTTTAACCTTCCTTTTTCAGGGGGTGATGTCTGCCCAGCCCCAGGGAGTCAGGACCCGTGCCTCCACTCACTGGCATATAGCTGGGTGACTTAGGGACAGTTATGAACCTCTCTGAGCCTTGGTTTTCTCCTTTGTCAAACTGGGCCATTAATTGACCACCTTCATGGTGGCTGGTGGAATTAAAGGAGGCACAGCCTGTAGTCCCAGGGCCTGGCATACAGTACGCACTCGATAAAGTTAGTCAGGTTTCCATGGTCTCTTTCTTCTTTGCCCACTTCCATGAGTGCTGAGGCCTAGGCAAAGCCTCTGAACATTGTCCAACCTTTAGGAACAGTTAAAACCACTTAAACCTCTCGTAAATCAGTCTTTTGGGAAATGGGTGTGTGTGTCTACGTATATATACGTGTGTGTGTGTGTGTGTGTGTAATAGTTTCTCTTACTTTGTAGATTTGGACTTTCTGATCTAACAGTGACCATGATTCAGCTAGTCGATCACCAAATACTTGGTCATGACAGAGCTGACTCATGCAGAGGCGATTCATACCCTTTCAGAGTGAAAGCTGCTTTCATGCTAAAAAAGCCAGCGGAAGAGAATACCCGAGGATTCCCATAAATAAGCAAGGAGGCGACTTATCCATTCGGAATCCCTGGGATCTGTGAGCACTTCCAGCAAACCTGGGGATTAGCTGGGAGACTGAATGACTGAGTGCGGAAGGGTCACCCGCCTGACTTTCAGGTCGGCCACGGTGAGACGATGAGCTTTGGGAGGCTCACGCACACAGGCGGCCCGCATCCTCGGGTGCCGGGTAGGCTCCCAGACGGACCTTTTAGGATGTGTGTCAACTCTCTCCTGTGGAATTATAATGCAAATCAGTGGGAAGTATGCCCCAACTTACAGATACTGTATTTGCTTTACATACATTCCAGGAATGTATTTAATTTGCAAGTAAGTCAGCTGAATCTACTTGATATGTAAGTAGCGCGGAAGGCAGAATGACATGGCATAATTGAAGGGAAAGACTTCTAAAAGTCATGGGATCCATTACTCTGCATTAGAAAAGTGTCCAAATTATTCCAGGCCTATTCTGAAAAATTCCCAGAGAAAGAGAATCTATAAAATCCATAACATAGATTCCTTCAAGCTGTTGGTGTTTGAGCTTCGTAATCTCTGTTGTCAGGACGTTTCCTCATATCTCAGTTACACATCTCCTGCTGTGCTTTAAACTTCCTTCCTCCTATTTTGTCTTCTACTAAAAGGATACTCAACTGACCACATTACCTAGAACAGCTCATTCCAGAGTTCCTCAAATGTGCTATGCAGAGCACTAGTTCTACGTGGCACTGCTGTGGACAAAGAATCCCTGGGCACTGTTTCAGAAACACTGCCTCTTAGAGATACACAATGCATAGGAAAAACAATTAAAGGCTCTGAGAAGTCCTGCAGCAAATAACCCTATTTTGCTTTTTTAATCTAGTGTTTTTAAAATTATTTCTACCACAGAGTCTTGACCCCTGCCCCTTTTGAATAACTTCTGTTCACATCCCACAAAGACATCCAAGGAGTATGCCTTAAAAAACTCAGAGATCTGAACTTCTTTGCAATGGATTTGAGTTCATGGAGCTTCGGCCATTAAAGGTTTTCTCAGATGGACCATTTTGTGGCTTCTTATGAATCCTCTTAAAGTTCTCCACACCCCTCTTGAGTTGTGTGGAAACAGAAAGAGTGTGTTGATGTGGCTCTAAATGATAAGAAAGAAGACATGTGTCCCCTGTTGCCCTTGACAGCCCACTTAAGTAGGAGTTGGAGCAACCAACAGTAAGAGTGGGCTGTGTTCCTTAGGTTTGGTTTCTGTTCCACCTTGCCAATGAATGCCCACAGTTCGGATGCACTTCGCCAGGCAGATGAGGATGCCCGCGTTACTTGCCTTATGTGTAGCAGCCCGATTTCTGTGCATGTTGTTAACCAAATCAAACATCGTAACATGGCGTTTTTCTACCACCAGCACTTCTAACTAAACCAAACCTTTTAATGAAAGTATCCAAGTATAACCATCACTAATTATCCTATTTATGAAATTTTATTCACGGTCTGAGCAAGACACAAAGAAATATCAACAGTGAACTGTAGGTAACCAGGTTTTTCAATATTCTTTCCCATCTTCCCAAACACTGTTTCGAGTGTGCCATTGCTCTTTCTCTCTCCCAAAGTACTCCAGGTGCTGGCACATCCCTGCTGGACCTGGTTCCTCTGGTGCTTGGGTTTAAATGGTCTGGGGAGCTCTTCTCTCCAGGTTTTCTTTGCACTGCCAAGGGCCCTTGCCTCTGCCTCTTCCCTGCTTACCCTGGAAAGGCCAGAACGTGCCGTCTGCTTCTCCACGAGCTGGTCAAGGACTACCTTTTTCTTCCATGGTTTCTCTCCGGAGGTGAAAAGAGAAAGGGTGTAGTTGCTCTCGCCTATTGTTGTCTTCGTACCTGTTCCTTTTCTGGACATCTTGAGCCGTGAGAAAGAGTTTATGATAACTGACTGTTTCTCTCATCTTTAAACCCACTAAAAGTCAGAACAAGTGGACTGCAGGGCAGGTGGGAAATGCATCGAATTCTGCGTCTGTCACTAACCTGCTGTGTGACCCTGAGCATGTCACCTGCCTGTCACTTAGCAATTATTGGCTGTTAGTATTATTCTCTGACCCACTGTCTTCATCTGTAAAGTCAGATAGTTGGATTAGACAATTGAGCTTATGCTTGAAAATTCTATGGATGCCCAAGCCTGTTCGTCAGATATGCAGCTGACTGCATGGATAACTTGGAAGACACTATTGCTTGGCTTTTGCCACCAGAGTGATCTTTAAAAAGGAGAGTTGGAGTTACTAATATTTTTTTTTTGAGACAGAGTCTCACTCTGTTGCCTGGCTAGAGTGAGTGCCGTGGATTTAGCCTAGCTCACAGCAACCTCAAATTCCTGGGCTTAAGCGATCCTCCTGCCTCAGCCTCCCGAGTAGCTAGGACTACAGGTGTGCACCACCATGTCAGACTAATTTTTTTCTATTTTTAGTAGAGATGGATCTCTCATTCTTGCTCAGGTTAGTCTCAAACTCCTGAGTTCAAAAGATCTTCCTGTCTCTGCCTCCCAGAGTGCTAGGATTACGGGTGTGAGCCACCATGCCTGGCCACTTGTTTAAAATTTTAACTTTATATAGAATCATTGAATTTCATACCTTTTATTTTACAAAGATAAAAAATCTTTAACAATATGCTGAGATGTTTGAAAGAGATGTAATAATTTTTATCTAGTATCAAGTATGATAAATCTCTTCCCTCTGCTTTTCCCCTCCCTCCCTCCCTCCCTCCCTCCCTCCCTCCCTCCCTCCCTCCCTCCCTCCCTCCCTCCCTCCCTCCCTCCCTTCCTTCCTTCCTTCCTTCCTTCCTTCCTTCCTTCCTTCCTTCCTTCCTTCCTTCCTTCCTTCCTTCCTTCCTTCCTTCCTTCCTATTTTTCTTAGATGAGGTCTATCTTAGTTATTAAGTGGTTCCAGAACCTTATTTGTTTCGATGTTGCAAAATAAACATTCCTTGGTTTTGGCTGTGTCAAGCACCTTGGCATTATGGTTGGAAAAATGTTGGGCATGGAAAGACATTTCTATATTAAGGAGAAAGAGGGCAATGCAGACCAGCAGGGATGCTAAACAGTGTTCTCTGGGTCTCAGACTCCAGGCTCATGGAGGGAGCCTGTAGAAAGGACAAAGGAAAGAAAGGTGGATACGATTCTCTGGTATCCTTAGACAAAATAGAAGCTGGCTTTTTCCATTTCAGGGAGAGGGCAGGGAGCAGCCCCAAGGTCAGGTGTTGGATCATAGTGCCTGGGTCACCCCACCGTGCCATGCAGTGGCTCCTGGCTAGAAAGGTCTGCAAAGCACCTAGCTCTGCCCTCAAAGCTCTGCCCTGGGAAGCTTCTGAGCCAGGGCCCAGCCCTGCACAGCTCCACTAGGTCCTGCTGCTTTTTGGTGTTTGTTCATCACCCTGGTCCCACTCAGCTCCCCTTCCTACCCTAGTCCAGCCTCGTGAAGTAGCAGAGCCCTGGGCAGCGATAGAAAGCCTGTGTGGGTTCCTGATGCACTGTTTGACCTTGAGCAAGTTGCTTGAAACGAGCATTTTAATTTCTGACTCTGAAAGTAATATCTTCTCATTAAGAAAAATTACACAATTCAGAAAAGGATAAGGAAGAATATAAAAATTCTCATAACCTTACAACCAGAGATACTCAGTATTGGTGTTTTATTGTATTTTTTTTCCAAACTAGCTCTGTCTCTGTCTGGATCTATATCTCTATGGAGATCAGGTTTTCATTTTAAAAACTTTACATCTCTAGTTTTCTCATGCAATTATTACCTAGATGCACAATTATTTTGGTAACCTACTCCCTATTGTTGGATGTTTAGTACTTCTACCTTTTCGTTCTCATAAATATTGCTACATTGAACATTTTTAATATGGATATTTGTTCACATTTATGACTCTTTCCTTGGCTGTACACCTACGAGAGTCAAGACGTGTGAACAAAGTGAGCAAACAGTCTTCTAGGGCTCACCTTCCTCACCTATAACAAAACAACAACAGAAACACCACAGCTAGCAACAGCCATCGCTCGCTCAGCATGCCGTGTGCCGGGCGCGTTTCCCAGGGCCCACGCCTAGGGCCCCTGGGGGAGAGGGTTCAACCCAGGCAGTGTAGCAGTGTCCCCGAGACGAAAGAGCTAAGCTGACAATCCCTGGGGCACTGTTACTTGGGACTGTGTTAGTGTGGCATGTAATGTTAGGACCAAAGCCCCGTGCGTGCGGCTCCTTTAATCCCCTTCATACTCCCGCGTGTGTGTCTGATGAGGTTGGGGGCTGCGTGTGTGTGTGTGTGTGTGTGTGTGTGTGTGTGTGTGTGTGTGTGAGTGCATGTGTGTGAGTGCATGTGCGTGAGTGCGTGTGTGTGAGTGCGTGTGTATGTGTGTGTGTGTACAGTTTTCTAAATGGAACAGCGTCAGCAGAGCGCGAAGCAAGAAAGCCTGGGCAATCTGTTGGCAGAACAATAAAGCGCTTGCAATCGGTGCTGCTCCTTACAGGTATCTCCTCCTGGTCTCCTGTGTATCTTAAGGTTCCGGCCTCTTTGCCTGGGAAAAGTGTCATCTTGTAATCGGACTGTCACCCCGTGGAGCAGGAATGGGACGGGTCTGGCCTTGTAGTGCAGCCGCACCCCGAGGCACTTGCCTGCGCGCAGTGCGTGAGGGGCCTGCGCTGCCCGGCGGCGTGCGTGTGGCCGCCTGTGCCGCGGGGGCTGCGGCGTGCTGCTCACCCAGCAGGAAGGAGGCAGCCCACAGCCTCCTCGCTGGAATAGCACTTCCACGCTGCTTTCCCTGCCTGCTAAATATAGATCGCCAGGCCGCCTTGGAATTCTGATTCAGGAGATCTGGGAGAAGCCTGACAATCTCCCTTATTAGAAATAAGTGCTCCAGGTGATTATGTTCAGGAAGTTTGAGGAAGTCTTGGGTAGCGGGTCTCAGCCTTCATGGGGCATCAGAATCCTTGGAGATGCTTCTTTAAAAAAAGCACCAGTTCCTGCCCCTCTGCTGTCTGCCTGTCCTAATTTGAATAATTGATCTAGCGTGGTTTCCAGGGGCAGCATCTTTAAAATACTTCTCTAGAGACTTTTGTGTGAAGCCAGGAATTCTGATGATAACTATACCTTTATATTTAATTGCAGTTCACAGCTTACAATTTCGTGTCACCATTGAACACCAGAACAATTTACTAAGATCAGTAGAGAAGGCAGGACTCTCTAGAGTCTTTGGTCCAGAGAGGTTGGCTGAGTTGCCCAAGGCTGCACAGCTTCTCCCTCAGTCAGCAGCAGCTGTTCTCTACCAGGCCCAGGGCCACCCTGCCAAACCTTTTGGGAGAGGGCATCCTCGTCTCCGGGGATGAAATCGTGCCAGCCGCCATCGGTTGCCTCTCCTGTCGCTGCTGCTCCTTCTCCCTGCCCTCATCCACGTCCCTGCCGCTGCAGCTGCTCTCCCCTCAGGGAGCCTCCCCGTGAAAGGTGCAGTTGCATTGTCCTCCCACGCTCTGTCCCACTTAGCAGTCAGGTAATGGCACTGAGGGACAGAAAGCCCGGGGAGCCCCGGCCGTCCACACCCCCACAGCAGCGTGAGGACACATTCATGCCGGCCTCAGCCCCCAGCCCCCAGCCCCAGCGCCCCGCCCCCGCCATCCCTCTGCAGAAAGCACGGTGCATGGAGGCAGCCAGGACAGTCCTGTCCCAGCCGCGGTGGCCCACAGCTGCATCCTCCACCCCCACTGCAAATCCTCATGGCCATCACCAAAGCTGCCCTTGCCCCTGCCCACGCCCACCCACCCCCCAAACAGCCTGAATGCCCACCTGATTCTTTCCGGGAGGCCGCTCTGTGGGGCTGGAGGCCCCTGGGTGGTGAGTCCCACTTGGGACGCCTGGCTAATGGGAGCTCCAGGAGGCAGGCCAAGGAAGGAGAAACGTAACCCGGTGACTGCCTCTGCCCCTTCCACTGTCCTCCGCCAGAAACCACCAAACTATGGCTCAAAAATCTCTCCTGATACAAACCAGGGACTTTTGTTTGTCTTTGCTCTTCCTCTCCCTAATCCAGCCTTTCCCCTTGCACAGGCTGGATCCTGGAGACGCTCCCAGGGACTGCAGGCTTCTGTGTCAGGATCTGCAGCCTCTGTCCCTGGGATGCCTGGGTGGAAGTGGGGCAGGAGAGGAGGCGGGGTTTGCCTGCTGGTAATGCAGGCAGCGAGCTGCACCCAGGGAAGAGGACCAAATGCTGACTCTCCCCATTCTCTTTCCGCACCTATCCAGCAGCCTCCTAACTGAGAAGAGCCAGCGCCGAGCAGACTGCTGCCGCGATGCCCACCATGGTGGTTAGCTGGTTTGGTGGGTTGGTGAGGAGGGTCGCTCAGTGTCCTCTGTGACTTTTCATCTCCTAGCATGACTTTTCACGAAAGGCAAGCTCCCTGCCAGCAAGGCTGGTCCCCGCTGTGCCTCCGTACACAACAAACCTGTGTGGGTGTCCTGCCAGGCGAGGGCGTTTGGGAGGAGGGCAGGGAGGACGGACTGGCCAGTCTCCTTTCCCAAAGCAGAGGGAGCGGCGGAGCGGTGCGAGAGGTCCCTGCCATTGCACGCGGCCCAGCACGGCTGGCTCCGGAGCTCTTTACACTGCTGGTTGGGCGTCATCTGACAGCTACCAGAGCGTCCAGGAGTCCTTCACGGTAACCCCCTAACTGCCCCGCCACCCACAAGGCTGACCCTGTTGGTACCATCTGATCCCGTCCCCCTGATGGTGGATTGGATCAGGGTTGAGCCTGAGCAAACCTGAGCCTCTTTACTAGACACTCTTAGTGGGACAGAAGGTTCGGGCTCAGGGTGGGCTAGTCCCTCTACAGAAGAATGGAAAACCTCCCAGTCATGGGAGCTGGAAGGCGTCTCATCCATCCTCCGCTTCCCTTTCTCATTTTATAAGCGCAAAAAAGAATCGGGGTCCTGAAAGATGACTTGACTGGCGCAAGGCCACACGGCTACTGTGGCTGCTTCATGACGGAGCCGGGTCTTGGAGTCCACAGTGTTAATTCACTCGCTGAGTCCCCTTGGCAGAGTCACGCTGCCTCGACAGATAATCTCCAGGGAAGCTTGCACTCAGCTGGGACTTTGGAGACACCAGGGCAGTCAGCCTGCCCGGGCGCAGTGGAGAGGGCACGGGCTTCCGAGTCAGGCCGATGTGGGCTCAGACCGGCTCTCTGGCTCACTAGTATCAAGGCCATGGGCAGATTCCTCACACATTTGAGCCTCATCTTCCTCAAATATAAAATGGGGATCATTATACTCCTCTCACAGAAACATGGTGAGAGTATTGCAATGAGAGTATGATACCCTTAGCACATAATCATTGCTCAATAAAAGAAAAACAGGTTTTCTGGTCAAAATAAGTAACAGTTTCCTCCTTCCTAGTGCTCTAATTCTGAAGCTGGTGTGGTTTTGGAATTATTTCCCAGACCCTGAGGGGGTGCCCTGCACAGAGCCCAGTCGCCATTCCATTAGCCTCAGCCTGGGATCATTCTGTGCAGGCTCAGGGCAATTTGGAGATAGAGATGTGGCAGGCCCCGGCAATTTGGAAGAAACAGGTACCTTCTGTTACTTTTCCCCTGGCCTCGTGATATCCATTTAGCCTGCCATCCAACGTTCATTAAAGGCCTGCTCTGCAACCCCACACTCGCGGCAGTGAGCTCCCTGGGTGAGATAAAGTAAGAGGTACCGGGATGCACAGGTAGGCAGATTCTTCAGTCCTGGTCACTTCTGAGGCCATGGGGCATTGGCCAGCTGAGCCCTGAGACAATACATTTTTTGATACTCTTTTGAGAGTGGCTGGAGAGGACATTTGCTTGTACCTCTGGCAGCTCTGCCTTCTGAACTCATAGAATGAACTTTTGCTGGACCGGCATTGAGAAACTGTTCTTTCCTTATTGTATCCTTCACGCCCTAAATCACACATCTGAGTTCAAGTCCTAGCCATTCACCTGTTTTCAGAATAAATCCCTATGGAATTTCCATCTTTCTAGGCCAAGCTAGGATTCTGTCTCTTTTCACCTTCCTGCAGTCCCCATCTGTCTAAATTCTAGCTCTCCTTCAAAGACCACCTTGCTCATATCCACCTTTCTTCATGAAGGCTTTGTATGTACTGGACTACTCCTTTTGCACTTAACAGAGGTTACCTTGTATTGCTGTGTGCCATTTTCAGATAATAGTCCTTCCTAATAGTCCTTTTTACAGATACACATAGCACCAATCCCTCACCTCAAAGGGTCAACAACCTGGTTGAAAATGTGTGTCTTGAGGCTAATTGGACTGTCATTTCCTTGAAGGTAGGGGCCCTGTGTCATCTTTTTCTATTCACTGCCAGCACTATATCAGTAGTATTTAAAAAAAAAAGAAAACATTTTTTTTTAAATATCATAGCACATGGAGTCTTGAGGAAGGACAGCTCCGGGATTGGTAATGCATTAGTTAGCTGTTGTTATGTAACTAACCAATTCAAAACTGAGGGGTCTGAAACAGCAGCCATTACTTTTTAGCTCCCAATTCAGCTGGGCAGCAGTTTTGGCTGGGCTCAGCTAGGTGGTTCTTCTGGTCTCCCTGTGCTTCCTCGTGCATCTGTGGTCAACTCTAGGTTGCTCAGGTGGCACTGCCTCTGGGGGTCATCTGGCTGTCGGCTGGGGAGCCTTAGCATCCTGCTCGTGTCTCTCCCATGCCTCTAGCAGGGCAGCATGAGCTTTTCCTCTTGAGACCACGTTTGGAATTGGTGCAGTCATTTCTGCTACATACTATTGGCTAAAACTAGGCCAGCCCAGACTCAGTGATGGGGAGTAGACTTCACCCCTCAATGGGGGGAGCTTCAAAGTCACATTGCCAAAGTGGAGAATTGGAACTATTTTTGCAATCAGCCTGCCACAGCCAATGATGGCAGAGCTTGGAGTCTGTTCTCAGGATTTGCTTGGCTTTCCCCTCATGCTTATAGATGGCAACTGCAGTTCCAAGTACCATGTCCTCACACAACAATGTCCAAAGACAGAAAGGGGGCTGGGTCTTTCTAAGAATGAGGAAAACTTCCCCAGCTGTTTCCCATCAGCTTTCCGTTAGGCTGTGGTTAGGACACAGGGCTGTCCTAACAAGTATCGGCAGGTAGTAGAATTATCGCCATTGACTTAGTGTCAGCTACAGTCACCCCTGTGGCTGGGAGGGACTCCAAAGTGTTAGCTTTCAGAAACCTGAATGAAATTGGGGTTCTCAGAGCAAAGAGGCAGGAGCAGGGGATAGCAGTTGGGTTGGGAACCTATAGGGTGTGGAAAAAGCACTTTGCATGGTGTCTTGTGCCCATTTATTATTTTAATAGCATTTATATTAAGCCTATATGTGCCAGGTCTTAGAGAACCAAAGGTGAGCAGAACTTTAATCTTCTAAGAAGGAGATCACATCCAGATGGCAGATACTAGTAAAGAACTGACTGTAGTACAACACAGTAAGTAGTAGAGGTTGGGTGGGGGCCAGAATTTGGGGGCTCGAGTGAGGGCCCTGCTGTTGGCGTGAGGCATGCTGTTCATGCCTTATTACCACTGGGCTCTGACTGAGGGAGTGATAAGTAAAGGCCAATGCAGGAATCAAGGCACCGCTTTATCAGTGTCCAAAGCAGAACTCAGCTGCCTGCAGTTCAGAGCTCTCTTGGAAAAGGCTGAATTGAAACCCACCGCTGGGAAGGCAGGCCAAAGTGGGGTCTCTTACTCTTGTATACTTTGAAACCAAAACCTGTGACTGTCTCTTTCAGAGGTGACTCTCAGGAGGCAGAGAGAGGATAAAACCCCAAAGTTGATCTAGGTCCACCTACCCAGCTAGCTTCATCGAGTTAGAACCATATGCACAGACAGGAAGGGCGCCTCATCTGACCTGAGGGGCCAGGAACTGAAAACCCAGCTGTTTAAAAGGACTGATTTAAGGTACAGTCACTCTGTTAACGAGTAAAACATAGCCCAATAGATGTCTTGAGCTTGACTACCAGGATTAGGAATTTAGCCTTCCTTGGAGGCCATCCGAGGGGAACTAGTAAATGCCTTCAGGGCAGGTGGCCTCTGCAGTCTGTGATCCAGTGGAGGCAAGTAGCAGGTGGGTAAGGGAGGAAGAGCAATGGATTCTCCAGGGGACTGGAGGACACAGGGAAGGTTTCCTGAGACGTCAACTGACTTCAGCTGGGCCTTGGGAAATGACTTGGAATTTTCATTGTTGAAAAGAAAATTCTTAAAGGAAAAGGCTGGAGCAGAGGTATGGGGCCTGAGAATGGAATGGTGTGTTTAAGAAACTGGGAGCTTGTGATGCATGCAGTGGGAGAAAGGGTGTGGGGAGGCTAGAAAAACAGGCTGGAGTCTGATCATGAAGAGCCATGAAGCTGCTAAAAGGTGAATTTGTTCTGCAGGTCATGGAAGCAAACAGAAGTTTTAAATCAAGAATGACAGGCTCAGATCCTGTTTCGGAATGCTGCCTCTGGCTGAATGGAGATGAGTGGGGAAAGTGGGTGGGGACCTGGTGGGAGTAGTGTCCAGCATAGCCAATTGCAGGGAGAGGTGGTAGGGGCAGTCCACTCAGGAGAAATGTTCTATCACTGACGTTGTTTATAATCGCTGACTGTGATACTGTGAAATATTAATACGTACTTTGTCTTTGTCCCATTTCCTGGCAAACAACTCCTAAAATCCTTGGCATCTCCGAAGCGGTTTTCTTGTATGCTAATGAGGTGACTGGTGGGTGGCAGCCCCTAGGTAGCTTCAGGATGGCAACTGCCCACTGGAAAAATCAGGGCATGATGACAGACCTCTGGGGAGGGGAGAGGGGCTGAAGGTTTAGCTGATCACCAGTGGCCCATGGCTTAAGCAATCATGCCGACATAATGAAGCCTCTGTAAAACCTCCAAAGGAGTGGATTGGAGAGCTTCCAGATAGCTGAGCACGTGGAGGTTTCCAGAGGTTGGTGCACTGGGGAGGGCACGGAAACTCCACACCCCACCCCATACACCTCCCCCTGTGCACCTCTCTTCATGTGTATTTTTGTAATATCCTTTATAATAAGCCAGTAGGCATGTTTCCCTGAGTCCTGTGAGCCGCTCTGGCAAATTAATTGAACCTAGAGGTTTATGGGATCCTCAATTTATGAAACTGATTGGTTGGAAGCACAAGTAAAAAATCCTAGTCCCTGTGATTGGCATTGGAAGTGGACAGTCTGGTGGGACTGGGCCCACACCTTGTGTGATCAATTTTAGGTAGATAGTGTTCACCCGAAATTGAATTGGAGGACCCCTAGTGTCCCTGCAGAAATGACCGCGTGCTTGGTGCGTGGGGACAAATCCCCACACGTTTGTTCGCAGAAGTCTTTGTGTGTTGATTGTTGTGATGTGAGAGTAGAGGAAAAACAATTTGTGCTATGTCCACTCACTGACACGTGTGGAAATAAAAAGCAGCCTGACCGTTATTATGTTTTTAAATCCCCTCTGGACAAGGCACCCCTTTACTGCCTGTGGGGGGCAGATGGCTCTCAACACACTCCCCCGTGCACCACTATGGGAGGCTGCGCTAGGACTCCAGGAGGAGGGGACTGCGGTCGCTTACTGAGCATCTGCTAGGAGCTCATGGATGGGTGGCCTGAGGGTGGGCTCCGCAGTTCGCAGGGGTATTTGAAAACAGCCTTTGTGTTTGTGGTGCTGCTGCGCTAGGCTGCAGAGGCTGCTGTCCAAGCTGCAAGACAGTGGAACATACGCATGCGCAGTCGGAGGGCATAGGTGGGGGCGGGGACCGACCTCAGCCATAGGGTCTCATAAATGCCATCTCCTCCGGTGGAGATAGGCATCTCCTTGACCCTCTGTAGGAGCCTGGGAAGTCCTCCCTCAGGCTGCTGGGAGCGGGTGGTGAGGAACAGCAGCTCTTTTGTTCCTGGAATGCCCTCCATAAAATATTCAGGGCTGCCCAGAAATCGTCTAGTGGAGATGTTTGACAAATGGATTTATTCAGAAAGCTTTGCCCGCAGCCTCCGTTCCTCCAGACTTGTCGAGGCAGCCCTGCTCCCTGCCTTTGATGCCGGGAGGGTAGCAGGGCCTTGCACACATCGGACGCCTCCAGGGGCTTCACTGGGTGATACTATTTGGAGAGCAGAAACGGGCCGGCCGCTTTCCTTGACCTCTGACTGCTTTTCAAGTGCGGCCCAAATAGGATATGATGGTCCTGTCGTCTGTGTGCTGTTGACACTGTGGGTGAGGGGGAAACTTCTTTCCCCTGAAAGTTAGCTGAAAGTTCAACTCCCAATTAAGGCAGATTAATAAGAGGATGAGGTTTATTTACCATGAGCATGGGGAGAATCACAGAGTGATTACCCAATACCCCAGTGGGATCCAGATATTTTCATACCTCCTTTTAGAGGGTGCGGGGGAGATGAGGAATATAGGTGATTCTGTTTAGGGGCAATGAGTGGCTGCTTAGGGAGGGCGAATGGACGGGGGAGATAGACTGCCTCGTAATTGATTCTCTTTGCAAATTAGGTTAACCTTGGGAGACAAATATTATATTTAAAATGATTTGGGCCAGGTCTAGTTGCATTCTTGATTTCTTTCCTGCAATATAGTAAGATAACAGGGAAGGGCCGGGAAGGGAAGGGAAGTCTTTTCATGGGTCCCTCTGGTTATGCAGGTAGAGGGACAGCCCCTTCCAAGGGCCTATTGATCTCTAAGGGCCTTTAATTAAAAATACTCTTTATACTACTGAGTCATATTTTGGGATGATTTTCTGAGCTCCTTCAACCCACAGCCTAACTTTGAACATTGCACATAACCTGTTTGTACCTTATTTTCTTGAGAGGGATATTGGGTCACTGTGAAAAATAAGAAACATAAAATGAATTGTACATAGAATGTCATGTCATGGGTAACTGCGTGTGAATCATTTTATTTATATGTCTATGTGTGTACATCTATATCTGTATGAACATATAGATATAAATATATATTAATATATATGAAACCAAAGATGATTTATTGGAAACCTGATGATTCCTCTGTGTCAGGCCTGTATTCCTACGTAGTTCATGTCCCACTTATACAGTTATATACAGAGTCCGTATAAAGTGGAAAATTTACAGTTATCCAGTTAATTTCAATAATGGAGTCAACTTTGCTTCAGGGATTACACAACGCTGATTGGCATTTGACAGTACTCAAGTGAGCCCAAAACTTACTTTTGGATTTTGATTCTTGTTTGGAAATTAGAGAAAATGAAAATACTGAGGTGACTTCCACTGCCCACTTTAACATGCTCGAGAGGAGTAGAAAATTTTACCAAGCTCAAGAGTTCCAAGGATGACATAGTCCACATCAATCAGAGTTGGCAGAATGGTCGGGAAACAGCTGTTAAGCCTGACTCCAAAAACAATGCCAAACCAGCGAGTGTGGACACGAGAGAGAGATGGCCAGTGGCACACGCTGGTTCCGGCGACGGAGGATGGTTCAGATTCTGGTCCCGGGCTCCCCTGCCGATGTGGCATAGCCCAGCGCTAGGGGGTGGGGCCCATTTACAGATGTGGCCCCCCGTGGCTATTACCAGAGACTGACTAGGGGGCAGAGGATGGAGTGTTTCAAAATTACATGCAAGGGGAATTTTCAATTGTGTTATATTGCAAACATAAAAAAAATTAGGACTCTTCAAGACTTTGTATCCGAAGGGGAATTAAAGGAAGACAACCTGATACTCTTACTCTTTTGAAGGAACTTTAAAGAATATTTGGTTTATCATACAGTCCTGGATAAGTAAGGAAGAAAAAAAAAGGATGAATTTAAACTCATTTTACTCAGCAAAGGGTTAAATTAATATTGGGTTATGAGGTAGTCCCAAATTATGCAAGGAGTATAAACAAGTGGTGCTCAACATTAGATGTTTAAATCTAGAACCAACCCCCTAATGCCCAATCTTATGCTGAGTTTGCAATTTTGTGCATTAGCTGACAAATAGTCATTCTCACAGTGGCCTTGTCAGCCAATATTACCATCTTTTCTGTATAATAATATATGTGCAATAATATGGTGATCTTATTGCACTTTTTGCCCTCATTTTATAAAAACGAGGGCAAAATAGATAAATCTACAGCATAAAGCTTAGGTGTTAAAAGTTAGTAGAGTTGAAACAAGATGAAATCATTAGATTTGCCTAAAGTTCTGAATCTTTAGCCTCAATCAGATGTTCACTGGAATCCAGCCAACTGAGTGTGTGTTGAGTTGTGAAGGTAAGTACCGTATTTAAAGTTCATGCATGAAGCACTGGAAATACATCATCAGTGATTGTGTCTAAAAGGCAAAGTGTGAGGGAGGATTTTATGCCATGTTTGCTTTCCAGGATAGAACACAAAATCTTTTGCATACTTTATGTCAGTAAATTTCCATTTCCAGAAATTATGTGTGAAGATGGCGGCCGGTGGAAGAGAGAACAGGGAGACAGGGCTTTAAAAGAAAAACGTGCAGTCTCCAAGTCCTAAAATCTTAGGGTAGAGATAAGAGAGATGAATGAATGTTGTTTAAACCTAAGCAATGCATATTCTTGTTGCAGTGGTAAAACAGTGTTTCAAACAATTTATTCAGCATATGTTTATTGAGCTCCTACAACATGCCAGGCACTGAATATAATGATAAATAAAACAAATGACTTCCTCCTTTTACGGCACTTACAACTGTGTGCTCACGCGTGTGTGTGTGTGTGTGTGTGTGTTGATGGTGAGGGGTGGAGGTAGATGTTAATCCAATAAGCCCAAATGTAAAATTGCAACTGTGGCAAGTGTTACAAGGGACAGATATCCACAAAACTGCTATAAGTGCCTGAAATAGGGGAATTTGACTTAAGGACACTTTAGCTGATATTAGAAGGATGAACAGGAAGTAAATAGTCAAAGGAGGTAAAAAAAAAAATCAAAACAAAAACGCATTTCAGACAGGGGAACAGCATGTCCAAAGGCCCTGTGGTGGGGAAATGTGGTGAGTATGGACAAGGGCAAGCATAGAGCTACATGCACAGGTTAGGAGTTCTAGCTTCCACCTGGGAGCAATGGGATTCCATAGGTAGGTTTTAAGTGGTGGGAGGCTAACATGATCAGATTTTACATTTACAGGGTGGTGGAGTGGAGGGGCTGGCTGGAAGCAGGTGGACCAGGTGAAGGGTATTACTAGGGCAACAGTGATGGAGGTGGAAAGAGGTGAATAGATTTGAGAGCGTTGGGACTTGGGGCTGGTGGGTTAGAGAGAAAGGAGTAGATGGTGACTTCTCAGCACTAATAATGCAAAACATAATAGGAGGTAATCTAAAAGTCAAGTTCATGAGGATATTTAAAAAATCTTTTTTTAGAGGCAGAGTCTCACTCTGTTGCCCAGACTGGAGTGCAGTGGTGTGGTCATAGCTCACTGTAACCTCAAATTCCTAGGCTCAAGCAATCTCCTCCTTCAGCCTCCTGAGAAGCTAGGACTATAGGCACGGGCCACCACACCAGGCTGATTTTTACATTTTTTTTTGTAGAGATGGGGTCTTGCTGTGTTGCCCAGGCTGGTCTCAAACTCCTGGCCTCAATGGATCCCCCCACCTCAGCCTTCAAAAGCGCTGGGATTACAGGCATGAGCTACTGCACCCAGCCCATTTTAATCTTTATTAAATTAATACATGCACGTGGTTTGAAAAGCGAAGCAATAGTATGAGGCTTCTTGGGGAAGCCAGCGTGCCCTGTCTGTCTTCTCCTTCGCACCAAGCCATGTCCTCAGAGGGACCGCTTCCAATTGTTTCAACAGTTTGTTTTCTCTCGTTTACCTTTGTTTGTTCTTTTTTTCAGTAAATGCATATGTTGCTATTTCTTGGTTTATTTTTTCACTTAACAGATGTTTCTAAAGCAACTACTGTGTGCCAGCCACTCTGCCCTAAGCATGGATACGTTACTGAACAAATTACAGATATGAGTAGTGAGCAGAACTCCCTGTCATCACGCAGCTTTCATTCCAGAGGGGAGAGTGATTAAATGTTTAAATAAGATATCCGTCCAACCATCTCATCCCACAGAGGCGGTGCTTTATATAGAGATGACTGTGAATAACCCGAGACAAGTAAACGGCAGTGCGGTGACGCAGAGAGTGCGGGGAAGAAACGCAGTGTGAAGCAAGGCAAGGGGGAAGGCGTGGCCGCGGCATCTGGGCAAGGGCCTGCCGATGGGGGAGGGCACCCTGTGGCTTTGTGGGCGGAGGGCACGCGCTGCAAAGGGCACAGCACGTGCAAAGGCCCTGAGGTGGAGGATGTGGTGTAACTGAGGAGCACAACAGCAAAGAGGCTTTTATCGCTGGACAAGGCGAACGAGGGTACAGCAATTCGGGGACAAGGTTAGAGGGATAAGGTGGGGTGGCACAGATTTCAGAGGGCCTGTGGGCTGCCATAAGGACTTTGACTCTGGTCAGGAGACATTACCTCTCGTCTTTAGGAAGCCTATGCCTTCTACCACTTTCTCTGTCTCCCACGTTTTGGTGAAACCCGTTTTCAGTGTTTATGTCATCATCACTATCAGATATTATCTTCTGCACTGCCAAGCAGTGTATTATGATAATGTTCATTTAATCTCTCGTAAACATTGTAATAATCATCTCATTTTCTTCACCTGCTCAATTTGCCATGTTCCTACATGCGATTCTTTCCGAACTCTCCGAGGGAGCTGGAGAGCTGCCGTGAGCCATTTCCTCGTGCTGGGACACGTCGGCCTCTCTGTGGGTCTGGCCCGCTCTTCCTCCGGAGCCTCCTGCCCGCCGCTGTCTTGCCTGCTTCCAGCCCCGCACGCTGGTGTCCTGGGAACTCGTTTTCCTTCCCCCCTACGTACACAAGGTCACTTTCCTGGACTATACATTTTCTTCTTTATTGGTCTATTTCTTGTCAGGTGGGGCAAATCTTCCAGTAGGTTTCTAAGAAAAGGTGTATGGAAAGTACCGTTTTGAACCTTGCGTGCCCCAAAATGCCTTTATTCAATTCTCAAACTTCCTTAGTGATTGTATGGATATAAAATACCAGAATGGGTACCATTTTCTCCTAGAATTTTGAAGGCATTGCTCCACTGTTTCCAACTTCCAATCTTGCTGTGAGAAGTCGACACTTTTCTGATTTCTTTGCATGTGAACTTTCATCCCTCTGGAAGTTGTTAGGATTTCCTCTCTATCCCCGGGGCTTCGTGGTTATGTGCCTATAGGTGGACGTGCTAGACATAGGGTTCCTAGATAAGAGAGAAGATGCCTGCTAAATTTTAGTTTCAGATAAACTATGAGTAATTTTTGCAATATTTCAGACATACTTATACTAAAAGATTACTCACTATCTGAAATTCAAATTTAACTGGGTGCCCTTGTTTGGTTTTATTTGTCATTGCTAAACCTGGCAACCCTGGAACTTGGGCTTTTCAATCTGGATACACATGTCATTCAGTCTGGGGAAATTTTTATGTATTATTTCTTTACCTTTAAATTAAGTTTAGGCTTAAAAAAGTAAAATGTTTCAGTAAGGCTTACTTATACCCAACAATAACAATCCCTCACCCCCTCCCTCCGCGTCCCTATCTTGCATCCCTCAAAAGCAGTCTCTTTCAATTCTTTAGCTATTTCTTCTAGATTTGCCACTGTATTTCTCAATACAGATTGCGTATCCCTATTCAAAATGCTTGGGAACAGAAATGTTTCGAGTTTGGATTTTTTTGAATATTTGTGTATACATAATGAGATATCTTGAGGATGAGACCCAAGTCTGAACATGAAATTCCTTTATCTTTCATATACACCTTACACACATAGCTTGAAGGTAATTTTATACAATATTTTAAACAATTCTATGCATGAAATAAGGTTTGTGTATTGAGCTATCAGAAAGTAAAGGCATCACTCTCTCATGTCAGTGCTCAAAATGTTTAAGATTTTGGAGCCTTTAATATTTAGTATTTTGGGATTATGGATGCTCAACCTATCATACACTTACATTGCTTTTTAATTTTTATTTTTTAAGTCTTAGAAAAGTTGACTTCCTAGATACTATAGATAGTATCTAGGAGCCCTATCCTTTTATCTAGGAACCCAATATCCAGCACGTCCACCTGCAGGCACATAACATGAACACAAAGCCCCAGGGATAGAGGGAAAAGCCTAACAACTTCCAGAGGGATAAAAGTTCATATGTAGGGCTGGGCGCCGTGGCTCCACCTGTAATCCTAGCACTCTGGGAAGCCGAGGCAGGAGGATTGCTCAAGGTCATGAGTTTGAAACCATCCTGAGCAAGAGCGAGACCCCTTCTCTACTATAAATAGAAAGAAATTAATTGGCCAACTAAAAATATATAGAAAAAATTAGCCGGGCATGGTGGCACATGCCTGTATTCCCAGCTACTTGGGAGGCTGAGACAGGAGGATCGCCTGAGCCCAGGAGTTTGAGGTTGCTGTGAGCTAGGCTGACACCACAGCACCCTAGCAGGGGAAACAGAGTGAGACTCTGTCTCCAAAAAAATAAAAGTTCACATGCAAAGATAAGCATTCAGCTTTCTTACGCCACCCGCTGTTACTCTCCACACTATAGACACACACCCTTTTCAGCCCACTGTAGTGTGAATGTCAATCTATTTATTAGCACATTATTCAGTTCTACTTTATTATGACTGTGCAAATATTATTCCTCACTGAGCCACATAGTATGCTGTGTAATAATTCCATTTGCTTTTGTGTACTACTTTTTATTTTCCTCTGGAGTTACTAAATATCTTCTTTTTTATTGCTTATTTTTTCATATATCTGTCACGATTTGGTACTTAAATGGAGAGTGGGTTTCAGTAGACTTTCCACCAGAAATGTAAATCTCATTCTAGTAGATTCAGACACACCAGGCTCTTTCTCTCCTTCATCCTGACTTGCTGGGGCCCTGCTGTCTCTTTGTCCTCTTGCAGGGACTAGGCCTGCTGCTCATGCTGTTCTGGGACAGCCCCTAACTAGTGATCAAGGATTCCCTACCCGCTCTGCTGTAGGTAGTTTCCTCCTTCGATGAGATTAGCATTTTAGGTAGGCAGTCGCTTCCATTGCCTTCTAGCTTCTAGTGGTACTTTCAATAAAATCTGATGCCATCTGCATTTGAAATTCACGAGGCTGTACTTTGATACAGGTCTATCTTTATCCATTTTTACGGGTGTTCATTGGGCACTCTTGGCGTGGAAATGCATGTTTTTCAATTCTTGAACATTTTCTTTAATTATTTATTTGATGATTTTCTTCCATTATTTTTGTTTGTTTTCTCTTTCTAGGATTTGATTAATCAGACTTTGGATATCCTGGGCTGGTTCTCAGATTTCCGTATTTTTTCTCCCCCTTTCTCCATTATAATTTTTTTTTGCTTTTGGGGAGATTTCTTGAACTTTATCTTCTAGTTCTTCTACTGAAGTTTTCATTTGGCTGTCATTTTTTTCGAAACAGGATCTCCCTCTGTCACCCTGTGTAGAGTGCAGTGGTGTCAGCCTAGCTCACAGCAACCCCAAACTCATGGGCTCAAGTGATCCTCTGCCTCAGGCTCCCAAGTAGCTGGGACTACAGGCACAGGCTGCAACGCCTGGCTAATTTTTCTATATTTAGTAGAGATGGGGTCTCCCTCTTGCACAGGCTGGTCTTGAACTCCTGAGCTCAAGCGATCCTCCCGCCTCGGCCTCCCAGAGTGCTAGGATTACAGGCGTGAGCTGCCGTGCCTGGCCATTGGCTATCACATTTTTAATTAACAAAAATTCTTTTCTTCTTTTAAATGGTTCCTTTTCTATAGGAGCCTGTTCGTATTTCTTGGATAAAACATTCTATCTTATTTATCTGAGGATTTTTTTAATATATTTGATGTTTTTTTTTCTCTCTGCTTCTAGAATTTCTGTTTTCTCTGAGTTTCTGTCATTGGTTTTGGCCTGTTGGAGGCTTTCTTCAGATGTTTGTAATTTGAGGATCTTTGTTCATTTTCAAGAGCGAAGTACTGATAAGCTTACCGGAAGCTCTGTATCTGTGGGGTTTGTTGCGAGGTGATCTCACTGCAGGATGAGGAAGCTGGCACCAGGCCATCTCGCTGGAGACCTCCAGATATCAATGCGGGTACTCCTTTGCTCTTAGAATCCTTTGATTTCTCCAGGAAAAGTTTCTCCAGTTACCTGCTTGACATCATTGTGGGAGCTGAGCAGGGAAGTGGCTGACTGTCTCGCCGTTCAGCACGTGGACTTTCCCATCACTTAGCCCCCTCCCCCTCGCCCGCCACCTTACACAGTACCAGCTACCCTTGAGTCCAGGCCTTTCTGGTCCACTTTCTCCAGAATAAACTTCCCATCTTTGACAGGGTGGTGGGATGGGAACGGTATGTGCTTGGCTTTGTGAGGTTGCAGCAGAGACCCGGAAGGGTGTGTCTAACTGCAAGCAGTTTTCAGCTCTGCCCCTCCACCTGCTTCTCCTGCACCTGAGGCCCCCACCTCCCGAGCCTGTAAGGGTTTCCTGGGAGTAAATCAGCCCGTGTCTCACTGATCAGCAGGCACCCAGATTGTAAGTCTTGTCCCTCCCCGAGTCAAATGTTCTTCCAGGGGCTTTCCATCGTCTACAAATTGGCTTTTAATTTTTCCATCCACTATCCTGGCTTATTTTCCTTTGTAACTGTAACCCCTCCTTCCTTCTGTAAAATCTTCCATTACTGTTATTTTAATAAACAGGAGGGACCCAAAAAAGTTCCCTCTTTTTAATCTGCCGTTTTTAACTCTAGCTCAGATGGATTTCCCCAGTGGCGTTTGCTTGGGGCTGGTGTGAAGGCCCCATGGCTTCCCCAGAACACGCTGTGGGTGGCGCCATATGGGCAGCCCCGGGCTGAGGCCTGCGAAGTGTCCTGTACACTCACATCCTGAGGACCGAGTCTGTGGCCGGCCCTCGCATTTGGAGTCGTGTCCAGGCGCCCGGCACGGCTCCGCCGCTGTGAGTGCGGAAGTGCCAGCCCAGCCTTCTCCGGAACCCTGTGTGGGAGGAGTCATGAATTCTCTGCTCATTCCCCTTTCTTTCTTTTTATGTTTTTTTTTTTTTCCAGAATATTATGGGGGTACAAACGTTTTGGTTACATGAATTGTTTTTGTACGGTTTGAGTCAAAATTGTGGTGTGTCCATCCCGCATACAGTGTGCATCGTTCCTGCCCTGCTCCGTGTGAGTTTGCCCAACCCCTCCTCCTCCAACACCTGCTTGCTTTCTGTCGAGTTTTACTGCCATGTGTGCACGTAAGTGTTGCTCTATAGGTTTCAATTTGGTAGTGCGTACATGCGATTTTTGTTCTTCCATTCTTGTGATGCTTCACGTAAAGGATGGTCTCCAGTTCTATCCAAGTTGTTACAAAAAGAAATAACCAAAAAAACTGTATTTTGACCGTTTTCTAAAGTGTTATCTTTCACTTAATGACCACTGGAATTTCACAAAGCAAGGAAGGTTTTTGCTTTGCTTTTGTTGTTGTTTTCATTTTTAACCTCTTTGCAGGAGTTATGGCATTCTGATGAAGCCAGCAGGAAGCACCTGGGCAATGTCCTTGTGAGTCTGATGCTGGGTAGTCAGTGACACTTAGTCACCAGGCAAACTGCTATGACGGGACACCAGGCTCGCAGAGCGCTTCGGAGTTACATTTGTGCTTTAGCAAGATTACAAGTTACTCCATGTTATGGACCGTTGGGCTTGCTCCCAAAGAATTGAAATGACAAACGTTAAATATTTTAAATACACAGGAGTCTACTGCACAGGCTCAACAGTGACGTCAGCCGGGGTTTTGTGAGTCTTTGCCTTTTCCACAGCAGTTTCACAAACACCTGGTTCTTGCAGTAGCCGGGAAAGGTTGGAACACACCCAGTCATCATCACCCTCGCTTCACGGGAGCAGAAACAGAAATGCAGGTGATTTGGGGTTGGTTCATTTAGCCAGAGCCTGGCTTGCTCCTGAAGTGCTCTGTGTTGTCATTGCATCCGGGACGAGAAATGAGCCTTTTAACTTTCTTTGCCCAGGGCATGGTAGAGGCAGACGTTGAGCACAAGACCTTGGGCCATGAATCTCACATTCTTTCTGATGGAAAACAGCTACACGCATGTCACATACATATCATGTGGGTCAGGCCATACAGGCAGCAGGAAGTCAGAGCAGAGAGAGATCGGTCGTGCTGGGGTGGCGGGAGGGGCTCATGGAGTGGAGGGGTGAGCGGGGCTCAGCCGGGCCTGGAGGGATGCCCTAGGGAGGGAGAGTCGAGAGCATTCTGACGGCTGGGAATAGGAAGAGCCAGGCTGTGGCAAGAACTCTTTCAGGGAGGGAGGAACACGTCTGGCCCAGATGTACTCCGAGGGCCCGAGATGGGCCCCTGTGACCAGTGTGGGCGGGGGGAGGCGTTAGGGGCCGGGAGGCCAGCTGGATAGACTGAACGAGGCTGCACTTCATGGGGCCTGAAGTCAAGCGTTAACTTGGTTCTGGGGGACTTGGGGACGATTAAAGAGGGAGAGTTGAGGACAGCGTATTAGGGACAATGGCTGTAGGTAGAAATGGCTTCAGGTTGCATGTATTCAGCAGGCACTGATTAGTTGCTGGGGCCCAGTTGAGTGTGGTGGGAGTTGCCATTTGAGCAAACCAGAGAGGCCAAGCATAACGACCAGGTAGGATCGCTGGGCAAATGCCAGAGGGCTGAGGGAGGAAGCTGGTGTTCCCAGGTGTCTTGGTCTCGTCCCTCATGCATGTGACCGCCACACTGACAGCCATTCCCTCCTTCTGGTTCCTCCCTGGCAGGGAAGTGCCGACGCGGCGGTCCGAGGGGAGACTGACGCACTCATTTCTGACAGCGGCTGGACCCTCACCTTCTTCCGAAGACGAACCCCCTCCCTGGTGATCCAGCCTGACGCCCCCCTGGCGGCCTCCCCGGCGCAGCAACCAGGCCAGGAAGCGCTGAGACCGGACCGCTGGCGTTAAAGACAGGGCGGAATGTTGGGGTGAGGCTGGGGGAGGAGCGTGAAGGCTGGGGCGTGGGCAAGGGAGACAGCCATCGGAGGTGGGGATCCCAGGAGGTGCACGGCTGTGCTGCAGACCCGCCCCGGAGAGAGGTGGCTGTGGACGAGTGACAAATAAACGTATGGCAAAGTCCCAGGCTGTGTGTCACGCTGCGTGAAAACATCAACAGCTAAGCTAGGCGGGCAAGTTAAGTGTGGAGACAAAAGCAGGCAGATACCTGAGAGTCCAGAGCGCTGCCGTTTCCTGTGTGTCCTCACTACACACGAGGGTGTGCCGGCCACCACAGTTTGCCGGGAAAAGTGTGTGACCACCCTCTGCCTGCAGTGGCCTGACCCGTCGATGGGGCCGTTCTCCAAGAAGGCGAGATGTGTGACCCGGGGTTAGGACTTACCCACCTCTTACGAGTCTTGCACGACGGGGTGGGTATCAAGGCCAGAGCCGCTGTTCACGCGGCCTTCCCAGGCCCAGAGCACAGTGTGCGCGTGGTCTCCCGGGACAGCGGGACGTCTGTCTGGGAACCCACATTGCCCTTCTTGACGCTGACAGCTCTTCACTCTTGGCCCGTCCTCAGTGGACGGGTGGTGACATTACTCCGGGAAGCCCCTCAGCAATCAGTCTTGTACTCTGCCAGGGACTCTGGAGGCAAACAGCCCCACGAGAAGCCACCCATCCAAGTGTCTTTTCCTTTTAGTGATAAAACACATTAGGAAGATTTTCTTGCACTGAATTTACTTTCCTAATTAGGTCCTGCTAAGGTTCTCATTTGTCTTAGTGCCTAGGCTTGCCCAGATTGTCTTTAGTGCCAGAGCCTCATTACTGTGCTGCAGAAGTCTCAGTAGCAGGGACTGTGTCCTTAGCTACGTGTCCACCTGGTGTCTAGCACGGCACCTGATACAGAATTGTCACTCATAGAATGTCTGGTTAATGGATGAGGGAATGAATGAATGAGGTGTTGGCACTTGTTAATACTTACAGTTAAAACACCTACATACAAGTAGTTAAGGGCTCACACATGGTTTGCTAGCAGTGAAAGTGGCTGTCAGACATCCCTGCAGCACACACGTACACACATGCGCACATATACACGTGCACACACATGCACACACGTACACATACACACGTGCACACACATGCACACACACATATACTCTTTTCTCTGCCAGGCTTCTCTTCTTACTAAATAAACCTAATGACTCTAACATCTCCTGTGTGGGGGTCTGTTTCCCAAACCGTGTCTAATACTCATTTGTTCATTCATTCACAAGTATTCATTGAGTGCCTACTACGTGCCAGCACTTTTCCAGGTGTCGGAGGTTCACTGCTGAGTAAAAGCAGCAAGACCCTGTGCCTTTAGGCAGGTTGCGTTCTGGCGGGGGACACAGGCAGTCAGCACCGCAAGTAACTCAGGCGTGTGGAGGGTGGTGAGCACGCAGGCGCGAGAGGAAGACGGAGACGGGAGGGAAGGAACACGGCAGCCAGGTGTGGCGGGAGGAGTGCAGCTCACAATGGGAGACAAGGAAAGGTGAACTGGAAGGCAGTGTTCTCGTAGAGACCAGACAGAGGTCCAAGAGGGAGCCATGTAGATGTGGGGCCGCTGGAACATTCTACTCGGAGTAGCAAGTGCAAAGGCCCTGCGGTGGCAGCGTCACCAGCATGTTCCAGGAGCAGCAAGGAGGCCACTGTGGCCGGAGGGCAGTGCAGGCAGGAGAGGAGCAGGCACTGAGGCCAGAGTCAGCGGGGTGGGGGAGAGCGGGGCAGGCCGGTGGGGCCTTATACGGCTTTGCTTGTACCCCGAGTTGGAGGGGAAGCCAGTCCTGGGGTCTTGAGCAGAGCCGTGATATGATCGGACGTAAATCTTAGCTGAGTTGCCAGCTAGGAAGTGGAAGAAGCTGGGAGAGAACCCCTGCTCGGGGCCAGCTGTCGCGAGGAGCAGTAAGAAGCAGACAGCGCGACCGGGGCCGTTTCCAAGGGGCGCCAGCAGGAAGAACCGCAGATGGGCGCGAGGGAGAGCAAAGCCACGGCTGACTCCAGGCTTGTGGTTTGAGCGGTGTGTGGAGAAACGCAAAGGTGTCCGAGCCAGCAACGGGCCAGAGGCTGCAGCCCCCTCCCTGGCTGCTGCTGGAGGCCACGCCCTGCCCCCCGGCGCCCAGGCTGGCCTGTGGGGTGGCCCCCATCGTGTCAGAACAGCCCCCCACCCCGAGTGTGCCTCCACCTCCCAGCACCAACCTTCCTCTGGAGGAAGCCGGTGGGAGGAGGCAGCTGTCGCCGACCCTCCCCGTCTGTCTTCCTGACCCCACGTCTGGGTGGGAGGCACCTGGGTGTCTGTGATTCATCTCTGTCTCTCACTTTCCTCGCCCTCCACACACACCCACCCCCTGATTTTATTCACTACCTTGTGCACGTTCCTCACCCTCCCATTTAAACTAGAGCAGGGCAGGTCTGCTTCCCGGCTGGCTGAGTGACAGAACACCCACCAGCAACGTAGCCAGGCAGCCCTAAAGTGCCCTGCACCAGGGAACTGCCACCAAGCCTAGGGCTGCAGAGCAGCAAAGAGAGAGGGAAGGTTCTCCTTCTGCCCTGCCACTCCTGGGAAGGTTGGGGATGGCACTGACTCCAGCCGGGAAGTGACAGGCAGGGCGTGGTCGCGGCTGGTGGATGCCCCACCAAAATGGGAAGCAGAAGACCAAATACCCTGGGCAGAGACAGCAGGAAGGAAACGGTGCGGCGAGTGGCAGCACCAGCGAGTGACCCAAAGGCATTCTGGGGAAAAGAAGAAAAGCCAGTGGGAGGCTGAGGATGTCTCCATCGTAGCTCCTGGGGAGGGACCAGGGACCAGGGACCAGGGAGGACAGCCATTCCCCGTGCGGTGAGCAGGAGGGCTGATGTCCCAGGCTGCTCTCTGCTCGCTGCCTGCCTTTGGAATGCGCCATTCTAGGGGGCACTTTGTCTTTGTTTTCAGTGCGAGGTAGCAGTGCACTGACTTACCGGGACACACTTGGGTGCCTTAGGCTGGGGTTAGAAGGGTGCTGCCTCCTGAGCGCAGCTGGGCAGGCTGATGACCACAGAGCTTCCTGGGCCATCGAAGGAGAGACGCCCACTATGCATCCACTCAAGTGCCTGGCAGCCACAGCGCAGGAGGGCGCAAAGAGCTTCGGGCTGAGAGTCTGGGACCTGGGGGCCAGCCCCAGCCCTGCCACTGACTGTCCGTGTGATGCACATCAAGACTCTTCTCGTCTTTGCCTCTGAGTCAGCTCCTCTGGGAAGTGGGGCGTGGGACCAAATGTCTCTTCCCACTTGGTGATTCTGAGATTTGTGACTCCAGCACACGATGCTGAGGACAAACTGATTCCTAGGTCCGTGATGGAAATTGGAAACCCTCTCGTCTTGCCTAGGGAGATGCGTGTAGATTCAATTCTTGTTAAGCATGCACACTCTGTGACAGGCAGTTGTAATAGCCGGGTAACTTTGGCTCTTATTAAAGTGATTCTGGTGTAGGCAGGAATGGCAGATGTGTGGATTACCTGTGACCCAGGGTTGCTGTGGGGTTAAATGAGCTGCCGTGGGTAGAGTGCTCATGGGCCTGGCTGGCCGCAAGCACGCACGAGCATTGGCCAGCATGGCTGTCACCACTGCTGCCACCGATGGGTCACAGAGACTTTCTTTCTCTGCTAAGGGGGAGTGGAGTTCCCCCGCCAAGGCCAAGCCAGCAGCCCTGACTGAACCCTCGAGCCTGGACACTTGGGCTGTAGGTCCACAGAGGAGCTCCGTCTCCCGGCTCTGTCTCAGAACGCAAAGCCAGCCTGGGTGCTGGTGCAGAGTGGGAGAGGCCGGGACACGCGAATCAGAGGGCCGCTGCGAGAGCAAGTGCAGGAGTGCTCGTGCAAGTGCCTGGTGGCTGTCAGTCAGCACGCGTGGGAGGTTGTGAGCAAGGCGTGGGCTTGCTGTCGATGAGCCGGAGAGGGCGAGCCCAGCCAGGAGTCGCAGTCACGGCGGTGGCGTTCCGAGCACCTCGGATGGGCGTTCAGCCGCGACCTGCACACCGCGCCCGCCCGGCAGGCGGAGCGGAGCAGCCCCGAGGCCCAGGCTGGAGGAGGCTTCCTGGGCCGGGACCCGCACTCCCGAGTTCCCGCGTCTGGCCCGGTGCTGACCTCGAGGCCTACAGGCGGAGGCCAAGACGGATGGTCTCTGTAGCCAAGGTCTCCCCGTGCTGGACGTGAAGAACCGAGCCGACAACGTCCTCTAAAAACCGCATGTATGAGACGACAGCGTCTCCGGCCGGCGGAGCCCGCGGCGCCTTCTCGGCTTTCGATCCCGACAACGCCCACGAGAGGGCGCCAGCGGCCCTCCGAGCCGGTGAGCGCGGCGTCCCCGGCCCTCCCGAGCGCCGGCCTGGAAGGACCCACGCCTGCCCGAGTGCGCGCTGCCCTCCTCTGGGGCTCTGGGCTCCTTTCCCTTCGCCGGTCACAGCCGGCCGTTCTGATGTGATGTCCGGCAGTCAGCGGGGCACGCCTGCCCCCCTTGGTGTGTGCGGTAATGAACACACACAGATTCTGGGCACAGGTGTGGGGGGCGAGGCTTCCAAGGCTCACCCCCCACCCCTCACCCACCACCCCTCACCCCCCACCCCCTCACCCCCCACCCCCTCACCCCCCACTCCTCACCCCCCACTCCTCACCCCCCACCCCCTCACCCCCCACACCTCACCCCCCACCCCCTCACCCCCCACCCCCTCACCCCCCACCCCTCATCCCCCACCCCTCACCCCCCACCCCCTCACCCCCCACCCCCTCACCCCCCACCCCTCACCCCCCACCCCCTCACCCCCCACCCCCTCATCCCCCACCCCTCACCCCCCACCCCCACACCCCCCACCCCTCACCCCCCACCCCCTCACCCCCCACCCCTCACCCCCCACCCCCTCATCCCCCACCCCCTCACCCCCTCACCCCCCCTCATCCCCCACCCCCTCACCCCCCCTCACCTCCCACCCCCTCACCCCCTCACCCCCCCTCATCCCCCACCCCCTCACCCCCCCTCACCCCCACCCCCTCATCCCCCACCCCCTCACCCCCCCTCATCCCCCACCCCCTCACCCCCCACCCCCTCACCCCCCCTCACCCCCCACCCCCTCACCCCCTCTCATCCCCCACCTCCTCATCCCCCACCCCCTCACCCCCTCACCCCCCACCCCCTCACCCCCCACCCTCTCACCCCCCACTCATCACCCCCACCCTCTCACCCCCCACCCCTCACCCCCCACCCCGTCACCCCCCACCCCCGCCCAGCCTGTGAAAGCAAGCGGGCAACGTAAGGAGCCTGTGCTCCCGGTGTCCCCAGTGTCCCCAAGAGGCAATAGAGCCGGGGAGGTGCAGGAAACTCCGTGGAAACCCAAACCCGGGCCTGGCGTCCTGGGGGCTGCAGCCCCGTGTGCTCCCTGTGGAGGGAAGCTTCCCGTAGGGACCAGAGAGGAGACAGCAAAGAGATCAAGTGTCTTTTGGAAAAATGATTTTTCCAGTTCAAATACCATTGGTTACAGAGTGTCCTGGAATCCCACCAGGCCAAGAATCAGGCTGAATTATTCTGAACTCCTACCTGCACCTGGACTTAGGGAGGGACAAATGGGAAGGTGACTGTGCACAACCTTTTTTCCTACAGTGTAAGTCTTCAACTGTGGGCCTCAGTTTCCCCCTCTGTCAAGCAGGAAGTTGATTGAGATGACCTCTCCGATCCCTCCTGCAATAAGCAGCGGCATGCTCAGCTTGTCTCCTGGGGTGGGCTCGTCACCAACTCTCTCCTGCGCAGCTTGAAGCCTGTTAAAAGTCCTCCTACCCCACATCAGCATCTTTTTAAAAGACCAGTTAAAATAAGATTCGATTGGTCTGTTAGGACCAGTCAGTCCATCAGAAATGATTCTGTGCTCTTCCGTGCCCAACGACGTTAACAGTAACTGATGAATTGCACGCACAGGCGGGAGAAGCGTGAGCAAGGGCGAGCCTGCCTTCTCTGTGTCGCAGCCACTTGCTGTCTAGTCCCTGTCCATCCTGCTTACTTGGGCAGGCCAGAGCCAGCTGGGGGAGCTGGTGAGGCTGCCTCCGCGCGGTGGCAGGGTCCTTGCTACTCCTAACTTCCAAGGACTGCTTCCTCTTGTGTGCGGAGATGCCGCACACTCCATTCCGACCCGGGTTTGGATGGAAGAGAGAATGTGGATGGCGACGGGAGAGGTAGGGGACTCTCCCCAGAGGCAAAGCTGGGAGAGTGTTCCTCATTCCAGTCACCACATGATGGGATCACATTATTGATTGGAATACATATTGCTTGGAATAAGGAAAAAGTATCTTTCAGTGTCTTTTTGTTTAGCACTTTAGTAGTCAAGAAAGGTTTCTGGAAATGAATAGGAACAAACAGCAGGGCATGCCCAGTCTAGGCCAGTCTTTCTCATTCTCCATTGTGGACCAGAGCCATCTGCAGAACTTGTTAAAACTGCAGATTCCTGGGCTCCCACCCCTAGAGTCACTGATTCAGTAGGTCCGAGAAGGGACCTGAGAATCTGCGTTTCAGGCAAGACTGCTGCTGCGGATCAGGGGACCACACTTGGAGGAGCCTGCGTGGAACACAACGATGACACCAGGTCCTCACCTGCGTCCAGTGCAGCGAGAACTGTGCAGATAAAAACCTGGGGGCTTTCGACTTCCAGGAAACAGTCAGCACAATAGATGTACGTGTAGCTAGGTCTCCAAGGAAACAGAGACAGCATCCCCTCCCACTGTTGGTTAATGAGAGTGTAGTTGTAACAACTGCTGGCTAATTGCCACCATTGTGGGGAGCATCCCAGGTTTGCGCTCTGAGCTCCTGCCACTAGGGGGAGGCAGCGCTACTTCTCCGCAGGCCTGCGGGTGTGAGGAGGGGAAAAGTACTGCCCGGCAGAGCAAAGCCTGCAGAAGACGCCACACCCCTGCTGCCCCAGGCCCGCACACCGCTGCATCTCCATGTGCAAGGGCTCGATCTGGACCACAGGCTCGGTGGGAGGGGGGGTGGTTTATTTTCCAAGTTGTTTGGTTTCCCTTCCGTTCCTCAAAGTGCAATCACGTTAACCCCTTCATGCAGCGGATGGCCTGTGCGTGGGAAGGAACAAAGATTGCAGTCCCTGCTTTGCAGCTGGAGTGAGCGAAGAAAACAGGGAAAACCGCTGGATAGGATCCCAGTAAAGGGGTGCTGTGTCCTGCGGGAGCATCGTGGAAGGGGGTCAAGCCTGGGGGTGCAGCTTCAGGTCTCTGTCAGCCCCGAGGGTCCTGGCTCTGGCCAGGGCGTGCTCTCTTGGGGTGGTGAAGGCGAAAGAATTCCTACAGGAGAGAAAGACTGGGTAAGGCAGACCTGGAGGCCAAGGAGACCAAAGACTAAGAAGGTATTTTACCTGGCCTGAATTTGCAAAGAAGTATGGGCCATGAACTCTTCCGTGTCCCTGCCACACACCTTGTTGGCTGCTGTCTTCTGGGACATGCATGTTCTGAGCCCACAGTGGACAGCAAAACAGACGCCGCGCCTGCCCACCAGGAACATGCCACCAGACACGTCTACGCACCCCCGCCGCTTCTTCTCTCGCTCAGCTCCCTCCCCCACTGCATGAATGTGTTTTGGAATGACTTAGGCTCCCACAGATTACCTAGCAGCGATTTGCAGTTTGGTCACAGAAAACCCCCCTCTCCCCTTTCTCATCATTACGGTGGCCATCTAATGGTTCTGGAGATAAGATATGAGGTCAGGTAGCACTAGGCCTCGTGCAATCCCCAGTGGGCCAGCTGTGTATTTTAAACCATAGTTCATTTGAGGCACAAATGTCCATGGTGTGTGTGCGTGTGCCTTTGTTTGCACGTGGCAGTACAATGTCTGTGGCCAATTATGGTAACAAAACAGCAGCGATAAACATTTAGTTTGGGGATTTGGCACGTGTGTCTCAGAACCACCCATACTGACCCATGTGTCTCAGAACCACCCTTCCTCTCTAAGGAAGCCATCCCCATGTCCCCCACAACCCTTGGTGAGCTCACTGCCTTTCTCCTGTCCCTGGGACTGACGCACACAGATCACTTATGTGGATGGAGCCCCACGAGCACCACGCAGAGGGACCAGAGCCTTCTGGGGCTGCAGCCCGACTTTTCTCCAGCTCCCTGGATGGTTCTGGCACATGCATTTGCCAAAGGCATACGGGGCAGACTCCTTCCTTCATAGTTACACATGAAAAGGTGCGTGCATGTGCGTGCGCGCGTGTGCACGTGTGCAGACTCTATCAGCTCCGCCCAAAACACACTCCCTAAAGCGTTTTTAGTGAGGGGAACCACGTCTCCACCTGTTCTCTCGTTTCTCAGACAGCTCCCCTCACTGCCAGCACCAAAAGGATCTTACACAAAAGTCTGTGGGGATCCCCTTCCCCTGCGCCCAGGTCCTGGATGTAAATTCTGTTTTCCTAGTAACAATTCCCGAAGGGCTTCTGTGTGCCTTTGTGAGTGCAGAGGTGGTAGCTCTTCAAAACAGGCAGCTCTGTCACCCTTGGCTGACAGGTCCTTTCGGCAGCAGATCTGGGCCTGACCCACAGCTCTCCCCGAACGCACGTCTGTAGGGAACGCTGCGCGGCCGCCCACGCGTGGCCCTGCAGTCTCTCCGCCCCGGGCCCCCTAACCACTCGGCCCGGCTCGCATTGCCCACCCGGCTGCCTCTGCTCCTGCTGTCACCGAGAGCACCGCCTGGCTGCGTGGAGCAGGCAGGGTCCGTGGACCAAAAGCCAGGGAATAGAGAGAAGTGCCTGCTGTGGATTGCGATTCTGATCCGTCCCCTGTCCTTGAAGGATCCCCCTCCAGCCCCCTCCTTCCCGGCCTTCTCCAATGCTGTAACTGACCTGGAACATCAGAGATAGGAAAGTCACTGCTCCAATTGAATTTTGCTGCAGTTTCTTTTTTTCTACCCTAGATGCTGAGAGCTATTTTTAGCCAGGGACTTTTTTTTTTTTTTTGCAGGGGATCCACAGACTATTTTTAAAAGGCTTTACGGAGGCCAGATCATCCAGTGCTCCTCATGGGGACTTCAGAGCGAGTTAGGTGGGACAGGCCAGGGCCGTGTGTTGAGGGGGGACCTTCCTGAAGATGAGAGTGTGGTCAGGAAAGGTCCAGGCAGGTCGGGAAGCTGCGTTCCCAGGCAGAGGCAGGATGGGCTATGCTGGGGAGCACAGGAGGGCCCACCGTGCTCAAATCACCACGGCCTTGGGTCACCAAGCACCCCGCTGTGTCATCACTGCAGCTGCCGTGACTTTGCCTTCAACTGTGGCAGTAGGTTTCAGTGGCCGTGCTTTCCTCTCTTTTTCCTGAACTGCACTCAGATCCCCTCCCCGTCTCCTCTTTTCATGGTGCTACCCTGCAGCAAACTGAGCTGCGCAAGGGTTCAGATGGTGGCGAGGGCATGGCACCTGCCCCGAGCAGGCGAGGCTGAAGTCCTAGGCGGGGAGGGGCTGGGTGTGCCACCAGATGGTGGCCGGGGCGGACGGGCTCTGTGTGTGGCTGGAGAAGGCAGCCAGGCAGGGATCTGATTCAGGCTCCAGGGGAAAAAGAGAAGGAGGAAGAGGAGGAACCAGAGGGGAGTCGGTCTAGAGTGACTCGGGCACAGACAGCACGGGCTGCGGTGCCCTCACAGCTGCCCAGCCCCTGCTCGGCCCCTGCCCCCATGCCTGGCCCTTAGTCCGTTGCTGCAGGCATGTGGGACTTCAGGATTGGGGTTCACAAGACCTCAAAGGAGAAGGCGGGGAGAGGGCCTGGGTGGAAAATTCCAGACGCAGTTGGTGAAAATGCTTCCAAAGGGAACCAAAGCGCTCCTTCGTCTCTGCTTTCTACACTCTAGACAGATGGTGAGGACGTCTGTGCCGGAGAGTCCCAGGGCCACCGCAGGGGCAGCCTCTCCTGCCCCTCCCCTCCCTCCTTGTGGCACTTAGTCCACAGGGCAAGGGCCTGGGACTCCCCTGCAAATGGCTGGGGTTCTTGGTGCCCAGCTCCCCCGGCCAGCTCCCCCACCGGTCTCCAGGTGCACCAGGGAGCAGGAGCAGGAGGCAGGGAGTGAGCCAACACTCGCACCACCCGTCAGACAAGTACGGACCGGGGATGCTGCCCGGTGGCCCGGGGTTGGCAGCACCCCTGTGCAGGGCCCCCCCCCCCCCCCCCCCGCCTTGGTGGGAGCTCAGACGTAGCCGGGCACTGCCTGCACTGTGGGTGGCCCAGGACGGCCCGGCCTACTGGGCACCGTCTGCTGGTGGGGAAGGGGCCAGAGCCCGGTGTGCTCCTCATACTCGTAGCCTTCCCACTGTCACCTGCCTGAGAACCCCGGGCCATCCAGCTGTGCCCTCTTTCCCTGTTCACGCCAGTCTCCACCGGACTCCTGGCACCCCAGGGCTTCCCTCGCTCTGGACTCTCGCCTCCAGCCCTTTCTGACGTTGCCAGCGGTTTCGGTTGCCCTCTCCCCTCCCCGGCACACCCTGGCACCCTGCTGGCCGGGGTTGCAGTTCATCACCACCTGACACGTGTCTCCCCATAGATCTCACGCCTGCAGTCTGTTGTCGGTCTCCTAGCATCAGCTCCACAGGGACAGGGTTTGCCTCTTTTGTGCCCGACTGAGTCCCTCAGTATCTAGACCAGTGCCAGCATTAATAATTATTAACCACCAAGTATATGTTTGTCGAATGGATTAGCAAGAAGAGCACAGTGAGCCATGGTAGACGCACCCCTGGGGAAGCCCTGCTCTGCTCCTCACTGCACCCCGGTCCAGCAGAGGACTCTGGGAGGTCACGTGGGAAATTAGGAACCTCCTGCCCACCCCCAGCAGATCCGTTTGGGCCCCAGAATGACAAGCAGTTCAGAGCCTCAGCGTGTCACAGCAGGAAGGGGCCACAAAGACCATCAGATTACAGCCACACACTTTTGTAGAAGTGGGAACTAAAGCCCAGAGAGGTGAAGAAACTCTCCTGGAGTCACGGCCAGTCGATGACAGCGAGTAGCAGCCAGGGTCCCTGCTCCCGGGCTGCATTTCCTTCCAGGAGCTCACGTGGCCGTGGGCCTCTCTGCTTAGACTGTGGAGAGAGCATTACGTCCCCGCCCAGGCCGAGGAGGCCTAAGGCTTCCAGACATGTAGGCTAGGATTGCCCTTGAGTTCGGTGCTAATAACCTGCAAACCAAGTGACCAGGCTCTCCACCAGCTCTAGGGCTTTGGGAGGCTGTAGAAAAATGTGCCTTGTGAAGACGTCTTCTCTCAGCAGGACCCAGACTACACATAGGGAAGGAACCGTGTCAGCATAAGCAGACACTCTGCTCCCAGGGGCTCTCAAAGCCTGGCATCGCGTGGGGGTGGCAGCCCTCCACCTGGAGGAGTCATGTTCTCACCAGGGGTGGTTTGGGGGCTGGGCACAGGGGTCTGCCACCTCCATGCTTTCCTCACTTAGGGAGTGGCCCACTTGGAAGCCACCGAGCTGGCGGCAGCCACAGCAGCGGTGTCCACAGCCACTTGTACAGAGGCGGCTGTGAGGCACCCTCCCTTCTGCAGGGCGAGAGCCCTGGTCTGCCAGCCTGCCTTGCTCTGAACACCCGCTACCTGGAGGAACAGAGGCGTCCCTGGGCTCAGGAACTCTGCGTCACTCGGGGAGGCAGTAGAGTTTTCTCCTCGCCCAACCCAAGAACCCAGAAATCATCATAGCATATGTGGGTTCACAGGCACAAATTGAAATTATGCAAACGTGGAACTAAGAAACCAGAAGATGAGGTAACAGAGCAATAACATTAATCAATAATAAAAGTGTGTGAGAGACTGTGTGTGTGTGTGTGTGTGTGTGTGTGTATGCATTTATGTTTGTATGTATGGCTTTTATAGAGAGATTTAAGGTGACTCAATGCATTACATTATCATGCTTTACCGTTTGGTTTGGCAAGTGCTTTCCACACCCCCTGGTGTTGCGAGTCTTCACAACATGCCTGTGTGACCAGCAGGTCAAGGGTTTGCTGCCTGTTTCATGGTTAGGAAAGCAGAGGTCTAGAGACGTTAAGTGCTGCGTCTGAAGTCTCTGCACTCCTAAGGGGCAGAGCTGGAACTTGAAATCAGCACTTCCTGATGACCAGTGCCCGCGCTTGTCCAGGTGGGGCTCATCAGAGCAGCTTCAAGGAAGGGACTTTGAACCCAGTTTAGAGGGAGGAAAGGAGCATGACCTTCTGGCCTTGGGACAGGCCAGCATGGAAGGGCGCAGGCCCTTGGCTGGAGTAGCGTGGGGGCAATCCCTGTTTGGAACAGGCCTGCCTCACCGAGCCCTGCCTCCAGTGCCCACTTCCGGGGACTGTGGGCCTTGCCTGCCCTCTCCCACCTGTTCCTTCTTGCCCCCAGCTGTGGTACTGGCAGAATGGTGGAGATGGCAGTGATGGGAGAACAAGGACGGGCAAGTTGTGAGCTCCAGCACACGGAGGAGGCAGGAGGTCTCCAGAGCCCGTGTCTGTGCCTTGGGCTCCGAGTCCCTGAGGACCTATGGAGAGTGGAACAGACTGGTGGCTGGCACCCCCATGCTGCCTGCCTTCTGTGCAGCAAGCTGAATGGTGGCCCCAAAAGACAGGCTCACACCTTGACCCCAAAACCTGTGAACGTGCTGTCTCTGCAGGTGTAATTAAATGAACAGTCTCAAGACACAATCATCCTGAATTATCCGGGGGTCCTGCATCCACTGACCAGTGTCCTGCCACGGGACACACAGAGGAGAGACGGGAGGGGAAGCCCTGTGAAGACGGAGGCAGAGGTTGGTGGCCCTGCCGTGAGTGCCCGGGACAGCATGGTCCTGCCGACACCTGGACTCAGATTTGTGGCCTCCAGAAATGTGAGAGGATACACTTCCGTTGTTTTAAGCCTCCCTGTTTGTGGTCATTTTCATGGCAGCCCTGGGAAACTAGGACAGTCCAGAGCACCCTCCTCCTCTCACCCTCTCCCTTCACCAGCCGCTCCTCCCCCAGGCCCGGGGCCTCTGCTCCGTAGGCTTCCTGCTCCACGTTCCGTAGTCCCCGAGCTTCTCCCTGCTGTGGCTTCTGTCAACTCACGCGCAAATGCCCCTTCAGCTGTCTGTCTCCCCCTCGACCCTGGGGGCAGGGACTCCTCCAATTTGTGACCTTATCCCCCATGTCTTCGTGGTGTCCAGTAGCAGGTAGGTGCCCTGTAGCAGGGCATGGGTGCTGTTCGGAGAACACCCATGTGCTTGGGTGTGTGGGTCAGAGAATGGAAGGTCACTGTGGCGGAGGAAGACTTCTCGGAGGGAGCAGGACTCAAATCAGGTCTTAAAAGATGAATCTGGACACACGAAGGGAAAGGAGGCGACTCCATGCCGGGGTGAGCTTGAGCAGACGCGTGGCCGTGAGGCTGGGTGCTGGGCTGGGAGCCACAAGGAGACTGGCAAGACCAGCCAGAGGACGGACAAAAGCTAGCAAGTCTGTTAGTGGGCACTGCTGTCACCTACTGCGTGCTTCCTTCAAACCAGATCTGCGCCCTTTGGGGGGGCAGTGCATCCTGGGTCACCCCTAAGGGAGAGGTATTCACGTCACCGTCACTTGCAGATGAGAAAACAGGGGCGCAGGGGAGTCGAGTACCACTCAGCATCCCCACTGACGAGCGGGAGGGCATGCTGGAGTCCACGCCCGACAGCCGGGGACAGGACTGCTGTGCCATTCTTTCCGTTTTCGGTGGTGACGGTGGTGGTGAGGTGGTTCATGCTTACAGAACACCCACCTCGTGTTGGAAGCCACCCGAAGCCCTTGGCACGGGTCCTCTGGCTAATCGTCACACTGCCCCAGAGTAGGTACTGCTGTAGGTGGGAAAGCGGAGACACGGAGAACAGAGGTGACGCTCGGGCAGGCTGCGGCCGGGGTAAGTGCTGAGTCTGGACGCCGGGTGCTGTGGGAACAAGCACGGTCCTGTCTCTCTGGCCCTGGGTACCAACCTGGGTACACGTCGGATCACAGGGACAGTCAGAAGCCCGTGCTTCCCAGGCCCTGCCTCCGTGTGTTCTGGAAGGATCCTCTGTTCCACCAAAATTCCTCCCATGCAGTTTTCAATGTCCCCCAAGCACCTCATGTGCTGTAGGAATGTGTCCTGCAGCTCATGCTCGGTTCCCACCACTATCTTCCCCTCAAGCCACCGGAAGACAGTGGAGAAGCTTCTCAGGATTATCCCCGGGTCCTGCTTCGGCTCCCGCTCAGCTTCTGCGTCTTCCTTGCTTTAAAACATCCCCCGAGTGACCCTGAATGAGCAAGGGCACGTCCACTCCTCCCGACTGTTGGTTCCACTCCTCTCCCCGCCGCCCCCAGCAGACGTTGGGCACAGGCAGGGCTGGTGATCCGGGGACACGGGCAACCAAACCTCGCTCTTGCCCGGTCTCTGGACCGGTTTGTTCTCAGCAGCGCCTCGTGCAAACCCCCTGCTTCGTCACACTCTCCCCAGTGGGCCTGCGATGAGTTTGAACTTCCCGTGAGCCCAGTTTGGGGTCCCAAACTGGTGACTGGAGACGAGCCAGACTGGGGAGGGAGCTGGCGGGCTGGGGCATGGGCACGTCCCGCGCCAGGCCTAGCAGGGCGTGGGAGGCTGCAGCCGCCCCGCACGGGGACACGGGCAGCACTTTCTAATCCTCACGACACATTTGCTAGTGCTGGGCCACCCTCTCCCATCGTACGTCTCTGCGGTGATCCGCCAGGTCTATGGGTGATCCTGCTGCCGGGCAACCCCCGGTTGGGATGGCCCGGCCCCTGAGCTTCCCCGAGCAGGCGCTTTCAGCAAAGAACTCAGGCTGAGCTAGTCCCGACCTGTGCGGCGGGGAAGAGCTCTGGATCGAGTCTCATTTGTAGGAAATTCCTTCCGCCTGTGTGGGTTTCAAATGTAATTTTCTTACTTGGCTACTAGTTTACTCATTGGATCACAGTATGGGGTTCTCATCAGGGACTTGGAAAGTCAGGGCTGTCAACGGGGCTTCAGGAGCCTTCAAATCTGCCCTTACCTGCCTGGGGGATGAGGCTGGGGTCCCTGACCGAGTCCCCGAGACTCTCCTGGTCTGCAGGGATCCTCGCTAAGGGCAGAAGAACTCACAGAGCCGTGTGGGCAGACTTACCTATAGTCCAAGATGCTCTGTAGGTAATCATACTGATGATGGTGACCTGAGGCCAAAAATGACAGTGATGATGAAATAACATCAGCTACTGTTTAATAAATGCCAGCTCTGTACTGGGCACCGTGTTGAGTCCTTGACAGGCAATAACTCATTTAATCCTCACAGCAACCCATGAGGCAGGTACTATTAGTGTTTCCATTTTGCAGATAAGGAAACTGAGGCTCCGAGAGGTTTGGCAACTCTCCTGAGGTCACACAGCAGGTGAGGGGTGGAGCTGAGCCGCACATGCGAGAGATCTGCCTCCCGAGCACCTGAAGCGACATCTTCTACTATGTGTTGAATTCCCAGTTGCCGTCATGCCTTCCCGATTTTGATCCGGATCACAGGCTCAACTCTCCCACAAGAAAAGTTAAGGTGCCCTTACCCAAGAAAGGGGGCCTGGATGGAGTGCAGGCAGTGACAAGGCTTGTGTGGACAGTGGTCGGACGGGTGACAGGAAGGAGACGTGTAGGAAGGAGCGGAAGGAGAGGGAGCTAGGAGGCGGCCGGGCAGAGCAACAGGGAGGTGAGGTCTGACTGTGTCCTGGGGCAATAGGGAGCCATCACAGGTTTTGGAGAAGAGAAATGGCAAGATCGAGTTTGGATTTTAGGAAGGTAACTGCTGAAATTAAGATCCGGATGTGCCGCCCTGTCCATACCTTCACGCCACGCCCAGGGAGGCCCTCTCTCCCACCCCGCCAGCGGCCGCGCAGCCTGAGAGCTAGAGGCAGTGGGCGGTCCCTCCTCCTTCCAGAGGAGGGAGTGTAAGCTCACGTGTATGTTCTGTGCCATTCTGGCTTTCCGGAGCACGCGGGTGAGGAAGCACGCCCCTGAAACCAGCGGTGTGCTGGCAAACGTCTAACAACCAGTTCTCTTGGGGCAAAAGCCCTGACTGGGAGAATTTGCAGATTCCGGTCATGTGTACTCCACTGTGGCCAATTTCAGGCTACCAAGATGATGGCCCCTGGGCTGCTGCATTGCTGGAATTCAACAGCGAGCTCCAGCCGGGCTGCAGGACGGCTCAGCACGCCTCTGCGCGCAGCCTGGCGGCCTTGCCGAGCCCGTGCTCCTGCAGACGCAGAGGGAGCTCCGGGCAGCGGATGCAAACGCACATTTTGCGTGTTTCCACTCATATGTGGGAGCTAAAAATTTTTAAAAATGAGCTCATGGAGACAGAGAGTAGAATGACGGTTACGGGAGCCTGGAGAGAGTGAGGAGGGGTGGGATGAAGGTGGGGTGCTTAGTGCATGCAGAATGCAGGTGGATGGAAGGATGAGGTCTAGTGTCCGGTAGGTGCACAGTAGGGTGACTACAGTTAACAATAATTTATTGTGTATTTTAAAAATAACTAAAAAAGTGGAATGCTCCTAATGCAAAAACTGGCAAATGCTTGAGGTGGTGGATACGCCCATTACCCTGCTTGATCATCGCATGCCTGCATCACAGCATCACGTGTATCCCATAAACACATATATCCCGTATATCCCTGTGTGCCTATAATAATAAAAATTTTAAAAACAGCAACTTGCCCAGGCTGCAGCTGACTTGGAGTCCCAGGCACTGAGTGAGGGGTAGGAAGCGGCTCTGCTTAGGAGGGCAGAATTTGACCTCTGCCTGGTTACACTTCAGGATAAAAGGGGTTGCAAAATTCTCCTCTGGCTTCTAAGACATATGTGTCAGCCACAGCTTCCTACCAGAACTAGGAAAGTAATGTCATGGAATATTTGTAATAGCGAGTACAAATCCTTTACAGTGATGATGAAGGATGAGGCTTCAAGGCCATTTGCGTCTGCTAGGAGATTATACATCATTTTCCAGTTTCCACAGTGCTTATATTCATTTGCTCATTCATTCAATCATTTATTCAATCATTCAGCCAACATCAACGGGGAGCCCCGATGCAACTGTGAGCAACAAAAGAGAAGGGTCGCTGGTCAGGTACTAAGAAGAGGACAAGGCCAGTTGGTAGAGGGGCAGTGTCAGAGGTCAGAGTTCAGGGGCAGGGGCAGGCAGTGGATCACTAGTAAGACAAGAATTAGAAAGTAAGCTATCACTGGAGTTTCAAGAACCGGCAGCTGAGAAGCTCAGGACCAGCAGGTGGGAGGGGCGCTCAGCACCTGTACGCTGAGAACGTGGCCCCACGTCAGGACAAGAGATAATGTCAGGTAGGGGTTGCACAAAGGCAGACCAGGGACGGGGGAAGGAATGGACACTTTGTAGAGAGACTCTGGCACCCCTCAGGCACTACACGAGGTTTTTTTCAAGTCCTAGAGGCAAGGGGAGAATCTTGTGAGATAGGTGGTATTATTCATCTGAGAAAACATGCTCAGAGAGGTTAAGTAACTTGCCGTGGCCACACAGCTAGTAAGTGGCAAACCAAGAGGGACAAAAGAGTAGCAAGAATCCTGCATGTGGGGGCCTTCTGGGTGCTGATGGGCTGGGGTGGGGACAGGCCTGGAGGCAGGAGAGCACCGGGAGCAAGGTGCTCACTCTCCTGTCCGCGTGTCCTCCCGGACCAAGTGCTCCGAGTGTTTACACAAGGGCACATTTCGGGCTCTGGGGAGGGCCGAGCTGCACACGGAGATCGTACCCCCAGCTCGGCAGACGCCTGGGAGCACGGCGCTGGCTGACACGCTGACGGAGAACAGGGACTTCTTGTCTACCCATCCCACCATCTGGACGGGCGGCGCAGTGTCCAAGGAAAGGGCTGTAACGAGAACCTCGGGGCTGCCCCCTGCCCCTCTGTGCCTGCGCCACAGGGCGTCGGCGGCCGCTGCCCAGCTACGGGGCGGGACGGGAGGGCAGGGGCAGCCGGGGACACCACCCCGCGGTCTGGGCAGGCGGGCGGCGGATGCCTGGAGGTGAGCGGCTGGCGCTTTCTCCCGGAGGACTCTGGGAGTGAAGGCGCTTCTGTGGAAAGAGACGCTTGGACTAGACAAGTGGGAGCACGTCCTCCCCGGAGGACTTGGGAGGGCGCGATGCGCGGAGCAGACCACTCGGCCGGACGCTTTCGGGTTGGGGGGGATGCCGGGAGCAGCCGGGCTGCTGGGTCAGGGACGAGCGACGGCGAGGGTGACTGTCTCCCAGCCCAGACCCTGCGGTTTGGGAGGCATGAAGCCGTTGTACCTGACAGCTTAGAGACTGGGGAGGGTCGGATGCTTGGATTCTCTGATGGGACGCGGGTGAAAGTGGGTCCCGTGTCCCTCACCCTGCTCCACGTCTGTGCATGAAGGAGCACAGCAAGCCCGAAAATCCCGAGCGGGCCCCACGCTGTGTTCACCGGACATGGGGATGCCCTCTATACTGCTTCCTCTCAGGCTGATTCGAAAAGTTGCTTCGTTCTGTGTTGGTCAGGAGACAGTTGCACAAAACAACCGCCGACAATCTCGGGGGCTTCACACAACGAAGTGTCCTTCTCGCTCACATCAGAGTCAGAGCGAGTTGGTGAAAGACGCGGCGCGGAGGAGGCTCTGTTCCACCCGGCCCTTCGGGCCAGGCCCCGCCGCCCAGCCCCACAGTTCTCCACTGCCTGGGGCTGGAAGGGTGGGAGGGGGAGAGGGAGAGACAGGGTAGGATCACCCAGAAGATTTTAGGAGCCAGTCCCAGAAGTGGCATAAACTGTCCTTGACCACATTCCATTGGCCAGAATCAGTCACATGGCCCCGCCTGCAGCAAGCAAGATTGGCGGCGAAGCGTCCGGGAGAGAAAGGGCACTGGGCTGGCGAACTCCTAGCAGCGACGCTGGCCGACATTTCCTGAGGTTTCCGGGTACTGGGGGAGCTGGCTGCAGGCCCTCTGTGATGTCCTGTGCAGACACAGGCTGAAATGAGCACCTGCAGGCACGGGCGCTGCGTTCCGAGTGTGCTGACACGCTCTCCTGGCCACTCCTGCAGCCTCGAAGCTGGACCTTTAGTCCCGCATGGCAGAGCCAGCTGATGCTGGTGGCAGCTCTGTCCTCATCGCTGGGAAAATGTGAATCTGGGACTGCATAGGAACTGAGCTTTGGAGCGTGGCTACGCCGTGGTTCATTTATAGTTTACTCATTCAAGTGACTCAGGTGTTAGAACTGGAGACTTTCAGGACCTGACCTCAAGACCTTTAAGAGGTTTTGTTGGCTTCCTAGGGCTTTTGAGTTGGACGGTGTTTTGTAAGGGCATAGGCCTAAGATAGAGGAGTCAAAGGCAGCAGATCGCTATAGGCTCTGGGTCCCAATCCTTTCACGTGGAAAGGACATCTGGGCCTGTCCAACGTGGATTTTCTAACGTATCTACCATCCTCTACGTAGAGAAGTTCATAAATGTGAAGGAAAGATGCCTCCAACTATTTTTTAACTCATGGGTAGGATGACGACCCTTCCTGGTTTGCCAGGATAGCCCTGGTTTGTACTTATTGTCCAGGCATAATTATTCCAAGGACCTGCTTTTCCTGTCACAAGTGTCCCAGTGTGGACAATAAGTTTTATAGTCTCCCTACTTTGAGGAGGCTCAGGGCCTGGGCTCTGTCCTCAGGCTGCGCTCAGATGTGTCCCTCCAACCAGCCTGCACACAAAGCCTGGTGACTCCGTGATGTCGTGGGCCTGCATTACTAATGCCCTTGTCACTGTCACCCTGTGACTTCCAGGTGCTACAGGATCCTGGTCATCTCTCTTTCATGCCTCAGAGTCTGGGCCTGTGCTCAAGCATATTCAATAAGCGAAAAATAAAACCCCAACATGCCTCGGAGGTTACTAAAGCACAGATTATTAGTTCTACTTTATAGGACCGTAAGAATTTAAGACCATGAAGATAAGTGACATTTCCAAAGTCACATGAGGTCCAAACTCTAGCTCTAACCCAGACTTCTGATTTTAGGTCACTCTTCTTTTCCCAATGCCAGATGTCAGTTCTCAGCTGCCTCCTTACGGATGGGAGGTCCAGCCTGTCTACACCAGGAAAAATTCTACAGAGCCAAAACGGAACTGTGCCTTGGTTGAATTACAGGTATTGTCATAGCTTTATGAATCCTCTCTCTGCATAATTCATCATTGCCATCAAAAAGCCATGTTAGCATAGAGTAACACACCTAGGCCCATAAGCCACACCTGCTCCCAGCTCTGAAAGTGACCAGTCAGTGAAAGGCCCACAGAAAAAGCACTTCTCTGAAGGTGAGGGTGGCATTTCTGCTGCATGAAGGAAAAGTAAGATGTAAGCTTTTAATTAGTTGAATATCAACATGAAATAAAGCCCCGGATTAATACCAGTTGGAGTGGAGGGGGACAAGCAACAGTATATAATCGGGTAGTGATTAATGCTGCCTCCAAACCCACATGTTAACCAAACTGAACTCTCCAAATTTCCAACTTCTGTCTCAGTTATGGTTTGGTGTTTAGTTTGGATGAGTTGTCCATAAACCTGGCCTGGAACTGCAGGTGTGGGCTTTGGGTCTCCCACACTGTGCTTTCAGCCACCGGGAGCCTTCTCCTCACAAAGTGCCTAAAAACAGACAAACAGGATGAGCTAGAGGATCAGAGGACGAGCTAGTCGGGGGCCACCACTCCGTGTTCCTCTAGCCCCCCTGCCTGCTTCCTCTGGGGCCTGGGGGATACAGGTCAAAGCTCACTTATGGAAATACAGACTCTCTGGAACTGGAAGAGACTGGAGAGATCACCTAACAACATCCGTGCATGATGCATGGCATTACTGATGGCGGGCAACAGGTTCCAGGGACTCCATGGACTTCAAAACTGCCCACAGCAAGTCCACGCTTAACATTGTCGATAGGTTCTTCGGAACTACAACTTTGAGTGAAACAACGTAGAAGGAAACCAATTTAACTATAGGCTCATTCACATTAATATAAACACGAGTAAAGTTCCTACAGCATATTTCTAGTCACAAAAACCATCACCAAAGTTCTAAATAAAGACTCAGACACTTTAATATTAAACATTGAAATAAATGTGAGCTATATATACATTAAGGAAAGATGAATACAAGCAACTATGATAATAATGTACCCAGTTATTCCAGTTCAGGATGGCGGGTGGCTGGAGCTTGCCCTGGCAGCTCAGGGCACCAGCAGTCACCTGCCCGGGGCAGACTGCCGCCCCATCACAGGGCGCACCCGCATGCACCCACACGCACCCACGCGGGGGCCAGGTGGACCTGCCAGCTCACCTGCATGCACAGCTCTGGGGTGTGGGAGGAAGCTGGAGTACCTGGAGGAAACGTGCACAGTCACGGGGAGAGTTTTCCAGCTCTACCCAGATGGTGACCCCAGCCCAGAAGCAATGTTTTTTCTCATCAATGTTAGAAGGAAATGATGTTGAATGATACAACATTATTCAAGGATCCTCTGTACTACTTGTGCATTTAATTAAATGTGGCTTAGAAAGAAATATACAAGTACCGCATCAAGCCCATTAGTCCACAAATGGTATTGATTAAGATAAGGGAAAGACTAAGTAAAACAAAGTCAATTTAAAGGGAAAAAATGTCAATAATGTTAAAGTTGGCACATGGATATGTCAAAAAAATGCCAAAGTGATACTAAATGAATGAAGTTTGGGGAATCTGATTTGGTATACTCCTCTTGCTTTACACGTGAAGAAATTGAGCCCCAAATTTATTTTTAAAAATGGTAAATCCAGAACTAGAACTGTGGTGCCCACCCCTCCCTACACAGCCACCACTTCCTGGGCATGCTTTCGGGGACAATCTCCCCTGAAGACCCACCAGCCCCCAGCTGGCCGAGATCTTCTCTGGGAGTCGACCACGTCCCCTCCTCCCACGGAAGGCCAGGCACTCCCCAGCTTCATCCCGCCCGACACGGATCTCCTGTCCTCTGGAATATGGTTTTTGTTTCTTTTATGGTTCTGAGACAGGAAAGGAGGTTTTACCCGGAGACTCAGGGCCCTCTATATTGCCTGGATGTTTTGGAGAAAGCAAAGCAAAAGACTTCTGCCTGCCCGTGAAATGAAAAGCAGTATGTGGAGGCAGAACTCGTAGGTTGTTTCACAAGTAGATCTCCAACTTCCGCAGGGGCTGAGGTCAGGCGCCTCGCTCCCTGGGCTGCCCCATCGCCATGGTCAGGAACCGAGACCAGGGAGACAATTTGTCAAGCATCCTGCGGAAGAAGGCACTTCATCAGCCACACAGTGGTTTACATTGGCTCCCTGGGGCTGAGACCTTCTCTGTCTGTTCCAAGGAGCATCATCCCCACCTACATGGAGCTATAAATATCCCAAGGCAGAAGAACTGCGTGTGCTTAGGCTTTAGAGCCAGGCTTTCTTGGCCACCAGACACTGCTGCGCATGCGCTCCCAGGCTGGCAGGTGCAGGCAGAGCTCGCGCTGTCCAATCCCCTGTCTCCAGAGGCAGACCAGGGGGCTATAGCTTGCTTTCATGAGCATCTGAATATCTCTTAAACCTTCTAGTTTTGATCAGGATATTTGGATATACGTGTCATGTAGACACACTTGCATTATGGAGCCCAACACTATGAAAGACCTTGGTGGAGGAGAATGAACCAGGATTGATGCGGTGGCAGGAATACTAACCTAATGACAGACAGGTGAAAAATAAAGCAGTGGGAAAACACATGCAAGCAAATCATAACTGATAGTAATCCAGGGCACCATATCAATACCAGCCAGAAAAGACCTAAGAGAAACATTTTTGGACAGAAAGAATGAATTTTTTTAATTACTAAGGAAATAATTCATGAGTAATATATAGTACTTCTGAGCTGAATTGCATCTAACAATTCAAGCTGAAACTATATAATGCAACCACTGCCAACATCATAAGGAGGGACTGGAAAATACAGTTACACATACCTTTCTGAAAACCAATAGATCGAGCAGGCAAAAAAATAACAGCTCAGAGAAGATTTGAGCAGCACAATTAACAAGTTTTACCCAATATATATATGTAGAATCTTGTACCCCCAAATTAGAGAATTTGATTTTTTCAATCAAACGTGGAACAATAGCCAACTTTACTATGATTTTCAGTTTTCTTTAAATGGATTGACTTTTTTAAAAAAAGGTTTTCAGGTGTTTTAAATCACAACTTCCTTGCAGATATTACATGCAAATTGATTAACTTTTGTCTTTTTTTTTTTTTTTTTTTGAGACAGAATCTCACTCTGTTGCCCAGGCTAGGCGTCAGCCTAGCTCACAGCACCCTCAAACTCCTGGGCTCAAGCAATCCTCCTGCCTCAGCCTCCCAAGTAGCTGGGACTACAGGTATGCACCACCATGCCTGGCTAACTTTTTAATATATATATTTTTATTTTTCCAGCTAATTTCTTTCTATTTTTTTTGTAGAGACCAGTCCCCCTTGCTTAGGCTGGTTTCCAACTCCTTCAAAGGATCCTCCTGCCTCAGCCTCCCTGTGTGCTAGGATTACAGGCGTGAGCCACCACACTCGGACTACTTTTGTCTTTTAATTTACTAGTTGCCTTAGTACAAGCAGTACCACCCATAGACTATTAAGTTTGATGAGATCTTTTTTTTAACATTTCTAAGTGTGTTTTCTTGTGTTGATTTTTTAAAGAACTAGGAAGAAGAAAAAAATACTCCACCCTTTTCATTTTTTTCACTGAACCCTTCCTTTCTTCCTACATCCCCACCCCACCCCATGCCCGCCCTTTTTGTTCTGTTTTGTTTTGCTAAGGCTACTTTCCTATTTGTATTTTTTGTCTGCTCTGTCTTCTGTTTTCAGTAAAGTCTCCTCAAGCCAACCCCCCATTTTATTAAGTAAATAAATAGTACACATTTTTAAAAAGTCCATGTATGTCTCAGACTTTCCTTTTATTTCACCAGTGATGCATATTAGAAATAAAAAACGCTGAAATTAATGAAGAATCTAACTCAAGAAGTTATAACAGAATAGCCTGAAAAAATGGCACAGATGTGTTCTATTTCTTTAGAACCTCACTCACTCTTTTTTGGAACTGAAACCTGCATCCTGCCTCAGGCCAGGGGTGGGAAGGGGCAAGGGAGTGTCCCTTGTTCTTTGTGCTGTAGGAGTTGTCTGGGGCACAGATGGGACAGAGATGGGAGGATCAGAATCATCAACTGTGGTGAACAGCAACTGCCTGGAGCTGAAAGGCCTCCCTTTAAAAGCTGCCGTTTCTGCTTATCGGGAGGCTGGTGGCATTAGACAGGGGTCCCCGTCATGCTCACTTGCTGCCACATTAATGAACTCCTCTTTCCTTCTCAAACCACTCCTCCTGTTTCTTCTGATGTGGCCTCGGGGACAAGTGCCGAGCTTTTGGTAACAAGACCAAAATTAATAAGAAAAATAGAAAGAAACAAGTAAAAAAGTTGGTTATCTGAAGAAACTAACAAAAGAGACAATCCTTAGGCAATATCGATGAAATAAAAGAACACATAAAAACAAAGCAATAGAAATAAAAACTAAGAATTAATTCCATTTACAATGTAGATTTTAAACTATGAGATAACTATAATTGACCTTATGCCAATACATTTGAAAACCTAGACAAAATATAACTTGTCAAGATTGAGTGAATAAAAACACAAATCACAAGAATAGACTTAAAACTATTAAAGAAAGTGTATCAGTAGTTAAAAGTCTACCTATAAATCAAATAAAACAACTAAACAACAAAACACTGTACTCAGTTTTACATTGAAGTCTACCAAATCTTTAAGGGAGAAACAATTCCTGTCTTACATAAACCTCTTCAGAGACCAAAGAGAGAAAACTATACAGCCTGCATATTATAATCAGGCAAGTTACAAGATAGGCAAATTATGGACCAATTTCACTTTCAAATAGATACAAATAGCCTAAATAAAATATTAGTAAACCCAATCCATCAATGCATTAAAAAACCACATTGTGACCAAGTTGAATTTATCCCAGGAATTTAAGACCATTTAATTGAAAACATTATTAATGCAATTGACCACATTAACAAATTAGAGTAATAACCCATTATTGTTGCCGCCCAACCAGGTTTATTTGCCCGCTGCCCAAGAGGAAGCCAATACATGGAGACAGCAAGGTTCACTGCAGATAAAGAGTTTTTAATTCCCACAGTGCTAAGCAGGGTGATGGGAGAAATTTCTCAAATCTGCCACCTCAATAATTTAGGAGACAGAGTTTTTAAAGACAGGTTGGCATAGGTAACTGAGTCTGCTAATTGGCTGGGTTTGGACAAGTACCAGGGTTGTAGAAATTGTCTTCTTTGCTGACCAGGTTCTTAAGTGGGGGTCACAAGACCAGCTGAGTCAGTTCCTTGGTATGGGCTGCTGGTCTGGGTGGGTCAGCCGCTCCACTGGAAGGCGGGACCTGGAAGATAGCTCAGAAACCACCCCTAGGTTTCAAAAAGGTGACGCTATCTATGGGGAAAGCTAAGAATCTTTATGGCCACCAGCTACATGACTCCAGTGTGGCAACTATAGAGAAGCAAACAGGGGGACAGTGGCGAATTATTACCATTATTTTTAGCTAGGCCTGTGCCTTATTTTTAGCTAGACCCTTACCACGGTTCTCGCCTTGAGCTGTGATCATTCCACCGCATTCCATCCTGGGTGACAGAGCAAGACCCTATCTCTAATAAAGAAAAATGATAATAATCTATAGACCAACAATAATCTATAGACCATAATAAGAATTCATCAAGATTATTGGATATAAGATCAGTACATAAAAACCATTAGCATTTATATCTAATCAACAGTGAATAAACTATGGTTTATTTATGAAATGGAATGCTATAGAACAATTGAAAGAAATAAACTAGATCAGCCTGTATGAACACTGACAAATCTCAATGAGCAAAACAGGCTGAGTTTGCAAATGCAATTTGCAAATTGGTACATACAGCACAGTACCATAAATACAGAAAAAGCATAAAAATCATGCTTAGGAATGATAGACACCTTTCAAGACAGTGATATCTCTGGGGACAGAGGGATAGGACAGAGATGAAGCATGGAGATTCTGCAGAACCGTAATGTTCTTTTAAGAGAGAGGTTTGAAGCGATTATAGCACAATGTTAACATCTGTTTAATTTTACTGTCTGTTATATTATTTCATTACCTTTTACATATTTTGCACATTCCATTTTTAAGTTTGAAGAAGGAAGGAACCTCCAGGGGCAAGACCTAAGGCATGGAGCCAGGTAGGTGCTGGAGATAGGCTGGTTGTCACATCCTCCCTTTTGGGGGGCCACCACTCCCAGGCCTTGGGCAGTTGCTTCTTGGGTATTTCCTAGGAGTAGGGTCACATGGAAGACATCACTTGGACTTCCTGGCCATTTTCTGCCATGTGACATGAGCGGTAAGAGGTTACCCGTATTGAAGCAGAGTTGCTCCCTCATACCACCTCCACCCCAAGCCCTACTGGGGCTCCTGTCTGACGAGAGAAGCTACTCCAGCCTGTATTCTGTAGCCAGAGGACATTGTGAATCTGTTGTAGACTAAGATAGGTGCTGTCAAACATAGTTCAAGGCAATCAATTATAGAATTGAGGCCACTGAAGAGAGTAGAGAACTTTCACCAAGGGGAAATTGGGGTAAAAAGCAGGATGAGCAGTTCAAGAGGAAAGAATGATTTGGAGGTATGTATGTCTTTTGGATTCCCTTACTTGTAAATCTCCCTTGAAATGTCCTTCCATAAAACAATACAATGACAAGGAGATAAATGAGCTGGTGTCTTGCAGGTGGTGCGCCGGGTGTCTTAGAAGAAAGAACGACATAAAGAAAATGCGAAGTGCTGCAGTCCGGGCAGTCGGACCCGTCAGCACACACATTGCTCTCTAGACTGTTGATGAGGTCTGTCCACTGGGGGAGCTTTTCCTTTTTCTTACAAGGTGATTAATTTTCCTCTTATTCTGCCTTGTTGGAATCTCTGCTTTAATGATGATTTTTTTATGCAAGCTTGATCTTTCTTATGGACGGAGGACATGTCCACCGGTCACTGGATCCAGCCGCATGTCCCCTCACGGGACTTTCCCCAACGCTGAGGGATCGAGGCACGCTCGTTTTCTTTGTAAAAGCCAGATGAAAAAGGAGCATCCGTAACGGAACACCCATTCCCGGTGTGAAACATCTTTCCTTTCTGAAACATTCTTCCTTCCATCTAAACTAGTTCTTTGGCATTGCAGTCTTGTTGGTTCCAAAGGAAACTGAATAGAATGGAGATTCCACTGAGAGTCAGTTTTCTATTGCACTCAAGCTTGACGTCGCACAGAAGAATCCCTTGGAAGCTTCAGCTACTCTGAAATAACGTGACTATAGAAATACAGAAGAGTCCCAACACAGTCGATCATGTCCAGAGTATTGTGTGTGTGGGGGAGGTGTCTCTGCAAGACACTTCAGCATGCATACTCAGATGGAAGTGTGCAGGGGAGAGCAGCCACACTTAAGACACTGTCTTATGATGGAAACCATGAAACAAGAGGGATTCCTGATGGATTGGAATAGTTTGGCCCAGAGAAGGGGAGACTCAAAGAGGTATGAAACTTATTAATAGGATTGATGGTTGGGCTACACGGACGGCAGGTAGGACTGACATATGGACAAGAAGAATGGCTGAAGAGAAAGGAAAAGGATCAATAGGTTGTGCATACTCTCTCTTCCTTAGCTCTCTGGAGTCTGGCTTTGAAAGTGAGCCTGAGCTGAGCAGTTGGCAAACCTGTCTGTGAGCCAGTGGAGTTTCCCATTTGCTGAGTACGATTTTCCTTCCCTGCTTTCCCACTTTTTCTGAGAGTCCCCTAACACATTGTCCTAGACTGTTAGGAGAGGAGGGGACGAGGTGGAGGGCAGGATGCACACTACAGTGAGTAGGGAACTGGGCTCCAGTCCAGAGACACACTGGGTCTCAGCCTTGCCTCTGCCTGGCCGAGGGACTCTGGACACCACCCGAGCATCAGAAGAGAAATAAAATACCTAGTGACCTTTAAACCTTCATCTGGCTCTAGATGTCTTTGTTTTTTTCCCCAACTCTTTGCTGAGAGCTTTTGCGCTATGACTTCCTACAACCACAGATGCCTCCTTCACTTTCAAAATACCTTGACCCAGATGCGTGATGGCAATGCCTCTGTAGTCTGTGTTAAAGCATGAGATTTTTCTCTTGAACATTTCCACCAAACAACGAACATGAACATGCACCGTTAGAGCTCCAGAATGTAATCATATGAGGCTGTGAGCCCCTGTAGAACACAGCGCACATCCTGACTGTCTTTGTATCCCCAAGGCCAAGTGTTAATACTTGGCCTAGCACACAAGTGTTCAGTAAATATGTCTTATAACAGTGAATGAGGAACCACATGTTACTGATTTAAAATGCTCTATGTTGTGCCCAGAAGACATTTTTCTGGTGATGGTGTCAGAGCAGTACCCTTATACAAACAAGAGAACTACCTTAGTGCTGGGAGTTTTGGTATGTATGCATGGATTTATTCTTGGCTCTTAATTGTGTATTCGAACTATAAGTCCTCTCTACTCTGGAATAGGAACAATTCCTAGGGCATGCAGGTAGATAAATATTTGGTAAGCACCGAAGCTAGGGACTTCTACGAGGTGGTCTCGTGGTATATTAACCACATCTTTCATTTTCTGCATTCTGATGCTTTGACACCTGGGGCCTTGGAGACCCTGGAGGGCCTGTCTCTCCCAAGGCCAGCCAGATCCTAGAGATAACAAAGAACTCACTGGCAAGCGTGCCTGTCGTATGCAACCAACCAATCCAGAGTCTGCACCCCGGCCATCTCCTTCACTGGGCTCTCACACTCCAGGTGACTGTCTACCTGCCTCATCACCCAGAGCCAGGTGCAAGACAAAGGGGGACAGCCACTATGCCCCAGAATCCCTGAAATTATTCAGACTAGCCAATCAGCCTTCTCGCCCCACCGAATCAGTTCCTTCCTTGAGGAACCGCCCTGAAGGCCTCGCCAGGGCACCCGCTGTCCTCTGCCTCCTGCAAGGCAGGGCTTCCCTCCCGGCCAGGTGCAGCCGCGCTTTGGGGTCTGTGCAGACAACAAACCATCTTCTCAGTGGCAGTGTCCCCTGATCTGTTAGCTTTGGCATACCCAAATAATGACAAAAACACAGGATGTCTCATGGCACCCTGGGAAGCAGGTATTTCACAGCTCAGGTAGGTCAAGTGACAAAAATCAAAGAGCAAGTAAGCGGTGGAGGTCGGATGGAAACCTCAGCCTGGGTGCCCGGGATTCAGCGTTCTTTCTGCCACAACATGTGACAGCTGAGTCACTTTATGGGGAAGTGCTCCACAGTGAGTGCTCTTAGGCATATACAAGGGAATGGGAATGTTTATTCGTATTGCTACTTTTACACGGAGGCAGTGTCTCTACACAGTGTTTCTCATCTTGCATCTTTTCTTTGATCAATATATCTTAGGTGTCTTTGTTTTTAACCAAACTTTTTTTCCCCTTAAAATGGGGAGGAATACATCATTTCCAGTTCTACTGCTGGCCAAACGCACCCTGCTGGGGCCAGAATGAATTTGGAATTCACTCTCCCCTCTCTGAGACTCTTACGTAAGAATCATAATCACGTCACCTAAAAGGGCCCGCTGTGTGCCAGGCCGCATTCTAAGCACGCGAGGGGTGTTTCTCACACATCTCCTTAGCAGCGTGGAGGGAGACGCAATCCTTATTCCCATTTTGAAGACGAGGACACTGAGGAAGGCGCGCAAGGGCACACAGCGAGGGCGCAGTGGACTCCAGCACTCCATCTCCAGTGACCTGATTCTACTGCAGGCTCCGGGCCAGTGCTTCTCAAACTAATCTGCACATGACGCGCGGAGGAACCGCTTGGGAAAGCAGGTGCTGATGCGCGGTCTGGCTGGCGACCGCACTGGGCAGTGCGGCTTTGCACCACGCTGGGCACTGCCCACGGGCGCAGCCCAGCGAACGGCCTCTCAAACAATGTGCCATCAGGGGCTCCTTCACCGCTGGTTTCCAAACTTCAGCGGTCTCCGCTGCCGCGGTGAGGCACAGAAGCCACTGGGGGTGATGCGTGGTGTGGGGAGCAGCACACCCCAACTCTGCACGCGGAGCTGGCCGCTGCGGGGGAGTATGGGAAGGAACGAAGGAAGACGGTGTCTGAACACAGAAGGCAGAGGTTCCTGTATTCCAAAGGGACCAAACTACCTCTCTATTTGGACAAATGAAGCTTCTATAAAATGAGCTTCCACTAGTGCCTATTTGAGCCCCACTTGTTTTGATGGAAGATCAAAGAACATTAGCAGGAAAACATGAAAAAGAGGGGAAAAAACTATACACAAAACAAATTCCCTGCGGATCTGTATGGGAGAGAAGACGCTTCTCTGCTCTCTTGCAAGGCACAAGATGTTTCGTCAAGCAGCAAGAGAATCTTAATGAGGATCAATGATCTGCAAAATATCTTTTCCCTTGTGTATCCTCCCATGCTACTTCACAAGTAATTAGAGGTAAAAGGTTATATTTTATTTCCTCTCCTAAAAAAAAAATTAAAAATGCCTGTCTAACAAATGCCAAAATCCATGGCTTCCTTTTCAAGGCAAAAGATACATGTCCTCATGTTTCAATGACGTGAGCCCTTCTCCCTGACTTGTAGCTATACTTGAAGTTCCTTAAGGAAAGCACTACTAAGGGACGATGGCTGGCAGGAGGGCAAGAGTTTCTTGACAACTCTGGGACTGCCATATCGCCAGGCCCTGGGGCCCTTCCCCACAGAACAAGTAGCCAGGGCTCCTTCTTCTTGATTCAGCAGCGGAAAACTATCCACAGCAAACCTAGGGACTGCCTCCCTCTCTTTTCCAAGTATCTGGGGAAATTGATTCATCCATTCATTAAAAACTAATGAGTACCACCTTTTATGAGTACCAACAAGCACCGAGATATGTTTATTCTATCTTACATGTAAGGACATTCACATAATAATTACTGCTATACCCCTACTCAGAGAATAAATTAAGAATAGATCAAGTGTTCAGGTTTTTTGTTCGTTTTCATTATTTATTGACATTTTCTCACTAAAATTGAATGATGGCACATATTCCATCCTGCACTTCATGTTTGACTTGCTTAGCTGGATCATAAAATATAATTTTTACAAAAATAACAAAGGGTTTTATTAGTATACCCAAGAACTTCTGTTGAGCGTTTGGTAGTTATGCTTTCCTGCTTCCAGTGACCATCATTTTAGCACCCTGGCAGAATTTAAGCTTCTCTATTGGTAGCTGGTCTTGCACTGCATTCATCAATGGCCGGGCGCATTTCTGGACGTAAGGTCTTTTCACTTGTGTTTTATCACAGGCTTTACTGTCTTTTATCTCCACATGTGATCAAGATCTCTGGCTCTTTCCAGTCTACCCCATTCCTTGCTGTACCCATGTCCCCCAGGCCACAGTCAGGGGTCTTCACTGCCCTTGAAAGAGCTCTAGTCCACCCCTACGTCCGCGGCACACCCTGGGGTCCACGTGAATACTTCCCTCTAGCGCGCTGGAAATGCAGATGCTTCATCCCAGGAGCAGGTTCTGAATAGATGCTTGGTGGAAGTTTAAAACCACAATACGCAGAAACTCATGCAAGGATGCGGAGGGTGTGTCTCCTCCATCTGTGGTTCAAACTATTATTAAAGATGTCTCACCTCTAATTAAATTCAATGTGAAATTTAATCCTGATTCAATCACGTACGAATTATAAGCATCACAGGTTACTTCACTTTTTGGAGCAAAGAGTTACTTCACTCCTCTGCAAAGGGGAGACAATGACACCTAAAAATTAAACACGGCAGTACGTTTCCCTGGCATATGGGAATTTCTCAGCACGTCTTAGTTCCTCTGATCTCATTTCCTGAGTCTTCTTTTTTCCCCCCTGGAGATGTGGTTTGTTGCATGTGAAAGAACTTTGCAAATAAAATACAACAGAAATGTTGTTGGTCTTCTTATGTGATATTTATGGCATAATTTCTCCCTTTAACACACATTTTCTAATATAGTATTACATAGAATGATGGCCAAGCCCCCTCAGCCTTGGTATGCCTGTCTTTAAAATGGGAATAAAAACACATGTTAGCCTGACACACTCCGGTGGTCCCAGCTACTCGGGAGGTTGTGTGGGAGCTCAGGAGTGGGGTGACATAGCAAAACTTTGTCTCTCAAAAATAGAAAGAAAGAAGGAAAAGGAAGGAAGGGAGGGAGAGAGAGAGGGAGGGGGGAGGGAAGGAAGGAAGGAAGGAAGGAAGGAAGGAAGGAAGGAAGGAAGGAAGGAAGGAAGGAAGGAAGGAAGGAAGGGATCAATAAATGGTCGTTATTTTTATTACTTTATAATTATTCACGTACCTTTGTGCACTTCACTAGTTAGTCCCTCTACTTCATGGTTTCCTGTACTCTCCTCCCTTCCACTTCAGTCAAAAATTTGATCAAGGAATGAGGAAACTTAGGATGCTGAGATGTGAAGATAATTTGGGGTCCTTATAATAAGTCCTAACGCAGGGGACAAGAAAAGTCTCTGCAGTTTGCTGGCTCCAACACACAAAGTGGATGATTATCTTATGTAACTATTCATTAATTTCTGGGACTGTAATGTTCATGGGCACTATTTCCTTTCCCCATACAACAGACAAACACACAAACAACAAAGTGTCGATCTGTGCCTGCTTCTATTCTCTGAGATCTTCCATTGAGACAGAAAGGAAGTTTGTAGCTAAGCCTCTAGCTATTCATTTCCTGCCAGTGGAATGCTCTATCATTCATAGTCTTATGTGGTCTTATATGTAAATGGTGCAGCTTTTGTCTTTCCCATTGTACAACGAGCCTGGCAGATGCTGCTATTAAAGAACAGGGGAGGCGCGGCATTCGAGCTTCCTTGCCAGCCAGCATCTCTGGCTCCATACCCCAGTGGTCAGAGCATCTGCTCAGGGTCCTGCAGATGAGCTCTATGACAGCTGTCTCTACCACTTTGTAAGGCACTGAGGCTGTGAGGCTCTGTGAGTGAAACCTGAGCAGAAAAGGTGGAGGGAGGAGAGGTGCACCTTCAGCTTAGAGATCTCTCCCTCCTATCCTTCACTGACGCCTTGGACAGCAGCTGCTCTGGGCTTCAGCGTGTACACACGGAACTGGAACCCAGCCATCAGCCAGTTAGGACCAGCAATTTCCCGCCATGTGCCAAGGCGAGCGCTGGGACATGTGAGGTGGTGCAGAGAAAAGAGATCAGACTATAAGAAGATACAGGTGTTGATACAGCTTAATCGGAGCAAATAACAATTACTGCACTTCATAGCTTGCACCCATTTAACGTCATCTCCACTTTCCTGCTAGAGGAATCTTCCGAGATTGCCTTCTTGTATCTGAGCACTTCCGTAGTCAGATAACTTCAATGGCTCTATAGGGCTTCTCAAATAAAGTGTAAATTCGGAAGCCCAGCATGTGACAATCTGTTGCAAATCCACACGTCTTGGATCGCGCTCCTCTGTGGACCCTTACGCTTCAGCCAAACCAAACCACTCAGCGTCTCGCACAACGCCCACTTGCCCAGGCCCCGCCATTCGCTGGCGACGTTCCTTCTGCACATATTGTCTTTCCAGCTCCTCCTGCCGAGCCCTGTGTCTCAGCCACACTGGTCTCGCACTGTCCACTCGGAGGCCACCTCCGTCACCGTGCAATCTCTGAGCTCCCCGGTCAGAACCTGCTTCTTCCTTCTCTGGGTGTCCCAACCCCTTTCGTGGCCTTATGTTTGTTCATTTATGAATCCTCCCTCCCAAGCTATACTGTAAGTCTGCTGTAAGTCTTTGAGGGTGCAGTTTTATATCCAATCTAGTGTCTAGATTAGCGATTTACACTTAATAGAAACACCGTAAATATTAAACCAGTGATTATGTGCTGCCCGCACTTTTTCATTGGCTTTTATGTCAAGGATGACTTATATGTAAATTGGGCAGTTTTTACCATCTCCATTTTACAAAGGGTGAAATTGAGACTCAGAAAGTTCAAGTGACTTGTCCAAGGCTACACGGATAAATAAATGGTCCTGGAACCAAGAAAACAGCTCTGAAAGAGCTCTGCCCGAGTCCCTTTCCTCCACACCGAGATGAAGTTGTGCCGCCTGTGTGCAAAGCAACAGGGCTCTGCTGGGAGCAGAGTGGCCTGAGTTGTTAGGTGACGAAGGCAGGAAAAACTTCTTGGGCAAGGAAGGAGTGGGTAGAAGGAGGGAGGGAAGTGGGCATTCCAGGTAGGAAATGGTAATACAGATGGACTGAGTACATGGTTGTCCACAGATGCAAAGTATTTTCACGGTTCTCACGGCCCAGCCTGTGCCTGGCCGAGAGCAGGTCCTCAGTATGTGTTAGCTGGAGGAAGGAAGGGAGGACAAAAGGGAAGAGGAGAAGAAGGTTTGGAGCAGGAAAATTGCATCCCAATTAAGGAAAAGGCACAGTTATCGCCGGCTGGGTTTTGGAAGGCCACCAGGTTGCCGAGGCAGCTGTACTGCACAGAAGGAAGGCGTGGCTCCACTGGCTCCACTGAGCACGGCAGAGCGTGGGGCTACCTGGGGCCATCGCCGGCATTGTTGCCATCTTCCTCCCGAACGACTGTCGGTGTTAACAGTTGTCTGGATTTTGACAAGTAAGAGATGCAGTTGTGGAGTCTGATAGAAGTTTACTTTGCCTGCCACTGAGCCACTCTCCTTGGCCCATTTCCTTAAAGAGCCCCATAGCTTTTGAGTATAGTAGCTCATGTTCATTTGGGAAGAAAAACAGAATATAGAGGGCAAGAGACTTGAGTTCTTGTCCCAGCTGTGCCCGGGAGACCACGTGGCCTTGAACAAGGTCTCCCAGCCTTAGCGTCCCAAGTCGTCAGATGGGGACAGCAATACCTGCCTTACCTCACGGACTGTGAGGCTTCAGTGAGAGACACATTTAAAGTACTGGTTTTTTGGTGGAGACGGGGTCTCACCACGCTGCCCAGCCTGGTCTCAAACTCCTGGCCTCAGGCATTTCTTTTCACCTCAGGCTCCCAGAGCTCTGGGATTACAGGCGTGAGCCACCTCGCTGGGCCGATTTGAAGTGCTTTGGAAGTATCAAGTGATGCGTGACATTGGAAGCAAGGGTAGATTTCTGCCTCAGAAAAGATAGCTGGAGCGGCATCTTGCTTTTATCTTGTGATGCGGCCTGAGAAGTAAGCACAGCCCGGGGGAGGGCTCTGTCCCTGACACCCAGTAGGTTCATGACACCACAGAAAACACCCACGGCCCTCCAAGACCTTTCCTGCAAGCACCAGCGGGGGCACACACTGAGGTCACAGGGCCAGTCCTGCCCTGTCTTGCTCATCTTTTTGGTTTGCTCCTTATGAAATCGCCAAGACTGCGGGCCCCCAGCCCTTTACCTTTTTATTTCCATGAAACTCAGCTCTAATATATACAATTGACCTAAAGAGCCCTATGGGGTGACAGACAGCAGAACAAATAAACCCCAAGCTCTTGTTCTTTACTTTTCTCACGTCAGCGTCCCAATAAAATGCAACCCATAACATTGCTCTCTTGCTCCAGCATTTCGATTAATAATCAGTAATATTTGTATATCTTCTACCCTAGTGACTCTCCATCCCTTGGGGACACCCTGAGCAGAAGTCTAAAAGCACACACTGCAGTCCGAGAAATTCTTACTCGGCGGTTAGCTCAGAGCTCTTGGAAGCGGCATGCTCGGATGGCTGACCACGTCAGATTGGGAAATACCTGCCCCAGAGCGGCCAGCCAAACGCTCTCCGTTGGTTTTATTGCTGCCACATCCAAGAATCAGGTGCCTGGAAAAAATATGCTGACAGGATGAGACTGAGGAAGCTGCGATGCCATCTGGGGTCAGGAAAAGATTTTTGTCCACATGCCAGCCGCGGGGGTGGAGGCAGTGTGGTGCTGGTGGCACGCGGTCTGAAACAGCCCAGGAGCTGCCCAGAACGTTATCGGGAGAACTGGGGACTTCCATGAGAGTGGGGGAAGATGCTGAGGCTTGAGGCTGCTGCACTGGACATTTTAGAAAATGTTCTGTTTTGGAAATTGTCAAACATACACAAAGTACAGACATATGCCAGGGATAGTGGCTCACGCCTGTGATCCCAGCACTCTGGGAGGCTGAGGCAGGAGGATCGCCAGGAGTTCAAGACCAGTCTGAGCAAGAGCGAGACCCTATCTCTACTAAAAATAGAAAAATTAGTCAAGTGTGGTGGTGGGCTCCTGTAGTCCCAGCCACTTGGGACTGGTGAAAGCATTGCTTGAGCTCAGGAGTTGGAGGCTACAGTGAGCTATGATGACACCACTGGATGACACCCGGGTAGCAGAGTGAGACCCTGTCTTGGGAAGAAAACATAGAGACATAGTACAAAAAGATCTCATGTACTCATCATCCCTCAGCTTCAACAATTATCCACTTAAAGCCAGTCTTGTTTCATCTATATTTCCATACTCTCTCCTGTTTCCCAACACCCAGCCTCACTGGGTTTTATCGAAGCAAACCCTAGACATCCTATTACGGCATCCATAAATACTTCAGTGAGTGTCTCTAAAAATAAGAACTCTTTTAAAAACATAACTATGGTACCATTATCATACATAAAAATTTATAGTCATTCTACTATATTAAAAAATTCAGTATTCAATTTCCCTACTTGTCTTCTAGTAGTACTTGATGTTTTGGTCAATGTGAGATAGAATTAAAAAAGGGAGAATGAGAGAAAAATAAGGGAAACAAAGAGAGGAGAAATTAACATATATTTATTGAATGTCCGTGATATATCAGGCCCTGTGCTGGGTTCTGAGACACTGTGACCTCCTTTTTAGGAGATGAGAAAAATCAAAGGACAGACAGCTTAAGTCGTTTGCACAAAACCAGTCCTTCAACCAGAAGTCTTGAAGGTCTCTATCATTCAAAGGCCTGCCTCTTTCTTCTATACCATGTTGCACCTTAAATAACTAAACTATGTACTAAGGACTCTTGGAAAGAAAGAAAAGAGAGAAAGTAAAGGGTATATAATTCCGTTATCATCAGAAAGTAGTAAAGCTCAATTACTTTGGTGCCAGACATGTTTGGATGTGAATCGCAACTCTGCAGGTGAGTGAGTGAGAAGCTTCTGTACTTCCCTGGATCTTGTTTTCTCCGTCAGTGAAATGGGATGTGGAAGGATTAAAATAAAATATTCAAACCCTTAATAGTGGCTGTTGTTATTATTCTAGAACTCAGGAATGGAGCTGGGAAAAAAGAAGGCAATAGGGGGTGAAGATGTAGCCCATTCTTTTGCAGACAAGTGGCTGCCAGACCCTGACAAGAGTGGAAACCAGGGGTCAGAAGGGGCGAGTCTAGCGGAGGTGATGAGAACAGGGGCCGTGCAGGAGGCAGGGGGCTGGGGAGAAGGGGGGAGTCATGGAAGTCCTAGGTCGGTGCCTGCCGCTTTCTAAACATGGAATCCAGGTGGGAAATGAAGATGAATGTGGTGTGGGAGTGGGACGTGGGGGACCAACCCCAGTAACGAGGCAGGTGGAGAGCTGAGCAGCAGAAGTGCAAATGAGACTGTGTGAATGGTGGATTGGACTTCAAAAAGTGGGAAGTAACTGAGAAATATTATTTTTTTCTTTGAAACAAATGCTATTATGTATATTTAAGGTGTACACCATGATGCTGCTGGATACATGCAGATAGTACAATGGTTACCATAGTGAAGCAAATTAACATCTGTCATCTCACTTAGTTACTCTGCCCTCTTTTGTTGCGACAAAAGCACCTAGGATCTACCCATGTAGCAGAAATCCCGAAAACAGCACAATTGTACTACCTCTCCTCCTCATGCGGCACATTAGATCTCTAGGCTTATTCATCCTACTTATCTGCTACTTTGTATCCTCTGGCCTACATCTCCTTAGTTTCTCCCCCCACCCCTGCCCCTGGTAACCACTGTTTCATTCTACCCAGAGATAATATTAATCAAGAAAAAGATTTGCTCAGAACTTCAGAAACATGAATCTGACTGTGATATGCCAGACAGATTGGGTGAGAGACATGGGAGGCAGAGACACTGATACACTAATAGCAGATGCTACAAATCCCAAAGGTCTCAAGGTCTTGGGATGAATACAGATTTTATAGGTTCCTGTAAAGTCTCTCATGCCCAGAGCTTTTTGAAGCCTATATGTAACACTGAAGTTCGAATGTGCTGATAGTAAAGTCTTCTGGTCTCCAGAGAAAATACATGCTCCAGATGTCCAAAAACACCTTGACCAACCAGAGCCCCTTTGCAGAAAGAGCCCGTTGATCAAAGCCAAACTTTCCCACCAGCAACTGCAGACGCAGCAGTGATAGATGAAGAAGATGTTGCCAAAAGGATATGCCAGCAAAAATATGCAAAGGAGGTTCTGTTATTATCAATATAATAAGCTCAGAGACCCAAGGAGCTCTGAGAATCTCAGCACGTAGGCTGATTTTGGCTACATGTTCCAATAAGCTCTTATTTTAAGACTCTTAAAATGCCATTTTAGAGCAGCAGCCTTAGTGACAATGAAATTTGAGCTGATGACAATGTCAAGGGTTTCCTCCACTACCCATAGCTATTAAAAACAATCTCATAGCCTCTTAGGAAGATTTCCTTTTGACCCAAATTGAGGTTCAGCCATCAATTTCCTAAGAGTTAGATTATTAGAATCATTAGGTTGGAATGAAACACCAGGGACACCTTGCCTATTCTTGTTCTTCCTACAGAAGAACACTGATTTTTATACATATACACGCACACACATCACTGATTTTATTGTATATTATGCATATAGACTATATACAGGCAGACAGAGGGAATCATAGAGTCATGGATAAAGAGATACCATCAAATATTTTTGTTTGTTGGTTTTACAATACTCACTTCCAGGAAATTCTTCCATCTATTTTGCCTGCATTCCACTGTTGTAATTTAGTTCAATATTCTAGATTTGCAAGCACATTTAATAAGCTTTACATAAGCACTTTACAAATATTTAGTCAGAGCAGTGGGAGAGAACTGGGATATGCTAGGGTCCATTTATTGAGACGTGAGGATTCATTTTCAGCACTAATGATGGCTTAAGGTCACAGATAGCTTTTGGTTCAAGTCTACAATCTCTGTCAGACTTTAAAGTAGCAGATAAATATATACCCTTATGCCATTTTTTTCCTGTTTCCTCCTTTGCTCATTCCTTTGCTCGTTTTCTGCCTCCCCTTCCGCTGGCAACTATCCCCCACATAGATACTACAAGGCCACATTCAAAGTCAGAGACTTTCTAATCTATGTCTCATTCTTTTGTCTTCATTCCTCTTTTGAGAGATATCTTCTCTGTAGAATCTGTTTTTAGAGCAATATCCTTTCTGAAGGGACATCTAAGAATTCATTTCTTCTATTCTTTGTGCAGTAGTGAAAAAGAGATGGTGATTAATTCCAATTCCTCTGGCGTGCCGCAGTAGATTATGTGAACCAATCCTTCCATTAAATACAATTAAAAATATGATTACATGTTAAAAAGTCTCTTTAAATGCCAGAATTGCCGACAAGATAGTACTAAACACCAGAAAAAATGTGGGGGAAAATGAGAAACAGAAAAATAAACAAAGTTCCAATGCTGCCTTGAGTATTCTTGATTCTAGCAAACCTGGGCTATGGTTTTGGCAGACATGAGGAGTAAAGGGGAAAAGAGTGAAGGGCTCAGTCTCCAGGTGGGAAGTCTCGTAGGAAATGCTCCTGGCATTGAGCCGGGACCCCACAGGACAGAGCATCAGGGCAGAGGAGTGAGAGGCAGGCCGGGCCACAGGCCTGCACCCCAGGGAGAGCTGCACTGGTGTGGAAGGAGGCGGAGAAAGGAAGGCGAGCTACACGAACATTCCCAGGAGGCTGTGGACACAGAAAATATTGAGGATTTGCAGGTGTGATCGATATTGTGTAGGTGGGAATCTGAAGCAGTGAACTTGGTTGAAGTGGACCTAAATGGTAGCGCTTCCGGGAGCCTAGAAACAAACAAACAGAAAATACTTCCTGGATAAAGATACTCTTTATTCCAGGCCTCAAAGAATCCCCCGTAAATATCTTCTGCAAGGATAGTAAACACTACACAGTAAAACGCAACTAAGAACAAAAAAGGAAACGAGTCACTCTGAGTGAGAAACAGCAGAAGTGACAAACGGCAAGAGCTGACCTGCTGTTTCAAATATGGAAATTATCACGCACAGGTTACAAAAGAATTGTGCCTTATTTTTGGCTGAAATATATAAAAGCATGAAATTGTCTGTAAGAGATGAAAAATAAAAAAAACAATCAAACAGATTGGAAAGAAGAATAAATAAAATTTCTAGAATTGAAAAGCACAATAACTGAAAATAAAACTAAGCGGATGGCATGATAGCTAATTAGACTCAAATGAAGGGGTAATTTATGAACTAGAAGATAGATTGAAAATTATTCAAAATGTAACACAATGGCACAAAAAGATGAAAAATATGGAGGGGGGTAAAGACATCTGGAGGCTGTCGTCCCTGAAGAAGCAGGGAGAGGCTGAAGCATAGCCTATATTTGAAGAGAAAAAGGCTGATGAAGGACATCAGTCCACATATTTAAAATACCTAATAAATTATACAAGGGGAATAAGCACAATTAAACCACACCTGAATTCATCAGAGGGAAACTTTGGAGAACTAAAAACAAAGAGAAAAATTTAAATACAGCAAAAGAAAAAAAGACAAATCACTTCTAAAGGAAGCAACAATAAGACTAAAATTAGACTCCCAACAGACGCAATGGAAGCCAAAAGAAAATAACTGCTAACCTAGAGTTCTGTACATAGCAAAAGTACATTCAAGAATAGAGAGTGGAAACATTTTCAAATAAAAACAGTGAGTCCGATGCCAGAAGACCTGCACTGGAGAATGTGCTTCAGAAAGAAGAAGAATGAGCTCTCATGGGAAGTAGAAGATGCAAGAAGAAATGGAGAAGAGAGTTCATGACATAGAAAATATACATACTGTAGAGTGAATTCACAAATACAAACTTGGCTCCTTGAAAAGTTTAACAAAATTGACAGATCTGATGGATGATTTATTAAAAAAGAGAGTGAAGGTGCAAATAAACAATATTTGGAATAAAAAAGGGGATATAATGACAATGCTGCAGAATTAAAAAGATAATAAGAAGATGCCATTAGCAACATCAATCCAACAAATTTGAAAAATCCAGATTTCTTAGGAAATATATAGCATTCTAACACTACTCCAAAAGAACAGACACCATGATTAATCCTATCTTAAAGGGATAATGAAATTGATAGTTCAAAATCTTTCCATAAAGGAATCATCAGGCTTAGCTGGTTTTGCTAATGAATTCTACCAAAATTTAATGAAAAAAATCCAATCTTACAATATTATTTATGGTATATGCCTCAAAAGACTCCCTAACTTATTTTATGAAGCCAACATAACCTTGGTACTTAACCCTGGCAAGAAAAGTATGAGAAATGAAAATTACAAACCAACCTCATTCATATATCTCTTATAGATATAAAAATTCTAAATAAAATAATAGCACAACAAAACCAGCAAAGATGAGTTTATCTGAAGAATGCAAGTATTGTTTAATAACAGAGAAAATTAAATTCACCAAATTAATCCATTTAGGGAGGAATGCTATGGACCCCAATCCCCAGTGTGATGGTATTCAGAGATGGAATCTTTGGGAGGTATTTAGGGCATGAGGGTGGTGCTCTCATGACAAGAGCAGTGCCTTCAGAGCCGTGAGAAATAAACGTTTATTGTTTAAACCACCCAGCGTATGGTATTGTTATAGCAGCCCAGACTGACTGAGATGAGGGAAATATTATAATTACTTCAAAAGATGCAAAAAAGAATAAATAAAATTCAATGTCTATTCATGGTAGTAGCCATTCGGAAACTAAGATTTGACGGGAGCTTCCTTAACCTAATAAGGAATATCATATATATATATATATATATATATATATATATATATATATACACACACACATATATATATATACTCTAAAACAAAGATTATACTTTATGGAGTAATATTGAAATAAATCCTAATCACCACTTTACTCAACATTATAGTAGACAGTACAATGAAGCAAGAGAAAGGAATAAGAGATGTAAGGATTTCAAAGGAAGAAAAAACATTGTCATCAGTTGCAGATATCATATTTCCAACCTAGAAATTCAAATGAAACTACAAATAAATTATTAGAGGTAATCAGATAATTTCACAAGTTTGCTGAGTACAGATCAGCATAAAAAATTAATTGCAGTTCTGTATCCCAGCAATAGTTAGAAATTGTATATTTAAACATTGTATTAATATCATTTGTAGTAGCATAAAAATATAAGGTATCAATTATAAAACTTTTATTGAAAGACATTAATGAAGACCTAAATAAGTAGAAACATTTACTTGTTTATGGATGAAATGGCTATCAAAGCATCTATTTTCCCAAAATTGATCTTTTTTTTTTTTTTTTTTTTTTTTTTAGTACATATATACTATGGAGTCAAAATTGATCTTTAGATTCAAAGCAAACAATAGCCCCACAGTTTTTGTTTTCATTTTGATAAAACTTGACAAAATATATCTGAATCAGTAAAAAGTTAAGTACAGCCAGGATACTCTTGAAGAAGAAAAGATACTAAGAATGAATATGGAACTATGGTAATTAAGTAATTATAGAGTAGGGTTGGCTAAGGCATAGAAAACATAAATCAATGATACAGAAATTGGAACCTATGAACAAACCCACACATATGTTTACACTGATGCATAACAGAAGTTACACAGTACATCAATAGGGGATAACAATGTCTTTTCAATAGAGATTAGACAATATGATATCCATATGCACAAAAAATAAAATTAGATCCCTACTTCATATCAAAACCAAAATTCATTGCAGGTAGATCAAAAACTTAAATGTGAAAGTGAAAGCTATAAAAGTTTTTGAAGATAACTTTTTTTTGCTTCATTTAGGGAAGGATTCTTAAATAATTCAGAATAAATGGAAATTGTGACAAAAATATTTATTAAATTGTCTATTTTAAAATTAAAAATTTCCGCTCATAAAATACAGTATTAATATAAAGAAAGTGAAATTGAGTCACAAATGAAGAATTTATAGCAATAGAACTGACAGAGGATTAATAATATAGCATATATAAAGCATATTAAGAACTGTTACAAATTAATATGTGTGGGATAATTACAAATAAAAATGAGACCTGCAGGTATGTACTAAACGAATAGTCCTTATGAAAAGATTTTCTTCACTGATTTAAGTTGCTTAAAAAATAGAGAAAGATATTTTCAATTTCATTAATAATCAGAGAACAAAATTTTTAAAAAAGGAGATATCCCACCTCATATCCATTAGGATGGCTACTATCAAAAAACCAGTAAATGAAAACAGAAAATAACAAGTATTTACAGGGATGTGGAATCCTGTGCCATGTTGGTGGGAATGTAAAATGGTACACCTGCTGTGCAAAACAGTATGGCGGGCCCTCAAAAAATTAAAAATAGAATCACCATATGATCCAGCAACTCCACTTCTGGGAATATCCCCAAAATAATTGAAAGTAAGATCTCAAAGAGAGATTTGCACACTCATGTTTATCGCAGCATTATTTATAATAGCCATCGAATTGAAGCAACACAAGTGCAAGTGTCTATGCACAGATGAGTGGATGAGCAAATGTGGTTATGTGCACAAGAGGGTATTATTTACTCTTAAAAGAAAGGACATTCTGACACATGCTACAACATGGTTGAACCTTCAGGACATTATATTGGTGAAATAAGCCTGTCAAAAAGTGAAATACTGTATGATTCCACTTCTGTGAGGTACTTAGAGTAGTCAAATTCATAGAGACAGGAAGCAGAGCGGTGGTTGCCAGGGCTGGGGGAGGGAGAATGGGGAGTTAGTGCTTCATGGATACAGCATCTCAGTTTGGCAAGATGAGAAGAGTTCTGAAGATGGATAGTGGTGATGGTTGTCTAACAGTGTAAATGCACTCAATGCCACTGAACTGTACAGTTCATGGTTAAGTACATGGTTAAGCTATTAATAATAAACTTTATGATATGTGTACTTTGCCACAATTTTTAAAATTTAAAAATTAAAATAAATACATGAGATGCTTCATACCTATCAGAATGGTAAAATTTAAAACTTTTGAATAATAGCATGTGATGGTGAGTATGTGGAACAAATATAAATCTTATACACTGCTTCTCAGAGTGTAAATTAATTCAATAACTTTGAAAAATAATTTGGCCTTATCTTATAGAACTAAAACTATATCTGATGTTTCAGATCTTCCATTTATATTTATAAAATTTAAAGTAAATTTTATACATGTATACTAGGACATACTAGCACTCTTTATAATGGCAACACAAACTGAAAATAACTCACATATGTGTCAACAGTGGAATGGATAAATACATTGTTATATATTCATAAAATAAATTATTACACAGCAATTAAACATGACTGAATTCCAAGAACATAATGTTCTTTAAAAAAAGCAAGTGACGAAATAGTACACATTCTGTTGGGGGCTTTTATTATACGTTGAGTATCCCTTACCCAAAATGCTTGGGAAAAAATGTTTTGGATTTGGAATATTTGCATATACATAATGAGATATCTTGGAGATGAAATCCCAGTCTAAACACAAAAGTTATTTATGTTTCTTTTTTTTTTTTTTTTTTTTTGAGACAGAGTCTCGCTTTGTTGCCCAGGCTAGAGTGAGTGCCGTGGCATCAGCCTAGCTCACAGCAACCTCAAACTCCTGGGCTCCAGTGATCCTTCTGCCTCAGCCTCCCGGGTAGCTGGGACTACAGGCATGCGCCACCATGCCCGGCTAATTTTTTTATATATATATCAGTTGGCCAATTAATTTCTTTCTATTTATAGTAGAGACGGGGTCTCGCTCTTGCTCAGGCTGGTTTTGAACTCCTGACCTTGAGCAATCCGCCCGCCTCGGCCTCCCAAGAGCTAGGATTACAGGCGTGAGCCACAGCGCCCGGCCTATTTATGTTTCATATACACCTTATGCACATAACCTGATGGTAATTTTATACAATATTTTAATAACTTTGCGTATGAAACAAAGTTTGTATCAAGTACATATGTGTGGAATTTTCCACTAGTGGTATCACATCAGTGTTCAAGAATCATTGGATTTTGGAGCATTTTGGATGTGGGATTTCATATTTTTGGATTAGGAATGCACAACCTATACACTCAAAATTCCACAGAATTCTACAGTGCACTGTGTAAGGACATAAAACAAATGTCATAAAACTATACTGAAAAGCAAGAGCATGAAACAAGAGTTCAGAAGACCGTTTACCTCTGGGCAGGGGGCAGGGAAGGAGCTGAGACACAGCGAGACCCTCGTGGGTTCAAAGGTAGTGGTGATGTTTTATTTACAAAACCAGAAGGTAGGTACTTACTAGTTGTTTACTGGATTTTTTTTTGTCTTAAACCTATTTAGTAAATATTAATTTGTATCTTTTCAATATTTAACAAAGCCTTCAACACCAGCCCAAAAGGTGCGTTAGAAGATAGATCAGGAAATATCAATTATAGACACAAATGCGTGTTTACATTAACATCTATGTGTACATATGTGTGAATAAAGAGACAGATTCATTCTTGTTCAAGATCGATGTTTTTCAAAAGGGCAAAGGGGAAGCCTTCCAGAAGGATCCACTTAAGGGGAATTTGCGTGGAGGAGTGTCCTGAGGTGGGGGGGCTCCCAAGCTCAGGGTTGGCCGTGAAGAAGGGGGCTAAGGCACAGCAGGTGCGGCTGTTCATGGATGCCAGAGAGGTGTGGGAGTGTCCCTCTTGTGGGTTCTGTTTTTCTCTGTAAAATAGAAGGCGAGGGTGTCTTCTTAGGATGAGGAACTAGACACAAGGTCTTTTCAGAAATGATTAAAAATGTGGACGTGAGAAGAGGGTGGCTGCACGAGAACGTGGAAGGAGAGGCTGGGGAGGCTGCGGGCGGCAGAGGGCGCAGAGTGGGAGGGCTCTGGGCCAGGGTGGTCTGTCTTAGCCTCCTAGTAGTTCCTGGTCTCTGAGACACTCTGACATCCGGGGTCTGAGGGCACCATGGGCCACCGTCTGCAGGGAGGGCTGGAAAATGAGCTCTACTCTACGGGGTAAGTGCTGGCCATGGTCAGAGGGAGAGTGCTGACCAGGGGGCCTTGGGGACCGGCTCACTGTCAAATGGGGCATCACTGCGAGAGGAGGAAGTAGCTGGACACTGCTCCGAGGGAAAAGGCAGGGTGGAGGCTTAGCAGCCCAGCAGGAACACACACATATGACTCAATCAATTAATTACTGAAACAGATGAGTTGTATAATCTATCAGGCTGCCAAGAGAGAAGGATTTCTTCCTAAGGATGATAGGTAAGGCTGTTCCCCACAGTGCTGAGGAGGTACTAAGATTTTGGAGAAATGTGGAGTTATTTGGGAACCACAATGTCTTCAGTTATTGGCAAAATGATTGCACCTGATACAGAAGCTTCTTTGCAGTGGCTTTGAAGATAGAATCCATCCGTCCAAGTAAAAGTATTTAATTCTGTTGTGCTGCAGTCTATAAAATATTTACACTGTTATTCTACATATACACATTGCTTACATCCAGTTGCATTTCTCTCTGAGGCACTTTCCATAAGATTTGGACTCCTGACAATGTCATCCAAGCCAACTGTTGGGGGAATGAGTCGCGGAATCATTGCAGCTCGCAAAGGCCCCAGGTTGCCAAACTGTCCATCCTGTTGTCTTAGGCACAATGGAACCCAAACTAGCCCAAATAAAGAGGGTGTTCCCCAAGCCTGAAAAATCAAGGAAGACAGAATGGACAATGTTATTAATTCTCATATATCTCCCTTCAAATTGGAACATTCTCAATAACCCACTCTTCCCTCCTACTCTAATTAGTGTGTTTCTTAGAATGTGGTATTTAAGTAGAAAATCCCAAAGTCATTGACAATGGACTCCGAGTTCCAAATTTATGAAAGTGAAGCAGGAGCAATTCAAGGCGGGATGGTGTGAAGGGAAAATAATGAACTAGGAATCGGGGCCTGTGTTTGCTGCCCTGGTCTACCACTGCCCGCGTAAACTTGGAGGGGTTGGGGGGCATCGAGTCTTCCTATTCCGTGTCCTTACCATGTTAGGATGAGAGATACTTTCTTCCCCTACCTCCAGGGGTTACCTGAGGATCAAACAATTATGCATTAGAGTTTTTGAAAAGTATGAGGTATGGTACATCAATAAAGATTTAAGACAATTCACTACCACGGGCTGGATGACAACTGCCTTCGGGAATCCACCTTTTTTCCCCTACATCAGTGAAAATTGGCTGTGAATTGGCTTTTATTTTTCCTTCTGAGGCTAAGAACAATTAGCATCATATTGTTAACGCGGTTGTTCAAGGGTGGATGGCGAGCATGCGGGCCTTTCACAGTTCCTTGGTTTTTCATCTCCCTCCTGCCTGTGCTGTCGTCTTAGGTGCGTCACCATCTCCACTTGAGTGCGCTGCCCCCAGACACGCGTGTTCATTGCCCTGAAAGGTCTTGCGCTCACACCTGCACCCTTGCTCTTGCCTCCCTTCCCCTCCCCTCTGCCCGCCCTCCCGAGGTCACTGCTCCTGCAAAGAGGCTGCGGTGGGTGGGCCTGTGTGGGCCTGTGTGGTCGGTAGCCCCTGCCCTTCCCTGTCTCCAAAGCCTGCTGGAGCACGTGGACTGTGCCGCCGCTGGCTGGCCAGCCTTCCGAGGCTCTCATCTTCCATTTGTGTGTCTTGTCTCCTCAAAGATTATACATGTAAGCAAACATCATAAATTTATCGAGGGTATGGGCAACATATATACATATTTTTGCCTTTTCACAACAAAAAGAAATGTGCTTTGTAAATATTCAGTACTGTAAATAGTTAACTGACATGAATAAAAAGAAGAAAATGCAAGATATTCATAACGGGTTTTCTTTTTTTAGTGGGGTGAGATGTGAAAAGAAAAGGAACAAAATTGGTTTGGAAATTCTAAATTCAATTTCACTATGGTATTCCTATATCTCACTGTGCTGGATAATTAAGCATAGCACTATTTATCTGTGGCTTCATATGTTGTGCGAGCAAAACGTGTGCCCGGGAATCAGGGAGAGAGGGCAGGGGCATGTTAGAAGGTTCTAGTCTGAAGTCAGAGCAATACCATTTTGTTTTTAAATGACTGTGGTTTAAAAAAATATATAGTATTCATAAAATCACACTGCAACCACTCTGGAAACGATTAAAATTGTCACAATACAGGCCAGACCATGTTCTGCCTGTTACCTGCCAGCAACAGCTACATGTCGGATAGGTCAAGCCTCCAAGCCTAACGCTTTAATATAGGTTTGAATATTTGTCACATGACACTGACAGCTCGGTTATGACGAATCCGTTACGTACAGCCAAGCAACGGTGTAGGGCACAGGTCCCCCCGACCTATGGTGATTGTATAATTATTTCATTACATATTATGATGTACTAATAATAGAAATAAACAGCACGATAAATGTAATGCACTTGAATCATCCCCAAACCATCCCTCCCCCTCCCTGTTCCATGGAAAAAATTGTCTTCCATGAAAATGGTCCCTGGTGGCAAAAATGGTGGGGACCGCTGGTTTAGGGTACTGTTCTGGGTGTCTGAGAAGTGATGAATTAGAGTACTTAAGGGCTGTATTTAGGCTCTGTACTTTTACTAATGTTCTTATCCCAGGGACACATGTCTGTGTTGTGAATGAAAGATAATGGTATGCATACAAGTATTTACATATGCATGTAATGATTCTGTTTACTTATGTTTTACTTCTGTGTCAAGAAGAATTTAGGCAGTTTAAAAACTATATGCAAACCAAAAGCATAATAAATTTTGGAGGGAAATAAAGGCAGAAGACACACACACACACACACACACACACACACACACACACGGTGCTCCCCACAGAAATGCATTGTGTGGAGGGGGATGGGTGTGGGAAGAAGGCTGTGAATGTGACTGTAGGTTTGCTTGAACACGATAAGGCACATGCATCAGCTTCAAGAATCACAGTAAGAAACACAAGGTGAAAACAACGCAACGTTTAAGAGAACCGTAGCTTTTTCTGCCACTGAGATTGATATTTTTCCCAGGGATCCTCATAGAAGAAGCCTCTGTGTACCATGGAGGAGGATGCCTTCCACAAGTTCCTGACAGTAGTTACCATCACGAATTTACAGGGCTTTTCTTGTAATGTTCCTCGCTGCATGCCAAAAGCATTAAAAAAATTCCGTGTGGACCCCAAACCATGCCACCCTTGCATGGAGCTCGCTGGGCCCCGGATTGACCCAAGGGTAGACTCTCTAAAGCAGCACTGTCTAGAGAGCTTTCTGTGGTGATGAAAATGTTCTATATCTGCACTGTCCAATATTGTAACCACCAGCTACAGATGATTTTCAACTCTCAACGTGTGGCAGTGGACTGAGGAGCTGGGGTTCGACTCCTATTGGAATTCATTTAAATGTAAATAGCCACACGTGGCTAATCGATGTCGTGTTGGTGTTGGACAGTGCTGCTCTAGGAAATGTCTGCATCGCTTGTCTTTCCACCAACCGTTCATGGATACCATTTCTTGCGATTCAGATTTGATAAGTTACAAGGATAAGGGGATACTTAACAACAGGAGCAAAATTTACCTCTGAAAACATTTCTGGGTCTGCTGCAGCACAGAGAAAATTAGGCAACAGAGGCCTCAAAGCTCTGTGCCGTCAGGTAGATGTGCTCTTGTCATGGGACATTTTGAGATGTAAACACGTCTATTAAACGGATTTTTAGTTAGCAATTATAATCTATATTCTGAGGCTCTAATCTACTTTGTCAGTTATAGATACACATACCATTTTAATAACTTTTTTGAACGGATACTGTCAACCTCCTTTTCTATTCAACACCTGAGGTGCAGGATTTTTTTGGAGAAAAATCACACAAACACACCAAATCAGCATTTGTTCACATTCCTGGTTTCTGATCTCAACCCGTATTGTGACACTTTCTTGTGATCCTTCTATATGTGTCCTTTTCAATCTTTTGTTCCTCCCATGCTCGCCTGTGGTGGAGAGGGGTCTGCTCTAAAATAACACATTCTGTTTATGACTGTGAGAAGTGATCAACAGCAGCAAGAGGAAAGTTGGCTCTTCTTTCTGAAACACTTCTGGGCTTCCATGTAAGGTGGAGTCTGAGTGGATTGGAAGGTGATCCACTTAGAAGGGAGGGGATGAACGGCAACAGTTAGGAAATACAGTCATGCACCACGTAACTGTGGTCACATTTTAGAGTTTTAACTGACACAGGGCCCTACATCTAAATCATTTCCCAAATATGATCCATAACATCTTGCAAAGTCTGTTTCAAATTTTTAATGAGGAGTTCTTTAATGAGCAAGCTCAACTCCAACGTAACAATGAGGAAAGTTGTTGAGCTCTGTAACAGGCAGTTCCGAGAAGGCTACATGTCTGCTTGATTCAGCAGCTCAGTGATGTCACCAGGTTCCAGGTTTCTTTGTTTTTATTTTCCTCTCTCTGCTACGACATCTACAGTGTTGGCTTAATTATTCGGGCTGGTAACAGGATAGATAAAGCTGAGGCTCATCTAGACAGCTGACATCTAGAGGATGAAACAGTCTTTCTATGGCCTTGTCTCATCACTGAGGAAACCCTTTCCTGGAGACTCCCCGCAGACGTCCCCTCACATCTCCTTGGCTAGAATTGGGTCACAGGCCAATCCCAAAGGAGTGGTAGGACTGTGGAGTGGTAGGCTTCCCTGCAGTCACATGGCTGTGCAGAAGGGAATTCTGCTAGGGAGAAAGGAGGGAAGATTAGAAGTTCAGGAGGAAGCCAGCAGGGTCCACAACGGTGACAAACAAAGGACTTCATGCCCTAACTCCTGGCAACATCTCTGGCTTCATCCTTTTTATGCTGCTCACCTCTTTGCCCTTGACCTGCAGCTCTGCTGACCTAAGTTCTGTTTTTCTGGGCGTGCTGTGCACTCTCACTTCTAGGGCCTTAAAGTACGCTGCTGCCTTTGTTCTAGAAGGCACTCCTATATCCATACCTTCTGCTCATCTTTGAGGATCCATCTTACTTGTTACCTTGTTACTTCCCCTGATTTCTTCCCTCACTCCCAAGCTGTGGGTAGGGGCCATCCTTCTCCACTCCCAACACCCTGCCCCTCTCCTGCAAGTGGTCGTCATACTGCATTGTAATGACCTGCTTACTTCTTTGTGTCCACTACTAGGATATGACCTCCCGGGCAAGAACTCTGTTTGGCCTCTGACGCAGTACGCAGTGACGGAGGCCGCTGCTCGGAAGCCCCGCTAAGGCAGGAGGTGCCCGGTCCTCCACACCGCACTCTCCTCCTTCCAAGGAAGACTCAGGGAAATCTTGCCAGGTCGAGCTCTTGAAAAATACTAAAGTTTCTAAATTCCTTCTGTCAGCTCAATGTATTTCAAGATTAACTCTTTGATGAGGCATTTTAAAAAATGTTAATAAATTTAATTTAGGTATGACTTACATACAGTAAAATCTAACCATTTTAAGTGTACCATCCTATGAGTTCTGACTACATTAGACACCCATGTAACCACCACCACAGTCAGGGTACAGAACCCCTTGAGGGTTCAAGGCACGGAATCCCCCATGCCCCTTCCCCTCGTCCCTGGGACCAGGAGACCATGGATCTGTGCTTGCTTGTTTTAGAATTTCATATAAATAGAAGCATACAGTAAGTGTTCTTTTGTATCTATTCAAATCTTTTGCCCATTTTTTATTGTGTTGAAGCTCAATGTCTTAACTTTTTCTTCTATGGTTTGTATGTTTGTATTCTAAATTATAAAGATTTTCTCCCTTGTTTTCTCATAAAAGTCACCTAACTTTAGCTTTTACATGTAGGTCTGTGATCCATTTTGGGTAATTTTTGTGTGAGATGTGAGATAAACATGAAAGTTTATGGATATCCAGTTGTTCTAGGTCCATTTGTTGAGAAGATCTTTAATGTTTCTTCTCCATTAAATTTTCTTAGTACCTTTGTTGAAAATTAATTGACTATATATGTGTGAGTCTACTTCTGGACTCTATTCTGTTCTATGGATCTTATACCAATACCACACTGTCTGATTTATTGTAGCTTTATAACATGACTTAAAATGAAGTAGTATAAGTCCTACAATGTAGTTCTTTTTAAAAGTTTTTTTTTTTTTTTGAGATGGGATCTCTCTGTGTTAGCCAGGCTAGTCTTAAACTCACTTGGACTCAAGTGATCCTCTTGTCTCAGCCTCTCAAGCAGCTGGGACTACAGGTGCAAGCCACCAAGCCTGGTGAAAACATCTTTTAACTATTCTAGGTCCTTTGTGCTTTTATATAAGTTTTAGAATCAGTTTTATCTTGCAATTAATTTATGTAACCAAGCCTTCTGGTATTTCAATTAAGGTTATGTCGAATCTTAAGATCAATTTGGGCCTGGTGCAGTGGCTCACGCCTATAATCCTAGCACTCTGGGAGGCCGAGGTGGGCGGATTGCTCGAGGTCAAGAGTTCGAAACCAGCCTGAGCAAGAGCGAGACCCCGTCTCTACTATAAATAGAAAGAAATTAATTGGCCAACTAATGTATATAGAAAAAATTAGCCAGGCATGGTGGCACATGCCTGTAGTCCCAGCTACTTGAGAGGCTGAGGCAGCAGGATTGCTTGAGCCCAGGAATTTGAGGTTGCTGTGAGCTAGGCTGATGCCATGGCACTCACTCTAGCCTGGGCAACAAAGTGAGACTCTGTCTCAAAAAAAAAAAAATCAATTTTGGGGAGAATTGATATCATAACAGTATTGAGTCTTCCAAACCATGATCATGATATATCCTTCCATTTAATTAGGTCTTCTTTAATTTATCTCAGCAATGTTTGTAGTTTTCCATGTACAGGTTTTACATGTAACATATTTTGTTCCATTAATCTAAGTATTTTATGTTTTTTGATGTTACTGTAGATGGTAGAGATACTACTTATTTTATATATTCAATTTGCATCCTTCAATCTTGCCAAATTCACTTAATAATTCTTATAGCTTTTTTGTAGATTCCTTAGTACTTTCCATATACACAAACATGCTGTCTACAAATAGTACAGTTTTGCTTTTTCTTTTCCAATCTGTATGTCTTCTATTTCTTTTTATGTCTTTAATGAACTGGCTAGGAGCTCTAATACAATGTTGAATAGAAGTGATAAGAGTGGATATCCTTGCCTTGTTCCTGATCCTATGGGGAAAGTGTTCGCCTTTTTTATATTAAGTATGACGTTATTGCAGGGTTTTTTGTAGATATCATTTAACAAGTTGAAGAAATTGCTTCTACTGCTAGTGTGATGAAAGGTTTGTTTTGATTTGTTTTAATCATGAATAGGTGTTGAATTTTGTCAAATAGCTTTTCTGAATCCATAGAGAAGCTCCTATGATTATCCTACTAAGTGAATTGCATCAACTGATTTTCAAATACTAAATCAACCCAGACTCATAGAGTCACACAGAATTTACCCCACTCAAGTGCAGTTTAGCATTCGGCAATAGATGCAAGGGGACTCCCATGTAGATTTCTGGTACTTTTTCTCTATGTAGCTGCTTTTTATCCTGTACTTTGCCTCACCCTCATTAGACTCCAATCCCTGTCTGAGAACACCAAACTCTGCTTGGGTTCCATCTCTCTGCAAAGCTTTTGGAAATTATCTCCAGACAAAAAGCCAGGGCAATCATAGAGCTCACCTCATTTGTTTCCCTTTTCTAAAATATCACCATTCTTCCCTGCCTATTGCCCAGTGCTGCCTCATGTATATATTTTAGTTTATGGTGAAACAGTCCAGTGCCAGTTATTCTGATGCAGTCGAATGTTGAAGTTAGCTGTAAGGATTGGTAGAGGTAGCATTTGTTCTTTTCTCTGATTCTTGAGTTTTTAGGGACTGTTTTTTTCTCAGTGAATGTTTATTAAAGATCTGTCTAATATAATGGTTGACCTTCTTGGTCACCCTCTTGCTTTCGAATCTGGAACTTCATTGACCATTAATTCTATGCCAGGCACTGATCAGCATTTGATTTGTATTATACCATCATGACACCCTATGATGTAGGTATTATATTTTACAAATAGGAGATGAGTATGTCAAGTGATGGAGTGACTTATCCAAGATCAGATTGATTAAATTAGAATTCATCTGTGATGGAAGAACTTTGGCTTTTAACTGCACCAGTGTAATCTCCTTTTGAGATTTTGATATAATTACTTGTGGATCCTTTCCTCAGAAATAAGATTATAGACATGTACAGAAAAAAATGTGTGTACAATTTCAGAGGGTTCACAGACCCCTGGAGCCCTTCCATAGATAAGTCCAATCACAAATGTCAGCAAGAGGACCCCTGGTTAATGGAACCAGCCATACTGCTTATTATCATCTTACATCCTTGATGACTTTTGCACTTACCTTCTTAAGTCCTAGTGGTAATATATTACCTTTTACAATTATACCTCAACCCTTGTAAAGCCACCATTCCCCTGCTTGTGACACTGTTCTCAGCAGTATCTAAAGTGAGTACACACGAACACATCTCTACCTGGTAAGACCACGTGTTCTCATGCTATGTCTTACCTTACCACTACACAGCACCCAAGAAACCAATCCCAAGAAGTACACTATATTTATAACTAGTTACACATCTGTCCATAAAAGATCATCAGGACTAATTCCACTATGATTCATTTCCAAGTTTATCTCAAACACCTAGGGCCTGATTGCATAAATGCATGGTCTCTCACCACAAGTGAGCCCTCAGTGCTGCTAGGCAACCCTGCTATAACTCCTAATCCATGCACTTTATAATTCTCCCAGGTGGTTGTTTCAAAGTTTTTCCCTCCAATTTCCAAGACATCTTTCTCCGATCTTGAAATACTGTCAAGCTGGTTGGTGAGAATTTATGGGGGTCAAATATGCCAGTCTGTTATCAGTTTTTGAGATTGGTGCACTGTGTTCTGTTTGAAGTGGAATTTCTGAATAGTTGCACAACTTGACAGTATTTTTAAATTCTGTCTGCTTAACAGCCCATCATGTCAAAGAAGGCCAAGAGAATGCTGAAGGAAGAAAATAGATTTTTAAATGAGGATTGGGAATTGCAATATTGTGTTGTTTCTGCTAAAGATAAGATGATTTGCTTTCTTTGTGATACTGCAATATCAACATTTAAAGAAATTCAATGCTCATCAGCATTATACCATTCGTAAAGACCACAAATATGAGGGAGAGGGGTGAAAGGTTGTATGGCAAAAATTAAGAGATGAAAAACAAAAGCAAAGACAATTTCTTCAAGCAGCAATAAGATCTGGAAATTATGCCACTGAAGCAACTTATAAAGTAGCTTATATACTCAGGAAAAAAGGAAAGCCATTCAGCAATGCATAAATTGTACAAGAATGCATTGTCAAAGTTGTAGGATGCTTAGACTCCAATAACATTTCAAAGTACAAATAACTGCCATTTTCAAGGAGAACCATAACTGATCAGCACCATGAATTAGCTTTCAACTTAACAAAACAATTTCAGGCAATGCTTAAAAAGGAAAATATATATTATTCAATTGCTTTGGATGAACCAACTGATACTACTGACTCAGTGCAGGTTTTATACTTCTTGGGGTCATAACAGAAGATTATCTTTGCTACAAAGAATTATTCACTTTGGTCACTCTTGGGAACAGAACACAGGGAATAGATATCTTCAACAACTTTCCAGATAAATGTCATGAAATTTGACTGAATTTGGTAAATTTAGTGAGTGTATGTATAGACAGTGCACCTTCCATGACAGGAAAACATGAAGGGTTTATTGCACAGATAAAAAAAGTATTAACAGATCCATATGCTCTCATTTATTTTCACTGTATCTTGTATCTGCAAAATCTCTGTGCTAAAGCTACTATTTTAAGTGACACTTTGCAACAAGTTATAAGTATTGTTAACTGTATTCGGGCAAATGCAGCACAGCAACGTCAGTTCCATAACACGGTAAAGTTGAACAATGACAGTATTTAGTGTGGATTTACAGTATCATTCTAAAGTGTGATGGCTATTGCAGGGACAAATGTTAACTAAAATTTTATCTCTGCAAGAACAGATAGTTAAATTTTATGAAGAACAGAATCAGCAATGTGGGTTATTGAAGGAAGATTTCTATAGGAATGCAGCATTTCTGTGTGATATCATATAAAATCAAGATGACTTGAGTATTTCTTTGCAAGGTAAAAGTAAGTCTACATATGATATGTGGAAAAAAATTCAAGCATTTTGAAAAAGCTGTCTTTTTTCAAAACACTTCTTCAAAAGGAAATATTGGAAGGCCATTAATGAGCAGGATGATATATGGGAATCATTTGAAGAATATGCATTTGTTACAGACCTATTAATTGGAGAATGCAATGAAGGGTCACTGACTTTGAGACTCATGACATCACACCCAAATGAGCATTTCAGCCTCACCTAGTTGATGTCAACAAGGCGCCTAAAGAACTACAGCTGGAACTGATTGAGCTCTCACTAGATGACTTTGTAACGTCATTGTTTGATGCTAAGAAAGATCCAATTGAAATATGGGGAAACGCAGTAAAATACCCACACCTTTGGCAACATGCTGGAAAAATGCTTTCTTGCTTTTCACCCACTTACTGTGATGAATCTACATTCTCCTACCTAACCCAAATCAAGATGCCGTTAAGGTCACTAATACTGATACAGATCTAGAGGATGAACTGAGACTGCAGACCTCCATGCTGCCGCCAAATGTTTAAATGCTTTCCAACAAAAAGCAGAAAAATGGCTTTTATTTTCTGAAATTATTAAGTACATACTAGTTAGATTTTTACAAAATAGTGTACATTTTAAGTATATCTAATTGAAGTTTCTTGAATGTGACCTTATTGGATGACAGCTAAATGAAGGCAGCCTTCCAACATGAAATGTTCCCCACCCCTGGCGAAAGTGAATGTCCATGTGCTCCCACAACTACGTATGTTCAACCACCTGCATTCCACCTTTGCTCTCTCTGTCTCTCTTCCATTTCTATAGACCGACTGTCCTTTCCCAAGGTCAATCCCTTCTGCTGGGTCTTAGATCCCATTCTCCTTTTGCATTTTCAAGAATATTGTTCCAATTTTTCTCTTTCTATTGCATCAATAGCTTTTTCTTTTCTACTGAACCATTCCCATTAGCATGCAAATATAATAGCTCTCATCTTAAAAAAAAATTTAGTTTTGTCACCCTTCATCTTTCTTCAGCCTACTACGTTCTTCTGCTCCCCTGGACACTAAAACTCCAAGAGTTGTTTCTGACCACTGTGATCAGTTTTCTCTCTCAATCTCTTTCAACTCATTTTTTCTAAATTTGACAGTAATTTCTAAGTTCCTCATTGTACTCATCCTGTTAGCAGCATTCAACAATGTTGCTCTCTCCTTTCTTCTTAAACCCCTGTTCTCACTTGGTTTCATAGACCCTACACTCCCCTGGTTTGCTCCCCTCGCCAGTCACTTCTAGCTTTCTTTTGCTGGAACTTTCTTCTTTTATTGGCCTCTAAGCATTAGAGTACCCTGAGGTACAGTCCTGGACCATTTCCTCTTCTTTTTCTACCCTCATGTTCCAGTGCTCTAATCCACTACTCCAGCTTTAACTACTATCTAGCGCAGTGGTTATCAACTGAGGGTGACTTTAGTAATGTCTGGGGACATTTCTGGTTGTCACAACTGGGGGCAGGTGCTAATGGGTAGAGGCCAGGGATGCTGTGGAATATACTAAAATCCACAGAAAAGCACTCCACATCAAAAAATATCCAGCCCAATGTCAGTGGTGCTACGATTGAGAAACCTTGATCTACCCTGACCCCTTCTCTGAATTCTAGACTTACATGCTCAACTTCCTACTCAATATCCTCATTTGCACGCCTAGCAGATATATCAAACTTAGCATGCCCCATTTGATTCCCCCTGTCTCAGCCCAGGTTCCCTAGAAAACATAATGGGAGACAGGATTTATGTGCTAATGCTTTAGCGGTAGGTGTGAACCCAGAGCAGTGAGAGGAAGGGAAAAGGAACATGATACAGGGAAGGACAGGGTGCAGAGACAGGGTAGGAGTTATCAAACTGGCCACTGCTTCATGGGCCACAGAGAGACACAGCCCTGTTACTAGATCAAGTGGTTGCTTGGCCATGAAAAATATAAAGCAAAGGGGTTTTTATTTACCAGCTCCACTCTAGATTGTGTTTTCCACCAGGCCCTGCACAGTCTGGCCCCTGCCTACCTTTCTGATCCACCTTCTACAACACTCTTCCTTGTCACTTCTTTCTGGCCATGTTGACCCTCTTTTGTTTCCTGAATATGCTGAGCTTGTTTTTGCCTTAGGACCGTTGCATTTACTCTTACTACTATCCTTCTGATCTTCCTATTCCTTTCTCTCTCTTAAAGTTTTTGTTCCTCTGCAGAGAGGCCATCCCTATCTGCCAATCTATATTTGTCGCTATCTACCTGCTTTTCCTAATTTTCTTTATATCTCACATTATAAGGTATGGTTTATTTGTTTATTGTCCGTATCTCCCACCAGAGTATGAGCTCCATGAGATCTGGGACCTTATTGTCTAATACAGTTCTTACTGTGACTCTGGTGCTAGAACACCGTCCAGCACATAGCTCCGGCTGAGCAAATATTTGTTGAATGAATAAATGCCTCCAGACCTTTACCAACCAGAGGCCTTGCACCAAAAATACTGAATTCCTAGCTCAGCAATTTTCTTTCACTTCCTTGAAGGTCCAGTCCTGCTGTAAACATACCTACAAGGGCTGTTGAGGAGCCCCTGATCCTGTTACGCCCTCTAATTAAACTCTGAATTTAGGAACCTCAGATCCCATCCAGTCTGTAACTCTCTTCTGGTAAGGCAGTCTCCAAATGCTGAATCAGGGCAGGTGCATTCGCATGAAGCTAGGAAGATGACAGTCTTGGGGCATTTAAAAGAAGGAAGAGGGTTACAGGAAGAGGGGGTTCCCAGAGTAGGGCAGAGAAAGAGGAGAGTAGGCAAGCGCAGTATTGCCAGGGCATGGTGAGAAGACGCTTGTCGTCCAGCAGAGTCGTCCGCAGTGGGACTCTTGCAGCCGCAGCAGCAGCAGCAGCACAAGGCCAAGGGACTTGACCTCAGCTCAGCACAGAGCTTCGTATTTATTGTTTTGTTTTTATTTGTTTACTTATTTATTTATTTGCAGTAAAGCAGCACCGCAGAAAGGCAGGGATCCCTGGAGTTACTGGGATCCAGGGACATGCATGTGCAAGGTGGGGAAAAGGCAGAGTTTAATATGGAAAGGAGGAGCGTAAGAGAACTCATTGTTCATGAAAGAAAAGCCGGGGTACGGATCTGGAGGAGGGGAGGGAACAAATACTTTTGTTTTTCTGAAAGGAATACTGGCGTCTGAATCCGGAGGAGGGCTTGAACGACTTCCGCGCCGGGATCGCCTCACTGCCCGAGCGACCCCCAGGCCCCGCTCCGCACCGGCCGCGCAGGGTGGGGGCGGGGGCTGCAAGCTCCGGCTTCGGTTACGGAGGTGGGTGGTGCAGGCGGGCGGCGCAGCGAGCCGCGGGGGTGCGGAGGGCGGTCCCAGGCAGCCGAGGAGCCAATCAGCGGCGACCGTGGGCTCCCGCAGCCTCCGCGGAGCCTCCGCAGCCGTGGAAGTGGCGGCGCCGCAGGCCGGCCGGCGTCGCCTCTGGGGGCGCAGCTCGCCCGGCTCGTGGCGCCGCGCCTCCGCGGGGGCCCTTTCGCGAATAAGTTGCAAGCGGTGAGAGTGGCCCGGTAGAGGCTCTAGGTCGGGGAGAGAGGCTGCGGGAGGAGGGACGGAGAGTGGGAGGTGAGTAGGCGACTTGCTTCTCAGATTATTCCCAATTAGCACCAAGTTGGCAGACAACCCCACAAACCCACGAAGCCTTCGGTCCCCCACAAGTCACATTCTCTGTATTTCAAAATATCTGATCGTAAGAAAACTCCAGCTCCCGTCGTAGGTTAAAAAGGGACAGGCTGTTAGCAGCGCCGCCGCCCAGGAAACCGCCTAGGACGAAGCGGCGGCCCAGCTGCAGAGCTCCAGCCCAGCCTGCACCCCGCAGTCCAGCTGGCGGGGACTCGCCGGTGGGCCCCGCAGAGACCCCTGGGGGGGCGGTGGCCCGCGGGGCGGCGCGGTCGGGGGGGATTTCTGCGGGACTGCACAAACGCAAGCCCGTCCGAGTTCTGCCAGAAGCACCACCGCCCGCATTGCGTCGGACCCGACCGTTTCCAATGTGAAATTCCCGGGGAAGGTCGCTCGGGCGGGGAGCGCGTGGGCGTGGCTGCGGGCCGCCGGGGAAGTAGAGTTGGTGGTCGGCTTCTCTGGTGGGAGAGGAAAAAGCTGTGCTGGCAAGGGTGGGAACTGAATGACAACCCCCCTCTGCCAAACCACCCCCTCATATTTTCCATCTACCTCCCCGCTCCTGCCCTCCCCCGCCCTCCCCAGCCCACGCCCGGGTGGGCCAATCGCTGCTCGGTATTCCGGGCGCTTTCTCAGGTTTCTGCTGATCTTGCAGCGCCCAGAAATGGACCGAACGGACCCGCAGCCGCACGCACCGTGCCCCACTCGGAGCTGCTGAAGGCTCCCGGCGCGCCGCGTAGCCTCGGCGAGGTCCCGGGCGGCCGGGGTGCGGAGAGCAGAGGGACTGCGGAGCCATGTAGACCCAGGCTCCTGCCCACCGCCACCTCCGGGATCGAATCAAGGGCTCGCACGGTGTTAGGAGGGGGCGAGAGTGCTGTTCATCGTCATTTGCTTCGGAGCTTCGGGAGAGGGTGGCATTTTGCTTTTCCGCCCAGCATCCTCCGGAACTCCCTGCACCAGAGCGAGGACGGCGTCTCCAGGTTGCGGGCGGCGGGCGAGAATGGGGGCAGGGAATGCCCGTTTCCGCCGCGGCTGCTCAGCACAGCGACCGTCCGACTGAGAGGGGCGCCGGACGAGCGGACGGGGGCGGCGAGTGGCCCGGCGCCTCCCGGGTGCCGCTCCGGCCCAGTACTGCAAGGCGACCTGCCGCAGTCCACGCGGGCTCTCCGCCGACTCAGCACCGCCCCTGCGCCAAGCCGCCGGCCAGGTAGGGGCTCCGCAGTTCGGGGCTGCAGAAGCGGGGCCGGGGCGCCGGGGCGGGGGAGGCCGGGCTGCGGGGATGCTGCTCGGCACTCGGAGCTCCCCCAGCGTCTCTCGGCGCTTTTCCGATCTCTAGTTCAACGAAGTTGTAAACAGATCGGCTGTCGGGCACTGGGGGAGTGGGATGGAAGAGCCCCAAACTTGGATTTCCGGGTGTCTGCGTGTGTGTCTGTCTGTGTGTGTGTGACAACCCTAGTAAACGTCCAGTGCTTTCTAAAAAAGCCAGAGTTCTGTGTTCTTCGGTGTCTTCAGATGTCCGTCCCATCGGAATGCTTCTGATTTTCTGCCCCCTTATCACTTTCTATTTCTCTGCAGCGTCCATCGACCGCCCTGGTGGGAGCTTAGAAGGCGGCAGGCGAAGAGGGGTAGGAGGGGGGAGAGCCGAGGAGCAGCAGAGGGGGTGGCAGGCGTGGGGATCTGCTGAGCTGGCACCGCACCGGGTCCTAGCAGGGCTCGGGGAGGGGGGAGAGGCCAGGGCGACCCTCGAAACTATGGCTCGGTCCCCTAGAGCGGCACTGCCTTAAGGCACCTCGGAGCGGGAAGAAATACCAAAAAACAAAACAAAACAAACCCCGAAAGGCAAAAAACCCCAATCCAGCCCTCAGCAAAAAGCTGCAGCCGGGCGCAAGCGAGGGGGATTCCAAATTGCAGGGTGGAGGGGACTGCGGGGAGAAGCGAAGTCGCAGATCCCTCGACCTGCTGGCTCGGAAGCCCCTCCCCCTGAGCGTGGGGGAGCCGAGCACTCCGGTGGGGGGGGCGCTCGGGTCCCCCCCACCCCTTGTCCCTCGCGCTCTCCCGGTCCGGACTCCAGCCTGGCCCCCCGCCCCTGCGCCCCGCTCCCACCATGACGGTGATGTCCGGGGAGAACGCGGACGAGGCCTCGGCCGCCCCGGGCCACCCCCAGGACGGCAGCTACCCGCGGCCGGCCGAGCACGAGGACCACGAGTGCTGCGAGCGCGTGGTGATCAACATCTCGGGGCTGCGCTTCGAGACGCAGCTCAAGACCCTGGCGCAGTTCCCCAACACGCTGCTGGGCAACCCTAAGAAGCGCATGCGCTACTTCGACCCCCTGAGGAACGAGTACTTCTTCGACCGCAACCGGCCCAGCTTCGATGCCATCCTCTACTACTACCAGTCGGGGGGCCGCCTGCGGAGGCCGGTCAACGTGCCCCTGGACATGTTCTCCGAGGAGATCAAATTTTACGAGCTGGGCGAGGAGGCCATGGAGAAGTTCCGCGAGGACGAGGGCTTCATCAAGGAGGAGGAGCGCCCTCTGCCCGAGAAGGAGTACCAGCGCCAGGTGTGGCTGCTCTTCGAGTACCCCGAGAGCTCGGGGCCCGCCCGCGTCATCGCCATCGTCTCGGTCATGGTCATCCTTATCTCCATCGTCATCTTTTGCCTGGAGACGCTCCCAGAGCTGAAGGACGACAAGGACTTCACGGGCACCGTCCACCGCCTGGACAACACCACGCTCATCTACAGCTCCAACATCTTCACGGACCCCTTCTTCATCGTGGAGACGCTCTGCATCATCTGGTTCTCCTTCGAGCTGGTGGTGCGCTTCTTCTCCTGCCCCAGCAAGACGGACTTCTTCAAAAACATCATGAACTTCATCGACATTGTGGCCATCATCCCTTATTTCATCACCCTGGGCACCGAGATAGCTGAGCAGGAAGGCAACCAGAAGGGCGAGCAGGCCACTTCGCTGGCCATCCTCAGGGTCATCCGGTTGGTGAGAGTTTTTAGAATCTTCAAGCTTTCCCGCCACTCTAAGGGCCTCCAGATCCTGGGCCAGACCCTCAAAGCTAGCATGAGAGAGCTAGGGCTGCTCATCTTTTTCCTTTTCATCGGGGTCATACTGTTTTCTAGTGCAGTGTACTTTGCCGAGGCGGAAGAAGCTGAGTCGCACTTCTCCAGCATCCCCGATGCTTTCTGGTGGGCGGTGGTGTCCATGACCACCGTGGGATACGGTGACATGTACCCTGTGACAATTGGAGGCAAGATCGTGGGCTCCTTGTGTGCCATCGCTGGTGTGCTGACAATTGCCCTGCCCGTACCTGTCATTGTGTCCAATTTCAACTATTTCTACCACCGAGAAACTGAGGGGGAAGAGCAGGCTCAGTTGCTCCACGTTAGTTCCCCTAACTTAGCCTCTGACAGTGACCTCAGTCGCCGCAGCTCCTCTACTATCAGCAAGTCTGAGTACATGGAGATCGAGGAGGATGCCAATAACAGCATAGCCCATTATAGACAGGCCAACATCAGAACTGGCAATTGCACCACAGCTAACCAAAACTGCGTTAATAAGAGCAAGTTACTGACCGATGTTTAAAAAAGCAAAACAAAACAAAAAACCCCAAGCAAATGAGCAAACAAAAAGCCCCACTTAGCAGCTCAGAAAGACTTAAACAAAAAAAACCTAGTGACTCATGTCACACTTTGTAGATACTTTGCTAACTAGTCTTTGAATGCCCTATTTACCTGTCAATGCATTGTTGCATTGTGGCTTCTGAGGATGGTGAACCAGAAGCTTTCAAGATCTGTGAAAAAAGAAACTATTTTCATTTTATTAAAAAATGAGAAAAGAAAGTATTTTCTAAAACTGGCTTTAAAAAATTCAGTCCATGAACTAGTCTAGGTAAAATAAGGATCATGTGCTTCCCTATACTGAAACATTTTTAATCCTTTCGCTTCTTTAACTTTTTTTAAAACTAAAAACCAGATGATCACTTAGAAATACAAAGTTAAAATTTGCATGGGACTCCAATATAAAATCTTTGCAAACTGCACAGCACATTTAAGACAGTGCATCGGATGTGTTGTGTGTAACATGATATACCAGCCAAAATGGGCAATGAACGATTATTTTATTTTGATCAAATGAACTGCATATTATAAGGTGAAGAAAACCAAAATTACTTAAGACTGGTTCACAAAGCACCTTGTAAATCTGATACTGGTCGTGATCTGATTTCCCCTCTGCCCTGGTCTCCCAATCCAGACTATTCTCTTAAGAAAAAGATAACTGAATTAAATTAATTGATTCATCTGCAGTGCTGCTAAGTTATCTCAACTGCGGAGGAGTGGAATACAGGTCTTTTCTCACCAGGCCTGCACCCTGACCCCTGGCCTTCAGAACTGGATGTAAAACCTTAGCCTCCTTATTGCAAGAGAGCACAAATGAAGTTAAATGTAAGCATGTTTGAGTCTGATAACATTTATTTTATAATCGCATGCTGAGAAGTTAACCCAGACAATAGGGGATAAGCTTAAGTTAAAATTGACTCTTCTAAAAATAGATCCCTTTTCATTTGCATTCACCAAAAGTGCACTCCTCCATTTATTAACTATTTTATTAGTAAATAAAGTACTGTATTTAAGTGCATATATAAGATGGGAACAATAACTTTCTGGAACTCAAAGCATGTTCTCATATTCAGCATTATGGCCTCTTTGATAAAGATGTTGGATTAATTAATGCATGATCTCAGTAATAAAAATTAAAAAAAATAATAAAAATTACAAGTCTGTGGGAGGAAAGGCCCAACAGAAACAATGGGGGGTGGGGGTGGGGGGCACTCAGTCAATTTTCCTGCCTTTGCTCAGGGAAATGTCAGGTTTTTGCGCAGGTGTAGGCAGAGAGAGGACCAATATGCCCATCCCTTAAAGGGAAGCTATGAGAAAAACTAAAAAAATTATCAAGGTATATATAGCAACACCTAAGAAAAAATATCCTTTCTAGCTGAAGATAAACACAAGCAGAACAAACAAAAAAAAGGTGCAATACTGCATGTCTTTTGGTGCATTTTTAGGATGTAAATGAAAATGTTTATCTATTGTATGCATCCAAAGCAGAGCTGACTTTTCTTTGCAGTCATGATTTGAAGTCTGTAGAGACTTTGACCCTCCCCTCGAGGCTCCCTGAAGAAACTCAACCAGTTGATTTAATAGTTGCTTAGTGCCTTTATCCTGTACCCACAGTGAACTGCAGAAAGTGCCTCCATATACAGCTGAGATGTTAGGTAACAAAAGGGGGGAAGGGTTGGGGCACAGATATTTTGCGTTTTCTTTTTCCATCCTCACTCTTTCATTTCACCACTGTGAGAAGACCACACCACCCTGAACCCTGGAGAGGAGCCATCCAGGGGGTGCTGTCTCTCTAGCCATACACTGGACTTGGTCCCTTTGGCGTCCTCACGCTGGATGTGAACTGAGACCCATCTTTGAACTGGACATAAACCAGGAACTTGTTTTCTCCTCTTCTCCACCAGAAGCCAAGATAAACTTTGGGGAATTTGATTCCTATCAGGGGCCACTCTGGACACGCAAGGCTTCCTCAGGTCCGGTGTAGAGTTCCTGGCACATCTCCCTGCTCTTTCTCTGCTAGCAACAGCACTTTGCAAATCTCTGTGACAGTCTGATCTTTTCAGGCATCATTGTGGATGTGGGAACACTCAGTTCGTAAAACCCTTCCTAGGCCTTGCCTCCTGGCCCATCCCTTTCAGATATTTTCTATGATGCTCCTATGATCCTCCCACCTGGCAGTCACTTCACAGGCTGAGCATCTGACTTCTGCTGCCCCAGTCACCCAACCCAGAGAGTGTGGGGACACTGGGCACAGCCGAAAGAGAGCCACAGAACACAGGCCTCTGCAGTCCCAGCCTGGCAGCTGTCCACCGGCGGAGAGGCACTCACAGCCTTGTTAAGGACCCTGAGGTGGGAATCTTCATTCTGCACTTAGCATGTGGCCGCCTGCTGCTGCCTACCTGACACTCCTGCCGGGCTGTTTCCAGAAATCTTCCCTGTTACTCTTGTCCCTTGTCTCTCACCCTATCCTAGAACTGTCAGCGAGGCAATCAACCTTGAGATCCAGTTAGGCGAGCTCACTCGTTGGAAAGAAAGAAGGTGGATATTTTATCCTCCTGCGAGGCTTCTATGAATCTGTGAGGTGACTGCAACACACATCGTGGAAGACAAGGGGCCGAGAGCTGCAAGTGTCTGACCACAGGGCATTAAACCCTTCCATGTGACGTCTCCTTCTCGTCTGAACCTTAACTCGCCCTGGCGATTCCTCCCCTACTTGCTTAAAAGTCCTTGGTTGAGAAAAAAACGCCCACCTGCCCCCAGTCCTCGGGAATATCTTGATCTTTAATTTCGACTTTGAGGTCTAGGACACAGAGAACTTGAAACGCTGCACTCTGTCAACAGCAATAATCCACTCGGTACTGTGGAACGGATGGGTTAGAGGATGAGAAACTGGTGTCAGGACTGACTCTGGCTCCTTGGTATGCTTCCGTAGTTACACCCTGGACTGGTTGATTCTTGTGCATGTGAAATAGTGAAAAGTGCTGCATGTGATGAACCGTCAGCCTGGGATTGGGATGAGGTTGTTGTGAGTGTGGGGTGGTGTGAGAAAAATGAACGCTGCTTAGCCCATCTGTAGCTCATTGCAATGAATCCAGCACGAGTGGAGCACAGGGACGATCTGTGTAGCATAGGCATGTGACGTTTGACCAAGCGCTTGCCCTTCGCACTGCAGTGTGCTGAAATGTCTTTGTAGGCCTGAAGGTGCACTTAACAAAACTGCCTATTAAGGGACCACTATCTTTTGGTTTACTTATTCATATTTATTTTATCAGGCTTTTTACCTTTTCTTCCCCTTCCTAGATATTGAGCTCTCATGGCTCATGTCCTGAATATGTGTTTTCTCCAGAGGGAGAGGACTTCTGACGTGCTGATAGCCATAGCTTAGCTCTTCCAGTGCGTGGGGGCCCTAGTTCAATAGGGTGGCAGTGGAAGGGTTGGGTCTCACCAGGGCTGTGAGCCATCCAGAATCTCTGAAGTGGTTAACTCAACTGAAGTGATCTGAATCAGAGAGACCAAAGACATTAATTTCCTCTGTCCTCAGATTTATAGAAGACAGACTGTAGCCAGGAAAGGGTTTTGTTGTTGCATCTCCCCTTCCACATCTGTGCACAACTCCCTCACTTGCCCTTGAGACCTGAGTTCTGATCCCCAGTTGGGCCAGCTCACTGGGACTGTGTTAGTGGGTTAGCCGAGCAAAATCAGGTGAGCGAGTGGCAAGTCCTTCTTTGGGATAATGGCCGACGTGCAGTCATTTCCCTAAAATGAAACTGTACGGCAGGTTCGGATTCCGAGATGGTGGAACTGGACCACAGGTGTCATCACGATCTTGATTCACTTGAGAATAAAAAAACCCTTGTAAATGGTAAATGAGGAATACATTTCTTTAAGTAGAAATTTGGTTTAGTCCGTAAAGGGCCTTCTTCGTGTTGTGCATAGTTACTCATTTTTCAAATTAGTTACCATCTAGAAGTTATAAAAAATAATTCCCTACCCCCATCCACATTTGATTATAGGAGACCTCAAAACATATGCTCTTTAACAATTTGAAATTTTAATTCTTTGTTTGGTAGATTGGATTGGACAGAAAGGAGAAGGAGAACATTAGCAGAAGGCAGTTCCCCATTTTCTTCCAGGAATGACTTATTCCTGGGAGTGGTGAGAATTGGTGGGTGGTAACCATCGTTAGTATAGAATTGTTAGAAAGAATATAAACTGCCAAACAACCATGTTATCTTCCAGCTTTTTTCCAGCAAGAATGAGGTCTTTGGATGTTTATGTTCATTTTAAGAAGACAAAGAAACAAACTAAAATTTTAAGGTCAGATACAACCCAAGTTGAATTGTGATCTCAGGAGGTGACTTCTCATCCACCATGTGGTGTATTAGTACTTGTATTTATATCATGGAATTTCAGGGTATATGTGACCATGTCTAGCATGACTCAGGTAAATCTTAAAAGAATGTACATTACTTACCATTTTTGTAAAGAAGCAAACAGGAGCTGAATTGTTAACCAAAATTGTTCCATTACCTTGGGCCACTGTGCAAACTCATTCAGGGTATGGATGTCAGATTTAGAAGCCTTGGGATCAAATGCCAGTCTCTTTGCTCAGGCAAAATGACCATGGGCTTTCTTGGGAAGTCCAGTGCGTATGTAAGGGGTGAGGCCCTGCTGACCTCAGGGCTGTAAGCTTTAAGGAGATTGACCATAGTCACAGTGATTTTCATTTAAGAGCTAACTAGGAGTTTACTTTTCATGATGTGGGACTTCAAAGAGTATAGACAAATTTTGTACCACAATCAGAAGAAGAAGAAATGGTGTGAGGAAAGAAAACAAAATAGAACAAGAAATCCCTTGCAAAGTATTCCAGGTCAAAAAGTTGTCTCCTTTCCAAAACTTGCAGAAGTACCTTTCTTCTCTTCAGCGCGCTGTTTTCAGACTGTTTGCGCAGCAGCTGTAAGTAGACAGCATGAACTCTATGTGACATACCTCTAATATTAAATAACGTATACTGAGATTAAAAATAAAAATTGAGTAATATTCATTTAAAGTGCACCATCAGGACAACAAACCATTTAAGCTAAAGAAGCACTGTTTTATTTCTTGAGTTTGCCAGTTGCTTATACCTTGAGTTAAGGATGTGTCTCATCTTCACCTCCTGTGCATTTCCCCTTCTCCTACTGTTTAATATGTCAGGTCGAGGACATTGAATGTTATGAATTGAGAACCTAATTGATGCGCATAGTTTTCATCTATGCAATTTTACTTGCTTCTGTCACTTTATGATCTGTTCATATTTGGCATCAATTAAAGATAATTTTTAAGGATCTTATCAAGGAACATCTTGACTGGTTATTTGTCTCTCCTTTAATTGGTATTTTGGGAGCCCTTTCCTTATCCCCTATGCTGTGGGGTCTCTTTAAATAACATGATGAATTTAAGATAAGATCATAAATCAGCCTGGTTTCCTTTTTGGAACACATAGACTGTTTCTGCTGTCCAAGGACATACTCTGGGGTTAAATTTTGAGGATGGATTCACAGTTTGGTCTCAGGTAAGATCCCAAGTAGAGGCCAGTGGGATTTGGTGTGTATAGGGGGGTGGGTGGGGTGAGGGAAGGATCAAGCTTTGAAAAGAAAAAAAGAAATGATGCTGAAGGGAGGAAATTAATTGGCTATATTTGCTTAAATTTTTTTTTTTATTTTAAACTGTATTTTTCCTCCACAGTCTGAGAAGCTTTGCAGGAAGGATAATTGTGTGTGTGTAACCATGCTGTGGTCTGGGATCAAGTAACTAGTTACAATATGGTGTTAGAAGTGATTATGACGTGGAAAAACAGTGGTCCTAGCAGTTCTTTACATAGACTTTTTACACATAGTTCTATGTGTGGTTCATATTTCTTTCTTCCTGTGTTTTCTTTCTTTCTTTTTCTTTTCTTTTCCTTTCTTTTTTTTTTGAATTATCTCATTGGTGCATTTCCTTGTGATACTTTATGAAATTTAGGTCTTCTCTTTTCTTCCTTGTGACTGTCACATTTTATACAAACTCTTTTATGTCGGAGCAGACAGGGTGGCGTGCTTCCTGTGCCAGGGTGTTTGTGACATGCTAAATACACGGGGCCGCTGCATCATCATAGAAGAGCATTGTGTTGTGGTAGGTTCGGGTCATAGACTCAGAGATGAATCTTGCTTTGTTGTAGAAGTTGCTGCTGAAGGCAGATATGAGGTGGGGCAGGCTGCCTGTGATTTTTCTGTTGTGGCCAGAAAAAAAAAAAAAAAACACAAAAAAACAGGCTGGGCTGAGCTCTGACAGAGAAGGTAGGACACAGCCAGAGCCACAGCAGTGGCAGTGGGTGGTCGAGCCACAACATCCATAACCCCAAGGGTGTTTCTCAGAGCTTAGCCTCAGAGTGGTGTTCTTGAAGCAGAAGCAGGTAGAACCAGGTAGCTGCTAGGGGTAGGGCTATAACTAGAAGCTTTGTTGTTTACAGAGCTTTAAAAACAAGTCAAGCCATTTTCATAAAAGGAGAACGGAGAGCAGATGCGATCTGATCCCAGCCACCCTGCCACTGTGTGGGGAAGCTGGCTGCCACCGCCAGTCTAGCCTTCTGGATGCTGACTGGGCGTGAGTGTGGAGGGAGGGCCAGCCCTGAGGCTGAGCAGGGGGGCATGGCTGCAAAGTCCTACGCAGGCCAATACACAGCATGGCCAAGCTGTGCAACTGAAAAGAAGCTCTTTGTTTTTTTTTTTTTTTTTTTTTTTTTTTTGAGACAGAGTCTCACTTTGTTGTCCAGGCTAGAGTGAGTGCCGTGGCGTCAGCCTAGCTCACAGCAACCTCAAACTCCTGGGCTCAAGAGATCCTCCTGCCTCAGCCTCCCGAGTAGCTGGGACTACAGGCATGTGCCACCATGCCCGGCTAATTTTTTTTATATATATATCAGTTGGCCAATTAGTTTCTTTCTATTTATAGTAGAGACGGGGTCTCGCTCTTGCTCAGGCTGGTTTTGAACTCCTGACCTTGAGCAATCCGCCCGCCTCGGCCTCCCAAGAGCTAGGATTACAGGCGTGAGCCACAGCGCCCGGCCAAAAGAAGCTCTTTGAACCAGCTTGAAAAGAGATAATTCAAAACATCTTATGTACTTAATTGAATCTAAGGTACAGTCAATTGTGAGATGCACTGTTATCTGACATATTTGTTAGAACATTGACAATTATGACCCCCCATTGCATCACTGCATTGATTCATCACAATTTTAGACAAATAGAAATGTAAAAAAAAAAAAAAAGGAATCTTAGAATTGATGAACTACAGTGATTCTAATGTATACCCTTCCCAAACCCCCTAACTCGTTTCCTGGTATGATAAACGGTTTGAATTCGGAGTCCTTTAAGTTTGGCAGTTTCATGCAGACCTGAACCTTGGCCTTTAGGTCTGAGCTTTTAGGTCTTCTTTTAAATATATTTTTATCCCACAGTATTTTTGCTTAGCTCTGCCCCTAACTCGGGTTTGTGCTAGGCACGGGGGATGTGTTAGTTTACGCAGCAATGTGCTCTAGGGATCCTGAACCCAGTGAAGGCCTTAGACTTAATCATGACGTATGGAATGAGGTTGGTCTTGCTGATACTCCCTTTCTCACCCCTTAGTAGCACTCTATCATTGGATGTTCAGAATCACCAGCAACCCTTTGCTTCTAAAGTTAAGGCAACCACTCCCAGTAAGGTGCTTACAGTAGCACTTCCAGTTTAGATCGCTCTCTTTGTAGTTGTCACATCCTTTCCACATGAGTTATGTTGCTTTACTTTCCTTGGACAGTAAGGTTGGGCCGATGATATTGGTCTCCTTATTTTATAGGCGCAGGGGTCTGCCCAAGGTTGCTGGATGAAGGAGCAGCCTGGGTTTACTGATGAGTCCATGGCCCAGTGTTGAGCACTTGGAAGGACCTCTGAATGTTTTTTGGTCTGATAGAATGTCAGAAAGTGTAATGTCACATGTTAAAGACTTTGTGTAGGTGTTTCACCTCTTTGAGCCTTTAAATTGCTCATTTCTAAAATAGAAACATAATACCTCATAAAGTTGTGTGGATTAAATGAGATTATATATGCCCACATGTTTGGTAAATTCTAATGTGTTGGATAAATATGAGATATTAATAGATATGTTATTAATTATAAGGATAAAGGGAAGAGCAGGAGGAGACCACTGGGTCATGCGTCACCCAGGGTGCGGGGAGGAGGGTATGAACTGCAGTTTAAAGGAAGACTCCATAGAGATTGGATGCTTAATTCAAAGGATTAATTGCATAATGGTGGAATTTGAAGACTTGTAGGCTGAGATGTTTTCAGTAGGAATTGTCGGTACACCAAGCATGTAGCAGCTTCCCAGGGTGCTGAACCACTATTTCTGGTCTTGTTTCTCCCTTGTCCTGTGACATCAATACTATTTTGCATGTTTAGATGCCAAACGTTAAGGTTAAACTGTGCCATGTAGTCAGCTGAGCAAGATAGCTCTTGTTGAAGATACCAGAAGGTGTCTTCAATAATATATCATTTTTGATCATCTTGCCATCTCATTTCTCCTAAGTGCAAAATATTGCCCGATTTGATTCTTTTTCTTCCACCTGTGAATATTGAAAAATAAAGCAAGATGTTGTCTGGGAAGTTTTCTCATATGCTTGTCTGAGAGATATTTTATAAATATATATATAAAAAACAACCTCTTAACTGTCCTTGCTAAAAATTAAACAATGCTCACAAGGATATATAAGTCAATATAGTCTTTTATTAAATAATGCAAACCATGAAGATGCTTATAAAATTTATAAATTATAATATCTCTCCGGGGGTCTAGCCCTTCCTTCTCAAAACCGTCCACATTTATCAGGAGTATACTTTTGTGAGCTTTTCTTACAGAATTTCACTGTAATTAAGGAGTTGAATATGTTAAAATGTATATAGTTCATGAAACATTTTTCTAGAGGATAATATTCAGGAGGTAGATTGAGTTCTTTAACCTATTAGTGATTTTTAAAAATAGATTTTATGTGGTGTGTCCATGCTTGCTGTAATAGATAACATGTTCTCAATGTTGTTTCAAGTGCTGAGCATTAAATACATTTTAGGAATGTTTCCAGAGAAACTAATTCCAGTCGAAATTAAATTTTTCAGAATTGAAATCAGAGGATGATCAAAGGATAGGGGATTAAGTTTAGGATAATTATATTTAGAACTCAGGGCCAAATCCAACTTTTATTAAAAATTCTTATTCCTCAATATAGTAAATTAAGAGTGTTTGGAAGTCCAAAATACTTTAATTATCTCTATAGCGATGATTTTTTTTGCATTCCATGAATTATCAGTATTTCACTACTTCAGAAAAAAAGTAATTTTGATTTCTGTGAGTTTCTAAGGGAAGCTTTCTGAGATTAAGATGCACTGTGCGGTGTGTACCCCCTTTGTTAACAGGCAAAACGTCTTTGACTCTTAGAGAAAGTTGTGCGTATGTCAGTCCTAAAAGACGGAATACCCACCTTCATTTTTGAAAGATGGCAGGATATTAGCTTATTGCTAAAGGACATTTTTAGGGAAGACAGAATAGCTATTAAATTTCCACAGGGTGAAGATCCCATTTTTTGGCATTTACAAAATAATGTTCACGCTTAATGGATGGGTACTCTAAACATTTAATCACGGTGTTGGTAATTCCAAAACCAAAATAACCTAACCACATACAGAAATGATTACTGAGGTGAAAGAAGAGTGTCCTCTGCAAGGATTTCCAAGTAGTGAATGAGGACAGAATGTTGTGAGCCCATGACACTCACTGGATATAAAATGAGGGCAAAAGATGGTTGGCATGTAAAAGTCAAATACTTGACTTTATTATGATTCTTAAGAGCAGCGTGAGTATGAAGGGTAAAATGAAAGCAATGGTGTTTACCTGCCTGAAGGTGGAAAGTTTGGCCAGAACAACTTTCGAGTCTCTAGTTTTAAGAAGGATAATGAGGACATGGGCCGACACTGGGGAGATTTGAGACACTGCCCGCCTGTTGAACAGTATTCGTATATCAAGTCACTCATTAATTACCTCTGGTTATTATGGTGACCACAATAAGGACTCATCAGTTAATGCTATTTAATATTAAGTAATTATTAAATCTATGGATTATTATGCTGTTTCTCTAAAAAAACCTGTATAAATCATCTCATAGGTCAATTTGGTGTGCTCAGCGGTCAACCAGATTGTGATGGAAATGGTTGATGGACTGGTGTTCAGTAAGATAGACTCTTAATTATCACAGACTATGTAGATACAGCCTTGTAGAAAGGAAGAGGAATACATTAGATAGTTTTAAGATGTGATCTTGGGAGGACTTAGAATTCTAATGTTCAGTACTAACACACAATATTGAAAGAGCAATTATTTCATTGTCCCAAATCTATATAATGACAGAAATGGAAAATGATTAGAAATGATTTTTAAAAGACAGTCTTGTAAAGGTTATCAGCGTGAGGATAATTATGTTTCATTTAAATGCATTTTCTTTATACCTTATGATCATATTAGGTATAATCTCCACCATTCACATAAACTATACAATTACTCTGCGAATAAAAATTCTGATCTTCTCAGTCAGTTCTCTGGCTCTGCTGACACTTAAGCTTTATTGTATTGGGTTCAGTTTCCCGATTCAGAAGACATAGTAGTTGATATTCTCAGCAAAACTGTTGTTCTTGGTGTTTTCTCCTTTGGAGAGAAATCTTAATTGTAGTTCATCTTGACGGGTTATAATTTTAATCAAAATAGTTCATTGGTAATTGAGTTCTTTCTCAAGACCCGCAGCCTGAACATTTTACTTATTCTGCTTAAGGCTGGATTGGTGCATTTTATATGTATATCCCAGCTTTCTTCAGAGGTCAGAGGTTAACAGTTGATTTTGCTAAAAAATTGTTGTTCATGTTCTTAGACCATCTGGGATTTGATTTGTTAGAGCACCATCTTTTGGACTGATGACTGTAGACATTCTGATGTTTCTTGAGAGTCTTACAAGTTATTTTACTGACACTTTTAGTGAATGTGGGAAAAGGGAAGCAGGAACTTAACTTGAAGATGGAGAAATGGGACTCTGAAAATAAATGCTGGTGGAGAAATTTCCAGAATTTGAAATTACATTGCAGGTATATTCCATCCTTTGCTTATGCCTTAAATGTCCATATATCACTTAGTTGGGGGCCCCGATACCTGTATGTCCAGGAGAACATCTGTCCCAGTCGCAGCTCAGGCTTAAGTGCAAGCACACGTCTGTACACACAACCACATGCACACACACACCTGCACACTCTGGTCTCCACTCCTGTGCAGTAGGGCAGACATATGTTCGGGCAATGGGATAGCACTTGCAGTTAATGCTAAAGGTGTGTCACCACTTCCTTTTAATTAAGCCAAAAAAATTTCATAAAGATATCATGATAAAATTTCCCATTTTGTAATTAGAGAAACTGCCATTCATATGAAAGAAAACACAAAACCAAACAGCGGACGTTGAGGATCCCTGGATATTGTCCTTTGGGCTCTGGTGAGGGTCACGCAGATTGCTTTCTGTCTGGGTCGACACTCCATCTTCTCTTCAGAGGGCTCAAGCACACGGTGACAGCACTGGGCTGGGAGGGACAATACGGATGTAGACACCTGACGGGGACAGGAATGTGGTCATTTCTGAGCGTGGGTCTATTCCTGCCTGGGCCATTGCCTTCTGCATTGTTAAATTCAAAAAGTGTGTATTTTCTGTCGTATGGTCTGCTGAGGAGGTGACATTCCTAAGTGGAACACTAGGCTTTTAGTTTATAAACGTTATCACCATGAATTTGCAGAATTTGGGTTTGTGGGCCAAGTGTATGTGTCTTTCCTACTCCAAGACTTTGTTTGCTGGTTTATAATTATAGGTGATAACAATGTGTCTGTCTCAGATATACGTGGCTGAATCAGTAGTGCGAGGCTATTTTGATACTTTTGAAGAAAGGTGATTTACCCCCACAGATCCCAGCAACACTCCTCAAATTTGGATTCATGGGAGACTTGTCATAAATGAAAAAAATGGAAGTGATATAATATGCTAAAGGGATGCTGTTTTAGTATGGTTTAAATTCCTGCCTCAGTAAGCTTGGGCCCCTAGCTTTATCTAAACTGTAAAGCTGCAGAACACAGGGAGGCTATACTTTTGTTTGCCCCGCATACAAATACATAATCTAATGGTGTCTTAGTTGAAGGGGAAGTCCAATAAGTGTTCCTTTTATATCTTTTACAATTCCCAAAGAGCTCTCACATACACTGCCTGATTGGACCCTCACAGCAGCCTCTTGAGTTGGCAGGCGAGCTACACATATTTCTTTCCAGGTATCGGTTGAGTTCCCTGGGAAACAGACTTGGAGCTAGAGATTGTGCAGGAAGATTATTAGGCAGTGCTCTTGGGGCAATACCTGAGGGAAGAAGAGGAGCAGCAAGGAACAGAAGCAGCTGGGCTGCCGTGGTTGCGCAGAGGCCCAGGCGTCCCTGAGGGAGTTCTGAGGCTGGGATGGCCCCTCAGAGCCGAGCTGCCACTTCTCTCATTGACCCGTCTGTGGCTGCAGCTGCCCTGGGCGGGAACATGGCCTTGGACAATGCATCTATCTTATCAGAGGCAAATCCCAAGAAAGCTTGTGGCTGAGGGCACCGCTGGGGAGTCAGTTGTGCAGTCGCGAAGGAGGCCAGGGTGGTAGTCAGAGCGCCAACTAGGGTGGTGTGGGGAGCTTGTGCGTGGCCAGAGGGAAGGCAGCGAGAAGGAGAAGGGTGAACTGTAAGGCGCAGGAATATTCGGGAATGGGATCATCAGTTTCTAATGAGCAAGAGTTGACTGCAGTTTATAGATTGACTTGTTAAATGGACAGAGTGCTCTGAGCCCCTGGAGATGCCCCTTTCTAATGTGCACCAGAAGGCCTCCTCCAGACCAGCCCGAGCTCTCCTGCGTGGATCAATTATTAATCAGAAGCGATGGGTGAAGCTGGCTAATGCTGCCTAATGGCCCAGGCTGGGTAATCGTGCTCCTTTGTAATGCACGCTCAGAACACAGTTTCAAATGGAATTGATAGGGCCTGCTCCTCCCTTTGTCTGCACACCTCTGTGGCCTAATGCGTTGAGGTCCCAGTGAAATGCACCAAACCACTTGTGTGACTTAATGCGTCTGTGTAACATTAGTACTTCCTCTTAATGTGTCACATGGATGATAAGGAAGTGCCTGGAAGGGACCTGGTGGGAAGGGAGCTTTTAAAAGCAAACTCTCAGCCCTTGTGGCACTATCACCACGCCCCTACATGTTTTCGTGGCCAATTTAGAACTACTCGGCATAGAATTCATACACCTGCATCCTCATTAAGAGAGTCAACTTGGCATTTGGTCCAGAAATGACAGAGTTATTTAGATTTTCTATCTGAAAACAGACCTCAGGGGAACTAATTGCTTGGGCAGCTTTGCACTTGGATATGTAGAAACCTCTGGGCTATGTGATTAATGGTGATTTCTATTACTCTGTGACTCCAAGCTGTTAGCAGGAAATTTGCATTTTGCTAAAAAGTCTATCTTGTTACACCAGAAACAGATCTGGTCCAGGGTAGATTGGAAACTATTCAGAGAACAAATAAGATTTTGCAAACTTCTGCCATTGTGTAGTATCAAATAACAGTGTGTTAGAAATCTAGATTTTATATTTTAAATTCCAAACCTAAGCATTTTAATATTGAAATTTAAAATGAAATGCCAAATGTTTTTTGGCTTAGTTAGCAAATCATATAAGCCTATGGATCCCTGCAGTTTATAAACTAACCATTGTATGGAGTAAATTTGGATTGGTCACATTTTCGGCAAGCCAGTTTCAGAGGTGTCAAAGACCTTAGGACATTTAGATATTGCCAGAATCACTGGGGTCCTATGATTACCAGGAGGCTGCAGGTCTTTGAACAAAAGAAGAGAGAGGGTAGGGAAACTTGCAGCTCAAAGGTTTGGTTGTCTAAGCTCCATAGTAGATATACTGTCTACATGTGGATGTATGTCCCTTGCAAAGCCTTTGCTTTCTTTTCTTCCTTCTGACTTTTCCTTACATCTTTCCAGCCACCACTAAAAAATAGCTAATCTAATTATGACCTAATTTCTGATTTGGACTCTTCTACAAACGTGAATTATTGGGAAAAGCTGACTTGGAACAGGAAAACCCATTTCTTTTGGGCATTCTAGAAACATCATAGCTATTATCTCATTCTTCCTAGAAAAATGAGCAAGTCTCCCAAAATTGATCCCTTTCTCTCTTCATAGCTGGATAATAAGACCAAAAGGTCTCTACATAAATGAGGTCATTAACATGTCCCCTGGTGAAGACAGATGTTGTTTCTATGACATAAACTGAATAGACATAAGGAGCTGTAGGGATAGATTTGATTTGGCAGGTAAAAATATTTGGTCCTACCAAAGACTCTCAGAAATTTGCAGGGACTTAAGGCTCAGGGTTACCTGCCCTCTTGCTGAATTTTGCTGTGACTAATGCTAGATATATGTGCCTGTGTGTGTATGTGTGTGTAAGGGGGCGTTAGGAACATAGTCCATGATCATTTTCCGTCACACAAAGTGTATAGATTACTATCAGGAGCACATGGCATCCTGGACCTCACCATTACCAAGCCTAACTCTTCTAACTTAATCTCAAACAGCACAGCTACTATTTAGACAGAAGTTTGGTTCATCCACATTTAAAGATGGAACAAGAGAAGGCTATTATAATTGTTTGTCTCAGGCCATACAAAAACTGAAATCCTGAACACAGGCTACTGATTAAAATCCTGGATGTTACAGAGGATCTAGGTTTGCATCAGTTGGAATTAAGTTACATTTTCTTGGGAAGTAGTGTGCAATTGTATGAGATATGGTCGATGTTGCAGGTTAAAACTAATTCTTAGGACTACATTGGTCAAGGCAGTTTGGTGAGCATGACCTCCAGGCCAGAGCTGTAACATAAACAAATCTAGACAATCTCCACGTTCACTATGAAATGAACATTTCCTGGGTGCTGGCTACCCGAGAGGGAGGACTGAGGAAGTACATCATGCCGTGGGAGTTTTCTCTCTAGATCTTTGCAGTCACAGGGCAGTGGGAGCCCTGGGGCTCCCAGTGACATCCTGGGCAATGTTTCAATGAGAATGTCCTTAACTCGGCCTCACAAAGGTGCTGCTGTCAGATGGAGGGGTTTTTGGGGGGGGGGGCGGGAGTAGGGTGTGTTTTGTCTTTTTCTTTCCTTTTTTTTAAACTTTGAAACCAAAAAATCTGAGCTCAGAAACTATTTACTAAGTTTGCTGCATTAGTGTGCTCTGTAGCTTTTATAGCTGGTCTTTTTTGGTGACAAGAGATGACTGTTTGCATTGAGATCCTTTATATCAAGAGAAGCTATGGACCTTTCCTATAAGCCAATGACAACAAGATCTGACACTAACCTGCCTCTCGTATGTGTCATGGCAGCATAGAATCTTGGAGTTGACCTGAACCTTTAGAGGAGTCTATTTCTTTCACCTATTTCATATTTGAATCATCTCAACAGTATCCTTGCTAGGTCCCTATTTTTTCTGGCTATGTTACTTGAATATCTTGAAAGTTATTTGTTTGTAAATGTAGTTTTTAAATTATTATATCAATGTATCATAAACTTGATTTTATGGATGTGGAAGGGCAGAGCAATGGAACATGTCTAACTGCCCACAGTCATCAAGGTAGATGCTAGAAGAGATAGAAGTCAAGAATCCTGATTCTCCAACTAGGATTGAGTTCACATGGTCTCATATGAATATGAAAATAAGTGATCTGATGCAAGCTTAGAAAGACGGTGGAAATAGTAATTAATGTTTTTCTTGTGCCCATGTTAAGTTGGCCTATGCTAACACAATGGTTGTTTTTGTATGATGTTAGGAACATTCATTAAAGCCAAATCTAAAATGCATTTGTTTTTACAAACAGAAATGTTTGCGATTTGTAAAAACGCATTTTAAAAATAAATTTGTTGAGGTCTTCCTACTACAAGGTTGAACATGATTGCATAAATTTTACCAGTGCTGTGTATTATAATATTAAATATTGAGGTTGTTTTCAGCATATTAGACATTATTTTATCAGTCCAAGCCTTTAGACTTGAAGTAAATAAAATCTATTTAGCAAAAATGGAAGGTCGACTCACTTTTTGAGGTTATAGTTATTCTCTGATTTAAAAATATTGATGCTTCCCTATTATATATACAGCCAGTCTCCTTAGCATGGTAAATCCAACCCAGCAAAATCCAACATGAACAAAATCCGAACACTAACAGCACACTCATTAAAGGCAGGAGGATGCCTGCCCCTGCTGTAGGGATGCACATCCTTCTCTTCGCTCCTAAGTAGCTGGCACTCAAAAAATGTTGATTTCACAACATCATCTTCTGCTACTTTCCTTTGTGCACCTTGTATTTATTTCAATCTCACAGAACTACTCACCATTTCTAGAAATTATATGAACATAGTATTTATTGTTAGGTCATTATACTCTGCATACATTGTCCTTTGCTTGACCTTTTATTTTTACTGGACAACTCTTCAATGTATAAAGACCCAGCTCAGACATCCCCACCATTGTATCCCATAATGCTTTGAAAATTGTATCTCAGCAAATTCCTCTTTGTTTCTGTCACTCCCGTTGCCCCGAGTTCCTCTGGGACAGGACTCGAGTTGGCAGGCAGCAGGTGTTCAGTACATCCTGCATGGATGAAGAAAGAGCAAATATTTTGCTGCATTGGATGCTGTGGGGAGGGCTCGAGAAAATTTTGCAAGCAGGTAAGATTTTTAAGTGCATGTAATATATTATTTATACAACGATTTTCTTCAAGGAGCTTAATGTTCTGAAGTCTTTAGCTTTATTTTATCCTTCCAGATTTACCATTTGACTTTTGAAAATAAGGTAAATAGCTCTCCATCTGTTATTCCTGTGGGCAGGAAACAGATTTCTCTCCTTCACATGACTCGTAGAGGTCTTCCTAATGAAGTTTATGCCGTGATACATTAAATTAAAAATTGCATAATAGGATTGATAACCAACCACACTCCTTTCAGCATTCCTGGGAGGAGGAGACCTTTCTGGAAGACAGGGAGAACATTCTGGAAAAGATGATCAAACAAGCCCAGAAAAGGAAGAGAACCTTTAAAAAAAAGACAGTAAATTAATGGCAGACCTAGTCCTAGAAACCAGAAGGTCAGCAGGGTTGAAATATTCTCCATCTGTGACTTACAAGTCAGACCGTTACTACTCAGGGTGCAGTGGAGACTGCTTTTTGTCTTTCTGTTCTCACTGAAGTCCAGGAGTTGTATGTGGTTTTCCATTTAGGTCCTCTGATTTTTATGACTCATGAAAACAGATTAACTCTTTTAATGCTTCTAGGATTAAACCAGCATGCCCCCCCCAATAAAGCACCATATCATCATATAACAGAAACACTGAAGTGTTTCGAAAAAAATTATTTTCTCTAAATAAAGGATTTCAGATGAAAGCTGTGTCATGCGTTTTCCTTGTTGAGGATCAGGTGCCTTCTGACTGGTGAATGGGGCCCCTTCACGGAGTTGGATCCTATCCTGCTCTTCTTTGCTGAGATTGTCTCCGCCATCCCAATCTTGTGCTTCTTCCTTGTCCTTTGTGTGTTTGCAACACCTCCCAAATTTAGCATCCTCCTGCCTTTAATGAACGTGCTGTTAGTGTTTTCCCTCCTACCTCATCATTAATAAAGATGTTAAGGGAAACTGGGCCCATCACCAATCCGTGGAACACCCCACTAACACCTCCCACCCGCTTGCAACATTGCAACATAACCATTTATCGTTACCCTTTGTTTACACTCCTTTCAGCTGTTTCTAATCCATGTGGCAGTGCCAACTTGCAGTTGTTTTTCTAAGGAGACAGAGAACCTGCACTCTTTTCACCTACGTTGTAATCCTTGAGAGAGCTTTTGTCTGGGGGAAGAGTAATTTGGTGAGAAATAAGGAATTTGGTAGAGAAAGAATATAAATGGTTGAGGTCTGACTTATTTTTCTGTGATTACTTCCAGAAAAGAAATAGACAGTACTCAGAGAGTTGATATAGAAGCCAGATGCCAAGAAAGTGGCAAGTGTAGCCTGTTAATCTGTCAAAGAGATGCCAGCAGCTTTGATCAAGCCCAGAATGGATGTCGAGACGCTACAGAAGCGTGCACACTCACTCGTTTTCTTGTGGCTTAAAAATAGGCTCCTGTCACCCCAACTCCCAAATGTTGGAAGAGGAACAAATTCTTTCTGTCCTTTCTTGGGCCCACGTTATGTTTGACTGATATTCTAAACTTTAGCAACGGAAAAACAAATAGGGTGGATTCCCTCTGCACAAGGGTCTTTGTGTAGTGAGACAGAGACACAGCCCCTGACAGTGCGGCCGGCCAAGCGCACTTGGACGACAGTGGGCAGAGCAGCTGGCTCTGAAAGGAGGGTCTGGGGAGCTTCTGAAGGGGGAAACATTTAAACTGGGCCTTAAAGCATCCTTACTCTTTTTGGGCTTAAAACAACAGAAATTTATTTCCTGGCAATTGTGGAGGCTAGAAGTCCTAGATCAAGGAGTTGGCAAAGCCATGCCTTCCCTGAAGACAGAGCATTTTCCTTGCCTCTTCTAGCTTCTCGTGGTTGCTGGCAGCCCTTGGCGCTCGTTGGTCCGTTGGCTGTAGCAGCATCACTGCCATCGCTGTTTCCGTCTTCAGGTGGCTGTGCTTCCTGTGTGTGCCCAGACTTCCTGCGCCCTAGAAGGATATCAGCTGTTGGGTTAGGGCCCACCCTAGCTCACTAAGCAGCACTACATTCTATTGTTACAGATTGCCCTATTCCTACCTGTGGTCGTGGATCATTTTTAGTGTGTCTCATTTCCTGTCCCTCTTAAGTTGCAGTCACCCAGGCGGGGCATTGTAGTTCAGGCATGAGTGTGCCATCAAAGGCCATAAAAGGAACACACTTTGTTCCTTCTTTATGATGCCTGTTTGGTGGAAGCAAATCTTCAGAATAATTTCAGCCAAGTATCTTTTCTCCATTCCCTGAACTGCCAACCCCCCTATATTTACCTCTTTTAGGGTACTTAATAATTATTTGTTTATATTTCTTCCCCACAACATTGCAAGGTTCTTACCGAAGAAGCCACATCGTATATGCATATGTGACCCTCCTACAAAGCTGACAGCATGCCTTGCCAGGTGCTGGTGCTCAACACTGCGTGAAGGAATGGGTGGATGAATACATGAATGAGGGAGAAGATGAATGAATTAGTGGATGTCCTAATAGTTTATGAACTGAAAATACCAAGGAAACTATTTCTCTTTCCCTGCCACTTTTCTACTTTGAAATTGCAGCAGATCAATTCAATCAAAAGGCAGGGTTTGAAGATGTCAATCAGTGCCACTTGAAAACACAGAATGTGCTTTCTCCTTCTCACTTTGAGTTTACTCTCCTCGTCCGGCCTCTGCGCAGCTCGTTTTGTCATCCTCGGCACTCCTGCGGGCTGCCGGCTCCCGCCCCTGAGAGGGGCTTGCTGGGGTTAGAATGAGACTTTACTATTCTTTTTCCTCTAGACTTACACAGTACTCAAATTACTCACCTAGAACTTGAAAGGAAAGGAAAATTTTAAATGTACGTATCACTTTTTAACCTCTCTTTAAATCAGCGTGTCTTCTAATTCTCCCCATTCCTTCTGTAGTCACTCTTATATCTCCGCACGTTCACGCCGTTCACATCATAAGCGATGCGTACATTGTCCAAACCCCATGCTGGGGTTCTGTGCTAGGCATGGTGGTTGATGAGGGTGTCAATGCGATAACGATTCTATCTTTTCTTTTTGTTTGGGAATGAAAATACCAAGGAAAAGGTAGAAAATTACTTGCATAAGTATGGTGTTGGTGGGGTGATCAGGTTCAGTAGAGCAGATTGCGGTGGGACTCTGCATATCTGGGTTGTAGATATGGCTCTGCCACTAACAGGCAGTGCGATCCTGGGCAGGCTACTTCCTCTCTCCCAGCGCAGTCTCCCTTTCATTCCCAGTCCTCCCTGACGTCTAGGTGTCCTTCCAGCTCTGCGCTGCCCTGCAGGGGAAGACAAAGCACAGCAAGAGAATTCCTGTGAGGTCGCCACTTGCATTTCTCTGTACAGTCTTGGAGTTCCAGAGCACGGTTGGCTCTGGCCTCTGTCACCCAGGGCCAGCTCTTTGCAATTATTCAGACCCATGGCTTCTCACATCCCCCAGGCTTCATGATTGCGCGTGAGGGAGGAAAGTGGGGAGATTGAGTCAAATGTTGCTTCTAGGGACTTCTTATAATGTTTGACGGAGGAAGATTGAAATTGGTTCCTTCACCCAAACCTTTTCAATTCTTTGTGAATTTGATTTTATGGTTTTATACTCATTTTTCCATTTGTCTGAAGAAGCAGAAATAGGCAGTTTCTTCTGATTGTAATGACAGGGACATTTAGTGGTGCCTAATAGAATAACTTTTGCTGGCACTTACAAAGACATAGTGGTGATGCAGTAGCAAGCTGACTAAGCTGACCCTACTAAGCCACATTTATTTATTTATTAATTATTCATGCTTGGATTTCTTTCAAAGATAATATGGAGGAGTATACAATAACAGCTACATTTTCAATAGGACTGCAGAACCAAAGATAAAAGTCATGTAATGATGGGAGCAGAGATCGTTGTGCAAGAAAGCCAGAGTAAAAGGTGTTTCTTTCAGTTGGTCACATACTTTATGTTGGAGATCCCTGGAAGCCAAGGAGAGAAAGAAAACATAATGAGTCACATGGCTCTAATCATACAGTAAAATAAGTATGCTATGCCTTCAGGTGAGACAATCTAATATTTTCTCTTATATCAAACTCTAAGAGCAATTTAATATCTGATTTTTATATCAACAGGAATTATTTTCGTACTTAAGGCCTTTACAACAGATGTAGAATTTTTATTTGATAAAACTGTATTTTATGTTGGCCTTCAAATAAAGCTGAAGGCATGTTAAATTGTCATTATAAAAGCATTTCTACTTGGGTAAAAAAAAAGCATTCCATGTATATAAGTGTTTGTTTTTGTTTTGTAATTTTGACAATTTAACTGGATACAGTGATATAGCTTATAATTGTTATCCAGTTTCTTATATTATCTGTCTCAAAAATTAATGGTCACCTGCAGGCTTTTGATTGGATTTGGATAGCTCACTATCTGAGTGCCAAGCATACACAAGTCCAGCTATTTCTGCAAAAAAAGGTAACTATATGCTTAAGCTACAGGGGCAGATTGGTGGCAAAGTAAACATCTTGCTGTACAACTGAAAACTTCTTGCATTCTCTTTCTGTGGAAATCCATTCTGTATGTATGAGGGGGAAGTGGGCTGCTGAATATTTCAGACAGGATTAGGTCTCAACATTAAGAGTAAGTACAGCGATAAAGGTAGATAACCCTGTACATCTGCAGTCCCCAGCCCCCAGGCTGGTACCGCTCTGAGGCCTTTAGGAACTGGGCTACAGAACCCCCCTCCGGCACAGCAGGAGGTGAGTAGTGATGAGCAAGGGAAGCTTCACCTGTGCTCACAGCCGCTCCCCATCACTGGCATCACCGCCCGAGCTCTGCCTTCTCCACCCTTCCCCCATCCGGGGAAAAATTGTCTTCCATGAACCGGTCTCTGGTGCCAAAAGGGTTCAGGACTGCTGCTCTACATGGCATAGCTTTCTCATTTGGGAATAGAGTCTTGAATAGAAAAGGTAATTCTTAAAGCCCATGGAAGTACCTGTGATGCAGTGTTTCTCAAACTCACTGAACCATGAAACTCTTTTGTGCTTACAGTGTATCGATAGACCTTCAATAGAAACTTCTGAAAGATAATCCGTGCTGAAAAACGTGATATCACAGATGACTAAATTGTTATAAGAAATGATCAAAACTTGATTCATATGCTTAATAGACAATAAACATTGACTAATATCACAAAGATACGCTAAAATAAGACACGATGCATAACATAGACCAGCAGTCTTCAAAGAGATGATGTGCTATTTGATGCTAGCTTGCAATTGTTAGGGCCAAGGTTTCCGTTGCTAAAGCCCTTTGCTTCTCTAGAATGCTTTTGGTAGGTAAGGCACGGACACAAAGCCCGAGCCAAATACGGATCACAGTATCCGCTTACGACGCAGGCCCCGCCACTGCACGATAGAGCGTGACTTAGATTTAACACCCAGGTGGGCCGTCCTCCCCTCCTCATCGCTGTGAGCTGACCCTGCCCACCCAGGCGCAGGCCGGGAAGAAGGGCAGGGAGCGACCGCTCATCTTCGCCACGCGCCCCACCCAGCCTTGCGCGGGGCCTGATACTGCCAGCTTGGAACAGTTGATTGTTGCATTTTCAGGGATTTTGCAAGCTTGTTGTAAAACAGCCGTTATAAAAATATTAAATTTTATAAACTTGAAATAAAGGAAGTTATATTAAGAATAAGACAATATTTACAACTCATCACTTTTCAGCTGTCTGTTACATCTTGCTATTATCTACACTCATGAAGTTATCTACGTCTCCCGTGCTCACGTGGTGGGAAAGCTCCAGGACCAGTGATGTCAGGCTGGCAGCTTGACTCTGGCCCTGGCGGAGCATTTGCTCCAGGGCACTGGCCGACACTACGGATCCTGCCTTATTTCTTAAAGAGTCAGTCGTCAGATATTTTATCAGCACTACTGTGCCCACCCCCGGCCATGACACTATTATTGTCTTTATTTTGTTAAGAGGAAACTGAGGCAAAGAAAACGTAAGGAACTGGCCAGAGGTCCCTGAGCTGGTTAGCCAGGCGGACTGGCTGGCCTGGGTCCCCACTCGGAATCTCTGCGCGGTTGTCTCTGTATGTGATGAGAGCAGCGTGTCTTCTCAGGGGACCCCGGCTTCTTTATGGTACAAATGGGGTATCAGGCAGTGGGAGGCGGTGGTGCTTGGCTGATGGAGGCACCGAGACGATTAAGCTATTCAAAAACACTGAGGCCTCCACGGCGCTAGAGCCTGAGCTTGGAGCTCCTTGCTCCCAGGACACCGTGGACCAGAAGACACGGACGCGTCTTCACAGCTGTCATTATTTGTGACGAGTCCTGCGGGGACTAACTGCAGGGTCTTCTGACAGTGCGTAGTGGATGGAGGTCCCTAGCCAAGACTCAAGATCCAGGAAGTCTTCCCGGAAGAAGTGGCTTCAAAACTGAGACCTGACGGTGAGTAAGGCTTATCCAGCACAGACCAAAGAAGGGCGGCAAGAGACGGAGCCCCTGAGGGGTGCAGGCGCCGCGGGAGGGGCGCAGGGAGCGCAGAGAGCGGGCTGCGGCAGGCGGGCCGCAGCAAGGCCAGCGCTGCCAGCCACCCCTCAGACGTTTCCCTTGACTCCAAAAGCAGTGGGGAAGGATTTTAAACAAGAGAGTGTTGGCATCCGCTTCGTACTTTATAATCATCCGATGGATCTTTGGGAAACGGAGTGGAGGGGCCGAGACTGAGGGCAGAGACGCCACCCAGGGTGCCGGGACGTGGGCGTCCAGGTAGGTGGCAGCGTGTAAGATCGAGACTGCGTTTCTTCAGTGCATTTTGTCACCTGGGAGGTTAATAGCGACGTGGCTGGGAGCAGCATTAGGAGAGTGGTTGGGAGGCCTGATCACAGTGAGTTGAAAAGTGAACTGGAGGCGAGGAGGTAGTGTTGACGATGTTCAGAAGCATCTCGGTGGGAGAGGTGGACAGAGTGGAAGTCACGCGGGGCTGGAGGAAGGCATCGCTCTTGCCAACCCTCGGAAATGCCTCTGCTCTTTCACTGCTCGCTCATGTGTCCCTGTGTCCCCCTGCTGATGCTGGAGGTCCAGATCCCAGGCCGAGACACGCAGATCCTTGTGGCAGCCGCCCATGGTGTCCCCCACACCAGACCTGGGTCTCAGAGTGTCCTCTCCTCCCTCTGCCCTCCTTTGACAAAGTGGTGATTTCTGCAGCTCTCAATTCTGTTCACAGCAGATACTTACAGTCTTTGTGGAACGGCTGATCAGCTGATGGATTAAATCACAATTCGGTGAGAATGACTTTTATACTTAAAGTTCCTAGAGGGTACTTTTGAACTAAAAAAGGCATGTGTTAACTCAAATGCATCTAATCTGGGGGCGTGAGGAGGAAGGCTATTTGGAGGCTGGAAGCATTTACGATTCCTTTTTATTCGCTCTTGCCCACTCAGCCTGGTCCCTCCAGCATTCCAAGAGCTGGATGTGGAGGCGGCAGGGAACATTTCTATCCACCCCTCTTCTCAGGTCCCTGTTCCAAAGTGGAAGAATCCAGAGTGTAACTCATCATCTTGCCCTTAAACCGGCTCCTTTTCCATTTCTAAAGTGGTGTACTATTCCCCAAACTGACTTCCCCGCGGTCCTCAGCGAGACTCTGCATCGCGGCGTCTCTGGCTGCGGCTCTGCGATCTTGCCACTCTCGGCTTCTCACGCTGCTGCCCTGGACGCTGCCTTGGCGCCAGGCCCTCGGGTCGCACACGGCACCCAGATGTCCCGCCTTTCCTGGCGACTCTTACTTGTCCTTCAAGACCCTGCACACATGTCACTTCCTCGATGGAAGCTTTTTGACTCACATAGGCAGACTGAGTTGCCTCACATATTTCTGCGATAGCCCTTGCCTGTTTCTGGGTAATGTGTCTGTTTGCAAGCCCATCTCTGCTTCTAGATCACGAGCTACAACAGCTGTAGAATGAATAAATGAGTACATGGCCCAGGGGGACCCACTTCCTGGTGGGTCCCTGGGAAATGTCTCTGCATTTTAGGAAGACATCCTCCGTGGCCTCCTGCAGACTGGTGTGGGGTGATTGCTTGCTCAGTTGAATCCCAACTGTCTGGTGCACATCCCCTGGTATCCCTGGACTGCCGTACATGTTTGGATACCTCTCAGGAGGGCTCACATGACTGCTATTCCAACATGAAACTGCTTTTGTTACACTCCCCTATAATTAGACTCTCTATATAATGGCACTTGCTAAATCAGGAACAGTTAGAGCAGGTGTGGGGGCGGGAAATAAGACTGATAGATTATATTCAGCTCCAACTTCCCATCACTGTGCGATCTGCTGCAGACGCGGCATATGGTGGAATATTCTAAAGAGACTCATAGAAAAGATGGACAGGAGGCTCTGGGACCAGGGAAAAACACAATCAAACGTGACGTGCAGTGGTCACACGTGAACACGAGAAGGCATTCATTCATTCCACCAATATCTGCTTACACTGTGGCTGTTCTGAGTGTTGGGAAAACTGCAGAGAGCAATACAGGCAAACAGTGTTGCCCTCAGGGAGCTTATGGTCTTGTGGGAGGAGGCAGACACTTAACAGTAAATAAGTCACATATGTAGAGTTTTAGAAAATGAACAATAAGGCAGAGAAGGACAGAAAGGAATACCAGGGAACCCTAATTATAAATAGAGAAGGCAGAAAAAGCGGTCCCGAGATGGCGATATTCAGATGAAGACTAACAATGCTGAGGCAGGGGCCATGCAGTTACCTGAAGGCCATGCAGTCCAGACAGAGAGAACAGCACGTGCAAAGGGCCTGAGGTGGGCGCAAGCCTAGCTTGTTCCAACAACAGCAAGGAGGCAAGTCTAATAGGAGAAGGTCCAGCTAAGTTGGATCTATAGGTTATTTCAAGCACTTTGCTTTTAATTTGAGTAAGTCAGGAAACTGCTGGAAGGTTATAAGCTAAGGGGTAACATCTGACTTTATTATACAAAGACAAAATGGACTTACTCTGGTAACATTTTGAAATAATTGGATGTCCTAGATGAAGGCAAGACTGAGCAAGACATCGTGCCTCAGATGCTGTTTCTTTTCCTTCTAGTCTATTCGTGTACCACCTCCCCCTTTACACTCATCCAGCAAATCTTCGCTGAGAGCCTTTTTGGTGCCACCACTGAGGATACAGTAATGACCAAGGTGGATGTGGAGTTCTTGCTTTTCAGAACTTGTAGTTGATGGGAAAGACTTACGGGAAACAAATAGTTACTATAAGGCTATAAGGCCGTACGTGACCAGTAGGAGAATTCAATGGGGGCACGTAACAGGTGTGCCTAGCCTTCTCTGGGAGAGAAAGACACCTCCAGGGGCAGGGGCAGCGGGAATGGCATCTTGAACTCCTGGCCTCAAGGGATCCTCCTGCCTTAGCCTCCCAAAGTGCAGGGATCACAGGTGGGAGCCATCCTGCCGGGCCATAAGCTGGAATCCGATGGCCAGGCTGAGACAGCCAGTGGAGGCAGTGCAGGAGGGCGTCTCAGGCTGCAGAAGCTGCAGGTGCCAAGGTCCTGAGGCCAGGGCAAGCACCGTCTCCTCCCGAGCCGTGTGGAGAGCAGCCAGCACTGCCGGGGTGCAGAGAGCAAGGGGCATGGTGGTCGGGCACAGGGCACGCATTGAAGCTGGAGAGGAAGGTGGGGCCACGCCACGAAGGGATCCACAGGGATTTATTCTAAGGACGACGGGAAGCCACTGGACAAAGACATGTTAGGGTTTGTATTTGAAACAGGTTGTTCGTTCTAGCTGCAGTGCAGTGGACAGATGGATTGTCAGGCGGAGACTGGTAAGGACTTTGTTGGGACTGGCCAGGCTAGACGTGACGGAGGCTTTGGCCATCCACGTGGCAGGGGTGTGATGAGAAATGGGTGGGTCTGGGACAAGTCAGCAGGCGACTGATTGAATGTGGGGGCGGGGGGGGGGGAGATGTGCAGGATAACTCCCCGGTCCCTGGCGTGGGCGGCTGGAAGGGGCAGTGCTGGATTCTGCCTGCAGAACGCAGGAGGCGGCACAGGTCTGGCGAGTAGGGGCGGAGCTGGCTGTGGGCGGCGGGAGGCGCTCAGGAGAGACGTGGGACTCGCAGTGGCGGGTGTGGCTGTGCAGCGAGTGGTGCGCACTGCACGTGCAGATTCAGAGGACGTGCGCAGACGCCTTGGCGTGGAGGTGATCACTAGGGAAAGAGGCGAGCGAAGGGGGCCCAGGCTGGGCGCCAAGGGATGCCATACGCAGTCGCCGGCCTGAGCTGGGGCTCAGAGCCGTCCAGGCCAGCGGGAGAGTGGTGTCTCAGTTCTGGGTCCTATTGTGGTTGCCGCGTCAACCAGGTTTGACCCTTCAGGCCTTTCCCTCTTCAGGTTCAAGAAAAGTATTTGCTGCCTCCTTCCTGAGGGAAGAGGGAGGAAGACAAGCCGCCTTGTCTGCTCCCTCGCCTCTTGCCTCAGCGTCAGCTGCCTTTAGTCCTGTCTTTCTAGGTGGATGCAGCTTAGGGAAGGGCTCTGACCCCGCTTACGACACTCCGTAAAGTGGAGAATTAATTTTCCTTTAAATGGATTAAGTGACATTCAGATTCGACAAGTATTTCTTTCTTGGATCCAGTGTTCTCCTAGGGCAGTCTGCATTGGATTACCGTTTACAAATGTGAAAACTGAAGTTTGGAGATGGCCTTCTCAAGGACAAACGGACAAACAGTGAGCAAGTGTCAGCTAGGACTTGAACGTGAACCCCTGGCGTGGTGTTTTGGGGTTCTCCTTTGCCTGCACACCCAAACAGAGCAGACCCCCAGATACACCCAGCTGCGCAGTCTGGGGGCACCGCCCTGTCGAGCCACCGCAGGTGTATTTTCCCAAAATAATGTTAATGGGAGAGATTGGATGAAGCACTTGAGAACTTTGCCAAAGATAGCTTTGAAAAGACTGTCAGATGCCGTTTGTCCACACTGGCCTTGCATGCCCCAGTTCCCTACTGAGAGGCTTTGCACAACTGTAAAGGCATACAGGGTGTCGGCGTCGACTTGCTGAAGTCATCTGAAGGACCCAAACAGAGCCGCCAAGTCAACACTTAGCAAATATGACACTTTATTCTCAAAACCCAAAGAGTCAAACCCGTCGCAACTGACCTCTGTACCTTTATTGCTTCTGCTACCGGATGAGTCACACAGGCAGGCCTGGCTAACGGGAAGCATAACTTCCAAATGGGGAGTTTGTGTTCAGTGAAAGACTAGTTAACATGAACTAGTTAACAGACTGCTGCCAGACACAGGGATGCTATTTTCAATGCTCAAGATCACCAAGGAAATTGATCCAGAAAAAGTTAAGAAGGCAGGAGAAAGAAGTGGAAAGGGTACAATGGGTTAATGACTAGTAAGTGTTTGGAGAAATATACTGGCTAATTAATCAAAGAAATGCTACTTTTTTAAAAAAAATTGAGATGTTGCTTTGCATGCCTGTCATTAGCAAAACTTTAAGATTGGATAATACTCAGGGTGTGTGAGGATGTGGGGGAACAGGACCCCTCATGCTTAATTGGCGCAGTGAAAGCTGGCACAGGCCGCTGAGCAGCAGTTTGTGTAGGCGCACGCCCTGTGGCCCTGTGGTCCCACTCTGCGGACTGGCGCCAGAGTAGCCTTGCACAGGTGTGTCTGCAGTGTCCGTGGCAGCGCCGTTTGTGGGAGGTGGCAGCGGGTGCAGCGTGGGCATCGCTGCCGGGTGGACACGTCACGGCGGTGTGCACACGTTGTGAATGCGGCGCGTCATGCAATGGATGGATCTTAAAATCAGTGGGCCGAGTTAAGCATGAGCTCTGTAACACATTAATTTGCGTAAAGTAAAGACGCACACACAGTGTCTGCATGCTCTACCATGGGTGCCTTTTATCCAGGAACTCGCGTCTATGACGTTAGAACGGGTCCTATCGGGAAACTAGCAGGAGGGAAATTGCAGTCAGGTCAGGGATGAAGGGGAAATAAATAACAGCACAAAAGAAACACCTTGCAGTGACTCTTGGCCGAGGCGTACCGTGAACTGAGGGGTGTGTTGTACTCTACTCTCAGGACTTGAGATCTGAAAACAAAGAAAAGGAAAAGGCAGCCACGAGAGCTGGCATCAGAAGGGTTCCAGTTTCCATTTGAGCCTGGTCTCGAACCCGTACGCACGTGACTTGACTGTCAAGTCTCAGCTTTCTTGTTCATAAAATGAAAATACGAATCCGATTGTGGCCCTTTGGGTCCAGCTTCCTGCACTTAGTGTAATGTCTTCAAGGTTCCCACGTGTCAGCACTTGTTCCTTTCCGTGGCCGAAGGGTGTTCCACCGCAGGGATCTGTCACATGTGTTCATCTGCTCATCAGCTGATGACTGCACCTGTGGGCTGTTTGCACCTTTGGTTATTACGCATGAGAATGCCATGAGCATTTGTGTATACATTTTTGTGTGACTGTAAGTTTTTAATTCTCTTGGGTGTGTACCTAGGAGTGGAATTGCTGGGTCATATAATAACTCTACACTTAACTTTTTTGGGGTTTGGGGAACCGCCAAACTGATTTCCACAGTGGCTACATCATTGGTGATATACAGCACTTTGAATTTCTGCACACCTTCAGCAATGCTTATTTTCCTGTTTTTAATTAAAATAATTTTTTCAGTTATCCTAGTGGGCCATGCCCTTCTTTCTTACTAATATCCTGTGTGCCTCAATGGAAAAGAAATTAGAGTTTTTTGCATTTGACTGAGAGCACGTTATTTAATCTTGGTGAGCGCTTTTCCTCACGAGGGCTACCTCCTACCTCATGGGTCATCGTGGGTGGAACGGGTCGCAAGATACAAAGCACTGAACACGTCCCAGGCCCGCTGTCAGTGTGCAGCGGCTGCTAGTCGGGATTACCTGGCGCCCGATGCCCGTTTCCTGTGCGTCGGGGCCCCTGCAGAGAGAAGCTGAGCGCAGTTCAGCTCGAGCTTCTGTTTGGTGGCGGGAGCAGCGGCCTGTGGCTGTGACCTGAGGGGGTTGGGGAATGGGGTGGCTGCAAAAGGCGGAGAAGGCCTGGAAGCTCAGAGGTCTCTCCAGCCCCTTATTTCCCGTAACTGGCACGGGGGTTAATGAGCTCTGTCCGTGTCTGGGGAGCGTTTGGGGGCCAGGGAGGTCACACCCACAGAGTGGCCACCTTGCAGCCCAGCAGCGTAGGTGTGTAGATGTGACACCGCCCAAAACACGGGGCTGGGCCTGAAACAGGAGTCACGGTGACATGGGCATATTCGCAGAGCTGGAAATCGGGGAGCCAACCTTCGGCTCCCCCACCCCCATCCGGAGCCTCATTGGCGTGGGGACACTTGGCAAGCTGAGAGGAGGCCTTGCCATCGACTGGTTCTTTTTAGGGCCTCTCTGGCGTGCTGAGTGGCACAGCTCTTAGTTTTTCATAGTTTTTCATTGTCAGAGCTTCTCCCTGTCCTTGTTCCTACCAACCAGGCCCTGGGGAAAAGCGCCTCACCGGGCTTGATGCAAAGGCAGCAGAAAGGAAGGTGGCAACGTGACCCCTCTGCAGCCCCGCTGTCATTCCTCTGGACTGCAGAGTCGCCTTTTTTATAGGAATCAATAACACGGCCTCTAAGCCAGAGGACCAGGCTGGGGAACGAAGCTCCCTTCCCCCAGGACCCTGGGTGTCCCTGACATCTGAGCAATCGGAGTGACAGGGCACATTAATTCCACTTGATGTCTGTCTCCCAACAGCCTGCTGACTCAGATTCCTGATAAAAAATGCCAAATGTGCCTGCTATGGGACTTCCAAAGTGGATCAGCCCAGGTTTCCTGTTTCCTGCGAGCCCTGCACGCAGTGGGGAGCTTTGCAAATCTGCCCCGGTTGCCGCTTAGTGGGCCTTTTTCAGCTGGAGCCCTGGGACAGACCGTCTGTCTTGTCTCGGAACTCGTCAGGCCAGAGAAGCCTCCTTGAGTGCCTCTTGGCACTAGCTACAAGTACAGTCTAGAAATTTCAGCATGTCATCTGCTGGGTTTGGATTGATTGGACCAAGTGAGGGTGGAGAACGTGGGAAATGCGAGCTAGGAGGGCGAGGTGGAAAGAGTATGGGGTCCTGTGAGCGTGGGTGGCCAGGGCGCTGCTCTGTAGTGTTTCCTCACCTGGGAAGCGGGCATGAGACTAGAACTCTCGGAGTCTGCGCATCTGTGCTCGCTGCCTTGAGTAGCCATGAGGCTAAAAGAAGGGATAAGAAAAAGCAGCATAAAGCTCTAGAAGGGTTTCAGGTGGAAGGAAGGAGAGGGAGCTCCTCACCCTTCCTTCCGTCCTTCGTTCCCTTCTCTCCCTCCCTTCCTCGCTTCCTCCCTTCCTGTGCGAAAGATATGATAGAACGATTAGTCAGGACCAGCAGATACAACTCATGGGGGTCTCCAAGATCTCAGCGTCTGTGATATTTCAGAGGAGGAGCACGCAGATAGACAGGCCTGGGAAATATACTCAGAGGTTCCATGTGCAGACAAGGGAGGTATATCTGATAGCACTTTTTTTTTTTTCTGGCTTAGAACATCCTATTTTTTATTTCTGCATATTATGGGGGTACAAATGTTTAGGTTACGTGTGTTGCCTTTCCCTCCCTACCTCCCCCTCCCCTCCGCCAGAATCAGGGCTTCAAGCGCGTCCATCCCCCATTGGTGCACATCGCACTCATTATGTACGTATATACCCATCCCCTCCTCTCCTCTCCCATCTGCCCAAGTTTTGATAGCATTTTTTAAAGAAATAAAATCATGAAAACTTAATCGAATGTGTTATCTTTTTTCATCTTCAGAGAACTGAATTATGGCATTTCATTTATTGAAATACCAGGTTACTTGTTCCATTTTAAAATTTAAGTCCACCAGTATTTTTAGGCATACATTGTACTTACACATTGGCATTTCTACTCTGTTTTCAGAGTAAAAAGTCAGATGGTATTTTGGTTACAGAGAGAGAGAAAGGGAGAGGGAGAGAGGTTGCGAGAGAGAATATATTGGCTCCACAAAGGCAAGCAGCCCGAAACTATCCCCTCAAACATAGCTGGGGACACTGACTCTGCAGTGCGGCTGGAGCTCCGCGTCCCTGCTTGCGTAAGAACACGCACATGGATTTAAAGTGTGTCCTAGGTCGGTCTGGACCTCAGCCATCCTCTGGTTAGACAAGCATCCCTCAACTGCAGAGCAACTCGTTAAAAAGTGCTCATCCCCAGGGTAAGGGGGTAGCCCCGGATGTTTTGTTAGGGTGGTGGGATTATGGATGTTTTTCTCTCTTTTCTAAACCTCATGTGCTGTTGATATTACTGTAAAATGAAATTACCATATTAAAGGAAACCAAACCCAAAAACTGAAGTTTTCCCAAAGCTCATCAAGGCTGCACAGGCTCACACCACCAAGTGGCGTTTTACCGAACACTGTCTGGCGATTTAATTGTAAGTGAGGCAAAAGCGTGCATGATCACTTAGAATGTGTAGAATAAAGCATGGTAGACAGAGGACCCCGGGAGGAGATGGGGCAGATGAAAGAAGGAAATTCATATGTTTGAGACGGGTTTTTGCAACCACTGAAAATGGAGACCTGGTTGGACACTGGGGTACTTCTCTGCCTCCATTTACCTAAGTTCGACTCAGCCAGTTCACACTGGCATGCAGGACAGAAAGAAAGACTTGAGAACACCAGTCTTGATGCTCAGGAAAGGACATTTTTGGATTAAAGCATCGGATTTGGCTGTCTCGGTGCATCTCGTGAACCATAGAGCTCTCGCCTGTTCCCGAGCCTTTGTGCTCTAGCCGCAGCCGATTCGGGCATTCCGAACGTTGTTTGCAATGCACTAAATAGCGAGATGGTGGCCGCACCTCTGTTCTGTGCTGCAGAGAAAAGACTTCTGCAAGGTTTCATTTTGCATCCTGCCTTATGAGACAGCTAAACTCTGAGCAGGTCCCAACTGCAACGTGGCCTCCGATTCCGTGGCTCTCCGAGTGGCTTATGAGTTCTCAGCACAGCAGCGGGCAGGCTGTTTTTCCTAAACGCCTTCAAAATGCAGCTTCCAAATTTGGGCTGTTACGTGCTTTGAGTTTTTCAGGTGGCCTAAGCACCCAGCTTAAGAAAGTCCCCCTCTAAAAACTCTGGCTGGATAAGCCCCCACGCGCCGAGGAGCCTCTCTCCTTAAAAGGTGCTTGTCCACCGCGGGAGGGCTGACCCCAGACGTCTCGTTAGGGTGGTGGGGTGGGCGCGTTTTCTCTCTTTTCTGAACCTTATGTGCTGTTGGTGTTACTTTAAAACGAAATTACTATATGAAAAAACACCCCAAAACTTGAGTTTTCCCAAAGCTCATTAAGGCTGCACGGGACCCGCAGCACCAAATGATAGTTTGCAAAAACGCTGATTGGTGATTAGATTGTAAATGAGGCAAAACATAGATTAATTTTTCCCACTAGAGAAGTGGTTGCAAATTTTATATTTTGTTGAAAATAATGTGTTTGCAAAGATTGTCTTATATGTATTAGAAAAGCTTCTTCAAAGCAGTGGCGGAGGATCTGCGGCTGGCGGGGTTCACACAAAACTGGAGTTTGCACTTGGACTAGCCACTTGTTTGCACTTGGCAATTACTGTCCCTGGGAATAATACCGGTGTGATAATTGGCAGCGCACAGACATGTGTGTCAAACAATAGATCCTTATTGAGGCAGCATAGTCTTTAGGTTAATAAGCAAAATGTGAGACATCTGGCTCCTTGATTCACTGTCAGCCTGAAGAGGTAATCACTTTTTGTTCCTGATGACCTCAGACTGCAAACTGGTAACCAGCCCAGCTCTTCCCTACTCTATCCGGATGAATGAGCTAAGTGGGAAAGTGTTAAAGGTTAATTAGGGCAAAAAGCACCTTACTGATCAGCATTAATAGTTATTTCAAGCAATAATAAAATGTGTGTTATCACAGCATTAGATGGGGGACGCGGACCTGGCTTGATTTGAAGTTTAAGTCCCGGTTTTCTGCTGAGCCGTGGAGTTCCTAACTGGCAGTCTCGTAGGTGGCTGAGTGAGTGGCCAGCAACTTCCTCTCCACTCCTGCCCTCAGCCGAGGGCGTGGGGATGCCAGCCACGGTGTGGCTATTGCGCAGTGCACGATGGATTTGGTTTTGTTGTTTTTCCTGGCGTGCCATATAACAAGACTGCAAGCATCTTCAGAGCAGGGACCCGGTCCTTTGACTGCTCTGCAAAGCCACCAGCACCAAAGCTTTGCATAGAGTTTAGTACTGTGCAGCCAGGGAGACTGATGGAAACTAACTGCTGGCATTGCACAGGCTCACAAAGACTATTTTAAACAATCCGATTGTGGTAAATGCTGGGCACGCAGTCCTTTAGATCTGAGAGCTGTGCAGAAGTAGCAATTGTGGCATGGTGCTCCAGGGCGAGCCAAGCACCAGGCTGGGGTGGGAAGAGCTTGGCCGCTGTCTTATACACATGTACTCCCCAAGTGAGCTTGTGTTTCTTTTCTCTTGTTTCTAGAGGACATGAGCCCCCCGGAAGAGGACTAATCTGGCCTTGCACTGCTGTTGAGGCAGAAAAAGAAAAGCTCCATTTGGTTCTGCCATTACCACTTAGCACGGTGCTAGCCTGGCTGCTCCGTCTCCAGCCAAACCTGTTGGAGGAAGGAGATGAACCCAGTGTGGCAGCCATGTGACCTCATGAGTGCTCTGTGCTGGGTTTTGGGGACAAGTTCTGGGTGGACTTTGTCCTGGTAGTTCTGAGCCTGGGTCGTACCTGGAGTCAGAGGGAAGAGATAGATGCATTGCACTAGATACGGCCTCGCCTGGGCTGACCCTGCCCTTCAGCGGGTATTTAACATTGTCCCGAGACATTTTTGGTGGTAACAACTGGGGCGGTGAGGCTCTTGGCATCCAGTGTAGAGACCAGGGGTGCTGCTAACTGTTCCGCAATGTCCAGTCCCCCGCCCCCACACACACACCACAGAATTACCTGGGCCAAATGTCCCTAGTACTGAGGTTGAGAAACCCAGGCTGAGAAGGGTATGGTGGGTCGCTTGTTGGTTACATGTTTAGGTCCTTAATGGCAGAGCGGTTAGCTAGATGATTTTTAAGTTCCTTTCTATCTCCTTGATTTTCTTTCTCCCTCAAAATTCCAAAAATGAGCAGAGAGTTAGAAAATGGGAAGTGTGAAAGAAAGTTGAGAAACGAGGATTGTTGAGTTGGAGAAAGTGAACATGAACGGTCACTTATTAGTCTTCAAGAATGAAATGGGTTTTTACATGAGGGAAGCTAAGAAATTTTCATTCTCTTTTGGAGGCAGTAGAAAAAGAAGTGGTTTGAGTTGAGGAAGAAGGATTTGGGTTCAAGCCAAGAAGGCATTTCTCTGCGTGTAAGAATGGTAACAAGTTAGCCTCGGTTTCTGAAGAAAGGCATAAAATCACTTTCATGGAAAGCCTTTAAGGAAGTGAAGGAGTGTTCCTCTGGGACAGATGCCTTGAACCCAGCACAGGAGGGGCTGAATAGCATCTCAAGGCCCCAGCGAGTCTTGGGGGCCCAAGGTTCTCTTGTCTTATCCTGTGCTTACTCCACTGGGCACGCAATTTCACTATTGCTCTTCTCCCTTAACATTCAGCCTCTCTTTTTTGTCTGCTCAGCTCACCCACTATCCGCCCACACCTGTCGGTAGCCATTTCAGTGTTGCTGACCCTCTACTTACATCTCTCCTCATCCCCAGTTCCATCTCTTTTCCTCCTAGGACCATTGACTACCTGTTGAGAACTTTTCAAAGCCAAGGCTCGAATCGAGCGCTGGACTATAATTGTGAACCACCAGGATTACAAGCAGGAAGCTCATTACTCTTCTAACCCACAGTGTGAGTGACACGTTGGCCCAGGAAACTTTGCAAGTCACACTAGCATTGAATTTTGCTGCCTTGTTGGGTTGCAATGCTCTGTCTAATTTGCTGACCGATATCATTATCTTTAGATCTTTCTTGATGTTTCTCCAAATCTCTCTTGACTGACAAAGTTCTGTGATTGTGATTATTTCCCTTTGAAAGTATTTTCCGGCTGGATTTGATTTCTGTGGTCTCTGCCTCATGTTTGTTACAGAGGAGGGAGGAAATGATTTGATATTCTTTCTCTGCAAAGTGTTAATAAAAAAGAAATGAAGATATAGATTTTTTTCTCTTTCCTTCCCACCCTCTCCCCAACCTTATGTCTCCTACTTCCAGCCAAGGGTATATTTCCAAATATCCTTGGCACAGCACTTGTGTCCTGTGTGGGCCAGTTATCTTCATTTTGGGGAAAATTCTGTTTCCTGACCACAGACTGTACCCTTTCCCAGGCCAACCATCTCGCAAATGTTTTTCATTGGTAAAAGTTGGAGAACTTGGATGATTTTGTATAAACTTGCCCCTTGGAGCACAGTCTTCTGTCGGAGGCTCATTCGTGTTGTCTTTGCTGACGGCCGTTCCTTCCTAGCCCTACTGGTTACGAGCGCAGGCTGTGAAGTCAGTCCAGCCTGCGCTCTGGTCTTTGCTCTAACGTTCATTATCAGACCTTCAGGTTCTCATCAGGATCAAACCAGGTAAAGATAAATTACTTAACATAGATTAGCACAAGTAATCACTTGATAAATAACAGTTACTCGAAGAGCCCTGAAGCAAGGAAAAACATGCTGGAGGTTGAGATGTCAGGAAGCCACCAGAATTCCTAGGTGTTACTACTGTGATCTAGGTGAGGTCTCAACCTCTCGCCTATTCTCCAAGTTAACAGGCCTAATTGTGATCCCCAAAGGAGCCCATCTTGGGCCCTGGAGGAGACCTCGGATTCTGGGGAAAGGGCCAGGCACCGGGAGAAGTGTGCCATGCATGCTGACACTGTGTGACACTCCTTGCCATAGGCCTTCGCCTCAGCTGTCACCTCTTGCTAGAGGTCATGGCCAGTTTTCTGCCTGAAGGTCATTCTTTCCTCCAAGTCACAACTGATTTGTCAAGTCCATTTAGGTGAGCTCTAGTTTCAGATGTGGCCTAGAAACCTTCTAGTCCTCCTTTTCCAGACCCAGGCCAGGGTTGCCTGGCCTCCCCTACTTTAGGAGAAGCCCATGTGCCCAGCTATCAGCCTCCCCTACGTCTGGGGAGCACACACTTTTGTTCCTTGGCTTTAGGATGCTTCAGCTTAGCATTTGCTCTACTGGGAGCCAGTACCAGGAGCAACATCAGCAGTTTCTTAGAATTTTGTTGTGGAGGTGATTGGTGCCTTTAGCACCTTTTTTACTTCCCAAGATCTTTTCTTGTCTAGATGATTTATGGGATGGGACTCTCTAAGTAGCATATCTAGGGAAATTTGCATAAATTGGGAACATTTACTATCTGTGCATTTTTTGTTTTTTAATCTCACTTAGATGTGTGTGTGTGCACATGCCTGGCTCTGTATGGGGTCCTTGAGACCCTGAGAGGCTCATTTGACTGATGACCCATGATGTGCTGCTTGTCCTTTTATCTTGAGAGGGGGATTCTGGGGCATCAGGGTCCCAAAGAAGTAACCAGGATGCAGAAGAAGAGCCTAGAAGCTTCTGTAGCCCGAGTTATTGCATCGAGCCAGGAAGCAAAAGTGGGGGAGCAAAGAGCCTGGGGAAAGAGGTGGTTTGCAGAGAGTCAGCAGCTTCTCCTACAGACTCTTGGAGGCTGCCTAGCACCCCAAATCCCAATCTTAACCCACACGTGCAGGCAAGCCCAGAACTTCTACCGGCTGACTGAAGCTTATGCCAGCCTGATAACCTCCAGGCTGCGAGTGGGGCCAGCAACCCCGTGCGCTGTGCGGATCCGCAAGCAGGCAACTCGCGCCGTGCGGTCTGCTCGGTGGCTCAGCATCCGCAGTGGCACAGGCCGCCCGGGAGCGAGGACGCTGCGCTGCGAGGCGGAGAGTCAGGTGTTGTACGTTCCCGTCAGCACATGCTGACTCCCACTTCTTGGCCCTCTGCTTTGCCCACGGTGTTTTTTGTATTAGTTCTTAGGCCAGCAGAAAATCCAGCTCTGTCCACTTCTGTTCAACGCAGATCCATTTTCGCTCGAGCCAGGACATTCGTCGCTGAATGTCAGCGACTGTGGGGGACCCTGAGACTCCAGAGATGGAAAAGGCAGTCTGTCCCCAGAAAGCTCTGAGTGCAGCAGAGAACTGAAGAGGAATGACTCCAGTTTCATGTGGTGTGTGCCGGAGCAAGGCTGCACACGGGAGCTTTGGGAGGGCAGAGGAGAGCTGCCCGCTGGCTGCCGTGGGGCGGGGTGGGCGGCAGCACGGAGGGGCCAAGGCAGCCTGTCAGAGGATGTGAAGAGCCACAGCACAACCTGAGTGGCCCTGGCAGACACCTGGGGGAGGGGAGAGCACGTGTGAAGGCGGAAGTGCGACAACCCCCGTGCAGTTCGTTCCGTGTGGGCACGGTAGAAGGTTGGGGCAGGGGGTCTGGCAGAGACAGGAGGGGATGAGTCGGGGGAGGCAGGCACCAGGCTGATGGCGAAGGGCTTCGTGGGCAGAGGGGTTTCTACATGCAGGGGCTGTCCATGATTCTCCTGGCCACCGTGTCAGGCAGGGTGGAGGGAAACCAGATACACTGAGAGCCTTTACCCACAGTGGTCAAGGTCATTTAGAAAGAGCAACCAAGGGTACCCCCCCGTTGCCATGGGAACATAAGTGCACTCCGATGCGTGGAATGGGACAGTTGGTGATGGGCTGGAAGGCCAGGCCAGTCCCTCAAAGCCCGTGGTCGGGAGCTGGCTCTTCCTCTGCCCTTTCTCTGGGGCGGATCCTGAGAAGCGTGGACAAAACGCGAGAGGAGGCGGAGCTGAGCCGTGCAGAGTGTGTAAAGATCTTGTGGAAGAAAGTCAGAAAACGGCGGGCAGAGAGCAGAGGGAGGAAAACCATGCAGAGTAGCAGCGGATCACAGCAGAAACGTGCTCCCTGTGAGAGAAGATGTGTGTGACTCGCTCCTCAGTCAGGGGGCAGCGCGGTGGCAGCTGGCGGGAACGTGCCGGGGGGTTCGGCAAGCTGTGCCTGCTTACGTCAGCTTGTTCACGGGGCTGGGCTAATCGTAAGTCCATAGGAAGAATTTGGCCACAGAACAGGGTGGACGTGGAGGGCGATTTGAATGGGTGCTTGGCTTCTAACACAAAACGGACGCTGGGAAATGCTGTCTTAGGTGGTGTTGCCTAGGGACACAACGGGTGTCAGAACTTAGCCCGAAGGGCTGACATTCATTAAGCACTTAGCCTACGACACACACAGTTCTTAAGCTGTGCAGGCCACTCTCTCAGTCCTCACAGCAGCCCCAGGAAGTAAGTCTTATTATTCACACCCCCATTTTACAGATGGAAAAACTGAGGCACAGAGCTCATGTGACTTGCTTAAGGTCACACAACTAGCAAATTGAAGAGCCAGGATTGAAATTTCGGCTGTCTGGCTCCAGAGTCATTCTTAACTATCACACTCTGCCTTCCGTCAGACAGTCTGGTCACGCAAGCTCAGCCGGTCAGACAACAGGAAAATGGATGTGCGTGGCAGCATCTGAACATCTGAGTGCACCCAGGATGGCAAGGGAGCAGGGGAAAGTCACAAAGAGAAAACCCGAAACAAGAAATCCCAAAGCAAAACACGCAAACAGCACAGCTAGGGGTGGGGAGATGGCTCGGCACGTGTGGGAGCGTGGGCAGGAGGGCCTGGGAGGAGCGGTGCGGGTCGCTGGTCTGTCGGGAAGGGCGCTCTGCGAGGAGAGTGTGTGGCGGCACAGGAGCGGTGCCGTGTGGTGTCCCCAAAGCCCCTCCTGAGGACTCTGCCCTGACGGCAGCAGCCTGGCCGTGGCCGCGAGCAGCTCCACCCTGGCCGGGAGACGGGCAGACATGGCCACAGGGCCATCCCACTGTCTGTGGCTTCTCTGCTGCTTGAGGCGTCTCAGGGCTTCGTTCTTGGTCTCGTGGACAGGGAGGACTGGAAAGGAACACCCGCCTCTGCTAGTCCAACTCTCCTCCTCCACAGATGCAGGGACAGTCCCAGGATGAAAGGTGCTCCACAGGCCACCTGGCCGGGGGTGGCAGGGATGGAAGTCCTGCCCTGTCCGAGTCCTGCCCAGCACCTGTTAGTGAGCTGGCTTTACTGAAGGTCTCCCCTCATGCAGTGCTCAATTCACATAGCCAATTAAGTGGGTAGTTGTTAATTTGGAATCAGTGAGTTCCTGTATTAACACTGTCACGGGAAAAGAAGCCAAACTCTGTAAAATAATTTAAAGAGGTTTATTCTGAGCCAAGTTTGAACACCATGGTCCAAGCCACGCCCAGGAAGCCTTGAGCAAGTGGACTCGCTGTGGCTGGGTTACGGTGGGTTTTATCCATTTCAGGAGACAAGAATTACATATAAAGTCGTGAATCAATACGTGGAAGAAATACATTGGTTTGGCCCCAAAAGCTGGGATGCTTCAAAGGGGAAAATGCTTACAGGTTATAGGTGGGTTTAATGACTCTGATTTGTAATCGGTTAAAGAAATGAAACTTTGTCTAAAGGCTCGGCATGTTTTAAGATAAGGAAGTCTGTTGATCAGAGACAGCCAAGGGTTGTGCAAATTGAGGACCTGCAGGTTTGTCCTTAAGCCTGTCAATGGGTTACAAAGGATGTCCCCAGGAAGGGAGGGGGCATGATGAGGCAGGTCTGACCTCCCTCCTCGTGGCCCCAACTCAGTTCTAGGGTATTGCTGAGGTTCCTTTGGCAGAGAGGAGGTCCATTCAGTCAGCCGGGGAGCGCGCATTATTTTATTTTGGTTTACAACACTTTCTTTTGTGTTTGAGTTTTGCTTTGTTTGCTGACTTTCTTTTCTCTCCTTTCCTCTCCCCATGTCTGACTTCTCCCTGGTTTGGCCTCCGAGTCCGCATGTTCCTCGAACTGGCTGCTGCACTGCTGCTGTTTCCTTCTCTCCCTTCCCTCGATCTCCTTCCTCCTCCTCCTCCTCCCCTGCAGCCCCTCTCCTGCCCCTCCAGGTCTCTCTCTCTCTCTCTCACACACACACACACACACACACACACGCACACGCACACGCACACGCACACGCACGTGCACACACGCTCCTGCTGGCTCACGTTCTCTCTAGATTTAGAGAGAGACAGAGACAGACTGGCTCCATCCTCTCCCCCTCAGGAGTGCTAAAAACCAGTCCATCTGCTGTGGATCTGCTTATTATTTGAAATTTTGCCTTATGGGGAAAGAGGGAGGCTAAGATTCCTATATTTTCTCACTCTTCTCTTTAAACACAGGGAAGTAAACATTTCTCACCTGATAAACACATTAATAAAATCTTGGCAGGGCACAAGGAAGCCACAGGACATTCCCTCTTAGAGGAATTAGTGCGGTGCCTTTGGCAGATGGGCACTGGGGGGATTTTCGATGACTGAGGGGGTGCGTGCTGGTCGTGGCTTAATCACTGGCTCACGGACTGCCACGGACATCAGTTTTCATTCTTTGCGCTGTTATATTTGTCCATGTTGAGCTACGGAGGTTTTTTTGAAAGGAAGACAGAGGATAGAGCAGAGTCCGTCAGTGACCTTGGGGCTGAGGCTTGGATCTGAGGCAGGTTCAGGACGAGAGCCCCAGACTTTCACATCAGAGCGGCCATGACTGCAGAGGCGCAGGGTGGGGGGCGGGGCAGGGGTGTCCAGAGCTTCACGGAAAGGCGCTTCCACCTGCGGGCTCCTCCTAAGAACTTATTCTTTCCTCGTGGCCCCGGAATGGGGCCCCAGCAGTGAGGGCTTCTCCGTGGTAGCTTCTTTTCCTACCTGGACACATCGAGGTGGCTGACTGCGGTTCAAGCCCTGTCCTTCCTCCTTCCTGGTCCCCCTCCTGTGACCTGGCCTTTCCCAGGCTCCTCACCTCTCCAGGAAGCCCTTCAAACGGGCTCGGGTAGCCTGGCGTCTCCATCCCACTCCCACGCATGCGCACCCGTCTCGGCAGGCCCAACCTCTTGAGCCACCGGCCACCCTTCACTGCACGGGGCTGCCGCTGCCGGCCAGTGCCCTCCCTGTGCCGGCCAGTCTGCCCCGCGCTGGCCAGAGGCGGGAGGAGAAGCCCATTTCGCCCAGTTTCAGTTCCAAGGCCTGTCCCCCCCCCCACGGCCTCGCTTCCCTTACCACGGCCCTCGCTGTCCTTCTCCCTCCAAACCGCGGGCGAACGCAGAACTAGCGCTCACGGGACTGAGCTTCTGGTGGGGCCCTGGACACCTGCGAAGTTTACAGCCAGGCTGGTGAGACGGGCCTCCCTGCCTCACAGCGAGGCCCCACTTGCAAACGGTATAGGGAGTATCTTTGAAACGTGTGGAAAATTACAGGAAGGAAGAATGTTTTGTCCTAGTCTTTTAGGTCTTTGGGTCAGTGTCTTTACAGTCGGGTTGATGGATGATGTCCTACATCCTGCCCCCTCTGGAACCACAGGTCACGCCGCGTTGTGTTGACTGGTGTTAGCGATGTCATTGGGATGCTGTCGGATCAAATTCTTCTTTCCACGGGGATTTAATGCAATATATAGACCTTGTCACCCCACTCACCCCACCTTTCGGAGTCAACCTGCCCACACAGGTGTCTCAGTCTGTTTGGGCTGCTAGAGTAACGTGCCGCAGACTGGGTGGCTTGTAAGGGGCAAGATTTATATGATCAGAAGAGAAAGCAGGATATTTGCGTGGCTTATAAGCAATAGAAATTTATTCTGCAAAGCTCTGGATGCTGGGAAGTAGTAGATCAGGGTGCCGACACAGTCTGGGTTCTGGAACATGCACATTTCCTGGTTCATAGATGGTGTCTTGTCACTGTGTCCCCTCAGGGATCGGCTCTCGGGGTCTTGTTTTGTAATCGCACTAACCCCATTCATGAGGGCCTTGCCGTTATGACTTACCTCCCCAAGGCCCCACACTAGGGATCAGGTTTCCACGTGTGACTTTTAAGGGGACACCGACATGTAGTCTGTGTCAGTAGAACTGAATGATTTGGGCATTTTCTTGGAGATACGTAAAGGTGTCCTTGCTTTTCTCGAAGGAGAGGCCGGAAGGTTGTAGAGAAAAGTGGCATTGCTTCCCAAATTTCCTTGCCCCTTCTGGATGAAATCTCTATCCAGGGCAGAACTGCCCTCCTAGGGGACAACTGGAAACAAGTGGAAAGGTTTGGGGTCGTCACTGTGACACTGGTTCCGCGGGCCTGGAATGCAGGACGTTCTGCCATGCTGCAGTCAGTCTGCACTAAGAAAAACTGTCCCACCCAAAATGCTGAGAAACAGCCGGGAAGTCATAAAACCATAGAGAGAGAGATGGAAGTCTCCTCAGAGGCCAAGATTCCAGTGTCCTCCTTTACAGAGGAGAAAATCTTGGCCCAGAAAAGGAAGTCAGGCTGCTTAAAGTCGCACAGCTCGCTAGTGGCAGAGCCGGACAGGAGCCCGGCCCCCGGGTTCCCAGCCTCGCACACCGTCCGCGTCCGTCCGCGGTGTGGGTGCGGCAGGGGCCGGGGAGGTGCTGCCGCCGTGGGCTCAGCCTGCTGAGTGAGGACCGCAGGTCGCAGCTGGTGGGGGCACTGGGCAGCTGCCGACGGTACCTGAGGTTCTGAGGTTGAGCCCACCGTGGCCACCTAGGCTGACTGCTGCCCAGGGAGGGCCTCGGGCTGTGGATTTCCTTTGCAGGAGTAGATTTGCTTGCTTTGTTCAGATTTTCCTCCCCCCTCCAAAAGACACCCCCAAACAGCCCTAGTATCCAGGAGCAACATTAGTTAGCTTCATGAGACGGAGCCCTTTCTGCAGGGGGGAAGTGGGGCTGTCTTGCTGAGTGCCCCGTGTCACACGCACCCGTGCACGCAAGGACGACAGGCTCGGGGCGGGGGGCAGAACCCACCATCTTTTTGTAGCTGTCTTGCTGTGTGCTGCTGTGCAGGGCGCTGGGGCTTCCTGTTCTGGCTTCAATCAGCCCTCAGTAGTTTCTTCCTGTGCCTGCCTGGGCATGGCTCATGGTGTCTCTTCAGGTCAGGTGGGTCGCGTGTGGGAGGGAGCCTGGGAGCCCTGGGTGCGCCAGTCAGCTCACAGGCAGGGGACAAGTAGCACGCTCCGCTCAGGTAACTGAGGGGGCTTTAACAAAAGAAATGTTCTCTACAGAGGTGGTCAGGTTGGGGTCCGCAGGGGTCTCAGAGTCCTTGGTCTCCCCCACACCTCCTGTAGCCCTCCTGCACCTTCTAGAGAAGAGGTCAGGGACTGGAGTCTTCCTCTTCCTTCTCTGGTTCACTCTCCAGGCTCCCCCGCCTGCTCTGGACTTCAAAGTGGTAAGGAACAGGTCACCTGGGCCACCTCGCCCCCAGCGAGGCAGCAGGAGACGGGCTGGGTGCTATTCCCTGGCTCTCCCTGCCTGTGTTCCTCCCCTGAGGACACAGCTCTGTCTGGTGGCCCTCTCCACACAGCTGCCCCCAGGCTCTGGCATCTCCTCCTTCCCTTCCTCCTTGCAGGACTGAGGATGGGGGCAGTGTGCTGTCTCCCTAGGCAGCGGGAGTCCAGGGGAGGTACCTGCATTGGCTGGGGATCACTGCACAGTGAGAGACACGGCCTCCTAGGGGCATCGGAGTGGCGGGGACGGAAGGCTTCTTAGAGGCAGAGACGCTTGACATGAGCCTTGGCTGGATGTGGTGGCAAGGTTAGTACAGAAACTCCAGGCAGCAGGGCACATAGCGCATGCAGGGGCACCACCGAGAATGGAAATGTCAGGGTATATTTAAGAATGACAATTTCTTTTTTTATTGCAAATAGTAGAAACTGAACTCCCAGGAATTAAGGAGAAAAAAATGAGAAAGAAACTTGTTGGCTCCAGTGTCTAAAAAGCCCGGGGGCTGCAAGCGCCACTGGCCCCAGGTACCCACACGTGGTCACCGGGTCCCACTGCTGTCTTCTGGTTAGCCAGCCTCCTAGGCCAGCTTCCTCCTCCTGGAGGGTGGGGTGAGGGACGTGGGGACAGGAGGGAAATAGTTCCTGGAGTACGAGGCTCATGTGCTCCAGGAACCTGGGAATCGCCAGCCTCCAGATAGGAAGCTGATAGAAGATGGCCCTGCTGGGGAGCCTTCCTGTCCCAGAGGAGCGGGAGGAGGTGGCTGGCAGGTTCTGGGCTCAGGCCTGTCCCTGGGCAGGTGCAGGCACAGAATCTGTATTTCAGGACCACGGAGAGAAGGCCACTTCCAGGAGAAAGGAGTTGTATCACCTGAAGAAGAAAGGAGGGCAAAGCGCCTGGAAGCGTCCACTTCACTGGGCATTGCTGGAGGTCCAGGGAGTGACAGCTTCTCTGAGGCAATGGGGACCCCCTGAAGAGTTTTAAACAGAAGAAAGACTTAGTCAGGCTGGTATTTTTGAGGCATAATCTGAAAAGTAAAGCTAATCTCCAATTAAAAAGAAAAAGAAAATAGGGTTGGCTTGGTGACTGACGCCTGTAATCCCAGCACTCTGGGAGGCCAAGGCAGGAGGATCACTTGAGCTCAGGAGTTCGAGACCAGCCTGAACAAGAGCAAGACCTCGTCTCTACTAAAAATAGAAAAAATAGCCAAATTAGCCAGGTGTAGTGGTGTGTGCCTGTAGACCCTGGGTACTGGGGAGGCTGAGGCAGGAGAATCTCTTGAGCCCTGGAGTTTGAGGTTGCTGTGAGCTATGATGACACCACTGTAGTCTAGCGGGTGACAGAGCAAGCCTGTGTCTCAGAAAAAAGGAAAGCAAGATAATAGAAACCACACAGTACTTCTTAAAGCTGAAAAGAAATGTGTTTGGAACTATCTGCTACTGAAATCTCCCTGTTCCACTCCCTTCCCCAAATCCATCCAGCAGACTGGCTGCATCATCTAAGACAGCATGTGCTCTGATGCTGTGTATTTCAGATCGCCTTAGCTTCTTAGTTGTGCAGGGTTTGATTGATCCTTTTGAGTTTGGGGCTGCTGGGCCAGTGCTGATGTGCCTGATTGCTGGGCCAGGCTCAAGTTCAGCCGTCTCTATGGAGTCAGAAGCATTTGCAGGCAGATCCTGGCTGGGACCCCGACAGGAAGCCTCCCGTGCTGCTGCTTTTAGCAGCCCCCTCGCCCCCCTCGTGTGACTGTGAGTCACACCAGGACTCCATCACACTCAGAGCAGGCGCTAAGCCACACGCTCTGCTCTCTCCACGGCAGGCAATTGCTACTGACACTGTCTAATTGCACAATCATTTTTCATTTGTCAAGACCCACCTGTCTCTGTGCAAAATAGAGACTGACAGTCGGGTGGGGGTGGACATCTATCAGTGCGGAGGAAGCAGAGACAGTTTGCTGAGTGACTGCTGGAGCACTGGGGGCAGAGCCTCCCAGGAGGGTGTGCGGGAGGGAAAGTGGCTAAGGGCTTGGACTCTGCAACTGGACATCCTGGGCTCAACTCCAGACACTGCCCCCGGCTAACTCTGCAATCTTGGGCAGGTTGCTTAATGTCTCCAAGCTTCGATTTTCTTATCTGTAAGATGCCACACATGCCTTATCGTGTATGTGGATGAAATGAGACGATTATAAAGCACTCAGCACAGTGCCTGGGTCAATAAATGTCAGCTGTGACCAGTGTTCCATTTTTTTTTTCTGCCTTTTGATTAGGTAGATCCCTGTTTCTGGTTAGATCTGTCCGTCTTGCTTGGTGTTATTCTCCTCAGGTGTCGGGCTCTCAGTGCGTGACTGGGTTAGCAGGGCCAGGCTGGGACAGAGGAGGCGAGATGCTTTCGCAGTGGCCGTGGCCTCCGTGCACATCCTCAGTGCCTTCTCAGAAAGGACTTCCTTCCCGCCTCAAAAGCCCAGCCCGTCTGGAAGGACTAGAGATGATCACGAGCTGGAAAGGACGCGAGGCCGACTGTTTGCAGAACTAACATGCTGTGCACATATTTTCACAGGTTCCGTATGTATTCACTAAGGCCACAGGTTGAAAGCATTTTAACATATCGCCTCTCCTGGGGTCATGCGCGTTGAAAACAAATGGTGTATTGACTCAATGGAGGGTATTCAGGCCGATATATATTTATTTTCTGGATTCTAGTGTTCTGGCTTTAGGGAGCTTATAAATGATCTTTTCATTCCAGTTTGGGCCAGTTGAGAAATAGAGCCTAGCAGTTGGGAAGATGGGGATCGAATTTGTTAGCATTTTTAGTGATAAAATAGAATAAGAGAGCAAGCCTTGGGCTGTGGCCACAGTGAATTGAACCTGCCTGTGTGGGCAGGGGTGGAGCTGGTACACCCTGGCCTCCCCCACAGGGTGGCTCTTGCCACATGGAGGAGCAGGTGGGACGTCCCTGCCCTCAGCTCGCCCCGACATACCTGCTCCATCCTGGGTCTGCACCCCAGCGAGCGGCGTAGCTCTGCACCGCCTGTTGGAGTGGAAGCCCTCGAGCCCCTCTGCCCTCTGCCCCTCACTTTTTGTTCAGTTTGACAGGAGTGAAGTCGAGTAATCCCAACAAATCTACGGCACTCCCGCCATTCCTCAGCCCCACCACAGCGGCCGGTCCAAGCCACCCTTTCTCCTGTCCAGACAAACTGACCGCCTCCCCCTGCTCTCTGCGCTCCGCTCGCCAGCCGAGCAGAGCCATGGCTCGAAAGCATAAGTCAGATCACTTCGCTCCTCTGCTCCAAATGCCTCGTCGTTTGCCATCAGATGCAAAATCTAAGCTCTTCATTTTTTACTCTTTGACTCCTTACAACAACCCTTCCTGCTTCCGTGACCTTAAGCCCTTCTGGCCCACCCTCCCGTGCCCACACTGCTTCAGCCACGGAGCCTTCTCCGGGCCCTCGAGCACTCCGAGCTCACTCTCGCCTCAGGACCCTTGCACGTGCTGCCTCCTCTCTGCTGCGTTCTCCTCCCTGATCTTCGCCGCGTCATTTGGTTCAGGTCACTGCCCAGCCGGCCCCCGGCCCCGCTCCAGAACAGCCGCCCTCTGTGTGCTCTTTTCCTTCATCTCACTCTTTAAATAGCACTTATTACTGCTGGACGTTGTACCGTGCATTTGCACATGCTTGTGGGTCTAGAAGTTTGTCTGTTTTGCGTGCTGCCGCCTCCACAGGGCCTAGCGCAGGGCCCTGCACAGGGTAGGAGCTCAGCAGATGTGCAGCCAGGCAAGTGGAGAGGGGAACCCCGAAGGCTCAGTCAGATCTGCTCAGGGCCTTCCTCTAGGCTTTCGTCAGTCCAGCCCCTCCTCCTGGCGGTGCGAAGGCAGGAGGGAGCTCCTCCTTCTGCTGTTCCAGAGAGACAGTTTAGCATTGTGGGCACTGCCATTTTACAGATGAGAAAACTGAGGCTTAAACTGAATACCTGTGGTTATGGCTAGTATGCAGCCAAGCCCCGGTTCTAATTCCGTCTCTCCGTGCTCACAACTTCTCCAGTCTGCAGCCATTTCAGCTCCTGTGCTGCTCATAGCTTTTCTTTCCTAATCCCCCCCACAACCTTATGAAGTGCCCATTTTGCAGCCGAGAAAGCTGGCGTTCCGAGGGCTTATGGGACCTCCCAGTACCACACCGCCGGAAGCGGTAGAGCATTCTGATCCCGGTAGCTCGAATGGGAGGCTTTGCTTTCCACTCCTGCTCTACCCGGGGCCTCTGCTCTGAGACCAGAGACTGCCAAGGGTGCAGTGATGCCCAGCGCTGCCCTCCCAGTGATCGGTGGGGCAAGTGTGGGGAACTCTGGAAATATAATAAAAGAGAAGTAGAAGAAGAAAACGATACAGCAGTGGCACTTCGTATTTTTTTTCTTGGCTGCAGTAGACTTTCTGGGTAAGGCCTGGACAGGATGTATCAGCTCTTTAGACTTTGTTTTACTTAACTATCCACTGGCAAGGTTTGTGGCTGGACCGCTTAGTGATTGCAAACCCCTGGAAAATGCAGATCTTAGCCTTCACGGATGTGACAAGCTGCTGTTTGCTTTGCCTAATTGAAGTGAACCACCTAAAAGACTCCTTTTGGGGGGAAGATGGTATAAAATATAATAATCTAGAACAAAGCAGGCCCCCAAATCTGGTTAATTTATTTGCTTCCTCACCTGAGTGCGAGAGGGCTCCCCCCGGGTCTGCGGTGAAGCATCCACTGGGAGAGCAGCGCGCCGTGGCAAGGCACCCTCCTCACCCGACACCCGACAGTTTCCGGGGCACCTCGGTCTCCCCCACCATCTCCTCACCGCTGAAGGAAAAGCTAAGGTGTGAATATATATTGTTGCTCATTTCTTTTGAGAAGAAAAGCTCATTCTCTATTGCAAAAGCAGCCTTGCTTTCATGACACTTCTCGGAGAACAGGCCACACATGCCGAGAAGTTCCAGACCTGAGTTTGCATCCTGGCTCTTTTGATTAAGGCTCTACCAGGCCCTCAACCCCTCTGGTCCTCAGTTACCTGCCGACAACACAGGAACTACGAGAGCACCTGCCTCACAGTGTTGTGAACATGGAATACAATAATGTGTGCAAAACTATTTGGGCTAGCACAGAGCAAAGGCTTAAAATGCAGGTTATAATAATGATAACAGTGGTGATAATGATTGCAATAGTATAATAAAGACCTCAAGGCATTTTTCTTTGCGGCTAAGTTGGTTTCATTTTATACTTTAGGAAATGCAGACTTCTGGCCACAAGTCAGAGGTGACTCCAAGCATGAGGAGCGAGACTGGTGGGAAACACATCCCTCTCAGCTCCACACGCTCCTGTCCTCTTGTCCGGGGCTCCTTCCCATTGCCGGGGCACTGAGGAAGGGTCTGCGGGTTTATCCCTGGTCGGGAGAGGCAGAGGACTTGACCACTCTCTAACCTTTTATCAACCCTTTTCACCTGCGACCCAGCTGCCGCTGGCTGCCACGGTCGTCTGAGGCCATGTGTGACAATCACCTTGCTGTTGTCAGAGACTTCCTCTTCAGCGAGCCGTGGCCTTTCTGATTTGTGTAAGTGACTGGCAGAGGAAAGAAATCCACGGGCCAAGTCCTAAAGGTTCTGATGTATGTACTGGATCTCCCCGCACTCCTGCCAGAAAAAAATTCCCCTATCAATTGGCACAGTAAAAGGTGATTCAGAAAGAAACACAGTTTTCACATAACACAAATCCTGCCCTAATTGTCTCCATCTAATTAAAAAAATAACTTGAAAAACTCAGTATGCATGGAATACCCAAAGAATCACACTTATCACTGAATTAAATAGGTTGTTATAGAAATTTATTGATTACAAAGTGCTTGCATACATGTTTTCATACTTGACTTTTGTGACAGTTCTGTGAGATGAGCAGGGGAGGTGTTACTACAGTAATTTTGTAGATGAGAAAACTGAAACGCCAAGAGCTAAGGGATTCAGCCAAAAGTTTACATTTGTAGATAGAAAAAGCAAGACCCAAGTCCTAGCCCATTGGCTCCATGCTGCCTCATGGAAAAAGCCGACTTGCCCAAGACTGCGAGTGGCCGAGCCGTCCACTGGTCCTTTCATCATGATCACACTCATCTTTTACCTTCAATTTCTTTAGAGACATCTTTCTGCAAACGTCACTTGTTCTTTACACTGGATCTTAGTGTAGAGATTTATGTCTTGAATCTAGAGGAGGAAGGAACTAGGTAAGTCCATCACCTTCTCTGTATGTGGTTTGACCTGCAGTGACCTTCAGAAGGAAGCCTATGGATTGAAAACAGTTCTCTCAGTTTTCTGTAACTGGCTCTTCCATTTAATGACTGTGGCACACTGACCCAACCCACTTGTGCTACACATCACGTCCAGAGTCCCCTGCATGGCCCTCACCAGTGATGGGAACTGGGACTGTCAAATTCCCTGTGCAACATCTGGGGTCCTGCAAGGGTTCGATGGGACCGCCATAGCCATCTCTTCTCCATGCATGACAATCCCTATTCTTTCTACCCATCCTCACAGAAAGCACCTCGCAAGTTCTTGCTGATTTTCCTTCTCTTCAGCAGACACTGGGTCAGTTATGCGCAGTGGTAGGTACATTTTCAGAGCAATGTGGCCACTGTAAGCTTTCTGGCCTAGAACCTTAGCTCTTAAACTTCAATGTACTTGAGACTCATGCAGGGGAGCTTGTTAAAATGCAGGCTGTAGGCACTGGCCCTCAAAGTTCTGATTTGGCAGTTCTGGAGTTGCAAGCAGGAGCTGCATTTTGGATCAGATCCTTGCGGGATTCTGATGCAGATATAAGTTAGAAACCAGCTCATGAGCTGAGCGGTAATTTTAAATGACTGCAGAGGTAGGCATGGACTCTGCTCCATGGCAGAACTCAGTAAATACTTAATGACTAGATGAGTGTATTGCTCACTTCAGAGTGAATCGATACTCAAAGATTTTTTAAAAAGCGACTTTTCTATCGCTACAAGCACAGATAAGATTATTTTTTATATGCTTTTGAAAGAGTAGGCGGAGGAATTTTCCTGCATATCTGCTGTTGGGGAAAATGAGATTTGATCACCCACAGCATGTTAAGTTCTGTAAAGAATGGCTTATGACATAGTCCAAGAAATAATGGGCTATGCGACCCACCCTGAAATGCAGTACCAAGATGTATAAAAGATTACAGCCCACAGGGATTCTGTCACTCACACTGGAAAGATTACTAGCGATGTTGCTATGACTTTAGGAAAAGGAGCAGTCATGATTCAGCTGGGAGGTCTTGGGGCATCTTGTAGAGATGGAGGGTGTGAGCTGAGCCTTACAGGATGAGTCTAACTGCATGAGTTGGGGGTGGGGGGGCGGTTCCAGGTGATGGTCTATAATGGAACAAAGCACGATGTTGAGAAAATAACTATTCTAATGATAGTAAGTTGGATGGCATGGCCAGCACTTAGGAAAGCAAAGGGAAGGAAAATAGCTAATATAGTTAGTATAATTTTATTTAATTCTCACAACAGTTCTACAGGAATGGCAATAATGTTCTTATTGTGGAAAGAAGTTCAGAGGAAAACTAAATAGTTCAAGATCACATAACTAGTGCAAGGCAGACCTGGGGTTTGCACCCAGCCCCTGTGCCTGCCAAGCCTGAATGACAGAGCGCACGCCCTGCCACCCTCTTCCTCAGTAAAACTGCTGGAGAGCCCTGAATGTTGAGCTTAGAGTTTTGTGCTCAAGGTCCAGACAGTAAGTGCATTGCAAAGAAGGGTCTGGAGGCCAGGCTCCGTCCCAGACATCCGTCCAGGGCTCTGTACCCCCAGTGTTTATTCTGGAATTGCTGCCCTGAAGGAAACCACAGCATACTGTTTTGACCTGTCAGCCCTGTTGGCTATTTTTTGTGTGCTGAGTATCCTGGGAAAGCAGGTGCAGAGCTTTATAGATTCATTCTTCAGCAGCAATTGTCTAATTAATGCATGAACTGCCAAGTAAGTTGTATTTAACTCATGCTAGTTTTGAGCCCGGGCCCATGAAGCCTCTGTAACTCACACGTCTCTTCAGCTGGGAGCCGCGTGGCGCGCAGGCAACACACGCTGCCGCGCTGTAGCATACGTGTCACGTGATGGGCGGCCCCTGGGCAAAACCCTGCGGTTGGTTCATGAAAACCTTACTTGTTGATTTTCTTATTGTTACAATTAATGTTGACAATTTAGTTGTGTATAACTCACTGAAAACAATAAAAAAAAAACAAATTTTTCATTAAATTAGAAAGGATTGTTTCGTTTCAGAGGTTTTGCTCTATTTTTGTAATAAACCGCTGTGGCCCCAAGGAAAACAATTTTTTTTCCTAATGTGGCAGTCAGTATGTTAATATTGTCACCACATGGCCCAGGTATCTTTTCAGGAGCAGGCAGGTGTCAGCCGTGCATGCTCCAGTGCGTGCATGTGTGCGCACGTGTGTGTGTGCACGTGTGTGTGCGCGTGTGTGAACACGGCTGATAAATCAGCAGCTGTTCCACGTGTGAACAAAGCCCGCGTCTCTAGGCGTTTTAACTCAAGGGCGCGGGAAGCGCAGGGCCGGGGTCAGGAAATGCCCTCCTTGCGCAGGGCCGGGGTCAGGAAATGCCCTCCTTGCAAGCTGCAGAGACTAAGAAACTCCTCGGCTCCATGTGGCAGGAATGGCCATGCAGATGTCTCTGGCATTTGATTTTCTTCAGGAATTTTGTCACTGCTGTCCTGACAAGGATGATGGCACCTTCCCTCCAGGGAAGGATTTGATCAGACAGGGCAAGGAGGATCGGGTGGCTTGCGCTGACTCTCTGCTTCTCCAAAAAAGCCTGTTCCCTTGTTGTGTAAATATCAATTTAGAAAAATTTTGTTTAGTGCTTTCCAGTTTAAAAAACATTTTCCCACTTCATTTAATCTTCACAAGAGTCCTGGGAGGTCTCTATGATCATCTTCCTGTTGCAGATGAGGAAACTATGGCTCTGAGACATTAAATGCCTTGACTAAAAGTCAAATAAAAATTAATGAGTGTGGGTGTGACCGCCAGAACCCACTTTATACGGTCTGGTACGTGCTCTTCCATTGCTTATTCATTTATGCTTCTACCTAGCCATTCATTCAGCATGCACTGAGCATCTACTATATTCCTAGCATTGGGTTCGGTTGTGGAGATTCAAAGATAAAAATGTGAAGTACTTTGAGTTCCTTGAATGGAAGGTGAATAAAAGAGAAAGCAGGTCAATTTCGGCTCATTCTCTAGAACTCTAATTGGTGCGATTTGCACTCACATTTAAATCCAAATAAACAATATTAGAAATCCATGAGTCTTTTGGCCAGTTCTCAGAAAAGGAAACACTTGCAAAAGAGACACTGCAGGCTGCTGAAAAGAAGCTCTTCAGGGCTACCTCCAGACCTGAAGAGCTTCTTTTCAGCAGCCTGCAGTGTCTCTTTTGCAAGTGTTTCCTTTTCTGCTTCCCACTTTACTTAACTGTTCTTGGATTCTCCAGACCCTTTGGCGAATTGAAATTTTCCTACTTGGAGTTCAGTTGGCATCTTTGATCGTAGCATCACAATTATTCATCGGGCCACATCTGAGAGTTTATGCTGGCTGTGCTGTGGTTTTTCCGTATCTCCTAAAGGCAGCGTGTGTGAGTGATGGGCATTTCCTTGAGAGCACTCAGATGCCTGGTTGACATAGGGAAGAACACTGATGCCCCATAGAAGGGCAGGAGAATCAGGGCGTAGGTGGGATGTGAACTTCTCTGTTCAAATCGAAGACATGGAGGGGGTAGGGGATGCGGGGCAGTGCTGCCTGGTAGTGGAGGGTGGTATTTGACTTAGCTAGACAGGGTCAGGGTTTTTATTACTGAAGGTTCAGGCTGCTCTGCAGGCAACGTTACAAAGTTATTTGGAACTCTCAAAGTAATTTCTATGGACTGATGGAGCCCCCTATCCTCCACGAGTATGTGAAAGTAGACAGTAGGTGCCTATTTGGGAAAACTGTCATTTGTTCTATAAAGGCATCTTCTCTTTGGGAAAGGCTGCCAGAGGTTATTGGAATTTATCATATACTGAGAATCTATATGCATCTTAGGCTGTGTAAGGGGAGGCTGGTCGGGAAAAGTCAGGTTTGTTAACACTTTGGAAAATACTGGCCCATAGCTGGGCCCCGCAGAGCATTTTGCAGTGCTAAAGGAAGGGAGACCTGGACGTGGGCTTCACTTTCCCCAGGAGCTCTGTTAGGTTGGAACAAGCCCCCTGCGTCCTTCTGCTTCCCCATTACAGATGGGGAGACGCTAGTTTCTAAATGTTTATGCACCTTCGAGGATCAGATAGGTAGTGCTATAGGACATGTGTCACTGAGGCGTAGGCCAACCCCGAGGAGAACTGGAGGGTGCAGGACTGTAGAAAGCCTCTCAGACTCAAAAATTTTCAGGCTATCAATTTGCAATCTTTGTTCTAAAGTGCTTGATCTTCTCCTTAGAAGAAAGGTAACATACAAATCCAAATTATTATTATTGTCAACACTTACCCAGTCAGTAGCATTATTTAAATGTTCTTACAGATAGGGATCCATACCATATGCTGAGGAATACAAAAGAATTTTATGATGTGATCCCTGCTTTTGAGGATTTAAGTACTTGGCCTGATTGCATAGAGGATGTCCATTCATCCATCCATATGTCCAAGAAATATCATCAAACACTCGCTGTGTGCCTACTTTAGAACTGTAAACCCAATGTGCGTTTACAGTGATGTCCCTGTCCTCACGGAGGTCACATGTGTTAGATACAGGTTAAGCTCTGTGAAAGGCCCGGGGAACTCGATGAGGGATATAAAATGCAGGCCCTGCCCTCAAGTCGTTCATGTGTCGGTGGGGCCCGGGCTCCAGGCATGACACGGTGGCTGCCAGGGTGCAGGCGTGTGGCAGACAGGAGGGTGAGAGACGAGTCCTCCAGGGGAGGACCAAAGCGGACTTTCTAAACCAGGCAGTGTTCTTGTGAGTCTTTGGGGTTTGCTGTGTGACGTGGTTCAGGGGAGAGCAGAGAGAGGTGAGTTTTAAGGGAAGAAACTATGTGAGGGAACCAGAGGTGGCAGGGGCGGGGACGGGGTTGCGGCCCCGCGTGACTGAGGTCTCAGGGGTGATGCGTGGAGAGTGGGCTGGGAGATAGGACAGGCCATGGATGACGGGGCACGCCAGGTTAAGGAGTTTGGGTTTTTCCCCTGTCATCAGGAGTCGAGGAAGATTTTGGGCAGGGGAGTGGTGAGATCCGGCTCTAGCAACAGCTCTCCTCCTCTGCCACCTCAAGGGTCTTGCATGCCAGCCTGCCTTTCCTGCCCACCTCAGTGAGCAGGCGTCCCCACTTCCGCCCACGCCGCCGGAGGCCAGGCCCTCCGTGGGAACCCTCGCCCTCCCTCAGGGCTCCTCCGTCATATTTCTTCATCAGATTCTCTCTCACATGCGTGTTCAACATTTTCTGCTTGGCGAGGCCCTTCTCCCTTCCTGTAAACATGTGCTCCGTTCCCTCTTCTCAGTTCAAAATGGAAAACCTGCTCTGAGCTAAGCACACAGTAGGTACTGAAGTTAATGATCACAGTTATAGCTGTCACTGTTCTTGCAAGTTACTGCCTTATCTTTTTCTTTTGGTCATGCAGCCTTTTTTTTCTTTTTCTTTTTTTTTTTTTCATGTCACAGCCATCTGCTTGCACCGTCTCCCTGCTCATTGCTTCTCAGCCCTGTGCAATCTGGCGTCGGCTCACCCAGCAGCAGGGTCTGGCCCGGCCTCCTGATCGCCACGTGCCGTGGCCTGCTCTCAGTAATCCTTGCCTGGCCTCTCTGAGCTTCTGTGTGACTGATCCACGAGATTTTCTGAGCCCCCTCCAGGTTGGGCTAACTGTGTTGCCCCTCCTGCGTGTCCTGGAGCTCCCGTGGGCACCTTAGCCAGCTCCTCTGGTTGCAGTTGTCTGTGTGGCTGCCCTGTGCTTCTCCACGGCAGGAGCCACACCTCACTCATGTTGGACCCCCGGTTCCTAGAATACAGGACCTAGGGCTGCTCAGTGTGGTGGCCACTAGCCACAAGGGGCCATTGGGCATTTGGCACGTGGCTTTTCTGTTAGTGTGAAATATATATGAATTTCAAAGATTTAGCATACACATGTAAGGCATCTCATTAATAATTTTACATGGGTTACATGTTAAAATAATATTTTGGATATACTGGATAAATTAAAATATATTATTAAAATAAATTTTACTTGTATCTTTTTCCCTTTTTCATGTGACTATCAGAACATTTTAAGTTCCATATGTGGCTCCCATTATATTTCTATTGGAAGTGCTGGCCTAGAACGTTACAGGAAGAAATAGACTTAAAACCGTGGTTGTTGAACTGAATTGAGTTGGAGGGAGCCCTTCCTTTTGAGTCTCTGCCCCTAATTTTGGCGTGGAGCCTGCTCCTGGGTCTCCTCCCACCCTCTGACCTCTCCTTGTCTGGCCCTTTCGTCTCCCACCTGCCGAGTACAGACTAGTCAGCCCTCGATCTGCACCTTTATGCAGCCCCGGGTATCCAGCAGGTGGAGGCTGAGCTAAGGATGAAGAAGCGCAGAGGCCATTAAGAGCAAAATGAGTGGAATATACAAGAAAAGAGGAAGGATTCGCTGCGCGTGGGGAGTCAGCCATTGAAGGCGTCTGGCAAGGTGACCTTTCCCGGGAGGCTCTTGGAGGCGAGGCACACAGACTGGCGGACTGGCAGGCACAGGCCCCTCCACCCACTTACATAAAGGCTCCTGTGAAACGGAGAGCAGTATTTAAAGTGCATCGAAGGTCATGGATTTAAAACTGAGAGACTTTGAAATCTAGAAGCGCTTGCTTTCGTAACCACCCGCATTGCCTCTCCAGGATGGGAACAGCCGTGCTGCAGGGCTGGCAGGGAGGCCGCAGCCGCAGCACCAGGCTCCAGAGAGCGCCTCTGTGCTGTGAGCTCCCAGACCCTCCCTCCAGGGCTCCTGGAGAAAGCAGCTGCCAGCAGCCAGCTCAGCTCGCGCTGGGTGGGGGCCCTTCTCAGCTCGAGTGCTGCCTCTGTTTTGAGCGCTGCACTACGCGGTGGTCAGATTTAGGAACTGGGGTTCTCTTACTGCTGCCTCAGCTTGCTCTGGGGCCTTGATGAGGTGCCCTAGCCTCTCTGTGCCATGTCTTAGAAACCCTTGCCTCTGCTTTCTCAGAGCTCGGAGGACGAGTGAGAGTATATGAAACGGAGCCTGAGTTTTTGTAAGTAAATGCTGGGTTCCAGGCAGAGTTTTGTTTGCTTCTTTCTTCTGTTTTACTTTTTAAAGATAGGATCTTGCTATGTTGCCCAGGTGGGTCTCAACCCTCTGAGCTTAAGTGATCCTCCTGCCTCAGCCTCCTAAGGACCTAGCACTACAGGCTCGAGCCATCACGCCTGGCTCCAGATAGAGTTTTATTATCAGGTAAGCTGGAAAATATTTAGCCAACTTGGGGTATTCGCCCAGCTCTATTTGCCTCAGGCAATGGCGGGGCTTAGATGAGTTAAATAGTGATGCTGAGAACTAAAGCTCACAGGGCCCGTGTTCTGGTCCCCTTGCTGGCTCGACATGCCCGTGAGCTGGACATTAATATCAGCATCACACTAATAAGAAGGCTGATGCTCAGAAGGTCCCACGGGTGAGGAACAGAGCTGGAATTGGAGCCCCTGTGTGTCTCATGCCTCTCCCACTGTTATGACACACGATTCTTTGAAAAGCCGGAGCCCTGCGGCTGTGTTACGTGCTCAGTTTTCATTCAACAACAGCTTTTTGCTGCCTGAGTTAGCCCAAGAACTATTAAGATTTGACAAATAGATGATAACTGGCAATTTCTAACACTTAACAGTGAAATTATATTCGACCTTTCTGGAAAGTGAACTGGACAGGCACGTCCAGCCCATTTCACAAACGGCTCACGGGAGGCTGGGCGCAGCCCAGTGGCGTCAGTCAAGGTCATGCAGGGTGAGTGTCTGCATTCTGAGCCCGGCCACTGAGAGGCGCTGTCGCTTCCCTCTGCAGAGACTTGAAACCGAGTGTGGGCACCAGACACAAGTTCCCGGCACAGAGGCTCCGGCTCTCCCGGCCGCCCTGGGGGGGGAAGGCCGAGGGCCGACAGATGAGTGCCATCTGTGCCTGAGCCTGTTCTCCCGTGCCGGCGGGCCTCAGGGTGGCTCTCTTCGCGGGCTGGGGACCCGTCACTCAGGCCTGTGCTGGCTTAGAAGAAAGCATGAGAGGGCCTTCTGAGGGACAGCAGTGGCATCTTAGAAACCTTGGAATGGCCTGGAAACGGGTGGTTCATCATGTCCTCTGCCTCCAGGCAAGCTCACACGGCCAGGATCCCAGACAGCGTGGGGCGGGCAGGGTGCGGGGCTGTCCTCGACTGTCTCAGAAAGGGTGACTTCCTCCAGCACCGCACGGCTGCTGCAGCTAAGGGGTCTCTCTGCTCAGGCATCTTCAGGAACATGATGGACAGGGCCTGCCTCAGGTGGCTGGTCAGGCCCAGCAAGTGCTGAGCGAGACTGTGGAGCCGTGGCTGAGAACAGGATGGGCAGGAGACAGGCACCCATCTCCCCTGGGCCAAGGGCACCTGTGAGCCCGCCAAGGTCAAGGACTGGGCAGGAGATCTTTTGTGGAATTCCTTTCATTTTGCAGCTAGAGAAACTGAGGGCCTCAGGCTGTGGTGCCCCTGGTCGAGCCAGAGGCCTAGGGACTGCCCTTCTCCCTCTGTGGACGGCACGGGAGCCGCTGGACTGCTCCTCTGCTCAGTCTTGGTGTGACTGACCCGTGCCCTCCGGGTCTCAACTCAGACATCGCCCGGCCACAGAGGCTGTCCTCCTCGGCCCTCCACTCTCGAGCGTGTCACTCGGGGCAGCTCTCGCTACGTTACCTATCTCTGACCGCATCCTGTCTCTTTGTCATGCTTGTTGTTTGTCTTTTCCCACTGGAATGGGAATCCCATAAGAACAAGGACCAGTCTCCTTATACTCCCTTGTCCCCCGGCATCCAGGACAGCACCTGGCACGCAGTAGGTGCTTTATCAACATTGGTTGAGCAAATAGTCAGGGAAAGAAGATTTTGGCAAAGGCAGCGTATTAGCTAGGGCTTCAACTTTAAAGGCACGACTTTAAAGGAAAGGGGAAAGACTGAGCAAAATGAGCCAGGGGAATACGCCAGGTGTGAGTGCGTGGCGGGGCGGGAGCTGGGGGCGAGGCAGGTCGGCTGGCACACAGCGACTGTCTAAAGGGAGCAGTGGGCAGTGCAGCCGGGAAGGCGAGAATGAGCTTGTTTTCAGGGGCTGTGAACACCGGGCTGAGCAGTGTGACCTCTGCCCTGCAGGTGAGCTAACGGCGTGGGGAGGGCAGCAGGAACGGGGCCATTTGGCAGCAGGGGGTAGGTGACTGGGTTGGGAGGGCAGCCAGGGACCCTGCGTCACAGGTGATGACCTAAGCAAAGGAGGTCTTTTCCCCGTGAGCCCCCGAGTGCCAGGTGGCCTAAAGGCCGGGTTGGAGCCCTCTGCTTGGGAGCTGCATTTGCCCACCACGGTGGCGGTCATCAAGCCCCAGAGGAGTGCCCGGAGGGAGGGGCAGGAGGCCCGTGGATGGGCTGGCACTGCGCCCTCACTGCTGTCAGAGAGTGACTCAGATCCCCTCCTGGCACCAGCCTGCTTAGGCAGTGCAAGCTGTTCCTTTGGCTCCTGGAGACTGGGCTGGTTCTTCCCTTCTTTCTCCCCAGGACTGAGGCCAGGGAGGAGGGGTGCGGTGTCTGTATGCCCACCCCTTCCCTCCTCCCAGCGCGGGCGTGGGGGAGGAGGAAGTGAAGGCTGCTGCAGAGTCGAGCTCTGGGTTTACTCCCTGCGATGCCTCTGGGACCTCTGGGCTGCCCTGGGCCCCGCTCGGCACATGCACAGCGGGATGCCAGGCGTGCTGGACACATGACCAGGTGATGTGGCACTTGAATGCAAGGCTTTCCTGAAGAGTTACCACCAAAAACTGGGTCAGGTGGACAAATGCTGATGGAACATCGGGAGTGACTGCCTGTCAGTAGTGACATGCCCTGCAATTGTCCAGCAGAGAGGAAGGACTTAAGGCATGGATCGTTTGTGCAACACTTTATACCTTACAAAATCTTTCACACATTCAGTGTCAATTATCCCTTACAATTGTCCTGGGAGCAAAGTAGTATGCCAGGTTTTTGTTTTAATTTGAAACTCAGAGAGGTTAAGTCACATGCTAAAGATCGCCCAGTTATTGAAAGGCAGAGCTGAAAAGGGTCTTTGTGTAGCAAGAGTTTTCATAAATCATACACTGCACCAGTTTCTTGGACTCTTAGACATTATCATTCATCTTATTTTAACCCTTCCTTGGAATGTCACATGCTCACAAGGTGGGTGGGAGCCTCAGGAGCAATTGGGATAATACGCAGGTGCTAAACACCGGGAGTCCCTAAGGTTGACAGTGATCGGTCGCTCATTGATCCAAACATTGCCTATTTCTCCTGTTCACCAGCCGTTGCCAACTGTACCTAGCCTGGCACATGAAATCGCAGGTATTGGCAATATTTTAGTGTTCAATCTAATATATCAGAAGTACTAAATGAATGCATATTATTTGATTTGAGAAGATCTAAAACATTTGGGGTTTATATTTTAAAAGAAAACTCGGCTTCCTTAGTCTACGTCCTGGAGCGAACACCACCTCACCGTGTTGCTGGAGGGTCAGTCGGTTGTCACGGACAGCAGAGCTTACTGTGCTCGGTGCCTACGAGAGAAGCCTCAGTTAGCTGTATCTGAATGGGCACAAGCTCCTCCCTGCCCTCAAGAGGCTTGCAGCCTGCAGACACAGTTCAGACAGACCCGTCCAGAAGGGACGCCAGGCACCCCGGAGTCTAGTGCTTGGACAAGAGTGGTGTTAAGAGCATGGCCCTGGCGTCAAAGTGCCTTGGCTGCAAGCTTAGTTCTGCCACTGCTGTGTGCTGTGACCTTGGGCGAGCTGCTGATCTCTCAGCCACGCAGTTTTCTCATCGGTAGAACAAGAATAAAACATACCCACCGCATGGAGGTGTGAAATTGAGTAAGGTAGTGAATGGAGGGGACTCGGAATTGTTCCTGGCACATAGAAAGCGTTCAGTCAATTTTAGCTGCTACCACTACTACTGCAGTTATTATTAATACTCTTACCCATTGCATGAGAGGAGCACTACAGTACTTTGGCACAGGACGGAGGATTCTGATGCCTACAAGCTCTGCATTGGGGTCACGGCTTCTGAGAGTGCTGTCATCTGTGATCTCCAAGCTCAGGATGACTGGGGACAGGCCTGAAGATGAGATGTCCACCTTCAAATGCTTCACAATCACGCACCAGATTAGAAACCTCTAGGGAAACTGTGCTGTGACCAGGCCTCCCCTCTCAAGGAGAGACCCTGGTGAGAATCAGGGAGCAAAAGCCAGCAGAAGTATCTTGAGCACCCAGAGCAGCTATTGTCCAAGCCCCGAGGGCTGAGACTTCCCACACGCTTGCTCAGGGAGGGGAAGCTCCCCGGACGGAGCCGTGTTGTCTCTGATCATAGGAAAGCTCTGCTACGCTGGAGGGCCACAGCACACAGAGGACCGCCCTGACTTCTGACACCAGCTGCAAGCTCAGGGGTCGGAGACCACCCTTAGGTGCAATCACTTGTTAAAATGACTCACAGAGCTTGCTGAAAGCTGTGATGCTCCTGGTTGTGGTTTGTTGCAGGGAAAGGAAACATTTCTGAAACGAGCCAAGGGAAGAAGCGCATGGGCTGTAGTCCAGGAAAAGTTCCTAATGTGGAGCTCCCAGTCGTTCTCTCCCCTTGGAGTCAGGACAGCGCGACTTTCCTGACACAGGGAGTAATGCCAGACAGGGAAGCTCACTTGGGCCTTGGAGTCCAGAGTTTTCATTGGAGCTCCCTCACTCAAGCACATTTGATTCCCACGGGAAGGCAAGCTGGTGCCCTTCGTAACATCACATTGTAGCTGTGGCTCAAACCCACACCGTAAGCCACGTTGCTGCTGTCTGCCTGGCCAAGGTCCTCAAGCAAACAAAGATGCTCCTGTCAGCCATGATATTCCTGGGGCTTAGAGATGACCTCTCAGAAGCCAGGGACAGATCCAGACTCTCTTGGGGCTGGGTTGGGTTCTTTACTGCACAGGCTCTGAGGACATGGCCCATCCCAGGCAGCTCAGAGTCTACCGGAAGAGACAGCCAGGTAACCCGTGCGAGGCAGCTGCAGTGAGCCTCTTCCTGCAGGAGCCTCTTCCTGCAGGAGCAGGCGGGACCACGGGCTCGGCAGGGATCACACCTGGTGCCGTGGGAATGAGGCTGGCCTGATTAGCGAAGTTGGTGTCTCAAGGTGAGACTCACGAAGCGTTTCTAGAAAGGAAGTTCTTGACTGTTGTTGACATGCTTATCAGTCTGCCAGACCGGAGGATCTCTACAGCCAGCCTACCTCTCCGCCCTCTGACTGCGGATTGGGTGGTGGCACGGGGTGCAACTGAGCCTCCTGGAAACACTGGGAAGCTCAGCATCTCAGTGATGGCTAAGGTGGCAGTGAGGCTGAGCAGGCATAAATGAGTGACTGACCGGAGACGAAGTGTGTAGACGTGATGTGTAAACTGTGAGAGCCCTTGTCCATACACCACCATCATTACGTAGCCCGCACTTGGAAGCTGCTTCCTCCAGTGACTACGGCTGCAGCACAGCATGCCCTGGGATCAGCGAGAGGGCAGGGCATGCTTCCCCTGCTCTAGTCGTTTCAGCAGCTGCCCTGGCTCCTTCTGGGTGGGTGGGGGGCACTTTTGGATGCTCTTTGGCACTGCTTGCCTGCATGGCCAGTGCCTGGTCTCTGTCACATCTGCTCCCATCCTCACCGTGCGTGGGAATTTGCTTCTCCTGCGATGGACCTCACCACCAGCACCTGGATGGAAGCCTGCGCTAACTGTCCTTTCCCTCCACCCGCGTGCATGTCATCTTCTGTTGCTGGCCCTCAAATCCATCCTCTGGGTCCCGGGGCATGAGCAACTCCATGGAAATAATTCACAAGGTGGTCACACCTGTCAGCCCGCAGAGATGTGCCTCCCTGGGAGGACGGCTACGTGTCTGTGGGGAACCGTAGAGACCCCATCTCAGTGTGGCCCTCTGCACTGGGGGCCCCTGATTTTATGCCCTGGGAAGTCCCACCACCTGACTTAATTTCACCATGAGGCCTCTTTTGGGAGGCTAGGTAAGGCACTGTTTGCTTCCATCCTGTGTTTGTTCAAGAAAAGCAGCCGACTGCTGCACCCGTCTCAAGCACCAGTATCAGTGGCCACCTTTTCATCACTGAATAATTAATGATGCTTTCTTCTTGGGGGGGGGGTGTTATGAGTAGTTTTAGATTTTTAAATTTTGTGATTTTTTTTTCCAAAAACACATTTTGGTATCTTTATTTCTATATGACGCAGGGCAGCAAGAAAAAGAAAACTTGGTTCATTCAATTTCCGAGTATCCATTGAAAATTTATCATAAGCCTGGCACTGTTGGGGTGCTGGGAACTCAAAGAGACAAAGACAAGGTCATGGTGCTTGGGAAACCACAGTCCAGTGGGGGAGACAGACGTGTCAGTGACTAGCCGAGCGGCAAAGTGACTGATACTATCAAGGAGGGACAAACAACTAATTCTTCCACAAGGAGGGACAATCGGTGAAGGGTTCCCAGAGAAGGAAATGTTGCAACAGGCCTCGAAAGAACACTAGAGTTCTGCAGCTGGAAAAGAGAGAGAAGTTATTCTAGGCAATGGGAGCCACACGGACAAAGCAAGGAGGCGTGCTAATGCTTGGTATGTTCTTTGAGGACACAGAAGAGCCAAGGCCACCACCTAATGCTGCACCAGCTGTGCACTACACAGGCCGGTAGTCTGGGCTGTGATGTGGTTGGTGCAGCCTGGCGCCGTGCCATGCATATGGCAGCCAGGCAGAGGGTACTTGGGAAGGGTGGTGAGGAGCCATGAGAAATTTCGCTGTCATTTCATCTGTTGCCTTGGCCATCTATGAGCAATTGCTCAGCAGACTTTGGCTGAGCAACTACTGAGTACTTGGGGTTTACCCTATCTCTGCCATTCTCCTCTACTCCACGAGCAGGGGCTGCGGAGGGCTTCTCTAGCAAGCTGAGCAGAGCTGTCTAGCAGGTCTGCCCGTCAGACCTGGGACACATCATCAGCCCACATTTCAGCAACAGGTGGGCCGAGCCCCCTTTGCCCCTCCTCACAGACATCTTAGAACTGTGGGGGATGGTGGCGGCTAGAAGGAGAAGGTCACTCACCAGAATCAACAGCTTGATCGTTCTAGAACCTGAGCTAGAAGGCGGGTGTCCTAGCTCGTATCTCAGTACTATTTTCACCAAGCATCCAAAGCATCGTCATCAAGTACCATTTATTTATCCTTCCTAGAATGGAGGGCTTGGCCTAAAACCAGTCTGGGCAAGTAACCCCAGCTGCTACGATAGGTAACCCTTGAAATCTCAGTGCCTTAACACAAGAAGAGTTTATGTCCCACTCATGTCACAACCCAGTATGGGCCTGGGGGCTTCCCCAGGGGTGCAGGAGTGGGGGCTCCACCTCGTGGCAGGAGGATGGAGAAAACACCCACTCTTGACCGCCTCAGCCGAGGGGTGACGCACATGGCTTCTGCTCACATCCCATCGGCGGGGACAGACACAGCCACGTCTAGATGCGAGGGGCTAGGAGACGGGGCTTAGCCGTGTGCCAGGAATGCGAGGCAGGCTTAGCGAGCGTCCCGCCAACATAGGCCGCGGGTGTCATGGGCACCCCGGAGGCCAGCGTGCAATGGCAGTCATCCGAGCGGTTACCTGGTGTTTGCCCCAGAGCTGCCACCTCCTCCCCCTGTGCCTCTCCCCACGTTCTGGTTCACATTGGAAACTGCAACCCAGAGAACGCAGTGGCAGTCACCTGTCCAGGGTCATACCCACCTCCTGGGTGCAGAACTTAGCCCCAGGAGGTGTGGGTTTCAGGGAGCACCCTTCCTCTCGTCAGGCCTCCCTGAAGGTCTCTGCAGGTGGCAGGTATCTTGTCTCAGAGGACTGTGTTCACGGTGGCACACCTGTGAGCTGGCTGTTGCAGTGGCGGGCGGCAGGCGGGGGGCCCTGGGGAGGAGAAAGAGCACAGCTGCCTTCCCACTGAGCTCTTGTTCCCCTGTCGGCCAGCCACGCTCTCCTCGCACGCTGTCATGAGCTTGCGGCGTTTGTGTGCGGGGAGAGGGCGGCAGGGACGGCTCCAGGGCTGGCTGTGTGGGTACCGTGTGCCGGCTCACGCCGTCCGCTGCCGCAGAGCAGAAGCCAGCCTTTCTTTCCCCCTTTAGGCACGATGGATGGCCTAACCTGGGGAAGGGTATTTTGGGGGAAGGCTTTGGTTTGGGAAGAGACGCTTGCCCTCAGTTTCTCCACCACGCCAGTCTCCCGAGGTCCGTGAAATGACCTAATCCCTGCACACCCTCGACAGCCCTTCTCTGGGGTTAGGCTGGGCCCTTCCTTCGTCCCTCTGTTGACACGCATCCTCTAAGCCCTCTCAGACCACTGCCGTTCCCTCCGTGCCCGCCCCCCTGCCGCCTGCCAGACTCATCATTTACCTTTCTCAGCATTTCTGCAGGCGGCTGAGGGCACGACCAGGACGTGGGCGTCTTGATTTGCATCCAATCTGAAAACACACAGCTGATACGGCCTCCATAAATTAATTAATTGTTTATAGTTACAAAGTTACAGTTAGTTTAGAAATCTTGGGTCCCCAACCCCTAACCTTTAAGCCCTTCTTACTAGTGGCTTTGATTCAGGGTGTCAAAACTTTAGTACAACAATTTTTTTTTCCTTAGGAAGAGGATATTAAAATCTCTTGGGCTTCTTTGTGAGAGGCAAGATGTAATTGCTTTCATTTACCTTGTGATCTCATTTAATCCTCAAAGCAAGATGTGGTCAGTTCCTGGGAAACGCCCTGCAGGGGTCGAAGGTGATTTCAAAATGGCTCTGTCCCTCCAGTTGCTCAGTCTTGTGGCCAGTGGTTTGTCACCATCACAGTCACCATCAGCAGTGGCAGCGTGGCCACATGGTCCCAGATGCCGAGTGCGCTCACATTTCCTGCCCGGCAGTGCACATCCTCCGCGACACCCTTAGGAGAGAGTCGCCATTACTATTGTACCCACTGGGCGGGCGAGTAACCTGAGTCTCAGAGGGTTAAGTATTTGACCTGCGCCTGTCTGGCTGACTCCAGAGGCACGATACTGACTCCGTCACTAATAATGCAAGTAGAAGCTAGAACCATGCAAAGGGACACGCCAGAGTCACAAATGAAGTGCCCAGGGAAACGAAAAGTTTAATTAATTCTCACAGGGGAGCCTGGGAAGGTGACCTAGATGAGTATGAATTTGAGCTGGTCCTTAAAACTCTGGCAGGGCTCCCCGGGCAGGTTACATAGGGAGGAACTCCCGAGAACATCGTGAAGGCAGGAGTTCTGCTTGAGACGGGCCCAGGAGGAGCCCAGCCGGGCAGTGCAAGACAATTCACATTTTTCTCACTGATCACCCCAGCTCTCTCGGATAGAACTGTGCCACAGACGTTTGCATTATTATAAAGAGCAGGGCTCCTGCCTCCCTTTTTGTAGCTGGGAATCATTCAGAATTGGCAAGGCTCAGAGCAAGCTCCCAGGTGTGTGGCTCAGGCCTGCAGGAGAACGCCACCTGCAGCCACGAGCGAGCGAGCGGAGCCCGGAGGCAGAGGAGGAGGTTGGCGGCAGGAAGGGGCTGCAGGGCGCTCTTCGGCCAGCTCTTCTGCCGGGCACCCCCTCCATCCCTCCCTGGGCTCCTCTTGGCTCCACCACACAACAAAACACACTCGTGTATTGTAGTGCCAGGCCCAGCGTGAACCATTGTTCTGGAGATTTCCAGACCTCTGCTCTAGAAGCAGAGGCTCTAGGACCATGTGTGGGAGGTGAGGCCTTGAGCCCTGTTCCCGCCTTCCTGCTAGCTGACCTGTGTCCTGTGTCCGGCTGTGTCTGGCTGTGTCCGGTATGTGCCGGGACCAGGACACCCTGCTTCCCCTGCGGTTAAGGGCCTCGGGTTTCTTCTCTGAGAATAATCAGGAATGAGCCATAAAGCAGCCTGTGACTCACTGTCAGTAAGCAAATGAAGCATTATTAAAAGAGTGGTGTGCTAAGGATGGAGCGAGCGCGATTCAGCTGCGGTTGGGAGGGCGATGGGCCCGCGGGAGGAAGACCCTCCTGGCTGCCGGCTGGCGCGGCCGGCTGCGAACAGGCGAACGGGCCGGTGAGGGCGTGGAGGCGGCTTCTTCCCCAGACACTCCCATTAGCACAGACCACAGGGTTGCAGGAGGAGGGGCAGGGGGTCCTGAGGGCATCCTCACCAGGATCGGGACCTTGGGACAGTGGCTATTCTCCGCTCTGGGGGAAGGCAGTGCTGCTCAGACATTGCTGTGCGCCAGTCGCCTGGGGCTCTTGTCGAAAGGCAGGCTGACTCCGGGTCTGCTGCGGCCTGCGGCTGTGCACTGCGCTGCTGCCGCCTGAAGGCCACGCACTGGGAGCAAGCGGGTAGAGGAGACAGCCAGGTTCTTGCTGAAGTACATAGGGTGAAGACTCCGGTGTGACTTTTCAAAATTGAATTAAGAAAAAAAATCCTGAGGTATCTATCTGGAGGTGGAAGAGGTGAGGACCAGCTGTGGAGGAGGGGACACTTTGTGTGTGTGAGCGGAATTGAGGCTACTGAAGGGCCTGGTTCAGCAGGTGAGCCCAGGTGGCCTCCTGGGACCAAATCCCCAGCAAACCTGCCACAGGAACGCCAGACACCACCTGCCTCGGGAGTCAGACCAGCCTCATACCCAGAGGCCCCAGGTGTGGCCTCACTGGGGGGGGGGGCACACGGTTCTGGCTGTGCTCCATGGGGCCCACCTTCCGGCCACATTCAGGAAGGCCAGCACAGCCCGGGAGAGCAAGGTATCCTGAATTCATGAGAAATCAGATTACAGAGCTTGTCAAGAAATATCTTCTGGAGTGATCTGAAAAGTGTGCTCCTGGGGGCCCCGGGTCTGTTCTTGTGACGAGATCATTCTTGTCTGCAGCCGTAGGACACAGGACGAGTGCCTTGGAGAGGTGCGTGCTGCTCAGAGGTCTGGACAGGTGGTTCCATGGGGGCAAAGGGCAGCAGAACTCAGTGCTTTGCCATCTGGTTGGTTTATTCCACTCAGCAGCTTCGCCAGTCCTCCCTGCAGCTGAGGAGGAAGGAAAACTTCAGCCCAGGTTGGCCTATTTGTCATAAATCCCAAAACACAAGGACCCAAACTGCAAAACACCCAGGAAACTGGAAAGGTCCATGCCATTGGCTTCTACCCCATTTCCCCAGGCTCGGGGCAGGGGCTGTGGGGAGTTAACCCAGAGAAATGGCACTCAGGCGAAGGGGCTGGCAGTGGTCAGAGACACGGTTCCTGGAGCCCCCTTCAGGTCCAGAGGCCTCTCCAGCTTGTGTGGTTAGTGCCCTCACCTGTCCCTCTATAGGCTGTGCATATTGGCAGCCCCTCTGCAGCCTGTCTCCAAGCCTAGGTTCTCAACCTGGTGCAACCTTGCCCCCAGGGCACATTTGGCAATGTCTGCAGGACATTTTTGGTTGTCACATCTGGGGCGAGTGCTAGTGGCATCTCATGGGTAGAGGCTAGGAATACTGCTAAATCTCCTCCAATGCACGGGACAGCCCCCAAAAGAATTACCCAGTCCAAACTGTTGGTAGTGCTGAGATTCAGAAATGTGCCCTAGACTAGTACCCAGGGGTCTTGGTTGGACCTGGGAGAGCTGGAAACAGGTAGCCAGGCTGAGATTTGCCAGAATACTTGCCCTAGGGTGAGGGGTTGGGGCTTACTTCCTTCTCTTAAAATGAAGATCACCTATAAATTGTTCTGTCATCCACCTGCCTTTGTCATCTGCCTAGCACATTGTTGTCAGGTCTTTTGCCTGGTATTGAGGTGGTTTTAATAGGTGGCTGTGACATAGCAGGTGAAGAGGTGGAGAGCCAGGTCTTCATGCTGTATCCCACACTGTTCATCTTCAGCATCATCTCAGAGTTAGAGATGGGTAGGAGAAAGGACACAGGCTGTGCAGTGAGTCTTGAGTTTTGGGTGTGTGACCTTTGAAAGTGAGTTAGCCTCTCTGTCTTCAGTTTCCTGAGGGTAGATGCATGTATAACCATACATTTACCCATGCAAGGCTTAGAACATAGCAGGTATTCAGAAAATGATAACCAGCATAGTGCCATATGACACCCAAACCTTTTGTGAAATGCTTGTTTTCCCCATTTAACACTGGGTAACTGGGAAGAGAAATTGAATCCCTGAAGTCTAAGAGTAAACACACTGAAGATGGCAGTAATCACAGGCAGAGATGCAGGATTTGTATTAAACAAAACCAGTTCAATCTTGACTACATGAAAGTAAATTATCCACTCATCTATCTGCATACTGAGTCTTGATTTTGCCAGACCTCAGGGCTGAGCCAGAGAGTGTTGGATATGGGGGTCGAGGTGCCGGTCAGTGAGTTTATGCGAATGTGTTTCTGTGAGTACTTAAGGGGGCCGTGGTGGAGGTACATATCTGTGGCTGGGAATGCAGGACTGTGTGTAGTGAAATGAATTTGAGTCCCAGACCATACATACGTGGTTTGGGGTGGTCTTATTTGGTGTTTTTTGTTGTTCTCAGCCTCCATTAGAGGGAAACATGCTAGCATTACACAAATACTATGATTTTATTTATTTATTTCAACTTTCCTATTCCTTCTTTCACAAAAAGGATCTGAGATAGTTCATAACTAAGGATACAGATGATATACATAAAGGTATAAGTATAAATATAGGTTTAGTAAGCTTACTGAAACAGAAAAATGTTTGTGTCATCAGGACTTAAAAGTATGCTGCTGTTGTAGGACAATCCAGTCACTACAATTGATCATCATGTTTGTCTCTGAACTTCTTGCCGGCCAAGGTAAAAAGGGAAAGAAGATAAAATTACATAACGAAACTTTTTGTTTGTACTGTATTTATTTATTTTTATTCTTTTTTTTTGTTTTTATTTTAGCGTATTATGGGGGTACGAGTGTTAAGGTTATGTATATTGCCCATACTCCCCTCCCACCTTGAGTCAGAGCCTCAAGCATGACCATCCCCCAAATGTTGCACATCTCACTCATTGTGTTTATATATGCCCATCCCCTCCTCCCCCCTTCCACCTGCCCATAACACTTTTTATGCATGACCTTGAATGACAAAGTGGACAATTTCCTCAACTACAAATTTACAACAAACACAGAAGTAGATTTCACAGCAAATTTTGGGGAAAGCTTGTTGGGAAAATATGATTGAGGAGTTAATGAGATGTGGCTCATAAGACCATTATTTTATTATATAACCCAATATTACTATGTTAAAGACAGAAACAGGAGTTTGCAGGGTTTTGCCCTGAAGGAATGTGTGGACTCTATGGTTCACTTATTAGAGGCTGCTATCATGGGAGAGCTCTCAAATCTCCAGTAGGGATGCTTTCCAGGAAGGCTTCCTGGTATTTCAAAATCTGTGAGCTTCCCTGTGTCTTGAAAGACAAGACAAGGCAAACAGGACCCACAGGATGGGAGTCGGAGACAATGAGTGCACTTTGCCCAGAGAAGCACCCCAGTGGTTATGAACAACCTGTTTTATTAGAGATGGGCTTCCTGCTCTCTCCTGTCTGTCTACCTTTAAGTCCACCATAACTAATCAAAGATATATTGAGTCACTATACCTCTTTTGTTTTACTTTTGTTAATTGACAACTACCTCTTTAGAAGCTAGCCCCTGAAAGACTTTGCACCTGTTTGTTCACCTAGATAGATTAGAAGCCCCTTGGGAGCACTTTTGACCCTAACCCACTACCTGTATCCCCTAGCAACTACATTCCCTGATATGCAAATATGTTACCCTGACAACTGGCAATTGATGTCTGTGATTATAAAAACCTGTATGAATCTAACCATATTGCTGGCAGTTATGGAGATCCGCCAGTCCCCTAGGTGCCCTCCACTGTGTTATATCTAATCTTTATGTATACATGTAAAACTATAAACTATACCTTAGTCTCTGTGTATTCTTTTATTTCTCTCTGTTGCCTATCAATTTCCTTATCCTCAGTGGTGACTGCTATCTTAGGGACCTGGCTCTGTGGAGAGAAGCAGCTAATCTCCTCATGGGCCTGCCTCAACTACTCTCCCCCACAGAAGCTGAGGGCATAGCATTAAACTGCAGTGCAGTGAAGACAGCTTTGCAAAACCCCTGCGAGTCCGGCAACTGCTTCCAGGTTTTAGCTTGAAATGGGATGAATTTGGAATGCCCAAAGGAGTAGATATGTCACCATTCCTTACATCCTCTTCCCTGAATATAATTTCTCTGGTTGGGCTTTTTGCCAGGGGTTGTTTACAGATGATTTGAGATATTACTTCTTTATGAAGACCTGGATGCTAGTCTTCTATTAATATATCATAATCAGATGGATAACTTAGACAGAAGTGCCCACCTCTGTTCCTGGCATTGAGGGGGCACTCTGAGTAAATCTCTTTGTTTATTTGTTCATCTTTTTCCATTCATTCATTCATCTATCTATCCTTTCATCCATCCACCATCATTCATCTGTCTGACCCTCCCCTAATTTTAGAAAACAGAGTGTGTGGATGTAGCAGTTGGCATGTTAGTTATTCAGATGAGCTCTGATGGCTGTGAGATGCGGCGTCCGTCCTCCATCCCCCACACATACCTGGGTCTTCATCTGGACTTGCAAAGGCCTATGGGGCAGAGGTGAGATGAATAGGTTTGGTTGTTTAGCAGAGAAGCTGTCAGTGATACGCGGACAGGCCGAGCTATGGGAGAGTAATCTGAAAGGCCATCCAGGGAGTGCCTAACTAATTAAATGGGTTCGCCAACTGAGAGCCATACTGCGAAGAAAGACCTGCGGGGTCCGTTTCATAAAAGGAAAACAACCCATCCCTTGTTCCATTCTTAGTTATATGTTTGTAATTGCAGCCATGGCTGTTTGCACAACCAATTATATGGGTACAAGTCAATTTATTTTTGTTTTTAGCACCATGCTATTCAGTTGCTAAGAAACACATCAATTACTTAATGGTTTATTTAATCCATCCTGTTGGTCCTTGGCAATATGATCCATTTCTTTATCCTTGACTAAAGCAATCATGTGACTAGATTATGCTTGAGATTCTGCTGTTATCATCACCACCCTCTATATCCTGTGCAGGTGCACACACACACACACACACACATCTGTGCACAGGCACTAACTCACATACACACACTCACATGCACACACATCCATGCACACACACTCCTCATATGCCTATACTCACATGCACACGTATGCACACACTCACATGCACAAAAGTCTATGTACACACACTCACATGTACATAAACTCCTTCACATGCATATACCTTTGAGAGCCCAAAACTTCAAAGAGATAGAAAACAGCTTTGAACAGGTAAAGGCATCCTCTAACCCCTTGAAATTCCCATGTGACAACACACATATTGGTCACATCTTGAGGAGCTGCATTTAATCCTTCAGGAGCTGCGCTATTCTGACTAATGCGCTTCCTGGTTATTTGAAAGTTAACCAGAACATCTGTCTCTCTCTCTCTCTCTCTCTCTCTCTCTCTCTCTGGCTGCACCTTACTACTGAAAATCTTTCTATAATGCATTAGCACTTTTTCCCACCTTGGAGATGATCACAAATGACATAACCTGCCTTTGAATGCTAAGGGCTCATTATAATTGAGGATAGAGGTTCATTAAAGCTCAAAGGATATGGATTTTGGAATGAGACAAATCTGATGTTGGGTGTTGGCTTTGAATGCCACTTACAGGCCATGTGACTTTAGATACCCCTCTTCACTTTTATTAACCTAGGCTTTATTTTCTGGACTGCAGAGATAAAGGTGACCATATTTATACTGTTGGGCTATTAAGAGTTAGAAATTATGTAGGTAAAGATCTGGAGCTTAGTTGTGTCCTATACATGGCAGATTCATTGCTTTGGCTTCTGTTATTCCAGAGAATGCCAGAGTAACACGCAATTTAAAAAGGTGCAGGAAATTGAATCCAATGTGGACTCTCCTCAGGACTTTTGAAAAGCTGCATTTTGATGTCAAAACTGATGTCCTCCTTTTTAATAAAATTGGAGTTTAGAGGGAAAATATACACCTCTGACATGTCTGTCCCAAGTTTCCCTATGAAGAGCTGCTGGTGTAAGTGGTATGTGCAGTTCTCTGGAGTCAGCACTGGTGAGGGGTCCCTTTTGCTGCCACCTGGCTCTGCGGGCATGGAAGGCATGCAAGGGCAGAAGCAGCCACGTGGGAGTGAGTGGGGAGGTGGGATCCGACTCCCTGCCCCAGATCCTTTAGCTGGCTGCATGGCCTGGGATCCATGGGGTCCATTCTGCTCTCAGTGTGATGAGGGTTGGTTATTCTGGCAGAATTCCTTATTATTGAGAAGAGAGACACTTGGAGAAGCAAACCAAAAAATTCTCCTTGGCCATCTTAGGCTTCTTATGGCTTTCACAGCAGTGATACTTTGATGAATTGTCAGCGAACTGTAAACATAGAAATTGTAGTACTTGGCCTCAAAGATATCTAGATGCAAACTTAAGGAGGAAGTAAGTGACAGAGTGTGGCATTGGGAGGCTACCTTCCCAACCCCCTCAACTGCAAAAACTGTGTAATAAGAGGGGCAGTGGCTCCCAAGGAGTGTACCACATTTCTAAGAGCAGAATTGGATTCAATTGGCTTTGTATATGCCAAGCCACAATCTACAACCCAAACTGCAAAGAGTCCACTTGATGGAAAAGAACAAAGCCCACTTAAGTTCCTTCCCTTCCCTTCCTCGTATTCAGAACATCACAGAAGTAGGTCCTGCCATCTTCAGCTAATGTGGCATATGAGAAACAAAAGGTAGGAGACAGAGAACTAAGAAATCTCCATCTCCCCAGCCTGTTCTGCTTCCCAGGTTAGATTTTCAATTGTTAATTAATCACAATTTGGTAAATAACAAATAATAAATAACAGGAAAGTTTTGCAATGTCTCCCAGTGCTTCTAGAAAATGCTAAATGTCAATCTCCATAATAGACTCTCAATAAATATAATTAAATGCCTGCTACATGCCAAATGCTCCGCTGGGCACATGGGAAATCACAGATGCCCCATGTCCCCAGTTCCTCCAGGGGAACTCGGGGTGTGGTGGGGAACGAAGGGGGCCTGATGAAAGAGCCACTGGCCTTGCCAGGCAGCAAGTGCTGGTGTCAGGGGATCAGCTGGCTGGCCAAGCTCTAGGAGGCCATGGACCAGGAAACAAGTTCATTGGGAATCTGTTTTCTGACATTAATTTCAGTAGGAGAAATTCCCAATTGGATGTGCTATGTCTTCCAGACAATAACAATTTTTAAACCTTGAGGAAGGAGTTTTTAAGGCAGTCAGGAGAGATGTGGGGGCAGAGGGATCTTTCTTTCCCCCTCCAATCTTGGATCCAAAGGACCCGTATTTGTCAGAAATAAGAGCCACAATGCCCTTTGTCCCAAGGACTTCATTATTGTGACATTAAATTGCTACCTGCACTGGAGCACACAGCTCACACTCACAAGTATGTGAGTGGTGGAAGCTGGACCACTGCCACTTCCTGCTTCCCCCAGGACCCCACCCCCCTGGGCTCCCAGCTAGTGGAATCTTTGACACCCACGGGCCTTCCTGGGCACAGTCTGTGCCTGTTACTATTAGAGTCTTTTCCTGAGCGCTTGCCGGATACGCTCAGCCTTGACATGGCCTCTGCTTTGCTTGTGACCATTTCGCGCAGTTCGACCTCCTCTCTTGTGCTACACCACTTGTTCGTAATGGGGTGCCCAGGACTGCTTGGTATCTGTCCCTTCCTTCCTCCTTCCCTTATCTTCCCACGGCCTTCTTTAAAAACCTATTTGAAAAAAAAAGTCTCCTTCCGTAAATTTCCCTGAGTATTTGAAGCACCGTTGTTTAAAGGAATGAGCTCCAACCTAGGCGTTAGAGAAACATGCATTCCAAGCAGGGGCTTGGCTACTAGCTGAGTGACTTTGGGTGGATAATTTGTCCTCTCTGAGCTTCAGTTTCTTCTTCTGTAAAACAGAATTGATGTGAGCATTGCAGGGTGACGGGGCAGGACCAAAGCATCTAGCACAGTGCCTGGCACTCGGAAGGGGACTGTTACTTTCCATGCACCCCCTTTTGTTTTTTGGTCCGTGCGTAGCTTGCACTAGCATGAAGTTCATGTCATTCATGAGCTGCCATTTCCTGAATGTGTTTCATGAGCCAGCATTTTGCTAGACACTTTAATGGGCACAGTCTCGTTTAATCCTCTCAACTGTTTTTGTGCTGTGGACGCTATTTTCACTATTTTCTAGATAGAATAACTGAGGCGAGAGATCAAGAATGTGAAACTAGATTCTCCGAGGACCCCCCTAGAAATCTTTCCATCATCTCTCACGTCCGCTTTTCTCCTTGCAACAGGTGTCTGTCGTACATGCAGATCACACCAGCAGGTGTGCGTCGGTGGGGCTGGGGGATAGAAAGGAGGCCCAGGGTCCCATCCTCAGGGGTTTGAAGTTTGGCTGGTGGGAAGGTGAACTATTGAGGGAGGCGTGAGGATGGGGGAAGAGAGAGAGAGAGAGAGATGCAGAATCGCGCACGTGCCCTTGCTCGGGGGCCGGCACTGTGCTTTCCTACGCCTGGTTCTGTGGGAGCCTCTTGCCTGCTGACCCTGGCCGAGATTCTGACCTGGCAACTTGCTCAACTGAGTCACCCGGGGGAGAGCGGAGGGCAGCAGAGACTTGCAGGCCAGGGAAGGGGCAGAGCTGCCACTCCGGGTGGGCGCCTCAGGGAAGCCCCTTTGCATGGTTAATCCACTGTCAACAAGGAGTATTTCCCCAGGCTAAGTTATGAGGGAGGCAGAAAAATGAGAAGACACAATCATGGACCTCAGAGAGCTGGGAGTCCCGGGAGCCGAGAACCTCAGCAAGAGCCCTGGCTGCGCCCCAGGGACACAGACTCAAACCCCTGAGGGCCGACAGGGCTGGGTGTGGACAGTGGGGGGGGCTGTGAGGAAGGGGTGGGCCGGGCTTGGTTGGCCAGGAGGAGCCCCCTGTAACCTTGGAAGACACAGCCACTGGAACTGGAGGAAATGGACCTAGAACCAAGGGAGGATAATGCCATATTGAAACCAAAGGGAGCCTTTTAAAATTAGGGCCACAATGGATGGAAGAGAGAAGGAAGACCGTGCTGCCATGGGGGAAAAATCCGTATTCTGACGATATTGGCGAGAACCTGGCAGGTCTGTTAAGTGACACAGAGGACCCTGCTGACAAAGTGAAATGACAGTTTGGAGAAGTGAAAAACTAATCTAAACAAACATGGGCTCTGGGCCTGAATTCAAGTCTCACTATTGGTGTTGGCCACACAAACATGGGAGTCATTTACACCTCGGCCTCAGTCTCCTCTCCTTGGCAGTGGGGTAATGGTACCCACCCCGAGTGTTGTGGGGAGAATGAAAGGGAGCTTGCCTTGCTGAGCGAAGGTCTTTGCCATTTCTGGAGCTGTGGGATCCAGCCAGGTGTGGTTTCCCCCTCCTGCAGCCTGGCCCAGTTCTAGTTCAGAAGTATAAAATACAAGCCAACTTTATATTCCTTTCCTGTTTTGTTTAAATATTAACACAATCCTTTAAGTAAGCATCTCATTTTTGAATGGTAAACTGAGGCACATAAAAGAATAGCAGCTGGCCTGGGCTTTATCTCCCAGGGCATCAGAATTAGAGCACCAGGGCTCTGCCCTCCTGCTCCTGACCTGCAGGCTCCGAGTCCCGATGTGTTGGGCCCCTGGGCCCTGTGAAGAGAAGTTTCTCCAGAGCCATCGAGGGTGGAGCAGGCCTGGGTGGGGCAGGAGTCATCATTGTTCTCAGCTCTCCAGGGCCTCTGGCCCTGAGGACCTTGGGGACCATGTGCAAGAACTCGATCCCACGCTCTCCTCCTGCCTCTCTCTGACAGAAGCATCTTTCCCGGGTGCTCCTGTTCCTGCTCTGCGCAGGCTCCTGGCCCTGGCACACTCTGGTGGCACTCTCTGGAAACCCCTGCTCCGGCCGTCTGTCATAGCCGTGCCAGCCTGTGGAAGGGCCCAGGCTGTCGAGCTGCCTGCGCAGCCGGGAGGGGACTCTCGAAGGTCTCGTGGGTGTGCGAGCCAGGCGCTCTGGAGCTGGCCCCCCTTTTCTGCCTCGCCCGTGGCTGGGTGCTCAGGGCAAGGCTAGGCCAGAACTTTCCTGGAATCTCTCTCCGGGCATGACGTGCCTGCCCTCTGTTCCCGGGCCTTCTGCTGCAGGGCGCTAATCCCGCTTCCTCTTGTCAGTCTCCCGGCTCCCGCCTCCCTTGAGCTCCCTTGCTGCTCCTCCCAGTCTCCTGTCTGCTCTCACCCCACCGCGATCCCCAGCACCCAGCCTGCCGAGTGAGCTGGGAGGCAGTGACTAATGTGCTCGGAGGTGAGTCATCCGCTAAATATAAAAACCCGCTCGCATCCCTGGATGCAGAAGACTCCGAGAGGCTCCCTGTCCTTCCCCCAAATACATCCTTCCTCAGGGGCCCACGGGAAGTTTATTCGTGAACAGAAAACAAACAAGTCCCAGAGAGCAGGGCACCAGGATGCCACTGCCCTCCGGTCCTGCCTGCAGGTCTCTCTCCCGGCTCTGGAAGGAAGGGCAGAGTGAGGAAGGCCGGCGCCCTCTGTGGAGTTGTGAAGGACACCAGTGTTCTCTCCAAGGCCCCCAACCTGTCTTCTTCCTGCCCCTTCCTTGTCCAGCAGAGCCCAGACTGCGCAGCCGCCGCACGGGCAGAGAGGAGCCTCGGCACACACTGGCAGCTCGCGGGGCCCAGGCGCCTACCGCGGTGGAACCGACCCCATGGGCTGCAGGGACTGCCCTGCTTGGGGACAGCTCCCTCCCTAGGGCCGCTCGAGCCCCTTACATAGATTGCTTCCTACCCGGCGACTGCTGTGGTCTTCATTTCCCTTGGAATGCGGGTCCTTTGTGTGTGTGTGCACGCATGTGGATAAAATAGCATGTAAACATGTAAAAACTGACATTTACTTTGTGTCGGGTACTATGTGCAACATCTTATATGGGTTATTGCGGTCAGTTTTCTCCATTTTATGAGATAGTTTCTTTCACTATTCTCAATGGACAGATTGGGAAACCCAGGTTCAGAAAGAGAAAAACGGTTGTCCAAAAGCACAATGCTAGGAGTTATTAGAACCATGATTTGAAATTTGAAACAGCACTTTATACTTTATCTCTATGTCAAACAAGTAACTTTCAAACTATTGTTGTTGGGTTGGCATAGTAAGAAAAATATCATATGTCATAAGGCAAAGAACCCCCCGTGTGCATGTATGTGTGTATGTATCCACTCGTACATGCACATGAAACAAATGTTTTTGAAACAGCACTTTTCCTGACTGCCTTCTTATTCCCTGGGGAGAGGAGAGAGCTGGTAACCCTCTCCCAGCCTCCCTGAGTCCCAGGAAGATCCACAGCCAAGCAAAACATGCTTGGCCCCAGAACCTGGCTCTCCAGAACACAGCTCCAGGTGGTGGCATTGGCACACGTGTGACGGAGCCACACAGCTCGCTGTGCACGCTGCCTAGAGGCCCAGCGCCCAGGGCACAGCGGTGTGCGCTCTGTCTGGGGCGCAGCGGTCCTGCCGTGCAGCCCTTCACCTCTCCAGCACGATGCTCAGGGTATCGCCCGCTGCCCTTTGGCCCTCCTCACTGTGTGAGGACAGGTGGAGCCCCTGTAGCGTCTGGAGGGCACAGAGGAGGCAGAACACCTTTTACCTGTGTCTAGACTCGGCCGTCCCCCCCGGCGGGCTGCGCCCAGCAGGAGCCACCTGGGACTTAGCTACTGGTTACTGAATTCACATACTGCAAGAGACTTTGAGGGGACACCTCGATCCCTCCACGCAGGGAGAACACCTAGACCCATTCCATGACCACAGCCTCCGAGGGCGGATGGAGGACAAGCTGTTCGTCCCTGAGTGAGCTGAGCACTGCGGCTGCGGCGGCCCCTGCGGTCCACTTGCCACCTGCACTTGCTTCCTCCTGCCCTGAGCAGGGGCTGCGGCTGCCCGCCGGGTCAGAGAGTCCTCCGGCTCCCCTTGCAGAGGCGAGAGGAGGAGGATCATGGCACTGCCATGTTCTGGAGCAGGAACTCCAGTCCTGCCTATCTGGAGGCTCTAGAGAGCTACTTTGTCCAGAATGAGCAAGAGTGCTGCCACTTCCTTCCTCCAGCAGCGCTCACTGAGTGCCTGCCCTGTGCCAGCCACTTCCCATCCTTAGAATGCAGTTGCTCACAGCCTGGGAGGTGGGTTCCTGTGTGCTCCTGTCAGTCTGATCGATGGTGCATGGCAAAGCACAGAGCTGCCACCTCCTGTCCTTCCCCTCTGCCCCAGCCCGTTAGGGAGAAGGGTGCTGTGGCCTGCTCATAGCTGTGCTCAGGAGAGCATCTGGAGAGCTTCGGGTGTCTTAGAGAAAGTAGCATCAGTCTGCAAAATGTTTCCTGCATTTGCTGCAGGAGACGCAATTGTGTTGGCTTGAGCCCAGTTCAGAGCAGACCTTGCAGAAAAAGAAATGAGGTGTCTTCTCAGGGAGAGAGAAGCCCGCCCCTCTGCTAGTCCAGGGAATGCGGGTCTGCTTCCGCCGGCCCTGCCCAGCGTGAGCCCCTAGGGAGGGTGGTGGGTGCGGGGCTGTGGAGCCCAACACTACGGAGTCTCCTGGGAACGCAAACCTGGCTCCGGCACGGGCTCTAGGTGCTGCTCACTCTCTCCTCCAAGATGCCCACGGTGGGCATGGGAGCTCTCACCTTCAGAGCCTCATCCTAAACCGAGGTCATCCTAGAGCTGCGAGGTGGAAGAGGCCTCGAGAGCCCACGGCGCCTGCGTTCTGTGCCCGGCTGCTCCCCTGTCCCAGCCGAGCTGCCTCGTAGACGCCCTCCCCTGCCGCTTCCCCGGGGGCCAGCACAGGTGTGCCCCGCTGAGCCAGCCTCTGATGTCTTGGATTGAAATGAATTAGGGCCTGAGGAGGAACGAAAAAAGGAAAAAGCCTAGGATTTGTCCCACACAAACCCCTGTTAGTCTCACCAAAGTCTCTGGAAAGGAGAAGCAGAGTTTACACAGGTGTTTTGGGGCCTGCTGTCTGGTTTTCTTTACAGCTCGGACCTTTGCACTTCAGGCCTCAGAGGAGCAGGCTACTTCGCACCTCGGAGGGCTGGGCAGAGGGCAGTGGAGGTCACTGCTAGCCCTCTCTAGAGCCAGAGTCATGGGAGTGGCAGAGAAGCAGAAGGGCCTGACCTGTGTGGCCCTGGGCAGTCGGGACACGGACGAACGCCGCGGCTGTGTCTCAGCCTCGGTCCTGGCCTGTGGGAGCCGCCGGCTCTGCCCAGACTGCCCTGGGGTTACAGGGCCTGCGTGTGGCCAGCACGAGGCAGGCACTTCGCCCGCCCCGGCCTTGTGTCCTCAGCTCTAGAACGGGGCTTAGGCCACGCCCTCGTAGACTCGTTGGGAGAGCGGAATGAGATGAGAAGCCTTTGACAGCAAAGCGCTCTACACATCTTGATCTGCCTTGGAGCTCCACTGCCGTGTCCACACTGCCAGGGTTTCTCTTTTTTCAAAGCCCTGGTCCCCTCGTGAGTGGCAGTCCGTGCGGGGAGCAGCAGACACCGAGGCCGCCCACCCTGTGCGGGGCCCCGGCTCGGTCACGCTCCAGCTGAGCAGCCTCGGGCAGGTGGCCCCTCTGACCTGCAGGCCCCTACGTGCCAGCTCGGAACGACCACACTCCCCGCAGAAGTGCTTGCGGGTCAGCAGAGACAAGACACGTGGACGAGCACGCGCGGCCGGCGGCCTTTACCCCAAAGTCCTGGGCACGCTCTGAGAGCCTCTTCCTCGTTTCCGCTCCCGGGCCTCTTTCCACGCACCAGCAGTCGCGGGCGAGCATTTGCCTTCTTCACTGTGAGGAGCCAGTGCAGGAGGCAGACTCCAGACCTCTCCCCAAAGGGCGACTTGCCGGGGGTCAGAGCACGGAGGGCTCGGCCCTCGGTCTGGGGATCCCCAGGAGGGAGGCCGACTCCAGTCTCGACCTCACGCCCAGGGTGCGGGTATGGGGCTTGCATTTCATGCCTTGTCTCCTCCGCACCTCTGTGGTGGCCTCAGGCCCGAGGCGTCTTGACAGAGCCATCTGGTATTCAGGGCGAAGCCCAAGGTGCCTTTGCAGCCGGTGCGCGGCGCTGGAGGGATGCACAGGCCGCCTCTGCCCTCTAGTGGCCAGAGAGGGAGACGCAGTGGCACCTCGGCGCCACGCCGGCCAGCCCAGGACACTGCGGGACCCGATTGCTTTGGGTGACAGTATGCATCAGTCACCTGGAGACACAGCAGCAGGCAGCACAAAAAACCCAAACTAGACCAACATGTGCAGTCATCACCTGGACACACTCCAGATCCAAGATGTGGGGTTTCACACACCTGTTTATTTGTTCATTCATTCATTCAACAAATATTTATGGAGTGTCTGTTCTGTGCCGGCGTGGCTCTAGAAAGCAGCGACACAGCAGTGACCAAGACGGGCAATGAGGGAGTGACGCCATCAGCAAGATGGCGAGTAGGACTTCCCAGCACCTGTCCCTGCACTGAAACACGGATTTGAACAACCATCCATGCGTGCAAATATCTTCATAAGAGCCAAGTAATCCAGGTGAGAGATTATACAGCCTGGTAGGGAGGATGGTTTCACATTTCCTGTGTTGCCCCTCCCCCAAGCCTGTGCAATGCATCACAAAAGATGATACCCTCCTCATGGGGGAAGGGAAGGCAAGTGAGCACCCAACTTCACTGCAGACCCTGGCTCCAAGCCACCCCAGTGCACTCTGGCATCAGGCCAGCCCCTGCAGACTCTGGCTCCAGGAGTCTGATAGTGTTAAAACAAAAACTTTACACGAATTAAATTTAGCAGAGTTTAATTGATTAAAGAAGGATTTGTGAATTGGCTGGTCCTCAGAACCAGAACAGGTTCAGAGCCCACAACATAGGCAAGCAACATTTATGGGCAGAAAATGTAGGGTAGGAACAGAGACAGCTCACTTGATGGGTTCCAGCTTGTCATTTGCCTTATTTGAGCATGGTCTGATCACTTGGCCATCTGCAACTGACTGAGGCTCAGCTACTGAGATTGGCTGAGACTTAGTTATTTGTTACAAAAGCATACTCTTAAGTTAGGCTTTCAGTTAGTTTATGTACTAAGTTAGGTTGCAGTTTATTATGTAGGGACTCAAAGTAGGAAGGTATTCTCAGGCCAAATTCATTTTAATTTAACAATAGAGTGGTTGAATGGACAAAAAAAGATCCAATTATATGCTGCCTATAAGAGACTCACTTTGGCTTTAAGGACACAGATAGGCTGAAAGTAAAGGAATGGAAAAATATTCCATGCAAATGGTAACTAAAAGAGAGCAGGGGTGGCTAAACTTATATCAGATAAAACAGACTTTAAGTGAAAAACTGTCACAGGAGACAAAAAAGGTCATTATATAATGATAAAGGAATAAATTAATTAAGAGGATATAATAATTGTAAGTATATATACACTAAACATCATAAAATATATTAACAGAATTGTAGGAGATATAGACAGCAATATCATAGTAGTAGGAGACTTTAATACTCCACTTTCAACAATGGATCTTCCAGACTGAAAATCAATAGGGAACAGGACTTGAGCAACACCATAAACCAAATAGACTTGGTACACATATATAGAACATTCCATCAAACAGCGGCAGAATACAGTCTTTTCAAGTATACATAGAACATTCTCCAAGGTACGTGGAGACATCACACTATGTGATTTCAAAATACTATCCAGAGCTATAATTATCAAAAGAGTATGATACCGGCATAAAAACAGAAATACAGACCAATGGAATAAAATAGAGGACCTAGAAATAAATTCATGCATTTTCAGTCAGTCGCTCTTAGGTGCCAAGAATACCTAATGGGGAAAGGACAGTCTTTTCAATACATGGTGTTGGGAAAACCGTGTATCCATATGCAGAAAAATAAAATTGAACCCATATCTCACACCATATACAAAAGTCAACTAAAAATGGATTAAAGACTTAAAAATAAGACCTGAAACTGTAAAACTACTAGATAAAAAACACAGGGAAAAAGCTTCTTGACATTGATCCTTGGCAATGATTTTTTTTTTGGATATGACCTCAAAAGCACAGGCAACAAAAGCAAAAATAGATAAATGGGATTACATCAAACTAAAAAGCTTCTGCACAGCAAATAAAGAATCAACAGAGTAAAAGACGCAACCTACAAAATGGGAGAAAATATTTGCAAACCATACATCTGATAAGTTAATATCCAAAATATATAAGACATTCAAACAACTCAATAGCAAGAAAACAACCTGATTAAATCTGGGCAAAGTACCTGGATACATATTTCTTAAAAGAAGACATACAAATGACCCAGAGCTATATAAAAAAACATCCAACATCACTTATCATCAGAGACATGCGAGTCGAACCACAATGAGATGTCACCTCATACCCGTTAGAATGACTATATGAGAAAGGCAGAAGATAAATGTTGTCAAGTATGTAGAGAAAAGGAGACCCTTGTACACTGTTAGTGAGAATGTAAATTGGTACAACTATGACAGAAACGGTTTGGAAATTTTCTCAGAAAATTAAAAATAGAACTACTATATAATCTAGCAATCCCATTCTGGAACTGAAATGGATATGTTGATGAGGCATCTGCAATCCCATGCTCATTGCAGCATCATTCACAATAGGTGAGATGTGTGATCAACCTAAGTGTTCAGCAGAGGAATGGGGAAAGAAAATGTGATATGTATGTGTGTGTGTGTGTGTGTGTGCAATGGATTATTTTTTGGCCTTAAAAAAGAAGGAAATTCTGACACACGCTGTGACATGGATGAACCTTGAGGGCACTATGCTAAGTGAAACAAGACAGTCACAGAAAAGCAGATTTTATGATTTCACATATATGAAAGACCTAGACTAGTCAAATACCTACAGAGAAAATAGAATGGTGGGGCCAGGAGAGAGGGGGGGACAGGGAATTATGCTTTAGTGAGCACAAAGCTTTAGTCCTGCAAGGTGAATAAGTTCTGGAGATCTAATGTACAGCGTGGTTACTAGAGTTAATAATTACTGTATTCTTAACATTTACTGAGAGAGTGGATCTTAAATGTTCTCATCACACACATAAGAAAGCCGCTATTGAAGTGACGAATGTGCTGCTTAGCCTTACTGTGGTAATCGTTTCACAATGCACACATATATCAAAATATCATTGTATACTTTAAACGTATGCCATTTTATTTGTCAGTTATACCTCAGTAAAGATGGAAAAATGTTAAAACAGCCTCCCTGCTACCCACCCCCAGTAACCACATAGGCGAGTCCATCTACTCATGGGGTTTTCATTCCAGTGAGTGTGAGGTTTGCCGGGACATGGGTGGGGGTCTTCTCACCCCCCCTGCCCCAGAGAGTCAAGCAGTTAACAACACCGACCAAGCGTTGAGTTCATAAACTTTCGTATCTGTTCTTGAGGTGGTCCCAGTGGCCGGACTGGGTTTGAGCCTGGTTCCTCCACTTCCCAGCCATGTGACACTGGGCACATCGCTTACACTCCGAGTCTGGCCTGTTTCCTTCCGGACTGCACGGCCCCGTTTGCTCTCCAGTCGTAGCGTGGGAGCAGTGACGGCCACCTGGGCCGCGCCTGCGGGTGTCGCAGCGCCCTTCACCTGGCGCTGGAAAGGAAGGGTCAGAGCCTCTTTTTGCTTTATTATTAAAAAAAGGAAATAAGCTCACAAACAATTACTTTGATGCGATTTATTCCACTTTACTGTGTTCCAGCGTTTCAGTTGTCTATTGCTATGTAACGGACCACCGCCAAGTTGGTGACTTGAAGAGCGCTGTCTTATTATTTCTCATGGTTTCTGTGGTTTGGCTGGGCTGGGCTGGACAGGTTCTCTGCTGCACCTGGTTTCAGCTGTGGCTGGCGTGTCCAAAGTGGCTTCTCCATTCACACGTCTGGACCCCTGCTGGGAAGGCTGGACCCCCTGGGGCTGCCCAGGCACCGCTCTCTGCGTATGTGTGTACATATGATATATGTGTGCATGCCGTGTGTATGATGTATGTCTGTGTGTCTTCTTTTGGATTCCCAGATGCGTGCCCCACTCCTGTAGGCAAACATTCTACTGTGCTTAATGTCTATCTTTTATTTGTGTGCATTCTCACAAACTGTGTATTATGCCTTTGTACCCATGCACGCTTAATTTACATAAATGGTGTTGTGTGATCGATTCGATTTTGCTTTTTGCCTTTTCTGTTGATGCTGTGGATTTAGGCCTGTCCATGCCACTCTGTATTCTAGTTTGCTGCTTCGTGGCGTGCACCCACCCAGCATCGTCCCCCATTCTGCCGAGTCACCTGGCCGTTCTCCCGCTGCAGAGCCTCCCCTCCCTGCCTCTCCAATGTCACTGCTAGGAACATCCTCGGCAGATTTTGAGAGAATTTCTTTGGGTTCTATGAACAGGAGCAGAATGGCCAGCACACGGGGGTTGCGGGTCACAAATATGCCTGGGCAGTGCCAGAAGGCTGCTCTGACTAGACGCCGGTCCCTGCCCCTGCAGCAGTACCGCAGACAGACCTTCTCCTCCCAGCCAGTCCTGCTAACGCAAGAGGATGAAGACTCTGGCCCTGCTTGCAAGGCTCTTAGGACATTATTGTCCCCTGCACCCCTGACTGCCCTCTGGACTTTGGTTTTTTGGATTTGCCCTGGGCAGTCTGACCAAGTCCCTGGCAGCCCCAGGCCACATCCCCCTGCCTTGTCACTTTGTCCCCATTCACCCTCCCCTCTCCAGATAGGTGTTGATAGATCTGCATCATGGTAAATGCACCAGAGCAACTGGGAGCTGGATTTTATTCAAAGAGAGGAACTTGATGGCGATGAGATAATTTTACCTCCCTGACAGTGACCTAACAAATCTCAGTGTTTAGCCCAGCACTATCTGCAGACATTGTACTGCAGCACATGCACGGGTTAGGAAGTGCTTTGTTTATCATTCACAGTGGCTCTGAGAAGGCAACCTCTGAGGGGGACACATGGAGTAAGCTATGTTACTGTGATGAAATGACACCATGCCAGCATAGAAGTCATGCAGCTTTGGGAATCTAGACCAGATCACCTGTTCTATACACTTCATTCCACAGGCAAAGACACCGAGACCCAGAAAAATGGTCTTCCCAAGACTGCTGAGTAAATGAGAGGCCATGCTGGGACAGACCCCAAGGGCCCCTTTGTCCTGGCCCATCCTCCTTTCTTACCACTGCCCCAATTTCCTTTCCACCAGCCTATGCTGCAGGGACCCCAGATTCGCAGACAGTCCCCAACTTTGCTCCATGAGGTTGAACTTATTCCTTCCCCAGATTGGTTTTGAGAAATACTCAGAAATAGGAAACTGGCTTTACTGGTGATTTTCCTTCCCTTTCCAATTCAGTATAGTAAACAATAAAATAAAACAAGAATGAATAAACTTAATAGGAAGGAGAAGATAATAATCAGAACTATTTCTCAACTGTGAAAAGCCAGTATGGAATAAAGGAATGATACTTCTTAAGAATTCTACAGGGGGTGTCCCCTCTGCTTTCTAGATGGAGAAACAGAGTCAGAGAGACACTCAGGGAGTAACTGAAGAAATATGACCAATTATTTAGAAAATATATCTAAAATTACAGAAACAGTTTCTTGTTATACTGTTCACAAAAGCCACTAAAGTAGGTTTTACTCCTTTATAAATGTCTCTTCCTTGTAACTCAAAGCAACAGCTTCTAAAAGTGTGTCTTTATTCTTTTATCCAGTGTTCCTTGAGAGTGATAACAGTAATAGTTTCAGAAATACCAAATAACATTCATGTAATACTCTGAAATTTGCAAATTTACTATCAGCATCCATGCTTGAGGAAACATTAATTTGGGACAAGTGATTAGTCAGGTAGGATTGGGAGGTAAGGGAGTCAGTTCTGGTCGTAAGTAAGTATCTCATTGGACCTGTTTGAGGTCCTGCTCTTGGTAGAAATCTACCACCGCACCTTGCCATGCCCTGGAATGCCCCCAAAACTTCCTTTGCAAATTAGAACAGGTGGGGGCGGTGGGTCCTTCAGACTTCTTGCTAATTTGATCATCCAACCAATAGGAGAGATGTTAGAAAAGAACGAGGACTTTCTTTGTAATCCTGACTCACACCAAACACTAGTTTTGTGAACGGCTGGCCCAGAGAACCCCTTGAAGGGACCATAGCACATAAACCTATCAGCAGAGTTCCCAGGACCGTGCCAACAAGTCCGGTGCTGGTGAACATGTCCTTGGCCCTGGAAGTCCAGCTTTTGGCAGCTGCCACCTTAACCTACGCTGTGAGATCAAGGAGGCTTTTTCTTTTTAATTCATATACTGTGAATTTTACAGCCCAGTGATTTGGGTACACTCCCAAAGTTATGTGACCATCACCACTACCTAATTGCAGAACATTTTTATCATCTCAGAAAGAAACCTCGTGCCCATTAGCAGTCACTCTGAAGTCCCTCCCTTCTGCCCTCCAGCCCCTGGCAAACACTCATCTTTTGTGTTATGGAGTTTCCTCTTCTGGACATTTCATATACACAGAATCATGCCATATGAGGCCTTCTGTGTCTGGCCTCTTTCACCTAACATGTTTTCAAGGTTCATCCATGTTGTAGCAGGTGTGGGCACGCCATTCCTTTTTACGTCCGAGTAATATTCCACTGTATGGAGGTATCTCGTTGTGCTTATCCCTTCATCTGTTGGTGCACTTAGGGAGGATTTTGGTCCTAGTCTGAGCTGAACTTGAAACCTGTAGACAATGAGTATGTTTTTCCATTTCCCAATCAGGAGGCTAAGGTGACAAACTTAGTGTTTTAGGAAGGTTGCTGTGAAGACCAGGTTTGTGGCAAAGCAGAGATGGAGGATGATGAATTTGGAGCGTCAATGTACTAAATCGAAGAGGAAAGTCAAGGTCACCTAGGGAACCTGTGTGCAAGAAGCAAACCTCTCCCTCTCTCTCTCTCTCCCTCTCCCTCTCTCTCCACCCCACTCCCCTTCTCTGATTGGAAAGCCATAAAGCCACAGGTTTAAAAGAGAAAAAGAGAAACTTATCTTGGGGGGGGAAGGTGAAAGCCTAGTGGTGGTTTCAACCTTGCCTCATATTTCTCTTGGCGGCTCTGCTGAAAGTCAGCCGGCCACACTCCTTCCTGGAACGTGCATCTCTGATAATTGCCTCTTGCACAATTATCTGCCAAGCCCTGTTGCTAATGAAATGAATGATTTAGTTATCCTTGTTAGTAATGGCCCACATTGCACAGAGACCCATTACTGCATCCGTGAGGTTGGCAGGAATGCCAGCCAAGGCACCTGTGAGTGATTCTTACAATTAGCTCTCTTATCTCAGCTTGATTGGGGAGGGGAAGGCCGCCAGAGGCCACAGGGTGCCGCCTGTCCGTGGCTCAGTCCCGGCCATGCATCAAGAGCTGGGAGCATATAGGGGCAAAACAAGAAATGAGGCCAGGCGGGGCTCCCTGTGTGCCAATTGTGACCCGCAAAGCCTGCGGCTGCTTCCTCCCAGCACGGGGAGGGACACCCTGAAGGACTGTGGTGACAGGCTTCATGTCAGGTTCACTTGGGTCCAGGGAGAAGTCCTGCTGGCTGGCAGATGGGGCGCCCAGCCCTCCCTGCCTCACCACTGCACGCTTCTCCCCTCCCTCTGCCCCACTGCAAAGAGAACATCTTTCTTTGCCTGCAGTGGCAGGTTTTTGCTTTTTCCCTCCTCTCTCCCCAGCAGTGCCTGTCAATACCGCTCATCTGTCTCCTGCCCGCCCCACCTTCCTCGATTGCTCATTCTTGCTGCTTTTCAAGGGAAAGGAAATAAACCGGGGCCAGGACAGCAGACAGGAATGGGCATGGTGGGCAAGAGATCTGGGGGTGGTAAACAGAGATGTGAATACAGAAGGTTATTTGGAAAACACCGTGTTAAGGCCCCCCCCCATACACGCTCTTGCACATACACGTTTTCTCCCCATCCTGCCTTCTGGAAGATTATATTCAGGAGTAAGTGCCCCGGGTTGGAAAACAGCCACCCAGAGTTGTGACCGAGACGTGTGCTTCAGCTTACGCGGACGAGACGGTGCTTAGCTAAGGGGCTCATGCCAGATTAGCAGAACCAAGTGCTCACCCGAGGCTTCCCAAGCCAGCTAACAGAGCCCGAGTAGGTACGGGGGGCAGTGTGTGCACCGAGCTGGCTCCACCCCTTTGACTGGATGTGACTCCGGGAAAGCCACTTAATCCCCAGCAATAGATAGTAGACACTCAAAAATGCTTGTATACACACAGAGACAAAGTATCCATGACCAATTTTCCAGCTCGATCTCCACTATCTGTACTAGTCATGCTCAGTGTCTTACAAAAAGTAGTGGTGCTCTTCCATTCCAACAAAACCGTGTGCAAGCTTAGAGAGAGAGGAGGACTTCTTTGGGTGGGGCGGGTGGGGGGTGGCTAACCATTTTCTTAGGGCCTCTCTTTCCCCACACGGAGACTGCTGAGACAGCTTTGCTAAGAATCCCAATGGTCTGAAAACCCCTAGGTTCACCTATGACAACGGATAGACATCAGGAAAAAGAAAGGGGAAGGAGGGAGGGAGGGAACAAAGGAAAGGAGGAAGGGAGGAAGAAAGGACGGGAGGAAAGAAGGTTGGTTTTTATTGCTACTCGTACAAGATTATTGTGAGAACCAGCAGGAAAATCTATGTTTTGAATCTAATAAATTGGGGCTTCCTCTTCTTGTTCATCAAGACCACTCTTTCGTCCTTTTCGTCCCAATGAAACAAGCCATGGCACACAGGAGACTGCGGAGACGGCACGTGCGCTTGCTAAGCGGGTGGGCTGCGGCCCAGACTGCGCGGGTGTGGGTCCTAGCCCTGCTACCGTGAGCTGTGTGACTGGGCAAGGTGCCTAGCCTCGCGGTGCCTCGGTTTCCTCATCAGTAAAAGTGGCTGTCGGCAGTGCCCACCCCACGAGGGTGCCATGAGGATGAAAGGCGTTGGCGTGTATATGGTGTTCACAGCGGTGCTTGGCACACGGTCACAGCCTGATAGGCGTTAGCTGTTGTGTGTGTGTGTGTGTGAGCGTGCCCCTCCTTGCAATGGCGATTTTCACTTACACAATTTCCATCCAGACCTCTGTCCTCAGGTGGAGTGTCCTGTCTCCCCTCAGGGACCCAGGGGTGACTTAGCTCACCCAGAAGTGGGACAGATGGCTGAGGATTTCCCTGCAGGCTGCAGCCACGGTTCTGTGAGGGAGGGAAAGGGGCTTGATGTCTTTGATTGTTTTGCCTGGGGCAGAAGGAACCTACGGTGGCATATAGTCACATCTTATTTTGCAGTTGTGGGATGTATAGTCAAACTTGCCCTAATCTACATGCTCTATAAGCCCAAGGGGCATTAATGGGGGTGGGGGCAGCAGGTGGTTAAACGTCCGAGCTCTGGGAAAGGACACTCAGCTGGGATGCATCTTGCCTAAAATTCATAGACCCATTCTCTTGATCTGACCTGCTCCTGGGGTAAGGTCCTGTGGAGAGGGTTTCCTGAGGGTCCCCCAAACACTTGTAAGGTGCTGTCTACATGTAGGGGGTCGATATCGTGAAGACCCAAGGGGAGAGTTGCCAGCAGGGTGAGGGCCGAAACCTTGACCTAGATGGTTTATATTAAGACCTTCCTGACACTCACCGCTAGGGTTTTCCTGATGCATCAGCCTGCTAAGTGTAGGGAGTGGCCGTGTCCGTCGGGGAATTTGCGATCTAGGAAGACCAAACTCGCAGGCTGGACTCCATGGTAGAGGCAGTGCCAGTCCTAGGGGGTGGAGGGAAGAGGATGGGAGGCTTCGTGGCAGTGGAGGGGCTTCAGCCAAGCAGGGAGGGTGGTTGGGTTTGAGCAGGCAGTGGAGAGGGGAGCAGGGACATGCGAGAGAAGAGGACGAGGGCGTGAACATGCCAGGGAAGGAGAGGAGACCAGGCTGACAGAAGGGCTAGAAGCAGCATGTTGATTTTGCATGGGGAGCATCAGCTGGAGTGAGGACGGCCTGGAAGCCCCTGTGGAATAATTTCTACCTGATTCTGTGGGAAATGGCGTTTGGCAGCATGGGGCCTGGGGTGGGGCATCAGGACTTGTCTCCTCTCCGGAACCGGCTGGCAGTCCTCCCGGAGTCAAGGGCGGGCAGAGCGAGGGTCTGCAGCACACGCAAACAAACGGGCATCACGTAACCGTGCGTCCGCCGTCAACCGCGTTCTTACTCTCTTAATCCTTTGGCTGCAAGAATGGATAATCATCGGCTTACTTAGACATGATTTTTGACAAGCCCTCAAAAAACCACGATGTTAACTTGTCAGATGGAGAAACTGAGGCATTGTACTGTAAAGGGCCCATTCTAGGAGCTGTGGAATCACCGTGGAGTAAGAGGCAGAGTGCCGACCACTGGGCCCCTCCTTCAGTGACCTGGCTTCTCAGCTTGGTCCTTCTCCCCATATCTTTTAACAAGGGGAATCGCTTCTCGTTAGCACAAGCTGGTGGAGGTGGGCGGGAGGAAGAGGCTGCCTGGATCTCCTTGGCCTGTTGGTGAGCAGTTAGCTGATTAAGAAAGATACATGCTTAATCTTTAGCCATGTGGGAGGAGGAATGAGGGCAGGGGCAGACTTGGACCTGAGACAGAGGAGGGGCAGCCCTGGTGGAAGCACGAGACGCTTCCCCGGTGGGGTGGCCTTTGCCAGGAAGGAAGGCCGTGGGCCATGGGCCGTGGGGACGCTCAGAGGACGTGGGTGGTCTCCTCCTCCTGGGTACTGCCCACCCCTGAGTTTCTCCCCAGCCCTCTTTGGGGCCGTTGCCATCATCCTTTGCCCTCCAAGTGCCCTCTTCCACCCCAGCTGCCTCTTGTTCGCTTTCTCCCTTGGGCCTGAGAACCAATGGCAGGGTGCCCAGCCCTGCATGCCTGGCACGGACGGCAGCCTCAGTTCCTGGTGTGTGCGTGCGTGTGCGTGTGTGCGTGTGTGTAGGGGCTGGGGCCAATGGTGGATCAGAGCACAGGAGTAGAGAGCTTCTGGGAGGGGGCCACCCAGGAGTCACGCCCTACACCCTGGAGCCCAGAGGACCCTTCGCTGGACCCACGACTACCGGCAACACCTGAGCAGCCAGAGCAGTTTCAGTCTCTGACCAGAGGAGCCTGGGAGGAGCCGCAGGAGTAAGTCATGCTGGAGGAAGGGCCGGGCTGGGCTCCAGGGATGCCCAGGGGCAGTGGGTGCTGCAGAGCCAGAGAGGAGGGAAATGAGAGGTCTTTGTGCCCCTCTGCCCTCCCACCCTTGTGTGTGCACAACATCCACATCCCTTTCCTTGCACCCTGGACCTGGAGGGCGCTGCCGCAGGCTGGACTCCAGGCAGAGCCACAGAGGTGGGAGGATTGGTCCGGGGTTCCTGCCAGTGGGGTCTCCCCACAGGTACACGGCGTGTGGCTGTCTGATGTTGGGGGCAGGCGTGGCAGGGTGGTCCTGTGGGGGCACCCAGGAGCCCAGGCGTCATAGACCCTCAGCCCACCATGCTGTCGGGTGGGGAAGGGAGAAGAGTAGGTGGAGGGGGGAGGTTTGGACAAGATGCAAATCCTGTTTCCACTTACAGGTACTCACGGCGGTGGGCCAGGACTCTGGAAAAGCTCTGCAGTCGATACACTTGGCCTTAGAAAACGGAAGTAGGAGATGGGGTCGTATGGTGGGAGCCTCCTTTTGTATACTCAGTCCAGCCTGAATGTCAGACATTTGGGGTCAAGAGCTGGATGAACAAGGCCTTGGGCCCAGCTGTCACCTCCCCTTCCCCTGTCTGGACCTGAGGGCGGATCCTGGCTCCTGGTGCACTTCTCCTTCTCCTCCTCGTCTTCTGTCTCCTCCTGGTGGTGGCTGTCCTCCCTTCATGTCCTGGCAGGAAGCTCTGGGGCTGGCAGGACTCCTGGCTGCCCACAACCTGGGCCTGGTGGTTCTCTCAGGTACATATTCTATGAGGTAAGGCTGCTGGGGGCCCTAGAGACTTCTAGGGTCTCTTTTTTCAGAGTGGGGGAATTGCCCAGGGTAAATAGAATCATGCTCTTCCTACGTAGAAAGGAGAACCCATGATGGGGGCGTGTGCGGGAGGGGCTCTGTCCCATCTCGGGCTGCCTGCCTCCAGCACCAGGTCCATCTGCCTCTCCTGTGGTGGCAGAGTGCAGGTCAGCGGAAAGCAAGAGTGTAGTTCAGTACCCCCACACCTAAGGGGAACCCCCAACTCTTGTTTCTACCTGGGCTCTGTTAGACTCTGCCCAGTTTTCTGAGCCCCAAACCCAGGTTCCTTTCAGACGCCTTGCAGTTGGTCACGTTCTGTGCCCACGTGCCATGCCGTGTGCCAGGCTGAGCTGGGGCCTGCCGAGTCGCTGCTGAGTAAGGTGCACCTGCCCTCCAGGGGCGCAGGGTCTGGGAAGGGGACCGATGTGGTGCAGTGTGAGCAGGCAGCACGCCCTGGGGCAGGCAGGCGGTGCAGCAGCCTGGTCCCTGGGCCAGGGGCTGGGGTGTCGGGAAACGCTTTCCAGAGAAGGTAGTACTCATCACTGACATCCCCCAGCACGCCGAGCTTATTATGGGCAATGTCCTTCTCCGAGCGCTTTATGAGGGTCAGCTCACCTAATCCTCAGGACACACTCTTTGAGGCCTACGGGGGTTAAGTAACGTGGCAGGTGGCAGGGGCAGATGCTGAACTCACACCGGGCACTGTGGCTGGCATCCTCCACCTCCATACTCGCCCGGCCCCTGGGGAGCTAGCAGGGAGTGGACAGTGGTCCACCCGGGAGAAGCAGGTCCTGGCGGCCATGCCTCTTCCCCCTCCTCTCCCTCTCTTCCTTTGCCACTGCTCACCTTCACCCCATCCTCCATGCCAGGACAGAATGAGCCACCCAAATGCCAGAGGACCTTTGGAAGGGTCCTGGCACTGCCTGCTGGAGATCCCCTGACGGCTTCCCACAAACCGCCCTGTGGGGCACGGAAGCCCTCGGCAGTCCCCTCTGGCCCCTGCCTTCCTCTGCAGCCTCATCTTCCCGAACACCGGCCTTGACCAACACTGGCCTTGACCAACACTGGCCTTGACCAACGCGGCCGCTCACCGGACTCCACGCGCCATCCTTGGGGGTCCCCGGGCCTTGGCTGGTAACTGATTTTCTGCCAAAAAGGCTCTTGTCTTCTGGTCTCTTGACAAATCCCTGCACATCCTCTAGATTTGGGTCAGCTGTTGCCTCCTGGGAAGACTTCCCTGACCCTCTCAGGGTCAGGTATTTGCTTTGTTCCTTAGGTTTCCCAGGTCTTGGAACAGACTCCTGCTCTATACCCCGCTGCACCCGCTGGTGGGCGCTGGGTGTGCGTCTCTTCCCAGCTCCATGCTCAGTGACTTTCCGTGAAGCATGAATAGCTTGAAGTCCATCACAGCGGGAGTGTTTGCACCATGGAAATTGGCCAACCCTACAAACCAGCTGTCCCACCTTAAGAGCCTGTTAAGCATGCACAGACGCCCCCACTGTGTCTTTCTCCTGCTGCTTCACGGTTTGCATGTCTGCCTGTCTCCTCTCCCAAGCGCAGTGCTTCAAAGGCAGGTCCCGGTTTTACTTATCTTTTTCTAAAGACAGGTCCAGCATAATGTCTGTGGACACTGGAGATACCAATAACTTGTGAGACATGCCCTAGACTTGTCATTTAATCATGGTGACAAGGCACTTTGCTGCCCCCTGTTCCTTTGAAAACTCTGCCATGCCAGGCCAGCTTCCTGCTCAGAAGCCGTCAGGAGCTGCCTTTACCTATGGGACCAGAATGCAAAGTCCCCCGAGGTAGGCATTTTCATCTGTTTTATCAGTGTGACTCAGTGCTCAACATGGAGATGTGCTTAGTGCCACCTAACATGTTATTGACAAATGTATGGATGATAACATTATATCTCCTTATGACAGCCTTCAAGACCCTTTATTAATAATTCTCCTCTCTCTCTCCGCTTCTGTGGCCTGCTTCCCTCATGGTTGGAACCTCCCTCCAGTCCCACGGCTCCCACGAGTTAGGTCCTGTGCAGGCACCACACACTCTTGTCCGGGCATGACATTGCCCCTCCCTCCCCTCTTTTGCATAAGGCCTCCTCATTCTTCAGCCCTGGCTTCTGCAACACCTGCTGCCTCCTGCTCTTCCTCTGGCACGAGCCTTAAAGGTTAGAATTGTTTCCTACAGCCTCAGGCTATGAGATTTGAGGGTTTGAGCTCCTTGGGGCGGGGCTGACATACCGACAGCTTTGGTCCCCTCGGAACCCCTCCATACGTACCTTATAGTCTCATACGCAGCAGGCACCCAGTGTGGGTTTGTGATCTGTGTTCAGCCATATTTTTTTAAAAATTAGAGACCGGCAAGATGTATGCAAGTCTCAGCCTCTGGTCGAGCCACTCCATGGAGTTGATTTTGTTAGCAGACATCCCCCAAGTGTCAGTGGAGGCTGCAGCGGGACGGGTGTCCAGGGCATGACAAGGCGGTGTTAGCTGCACTGGCTCTAATATCCTTTTCTCTTTCCTTCCAGTCCATGGCCCCCTTGTTCCTGGCTGACTGCAGTACTGCTGCCCACCGGTGGACTACAGCCGGAGCAGCTCGGTGTGAGGGCGCGGCAGGGAGTGGAAGTGAAGCCTGGAGGACAGGGTGGAGAGGGAGCCTGGCCTGCGGCTGCAGAGCCATCTGAGCCTCTGCTGGGGCACGGAGGGTAATGCAGGCTTTGGAATCAGGGGACCTCAGACCTCAGTTTGGATCTCCGCCCTGCCAGTTGCTTGCTGTGTGACTGTGGAAGGCATACTTACCTTTTCTGGGCCTCAACTTTCTTATCTATAAAATGGCATAATAATAATACCTACTTTATAGAAGGAAATAATCAAAAGAAAATGGGATTAGACAATGTATGAACGTGTTTAGCACAGGGGCGGCACGCACCATTTCGTTGTTGTTAGCTGTTCTCTGTTTCCACTGGAAGCAGAACAGAAGACTTCCCTGTGGTTAAGACCACGCGGCTGAGGCTGGGCAGGTCACGGGTGGTGAGGCGAAGTTGGGTCGCTGGATGTTGGCAATGGGCTAAAGCCCTTCCGCTCAGAGTATGATGCACAGGCGGGAACATCAGCACCACCGGCAGCTTGTTGGAAATGCGGAATCCTGCACTCCACCCCGGGCACACTGATTAAGAATCTGCTCTTCAAAGAACAAGATCCCCACTTGCTCATTAGATTACAAGGCTCCGGCTGGGGCACTTCGGGACAGTCCTTCTGTGGTCACTCCAGTAGCTTCTCCCCATCTTTCCGATGCCACCAGGCACTGTCTGCAGCCAGGTAGGCACCGTGGGCTCAGGCGGTGCATAGAACATCGAGGACCGGGCAGGGCAAGCTGCGCCACCAGCAGGACCGCAGCGTGACGGAACTTCCCCTTCCTGCCCAGCAGATGGCGAGCGCGTGCCAGCGGTGCTTCTCAAAGGCTGTTGACTTGCGGGCGCGGTGGGATCCTCCACCAGCGCGCTCCCGTGTGGAGTCATGGAGTCGTATCTGCCAGCCAGGCCTGGGTGGGTGTCCCGTGCGCCAGTGACAACGCGTCCCTCCAGCACCCTGTCGGACGTTCTCCGGGTTTGCCTGGGCGGCCGCGCCTGACACTGATGTCAGAGGACAGCCTCGGCCCGGGGCCTGGCTGAGGAAGGTGCTCACGGGAGAGGGAGCACCCCCTGCCGCAGCCTCCGCGGGCCCTCTCTTCACCCCTGCACCGCATGAAAGTAGGCGCTTGACCCACGAGCCGCCGGGTTCCAGGTTAAGTGGAAATGGAAAACCCAACACATCTTACGGCTGATAGAATATCATCATCAAATGGCAGAAGCCACCGCTACACATCAGCGAGGAGACGGAGCCTGCTTGTGAATCCGAGGACTGCAGGATGGAGTGCAGGGCCTGGTGTCGGGGTGGTGATGAAAGGAGGGGCTCTTTCTTACCAGTCTCTCGCCAACATGGAGTCCGAGCAGAGAACATTCCGGGATTTGTCGTGAGAGTCTGGGTTCAACACCCGAGTTCCCTCCCCGGTGCCCTGGAGGGCAGGACAGGATATTGGAAGGAGCCTACCAGTTGTGTGTCTTTGGACAAGTAACTTAACCTTTCTGTGCCTCGATTTCCCTATCTCTAAAATGGAGGTAATGGGAGTATGAATTGCACACTATTATGTAGAGTTTAAATGATTATTTCGTTATTTAGCCCATAGTAGGTGCTAAACAGGTGTTTGTTGTTATTTCCCTTTAGTTTTAGTCTGTCCTTCAGCAGAACAGGCAGAAGCACCTGTCCAACTCCAAGGGGCAGTTGAGGCCCCAGGAGAAGAGTCCAGAGAAAGAAGTCCCCGAGCTGACCCCATCTCTCCTTCCTCTCCAGGTCTTCTTCATACTGCAACAGAAGCCAGAGCAGCTCACCTTCCTGCATGTCTACTACCATGGCCCTGGGCCCTTCACCTGGCGGGCTAGAGTCAGATATGTACAAGGTAAGTGACATGTGCTGTGGGTGACCCTGCCCTGGCCCTTGTGAGGCGGGTCTGCTGGGCTGCCTCCCGTCTTGGGAGACGTGCATCCCTGTGATATCACAGCTTGTCTTCAAGTGTCCTATTCCCTGAAGCCATGCATTGGCCTCTGTTCCCATCTTGTCTCTGTGGCTCCTTGGAGCTTCCTGGCTACCCCTCCCCAGGGTTGGGTGGGTAGCTGCTAGGCGATGCTCATAGCCATCAGCCCAGAGAGTGCAGAGGGAGTTATAAACGCTCTCGTTTTGCACCCTGTTAACTCCAGCCCTCCCTCACGGCTGCGGGGGCTCATGCCACACGCCCACAGGATAGGATCTTTCCAAGGATTCTCTCTGTAGGGTTACAGAGGTGCTGTTTGCAGTCTGGAGGGTGAAACATGAAAGAAAAACCCAAACCACAGCGAGTGCAGCTATGGAGCCTTCTTCATCGGAATGCTTAACTCCTTGGTCCATGTCTTCATGCACCTGTCCTGTGGCCTGGCCAGTTTGGGGCCATGCTTGCATCTCTACCTATGGTGGAAGCGACATCCTACAGCTGCCAGGGAGACCCCGTTGGTTCCAGGGTTCTATTGTTGGCTACACCAGTGACAGGTATTTGACTGCAAACAAGCCCTTCTCCTCCCTGGACCTTCCTTAATTTCCCAACTCACAATGGTCTCAGCGGTCACCTTGTCAGACCTGGAACCAGCCCTAACTCACTGACACAGGCGGGACTTTGAGCCTCAGCCGTATGATCTGTAAGATGAGGGGCTGGGCTAATGACCTCTAAGCACTGATGTCCCGAGAGTCTGCAGTCACAGATTGCACCCTCCAGGTGCCTGAGTGTTCCTTGGTTTGGGAAACACCATTGCCGGATGGTGGTGACAGCCTGAGCTGTCCTTCCTGGGGCCTGGAGCAGAGTGAGTGCCACGGTGACATGGCTGGGGGGGGAGGCCACCCCTGTGGGAGACTGCGGGCTTAGGAGGAGAGGGCCCAGGGAGCCCCGCTTTTGACTGCTCTCCCTCTCTTCTCTCCCACACTTTCCTCAGCCCAGGGTCAGTTTGTGGCCATTGCAGTGACTCCTACAGTCTCTTCCCTGATGGGCTCAGTGTGGCCGTCCTCCTCAGCACCCTCAGCCTCCTCACTCTTCCTCTCAACTTCCACCAGCAGATGCCCCTGGGGGCAAGTGCGAGAAGCTGCGAGAAGGAGCAGGACCCAGGACGGAAGCTAGAGAGCTGTCCCACAGGGAGCTGCCCTGAAGACAGCGTGGCTCCCAGCCTGCGAGAGCCTCCCGCCGCCTCTGGGCCTCCACTGCGCCCTGTGAAGCAGGGAGGATTTAGAGTCGCCTGCTTTGCAGAGTTCAGCCGGGAAGCAACGGAGCCCGCTTCCGGCACTCGCGTCTGCTAGCGCGCGCCACGTGCGGTGCACGGCTGTTTGCACACCTCCTTCCTCCAGGCCACGAGACCCCTCACGGGAGGGAGTGTCCGTTCTCCACGTTCCCCACACCGGGGGCAGTGCCTCAACTGTGCGTGTGGGTCCCTGGAGCCCACGGCTGGGGGTCGTGACCTCTGGCGACAAACAGGCTGGGAAGAGGTCCAGGCTGGCTTGATCTCCAACCTTACAGTGAGAAGCCGTGGCTGAGGATGTCCAAGAGTGAGCGTGGGTCTGCTCGGCTTGAGTGTGGCTGTGTGAATAGCTCCCCTGCGTAAATGTATTTTTGTCTGTTTACTGCTGCCCTCGTGTGTTTATAGAGTTGTGTGATTCTGTGTGCGCATGGGGGGAGACGGAGAGGCCACGTGCACATGTCTGAATACTTGTTTTCAAATACACACACGTTTCCATGGGGCTTCTTGCTGTTTGTGTTGTTTGCTTGTCTCTTCTGTAAGTGCCACACTGGCAAATGCATAATTCTCCTAAGCCAGAGAAGTCCACTGAGAAATCTCCGAATACATGGTCTACTGAAAGCTTCAAAAGAGAAATGGGTAAAGAGGTAAAAAGGGAGAATGGGGTGCAGCCATCCTCTCCGCAGAGAGGGCAGCGAAGGGATGTCTGACGGAGGTCACTTCGTGTGGCAGAAGCCAACGTGGGCTGAGCAAGCAGCTCGCGGGGAGCTGTCCCCAGGCCTCCTGCGCGGCCTTTCCCCGTTATGCCCCGAGCCCTGCCCAGCTGTTTTGATCCCTCGGTAAGTTCTTGTGCGATGCCTCCACAGCGAAGAGAATTAAAGAACCACCGAGGGCTTCCCGGTGCTATTTGGAGACTGTTTCCCCATCCGCACTCCAGTTAATCAACTCAAGGCCACTCAGGGCTGCATCCTGTGGACGGAAAACTCGGAGAAAATTCCCCCAAAATAACACAGGATGTGAGCACATCTCACACACTTTTCCACATACGGGTTGAGTGACTTTGGGGGGCGGTGCCTTCTTAAGGCAAACTTTTGTATGTTTTTTAAATACATAGGAGTAAGGTCTGTTCATTTGCTTAGCAGCCAGGATAAGGGGGGAATTAGTTCAGAGCTAATATTTGTCCAGTTTTTTGTGGCTGCTTGTGCCTGTGCGGCACAAAGGGAAGTGGTACGTCCCGGTCACTCTAAGTGAAACGCGAGTTAGGCTGGGGAGCCTGGGGTAAGGCGATGCACCTGAGAGGGTCTGGGGGAACATTCTCAGCAGGCTGGGGGCCCCTTGTTTCCTGTCCTATGGTGTGGTGCCTCTAGCTCAGGAGTGCTTTTAAAATATTATTAATATTTATCAGCATAGGATGGTTGTGTGACTATTATGAAACAAAGCTGTTTGGATTTGGCAAAACAGCCCGATTCTCAACTAAAAATTGTAGAAGTTTGTCTCCATGAGCTGTTTAAGATAATGATAAGGAAAGGTGCTGGTTAGATTTTTAAATATATACCATGGTAGGGCTGAGCTATGGCTCATTTGCCAAGACAGGGAGGGCCAGAGTACCAGGTGGGAGGGTCCCAGAGTTGGACATGGCGGGCAGCACCCACATCCTGTCTTCCTGGACCCTTGTACAGAGGTCCAACAGCCAATGATTTGGGCTCCTGGCTTTCACTTCCTAAATCAGAGTACTTCGAACTAATGGAAGGAGAGTCCCCCCAGTGGTCTTCATGGTCCCCTTCCAGATCAGCCTTCTGAGGACCCTCCTCCTCCCGGCCGCACGCACACACACTCCACCATCCACTCCGGAACCACCTACCCTAAGAGCTGCCCACTGACCAGTCTTTGAGCCAGGAGTCAGAAGGAAGGGTTATTTGTCTCTTTCCTCACCCTCCCTTTCTCTCTTTCTTGAAGTCCTGTGCATAAATGCAGGGACCTCTTTCTAAAGAAGGGAGTCACTGCCTTTTGTCCTTGGTCCCAGGGTAGTCTTTGAGAAAAATGTCTGTTATGAAGGAAATGCATAATTTGAATCAGAGCTTTTGACATTCAAACCCTCACAATCAGGATCTAAGGTCTCCTGGGTGTGAAAGCTTCAGGTGTCAGCGGGGTGCTGGGCAGGGATGTATGGAGGAGGGAATAGAATACCTAAGAAATAAAAGACCCTGACTTCAAGGATCTTGTATTTTAGCAGGGGTAGGGAGGACAGGGACTCATGAATCAAATAAGGGAACATTTATTTTTAAAAGATCATACAGAGCCATTATAAAGTTGGAGACCCACTGGCTGGGGAGGCAGCTCTGGATTCGCAGAACATCTGAGTTCAGATTCTACCTGTATCCTCCTCCTGGCAGGGGGAGGGCACTGGGCAGTTCATATCACCCTTTAGTGCCTTTTGTGCATGGAATTCAGCACAGAAGCTGCTTTCAGATATAACAAATATATTTGATAGAGTAATAACCCATAGTCATTATAAACCCTTCTTTTAAGAATGCATAATAATTTAGCAATGCAATGTTAAAAATGTAGGAAAATTCCAACTTTGAAAAGAATTACACATAAATATAAACACAAAAATGTTAAGAATGACTATCTCTAGAGGGTAAAATTATGCATGTTTTTATTTTCTTTGCATTTTCCTGTGTTCTGCAACGCATATTCTTTTTTAATCATGAAAATTTAATATTGTAATGTGATCAATTCAGGATACGTAGGTTATTCTTTATTCTGAGGATTATTAAAATATTTATTTGATCTGCTTATCAGCTCTTCATTATTGACATAGATGCGTACTTGACCCCATGTTGCTATCTGATTCATTCAACACACAAACATTGAGAGCGTGCTATGCCCTAGGCACTGACCATGATCTTCGGGACCCAGACACGAAAACCAGACTTGATTTCTATTGTAAGGACCATGGAAATGCTTAAAAAGTCAAGCTTGTAGCCATGTCTACTGCTCCAGGGAAAGGTAGAAAGCCAGTCATGTCCAACTGTGGGAGTGAAAGAGGACTTTGAACAGAGACTTAAACACGTGTCAAAATGTGGAAATGAGGGTTGTTCCCACATCTGCCTGAATCTGGTCTTCCTTCGTCACTCCACTGCTTGGCTCGAAGTTTCGCTCCCAGGAAATCAGAAGCATGGCATCCAGGCGTAAGTCTGAAACCCTTTCTTAAGAGCCAATGAAATGTTACACATTTAAAAAATTATCCACACCTAAGAACTAACTTTTGCACAGACCGTGGACTCATTTTGGGTTAATAGAAAGGGTTTCTTGGAGTAAGAATCTAAAGTGTGTCAATGAAGAAATTATCCCATGACATGTTACTTGTTAAAGCAAGGTGAAGACAACTTTATTAAGGCCCATCGAGATAGGCATAGGGACCACTGCAAAGGGGTCTGGCAGAAGGGGACAGAGGTTGGGCTCAACTCTGAATGCAGCAGGAGCAAGTGGGGATTTATGGCCAAGGAGCAGGGTGGGGGTCAGTGCATGGAAAATGACTAAGAGGAAATGTTGGAGTAAGGGGGATTCTGGCTCAACCGACCTAAGAAGACAGGCCAGGTGATCAGACATCACCGGGGGGTGATAGAGGATGAGGAACCAGTCAGATACGTGATAGAAGATGATCAGACACCAAGGATGGGGGATACTTTGCTACAACTGAATTTTATGAGGAAGTACACAAATGGACCTAGGAGAATTTTCAGAAGCCGGGCTAAAGTTTGGTCAAGCAAGGAACCTTTGTCGAGGGAGGTGTGACTACAGTCCTCACATCTGTAACAACAATCCATTGATAGTGGAGAGTCGTAACAACCTTGAAACTGCAACTCTGTCAAGTTTGAGATGACCTTAATATCTGAAATCGCTTATTTGAGAAAGGAAGAAAATGCCTCCATAAGTGAACAGAGACTTGCCCGGAATCATCACAGTGACAGAGCAAGGCGGGGGCCTTGGCTTCTGGGCTGTCTAGCCAGGGCACTGTGTCCTCCCGGCCTGGGTCAGGATGAGGAGTGGGTTCTCCTGGGGTGGGTTAGAGACCCCAGATCTGCATCCTGGCTTGTAATGTGGCGGATCCTACTGAGAAAATTGACATTAGGCTTTTGTATGCCATGATCTACCACTGCCTGTGCTTCCACACCTGGAGTGCTCCTGTGGTGTTTACATTTACCATGTAGCCCTCTGATTGCAGAATATCAATATGGGATCAGGACAAGAAGAGGGGAAAAAGGAAAAAAGACACAGAGGAAAAAAGATTAAAAATAGCCTACTTTTAAAAGGAAGATGAAAACCAAGCCCGTCAGCATTCAGATTCTCAGGGAGCCAGGGAGGAAACAGGTGCGCCTTTCAGAGCTCAGGCGCTCCGTCTGAAGACAGCGCCCCCAGCTGCTCGGAGCCAGTTCCTCTAACTAATTCCTCATTTACACACCTCCTGGCACTTCTGCTCCTCTCACAGCTAGCTTCTATAACTGGCCATAAGGTCAGAGGTGGCATTTACTACTTCTTCCTCTACTTTAGTGTGAATTCCTATGCCTTTTAGGCCTGGCCACAGATAGCCAGGATGCTGAGCATAGTGGAGAAACACACTTCCTACATACTCCCTAAAAGAAAAAAACCAAAACCAACACAAAAAAGCCCAAGCCCCAAATCTGTTCCACTCTAATGAGGCCCGTGAATGTGTCTGAGCAGAACCTCGGTCTGCACTCCACAGCGGCTGCCTTCCAAGAGCCCTGCAGGGGTTGAATGTGGCATAAAATAGAAGCAACATTGAATCATAAAAAATTATGTTTTTTATACTAGAGTTGTGAACTTGGTGGCTTGTAAAACTGTGAACTCACTGTAAGGGGCTCATCTAGGGTTTCAAACAATCAAGTCAGCTAGGCTGAAATGTTTTTCGGAATTCCTTCCCCTACAAACGTGCAGGGGAACACCCACCTGGAGTGAGGGATAAGAGACATTTTTGCTCAAGATTTGAAGAGTAGGGGTGAAGCAGCAACCACATTACTTTCACTCTCAGTAGGTTGGGGCAGGTGCTTCTGTGGCTCATGCACATTGCCCCTCCCCCTCCCGCCCTGTCTGTCAACTCATGTGCTTGGCGTGGGCAGCTGGCATGCCTGCAAGTGTTCCAGCCTCCCTGGCATCCTTCTCCAGTTCCTCTGACTTTTGGGTCAGGTATGTGTCTGGCTCCATGACAGCCGGCACCGGCTTCTCCTGTGGGACAGGCACATCACAAGACTGGGGCAGTGAGAACTATACAGGCTCCCTTCTGTGCTGTGGGTTCCGGCTTGTGTTTGCTGTCTCCCACTTATACCCATCTCCCCTTCCCAAATGCCTTCTTTGGTGCCCTCGAGCTCCACCATCAGACAGGAAGCAACACACAGCCTTGCAGAGACTGTTCAACCAGCTCCCGTAATTGCATGGGGTCACGTCCCTGGAACAAATTCCTTCTGACACAACCTCCTGGAGCTTCTGCTTCTCTGACTGAACCCTGACTCTGATTGCATCTCCTGCCACCTGTGCCAGCTCCACAAACGCACTGCAAACCCTGGGATCAAGACAGACAGGAACCTGCTGCACTCCAGCGTGGGCACCATGGCAATACTGCATCTCTGAAGGGAAAAACGGAGAGAAGTCATCCTAAGGCATTGTCTGCACTCTGCGTGAGAAGCGGGTGCTTAGAGGAGGTAACAAAGGTTACTTCGTTTTCCCGATTCTTCCTACTCAGCAGACTGATGATGATCATGATGACATGATGACAGTAAACCACCCCCAATCCAGTGCCGGCTGAATCCCAGCTACTTTTCACATATCACCACTCCTGGTGCTAACCCTGTGAGCTAGATATCACATCCCCTGTTACCAATGAAAGAAGGGAGGCTCAGAGAGGTTGATCGACTTGCTCGAGGTCACACAGAGCATGCCATGGTGGTGCCATGGGATTTACACCCAGGCTTGTCTTACTCCAAAGCCTGTGATCATTCCCTCTGCCTCAGTGCTCAGCCACCACAGTGCCCTAACTCACAGGAAATTCCTTGTCCTTTGGCTGCCTCTAATCGTAGCCTTTCCACAGAGGAATGTGCTGGGCTCTCTTCCTGGCATGAACTGCACATCATCTTTAAAAAGTTCATTTATTACCAAACACTTACATAGTGCCTGCTGTGTGCCAGACACTGGTCTAAGCAGCTGACAAATATTAAGTCATTTATCCTTTATAATGACTCTGATATGTTACTGTTATTAATACAATAATAATACTATCATTGCTCCCATTTTACAGACGAGGTAACGAAGGCACAGGGAAGTTAGGGGACTTGCAAAGTCGCACAGCCAGCATGTTTTGCGTGCCAGGTGTCACACGCACCACCACGCAGCGCTGCCCTCCTTCCTCCGGAGATCTGGACTTCGCGTCCACCCGTCTCCTCTCGCCTGCAGGTGCTGGGGGTGATGGGTCGAGGGGTCGGAGTCCCCCTGAGGAAGGTCCTGAACCGCTCAGGTCTGCACAAACTTCCGTCAGGAGGTGGGAGCTGGCGTGGCCCAGCTGTAGCTCCAGGCGGCAACCACCGGTTCTGTCTGGAAAAACAAGCCTTTCTTTATCTCCAGTGCTCACAAAGCGCTAATGGCCTCCACAAAGGCTCCTTCTTTTGCGATTGAAAATCTCTGAACCCCCACTCCCAAGCCTGGGTGGTGGCCGTGCGTTCCTCTCAGCAGCTTCCTGCTGACCTCGCTCCCCACGCAGGTGCAAGGATGCATGCGGGAGGGAGGGCCGGCAGGGGGCGCTGTCTGCGCTGAGTAAACCTCCAGGCTGCCCCAAGTGGGGAGCCGCAGGCCACCCGGTCTGAAATTTCTGCCTCTGGGAGTCACCTGGTTTTGACAAGGCGTGGTACAGCCCACCCGTCAGAGCTTCCGGTGTGCTCACGAGCAGCGGCCTGGGAACTCTTCTGTCACTCGTGTCTCGTCCCTGGCTTCTCTCCAACCGGCCTTGACAGGGACAGGACTTCGCCAAGGGAGGATGGGCGAGGGCGTGGAAAGTGAGCATGGGAGCCCCAGTGAAAGCCTCCTCTGCTGTCCAGTCCGCAGAGGAGACACCTGGGGACAGCAGAGCATAACAAACAGGTCCCAGGGCGCTGTCATTCACTACTGAGAAAAACCTTCCGCAACATGCTTACCGCCGTTCTGTATCTATACAGAACTCCCCGCTTCTGCATCTATAAGCCAGGGTTAGTAATAGCACCTACCCCTTGGGGTGTGTTGCAGGGTTAGATGTCATAGTGCGTAAAAGGCATAGTTCAAGGCCGAGCACATAATAAGGGCTCAATAAATGTACACTGTTATGATGACATAACAGATCCCAGTTTAAATGCAGTTTGCTAGTTTGCAAGAATGCTACTATACCCTATTAACTCAGTGTTGCATTTCCCATTTTATAGGTTAAAAATATATATATTTAGACAAGCTAGATGACTTGCCCAACTCACACATGTAGTAGCCAGAGGTGCAGAGTGGGACTCATGCCTCGGTCGTCTGCCTCCCAATGGCATGCTCATTTCATTGCCTAGAGACAGTGTTAGCAGCCAATCCCACCTCATGGTAGCCCCAAAGACATACACACATGCACACACGCACACTCTGTCACAAACACACACTTGCACAAACACACACACATATGCATTGCAAATTTGCCTTATTTCTCAGCTCTAGGAAAGCAGTTCTGACTGGTTGGTGATTGGTTTTCAACATCATCCAGTCTAGTAGAATAGAGCTGAGAGTTGCCAGACAGTCACACACCAGCCATGGGGGTGTTTGCCAGCCATGTCTTTGTTGGCTCTGCAGCTCAGTTGAAAAATCCAATGGGTGGTGGCTGAGCCCCAGCTGAAAGCATGAAAGTCCTTATTATGATCCTCAATATCATATTCCCACTAGTGGCATCAGCCCGCTAAAAATAAAGAAGTTATTTCCCAAGATTAGTAAGAAGAAAGAAAGAGGGCGGCAGGGTGGTGTTTCAGCACTGGACTGGGGAGGGGGCAAATAGAAGATGGCAGACATTGAAATAGCAGCAAATGCATACCATATAATTTCAGGCCATTGATAATGTCATGCTGCAAGGTTGGGGACTCTGCTGAGAGGACTGCCCTCCCCCAGATGACTGTCTGCACCAGAGAAAGCAATGATTGCTGTGTGCGAGAAATCACGCTGTCTCTCACTGCACGAGAAGTGGCAGTGAATAATGAGAGCCCAGACTTTCGGTTTGCAAATATTCCATCCATACGTGTGGACTTTCAGGACAGACAGCTTTTAGAGAAGAAGAAAACATGATAAACTCTTCTTCCACTGACAGGGAGACTGACCCACCATCACCTTTCGACTTCCAGAAAGTTTGTGTCTGAATTATCATGACTTGATCCTATGGGTGGCTTGTGGGCTTTTGCTCTGCTGCAGAGAGGTTGGCTGCTGGCAGCGAGGCTACTGCACTCTGCAGATCTGGGTATAAAACCAGGGTCTCAGGTTGTTCAGCCTCTGTTCCCTCTCTAGCGCAAACTTCCAAATGTTTGTTGAGTGTCAGATGAGATGATGTAACTAGCTAACCTCTTAGGTCCCTTGCAGCTCTCAAAGTCCCATCCTAGGAGTCTCCCTGCCTGTTTGGGAGATGCAAGAACAGTGTAGTAGCAGAAAAATGGTTCCCCCCACTCAAGATGTCCACATCCAAACCCCTGGAACATGTGGACATGTTACTTTACATGGCAGAAGGGGCTTTGTAGTTGTGATTAAAATAAGGATCTTAAATAGGAAGATTGTCTTGGATTATATAGGTATAACCAATGCAAGGGGCCTTACAAGATGGGAGAGGGAGGTAGAAGAGTCAGAGAAGAGGTGACAAAGAAGAGATGCGATTGCTGGCTCTGATGATGGAGGAAGGGCCATGAGCTAAGGTGGCTTCTAGAAGCTGAAAAAGACAAGAGCAGAATTCTCCCCTAGAGTCTCCTGAAGGAACCAGCTCTGCTGACACCTCGATTTTCGCCCAGAGAGATCCATTTTGGACTTCTGACTTCCAGAATTGCAAGATAAAAAAATTGTGTTGTGTTTAAGCCACTAAGTGGTGGTTTGTTACAGCAGCAATAGAAAACTCATACAACCAGGATGAGACCTGGGCCAGACACTGAATGTCTCTTACCCCAACACCCACCATTTAGGGCATCTGCAATGCACAGGCTAACACCCCAGGATCCAGTTTACCCCACTTTCCACTACACTGGAGGATCATGGCTAATCATCAGGTCAATAGTGGAAAAGGCCACTAATTACCCCAATGGTTGCTATTGACAACTAATGCAGGTGCTTTGGGGCCTGTGCATGTATTTGTCAGCTGTTAGAGTCCACAGACTAACTGGCATTAACAATATCAAGTGATATTTACTGAGTACTTATGATGGCTGAGATGTTACATACTTAGAGCAACCACAAGAGGCCTAGAGAGGCTGCATGCAGAATGAGTAAGAGGTAATGCTGGGACCTACTTGGTCTACCCCAGTCCAGATCTCATGATCTATTTCCCAGGCTCAGAGATCCTCACGCACCACAGTTTACAGCAAAAGGCAGGCTCCCCGGGCGATGTGCTCAGGCTTCCGTGGGCATCAGAATTGCCTAGAGGGCTGGCGAAAACCCAGATTCCTGGACTCATCTCCAGATATTCGAATTCATCAGGTCTGAGGAGGGGATTGGAAATTGCACTTCTAATAAACTTACAGGTGATCTTGCCCTGCTGGTGCATGGACCACACCTGGAGGTCGAGCCCCTGGAAGCCATCCTGTCTCAGCCCCTGCCTTCACGTCCACTCACATTGAAGCCGTGGCTGCCTTTAGTCCTGTTCCATGACTAAAACATCCTTTTGTCAAATCAGAAGAGAGAGGATTAATTTTGATAGGGACATTGAGAAAAATGAGTATGAAGGCTAATATTACACAGATCTCCGTCTGCCTGGCCTGCGTGAATTGTGTAGCGACCACATGTTTCTCCCAGACTTTGAAGGGATGATGCTTACATAACAATAAAACTGTCTTATATGTCCTTAGCACTTTTTGAGTAAAGTGCTTTAAAAGTATATCTTGATACAAAAGCAAAATTCATAAGTATGGCTTTATGCAACGTGGGCAATAATATAGCTAGGAAAGCCACTGAATATAAAATACTCAATTAATGCCTTCCTTGGTCTGGGCCCCCAAACAGAGAATTAGAAAATAAAAGTTACAGTTGTTATTGTGAAAGTAAATAAAACGATGCAAGCACCCCTGACACTACACCACGAATGAAGCAATCAGTTCATCATTTCAAGTGGATGCCACAGTAAGATGTCTGCAGGAAGAAAGGATGGGCAGGAGAAAGAGAGGGACAGCACGCTGCAACTGCCAGCCTGTGGGTGCAGGAAGGGGGGAGGGAAGGGAGAGAGAGGGAAGGCCATTACCCTCCAGGGCAACTCCTCTGAAACCCCCAGGCCCTGTATATTTAGGTCGCTTTACTTTCTATGTTTGGTCTCTGCAAATGCACTTGACTCGTTAATGAATTTATTCCTGGATTATATGTAGGGAGGAAAGCAAGGAAGAAACCAAGCTCCAGATGTGAGCCTTGATTTGTGAATGGCCTTTCATGTTAATCCTTCTAAACAGGAAATCCTAACAGGCTGCCTGAGGTCCCTGTCAGGATCTGGGTCAATTCAAGCATAATCTCTCACTCTGCCCTGACCCTCAGCCTTGCAGGCCGCCCTCCCCTCCCGCGCCCATCTCTTGGCACAGCAGGCAAAGGCCTGCGCCCCGGCACACGCACATGTGCTTTGTTTGTGTGTTTGGCTTTACCCCGTCTTTGCAGCTCCCACCAAACAGGAAAGGAAGGCCGTTTCCAGAGCTTCCTTCCCAAGGTGTTAGATGAGGGGTGAGTGAGGAGGGGAGGGGAGGGAAAGGAAGAACACCTGCTCCCCTCATTAAAATGTTTTCCACTACAGATCTATGAGGAGGACACATCTGGGATAGAGGATTGGGTGAGAGACAACCTCATCCTTTTGCTGATTAATACCCTATTACCAATTATTGCTTGATAACCTATCCTTTCAATGTATTAGCAGTAATGCACCATGGAATTATACTCTAATAGTCAGCAGGGAGACCCAGCCTACCAAGGGCCTATTAATTAAGTTTTCCTTATTTATTTATTTATTTAAAGAAAAGTACCATAATGTGGTTTGTTTTGACCAAGCAACCTTCTGTTTGGCTCTCCCTGGCCCCATCTAAAAAGTCCTGAGCCCTCTTCTCCCAGTTCCAGCACCTCCGTATTTCCTTGGGAAACATAAGGAAGCTGAGTTGGAGGTTGGAGAAAACAAGTCACCTCTATTCTGAGGGCAACGGCATCTCTTGTGGAGAAGATACAATGGTGGTTTTGTTCAATTTCTGTTTTTAATGGAGGGGAGGTTCAGGGAGGTAGGGCACAGGTGAGATGGGTGTAATCTGGAATAACTGGGTTATTGAATATAGGAAAGAGATGGTGGAGACAGCTCGAAGTGCGTTTCTCTTTCTAAAGGAACCCAGGCTTTCTGAGCTGTGCCTGGGCCTTTGCTAGTAGAACCTGCCGGAGCGGGCGAGGCTACAGATGCGCCCCTCGTGGCAGCCTCTCTTCCCCCTGAAAGGACGGAGCAGAAGAAGCCTGAGCCCTGAGACTTGGGGAGACTGGTCATTATCTTTGCCTCGTTGGGAGGGTGTGCCAGCCCAGGGCAGGCTGTCGCCAGGACCCCCATCACATTTCTGATGAGGCTTCCAGGCCTGTGACCCCCTCCGTAGTGGAGGAGTGAAAGTCCATGCTTGACAGGAAAGACTAGTAACTAATTAGAACTGATTTCCACTCTGCCTCCTCCTGTCCCTTTAAATTTGGTCCAACGGGGAAAGCTTTCTCCCTGACCTAGATGAAAATTCAGCAGGTCTCTGTGTTTTGGGTTTACTCTTATATAATAAACACAGCTACAGTAGCCTGAGGTCTCAAACATGAGGAATTCCATTGCATAGTCCAAAATATGAAATTGTTGTTTTTACCCACAAGGTGGAGGTGGTCTGGGCAGTGTTAGGTAACCTTAAAAAAGGGCCAAAGCCAATTTAAGTCACCACTTCCTCTATTTGGCCATCCAAATAAGCCTTACATTTTTCTGGGTAGGTCCCATCTCCACAACCCTTTTGTGTATTTAGCTAATCTCTAGAAACCACCTTTTAGTTCCTGGCCCTTGGTTTTCCCTCCCGCCCTGCTCCAATAGCTGAACTTCTTTCTCTTACTTCAATCGCATTCAGCACATATTTATTGAAATGCGTAATATGGACATGGCACCATGTTTGGTGTTGTAAGGAAAATCAAAGATGAACAAAGTAGGGTGCCCAATTTCAAAATCAATCTCTCTCTCATCTGTTATCTATTTGTCTGTCTACCTACCTGTCTATCATCTGCCTACCAACCTATCTACCTGCTTGTCACTGATAGATAGATAACTAGCTAGATGATAGCTAGCTAGGCAGGCAGGTAGGTAAATAGATAGTAGGTAGAGAAATGGAGTGGTAGATACCATTTCATAAAGAGATTTGTTCTGTGAAGTTTGGATTCGGTCGAGGGGCCACATGTGGGGATCTGGAAGGCCACATGTGGGGATCTGGAAGGCCACATGTGCCCACCCCTGGGCCAGATGGACAGCTGGCAGCTAGATACATACATGTAGCTGTGCACGTACACACAGAAGCAAAGATAAAGGTATATTCATTCTAAGGGGCGATGGGGAGGAGCAGGGAATGAAACAAGCAATGGAGAGCTAGAAGTATATTGGCGCATCTGCTTTGATAGTCACTCAAGCAAAGTATCTGTGGGTGGAAGACAGGAGATTTTATTACATCTTGCTAAGGAGACCATGAAACATGACCTAGAAAGTTCCTCAGGATCCGGCTTCCCTCCACCTCTCCGGCCCTCTCAGTCTCACAGAACCCGCCTTAGCCCTCTGTGCCAACTACATTATCTTCTTTCAGTTCCTCAAAGCAGCCCTGTCCCTTCCTCTCCCAGGGCCTCAGCACATGCTTTTCCTCCCACCTGGAATAGTGGCTTCCGCATCATCACTGCAGGAAATCTTCCCCAGACCCAGATGGGGTCAGCCTCCCCCCACCCTCACTGCACCCTATATCCTAGATGTACCCCTCAAAATTATAATTAAACAATTAATGTACACTTATTATTAGATGCTTAGGAAATATGTCTGTCTCAGTCGTCAGTATATTTCAACACCTTCAACAACGCCTTGCACATAGCGGGCATTCCATACATATTTTTGGAATAGTCAATAAAGTTTGTATGTATGATTCTTTCTCCTCCTCCTCCACTTCTTCCCTTCAATGCCTTCCTTGTAATTACTGCTTATAACATCCTTTTCTCTTTGGTTCTTCACAAGTCCTCCTGTGGTCTGCTAGGACCAGTCCTATGACTTGAAAGAAACCTCCTATTACTACTCTCTATCTATCTCATTCTGGGGTACATGTCTAGGGGTTGCAAATAATTCCTTGGAAGATATTGTTTGGGGTTTGCCTGAGATGAGGTTGCTACTCAAAGTGTGTTCTGTAGACAGATGCATCAGCATCACCTGGAAGTTTGTTCAAAATACAGTCTGAGCCCCACCTGGGTTCAGAGTCTGCATTTGAACAAGATCCTCAGGTGACGGTGCACACTAAGCACTGCTATAAAAGCCCTTATCTCCTAGTACGGGATGGACAGGAAAGAAGGCAGCTCTCAGTTATGTGATGCATCCTCTGGGAAGAAGACACAGAGATGGAGTCAGGAGTGCAAGAGGTTTATTAGGAGATAATAAAAGAAAGATAAAAGGGATAGGAGGGCCAGGCATGGCAAAGTTTGACACAAACCTGAGCAAGACCGAGACCACATCTCTACAAAAAAATAGAAAAGTTAGCTGAGTGTGGTGGCACACACCTATAGTCCCAGCTACTAGGGAGGCTGAGGCAGGAGGATCACCTGAGCCCAGGAGTTTGAGGTTGCTGTGAGCTAGGCTGATGCCACTGCACTCTAGTCCAGGGGACAGAGTAAGATCCTGTCTCAAAAGAAAAAAGGGATGAGAAGCACAATTCATTGGGGAAAGTATTCAGACCATCCACGCTGCTGACGTGAAAGGAAAAGGGATGAAAATGGGTCGGACAGAGAGTCTCAGACTGCAAGGCAGATCTTTCAAAGATTTGTCAGACCCACTGGGGGATCCTGAGCAAAGACTGCCCGTCAGCAGAGGTCTGCATTGAGAAGAAATGGCCAGGCCCTTGTAACCCTGCCGTGCTCTGTCATTGACAGGGGACTGCCCAGGAGGAGGAGTGTGGCCTCTGCAGGAAAGCCGAGGCAGAGCCAGAGGCGCCAACAGCTGAAGGCTGTGTGCTAACTACACTCTTGCAGCTGAAAAGGACATCCTTTCTTTAAGGGAGATCTGAGCAGTCTACCTCCATGGCTACTACATGTGACATCTGAAGGTAGTTTGGCAAGGTAATTTTGCAAGAAACCTATGAGAACCAGCAAATGCATGGGAGGCAGATTTAAGAAAACACCACAGCAAAGGAGGCCTGGCTTCTGTGCTTTTCCAGGACTGTTTATGTTGTACTTTTATTCTTTAGGGAGAGTCTCCCTGAGAGCCCCTGGAAGACAAGCTCCGGAGAACTCTTCCCTTTAGGGAGCCCAAGGAGAACCGATGTAAACCAATGTAGCATCCTTGTATTAACAAGGTGCATAAATCAGTAAACAAGACACGGTGGTCACAGATCTCTGACCTCATCCTCTGCAAGCTCAGTGAGTCTCAGGCTCCCCAGGAGAAGACTTAATCCCGACTGGCAAACCCAGAGCCAGAGAAGAATGAAAGCCTTGCAGAGATGTAGCAGGGATGGCAGAGGTCTGGGGAAGGCCTGTGGTTAACCAGTGATGCCTCCGACACTGATTCCCACATTCATACCCCTTCCTCATGCATGCACATCTGCAATGACAGCGAACCACATGCACAATCACACGCAATGCAAACATTACATATATCAAATTCACATCCGCCCTCATGTACACACCCTCAAAAGGCCACACGTGCATATAATTCTCAAACCCTGACACGAGCTTGTATGTCCACACTCGGCTATTCCAACAAACACTCGTGCACCCAGAACCAAGTTTCCAAATCATCCTCTGAATGTGGATACATTCATAGACAAGCGGCCCTAACATCACACACATAACTCTCAAACAATATACAGGAACAAAAATAGACAATGCAATTAGACATTCAAAAACACAGCAATTTCATGGTCATTTAAAACCAAGAAACATCTGGAGACTGTGTCTGGCACTGCCAGACACACCTGAGAGACACTTCCCTTGTTATCAATACCCACTCAAACTCCTCAGGGACAGGGGCAGGGGAAGGGGCAGGGGAAGTGTCTGCCCCAGCAGGACTTGTATGTTACGTAGAGCACTCAAACTCTCAGGCCAGGCGTCGGGGTGAGGGCGAGCCTGTGTCAGGAAAGAGGTTCTGTGTTTCTGCAGAGGAGTGGAGTCAGGGGCAAGGTCCGGATGGCTGATCACTCGGGTTTGGATCTCAGCCTCACTACTTTCTACCTGTGTGAGCTTGGGCAAGTCAGGCCATCTCTCTGTGCCTCTGTTTATTCATTTATAAGTGAGTGTGATAATAGTACTTAGAAAATCGGTTAAATAGGTTGCTGTAGGAATACATAGAGTCAACGTTTGTCAAGTGCTGAGCACGGGCTGGTACACAGTATTGGGTGTTATTCTACTCTGGGAATTCTGCAGCCTTGGAGATGGGACAGCTTCCCTGGCTCCTCTCATAGAGCACGTTGCCACACCCCGCCCCTTCACAGACCTTGGAGCAGTTGCTAGGCTAAGGTTCCCCAGGCAGCATCAGCTCTACCAGGATGTCTTTCATCCCTCTCCCCTCTCCGTTATGCTTTTTGCAAAGGGGATTTGATGCAGAGGGCGGAGGGGCTGTGTGTCCGCACAGCTCCCCTCCTGCCCAGCCTGCCTGCCTCGCTCGGCTGGGTGTGTGCCGGCTTTTCCCAGGGCGGGGGCAGGGGGCGCTGCGAGGTTTCAGCCGGTACCTTTCCGCGGGTCTGTAGGAAGATGGGAAGGGCGACGCTCCTCCCCATATATGCATTTCCAGGTCCATAGCTCCTCCAGGCCCCCTCCAGTCTTTATTCTTCACAAAGAGATACCGTTATTTCTCCAAAGTAAAAGGACTGTTGTCTCCCGTCTGTCATCCTCCCACTCAGCTCAAAGCCTCATCCTTCAACCCCAGGCAGCTCATTTCCCCTGGAGTCCACCGGCTTCCAGCAGGTTCCCAGGTGGACCGAAATGCAGAGCTATTCTCATCTCGTTGCCCTGGGAGTTTCAGAGCTCTCGGTACAACCTGTTCCTCCTACCTCCCCCTTCCCTCCCTCCGCGGCTGCGCCCTTCCCGGTCCCCTCCCTTCCCTCGCGGGCCCCAGCTGCGCCCTCGGGGAGACACCCCGCTGGGGAAGGAAGCGAGGAGGGCGGCGGGAGCGCCGAGGGTGGGGGCCCGCGCGCAGCCAGAGGGGCGGCTGAAGGCTGCGTCTGCGGGAAGGCGGCTTTTCGGCTGCTTGGTAACAGGCTGCCAGAACAGAGAGAGGCAGGGAGCAGGGCAGCGGCTTCCTGACGTCAGGACCCAGCGAGAGGATCGCGCCGGCAGCCCCCGCCCGCCCCACAGCGGCCGGCCGTCCACCGTAGCGGAGCCCGCGCTAGGCGCCGGCGGCGCGGGAGCCAGGCGCGGGAGCCGGGCGCCGGGCGCAGCATGCCCCCTGCCCCTGCGCCATGGAGCTCGCCTTGGTGCCCCTGGAGAACGGCGGTGCCATGACCGTCAGAGGAGGAGGTGAGGCCCGGGCAGGCTGCGGCCAGGCCACAGGGGGAGAGCTCCAGTGTCCCCCGACGGCTGGGCTTAACGATGGGCCCAAAGAGCCGGCGCCAACGGGGCGCGGCTCGCAGAGGGGCGCGGAGCCGGGAGGGCGGCCTTTGCCTCCGCTGCCGCTGCCGGAGGAGCCGCAGCCTAGACGGCCGCCTCCCGAGGCCGAGGAGGAGGAGGGAGACCCGGGCCTGAGCATGGCGGAGGACCAGGCGCTGGGCGCGGCGTCCCTTCACCACCAGCGCGTACTCATCAACATCTCCGGGCTGCGCTTCGAGACGCAGCTGGGCACCCTGGCGCAGTTCCCCAACACCCTCCTGGGGGACCCCGCCAAGCGCCTACGCTACTTCGACCCCCTGAGGAACGAGTACTTCTTCGACCGCAACCGGCCCAGCTTCGACGGCATCCTCTACTACTACCAGTCCGGGGGCCGCCTGCGGAGGCCGGTCAACGTCTCCCTGGACGTGTTCGCGGACGAGATCCGCTTCTACCAGCTGGGGGACGAGGCCATGGAGCGCTTCCGGGAGGACGAGGGCTTCATCAAAGAGGAGGAGAAACCCTTGCCCCGCAACGAGTTCCAGCGCCAGGTGTGGCTTATCTTCGAGTACCCGGAAAGCTCGGGGTCGGCGCGAGCCATCGCCATTGTTTCGGTCTTGGTCATCCTCATCTCCATCATCACCTTCTGCCTGGAGACCCTGCCCGAGTTCAGGGACGAACGGGAGCTGCTCCGCCACCCGCCCGCACCGCCCCGGCCTCCAGCGCCCGCCCCGGGGGCCAATGGCAGCGGGGGCATGGCACCCCCCTCGGGTCCGACTGTGGCACCGCTGCTACCTAGGACCCTGGCGGACCCTTTCTTCATCGTGGAGACCACGTGCGTCATCTGGTTCACCTTCGAGCTGCTCGTGCGCTTCTTCGCCTGCCCCAGCAAGGCGGAGTTCTCGCGGAACATCATGAACATCATCGATGTCGTGGCCATCTTCCCCTACTTCATCACCCTGGGCACCGAGCTGGCAGAGCAGCAGCCAGGTGGCGGGGGAGGGGGCGGCCAGAACGGGCAGCAGGCCATGTCCCTGGCCATCCTCAGAGTGATCCGCCTGGTCCGGGTGTTCCGCATCTTCAAGCTCTCCCGCCACTCCAAGGGGCTGCAGATCCTGGGCAAGACCTTGCAGGCCTCCATGAGGGAGCTGGGGCTGCTCATCTTCTTCCTCTTCATCGGGGTCATCCTCTTCTCCAGTGCCGTCTACTTCGCAGAGGCTGACAACCAGGGGACCCACTTCTCCAGCATCCCGGATGCCTTCTGGTGGGCGGTAGTCACCATGACCACTGTGGGCTATGGTGACATGAGGCCCATCACTGTGGGGGGCAAGATCGTGGGCTCGCTGTGTGCCATCGCTGGGGTCCTCACCATTGCCCTGCCTGTGCCCGTCATCGTCTCCAACTTCAACTACTTCTACCACCGCGAGACGGACCACGAGGAGCAGGCAGCCCTTAAGGAAGAGCAAGGCAGTCAGAGCCAGGGCACCGGGCTGGACAGAGGAGGCCAGCGGAAGGCCAGCTGGAACAAGGGTTCCTTCTGCAAGACTGGTGGCTCCCTGGACAATGCAGACAGTGCCCGAAGGGGCAGCTGTCCCCTAGAGAAGTGTAACCTCAAGGCCAAGAGCAACGTGGACTTGCGGAGGTCCCTGTATGCCCTCTGCCTGGATACCAGCCGGGAAACAGATTTGTGAAGGGAGATCCAGGCAGCCTGGTGGCAGTGGGGCGGGGAAGGCCAGGCCCGCTGGCTGTCTGCTTTATACCGCAGAGTATTGGAAGCCATGTCGTAACCTTAGTCTGTCCCTGTCCTTTCACTCCTGCACTCCCTCCCTCCCCTGATACCCCCATTTTCCTCTTTTTTTCCATGACACCAAGGGTCGCCTATTTTTAAAAAGTACCATATTCCATGACGCAGGAGCCGTTGAAATGGTGAGCGCTGTGAGATGGATGTATTTGTAGCCAGTTTCCTATACCCAGCAGAAGGATAACCCAAACAAAAATGACTTTAAATAGCCCAGATCCCAAGAGATTTTGTACCCCCCTATCCATGTGTTCCAAATTTCTTTTACATATGATTATATTTGTGAATAGGGGAAAATATTATTTTTATGGCTGGTGAGTGGATTTTTGTACTGTAGTTCAGATAGAGATATTTTGGATATATTTTCAAGATATACGTTGTATTTATGGAAGAGAGGGTGGTCCTGATGTTTTTCTGTGATACTTCTATTACAGCCAAGACCCTGTCAGGGCTGTTCTGGTTGCTGTTTGTCCAAGCCTCTCTCTTTTTTGGGATGTGGTATCAGCACTTTGCATCTAGGGCAGGGAATGTTCTGGAAGAAAGGCAAATCTAACTTTCTCTGTGCGCCTTAAGCAATTCTAGTAACTTTCTTCAAAAAACATTTTAACGATGTTGGAGGAAGACTTCCAATAATTTATTCTCTTTATTTTTATCCTAGGAAATAAAAGGTTACTTGGTGGAGGCAAGTGTTGGTTTTTCTACAGCTGATATATTTTTTGAAATTTTTAAAAACAGTCTGTCACTGGCTGTTTCTGGTTTTGGAGTCAGAGCAAGCACTTTGCCTAGGGGGCTAGAAAACTTGGAAAGCTCATGATTTGCTCAGCAGCATCTTTCTGACAGGGCCCCTCTGGGCCTCGCAGACAATGTTGGGGGGTTCTGTTTGTCCTAGGCTGTTTATGACATGGACAGCCCTGCAACTTGCTGCCTGAAGGAGGGGTGCGAGCCCTCATGTCAGCATGGAGTGTGGAGGGACTAAAAGGGGCTCAGACCCCCACTCTCCCGAGGGGGTCTCCCGGCATTGGATTGCACCCTCCTCAGCGCGGCTCTCGACAGCTCTGGGAAACAAGCCTGACTCTCAGAGCCACACAGCCTGTTCGCGACAGCGCGGCACAGCAGCCCTGTGCGGGCCACGGACGGACCGCTGCCCGTGGCGGGGCAGGGAGAGTGCCTGCCTCTCTTGCAGCCAGAGGCAAGTGGAAGGATTTGCTTGTTCACGTTACAGGCTGTTTTCTACAGACTGTGGCCTTGCCCTGAGTAATCCTTAAACTCAGAACAAATCCCCTTGTTCCCTTGTCACAAATGGTTGTGGCAAAACAATCACAGTGGTTGTCATTTCTCTCTGGGATTAGCTATCTGCCATGGGGCTCCAGATTCCTGCTGTCACTTTTTCTGCTAAATAATCCAAAGACTGCTTGTTTCACGTCCTCACCAGGTGGGTCGTGGTCCAGAATCCCACCGCCCCCGGGACAGCAGCAGGCTTAATGGCTGCCTCTGAGCAGGTTTCCAGGTCTCCATGTGGGGAAGGGGGAATCTGTGCTGTTAAACCAATGTCCGGGAATTGTGCATTTAAATACAAGACAGTCAACACAGTAATAAAAGCCAGTGTCTGTGGCTGCCTGGAGTCATTTCCAGTCAGGAACTCTTAACAGCAAATCTGAGGAGCAAACAGAAGGATGGTGCAGGCAGGCTCTGTTGTTTTTCATTACATGCTAAAGCAAAAGAAGAACAGAGACACTTTATTTATTTATAATTTACAATCTGCCTAAAAGCAGGGCATCTTGCCAGAGCGCAAGTCTACACAGTGTCACCTCCGAGCCCTCTGTGCCTTTAAAGCTAATGTTTGTAGTTTAGCACACACCAGATCGGGTGACTGGGACTGGGTAGTCACCCCTAGGGCACCTTCCCTTAAAAACAAAAGAGATGTCACCACCTTTGACCTGAAGGGCTGTCCCTTTAGGCTTAAGCAACAAAGAGAGAGCAGCATCCAAGTCTTAGATATGTCCAGGTGCCTGGCAAGATGTTGTTAGAATGGACAGTATCTTTACAGTGTCCAGCAAATGGGCACAATCTTATAGAAATCCTCAGGAATCGAGTAAGGGAATGAGAGAATGAGGAGGAAGAAAGGCAAATCTAACTTTCTCTGTGCACCTTTTTTTCGTGGGAGGAGAGGATACTGCAAGACAGCTCTACAAAGAGGGCCAAGATGGTTCAAGAGGGAACCCTGGCATCCGGCACCCCAGTGCCCTGCTGCAGCCTTCCGGTCCGGAGGCCGGGGATGCAGTGCAGGACCTGGCCTGGGGCCTGGGAGGGGCACCCACTGGACAGTTGAGAGTGCCTCCATCTCTCCACATTCCAAGTGCACCTGCTGCTATGATTCTAGAAATAGGCTGCACTATTGCTTTCCAGTCTTCCTGGTTTGCCTTTTGACATGACTAGCAGGGAAGGTGTCTGAATGTTACAGCTCTTTCCCAGGCTACTTGAGGCAAGGCACCCCTTCCTGTCCCCTCCCACTCCCCTTCTCTGCTGTCATTGATTTCCGTAGCCTTTACCTTCCTGAGGAGATTAAATCAAGGGGCCTCCACCAAGCCTTTTATCCAGATGTTGTTCCTTGGCTCCCAAAGCAGGAAACCATCCCTAGGTTTATAATCTGCCGGCTTTGGCAACCAAGGCCCACAAAGAGGGTTGTGCTTGGGTGCACAACCAAGGACAGTGAGGCATCTGGCTGTTCCCTCCTTTCTGCGACCTCCTTTTTTTTTTCTCCTGCACATATGCTTGCAGAATCCTAAGCAATTACAGGTTCAGGAAAAAAATCTTTTCGTGGGCTTTAAAAGCCCCAGCTCCAGGGACATTCCTCAGAGGGGAGAATGAAACAGAGAACAAGCCCTTGAGGAATTTTTCCAGAGTTGGGATTTGCATTATTCTAGTGTGAGTGATATAAGCTCAGGCTTCGGGCAGATGGAGCTGAGCTTCTCTTCATGCTGGGACACGGTGCTCAAGTCCTCCCCGGCCCCAGAAGTGACAGGCTTGGGCATGGTGGACACTTGGGTGGGGGCAGGTGCTCTTCTCTCCTGTTTGGCTTCGGCAGCACATCTTTACTCAACAGCCACTCAGGGGCCAGCCCTCTCCTAGGTGTGGTGAGGGAGACCAGGAAAAATACCAGGCGTGGTCCCTGCCTTCATACTACAGCTTGCAGTCCCCCTGGAGAAGCAGTCAGTGCAAAACAAAAGCAACTCCCACAAGACCATAAGTGCCAAGTCCCTTGTAGGGGGTTCCAGAGTGGAGTGATGGGGACCAGGGCAGGGTTGGGAGGATCTGTGAGGACAGGGGTAGAAAAGACAATCTTCTGGAGACCTTGCAGGCAGAGGGCAGCGGGAGGGCAGGTGGACGAGGGAGGTGGGAATAGTGGCCTGGAGGAGAATGGCTGCCCGGCCCCATCACCGTAATGCGGGGATGGCGTTTAGAGTTCAAGGTCAGTGGCTGGGGTAGAAGCTCTGATTTTACCAATAACAGGGCGATTAAGCTATTGTTTAGGGCAGGGGTTGGCAAAATTTCTGAAAAGGGCCAGGTAGCAAATATTTTTGGCTTTGTAGCCCAGGAGACAAAAATCGAGGCTCTATTATATAGCCTTAATTTTATATAATCATATAAAACACAATCCTTTAAAAAGGTAAACCCAGCCTTCGCTGGAGAGCTGCACGTCCCTGTCACGTCAGCTCATGGGTTGCTCAGTCACGCAGAGGGCTACCTCCTGGTGCCCAGTCTGCCTGCGAAGCCGGATCTGCCTCCCCGATTTGATCTCGCTCAGTTCAACTCGCATTTATTGCAAGAGCCAGCCGAGGTCTGGGGAGGGCATACCCTACTGGCACTTGCTAGCCCGGGTAGGGCCTCACAGGAAAGGCTTACCTGGCTTCTGGAGTTTTCTCTGTGGCCTTAAGGCAGGCTGCTCTATATCCAGGGAGGAGAACGGAGTTGACAAACTGGAACTGTGCCCAGGACTTGGGTAGTGGGTTTCCCCCGAGCTGCCCGATGGAGCAGGGCCCAGACTGGCGGGGCCTCCTTCTCTGGCCCTCAGTCTTTTTCTGCAGGCTGCCCTCCCCCTGCCCCTTCTCACCTGCTTCTTCTCTGGCTGTGGAGACAGGCCCTGGGCTTGGGCAGCCTCTGTGTGCAGTGGTTTGCATGTGGTGTGCACACGAGCGGCAGCACGCGTGGGTCCGGGGCAGTGTGGCCCAGTCTGGAGTGAATCAACCCCAGCCCTCAGGCCTCCAGACAGAGAGGGTGCTTGCTACCGTCCCTTTACTTGGTGTTTGTTTTCTAATGGCAATCTTTGCACCATAGGATGTTTCAGCTGGAAAGAATCTTACAAACAATCTGGTCTGTCCCATTCATTTTTGAGATGAGCAAACCAAGAGAGAAGAGGCTTACGCAAGGTCACACCCCTCATTAAAGCAGGACTAGAATTGTTTCCCTGACTCCTAGGCTAGACTTCTCTCAGTAATGCCACTCTGCTCCTTCTGCACGAGCGTCTCCAGTCTTCACTAAGCTGCCCCTACCTGCCCCGCCTCCTGAGGCGCAGCCCTGCCCTGTCAGTTTATCTGGGTCCAGTCTGCCTGTGAAGCCCTGATCTGTCTCCTCTGATTTGATTTTGCCTCAATTCAACTTGCATTTATTGCAAATTTCGAGCCTATGTAGGTATGCAAAAATAGCGCAATAATGAACAGCGCCCCTAAACAAGCGCCTCACCATCTCAGGGGGAAAATGAAAAGATTTCGGATCCCGTGTACTTAATACTATCATTCATTCATATGTTCCTCCATTCATTCGATAGGTATTTACTGTGAAGCAGGCGCCAAGCTAGGCTCTGAGACTAACTGGCAAGGATCTTTCCTGATTGGCTTTCCAGTTGAATGGGGAGAATCAACAATCAAGCGAGCAAATGAAGGAACTGACAATTTTCAAGTCCAGGAAATAAGCAGTGTTGTCCCTGGGGGATCCTGCTGCCTAGAGAGGAGGCATGGTCAGAGAAGGGGAGACCTTCGGGTGAAGGAAAAGAAGGCACGGAATGCGGGACGGGGGTAGGGCGGGAACGCTGGGACTATGGGGACGCTAGTGGGAAGCCTGTGTTTTCTTGCGGAAGCAGAGGGCGGAAACCTTGGGCGGGGCTGGGGGCTGGGAAAAGCCAAGGACCGCTGGACTGCTCCAGGCAGGATTGGCAATCCCAGCGCCAGTCCTGCCCACTCGCCATCAAGGAGCAGGAAGGTGGCCCTGCCGTTGCCGGCAGCACTCCCAAGAGACCAGTCTCCAAGAGTGGCACAGCACGTTTCTCCTGGAAGGCAAGCAGTGGGTTCAAATCTGATTTTTAAAATTTAATTTAAGGGGGTTGGGCAGGAAGAGGCCTCAGGCGTGCCTTGATTGTTTAGCTAGCTAAGAGGACACCCCAGAGGACTCTGAGTCCATGCCAGAAAACAGGGTGAGCAACCTGGGGCTGTGACTGCGCAGGCCCCGAGGGGAAAGGAGGGGTGAGGAGAAGCAAGGAGTCCCAGAGACCTGTTGCTCCTCACAACCGTTCTAAGACCAGAGACAGGAACTGGAGAATCTGAGAGAGGCTGTGGGGGCCGAGAAGAGAGCGTGGGGACAGCTGAGCGTCTGTGTGCACAGGCCCATGGCCCGGACGTTCGGAGTGAACGCTCCCCCACGCTGGACAGGACTTGGCTCAGGCCCCCACAAGCCTGAGCCTTCAGGGCTCTTTCAGGACCGGAGAGCTCTGGAGGACACTGGGGCTTCCCTTCATCCTGCGCACACTGCCCCTCCTCCCAGTGGGCGCTGGGCCTTTTCCCCGCGTGTGGCCCCGGCTTTGGGAGGAGCGGGAGGGAGGCAGGTCTGTGCGGAGCTGGAGCCGGAGATCAGCTCTGACCAGCCGGAGGTCGCCCAGCGCCGCGCCCCTCACTGCGCTCTGAGCAACCTCTCCTGCGTGACGGACGTCCTGTGCCGTGAGGAAGTCACTCCTGCCCCCTGCCCGTGTCTCGGATGGGCTGGAAGAGCCCGTCAGCGCTACGTACTGTAGGTGGGGACGCTGACAAGACAGGCTCTGCCTTCAGAAAAGGCCAGGCTGCTGTGGACAGGCTACACCTGCCTGTACACGAGGAGGCACGTGCAGGCATCATTATCAACGAAACCAAAAGAGGCAGCTATACGTGTCCCAGAGAAATATAATTGTGCTTCAAGGTTTGGGGATTGATCTAAGTCCAGTAGTTGTTCGAGCCGGGATTGCTAAGAGAGACGATCTTCAGAATTAGTGTGAAGGGAAGGTCATATAGCTCTAATGTTTATTGATATAGTCTTCCCCTCCTCCTGCCCCGTGAACACTCCTAATCCCCCCAGCCCTCTCATGTCACTCATTACTCGTCACCTTACCCCTTGAACTGGATATTCTTACCACGTCTTATCTCCCAGACTTCGAGCTGGCCCACGCTCGTGCCTCCCTGTGGCCCTCGTGGTTCCCTGCACACAGATCAAGCCCCTGTGCTGCAATATAGTCAGAGATCAATAGTGATCTGTTGAATCCCAAGTCTATTTAAAAAAAATGAGCTTTGCCCTTTTTTTCTTAAGTCTTCATTTTTATAGTAATTGGTCTCCAGGAAGCAGGCTACTTACAGCAGTCATCAGCTTCATTGTTTGATAATTCTATAAATTGTGTTCCAACACAAGACCTATACTTAGGAATTTCTGAGTAATGTCATACTATTACAATGTAATGTTTATTATAAATTTATAAATTACTGCTACTATAAAACTGCATATTTGTGCAGCAGCTTTGCTCCAAAGAGTCCAAACAGCTGTCCCTTTGGCATGTATTGTAAGCAACTGAGATTGTGCAACGGGAGTGGGTAACTCTCCGTAATCTGTACCAATTACTGGAAATGTAAACATTTGTTTGCTTTTTTCCCCGGCAGATTAAACTTTCCATCACTGCAATCAATTGTGTTAAGTGGGCATCATTTAGGCAATTGAGGAAAGCGGTGCCAATTACACTTAGGTGGTCAAGGCACCCAGTTGCAACGAAGTATTTCTTACAGAATATGCAACTCGGACCACTGACGGTCAGTTGTGCTCTGATCCTCCATCACACTGTCTGTGGTGCACATTTTACACTTTACTGTTACATTATTGCTATTTATTGTTCTTCTGCAAACTCCATATCATTTGGACACCAGTTTTGAATTAGTGTCTGGGACAGCTATAGCAACCTACTAGTGGTCTCTGCTTTCCTTTCACTTTTCACCCTGTGTGGGACTTCCAAATTAATCTCTGCAGGGAACAACTCCGGTCATCACGTCATGCCAGGGCTCCTGAGCAGAATCATTTCAGTCCCTTTAACTTTTAAGCTCCTCTCTAATGTGATGCCAAGTACATCTTCCCAGAGAAACCATCTTCATGCCAAAGCCATCTATCTCCCCTTTGTTGGTGCTCCTACCAATAACACATTCTGCACCCCCACTGAGGCTGGGTGTTTACCTAGCTCTCTCCCACCCCAGCTCGAACCCCTCCTGGAGAGCAGGTCATTGCTAATGGTCTTCTCACTGATCTCTGTGCCTAGAAAGGGGCTTCGGCGATTGCAGCAACACGATAGAGCTTTCTGGCCCGAATTGACTCCTCTTCTGACTTAAACCGCAACATTCGTGGCCTTGCACATTGAATGCTGTCACTGCACAGTTGACAGAGATGCTCCCTGGCATCCAGGCAGCTGCAGGAGGCGGGTCCTGTTCCGACAGTTCCCCGTGCTCTGCCCTGGCTCCCCGTGCGTGCGTCCAGGTGGTGAGAACATTGCTGTTAGCTGGGACTCCTCGGGTCATGAAGAAAGAGAACTCCGTCGGCAAAGATTCAGGGGAGTGTTTCAGAGGCTGAAGCAGAGCGGCAGGGTGGGGATGGAAGGGAAGATGGGCTGGAGATAGAGCTGGGAGATAGGAGAAGTTGGCATTCTGGGCAAAAATATGTTGGTGAGGGATAGAGTGACCACGTCTGGTCTGCCAAGGACAGCCAGGTGTACCTGCTGTTGATCAGCGATGTCTTATTGTTTTTAACACTCTATGCCTCTCCTCTTCCAAATGTCCCAGCTTGGAAGGTAAATTAAATGGTATGATGCTTCCCTGTATGTAATTGAAAATAAGGACCTTACCAACCAAAATATGAATTAAGAAAGTCCTCAAGAGTTCTAATATTTCCCTTAGTGATTTACTGAAACATCAAATGTCAAAAGTTTGATGCCCCTGTGTAGCTAGTACCCCCAGCTCGGGTTTACTCTTCTTCTTGGAAAATCCAGACCTCACCCAACCTCTCTCATTCCCTGAAATTGGCAGGGGATCCCTCCCTGAGCTTTCCTGACCACATCACTGGGCCAGATCATGGGTAAAGTCAGTTTTATCTGGGTGGCTTTTGGAGTGGGAAATGGATTCCAGATGTTGTCAGCTGGTGGCCACCATGGCAGACTTGGGTCTGAGTGGAGCTTGGAATTTCCCAGAGCCAGACAGAGGCCTTTTCCATGGCCTTGAAGGGGGCTGCTCTGATGCCCCCCCCCCCCAATGGGGTCTGGTTCACTGGGTCTTTTCTGGGAAATAGTGAGAAGGCAAAGCTAGGATTAAGTCTGATGTGAATTAGTGATCAACTCATCCTTGATTCTAGGCCTGGGCCACCCTCATACTCTGGGCTGCAGAAGGGATTTAGTGTAGACACTGTATTTCAGAGATGGTAGGGACTAGCTTGAAACAAAAGAACAATATATGATTCTTATGAAAAGTGTATATTAATGAGACCACTGAATTGTATGATAAACAGTATGTCAGTGAGGTCTGACCATAACCTCATTAGAACTTGTTTTAAGCAAACATATGTGTACTGGCCTTCAGGCATAGAAATAAACAAGTGTTCAAAGGGGTCACCTTGGAGAAGGCTATGTACGTAACTAGGAAATATTGCATGGATCAAAACGTTTCAGAATTCTCTTTTGGGAACATATTGAAGTTCAATTTTTGGAGTTCACACATACCCCCTTTTCAAATGGCAAGTTCCCATTGAACTTTAAGGGGCTAAGAGTCATTCACACTTCAGTGTGAACTAGTTAAATCAAATGCAACTAACTATAGTCTGACCCTCTAGGAAATGGGAGTTTAAGCAGAAGGCTTGGGGAGGCGGCATGGAAATCTTGGCAGCTGATGCTGGACAGCAGAGTGGGTTGCAGAATTCTGAGGAGTGGGGAGCTGGGGCTGCAGACAGCAGCTGCAGGGTGAGCTGTGCCCCGGGGTGGGGAGAAGACAGCAGGCCTGGGGCATGGTGCAGAGCGCGGAAGAGAGCATTGCATTGGGAAGGTGCGCAGAGCAGCCTGGAGCCAGCACAGGAGGCAGCCGCCGGTCAGTTCAGCGTTTCGGTTACGTGAGTGAGATTTGGAGACAGGTAGATCTGAGTTCAAATCCTGATTTCACCATTCATTAGCTATGAGACCGAATGCAAGCGATACCTTTCCAAATGGCCTGCTATAAAGTCATTGTTCCAACCATAAAATAAGGATAGTAACAAGGCCTGCTCTCAGGTTGTCCCGGGACAAGTGCAGCAAACTACACAGACATCGTTGGGCTGTCAGCCCTGAGGAGAGGTCAGTTACTGTGGTTGTTACTGCCACGTAAAGCTCCAGGAGAAAGGCTGGAGCAAGTCCCGCCCCTCCAAAATGGGAGCGTCACCAAATTTCATTCAGTGATGTTTACCAAGAGCTAACATCACAGGTGCTAAGTTAGAGCTATAGATGTCAAAATGTGAGCCAGAGGGAATTGTTTTCCCACGATCTACCAAGCAGCACTAAGTGCACAAATGGGCAGAACAGACATGGCAGGCGGGAAGGAGGTGCAAGGTTTGGGAGCTCAGGAGAAGGTGTGGGCCGCGTGTGGGAGAGGCTATGGAAGAGGCTTCCCGAGCAGCAGGCTATACGTGCCGCGGGTCTGGAGGGGTGGGGGAGCTTGGCGCGGCTGGGGAAAGGTGCACGGGGCCTGCGCAAAGGCGTTGGGGGGGAGCACTGAGAGGAGCACTGTGTGCCCCGTCGTGGAATAGAACCGCCTTGCGCAGCACTGTGACCTGCCTTCTCCCCGAGCTCCGCTGCAGCTTGGGCTCCGGGGCTGGGCACTGCGCTTAGCATACCTCCCATCAGCCTGGGCAGTGTACGATGTTGTGAATATTGTAATTATAGGGATTAAGAAACAATTTAAAAAATCTACCAGTACACGAACAAAATTTTCTCTCCAGATGAACTACACAGGAGGAAAAATGCTATTTCTCTTACTATTTGGTTTGCCCAACCTCGGAAATGAAATCTCTCTGAGACTTGGCTCTTGTCAGAGACAAGCAGCTATTTGGTTAGATATTGAAGAGGCGTGAACATTTGTGTGTAGCAAACATACCAGATACAATTTAACATGGACTCCAACCACCCAAGGCCTGGCATAGCCTCCCCTGTATGTCGCTCCTGGGAATGAATGAGACCTAAGATCCCGGGCCAGAGCCTTCCTGCACCGACTCAGAGCACAGGGCGGGGACCAGCGGGTCTGGAAGTACATTGTCCAGGTTTGAATCCAAGCTCTGCTGTTCACCGTCTGTGAAAACTTGCTTTTATCTGTCATGAGAATTAAATAAAACCATGTGTGGCAAGTACTTAGCACCTTGCCCGGCATGTAGCAAATTGTGAACAACGTCACCCATCACTGCCGTGCGTTCATTCAGCATCTACAGTGTATCGGGCACGGTGCTCAGTTGCATGAATGAAGCATAGCTCCTGCCGGAGGGACACGGAAGGTTACAGGCCAGCAGCCCTGTCCTCACCCCCCATCCTCTGTTCTCTGGCTCGCAGGCCAGCCCTCTGCTGGTGGGAGTCTAGAAGTCCCTTCTCCTACGTCTTCCCATTTGGCAGGCTGTTCGCGCCCCTCTTCAGAGGGCCGTGCTCTGGCCTCCAGCCCCACAACCCGTCACCCTGTATCTCATCACCCTATTTCCTTTGTAGCACTCACCATTTTCAGAATTTGTAATTTATTACGTGCTTATTGCCTCTTTCTCCTACTAAAATGTAAGCTCCATGTAGCCAGGGCCTTGTCTGGCTGGTTCTCCCCCTGCATTCCAGCCACGCAGTAGCGTTGAATAAATGCTCTGGACGGACTGACTACTAAATGCAGGCCTGTAGGAGCTGGTTTCGGGCTGGTGCAGACGGGACATAACAACTAGATTTTAAGTTGTACCTTGAGGGAGGAGGCCGTGTTCTCTTCTGCTATCTTTCTTGGTGGCCCACAGCACTCGGGACACACAATGGAGCATAAGAAATACTTGTTAGGTGACTGGTTGAGTCCATTAGAACACAGAGGAGGATGCTCAGGTGGAGGAAGGGGAGTAATGAGATTAAGGGGCTTGAAAACAAAGAAAGGCATAGGAAATCATTTTTAGTGTAGGGGAGGTCTCATTCCTGTGGTGTGACAGGAGCAAGTAGATGTATAGTCATTTTTACTGTTTGTAAGTTTAAAAGTATGGTACATGATCTTATACAAGAAAGCAGAAGGTTTTACAATTTTCCATTGCTTTGAAATAGAGAGAACTCCCATCTACACTCGCACCCACCCCAGGGGCCTACGTGACATTTACAAATCATTTATCAGCACTGAACTCCCGAGAGCGTGCGCTGCCGTTCTCCAGGATGTTGGCTGACAGCCCCTGGAAGGAGATTCTGGGATGTGTTTTGACAACCAAGTGGTTTCCTTAGCAAGCTGCTGGTGTTCCCAGGCAGCTGAGTGGAGAAAGCTTCAGCTTCCAGACCAAGGCTGTAGCTCTCAGAGGTTTCCCTGGTAGAGGCGCACATGGACTCCATCCTAACAGTTATTTGGTTTCGCCTCTGAGGTTTATGAAGCTGGCTTGTCCGGTGAGTGCAAAGGAGGTCTCAGGCCTCATCACCTTTGTTGTTTTTTTTTACTTGAGAAAAAAATCCAGTCTTGTAGTGCAAACACTTAGAGACCCAAGAAAATGTCTCCTGAGCCCCTTCTAAGAAGCCTACCTGCTACCACTTTTTATATACATTATCTGCAGTCACTGGAATAACTCGCTGGGTTGTAGAGCCACTGACATCTAGAGAGGGTGATGCTTTGCCCCAAACCACACAGCTAGCCATTGGCAGAGCTGGATTCGAACTCATGCTCTCTGCCTCCAGACTGTGTCTCCTCCACCCCACCAGCCAGCAAGGGTTGACCACAGAGGAGCGGAGACCTGTGTCAGTGGTGATCACTGCAGAGCCATGAAGACTTGCCTTGAGACAGACACAGGGTTTGAGTAGGCGGTGAGGAGGGCCAGGCCAGGGAAGGGGGAGCCCGGTAGCAGGAAGGGACATCACAGCAGCAGAGCCTGCAGGCAGCTTTTTAGGACGCGCCTGGGAAGACAGTGAGGGCCATGCTTGCTGAGCGGGAGGCTTGCGAGCACTTGAGAGGGTTTGTGGGAACTGCGGGGAGACATCGGGGAGACCCGTTGCGCTGGGGCTGTGGCAGGCTTTGAGCAGCAGGCGGAGGAATTGGGAACCGAGGCTATACTTTAGGCAGAGGTGGCCGTGGAGGTTTCGAGGGGGGAGTTAGCCTGGTGAAAGTAGCATTTTAAGAAGGCTGGCCAGGATGGATGCGGGATTGGGGATTGCTGAGGCAGGGAGACCAGTGGCAAGTTTGCAGTGGCCGAGGGGGCGGAGGCCGCCCTGCCTAAGAACGACCTCCCCGCCCCTCTGCTCTCCGTCTCAGCGCCACTGCGGATGTGTGCCCAGGCCGGCCCTTCCCGGGGCTCTGCCCAGCTCCTGCCATGCCTGTGGCCTGCCCCTCCCCACCAGGGCCACCACCACATCCAAGGTTGTCTGGCCCTGCTGGGCCTCAGCAGAGCAAAGAACCACATTTTCCACAGCCCGCGGGGAGCCTGCCAGTGCGCTGCCATCACGGGTGGGGCACAGCGTCCCTTCTCTGCCAGAAATGCTCGGGGCATTATGGAAGCAGCTGGGGTGCTTTAGGACACAGTGTGTTTCCAGTGTCCCATTCTGAAAGGACGGGAAGGTGATGTCTCTCATTTTAAATGGGAGACCCAAATCACATATTCCGTGACATCATGCTGTCTTCCGCCGGAAAGATGCCTGTTCGTGACGTGTGGATGGAATGTCATGATTTTCTTTTCCCTGCAAGGTAGTCAGGGCTCCTGGAAAAGACAGGGTTACTTTACCAGGAGAGAGGGTGCCAGTGCCCTCTCCCCCAGGCCCAGGTGGCACATCTGTGACGGATGTGAGAGTGGCATGAGGGGCAGGAAGGGAGGAGGGCTGTGCAGCACCTGCTCTCCTGTTCTCTTCACATCTGAGATATGACTCTGGCCTCTGGGAACTGTGCCCAGTGGATTTGACGACATGTGGTGGGCTCGGGAGTTCATCCGACCGGACAGCCATGGAATCGGAGGCTGTCGGAGCTGGAAGGCGTCTCAGAGTCCCACAGGAGCAATGTTCTCAAATGTTAGTATGTATAAGAATCACCTGGGATGCTCCTGAAAACCCAGATAACGAGGCCCTGTCTGCAGAGACCCCGACTTAACAGGGCTGGGGAGTCCGCATTAGTAGTTGCATTATTAGTAAGAAGCAGGAACTTACTCTTCTCTGACTGAGAATTGCTCCTGTGAGAATAGACTCTGGCAAAGCACAGAAGGTGGTGGAATGACATCCCAGAGAGGGTCATCGGGTGGACCTGATTGCCAAGCACCAGCTCCACACGGGGCCTTGTGGTAGCTCTTGCACACTCTACACCCCTTCAGAAGGCTTCCTGTGCAATCCTCTCGACTGTGGTGCCAAACCATTGATCACGTCCTGTTATTTATGTTGGCTTTTATTTCGGATAATCTTCCCTTCCAAGGCAAATGGATAACCATTGCCCATTGGCTAGAGGTGATTTTTAAAATCATTTTATAATAATTAGACCCAATACTTATGCAGCGTTACTGTGTGTTATTATAGCATGTATACAATCCTTGTAATAACTCTGGTAAATTGGTGTCCTAGTATTCCCATTTTACAGATGAAGAAGCTGGAAGACAGAGAGGTTAAGTAACGCGCCCACATTATATGGCAGGTCCTAGGTTACCTGGCTTGAGGCCGTGGTACCTGGCTGCACAGTCTGTCCTCCTCGAGCCACTGCTTTTCACCTGGACTCCCCTTCTCAGGAAGGGCTCTGAGTCTGCGAGGGACGCAAGCGTGGCACATGAGGCCTCTGCACATCACATCTGGAGGGCGTTTTCTTAACTACAGCAGGATTTTACTTGGATTCCCACTTAATCTCTTTTGATCCTAGACACCTAGGCTCAGTTATCCATGCCAAAGTTCCCGTGGTTCACATCCTGAGTCCTTCAACAATTATACCACCTATTCTGGTGACTGCACCCCCCTCGTCTCTAGTTCTAAGCTCACTCTCTCTAGTGATAATGAGTGCCTTTGATTAGTAATTATGCTAGAGCTAGAAAATATTTTTTTCCTTAACTCTCAAAACTGCCTCCCTGGATAAGTGTAAAGCAAAGAACTTCTCATGTGTCTTACACAGGACAAAATCAAGACTTCTCCCTCAGTCAACCTCCATCTGCAAGCAGGCTGTACTAAGCTAATATTTATTGGGCATTTATATTTGCCAGAGACTGTTTTAAGAGCCTTACATGAATTATCTCACTTACTCCTCAAAATAACCATAGAGAGTAGGTACTACTATTATCGCCACTTAGAACTACTAATATAAATGCGGCAGGAGAGAGCTGTGTGCCTAGGGTCTCACGGGAAGTAGCTGCAGAGGCAGGATTCAATACCACGAGGTCCAGTTCCAGAGCTAGCTCTGAGCTAATCCTTCTTGCCACAGCTTACACTCATTCTCCTTGCTGCATCAGCAGCAAAGATTAATTCATCCATTCAACAAATATTTATTGAGGCCTACTTATTGTCAGGTGAAGGAAAACTGTATGGTCTGTGACTTTATGTAGCTTAGTCTAATTGGGAACAAAATCGCTGATCAAATAGTCACAAATCTATGTGAAGCTGCATGTGCACAAGAGCACTGAAGGACAAGTCTACGGTGCCATGAAAGTGTGTAATAGGATTTACCTGGTCAAGAAGGTGGGAGATGGAGGCCTGAAATTACAAGGCCCTCATGACAAGAACCTGTGAGCCTATTTGTGGCCACTATTGCTAAGGACCCTGTGACCTGACCCTCACTTTGGGAACCTTGGAGTGAGATAAGAGCACAAGGAGAAAATCCAGTTGTCAAATTCAGAAGCAGAAAATGCTATGCAGCCCTCTAAGCAGCTTCTCTTCTTTCTCTAAGCAGTCCATTTTTCCAGCCCTGAGTGAACCCCTTGGGAAGAGTGAAACAGCGGACCCCTGAGGGCATCCTGAAAGCATACTCTTCCCCAGGGTGAGAACTCAGCATCCGGCCCTGGGAGGTAGAAGGAAGCTCTCAAGAAAGAATCAGCCACATCAGATCTGCTAGGAGAGAAGAGCAGATCTCAGGGGACAGGAGGGTGGGGACTCCATGGGAGCTGGGATCCAGGGCCACATCCTGCAGGGGTGGACAAGGCCCTCCTCCTGTGCCTGGATGCTGTGGCCTCTGTGGTAAAGTGGGGACATTCGTGGGGCCTTCTGGTGCCACTTTGCTGCATAGATCGGTGTGGACGTCATTGCATAGCTTCATGGGGGAGCTTTGCAAACTCAGGGGCTACACAAATAATTTCTGAAGTGCTTCGTCATCTCGGTGTAATGTGTTAATTGGAGAAAGAAAAGAGGGGCTCTCTAGCCCTTCTGAAGTCCCTTGATGGTGGAGGTTTTTCTGCCCAGATCTTTGAGTCCTTTTGCCCCAGCTCAACTGAGCTGTCAGCTATCAGTGACCCAGAAAACAGAGAGATTTCTTTAATTTAGAGACAATTTAGGAAAGGAGACTGATCAACCCAACCAAAGATTTATCAGAAGGGAAAACAAGGAAGGAAACAAAAAAGGAGATAACAGCAAAGGAGAAGAGGGATAGCCTAGGAACTCTTTGGGAGAGGGACTTGGAAGTAACCGTGGAGTTGTTACCTATGAGATGCTTGCTGTCCCCACAGTTCGGAGAAAGGCTACTTTGCCAAGCCCAGAGTGTGAGGCTATGTGTAGCCCAGGGCTGTCAGCCTCTCCAATACCAGGGCCTGGACTGATAACCAAGGCAGGATGCCAGGAGCTCAGTCTGACCAGATATCTGGCCTCCAGTTTATCAAGTCTGGGGAACGGCATTTTCCTGCAGACCCACTGGCCAGAGTGACTCTGTCCTGGGTGCCCATGCTGGAAGCACTTTCTTTTGAACAACCAAATTGCCCAAAACTAATAATTATGAGGAGCTCATTGATTCAGTGTTTCTCTCCCTTTAGGGAGACATGACTAGGATAGACATGAAAGAAACTTCTGTTCAGAGTAACGATGCTGAAGGACATGTGGCATAGTTGAATTAACTCCCAATGTGGAGTCAAGAAACAAGAGTCCCAGTTTCTTGGGACTAACTGCAATCCTATGCCAGTTACTAACTGGCAATCCTATGCAGTCCGTGAAACCATATGACTCCCAGAGGCCTTGGTTGTACAATTGGAGCTAATACTTTATAAATGATGTGATGTCTTTTGAACGCAAGAGCTTCTCAAAACTATAAAATACTTTGCAAATAAAAAGGACTATTTCCATTAAAAGGAAAAAAGTAAAAACAGTAAATGGAATGAGTATATTTCTCCTATACCGTCACAAATCCAGAGCTGCTGTGCTGCCAGTCACATTGCATCCCACATGAATGGCACTTTCAGGAGTGTAATGCAAAAGGTGTCCCTTGTAGTGGCAATGCAGTGGTGTCAAATCAGGTGGAAGGAAGGTGTATTTAAGAAAATGAAAAGCAGTTTATTACACAGTTCCAGTCTACATTCCAAAAAACTATTAAATCAGCAGAACATTAACACTGAAACAATGTACCAGTGAGGATAGGTTAGAGGATGCTACAGTAACAAAATAACCCCCAAATCTCCAGGGCTTAAAAATACAAAGGTATATTTCCTACTCACCTTATATGTTGATCATGGGACAGCAGAGAGCTTTGCTCACTCTAGTCATTCAGACTCAATGGTGAGAGAATGGCCACCATCTGGAACATTGTGGGCCTCCATACCAAAGAAAAAAAGAGCCCCAAGAGTCTTGCACTGGTACCTAAATGTACTTACCTAGACATGATACACACTATTCTTACTCCCAACTCATTGGCCAGAACTATTCACATGACTGCAGCAACCCACAAATGACCCCAAAAGGACAATTCTGTCCAGAAGGTAGACAACCAAAAATACTTGAGAACACTAATCATATTTTTGTGTTTATTGGATCTTAGAATGTCAGAAGTGAATGAGATTTCAGGGTTCAACCAGTGTTACAGTTAGAAGACAGAGCCAGAGAGCAGCTAAGGGCTTCTCCTAGGCACACAACCATTTAGCAGCTGCCTCAGAGCCAGAATCCAGCTCTCTTGTGCAGGCTTTGTTCACTTGACTGCACACCACATTTTCTTTAGTCCCTTTTCTAGAACCAGGTGTTTTCACTTTGTGGTACCAGCTCTGATGCTTTTTTTTTTTTTTTTTTTTTTTTTTTTTTTACTGATATAGCTGGCTCATCTAACATAATTCATCTGCATTCCTCCTTTTATCAAATAATGGAATGTCTGCTCAGTGACTCCAACATGGCCAGGCTTTTGGTCTAACTCCTTTGCAGTGGCCTGTTTTCTAAAGTATTCCCTAGTTCATTTGCTAAGACTCAGGGTGACCTACTGAGTTTACATGAGAAAGCTGTTAGTTGCAGCAATTAGGCAATTTATAGGACCAGGGTTTTATCTTTTAATTGTGTGTCTTAATGTTGTATTTTGTTACTTTGTTAGCTACTATAATATACACAAGCATTTATTTTTTGCTAAACTGTAAACTCCATAAGAGCAGGGACCATTTTGTTTGGTTCATCACTATATTTCCAGCCCCTAGGCATTCAGTAAAATTTGTGACATAAGTGATTGTATACTGGGCTGCATACTATGCTAGGTGCTTAATAAACAAGATACATTATCATCACAGGAACCTTGGTGGATAACTATATCATTCCAGTTTTACAGATGAGTATGATGAGGACAAATGGTAGAGGACATGTAGCTAGTAAATGGATGAGCCAGGGTTTAATCTAATCCACCTGGCAATCACTTAGAGAGATATGAGACCATGAGAAGTGAACTAACATACAAATTGTAGGTATCCCTGAGGGAGAAGAAGAAAGAGCTAAAAAGCATGGAAAAAAATCTATTTTTAGGGAGGTATTAAGGAAAACTTCCCTGGTATTACCAGAAATCCAGATATACAGATACAAGATGGTCATCGAACACTGGGAAGATTCACAGGACATCTCCAAAACACATAGTAATCAACATGGCAAAAGTCAAAATGAAGGAGAAAACTCTACAAGCAACTAGATGCAAGCAACAACTGATCTTTAAGGGAAAACCCATAAGAGTAATAGCAGACTTCTCAGCAGAAACTTTACAAGCCAGAAGGGAGTGGGACCCCATCTTCAATCTTCTTAAGCAGAACAACTGTCAGCCTAGAATCTTGTGTCCTGTAAAACTAAGTTTCACAATTGATGGAGAAATTAAGTATTTTCCAGACAAGCAAAAACTGAGGGAATTCATCATGACCAGACTTGCCCTGCAGGAATTACTCAGAACTATATTATAGTATTATATATATTATAGAACTATATATATATATATATATATATATATATATATATATATACACACACATATATATTATAGAACTATAATTAATGTATTATATACATGAATCAGAACAATAGATACCCACCAGTGTAAAATCATCCAAAATAGCTAAATCTGACAGCTCCTATAAAACAATAGCCCAAGAAGAAAAACAAAGCAAAAAGATACTACCCGACGTGATGAACAAAACAACATCACACATATCAATTCTATCTCTCAATGTTAATGGCATGAATACACCACTCAAAAGACATAGGCTGGCTGAATGGATGAAAAAACACAACCCAAGTATCTGTTGCCTTTAGGAGTACATCTAAGCCACAAGGATGCAAACAGGCTCAAAGTGAAAGGATGGAAAAATATTTCATGCAAATGGAAACCAAAAGAGAGCAGGTGGAGCCATTCTCATAGCAGACAAAATTGACTTTAAATCAATAATCGTAAAGAAAGACAAAAATCGTCATTATACAATGGTGTGAAAGCAATTCAACAAGAAGACATACCAATCCTAAATGTACATGCATTTAACACAAGAGCTCCAAGATACATAAAACAAATTCAACTAGAGCTAAGCAAGGAAATAAATAATATTATCATAATTGCCAGGGGATTCAACACCCCACTATCAGAGCTAGACAGATTATCAAAGCATAAAATAAATAAACAATGGACTTCAAAGGGATCCTGGAACAAATGGACCTAACAGATATTTACAGAACATTCTACCCCAAAACTACTGACTGTATGTTCTTCTGATAAGCACATGGGACATTCTCCAAGGTTGATTGTATCTTAGGCTACAAAACACACCTCAACAAAATTTTAAAAATCAAAATCATACCTTGTATCTTCTCAGACCATAGTTGATTATAACTAGAAATCAATTCTAAGAGTAACACTCAATTCTACAGAAAGTCATGAGAATTAAACAACCTGCTACTGAATGATTATTGGGTCAATAATGAAATTAACATGGAAATCAAAAGATTCCTTGAACTGAACAATGAAGGAGACATAAACTATCAAAATCTATGGATGCAGCAAAAGCAAATCAAAGGGGAAAATTCATAGCTTTAAATGCCCAAATCCCCAAATCAGAAACATCACAAATTAACAGTCTAATAACACATTTCATAAATTACTCCATGACATTGAGAAGGAGGGAATCCTCCCCAACTCATCCTACGAAGCCAGTATGACCTTGGTTCCAAAACCAGGTAAGGGCACAACAACAACAACAACAACAAGAAAGCTACTGACCAATATTGCTTATAAATATAGATGCAAAAAAAATCCTCAGTGAAATACTAGCAAATTGAATCCAACAACACATAAAAAAAAAAAATAAAATCCACCATGACCAAGTGAGCTTCATCCGGGATACAAGGATGATTCAACATATGCAAATTAAATAAATGTGAGTCACCACATAAGCAGAAGCAAAATCAAAGACCATATGATCATCTCAATAGATGCAGACAAAGTATTCAACAAAATCTAGCACCCTTTCATGATAAACCCCCCAGAAAACTAGGCATAGAAAGAACATATCTCAAAATTATAAAGGGCATATATGAGGAACCCACAGCCAACATCATACTAACTGGGGAAATGTTGAAAGCATTCCCACTAAGAACTGGAACAAGACAAGTGTGACCACTGTCTCCACTTCTATTCAACATAATGCTGGAAGTCTTAGTCAGAGAAATCAGGCAAGAGAAAGAAATAAAGGATATCCAAATTGGGAAACAGGAGCCCAAGCTATGGTTTTCTGCTTATGCTCTGATCTTGTATCTAGAAAATCCCAAAGACTCCACTAATAGGCTCCTGAAATTGATAAATAAGTTCAGCAAAGTCTCAGAATATAAAATCAATGTATACAAATCTGTAGCATTTTATATACCAGTAACAGTCAAGCTGAGAGAGTCAAATCAAAGACTTAATTCCATTCACAGTAGCTATGAAGAAAACAAAATACCTAGGGATATACTTAACTGAGGAGGTGAAAGATCTCTACAAGGAGAACTCCCAAACACTGAGGAAAGAAATTGCAGATGACACAAAGAAATGGAGAAACATATCACACTCATGGATGAGTAGAATCAATATTCTTAAACTGTCCATACTACCCAAAGTGATTTACAGATTCAATGCAATCCCCATCAAAATACCAATGGCATATTTCACACATCTAGAAAGAATAATTTTAAGCTTTGGTTGGAACCAGAAAAAAGCCCGAATAGGCAAAAAATCCTAAGCAAAAACAAAACAAAACAAGATAAAAACAAAAACAAAAAATAACAACAACAACAACAAAAACCTGGAGGCATCACATTACTAGACTTCAAACTATACTACAAGGCTATAGCAACCAAAACAGCATGGTATTGGCACAAAATAAATAGAAACATAGACCAAATGAACAAGAAAGAGAATACAGATATAAAACCATCTACTTACAGCTAACTGATCTTTGACAAAGCAGACAACAATGCACACTGGGGAAAAGAAGCCTTGTTCAATAAATGGTGTTGGGAAAATTGGATAGCCACATGCAGAAGACTGAAACAATATCTTCACCTCTCACCTCTCACAAAAATCAGCTCACAATGGGTAAGAGACTTAAACCTAAGGCATGAAACTATAAGAATTCTAGAAGAAAATATTTGAAGAACTCTTCTAGATATCAGTCTAGGCAAAGAATTTATAACTAAGACCCCGGTGGCAATCATGGCAACAACAAAAATAAATAAATGGGACTTGATTAAATTAAAAAGATTCTGAACAGCTAAGGAAATAGTCAACAGAGCAAATAGGCAGCCTACAGAATGGGAGAAAATATTTGCAATCTACTCATCTGATAAAGGGCTAATAACTAGAATTTAAAAAGAACTCAAACAAATCAACAAGAAAAAAAATAACCACCCCATTAAAAAGTAGGCAAAAAACATGAACAGAAGTTTTTCAAAAGAAGATAGACAAATGGCCAACAAACATATGAAAAAATGCTTAATATCATTAACCATCAGGGAAATTCAAATTAAAACCCAATGAGATATCACCTGACTCCTATTAGAATAACTTTTATTAAAAAGTCCCAAAACAATAGATACTGATGCAGATGAAGAGAGAAAGGTACACTTACACACTAATGGTGGGACTGCAAATTAGTACAACCCTTGTGGAAAACAGTATGGAGATTTCTCAAAGAACTATAAGTAGATTTACCATTCAATCCAGCAATCCCACTACTGGGTGTCTACCCAAAGGAAAAGAAGTCATTTTATCAAAAAGACACTAGCACTCAAATGTTTATTGCAGCACAATTCACAATTGCAAAGATGTGGAATCAACACAAGTGCCCATCAATTCATGAATGGACTAACAAAATGTGGCATATGTATAACATGGAGTACTACTCAGCCATAAAAAATGATGACTTAATGCCTTTTACAGCAATTTGGAAGGAACTGGATACCATTATCCTAAACAAAGTACCTCAGGAATAGAAAAACAAACACCACGTGTACTCTCTAATAAATTGGAACTAACCAGTGGGCACACAAGTACACAGAGGAAAGTAAAAATCATTAGAAATCAAGGAGGGGGTGGCAAAAGCCTACCTAATGGGTGTAATGAATACTATTTGGGTGATGGGCACATTTATAGTTCTGACTCAAGCCATGTATTGAAAGCATCTGTACCCCCTTAATATTTTGAAATAAAAATAAATACAGATAAATAAATATACCCACCTAGCTCCGAAGTACTAGTGGCTCTACAGTATTCTATAGTACTAGTGATTTGTCTTCTTTCTTAACATTTTTAGCTCTATTTACCATATTTTCCATCATTTTTAGCCAGTCTTCACGCTCTCTTTCTCCATTTGCTTGTCTCCATGTCCCACCTATGGCTGATTTTATTTAAACAATTCTTACTAGTTCATGGGTTACTTAAATGTTATCTTGTGACCTATTTAAAAAATACCATGAAAATACTTTTTATCACTATAGCTAAGACTATACCTCTGTTGCTGAACACAATTATATTTGTAAGTTGTCTTTGTGTCACATTTTTCTCATTTTTGAAAGAACTCCTTCCCACAGCTTCTTGTGATGTCCCATTAGATACCAAAAGAGATCTTACAAAAGATGTGTGTATTAGGGAGATTTATTTAAAATTTAATGCCAAGCTGGCAGGTGATAATCAAGCATCTATTATTTGTGATGCAGTTGGTCCATCCCTGGGCCTGCAGGTGGACTATGAACCCTTAGGGCAGTGAGTGTTCCCCTTTCAAGTCACCTACCTAGCACAGGTAGTTGTTAGCAATATCAGGTTTTGAAAAAGCTTGACAAAGTTCCCCTGAGGAAGCACATGTTCAGTGCAAAAGGAAGCCATGGAAGAGTGGGGAGGAAATTGTGCTTACCTGCCACTTCCACTGGGGGAGAAGGTCAGAGTGCAGGCCTGCACGCCGCCGGTCGTCAGTGCCCTCTGTGTTTGTCAAGGAGACAGGAGAAGACTGACTACAATGTGACACTCCACAGCTGGGATGCATTCTCTAGCTTTCTTCATTGTTATGTAATTAATCTTTCTCAGCCTAGGAGACTCTTCTCCACCAGGTTCAATTTCCCAACTAGAAGGGATATCTCCTTCATCTGGCCTCCCCTGATATTTTAACCACAGGCCTCTATCATGGTCATCCGTGTGCATGCCACATGCCCTCTACCAGTCCATAAGCTTCTCGGGCTCATGGCTTAAGCATCTTAGTTTGCTTTACGTTACCTAGGAAAAGTAGCTTTCACATAAAGGATCCATAAATGGATCATAAATCATTGTTGAAAATATTGTTAAATTTGGGCATGTTAGCCCCAGAATGCTTGCCTCCGAGAGTCAGCTGGGAGTTCAATCACTGGAGTCATGTATCTGGCTTTGAGGCCTGCTTTGCCACTTATGGGCCGGGTGAGCCTGGACAGGCTATTGAATCTCTATAAGCTTCTGTTTCTTTATCTGTAAAATGGTGATTGAAACACACCTAATTGATGTGGTTGTAGTGAGGGCCGATGAGAAGACATAAGCGAAATGCTTAGTGAAGTTACTGGCATTCTGTAGATTATGGCTGTAGCACTAGTAGGAGGAATCATGATAATAATTGAGGCATTTATGGAGATTTTTGATGTAGAGAAAATTGCTGGTGAAGGTTGCCCTGATATTTGTGCTCCAAACCATCTGAGAGCTATTCGTTTGGTTTTTGACAAATCCCTGTTTGAACAGTGGCAAAGAGAATGGTGACTTTCAGTTGTGAAGGTCTTGCTTTGTTTCACCAGAGGTCTGAACAACAAGTCATCCATGGAAGGTGGACATTAGGTGCTCAGAACCCAAGGATGTGGGTGAGAAAATGAGGCTCGTGCACACTGCGCTGTAAATCCCACTACAGATCCCCAAGAGAGTGGCACGAAGGTTGCACAACAGGCAAAGCAAATACCAACAGGGCCTCTGTGTGTGTGTGTGTGTGTGTGTGTGTGTGTGTGTGTGTGTGTTGTGTGTCTTAAGTTAGTCAAATCCCATCTTTTGTCTTGGCTTTCTTTGTCTTTAAAGTCTGGAGACACAGCTTTGCCCAATAATCAGACATGTTATGAAAACGAAAAAAATGTAAGAATTGAAATTCCTGAGGCATTTCGAAGGAGGTGAACTACAGAAATTCAGTGTGTCCTCATTGCTGTTATGGAGTCCTATGGCTCTGGAGGAGAAGCACCTGGGCTCATTCCTGCCCCGTGAGCAGACTGCTGGTCTCCGGGTTTCAGCGGCGTGGCTCACAGGAGGCTGCAGGAACCCTCCCGCTTCCTGCTGTTCCTGTCCTGGGAGAGGTGGCGAGCTGAATGGAGGTTGTCTAACCTCGGTGACTGCTCTCGTTAGTATTGCCTTGATGCTCCGTGGCTCTGGGGAGCGAACTCGGGAGGAAGAAAGGCCCAGGCAGCCGGAGCAGGGGTGAAGTGACGCTTCCCAAGAGGGCGCTATTTGGGTGGTGGTCCTCGGGCACCTCCGCCGGCTGTGGCAGGTGTGAGGAGACAAGGCAGTGACCTTCATCTTCCGAGTGCTGCCCTGTGGAGGGACTTTCCTGGCCACAGGAAGGACAAGTCAGGGACTTCTCCTGACCTCTGGTGCCTCGTCGCAGGCGCAGCTGTGGGGCCTGGGGAGGGAGAGCTGGCAGGCCTTGGGGACGGAGGCCCCTCCTTCCTACAGGTGGGGGGAGGCCAAGGCTGTGTTTGAAGCCCAGATAATAGAGCCGATGGAACTAGGGATCTGATCCTCCCAATCTGGATCCTTAGTGCAGCAGGAGGCAAAGGATTTGTGTTTTTATAGTTCGTTTATAGAAGGCCCAGCCATTTATATGGTGTTGTTAATAGATAGTGATGACAATGTTATTGCTTGTCCCCTTTTTAATCCGTCAGGCAGACAAACACATTCTAACATTGTTAAATCTTTTTCCTCTGTCCTTTTCTTTTACTTTCTTTTCCTTTCTCTGTTTCATCAAACATTTCTAGAGCTTCTGCTATGCACCAGGACTGTGACAGGTGCCAGGGCTGCAGAGGACTGAGACCACCCTGCCATCTCGGAATCCCAAGGTGACTGACTCGGTGGATGGGCGAGAAAGGAATGAATGTTCTTACTTATCAGACGCTGTGCTTGCCATTTTCACATGCACTTATTTAGTTTAGACAGACCTATAAACAGCCTCCATGGGGAGCTAATGGCAGTAATAATACACAGACATATCTCATTTAATCCTCAGAATCACCCCGTAAGGCGGATGCTATTATCATCTCTGTCTCGCACGGAGGAGACTGGAGCTGAGAGAGCTCAGGGACTTGCAGTGAGACACTAGGCAGGCATCCGGGCCCCGGCTCTCTCCGTCGGAAGCCCCCAGGCACCTCTGCCCTCCTGAGTTACCCCAGAACCCCTGACTGACTGTAAGTGGGGAAGGTGAGTTCCAGACCAAGCCCGAGCTCCACAGGGGGCTCAACGCTCTTTGACCCCGAGCAGAGACCACTTGTCAGATACCCCGTCCCATCATGAGGCTGCAGAGTGGCTGGACACAGGGGCTGGGCAGGTCGGGCAAGGCCACGTGAGCCTTGGGGAGGGAGTTTGACTTTATCCAGTTTAACACGGGAGTGAGGAGTGTCAGGGAGAACTGTGACTGGCTAGGCGTGGGCAGAAGGTGGCGCTTTGGCTGACTCACTGTCTTTATTCTGGACTCTTCGTGCATCAGTTATCCTGCCTGTGAACTGGGAGATTGGCGAGAGAGATGGAAAAAGGTGCTCAGTGTCTCCCCTTTTCCAACTGTCGCCTAGCAGCACAAGTCCCGATTTGAAGTCGGAGACCAGGGTTCTACTCGCAGTCTCTCACTTACCAGCTAAGTGACTTCCCCTGTGTCAGCAGGGGGTAAATGAAGCTATACAGGAGTAAATGAAATGACTGAAAATTGGGTGAATAAACATGAGGCATAATAGCAATGTTTCTTCTAGTTCGAGAACCGCCATGTCTGCAGAGTGGGCTTTGGAGTCCGAAAGACTTGCATTCAAACAGAATCCTCCCTCCTAACTAGGCTAACCGCTTCAACTAACAGCGTCTCAGTCCCTTTACCTGTAAAGTGGGGATGATGATACTGCCCTACTATGCCTGTTAGAAGGATCAAATTAAAAGTGTATGAAGCGGTTTTTGCAGCACCTGTCACGTGGCCGGTTCTTGATAAACAGCGTTCCATGCTTAACGTAGGGGCATAGGCCATGGTCACGCCTTCTGTCTCTTGGAAAGTGAAGACTACAATGGAACAAGTAAGTACATCAGCCTGCCTGCGTTTGCTGAATCTTTCCTAATGTTACAGCGCTGAACAAGGCCTTAGAAATCCTCCAATCCAAGTCCCTCGTGGTACAGAGGAGGAAGTTAAAGACCAGAAATAGAAAGCTGCAGTCATAGCAGGGTGGGGGGGTTAGCTCCAGGCCCGAACTGGATCTTCTGCTTCTTTCCTCTGGACCCAGCCCCCAGGCTCACTGCCACCTCTGTCCGCTCCAGCCCACTGCAGCCTGGCAGGCCAGCCTGCGCCAGTGGCCCCGGGCTGCTCACCGAGCAGAGCGAGAAGGCTGGAGAGGCCCATGCTGTGGCTGGCCCCAGGGCTCTCGTCAGAAGCAGGGCTTTGAGAGCTCTGGCAGCAGCGACCTACTTACAAATGGGGAAATCAGACAGCAGCCATCGTGCACTTTGTTGCTGGAGAGGTTTGTTCCACTGTGATCAGCTTCACAGAACACGAGCACGCTAGAACTGAGCCGGAAGGAAAGAAGGAACTAAGGTTGGAACGTTGTTCGTGTTACCCTCGGGCTCTGCTGCCAGAGGTGCCCATGCTTAGCTTAGACAATCATCCAATCGGAAAAGAAAGAGGGAGGGGGATGGGGAAAGGAGAGGGAAACACTGGAGGCGTGGATGCTGAGAGCCCACACCGTCCCCACTGCAACCCTGCTCCGAACGCCACCGTCAGAATGGGCATGCACCGCGGTTAGCACACCGTGTTCGTGTCGTCTCGTTGAATTCCCCACAGCTTCACTAGGGCGGGTATTTTTTTTCTTTCAACAAATATTGATGGAGTTCCTCCTCTGGGATTGGAGATAGGTATTGGGGTCAAGCTAAGCTCATTTTGAATTATTAATCACATTTTACAGATGAAGGAGGTTCAGTGACTGACCCAGAGAAAGTTATCATTAACGGAGTCAGAACTCAGGGTTAGGACTCAAACTCTTCCCATCACACCACCCAGCTGGGCATCCCCTAGGGGTGTCACACGAGAACGTTCCCACTCCCCTGCCCCCGTCACCCTGGAATGACTCACCGACCAGAACACATAAAGCCCCGCACTCACGGCGTCCGCTCACACAGGTCCCCAAGGAGAGCCTCCACCCTGGCCGGCCTTGAGAGCTCATCTTTAGAAATGGAATCTAAGGGGTCTCTTGTGCTGCCTCTGCTGCCGAGAGCCGGGTGCAGCCAGAGTCACACACTCAGGTTCCTAATTCAACAGGTGCGCTTGCTGTAGCCGGAGGCTACAAGCCCCACCGCAATCAACTGCGGGGACTGCGCATCCCCTAAATGCTGAACAGTGTTCCAGACAGGTGGAGGGGCGTGGGGACACAGTGACTTCTGGCATGTGCGAGGACTGGGTGCTCACACTGGGCAGCTGCCCGGCAGCAGGACGACGAGCCGCGTCTGGCAGAGGGAAGTGCCGTGGCGGGTGCTGGCAACGGCAGACCACTGCCCTGTGCTGCGGCACAAGGAAAGGCTGGCAGGACGCAGCGGTACCTGGTCTCACGCACAGACCCTGCGGCAGCAGCCTCAGGTTTCCACACCCGACAGAGGTACGAGCCACAATGAAAGCAAGCCTGTGTGTAGGTCTAGAAGGGCAGGGAACCTCCCCGGGCCTGGTGCTTCTGCCATCTTGAGATATTCCTCCATTCTTGGCTTGAGGCCTGGATGTGGGGGGAGCCACCAAGTATCCGCCAGATGGCGGTATTTCCTAGTCACCTGCCCCAGGGGACCGCCATGGAGGGGACTTTGCTTGCAGTGCCTGGTATGAAGATTTACAGTTCCAGGAGGCTGTCCTTACAGCCAGAGTTAAGGTTTCTGGTTCATTCTCCACCTTCCCTACCCCACCCCTGCCCAATACACTTCCAAGACTCTATTCTGAGAACGAGAAAGTGGGGGATGTCAGAGGAGCCCTCTCCAGTCCACGTGGAGGACGGCCATGCCATCCTCTTCCTTTCCTGGCACCTCCCTCCCCCAGTGCAAGTCTGAGTGATGCAGGCATGCCTACTTCTCCCGTGAGCCTTGGTGACAGTGGAGCAGAGCAGCTGCGTCCCATTTGTGGACTGCGTTTGGCTGTCCCTGGCCCCAGTGACAGCCTCCAACGACCGCCTCTGAGCTGCCTGCTTTTCAGTCCCTGTCCTGTGAGCTCCCCTCCCGTGAGCTCATGCATCAGACCCTTGGAAGGTGAGATGGGGGCACATGGGAGGAGGGACAGATGGAGCCTCAGATGACCCAGGGACAAGAAGCTTCCTTGGCTGCTTATTGTGCTACGCACTCCAGCAAGGAGCAGAAGAAGGTGCAAAATGCAGAAGATGGACCGGGCCACCTGGGATTCCCTTTGGGCTCTAATCCTGCAAAGTACTTGTGGGCCTCTGGGTCAGCTTTAGGGTGTTAAAGCAGTGCACGTGCAAATGCTACCATGTTTTTATTCCCCAAAGTCAAGAAGGTGGCGACATTAAGAGTATAAATGATGTTATTTTCCTATTTAGAGAAAGATTTTAAGACAGCAACAGATACCATTTGAACAAAGGGCGCCTAAAATGCCCCTAAAACACGTTACTCAGAACATCCATGTTTCATTGAGAGACACAGGGCTTCCAGGACTCTGGCCAATGTCAACAGTTAAGCCCAAGGGCAATAAGGGTGCATGGCAGGCAAAGGGGTCTGCAGATGGTTAAGGAAGGTGCAAGTTGGCTTAGATTTAGGTCACCCTCTAATGATGTGGTAGCCCAGGGCATTCCCCAGAATGGGGCAATTTCAGTTCTTCTTCCTTCCAATGTCCCCAGACCCAGCTTTCTCTCCAGGCACACTTGGATGGTTCGTTGTCACATGATTCTTTTAGAGCTCTGTTACACTATTTGGGAGAACACAACTACATGACGTGCTGTTTCTCTAAGATTGGGGTTGTCCTCTCTCACGCGTGCCCTGTCGTCACCCTTTCGCACAATTACTGGAAAGGCTATTTTACAAGCTGAAGAGAAATGTATGTCCGGACCCTGAGCCCGTTCCTTCTGACCTCACTACTGTCGGTGTGCATTACGTGGCATGTGCAAGACAGGATGGCACAGTGGGGACCCCACTGGATTTGCCTCGAAGGCCGTGACTGCAGCCCTGGCTTATAGTGAGCGGACTGTGGGCGCTATAGCATCTCCATTCATCGGCTTCTATAAAAAAGGGATAGCGACTGAGTGGCTTAAATCCCAGGCATTTTTCTGTAAATCTGATGAGTTCAGGTTGGCAAAAGCACAAGATAAATTATAAAATACTGTCATTATTACTAAGATTTCAATTTTCTCCAAAATCTTCTTCAAGTTTTATGGGGTCTTCCTTGGGAAAAGCAGAAGACACTTCCCCCAGCCCTGGAACAAGTGTTGCCCGTGAACTCGCCACACGCTGAGCTCAGAGAACGTGTCTGCCGCAGCACGTTGCCCGACCCCCAGCTCCTCACGTCAACGGCGTGGTCTGGCTGTTCTGCGGCCTGCGGTGCAGCAGCAGTCGAGGTTCCAGCCGGGGCCTGCCTCTTGGTGCTGCTGCCCCCGTGCCCTCCTCACAGGGAGTGCAGCACACGCAGCCTCTGCCGTGATGAACAGGAGTGGCGGGTCCCTGCCCCTGGGGGCTTCTACCCTCCGGGCCTGTTTATCACTCTTTCCTTTCCCTTCCTTCCTGCTCATAACGACAGCTGAAAGGGCCCCCCCCCCCAGAAATCTCTAAGGAAGGCCGTGCACTCTCATTGGTGTTCCACGCCACGAGTGCTCCCTCTGAGGTCCTCTCTGTAAATGCTAAGGGCCATTTTGCTCGGTGTAGTGATGAGCACGTCTACTCCAGGAGGTGAGTGGGTTTCAACTCTACAGGTCGAGTTGGGCTATACCAGGCTCAACCCACTTTCTTCAAGAAGCTCTCTGGATCCTCTAAGTCACATTCCTCTGGAGTCCCTGTGTCCAACCCCTGGCCCTGTAAGATTCTCTTATTGCTCATGAGAGTCTGCTGCCGTCAGAAGTGTGAGTACAGGCTGCGGGGACTCCTGGGGAGAGCAGGGAGAGGCTGGGGCTTTACCAATACTGAAGTCTGCAGTGCTCGCCTCCTCCGCCCCAAGTGCCAAGCTTTGTGCTCTGTGCTTTGCAAAGCAGGAGCACTCAATATATACAGAAGCTGAGTGATTGCAGTGACTGAGGTCCCTGCCTCAGGTGTTCACAGCTTTACAAGGAGGGGGGGGATACAGAAATGTGAAACCCAATAATTAAATCAGGTAGAATAGAAACATTAGGTTTCTTCCACCCAAGATGTTGTGGTCTGTGGGTAAGTTACAAACTCAGGGCTATTCTTTGATTAATCTTTGTCCATTCTAAAGGGTTGCTAGAGATAACAGGGGCTCAGCATGTCTGAGCCTTGCTTTTCAGAAAAGTGAAAAGGTAGAATAAAGATTTCACAGCAGCACGATCAAGGGCCATGTTCTGTCAGTCCCCTGGATCCTGCTTTCTCAAGGTGGCGGAAAGGACACAAGAGGGCCCCGGAGGGCTCAGGCCCTGCAAGGGCTGCAGCCTCCCAGGAGGGCTGCAAGGTGAGCTGCTGTCCTGACATGCACCACTGGGCAAACAAATGTGGGTTCCTATGGCAACAGCAGCCCTGGCTGTGGGCCAACGCCAGCCCAGCCCTGGAGCCTGGGAGTTCACCAGAGCCTTATCTGGGCTCCTGATTCAAGCCCTGAGAGAAAGATTCCAGGGTAGTGAGGCAAGCCCTTAACCCAGACCTCAGCCAGCACGCCAAGTGCAGGGCTTGGCAGTCTCTGCACAGCAGTTCAGACAAACTAGATCTATGCAAATCAGTGTCGATATACCTTGAAGTCATAATGTTGAGTGGAAAATACAAGTTGCCCTACAGTATCATGCAACCCTTTAAAACAGGCACAAGCATTTGCAGAAAGGTGGACTCCGTGCATGATGGATGGGCACCGACTTCAGGAGAGGCATTTCCTCTCGGGAGGGGGGCAGAGTGGGAAGGGCTCACAGATAGGTGTTAGAGTTGCCTAGAATGTTATTTCTGGACAAAAGTACCTGGAACAAAGGTGTCAAGGTGCAAAAACATCTGTTAAATCTTGGCAGTGGGCACCTGGATTACTTTCTGATAATTGGAGAATTCCGAGATGGACTGAAACTGGGGGCTGGTGGGGCTGGTGATCGGGGCGTCCTGGCAGTGAACAGCTCCGTCCACACCGCTCGCCACGCCCTGCAGCCTGTGCTCACTGCAGACCGGAGCCTGCAATGAGGCCTGGGCCCCGCTCAGACTCACGTCAGGGCCTCAGAAGATGCAGCCATGGTGGCACTGACCCCACCAGGGTCAGCTCAGATGCTGTAAGAGCAGCTGCTCTGTCCTCCCTGATTATGGAGTCTACACAGCAGGTCTCTCAACAAGCTCCCACACCGATGCCGGCCTCTTGCCTGGACGTGCTTCTGCTCTCATGTTGGAAACTGCACTTCTGGATCAGGTTCCTGCCAGGAGAAAACTGCTCCTGCTGTTTGGGGGACCCCGGTGGTGGCACGGTCTGGCCAGAGGCAGTCGGAATAGCTGAGGTCACAGGGCTGGATACAAACCCAAAGCCATCTCCCTGGTCCTGCCGGGTTGGAAGCATTTCTAGCCACCCTGGGCAGCATGCGGTGGGAACTGCCCTGTATTCTGTGGTCCTGGGGCTGTCCCTGTGGCTCTGTTCGGCTAGCCCAGCCCTCACTAAAACTGTTTCTATTTTGTTTCATTTCAAACCTTCAAGCTCCTCTTCTGAATGTTCGTTGTTGCTGAGGTCTAAGAGAAGGGGGAAGAAAGCCCCACAGGAACCCACACTAGTGCTTTGACTGGGCGAGCCTTGCTCTGCAGTTCTGGCTCTAGGGCTCACTGTCTGCGTCTTGTGACACTGGGAGCTCCTTGCTGGGCAAGGAAAGCACCTCACTAGCGCCCTCCTGCATGCGGAGAGGCCGTGAGCACTGCAGGAGTCTGAATCAGGGCTGCCGTCTGCCTTTCTGGTAGTTGAATGACCAATGTAGCTTTTAGGTCCCCAGCTCCGTCCTCCCTGTGCACATTGTACGTACCCAAGGGATACTTGCTGCCGACAGGAGCGAATGAGCCGACGGGGTGTTTTGAGAAGTGTGTGTACAACCTGAGAGCAAGAGACTGTTATAATTAGAACAGCAGAGTTTGTGCTGGGAACCCAGCAGAGGGGCTGGTTCCCGCCCCCCTCCCCCAGACGTGGCCCTCCAGGCTCCCAGACAGCTGGGTCTGGGCCAAGGCTCAGAGGACGGCTTGCAGTGAATCCCCAAGGGAAGCACCATCCATCACTGGATGCGACGCCTCTGGCCCCACCCCACCTTCCCCAGACGGGTGGAGATTGGGAAAGAATCTGCCGTTCCCAAGAGAAGAAAGGCCGATTTTAGAATAGTTTTTCCTTTTTTCCTTCCTTTTTTCCTTCCTTTTTTCCTTCCTTTTTTCCTTCCTTTTTTCCTTCCTTTTTTCCTTCCTTTTTTCCTTCCTTCCTTCCTTCCTTCCTTCCTTCCTTCCTTCCTTCCTTCCTTCCTTCCTTCCTTCCTTCCTTCCTTCCTTCCTTCCTCCTCCCTCCTTCCCTTCCCTTCCCTTCCCTTCCCTTCCCTTCCCTTCCCTTCCCTTCCCTTCCTCTTCTCTTCTTTCTTTCTTCTCTCTCTCTCTCTTTTTTTCCTTCTTTCCTTAAGTAACAAGTGCTTGGGACATCCTGCGCCAGCCTCATGCTAAGGTGTGCTTGAGCCTTCTTGGACCCTGACCCTAGGCCATTCCTGCCATTCCAGGTCCCAGCCCCCATCTCCTGATCTATGCCTTCTCCCAATATTTCCCAATCCTGAGGACAATAGTAGCAAGCAGGTCACTCACCCTTGACTTCCTGAACTGGTGCAATGGGCTCAAGGCTGGTTTCCCTGAGTTGGTCACCACTATTATAGGTGGCAGGGGTGGGTGTGGACAGCTTCTCTGGAAGGAAGACAGCCCTCCCTCCTCTCCCCCACATTTGGCCATGATAGGCGCAGGTCACAAGGAGGGAACAACAGGAACATAACTTTGCAAGCTTAGCTACTGAAAATGTGGTCCCTGGAGAGCAGCAGCCCCAGCACCTGGGAGCTTGTTAACAAACGTGGACCCTCAGGCGCCCCTCAGACCTGCTGTATCAGCATGTGTATGTCACAAGGCACCCAGGTGATTGCTATGCCCGTTAACGTCTGAGAAGTCCTGCTCTGGTCCAGCAGTCCCCAAAGCGTCGTAGACCAGTGGCATCGACACCACCTGGAGACTGGACAGAAGTTCATGCTCAGGCCCCACAAGACCTGCCAAATTAGAAACCCCAGGGATGAGTCCAGCAGCCAGTGCTGCAACGCGCCTTCCAGATGACTTGCGTGCACCCTGGAGTTTGAGAGCCACTGCCTTAGAAGATGCTTTTACTTTAAAGAGAATTTAAAGAGCGAGGAGACCGGCGCTGCATCAGATCCAGGCAAATGCAGCCAAACACCACCAAGCACTCCCCTTCAGGTTTCAGCAAAAATAGGGGCCTCGGTCCTTCTCTTTCCTACTTTTAGCAGAGAATCAGAATTTGTTACCTGGCAGGCACACATCTAGACATCCCGGGAGGTGGAAAGACAGGGAGGGAGTGTCAGGCAGCTCAGTGGCCAGTGGACCAACGGGATCGGGCTTCTGCCCCTCCCAAAGAGGGCTCCGGCCAGCCCGCCAGAACCCCGCCACTGCAGGGCTCTCCCACGCCGAGGCCACGTGCATCTGGAGCTATGGAAATGGGTACTGTGACTCCCAGGTTCTCTGAGAGCCCTGCCCCCGTCACTGCCATTCCACCTCCAGTTTTAAGACATCAAGGGCCGGTCTGTGGTCCGAGAGGCCGGAGCTCCAGCTGTGCAGTCACTTCCTCAGGCAGCCGCGGGCCGCGGGATTCTGCGACCTTGTCTGTCCACACAGGGGTCGTGCCGAGTCAGAAAGTGTCTGGTCCCTTTTGACTCTCTGGCCTTTCTCCTGGGGTGGTTTGGGGACAGCCTGGCTCAGAGAATCACGCGTGGATGGGGTGGCTCGTGTGGTGTCTTGTGTCCCTTAAATGGCTGCATTCCGTGTGTGACACGTTTGCGGACTCTGTCTCGCGCCGTTCCTCCAGGTGCCGGGCCATGTTTCGTGGGAACCCATCGATGCGGGAACCAAGACGCCCTGTCACGCTGTCCTCGCTGACAGCCTGCCCTGCCACCTCAGCGGGAACCCCGGCCACGTGGCTGTAGGGTCACTGCCGATCAGCGTGGATCTTGGCTTCTATACGAGGCCTCAGGGCGAGTATTGTGGCCCAGGATCAGTTTCTATATGGATGTGTTCCTTCATCACAAGCACAGTGTATTTTTGGACACCCAGCTCTTGTCCCACACGGCCTTGCTCCCATGAGAAAGCAAAACACCCACAGCCCCAAGTAGAAACAGACTTCCTTGCCAGCTCATGCACTGGAGGGTAGAGGTCCACAGTCACATTTTACTGAGGTTATTGCCCTTTGCAGATGAGTTATTTTGTAGTTTCTTTGTACTGAAGACTGTAGCTTAGTTCGGGGTCCTCAGAGCCCACGCCCAGGCCCCCCTCCTGCTCTGGGCCTGTGCTGGTGGGGCCTCTGGGCCCGAGAGCCCCTTTCGGGTCTGGCCTGCACGCTGCCCTCGCTTAGGACTGCTGCACCCGGGGATGCCACGGTTCTGGCTTTCCATTCCAGCATTATCTCGGACATCGATGGAGTTGTCTTTCTTTCTTGCAAGCCCAACTCCATATTTAGTTTTCAACCTTACTTTGTCCAGCAGTTCTGTGTGCTAAGGCGGAAGCTTGCATTAACTTAGCCCACCGTGCTCCCATCTCTGTAAAGCCCGGATGGCGTCACGTTTCACAACTCCGTCCTAGAGGAGGAAATCATTTATTGGATCCATGGAATCTTTCGTCGTCTTCCCAGACTTTCCCATGGAGTTCTATTGACACAGAACTAAGAGCTAGGGACCCCAAACACCCGTGTACCTGCCCCTCTAAGGTGAGAAGACCAAGCCACCTCTGCTCCTCATTCCTGGGATGCTCCGTCACCGGGCGCTGCCTCACCTCCTTGCCACTCTCCGCCCCTCCCCATGGCTGGGAACTTGTTTGGCTTCTCATCACAGTTCACCCCTGGCTCGCCAGGGGACCCGGCCGTGACTCTGCGTGGTGACTCAGCAGGGCAGGGGGAAGCTGCTGACTGGTGACTTCCTTGAGGAAGCCAAAGGGTGGCGAGGATCTCTTCTCTTCTACAGCCATGGAAGTTGCTTATCCTAGTTTCAGTTTTCTGTGGTGTTAGAGATATATCCAGATGTTTTATTTGTTATCCCCCAATTAAGGTGGAGGTGGAAGTGTTGAAGAAAAGAAGGAGGGTGTCAGCTAGTTTGAGGGGATTTTTCCTTTGTAGACTAATTTTTAATACGCCCTGCCCCTACACTGAAAAAGAGAACCAGAGTCTCATTAATGTTAACATTTCAAATAGAAGATGTGTTTTGGTGTGGAATGATTGTTGTCATCTTGACATTGAAAAAAGTAACACCATAAATTGTGATTTGGAGAGAAGGAGTGGTTAAAGCATTGAATTCCTCATCTTTCACAAAGAGAAGTTGACAGATACTATCCACACTTAAGAATAAATACTAATCTTAAAATTCTGATTCTAAGTATATTTTATGTTTAAAATAATTTTAAGTATGTTATTTAATTTCTCAAAGATAGCTATTATGGGAAAAAATTAAAATAGTTTAATAAAAATTAAGAGATTGATGGTAGAGGGGAAGTATGAGGTTATAGAATTCAGTAAGTTCCCTGTCTGTGACATTTGGTAGACAATACTTTCTGATAAAATTAGATAAATCAATAATAGAAGTATAAATATAAATAGAAGTATAGATAAATCAAAAATAGAAGTGTACTGGCGCATGCTATGACGGTAACCATGAGAAGAACAAAACCCAGAACTTAGTAACGTTGGTTATCTCTGGAGGGCAGAGGAGGGAGAATGTTCTCATTTCATGCGTTTCTATAATGTAAATATTTCTTAACAGTATGGGCTTGCAATTATTTCTACAATATTAAAAACTAATGTGTCCAGCGGGTCAGAGATAACTATGTCTTGGTCAGCAAGAGCTGGACAGAGAAATGTTTTGATTTCTAGTTCTGCCAAATCTCTCTGCTTAAGCAAGATAAAGCCAGGAGGCTGTGAGGGACAAGCTCCTTCTGCTGTGGCAGCTGGTGGGCGGTGGCAGAGGAGACTCCTTGCTCTGCTGGAGGGAACGTGGGAGCAGGAGAAGAAGGTCACGTGTATGTTGAAGGGTCAGGCTGGGCACATGGTTCATCCGAGGGTCACTAATATGTCCAAGAAGACTATCTGGAGCGTAAGAAATTTTTACCTAGAGAACAGGGAAAGGAGGTTCAAAGAAGAATGTCGTTACTGCATTTCTTGTTTGGTGCCCTGGCCCACCATATTCAGTAACTGGTCTTTCTGTCTATTTTAGGGCCCTGTGTTGGAGTTCTCGAGTTGAGAAATAGTCTAGAAACAACAAAAGAGAAAAGACATGTTAGCCCAGGTGCCCCGTGCAGGTGCGACTCCTGCTGACCGAGCGCCCAGCTCTGACTCTCGGGATGGGCTATTTGCCCCAAAGGAAACAAGGGAAGAAGCTTCTGCCATGTGTCCCTGAAAATCATAGAGCCAGCACCCCACCCCTGCACTCCCTCTAGCTCTGTCACGTATTTCCTATACTCGGACCATCACCTGTACCTCAAGCAGCTTTGTCTACGAGCCTGGGCCCTTGGTCCTTCAGGAACCTGGACAGGTGAGCTGCACTTCGCATTGGTTCCCAGAGAGGTACTCACGTTTCTGATTTCTTCCTGGGTCATCTTAACAAGGAAGCTGTCCTTTCCCTTAGCACTGAGATACCAAGGGCTTCCCCGAGTCCACCCTGGGAATGTGGACAATCACTCGAGACTGCAGCCAATGGGAAAGTGCACTCTGTCCTTCGCGACACCTGTCCCCCAGGCCTCCAACACACACGCCCAAACCACCTGTGTCTTGCCTAAAATCCAGCCTCCACGTCGTGCTATCCAGGGTTCTTCACTTTATTTTTTTCTTTTATTTATTTCTATTTCTTTTCTGTCATTATGAAATCTCAGCATAACCATGGTTCTTCAGTGTCAGCTCTAGCCAACGTGTCTAGAGACAGGGTCTCACTCTGTTGCTCAGGCTAGAGCGCAGTGGCACCATCATAGCTCACTGCAGCCTCGAACTCCTGGGCTCAGCTCAGCCAAGAAGGCAAAGAAGGCCCTTCTTTGACCCTCGCCTTTTCAAAGCCGTTCTTGGTGACCTCTGGCTGTGTACTGGCGATGCTCTGGCAGTTGGAGCACTGCGTGCTATGCCTGCATGCTGTATTGCATTCGTGTTTGCTCCTCCTAGAGTCCCTCTCCGTCGGGGACTGTGTCTCGTCAGTGTCCCTCTGCCCAGCCCAGGCACAGCCCCACACCCGGGAGCCCCCAGCATCCTGGGCGTGAAGCGAACTCTGGAATGTAGCTGGGTCCTAGCTCTGCAGAGTACTCGCTGTGGGCTAGGTTGAGTCAATGACCTGAGCCTGACCTTCCCTGTCTGTACCACGAGGAGGATGAGACCCTGCTTCGCTGGGTGGCTGTGACAGTTCCACCCTCGGTCCCTTGAAATGCTTTGTGCTCATACTTAGTGCTCCATCAAATTCAGCTATGGTTGTTAGACGACACGAATGCAGTGCACAAGTTCACATTTTCCCCCATCTTTTCTAAAGCTCCTCAGCTCAGAGCTGGAAGATGGGCTGCAAAATCACAAAAATAAACCAGCCTTCACGTGCTCAGCAGTATGTGCCCTGGGTCGGAGGCAGTGGTGGGCGTGTGGGAGCCTGGCTTTCCCTCCGCCGGCCGCCAGGCCCCGTCAGCCCCGGCCCGCTGGAGGAGGCCACCCCTGGAAGCCCGCTGGAGACGGGGTCTCATCCAGCTGCCAAGCACACCGACCCTGGAGTGCTCCTTTTCCTGTCTCTTTTCCACCCACCACGATGGATGTGGTTTTAGGCCCTCTGCCCTGGTTCTGTCTCCATAGACTTGTATCCCATAAAAAACTAGCTGCAAAGCCGGCAGCGTCTTCTCTGGTTCTCTTGGACAGGATTTTGCCATGGAAGGCTGGAGGGCGGGGCAGAATCTCCAACACAGGCCTTGCCTGCCACCTGGTGGACAGAGGCCATATTGCAGACACTTCACCTGCAGAGAAGAGTCACTCTTCAATACAGGTATTTTTTACTTGTTTCCGTCATTGCAGGTAACCAGCCAGCCAGGGTATTAGACTCACGAATTGATAAATGTGCTTCAGCTAGCTGAGCTCGGGAAAGAGAGGTGACACAGAAAGGGTCCTAGGGAGGGTGTGAACTTCCCACCTCACCAGCACCGTGAAAAGCCGCTGTTCTTTGGACACACAAAGGATGAGCTGACTCATTCTTGATCACGACTGCATGGCGTTACAGAACTGTCCTCATCGATGAGATTCCACTAACCATCGCAGTGACCCAATTCCACTTTTCCTTTGTCTTGCTCTTTAGTTTTACAAAGTACTGGTGCTGTTTGAGCCTGGAGGCAACCCAGTAAGATGGGCAGTGCCAACATTATTCTCCTGACTGCTTGGAGGGGAATCGAAATGTCTGGTCTGAAGCTAGAGAGCTGTGTAACAATGCCACCAGGACTGGAGTGCAGAGGCCTTCCCTTCTGTGGTCCTAGCTTTGGGATTTTCGGGCTGCAGCGGTTTCTTCCCTCACGCCTTTTTCTCCAACTTCACTTCCCTCCATGGCTCCCTCTCTTGCTGCAGTTACTGCAATGACATCATGGGTCTCCTGCCCTCCCGTCGCTTCCCCTCTCATTCCCCTTCCATGGTGGAGTCAGTTGCATGTTTAAGACAAAGACCCCATCACACCACTGCCCTGATTTAAAAACCAAAGCAAAACTGCCATGGTTCCCACTGCAACCAGGAAAAAGCTTGATCCTCTTAGCCCCCTGCACAACACCTCTGACTCCTGACTACCACGTTGCGGCCCTGTCGCCTGCCCCTCAGCTCCCCCGCTTCCTATGCCCCACCGTGCACACCTCATCCGAGCTGCAGATAAGGACCATCGCTGCTCTCCATTCTCCAAACCCTTCCACTGCCCACCTCATTGATTTCTTCTCAGAATATGTTTCCTTCCCACTCTGCCCACCCAGCTTAAAACCCCCCGTCGGCTGGCAGTTCCGCTTTCTCTTTAGGTTCGTGATCCTCCCTTCTCTTCCTTGGTTTGTGCCCCGGAGACCTTCATCGGGCCCCATTCTCTCTGGATTTCAGCTGACTTCAGCCAGGGATCCCTGCCCTAGCAGGAGAGCGGAAGAGCGAGGTCACGGCGCTCCACCCTCCTCCGCGGCCCGGCGCGGCTGCGCTCCTCTCCCTGGGCCCCAGTCCTGTAGCACAGCGGGCGCCTGCACCCGTGCCCGCCGCGTCCGCCTGCACCCCGTGCCCGCCGCGTCCGCCTGCACCCCGTGCCCGCCGCGTCCGCCTGCACCCCGTGCCCGCCGCGTCCGCCTGCACCCGTGCCCGCCGCGTCCGCCTGCACCCCGTGCCCGCCGCGTCCGCCTGCACCCCGTGCCCGCCGCGTCCGCCTGCACCCCGTGCCCGCCGCGTCCGCCTGCACCCCGTGCCCGCCGCGTCCGCCTGCACCCCGTGCCCGCCGCGTCCGCCTGCACCCGTGCCCGCCGCGTCCGCCTGCACCCCGTGCCCGCCGCGTCCGCCTGCACCCCGTGCCCGCCGCGTCCGCCTGCACCCGTGCCCGCCGCGTCCGCCTGCACCCCGTGCCCGCCGCGTCCGCCTGCACCCCGTGCCCGCCGCGTCCGCCTGCACCCCGTGCCCGCCGCGTCCGCCTGCACCCGTGCCCGCCGCGTCCGCCTGCACCCGTGCCCGCCGCGTCCGCCTGCACCCCGTGCCCGCCGCGTCCGCCTGCACCCGTGCCCGCCTGCACCCCGTGCCCGCCGCGTCCGCCTGCACCCCGTGCCCGCCTGCACCCCGTGCCCGCCGCGTCCGCCTGCACCCCGTGCCCGCCGCGTCCGCCTGCACCCCGTGCCCGCCGCGTCCGCCTGCACCCCGTGCCCGCCGCGTCCGCCTGCACCCCGTGCCCGCCGCGTCCGCGTGCCTCTGCAGACCTTCCCGCTGGGGCTGGGGCTCCCCGGCTTCGGTGACGCTGCCCGCACTCTGCACTCGGTCCCTTCTTCAGGCTCCGTACGGTCACTCCAGTCCAGTGTGCCCTGTCTGCCAGGAGGACCCAACTGATGGGATCTCCTCCACGAGGCCTGCCCTGCATCCTCCTTCCATCCGGGTACTAGTCATCGCTCCCACACAGCGCGCCGCGCACGCGCGCATCTGCACTCACGCTGCCGCATGAGATCAGTTGTTCACTTCGGCTTTTGTGCTCACGGGCGGAGTGTGTGGTCTGGCAGGCAGCATGAGGTCAAAGTGCTTGATGAATGAATCAATTCATGCACAAAAGAGCTGTTTTGTTGGAGAGACTATGGTCTAATGATATCAGCGGTTTGGGTTGGGACTTTACATGGATCTTTATATGGACTTTATATTCTTATGAGATCCCGTGGTGCACTCCGCCCGCATTCTGGTCTCTCGCACGGTTTCCCTTTGCAGCGCGGGTGAATCCACCAGCGCCGTCGGGTCCGGGAGAGTGCGGGCCCGAGAACACACAGGCTCTTAGTGGCACAGCTTCAGGGCGAAAGTCTGGCTGCAGCCCAGAGTGGTTCCCTGCAGGCCCTGCAGCATGGTGTCCACTGAGGCACGAGGCCTGTGGAGGGAGGAAGAGGCGCTGTGGGGCCAGGAGTGGCAGCTGAAAGGGGTGTCTGCAGATGAACCGCGTCATCAGCCCGGCTTCTCCCCTGTAGCCCAGCTACTTGAGCACGCTGAGCTTCCGGGAGGCAGGCTGGGGTGGCAGGGCACACAGTCTGGGTATCCAGAGCTCCCACGACCTGCTCCGCGGACGTGGCCTTTTCCATCTCACGCTGTGCTAAAGCACAGAGACTTTCCGGTGACCACTGGGAAGGAAAGACCCAGGGCGGCACTGGGATGGGATTTGGGGATGGAGGCTGGGAGTGAAACTTTTGTTTCACAGGCAAGGGGGCCACGACTCAGAGACGGCTCAGCCCCAGACAGGCCCGACGGTCCAGGTGTGCACAGAGAGGTGATGGGCTGGCCCCTGGTCACCAGCACATACCAGCTCTTCATTCAGAGGTTCCGGGGCACCTGCTTCCAGGTCTTTCTCTGACTGTCCGTGCTGGTACAGGAACAGTGAGGGTGAATTCTCCTCCGAGGATTTGGCCCATTTATCAGGAAAGTGCTCATAGGCAAGGATACGATCCTGGCCCAGCACCCAGCATTCATTATGGTTAATCTAGGGCTGCGGAGTTCTGTGCACCTGGAAGAGACTAATTAGGATTTGGTGAATAAATTAAAAGACGGAGCCACGCGCACAGTCACTGCAGGCAGAGCAGACTTTGTAAGCCCCCTGCCCCCACCACAACATCCACAGCAAATACCCACAGGGCGGTTCATGGCTGGTCCCCAGGTCTTTGCTCTGTTTCTCTGGGACAACTTGGCTGGCTTCGTTTTTCCCTCTGGCATCTTTGTTCCTTGGCCCTGAGTGTGTGTGGGGGAGAGATGGCCTCCCCGTGTTGCTATATTGGGAATTCTTAGCCCGTTGCTGTGAATACAGTGACATTTGGCTTCACATCCTTGTTCTGGAAAGAGGCTCCTTCTTGCTGATCGTGCTTTTAGTTTCCCTGTGGTCATTTAGACTAGCTGATAAGAGAACCGAGAAGGCCGGAGTAGCGTCTTTGCACACTGGCACCCTTGTGTACGCTTGGGGGTGGCCTCTGAGGTTGGCATTTCAATGACTTTGGTCACCGTTGTTTCCTCCGCAGCTCCCCAGGATACATTCAGAGCGTGTAGGTTTCCTTACAGGCCACTGGGCAGACACAGCTCTGTGAAGACCCACTGCGGCTCGGGGGCGGTGACGGGGGATTTGCAGCCTGCGGAGGGAGGCGGCGGAGACACACCGCGCCCGCTGTGCTTGCGCACGGCAGACTGGCTGGGCCACCGGCCTGGAGTTCCCTGCGGCCAAATTCAACCGCCTCCTGTTCTTAGAGGCCCAGAGGGAGCCAGGAGTTGGAAGGGGGTGGGCAGGGTGTAGCACCCTGTGCGGGGACCCAAGTCGGACATCCTCTCCACCTGCTGTCCCCTCAGGTGGCTGGAGGTCTGGCCAGCCCCATTCCAAGGGGAGGACGGCAGCTGGGAAGCATTTTTATCTCCCCGCTTGCTCAGGGCCACGCCCGGCCTGTGTGCACAGCCCTGTGCTACTCTGTGCCCACAGGTGCAGACGCCGGGTGGCCAGGCGCTGCGCTGAGCATGTGAGGGTGCTCCAGCCACAGTGCGCCCACAGGAGCGCGAGTCTGATGGTGGCTGGGCAGTCCTGGGTTCCCTCCTTGGGAAGGGAAGCCGTGATTTCATGAGAGGGGAGGAGACACTCTCCAACTTGCGCAGGAGAAGCTCCACCCGGCCACCCCAACGTGCAGGTGAGTCCCTCCTCATACCTGTGACTGGATCCGTGACCTGGCGTTCCCTGGCAGAGGAGAGCCAGTGGCTGACCTGTGGCTCCTACCATCATGACTCTGCAGCTGGCAGTGCCTGGCCTTCTGGTCCACAGGACCCAGGCTTGGGTAAGGCATGCAGGGCCACTCTTCTGTCCTCCAAAGTCACCCAATGTCACCACTGGCAGCCACTCAGCAGTTGGTCCGTGTAACCTTTTCTTGATTTCCCACGGCAGCTGCAACTGCTGGCCTCATTACACTTCCCAGACTCCCGCTCAGGGCCGAGAAAGGAGGATGCAGGACATCACATTGCCTGGGCTGTTCTTTTAAATGGCCCTTCTTGTCTGTCTCTCTGTGTCCAGTGCACGTGATCTGAGCCAGGGAGGCCACCGGGCCACTCCTGCCCACCCTCCAGGTTCCTGCAGGGAAACCTGTGCCTCGTCCCCAAACCGTGGCTGAAATGACACAGACAGCTGACAGGGTGGGCTGGGATGTCTCGAAGTCACCCTTCTACATGGGGGCGGAGGTGGTGAATGAAAGTTGACTTGTCCCAGACTGACCTCTTGCAGGCTGGCTTCCCAGGAAAGAGGTGGCCGCCAGCTGTGGCCCAGTGCCAAGGATGTCAGACCTAACTGTGCTCCCAGCTGGGGACACAGATGCAGTGGATCTCGCCACTGGCTTGCTGTGTCAGACAAGTGGTACTGCATAGCTTGAACCCAGCACCCTGGTTAGGAGGGGAGAGCCTGGTGCCCTGCACTGCCACAAGTGAGTGTGGAGCGGCCAGATGGGATGGGAGCCAGGGTCCCGCGCCACGTACTGCAGCTGTATCCTGCCCTGATCGTGCCAGGCAGGTACATTGGACAACTCAAACCCACCACCCAAAGATTGCAATCGCCACCCTGGACTCTGACAACCAAGCTGCCAGTCTGTGGGACTGTCCTAGAAAGCAGTGGGCAGCAGGGTGATTATAAACAGGGCTATGCAGGTATCCGCCTGGTTCCCCACTGTGACGTTGCTGTTGTTCCCATTCTGGGTGCCACTCTGTGGGAGCAAGTCACAGTCTCACCTGCACTCGGGGGAGGGGAATTAAATTCCACCTCTGGGTGTGGAGGAGTATCGACATATGCTATTTGGAATTTTTCTATACGGAATATTTGTCCTTTCTCTCCCATTTATTTCTTCAGCCATTTATTTACGTCTCCATTAAGTCATAGATATGTATTTTATTTTGCAGCATTACAACTTGATAATATAATTATTTATCTTTTCACTCAGATTGCCCCAGTTTGGGCCATTGAGATCTTTCTCCAGTTGGGCCCTTCCATCCTTTCATCCTTCCAGCATGTCCCCATCTTCCTGGTAAGCGCTCGCTTACTTTCCGGGCCTCCTGCAAGGTGCTTCAGGTTCATCTGGTATTTTCCCTGCTCAGCCTGCAGTTAACCATTTCTCCTAGAAGTCCTGATTTCTTTTATTGGAGAAACCTTTTGTTTTGTCATCCTTTGTGTTGTTTTCTAGTCTTGATTTCATTTACTTCTCATCTTTATTATTTCTTTTCTCCTGCTAAGTTTGGGTTTGGTGTATTCTTGCCAGTCTAGTTACCCGAGGTGCATTTCAGATGGTTTATTTGAAATGTGCTACTTTTTTGATGTAGGCATTTATTGTTATGAACTTCCCTCTTAGCATTGTTTTTACTGTATCCCATAGACTCTTGTATGTTGTGTTTACATTTTCATTTGTTTCAAGGAATTTTTTTTATTTCCTTTTTAATCTCTTTGTTGACCCAGTGGTTTTTCAAGAACATGTTTAATTTTCATGTATTTGTACAGTCTCCAGAGTTCTTCTTGTTATTAATTTCTAGTTTTATTCCATTTTGGAATAAAAGAAGATACTTAATATGATTTCAGCTTTTTAAAATTTGTTGAGACTTTTTTGGTGGGCTAATATATGGTCTATTCTGAAGAATGTGCCATGTGCTGATGAGAAGAATGAGTGTTCTGTAGCCATTGGATGAAATGTTCTGTAAATAAGCATTAGGTTCATTAGGTCTAAAGTGCAGTTTAAATCTAATGTTTCTGTATTGATTTTCTGTCTATATGATTTGTCAATAGCTTCGAGTGGGGTGTTGAAGTCCCCAACTATTGTTGTACTGGTGTTTGTCCCTTTATATCTAATATTTGCTTTATATATTTGAGTACTTTGGTATTGTGTGCATTATATATTTAGAATTATTATATTCCTGTGCTCAATTGATGTCTTTATGATTATATAATGACCTTTTGTCTCTTTTTACTTTTTTAACTTATAGTGCATTTTAGCTGATATAAATATAGCTACTCTTGATCACTTTTGGTTTTCGTTTTTTCTATACTTCCATATTTTTTCAATATTTTTCATACTTTTACTTTCAGTCTTTGTGTATCTTCACAGGTAAAGTGAGTTACTTGCAGGCAGCACAAAGTTGGGTCATGTTTGCTTATCAATTCAGCAAGTCTGTATATTTTAAGTAGAAAATTTAATCTATTCACATTCAAGACTATTATTGATATGTGAGGACTTATTGGTATTATTTTGTTTATTGCTTTCTGGTTGTTTTGTATATCCTTTGTCCTTGCTCTTTTATCGTTAATCTTTACGGTTTGGTGGTTTTCTATAGTGGTAACATTTGAGTCCTTTCCCTTCCTCATTTGTGTGTTTGGTTTGCCAGTAAGTTGTATACTTTCCTGTGTTTTCATGATGGTAGAAGATATTGTCTTTTTGCTTTAAGGCGTAGGACTCCCTTAAGCGTTTCTTGCAGGGCTAGTCTAGTGCTGATTAATTCTCTCAGTTTTTGCTTGTCTGGGAAAGTCTTTATTTCTCCTTCATTTATGAAGGATAAGTTTGCTGGGTATAGTATTCTTGAATGGCAGTTTTTTTTTTCCTTTCTCCACTTTGAATGTATCATCCCATTTTTTCCTGGCTATAAAGTTTCTGTTGATAAATCCACTGTTAGTATTATGAGGATCCCCTTAGATGTGATGAGATTCTTTTCTCTTTCTGTTTTTAGAATTCTCTCTTTGTCTTTTGAAAGTTTGACTATATTGTGTCAGGGAGAAGATATTTTTAGGTTGTATCAATGTGGGGATTTATCCAGATACAGGATGTCTAAATCTGTCACTAGACTTGGGAATTTATTAGCTATTATTTCATTTAATAGATTTTCTATGCCATTAAACTTCTCCTTACCTCCAGGGATAACCAAAAATCAGATATTTGACCACTTCTTTAGGGTGTCCCATACATTACATAGGCTCTCTTCATTTTTTAAAACTTCTTTTTGATTTTCTTTTGTCTGACTGGGTTATTTTGAAAAGCCTGTCTTCAAGTTCTGAAATTCTTTCTTCTGCTTTATCTAGCCTATTGTTGAAGTTCTCAATTGTATTTTTTAATTCAATTTTTCAATAATTTAATTAATCAATTCCATGATTTCTGTTGGGTTTGTTTTTTGTGATATCTGTCTCTTTTGTGAATTTCTCATTCATATCCTGAATCACTTTTCTGATTTCTTTCTATTGGCTATCTGCGTTTTTTTTTTTTTTTGTATCTCGTTGAACTTCTTTAATATCATTACTTTGAATTATTTTACAGGTAGTTCATATTTCTTTCCTGCAATATATTATTGGGAAAATATCGTGTTCATTTTGAGATGTCACGTTTCCTTGCTTTTTCATGTTTCTTTGTCATTTTGTGGATATCTGTGCATCAGGTGTAACAGTTTCTTCTTCTAATGTTTTGGATTGGCTTTTGTAGAAGATGACTTTTTCCTATAGATGAATCTATGGAAACGGTTGGGTAGGGCACTTTAGCTTTGATTCTAGATGTGTGCAGTAGTGTAGTTTCCATATGATTTCTTTGGCTGTAAATACTGCCAATGATGTCTGTGATTTCCTCAGTGGCTTAGGCTGTAGTTGTTAGTGGAGGCTGTGGTGAAGTTTTGCTGCAGATGCCAAGTGGGCCAATCCTCAGGTCCCAGTGGGGGCAAGCATGCCTGTCCTTGGTGTGCATGCGTGGTGTTAGCAGGTGCAGATGGGCTAATTCTTGGGCCTCCAAGCTGCTTGCTCGGGTACCAGCAGTGGCAGTGGTGGGCTGGGTGATTAGGCATGTCCTTGGGTTCCTGAGCAGCTTGTATGGTATGGACAATGGTAGTTGTGGTGGTGGGAACACTCTTGAACTTCCAGGAAACTCTGGCTGATGTTAGCAGTGACTGTAGTAGGCTGGGCGGGCTAGTTCCCAGGTCCCCAGGTGGTACATGTAGGTAGGTGCTGGCAGTGGTGGTGGTGGCAGGCTGAGCAGACCCATCCTCAGGCTTCTAGGAGGAGTGCTCAGGTGTCAGCAATAGTGGGGATGGCTGGGCTATACCCAGGAGTCTGGAATGCATACCTGGATGCCAGCAGCAGGCCTTTTTGGGCCTACTATTAGGCCTCCGTGTGGTGTGCATGTGCACCAAAGGTGACTGATGGGGAGGGCAATTGCCACGCCCCCAGGTGGCATGCTTGGGCACTGGGAGGTAGTACCAGGTGGGGCAGTCCTGTTCTCAGGTCCCCCAATGGTAAGCTATGGTAAGTGGGCAGGGCCAGCGCCAGGTCATGGGCACTGTACTCAGGTGGTGGCATAGTGGAGGCAGTGAGCAGAAAAAGCCTGTCCTCAGCGTGAATGCAAGCATGCAGCAGACTTGCTGCAGGGGACTGGGGTTGCTATCCATGGTAGCTCCCCATGTAGGTGGCTCTCAGGTGCTGGGGGGCATGCTCTTTGGCTCTCTGGCTGTGGCTGTGGCTATTACAGCTGATGAGAGCCTGTCCTCAGGATTTGCGCGTGTGTGTGGCAGCCCTGCTGCTGAGGGAGCAGGTTGCTGTTAGTGACAGCAGCCCTAGGCAGGTGGGTTTGGGCCCTGGAGAAAGCATTCCCTCTGTCCTGGGGCAGCCTCCCTGGTGTGCTGCGCCACCTTTCCCCAGCATGCAGTACCCCATGTGGGCTACAGTGCTGGGGACTCTGCCATTCCACTGGGTCCAATTGCTGCAGCCCTCCAAGTAGATGCAGAGGATGTCAGTGGGGATCCAGGGATATGCAGGTGTAGGATGCAGTCTAGTGGGGACTGGGCTTCCAAAATGGCACTGTGCTGCAGCTGCCTGGGACTCAGGGGGTGCATGGGACCCAGTGTGAGCCCCCATGGCAGTCTCAGGACCCACGGGAGTTGAGGGGCTGTCCTGTGGCTGGGAGTCTGTGGTGAAAGTGTGAACCCCTGAGCATCTCTCATTTACCTTCTCCCCATACTGGGGAGCGTCTTTTGGCTCCTGGCCAATCCCAGCTGCTTCGACTTCCTCTCTTACAGTGCCTCGAGTACTCCTGTCACTTCTCTGCGATTGCTGAATCCCAGCTTTCTCTCTGAGCAGTTTTATTCAGAATGTGATCACACACTACTTTGGTTCTTCTTTGTGGAGAGACCAAGTGTCTTGTGTTTCTAGTCATATGTTGAAAGCAGGACCTGTTCTGACTTTTAAATTTAAAATTATTTCATGAGCTTTTTTCTTTGGTCTTAAATATTTCTCTATAATGTGATTTTAATGGCTATATAACATTATGTAGCATTATGACATCATAAACTAATTATTCCCCTACCTCCAGTCATTTAATTGCCTTCTGATTTCTGGAGTATGATAATGCTGGCCAATGATGCCTTAACAATATTGGTAAGAGAATGCTGTAATAATCCTAATTCTTCAAAATCAGTGAAATCATATGTGGAGTTTTGCGTTCTGCTCTTGCCCTTAGTCCCCAGAGCACATGCAGAGGGGCTTATGAGGGCGGTGAGGATTCGGGGAACTGACGTACGAAGCTCAGCTTGGGGGACTGGGATTATTAGGCATGGGGGGGCAAGACAGCTGTTTTCAAGTATGTGAAACACTGTTTGAAAAAGGGATGGACTTACTCTGTGTTATGAAGTCTTAGTCCTCATATTTAGCTAAGAGGAGGCAGGATGGTTTTATTGTGTATTTTTTATTTATTTATTTTTAATTTTTTTATTTCATCATATTATGGGGTTACAGATGTTGTTAAGGTTATATATATTGCCCTTGCCTCCCCTCCCCCCTCGAGTCAGAGCTTCATACCTGTCCATCCCCCAGGTGGTGCACATCACACTCATTATATATGTATATACCTGTCCCCTCCTTCCCCTCCCACCTGCCCGACACCTGATAAATGATTTTTTTTTTATTTCAACATATTATGGGGGCACAAACGTTAAGATTACATACATTGCCCTTGTCTCCCTTCCCTCCTTGAGTCAGAGCTTCAAGTGTGTCCATCCCCCAGACGGTGCGCATCACACTCACTATGTATGTGTCTACCCATCCCTCTTCTCCCCTCCCACTTGGCCCTCACCCGACAAATGTTTGTTTTTCTTTTTTTCTTAACATTTTGGTTACATTTTATATCTTTGCCTCTCTCTAGCAAGAGTTAGAGGTACGCCCTTCTCCTCCACAATATTCACCACATCCCTCAGATGTGGGACTACCCTTCCAACCCCCGAATCCCTGGTGAGCACCACCACCCTTTGAGCACCATAGTGTTAATCAGTCAGTACTAATTTGATGTGAGTATATGTGGAGCCCATTATTCTGATCTTGTGTCACCTCACTTTGGATAATGGGCTTAAGCTCAATCCAGGATAATATAAGTGGTGCTAGCTCACTGTTGTTTCTTAGAATTGAGTAATATTCCATTGTAAACATATACCAAATTTTAATAATCCACTCATGAATTGACGGACACTTGGGTTGTTTCCACGTTCTTGCAATAGTGAATTGTGCTGCCATAAACATTCGGGTGCAGATGTCTTTATAATAGAATGTCTTATGCTCTTTTGGGTAGATGCCTAATAATCCTATTGCTGGGTTGAATGGTATTTCTATTTTTAGCTCTTTGAGATATCTCCAAATTCTTTTCCACCAAGGTTGCACTAATTTGCAGTCCCACCAGCAGTGTAACAGTGTTCCTGTCTCTCCACATACTTGCCAGCATTTGTTGTTTTGGGATTTCTTGATACAGGCCAATCTCACTGGGGTTAGCTGGTATCTCATTGTGGTTTTGATTTGCATTTCTCTAATGATTAACGATGATGAACGTTTTTTAATATGTTTGCTGGCCATTATTTAGTCTTCTTTAGAAAAGTTTCTGTTCATTTCCATTGCCCGTTTCTTGATGGGGTTGTTTAATTTTTTTCTTGTTAATTCTTTTGAGCTCTAGATAGATTCTTGTTATCAGACCTTTATCGGAAGTGTAGAGAGCAAATATTTTCTCCCATTCTGTAGGTTGTCTATTTGGTTTGATGATAGTTTCCTTGGTTGTGCAGAGCCTTTTAATTTGATCAGGTCCCATTTGTTTATTTTTGTTACTGCATTGATTGCTTTGGGGGTCTTGTTCAAGAATTCTTTGTCTAGGCCAATGTCTGAGAGGGTTTTCCCAACCTCTTCTTCTAGGATTCTTAGGGTTTCATGCCTTAGGTTTAAATCTGTTATCCATCTTGAGTGGATTTTTGTGAGAGGTGAGAGGTAGGGATCCTGACTTATTCTTCTGCATGTAGATATCCAGTTTTCCCAGCACCATTTGTTGAAGAGAGATTCTTTTCCCCATTGTATATTTTTGTCTGCTTTATCAAAGACTAGATTACTGTATGCAGATGGTTTCATCTCTGGAATCTCAGTCCTGTTCCAAATATCGATGCTTCTGTTCTTGTGCCAGTACCAGGATGATTTAATTATTATTGCTTTATAGTACAGCTTGAAGTCAGGAAGACTAATGGCTCCCAATTTGTTCTTTTTACTTAAGATTGCTTTGGCTATATGAGGTTTTTTCTGGTTCCATACAAAGTGCATAATTATTTTTTCTAGGTCTGTAAAGAATGATGGTGGTACTTTGATAGGGATTGCATTAATTCTGTAGATGACTTTAGGTAATATTGATGTTTTAATGATATTGATTCTACCAATCCATGAACAAGGTAGATTTTTCCATCTGTTTCCATCTTCTACAATTTCTTTTTTTAGTGTTTTATAGTTCTCCTTGTATAAGTTTTTCATATCTTTTATTAAATATATTCCTAGATATTTAATTTTGGGGGGGGGCTATAGTAAAAGGTATTGTGCTTTTTATTTGAGTTTTGGTTTGACGGTTCTTGGCATATATGAATACGTTTGATTTATGTATATTGAATTTGTAACCTGAGACTTTACTGAGTTCATTTATCAAGTCTAGGAGTCTCTTGGATGAATCCATGGGGTTTTCTAGGTATAATATCATATCATTGGCAAAGAGCAAGAGTTTGATCTCATCTGCATCCACTTGGATGCCCTTAATATTTCTCTCTTGCCTGATTGCTATAGCTAGGACTTTGAGTACTATGTTGAATAGAAGAAGAGATAGTGGGCATCCTTGTCTAGTTCCAGTTCAAAGTGGGAATGCTTTCAGTTTTTCCCATTCAGTATGATATTGGCCATGAGTTTGTCATAAATGGATTTGATGATTTTAAGGTATGAGCCGCCTATGCCTATTTTGTTAAGAGTTTTTATCATGAAGGTGTGTTGAACTTTGTCAAATGCTTTTTCTGCATCTATTGAGAGAATCATATGGTCTTTGTTCTTGTGTTTATTTATGAGGTGGATTGCATTTATAAACTTGCATTTGTTAAACCAGCCGTGCATTCCTGGAATAAAGCCTACCTGGTCATAGTGAATTATTTTTTTGATGTGCTGCGGAATTCTGTTTGCTAAAATTTTGTTGAGGATTTTTGCATGTATATTCATGAGGGATATTGGTCTGTAATTTTATATTTTTTTTGTTGCATCCTTTCCTGGCTTTGGTATCAAGGTGATATTGACTTCATAGAATGAGTTAGGAAGGACACCATCCTTCTCAATGTTGTGGAATAATTTCTGTAGTATAGGTATGAGTTCATCTTTGTATGTTTCATAAAACTCTGAAGTGTAGCCATCTGGTCCAGGACTTTTCCATCTGGGGAGGTTGTTAATTACTGCTCCAATTTCTGCACTTGAGATTGGTCTATTCAGGAATTCTGTTACCTACTGGTTGAACTTAGAGAGGTTGTATGAATCCAGGAATTTGTCCATTTCTTCCTCGTTATGTAGTTTTGGAGCATATAATTTTTTATAGTAGTCAAACATGTTTTATATTTCTGTGGTATCTGTTGTGACCTCTCCTTTTTCATTTCTTATTGAATTAATTAGAGTCCTTTCCCTTTGGGTTCTTGTCAGTCTAGCAAGAGGGCTATCAATTTTGTTTATCTTTTCAAAAAACCAGGTTCTGGTATTGTTGATCTTCCGTATAATTCTCTTCTCCATTTCATTTAGTTCTGCTTTGATCTTAGTTATTTCTTTTCTTCTACTAGGATTGGAATTGGTTTGCTCTTCTTTTTCCAATTCCTTGAGTCTATTCATTAGGTTTTTGGTATCTAATCTTTCTGTTTTTTGGATGTGGGCATTTATTGCTATTAGTTTTCCTCTCAGGTATGCTTTTGCTGTATCCCACAGGCTTTGGTAATACGTGTCTCCATTATCATTTTGTTCGAAGAAACTCTTGATTTGTGTTTTGTTTTTAATGGAGTGTGAGGAAGGTTATGAATCATCTAGACCAGGCTGCCTCTGAGAGTGAGAGGGCACCAGCCGTGCCTGCCGCTGCACAGCAGGCCCAAACTCAGACTGCCCCGGGACACCGGGACGTTGACCATCACCCCAGGCACCAGAAAATGTCTCCAGTGAGGGGAGACGTGGCTGAGAAGGGAAAGGCTGCCAGGCAATGCTGGTCTCTCCATTTTTCGAGGCATGTTGCTTTGTTGGGCGTGACTGTGTGAAGGTTTCCTGCACTATACTGGTTGATGTCCAAGCAGCTAGTTGGTCACCTAATGACATTCTAGCTCTAAAAGTCCACAATTCAACTTAGAAAATGGTCAGCTGTCTTGCCAAAGTGAGTAAATGAGATTTGTTTCTTTTTCCCACATCCTTGCAGAAGCATACTTCCCATCCAGCGCCCAAACTTGACTTCTTTTTTATAATAAACAGCTTTCTTGATGTATGACTTCCCATAGTTAATATAATGTTGTGTCCTCAAAATCTTGCTGAGAGGGAAGATCTCATGATAAGTGTTCAAACCTGGCTTTTGTGAGACTGGGAAGAGATGATAGTGGCAATGCTTTGCAACTCGTAAGATGCCAGGCCAGGCATTCAGTCCAGTGTTCTGAGGTGGCTCAAGGTAGGTTCCATGTGAGATGTTGAGAATTTATTCAGGGTGCACTAGTCAGAACTTTTTGGTTGTAAGGAATACATGTCATTGGTGCTAGCATAGGCCTCAGGCTCAAGTATATCCATGACCTTGAATTGCTTAGGGGACTCCTCTATCTTGATAATATATCACACACCTTTCTAACATTTATATCTTGAGATAATTTAAAAGTACAGAAGAGTTGCAAAAGTAATTCAGAGAATTTCCCACACATGCTTTATACCCAACTTTTCTCTAATGTTCACATCTGACATAATCAAGCAAAGTGAACAAAACTAAGGAATCTACTTTGATGCAAGACTCTCCACTGACCTGCAGATTTTATTTGGATTTCACCATTTTTTTCTATTAATGTCTTTTTGCTATACCAGGATCTACTCCAGGATGGCGTTTTGCATTTAGTTTTCATGTCTCCTCCAATCTGGGGCAATTTCTCAGTCTTTTTCTTCTCTTTTATGATCCTGATGCTTTTGAAGAGTACTGGTTAGACATTTTGTAGACTGTCTCAATTTGGGTCTCTTTGATTGTCCTCTCATAATTTGAACTAAGGTTACAAACTACTGGGAATATTGTCACTCAAGTGATCCCGTGTCCTCAGCGTGTCGTGTCAGGCAAGCGTGATGTCAATACGTCCTTTACTGGTGACACTAACCTTGGCAACTTTCTTAAGATGATGTGTCTGTCAGTTTTCTTCACTGTAAAGTTACGTTTTTCCACTTGTAATTAATAAATTTTACTTTGAGGTCATGAAAATATCCTTTGTTTAAACTTTTGCCTTTATTCACCATAAACTTTTGCCCATTAGTTTTAGCATCCTTCATAAATTATCTTTTTTGTTTAAGCTGAGTCAAATGAATTTCTGAGGAAAAATGCGCAGGTGCAGAGAGCTGACTTCCTGGCTTCCTGTGGTCCTCTGTCTGTCTTTCAATGTCACTTTCTGGTTCTGCTTTTTCTCTTTAAGCCCCTTTCATTTCCCTGTCTCTGCAGGGCTGTCTCTGCTTTCCAGTTTGGGCAATAGAGAACAAGGCTACCATCGGTACCTCTCACCTGTTTAACAGATCTGTGCAAGGGGCATGGGCTCTCCTACTTTCAAGCCCAAGACCCTGGGGAAAGGACCCTAACTGGCTCAGTCTGGGTCAGTAACCACACCCTGACACATTAATTTGGACAAACTTGCAAAGATGCAAGACAAGCTTGCTCAGGGAAGTCTGCTTGGGATCCACTTCAGTACTGGGACATGGTGGGAAGTGTTTCCTGAAATCTTTCTGAGATGAGGAGCCCCAGTGGACACGCATCACACATAACAAGTCTGGGGCACAGTGAGAATTAGAACACAAATCTCTTGACTCAAGCAAGATGAGTCCCTCAACACTCCTGCACACAGTAGGCACTGAATCTACAACAATTGACTTCTCTGCCTTGACCACACTCAAGATGGAGTGGCACCTTACCCCAATTCTTAGAACTAAATATGAAATTACACTTGGGTTGGGAGGAGAGGTAAAGGATCGAAGGCCTCTAATAGTTCCCTGACTTAAAGCTCCCCTTGGTGATCTGCGGAACTGCATTATTCACCCAGCTGTGTTACCCCGATTCTCTAAAGACAGGGAATTAAAACTCCAAAGCTAATCTCTTAATGGTATTGACCTGAAAATGCAGCAGATATTCAGAAAAGATTGAACAATCCTTTTTGAAAGGAGAGAAGCCTGTATCAGATTCTTCAAGGAAGGAAGCAAAGCATGCCTCCTTGGTTCGGTGGGGGAAAGACAGGGTTGGTGCATGTTGGGAGGAAAACAATGCTTAGCAGCATTTCCTAGATTCCTGATTCATATTTTCCCCCTGATGTCAGGAATGGATCATCCTTTTCTCCTTTGGCAGCTTGATTATGGGCTCAGAAATCTAAGATAAATGGGACGCTCTGTGAATGAAGCCCGGAACAGCTGGATATTGCTGGACACAACTGCAATGGCTGGTCAAATGGGGACATCTGGTTCCCTTTCCCAGAGGGCTGGCAATGTGGTAAGGCCAGTAAAGATGATTCCATCAGCCACTGCCAGGCGGAGGCTCCCAGGAGCCTGAATACTGAGCTGGGAGATTGAGTTTCTTTTCCATGGGAGCAGAGAAGGAGACGGCAGGAGTGACAGCTGCCTGCCTGGCTTTTCCTGCCTGCAATTCTGGGTCCCTGAGACCATGGGGGGAATCCCCCCATGAAAGTTGGGGAAGACTTTGCACTTTTGTAATTCGGGGGCACGCTAAAGGCCAGAACCTCTACATGGTCATTATCATGAGACCTCCTCGCCCACAGTGTGGCAGGTGTCTGCTCCATGGTGACTTGCAGCCAGAGGTCAGGAGACCTGGGAGTAGGACAGTCCCATGTCATGCACGTGCTCAGTGGTCTTGGGCAAAAGACTTAGTCTCTTCAGAAACTCAGTTTCCTCGTCTGTGAAATGAGGACAGTAATATCGTCCTCTTATGGTCGTTATGAACATTATACAAATCATGAATGTGGAGAAGTTTGCTAGAAAAATGGGAGCCATTTTAGTGGTGAATGAGATTAAAGCAATAGTTTGTGATGCTGACAACCAAGTGTCTGCTCTCCATAGTGACAGATGACATGGAGAATTGACACCCAAGGAGGATTCAGGTGTCTCCATGTTAGCCTGTACTCTCAAACTTTTAAAAGTCATTTAGTCCTTTTGCAATAGAAAGAAGATACAGGTAGACAGACATGCTTGGTATCCACGCCTAATTCCCGCTGCTTGCGCAGGGACCAGGGAAATAAACTGACTAGTAGGTGGGGGGGGGAGAGGGTGTGGGAGTCACAGATCTAAAGCTTAGATTTTAAGGTTCAGAAAAGGGACCAGAGCGAGCCCAAACCATAATTTAGAGCTGGATCTGCCACCTGCCTCTTACCAGCAAGTGATTTTGGAGCCAGCACACTCTGCAATTTCCTGGGCTAAGTGACTAGGCCAATAGTTGACCTCAGTTTCCCCAGCCCGCTTTGTATCTCTAGTCACCTGAGACACAGAGGTGATCTGCCGTTGAAGGAGTGGCCCCTGAGCAGCATGCTCAATAACGTCAGCCAGGAAGTCGCAAGGTTGGTGTGTGGGGCTGGAGGTTGGGTGCGGTTGGGGGGGGGGGGCTTACTTGGCCTTAGCGTCCTGGTCTGCAGAGGCTCCACAGAGCATGGACATGGGTGCATGGAGGGTGCACAATGGCAAAACAGGCCAGTCACAAGGGCCTCTTTGATTCTGGAGACTGTGACACGAGGACTGACTCTTCTATTCAGCTTGCTCCATTAAGGGCGTGTTTGTCAGCAGGACTGTGAGTCAGAAGAGGAAAGGGTCTTTTCTATCCTAAAAATAAAGCAGTCAAGGCAGGCTGCGGCTTGACCTTTCCTGTGTCTGAATGTGTGCGGGGCGTGTGTGTGTTGCGGTGCAGAAGCAGAGAGGGCATGTGGAGACACGCCTCTGGCTCTCGGAAGCCCTGTTGGGACAGTGGGCACTTGGTGGCAGTGTAGGTTAGTGATAATACCTAAAACCCCAAGGCAGACTCTCTGCTTGGCACCCTCGTTCCAGGTCTACTCTGCTGTCCGTCTTGGCTCTCACCGGCGCGTTCTGGCCTCCCAGACAGGGGCATGGCTCACACCCCTTAACCACAATGCACACGTGCACCCCAACTCCGTCACACACGTGCTGCCAAATTTCCATCAACGTCTAAAACCGCCTTTGGGTTCACTGAGGATGCATACTGTTCTGGTGACTTCCTCCCAAACTGAGACACGGTCCAGAGCAGGGTGGGAGCCATTGCATGAGGACAAGTTGTCATCAGAACATGCAAGAATTTTGCTTGGAATGTGTCAAAGAGGAAACCCGGACTGAAAAGTCACCACGTGATGAGTGCAGTGAAGGAGGGTGCCACCTAATTCCTCCTGCTCTTGAGCTTCCAAATGCAGTATATTCAGTTCTGTCCTGAGTACAAAAATGGCTGAGAACCAGGAGCATACAACCTTGAAGACAGGCTCAGAAAATCCTTGGAGTCATATCCTTTTTACCTTGTTTCTCATGACTTATCAGAAAGCAAGCCTTTGTCTGCAATCCCCACCATGTGCTCATCCACAGAGACCCAGAAGTCCCTGAACGACAAGTCGGAGAGCAGGGAAAAGGAGGGGTGAGCCTCTGCTTTCTCCTCCACTTGCCATGGGCTCCTACTCCCACACCCCACTTCACACGCATGCGCTTCCCTGCTCCTAGCCTGCCCCTCTATTACCTGGATCAATCCTACCCATCCTGTGACTTGTTACCCCAGCTAAGCTGGGGCATCGTGGGAAGGAGAGATGTAAACCTTCCCAGTCCCAGTCCCAGGCAGGCAGCTTGCACTCTCTAAGGACAGCTCTTGTGACAGTAAAACGGGGCCACTGTCTCTATGCTCCTGGGGTTACTGGGAGAGGAGTGCAGAATGTCAGGAACTTAGAATAGCAGCTGGCACACAGCGAACGTCTGAGAAGGCGGTCTGTTGGTGCTCTCACTACTAGAGGATAAAGACGATGTACTTCGTCTGATTCCATATCCTGCCACATGTTGGCTCTCACCACACCTGTAGCATAATTCCTGGTCCAAAAACATAGGTAAAATAAAAATATTACACAAGTTGTCCCGTGGGCTAGTGCTGTCACTGCCGCTGTTGCTGAGCGCCTGGTTACAGTGGCAAGTGTCAGCCGGTTGACCTCCTCCCCCGAGGGAGGGGCGAGAACCTCCGCAGCGACCTGCCTGGCAGGGAGTCTTGGGAATCGGGCTGCGAGTCGGAACGCAGGCTCGCGAGGGCCCCGCAGACCATGTGTGTCACGGCCTTCCTGGGGCCTCCTCTGGCCTCACACCCCATAAATCTGCATCTGATGAGGACGAGCAGTGACTGGAGATGCTCCCCAGCGAGGCGGTGCCAAGAGCCCTGCCCAGGAGGGTCTGTCAGCGCCTGGGATGAAGCAATCGGAGGGAACAGCTGCATCTGTCTTGGTAAACAGATGAGCTCAGTCAACACCCTCCGCAGAGCCAGCACAGAAGAGCAGCAGCCCCAGGAGGCTCTGGGGCCAGCGCGTGGTGCAGGAGGAGACCTGCTCATCCAACCCCTTATGTCGCGCTCTGCAAACCAGGCGAAGTGACTTGCCTGATGCTACGAATCCAGTGTGTGGCAAAACTCAGACCTAGGGCGACAGTCTCCTGGGTCTCATCGACTACTCATCCATCAGACTAAGTCTGGAGCAATCACTGTCACAGCACCTCCAAGCCTGCCGCCGTCCTGTGTGAGACACCCTGGGGTCAGGGGAAGTTCCCAAGGCCATGCTGTCCACTCTCCTGCCCCCTGCACGGGGGCTCAGTCCCTGAATGCAGTGGATACGTTGGGTGCCGAGTCTTGAATTCAGACCAACTGGCTTGTGCTGTGACTGTGGCAACTGGCTCACTCTGACCTTCTGTTGTTTTCTCTGTCCAGTGGGGAGAATAAGATAATTCCAGCCCATTAGACGTGGGATATTTTAAAAACCATAGAACCTGCCAGTTTCTAGTTAGAACTCAAAAAAATGCTTGCTGATGAATCCTGACTGCTTGAGAAAGGCCTGCAGATCTCACTTGCCCCCAAGAAAGCACACGAGGAACATTGCAATCAGACCCGTTCTGGGCTCTGGACCACGGCCTGCAGGGGCAGACGCCAGGTGGGAGAGTCAAGGCCGTTGCCCCGAAGGAGAGTGGAAGGGCGGTGAGAGAGTTAGATCACGTTCCCCGGGCTCTGGAGGGTGTTTATGAACTCAGAGAGCCAGGCCCTCACGCAAGGCAAGGCACTGTGGTTCACCACCTCCCGAGTAAGTCACTGAGTCTCACTGAGCCTCAGTTTCTTCATCTGTAAACAGTGACAATAATCTCTCCCTCACTGGGAGTCAGCAAGGATCAGGTAAGAAAATGCACTTTGTCAAGCACAGTGGCAACATGAGCCATTAGTACTCTGTTTAAGATGACTGCTAATGCAGAGAGCCATTTAAGCTGACACGGGTGATGGATCCCTTATTCCCAGGGCCATTCAGAAGGATTTAGTGCTTCCCGCAAACACCCTTCAGGCTGTGGCTGCACCTACCCGTCCAGATGGGCTCCAGCTGCCTGCTGTCCACTGCACCAGGGCTGCTCTGCGGATGCCGGCTGCACCCACCAGGGGGAGATAGCGGAACGCTCGGGAGAGCACGCGCAAGGATGTGCACCCCACGCGCTTTCTCGCAGTGCGCCTACCAAGACACTTTAGGAGGTCTCCGTGGGGACCGACTGCCAGAGGAGGATGCTCCTTCCCCCTTCACTTCATCCACTCCTATTTCTTTTCCTCCCCTCTGGATTCTTCAAGGAGCCCATACAGTTCCTCTCTGCCCTCCTTCCATCCCCCGTCCGTTCCTTCCTTCGTAACTTGAATGTTTTAATCAATATGGTGCCTCTCTCGGGTCTCCACGCTGTCACTGCTATTTGGTGTGGTTCAGTGGGGGACTTTTCTTTTCCTTCTAGTGGGAAACAGAATTATTTCCATGATAGGAGCTGACTGGTCCAAAGAGGCCTCTACACAAAGAGCACTATGAAGAAAGGAGACAGCTGGCTGGAAAGAGAGAAGGGATTTGGGGAATTGAAATGCTTTATCATATTGGACTTAAATGTGGAAAATTCACTGCTCTGCATTGCTCAAATGCCCCTGAATTAGAGTAGAAGGGGTATCAGTTAATTTGCTAGCTCTGGGCAGGAATTCCCGGCCAGAGCTCTCTGCAGGATTTTTTCTGACTGGTGCGACAACCGTTATGCTGGGCCTTGGTCTACACTCACCTCTTCTGGTATAGTCTGGATGGACCCCAGAGACTGCTCAGCTGGCGGGGGCTGCAGCCCATTATCCCCGCCCTTTAGAAGGGACAGCATCTAAACCACTCCAGAGAAGGAGCTGCCTGCCATTATTCTCACCCCTCTCTTCGGGAACAAGGACTGGGGACATCTTTGTGAAGCGATGCAGTGCACTCAGACGAGCACAGGACTGAGAAAGAAAGGCCGGGCTTCCAGCCCACCTCTTGTGCACCTGCTGATGGGCTGGGAACAACCCCTTCTCCCTCTGACCTGCTGCTTCCTCAGCTGTGAAGCGAGGGATAAGGTTTTGCCCTTTTCCCTAAGGTCGCTGGGGAATCCATACAGTTCTAAGCAGGGTTTTGATGACCAGACTTGCTCAAGGAGTTATTGACCCAGAGAGTTATGGCAAGAAAATTGGGAAGTTTGGAGCTTTACTTTTTACCCCTCTTTTTGTTTTTTACTGTAGTCCTGACATATCACAACACATAAATTGCATTCTGCAGTGCAGCTGCCTGTGTTGATTTTAACACTTAAATCCCTTTATTTATGCATACTATCCTATGCATAAGAGTCTTACCTGTGTATCCTAGAACTGTGAATTAAGCACTAGGACTACAGCATCTCTAAGTTCTGACTCTAATTTTGCCATAAATTCTCAATCCAGTTGAGCCCAGTCCAGACTGGAAATGTGTTGGGTTTTGGTTTCTAAACCTACTTCTTCACACCTTTTTTCTGCTTCTGCTTGCCCTGTAATGAGCTCCTGTCACCAGAAAGCTGCAAAATCCAGCAGGTTTTGACTCCCAATGTTCAGTCTTTTCCATGGACTTGCCTATTGTAAGACCAGCTCTGCCATCGTCTGATCTACGTTCTCCCTGCCTTTCTGCTTCCCTTTGGCCTATTTTTAGAGCTCCACTCTCTAATGAATGGATTCTAAGACATTTGTGTTTCCTTTCTTAAGATGTTTGAGGAGTTTTCTTTTCTAACACTCCTGAGCTCCTTTTCTCCCCTGACGGTCCAGCCCTGTCAGTCCTGTTGTCCTAACTTCTAACCAGTCTTCCAGTGTCTGTCCTGGGTAGTGATCACGCTCTGTCATGCTCCTTTCCGAGGCATCGCCTCTGGACCACGGTTGCGAGCCATGCCTCCCTCCCGCGTTGTCTCCCGTGTGCCGTGTTCTGAGCATCTTTGCACAGTCGCTCCTTTGTGCTGAGCATCTTCCAGAAGCACTGAGCTGGGAATCGGGCCCACGCGAGTCAACAGCATTCAAGAATGTATCCACGTGTTAAGGATGTTGTGCGTCTGTGTATGTCTAGATGACTTGGTGTGTGCCTGGATGCCAAAACCACTTGAAAATAGTGCTCAGATTTATCCTGAAAATAAAGACAGGATGTTTATCCCTGGGTGCCATTTAGTTAGTTCTGACTATATATCAGCAAGTATTCTGGATGCTCTCCATAAATCCATGCTATCAGTACTTCCACAGAACAATAAAAAAAAGATGGCTATTTTAAATCTCCATTTAGAGATGAGGAAATCAAGGATCAGAGAAGTCAAATAGTTTTCCCACATTCTCACAGCTAATAAGTGGAAGAATCAGAGTTCAAAGCCATCTTATGTGAGGGCATCCTTGCTGTGTAGCCTTGTCTACCAATCCGGGAAGGACATTAGATTAGGCCAGCGCCTGTGATGTCCCTTGGGTCACCTGCAGTAGGTGGAGTGCATGCCTGAACCAGTGTCCTCAGGCAGAAACTCTGGCTTCTGTTAGGACATGAACAATACCATTAGGCGTTTGCTCTTCACACGGATGCGTTCCTTTTCTTGGGGTCCATTTCAGCTTCCTAACCCTCTGCTTTACCTCTTTAATTGGAGAAGGCCAAGGAGCCAGGGAAGCTTTGGAGCTCCGTTCTAGGAAGGTCCCACCCTCAGAGAAGGGGCTTCTCCAGCCCAGGAGGCCGTGTCTCAGGAGAAGCTGGCATTTTTAATAATGTCCTCTTAGCACAGGGACTGTGGAGGGAATGGTGTCATGCCAGAGTGAAGAAGCATGTGGCAGAAGCTATTCAATAGTTGTCAGCAGCTCCAAGTGGGCATCGGCTTCCACACCGACAAGGTCCGAGGTCCGGCTGCTCCCTCCCCACTCCCCGCTTCACCCACTGCCAAGTGCAAGGGGTTAAGGCGTTTCTCTTAGCTCTTCTGCACCCAGCACTGGGCTTTGTATTGTGGGTAAAATAAACTGCTAACAGCAGAGTTCTTGTTTGCAAGTTTACACAGTCTCTTTTCTTTCTCCCTCCCCAGAGGATGGGACTGTAGGCAGATGAAAAGAAATTCTTACAGATTTTGCAAGTGCACTCAGTAGATTTAACCTTTCTCTAAGATGCTGGCTTTTGTGGGTGATAACTGATCTCACACTTTAAATATTTCTGAGTTAGGAATCAATTGAGAACGTGTAAGAATCAAGCAGATGCATTTCAAAATGTTATTTTTACTGTGGATGAAGCTGAATTCAAATAAGTGGTTGAGATATACAGCCACAGTTAGGCTTCCCCCTCCTTGGGTATCTTGGGAGAATTTGATCTATAGTGCAGACTTGCCCAGTGTCACTGTCTAGAGAATGGTGCAAAAGAAAGAGAAAGGAGAAAGACCACAGTATGCTTAGCTGTTAGTACACTAAGTCCACTCAGGGAATAGCCCAGCAAGGGCCAGATTAAAGCCAAAGAGATAGGCTAGATGCATTACTCAGGGGACATCTCCGCACAAAAACATGAAGCAGGGAAATGGCAATTTTCCTCTGGGGTAAGGACGTTCTTGAGTTGGTTTACCTCAGTTAACTTGGAAAGCAATTCTTCAAAAGATGTTATCAGTCATTTGCAAGACCAGAAAGAGAGTTACTGTTTCCACGTTGGCCAGGTAAGCAAGACACTCTCCTGTTAAAATTAAGGAAGAACTCATACTACATAGAAGGATGTGAAAGTCTGGGCTTCCATCCCTAGGGGCTGTCCTGTGGAGGAGCGGAGGAGGGGTCCTGTGGTGGCGACGAAAATCGTCTACTACTGTGCCCACAGGTGTCCCAGCGTCCCATATACTGTAGTTAAATAAATTGTAAAATCTCAGCAAAAATTATATATATATATATATATATAAAAGACCCTTGCCTTCCCCTGAGTGTCTAAGACTTATTCTCACTCCTTGCAGCCTGCAGGGGCTTAGGATATAACTCCATATAAAAACAAGCCTATAAGTATCACAGTCTCCCAGCTTCTGGCTAGTTAAAACCACCCTCTCCTTACTTCCTAGATTTTCAGCCCATGGCAAAGCTATCTTCAGTTTATTTGTGGGTTTCCCCCCACAGCAGTGGCCTCTGTTAGCAAGAGCATACAGGATTTTATTTGCCAACATCCTAATTTAGAACAGAAGAATACCAGCCTAGTAGTCCTCTAAATTACTAAGCCCATCAGCACCCACTCTTCCTGCTATATGTCCCTGCTCTCGGGCCCTTTCTTCAACTTCCAACTGGGCAATGTCCACCTTCCCCCTAGCTGGTGGAGGGCAGTTCTTCCAGCTCATAAGGACTTTGCTGGCCCAGAGCCGAAAATCCAATGCCAGGCTTGGGCCCCTTGGGACCTGCTTTACAGGCCTTTCTCTGGTGGAGCAGTTACCTCTTCGGGAAACCAGAGTAGCAGATCACTGATGGCACAGTGCGACAGGAGTCCTGGCCTTCAGAGGGGTTGCTGACATGGCCCTAGGACGGTAGCCCTGCTGGGACTTGGAAGGGGCCCCAGGGGCATCCACCTCCTCATCCCTCCTCCAGCCTGCCTCAGAGAGACGCGTGTCTCTTGTTCTAATTGATCTTCTGAGAGGTTATTCTAAAACCTTCTCTCTTAAGCCATTTTTGGCATTTCCATTAGAAAATCATGGTAATGCCAAACTATTCTTAGCAGTTCTGTGGTTTTAAAGCCTGGGCATTCACGCAACCTACCAGAGACAGGATCAAAAAAACTTCAAGTACATTTCAAGATAGCTAGAAGACAATATTTTGAATGTTATCACTACAAAGAAAGTATGCATATTTAAAATAATGCATATGGTAATTACCCCATGGTAATAGGGCAATTAGGCATCCAATGCATGTATACAAATACACAATATATACATGTATTGAAACATCACACTGTGCCTGCCTGCCCCCACCACCCACCCCCATTAGGATCCAACAAAAAAGAAAAATTTCAAAGAAAATAAATTTCTTCTTTGCCCGTTTGGCAGGGCTGTCCTCAGCTGGGCTAGTACGCCATGAACTCCAAAAGTAAATAATCAGAGTCCTCATTCAGTGGAGATTTTTTCCCCCTGTAAACTACTGTCTTAAAAGGCCATCAGAACACTGGAAAACAAGCATTCTTCAACTACCTGCTTGATGTTTTCATCAGAATCCTTTGGTATGTGTATCTCCTTCCCAAGTAATCCCACAGGCCTTTTTACTTTGAGTTCAGCGCTAGTCCAGGCTGCCTCCTGATATTGTTACCTCTACGGCATACATACATTTCTCCTATCACGTTCCTGAGCACAGATTCATGGTTTGCTTTTCCTGCTAGCACCCACAGCACCTGGAACAGCTGCCTGCAGCTAGTGAGCACTTGAAAACAAGTGCATATCCGACTGAATTGTGGAATTAATATGAGGTTCTGGCTTAAACTGAAGCAGCACGCATCTTCCGAGGAAGGGCACATCCAAACCAATCTCCTTCTTCACGTCCAGCAGTGTGAGAACTGGCGCATGACCGTCCTCCTTCCGGATCCTTCACAGTCAAAGAAAGATTCAGTGGGGTGCACTGTCCCTAAAGCAAGGCAGGGGAATAGTGGTGCAGGGAGGAGTTTTAGAGATTACGTTAGATATTGCATAGTCCAACAGATTGGAAAATTGAGGCTCTGAGAAGAAAAATGAATTGGCTCCAGTCCCCCAGCTGGATGATGGAAGCATCCGTGTTAGGATCCACTTCTGAGTCTTTGCTGAATAATCTTTCTGCTACACAATGATATCAGTGCATGATCATAGAAAAATTTTCAACCTGAGTTAGAAGGAAAATAATTTTTTGGCTATTAAATTATTAAACTCACTGGAAGGTCTCGTTCCTTCAATTATTCAAGTTATTTAAAATTATATTATTTTAAAATGTTTAAATCATAGATATTAACAATAAATATAAAAAATAACCCAGGACCTCATTTACTGAATACAGATGTTTAGACACATCCCATGGCCAACGTGGCCCCCAGGCAAGATGACCAGCCAAGGAGAAGCCTGCCCGAGCCCTGTGGATCTGGTCCTTTCCCATCGCAATAGGATTATAAAGTCTTTAACTTCTGCTCCTAATATTGGAACCAGATTTGCACTTTCACTGCAGAAGCCCCTTTAGGAACAGCCAGGGGTAGTGAGTCTTATCATTTATCACTTGTTTCAAGGGCTTTGGCTTTGATCTGGGGATAATTTGGTATGTTTACAAGCGGAATAAGCCTTTTGTCTAATCTGGGGAACCAAGTACAGAATCCAGCAGCCGGAAGTCTTGTGTTTATTTTGCTCAGGCAAACCCACGAATTCATCATCATTTCAGGGAGAAACAAAGAAGGGGTTTCAGGAAGCTGTTCCCAGCTGTCGGGTACTCATTTTAAAAAAAACAAAGAAAGCCTCTCAGGCTGAAGAAGTGCTGCTGCCCCAGAGCCCAGCAGATGAGGAGAGACAGGCATCCTCAGTCGGCCAGTGGCAGGGCCGTGGGAACCAGCTTCTCCCAGCTCCCTGCTCCCCGAACCGTGGTCGGGTCTGGGCAACCTTAATACCCTCTTTAGGTTCCACAAGGTCTTAATGTAGTGCGAGGAAGGAGAGACTAGGTTGTCAGGGTGACATCTGATTGCTCTTTTGAGTAGGATTTGAGGAGCTTATGTCTTGCAGGAATGAGAAGCACATGCACTCGGCTCCATCCAGAAGCTGTATGCATTCACCCACACACAAAGGAATATGGACTTTTCTTGAACTTCGACACATTAACTGCCCTGTGAGTTGTATTTAACTCAGGCTAGTTTTGAGCCCGGGGCCTCGTGAAGCATATGTAACTCACACATCTCTTCACCTTGGGAGCCGAGTAACTAGCGCATAGAAAACAATAAAAAATAACAAAATTTTCATTAAATTAGAAAGGATCATTTCGTTTTTGAAGTTTTTATTCTATTTTTGTAATAAAACACGTTGGTACCAAGGAAAAAAAAAATTTTTCTAGTGTGGCAGTCAATGTGTTAAAGGACAGATAATCTCAGTATCTAAAGTTCAGTTCTGAGGCCGGGCGCGGTGGCTCACGCCTGCAATCCTAGCACTCTGGGAGGCCGAGGCGGGCGGATTGCTCGAGGTCAGGAGTTTGAAACCAGCCTGAGCAAGAGCGAGACCCTGTCTCTACTATAAATAGAAAGAAATTAATTGGCCAACTAATATATATAGAAAAAATGAGCTGGACATGGTGGCGCATGCCTGTAGTCCCAGCTACTTGGGAGGCTGAGGCAGGAGGATCACTTGAGCCCAGGAGTTTGAGGTTGCTGTGAGCTGGGCTGATGCCATGGCACTCACTCTAGCCTGGGCAACAGAGTGAGACTCTGTCTCAAAACAAATAAATAAATAAATAAAGTTCAGTTCTGGTCAAAATGATATTTTTCATATTATTACTGGTTCTTATAGTTGTAATTCCTCTTCTGAATTAATAGATTACCCTTATACTAATAATGTGATATTCTATTTTACCCTTTGCTTCAAATATTGCTGATTTAAAATACCTGTTCTATAGATTAAAAATTAGATTTTAAGCTGTAGGTGCTATGCCTACCTTGAGTTTAAAATTCCTTTTGGAGAATCCTACTTGTGCTTCAATTGAACTTGCTCCCTTTTGTGACCTTAAAGGGTGCAGTGGCTCCCAACTGTAATCCTAGCACTTTGGGAGGCCAAGGCAGGAGGATCACTTGAGGCCAAGAGTTTGAGACCAGCCTGAGCAAGAGTAGAACTCCATCTCTACAAAAAAACAGAAAAATTTTAGCTGGGCGTGATGGCACTTGCCTATAGTCCCAGCTACTTGTGAGGCTGAGGCAGGAGGATCACTTGAGCCCAGGATTTTGAGGTTGTTGTGAGCTATGATGGCACTAATGCACTGTAGCCCAGGAGACAGAGCAAGACTCTGTCAAAAAAAAAAAAAAAAGGCTGAGTACTACATGTCATGGAAGTGAACTGGAAGAATGGGGCCCAGTTTCTTTTTTTTTTGAGACAGAGTCTCACTTTGTTGCCCAGGCTAGAGTGAGTGCCGTGGCGTCAGCCTAGCTCACAGCAACCTCAAACTCCCGGGCTCAAGTGATCCTTCTGCCTCAGCCTCCCAGGTAGCTGGGACTACAGGCATGCGCCACCATGCCCGGCTAATTTTTTATATATATATCAGTTGGCCAATTAATTTCTTTCTATTTATAGTAGAGACGGGGTCTCACTCTTGCTCAGGCTGGTTTTGAACTCCTGACCTTGAGCAATCCGCCCGCCTCGGCCTCCCAAGAGCTAGGATTACAGGCGTGAGCCACAGCGCCCGGCCTGGGGCCCAATTTTATCATTATTATTATTATTGCCTTCTTCTATTTTTATTATAGTTTTACAAAGTGCTTTGAAATGTGCCTGCTTTAAGAAGGAACAATGTATGGGACACTTGGCTTTCTAGAAGGATATTACCAACATCCATACAGACAAAGGTGAAAGTCAAAAATAATGATCCATCATTAAGATCCGTTTTTGGTTTTAATTGTTAATAATTGCACTTATGTAGCACTTTGTGTAATATTTATGTAAAATAATTATTTTCTAACATGGAGAGATTAAAATATTATAACAGATGTACATCTAATTCATAGCAGAACCGGGGGCAGAACCTGAGCATTTCTACTCCCATTTCCTTATCTTTACAATACACTTCAGTTTAAGCGGAACCGCTTTGTCCAGGTATTAAAGCGCGTTTTGATTGATCAAGAGTCTAATTTCTCCCAATATGGAAATCCTTTCATATACACATACCTCACATCTTCTTTGGGTCCTGTCTCCCCAGACCACCTTTCTAATTCCAAGTAGATCTCCACGACAGAGCAGGCGGGAACAGCTCAGTGACAGCAGCCACTGGGTGGATTTTCTAGTCTCTCCCTAGATGTTTAAAAAAGCACATGCTTTCTCCTGACATGCCTCAGTGGATAGTAGTGGTAAATTATATTAGAAAGAGCAGTTAATACAAAATCAAGTAGGTGTGGGTTCAAGTTTGGGGTCCCCCCATTTGTTAATTCTGTGACTAAAAAAGTTAATAAATCTCTACATAAAAAGTCTTAATAAAATGTTAGCAATTCTATCCAGCTGTATATAATATACATATAATACTTAACGACCAAGAACTTATTCAGGAAAGCTGAGTTTGTTTAACATTAAAAATTCAATTAATGTAATTTAACACATTAACCTACAATCATCTCCATAGATGCAGAAAAAAACATTTTATAAAATTTAACCCATTCATGGAAAAAAAAAATAAAAGAAGCATATCTTTCAACAATTTAGGAATAAAAGGAAACTTCTGCAATCTGCAATCTGCAATCATCTATAGGTGAAAAGCCTATAACTAGCAGCATACTTTATAATGAAATACTAAGTGCTTTCACCCTAAGAAAAGGACCAAAAGAAGGATGTTTGCTTTCACCACTTCTATTCAACATTGTACTATATGTTCCAGCCTGCATAACAAGCCAAGATGAAGAAATAAAAGACATACATATTGGAAAGAAAAGAAGTCAAACTCTTAATTTACACAGGACATGATTATATATGTAAACAATCTTAATGAATTAACAAAAAACTAGTAGAATAATAAGTTAGTTTAGTAAAAACAAGGAAACAAGATCAATATATAAACAACAATTTTATTTGTATACATTGGCAATAAAACCACTAGGAAATAAAAAATCAAAATACAGTTTACAGAAGCATCAAACATACAAAATATTTAGGAATAAATTTAATGGAAAATGGGTAAAACCTATGCGCTGAAAATATTGCTAAAAATTAAATCTCTAAATAAATGGAGAGATATCATTAAGATCACAACTCTTTCTAAATTGCTAAAAAGAGTTAGTAAAATTTTAGCAAAAATCCAAGACTTGTTTTGTAATAATTGACAAGCTAATCATAAAACCTATATCTAAATATAATGAAACTAAATTTTCCAATACAATCTTAAAAAATAAGATCAAAGTTGGAGAAGATATGCTACCTGATTTCAAGACTTGTTATAAAGCTACAGTAATCAAAACAGTGCAACACAGACAAATTGACAAGTAGGTCAATGAAACATAATAAAGAGTTCAGAAATAGACCTATTTACATATGATTAAGTTTTTTGACAAAGCCACCAAGGCAATCCAATGGAGAAAGGAAAGCCTTTAAACAAATGGTGGTAGAGCAACTAGATTCTATATAGGGAAAAAATGAACTGCAAGCACTACCTTATACCACACACAGGAGTTAGTTTGACATAAATCATAGAGCAAAATATAAAATGTAAAATTATAAAGCTTCTATAAGAAAACCTAGGGGAATATATTTACAATTATGAGCAGGCAAAAATTCTCAGAACATCAAAAACTCTCTAAAAGACAAAAAATTGATAAATTAAACTTTATAAAATAAAAATTTTTCTTCTCATCAGAACATACCATTAAGAAAATTAGAAAGCAAGTCACAAGGTAGGTAAAAATATTTTGAACACACTTATCTGAAAAATGAATATATAAAGTTCTACAAATCAGTGAGGAAGACCAACAATTTGATCTTTTAAATAGGACAAAAAAGCCTTGGCTGTACACTTCACAAGGATGTATAAAAAGCCAATAAGCACATGAATAGGTTCTCAACATCACTTGTATTTAGAGAAATTCAACTTAAATCACAACAGGATTCCATTTTACACACAGGAGAATGATTAAACTTAAGAAGGTTGACAAAACCAAGTGTCACCAAGGGCGTGCAGGAAGGGGTGACCCCTCCCACAGCTGTGGCCTGTGAGGTAAGACAAACACTTTGGAACTCTGCTTAGCAGGCTCTTATGAAATCAGCCCTGTGACCCTGCAATTTACACAGGAGAAATGAACATACATGCACAAAAAGCCTTGAATAAGAATGTCTATAACAGAATTTGCAAAAAGAGCCAAAAACTGAAAACAATCAGTGCATTAACAAGGATGGATGAACACACAAGGATGTATTCATACAATGACTAAAAGAAGTAAACTACTGACAAAGACAGCTGTATGAATGAATCTCGAAAATGTATGTTGAGTGAGAAAAGCCAGATGATTACATTTATAGGAAGTTCAAGAATAGGTGTTATGGCTTGTGTTATGGGCTGTGTCCTCCCTAAAACTGGTATGTTCATGTTCTAATCCCCTGCACCTCAGACTGTGAGGATAATTGGAGATCGGGCCTTGAAAGAGGTAGGTAAGTTAAAATGAGACATTGGAGTGGGCCCTGAGCTCAGGCTATTAGTGTCCTTGCGAAGCAGAGATTAGGACCCAGATGCACAGAAAGGAGGCCACTCGAGGATGCAGGGAGAAGGCCACCTGCAAGCCAAGGAGAGAGACTGGCTTTGGAAGACACTAACCCTAACAGCTCTTTGATCTTGGACTTCTGTTCTCCAAATTGTGAGAAATAAGTTTCTGTTCTTTAAGCTACCCATTCTGTGGTCTTTTGTTATGGCAACCCTAGCAAATTAATACAATGAGCAAAACTAGTAAAAGCTAATAGAAAACTAAAGAGTGCATGCCTCGTGAGGGAAGGTTTTTGATTTGAAAAGGGCATCGGGAAACTTTCTGGGGAGATGAAAATGTTCTATAAATTGGTTAGGGAGCTGGTTGTTGGGATGTATAACTGTCAAAAGTTATTCATTAAACTGTATTCTTAATGTAGGTGTATTCTATGATCTGTGAATTATACACCGGTTTTAAGCGGGAAAACTTAAATTCGTTTAAGTTCCGACGTTTCAACTGAACAGGAGGGGATGATAACATAGCTCTTACGGGGCTGTTGCTGAGGCAAAGTGAAATAAAACCCAAGAAATGCTGGCCCAGCACTCAGCACAAAGGAAGCTCCCAGTGTCCATTCCGTCTGCACCTGCCTCCATACTCTGGCCTCTGGTTCCTTTGAAATATTTGCTTTCTGGAATTTTAGTTAAAAACATCAATGAGACAAACCTGACTACTTTGTTCTTTTTTTCTGTGAACTCTGCTTTTTGCTGGAGGGCTCTCCCTCCTTTTCAGTCTGTCCCCGAATAAGCACCCAGTGCCATGAGAAAGTGCCAGCATGCCACCCACCCTGGGATGGCCTTCGCCTGGCCAGAGGCTTGGATTCCATCCCTGAAGAATTTCACACGCTCTCCCAGTGGCCATTGGTCCATCCCAGCTCCGATGTCACCTGCAAACTGCCCTAAGAAGTTCTGCTGTCGGGCGTCGAGGGAGGTGGCTGCCCATCTTGCTCACATGGACTCTTCTGCTGGGAAATGGAGCCGGCCCCCTCCCACTCAGGTTCGTGGCATTTTACGTGGGGCCCGGGGAGGAGAGCTGATGTGCAGCTGGTCACATCCGAAAGCCAGTCCCTGGGAGCACCCCTTGTCTTCTGCCTCAGAGAGTTTAGCTTTTGCCCGAAGATTCTAAGAGAAGTAGCGTTAATGTTCAGCTTAAAAATTTTCACCGTGAGCCAAAGTAGAGCATGCGGGAGTCAATGCTCATCAGCAAAACGGTCACACGGTAATCCACAGTCGTGTTCATGCGTATCTTCTCTTCACCCAGGTCTCTCCCAAATCACTGGAAAAATGAGCTATTCATATGGATGAAAGGATGGGAAACAGGGACATGGATGGCCAGAGGGAAATATTGCCTAGAAGTCGCAGTGCCATCATGGAGTGATCACCGAGGCCTTTCTTAAGCGACCATGCTTCGGTGGCTTCCTGCTCACCACCGTGAGTGTCTGAACTGACCCGGCTCTCTAGTGCCCGGCACCTGCCTCCCCCTACCTACACAGCCCTCTTCTCTGTTATCCTGTGCCTGTCCTCCGCTCTTGCAGGATCTGTCACTTTACTGGCCCTGTGGGAGCTATAATCATTCCCGCAGGAGGCTTAGGATGATCTTAGGGTTGGCGACACTCATGCGGAGAGAGGTGCGTCTGGGAGAAGAGCCGGGTGGTGCTGAGGAACAGAGGCGCTAAAGTAGCTAGGACAGGGAAATGGAGACGCAGCGAGTAAGTGCATTTGTTGGGCCGGAAGGAGATGGGAACCCTGGCAGTGATGCAGGCGTGTCCCAGGAGAGGAGGGAAGGCAGCTGAACTTGCCAAGTGGGTTCTTGGCTTCCCAAGGAAAGAATTCAAGGGCGAGCCACCAGCTGCAGGAAAGCTCATGGAGAGAGACAGAGGGACCCTACGCCACACACAGGGTAGGGGTCCTCTCCCGAGCAGGAGGGGACCTTCTTATGGGGCAAAGGTACCGTTTCCATGTGTTCAAAAACCCTGTGTGTGACCAGCGTTGTCTTGGGGCCAGGCCTTAGAGGTCAATCATAAACTGCTGTGGCAGGAAGGTGAGCACAGACAATCTGTAAGGCATCAGTTTAGTGATGCGCCCACCCTGCTGTGCTCCCACGCCGGCCGCTTGCTGGTGACGTCCTTGTTCCGGGAGGGTGGGGTCCTCAGGCAGGCTCTCGCAAACGTCCTCCTCGGCCCTCTCCCCATATCAGCAGCTTCCAGGTTGGATAGGCAGGGACAGTCCTTGAGTTTGTCAAGAAAGCTCCGTGGAATACCACTGCGTCGTGCCACCCAGAGCCCCCGCGTACAGAGAATAAGATGCAGCTGTGCGGCATCGCGGCCTGCACTCACAGGGGATGTGGGATTTCTAAAGCAACTTGCATGACGGAAAAGGGAGAGAGAAAGAGAGAGTACCTGAGGTACACTGAGCGGGTAGCTCGGGAGTGAATGAGGGAAAGCTGTCCATGGTTAAAGGTATACGTGTCCTTTCTCAGCTCCCGTTTGTCAGAACCTTCCCTGAGTTCTGGGCCCGTTCTCGGCTAATCTATTTCAGCCCGAAAATTGGACTGAAGAGGAGAAGGTACGGAAGCTAGAATTGCTTTTCCTGGAATGACGGAGGCCAAAGGGTGACTCAACAAAGCTTTCCAAGTCAGGAAAGGTCATTTTCCAGGCTGTGGTGACCAGCTCCCATGACTGCAAAACAAGATTTCAACTCACGGCGATTCATGACTCATTTTAGAAAGCCATTCTGCAGGACTGACCCAACGCCAATTTATTTATACCCTAGTTAGCTCCATAAAAGAGTCTAAGAAAGCAGCATTTGACCTTTTGAAACAGTCTCTGACAAAGAGGAAGGACTTCAGATCATAGATAAGTCTTATTCATTTGTTTCACAGACACAAAAACTGAGAATTTAAGAGATAACATGACTGTACCTAAATCACATAAGCAAGTGGTTTTATTTACTTTTATTTCTAGGGAAAAAACCCCAATAATATGGGGGTTCTTTATTTGGTATCCATGAACCCCTAAGGGATCACTGAATCCCCTGATTTGTGTGTAGTTTAGGTGTATCTGCCAGTCTGCTAGTCAGTGGTTTAACATCAGTACATCTGGACCAGGTGTTAAAATATTCAAATGCCTCCGTACTGGGTGGTATATAGACTCTGTGTGTGTGTGAGTGCCCCACAGGCGCAGCTGTTCCGGCCTCTCTCTAGGAACTCTCTAGGACGCCCCCAAATCCAGCAAGTGAAGGCCTGGTTTTTGGCCCAGCAGGGGACTGCTAGGATCCTCCCCTTTCAGCCAAGAGTTCCCGGACCATGCTAGATTTGTAATATTTTGCAAATTACTCGTGTGTGCACCTATGCACACATATATGCACTATTCTGGAAAGAGGCCATGTATATAGGCTTTTATTATGTTGTCCAAGAGGTAGCATAAGTCACTGTTGCTATCTATGGTGTTCTCCCACCGAACTGGTGAGGGGGGGGGGCATATAAGGAGCCCTAGATTATTAGTAAAACATAATCGATAACATTGTCCTAGTAAACATTTATTTATAACCCTCTACAGCCACAGCAAAATCATGTGTCTGGATTAATGGGAAGTAGACATGGATGTGTGTAGTAGTTAATGTTCTATACCAGAAGTCTGTCTCTCACCGAACAACATCAGGGCAAGCAAGTTCAATGCAATTAAAGTTCATATTCACCACATTTTGGGGGTGAATAGGCTTAAAGAGCCATGAGCCAATGAACCTTTATTTTATGAGGTCTTTGGCTAGGCTCTACAGAAGGGTTCTGAAATAAGCCCTGAAAAGTCTCTAAGATACCATCTGGGCTAAATTATTCCTCATTTTCATGGAGACTGAGACTAGAGGATATGGTGACATGCCGGTGACAGTGCTGAGCCTCAAGTCCTGATCTTTGCCTTTAAATTTGAGACATTAAAGGGACTTTGAGGTTATCTGGCCCAAAGCTCTCTTCCTGCAGATAAGAAACTGATTCACCAAGGTCAGCATAGCTTAGTGGTTGCAGCAGTCAAGACGGGGCCGAGCTCAGCTCTTCTGATTCTCTGATCAGTGCCCTTTGTCACATCCTCATAGGATCTTTCCCAGCTTCGGTAGCTGGCAGGGTAGACACAGGGGCTCGGGGTGCACAAAGACAAGGAGGCACGGCCCGAGTCCTGGCTTCACCTGTAACAGTCTTGGGCCAATGACTGCGTGTTCCTGAATCTTAGTGGTGTCCACACTACTGGGATGTACTTACATTTCAAGACTGTCGTAAGTATTAACTTGTGAAGCATCTTGCATTTTGCCTGGCGTGCCTCACGGGCTCAGCCAGCCTTGGTTCCCAGGCTTTGCACTCCTCTTTCCTCTCTGCCCCAACGATGTGGAGTCTGCTGAGGCATGTGCTTCACCAAGGACACTTCTAGAAGATCAGAATTGTCTGCCTCGAACCCAGTGAAGTTTTGCAAAAATAAGGCCATAGGGGTTAAACTTCCTAAAATAAGATCTTAGGAAAGAAGGCTTTTTGAGGCCACTTTATAAACCCTAAAAATATACTTTCCTTTGACTTATAAATTTCATTTCTAGGAATTTATCTTAAGTAAATAATCAGAAATGTTTTACATATTTATATGATATTACTGTTTGTGAAAGAAAACCAAAACTATCTAGCAATTGGATTAGAAATAACCTCACGATATAGATTGGCAATCCATGTAGAGTGATGCTATGTGGCCTTCTGAAAGAGGGTTATTGGAAAACATTAGTAATTAAGTTGCACAGTTTAAGAAAAGTACATTATAAAAACGGTACATATCATAGGATACTATATTGCAAATATATGTCAATATGTATATACGTCTGTCTAAAATAAAGCCACAAAGCATGCAAACCATATTGTTAACAGCAAATCGTCGCAGGGCTATTGAACTGTAGGTCATCTGTTGGGCCCTGTGTGGGGTGAGAAGAGGCAAAGCTATGTGTTGGCCACACAATACAACGTCATTTTCTTCCTAAGCACATAAGAACATGGTATTTCTAAGTGTCCTGCATGTGGGCTGTCCCAGGGATCAATTCTGGACAATGGAATGTAGGAGCAGTGGTGGCGGCTGCAAAGGTGATACAGGCCTTACGTGCCTGGCTTTAGGGAAATCTTGGGAAATCCTCCTCTCTGTCTCTGTCTCTGTGTCTGTGTCTGTCTCTGTCTGTCTCTGCTTGTCAGCCAGTCAATCGAATTGTGCAAAGGGTCTAGCTGAAGACCCTGAGGTCCTGGGATCCACAGCATGGCAAGCTGGAAGAATCTTGAGTCCCTAGGTCACTGCTGTGGGAGTCACCAAAGAGAGCCACCTGCTTAGAAAGGTCTGTGTTCAACCTTGTGTGAGGGAGAAACATATTTTTATTTTGTTAATCTACTATGATTTTAAGGTTGTTTGTTATCGGAGCCACTGTTAATTGCCCTAATATAAGCTATTCAAGTTTTCTACAGTAAATACGTATTACTTCTGAAATTAGAAAAAAAATGTTATTTATAATAAAAAAAGAATGACTGCCCATCCCTCTTTTTCTGCACGACACCCACTACGTTAAGGCATGCAGGAAGATACGTACGTTTAAACACCTGCGTGTAAAGGGCTAATCGCCCTCCTGTCCCTCTCACTGCACGTGCAGAGACACAGTGCTCTGGAAGTGTTTTGGCAAACCCGCCACTCCTTTGCCTCTGTACGGTCCACAGCTTGTTTGAGGACTTAAGCTGCTTTCCCAGAAACCGGGAGCAGAGCTGCAGGGCCGCTGGCAGCGGATTCCCGGAAATCGCAGGCAGGCACAGGCGCTGCTGTTTGGCCCGGGGCCCAGCATGTGGTTTTGGAGAAGAGGTATTTGTCATGGATGGTTCTCACTCGGCAACTCTGCTTAAGCCCAGGAGTTGCCTGATGTGAACATGAATGTGGCAACTGTGCAATGACTTCGGGAAAAGGTGAGGCCGGCATGGCGGGTGGACCTCTGCTTGGGCCGGACCTGGCCCAGTCACTATGCTTCGCTTCCAGGGTCGGCAGTCTCCCGCTCTCTGGCTGCCGTCTGCAGCCTACACAGAGTTTGTGACACGTGAGGTCATGGTGCACGTCCATTGGTATCAAAACGTTGTTTCAGGATGAGGGCACTAAGCCTGGCACTGCCGGCCTGGGCACTGTGGGAAGACAGCCGGGGCACCATGAAGGGGAAATGAATAAAAGCTCAGAGTTGCTGAGCTTATTACCTCCAAGACACTACGCTGGGCACTTTGCACATATGCTGGCATTTACCCATCATTTTATAGATGGAGGTAGTGGAACCTAGAACTTTCGATACCTTGATACAATTAGCACATGGTAGCACTAAAATTTGGCCTAGGCCTGATGTCTAACTCTTCTCTGATCCTTATTTATTTATTTATTTATTTATTTATTTATTTATTTATTTATTTATTTATAAGAATGATTAGAGTATTCAACTTAAGGCCAGAGGAGACATTTCAAATTTTAGTTTCAGATTTTGGTAAACATTAAAATAACTCCCTACTGCCTCCCACCTGCTGGCTCTGGTTTATTTCCTGCAGAGTTTAGGAACTGCTCTGAATGCCTCCTTCCTTTTCCTTTGCCTGCCCCCACGTTGGACTGGGATGGCTTGAGTTACCTGGGTACAAGTGTGTTGGCTACCCCATTTGTGACCTGGAGTCAGTACTAACTCTGACTTTTGAGATGGGATTTGTCACTTGAGCCCTTCAATCTCTTCCACCCCCAGCCTCTTTTGCCTTCAGGGTCACAGGTTTAGATATTCTTCAGCTTGTGCCTGTGAACTAAAATAAAATCCTAAGCCCCCCAGTGACTAAACAGAACCCCTCTTGATCAAAGGGACCCCAGAAAACCTTAAAGCTGAGTTCTTGGGCATGAAAGGAAAGGAGACTGGATATGCCTTGTTATACCTCCTGCCTTTGAAGTTTACATACTAAATATTAACAGGATCTAAGGCCATGCAGAGCAAAGGTTAAATCACTTGCAGGCCATCAATTTGCTTCACAGATCACTTTAATTGTGTATACTGGCTAGTCTCTGTTTAACAGACATCCTTGTCTTAACTTAAAACATTTCAAGTCCTTAGATAAAGCTTCATTTCTTTAACCAACTAAATAAAGAATGTCTGAAGCCCCCTATAACCTGTACATATCCCCTTTGAGATGTCCCACCTTTTCAGGCCAAACAAATGCACATCTTCCTTGTATTGATTTATGATTTTACCTGCAATTCCTGTCTCTCTACAGTGTATAAAGCCAAACTGAAATCCAATCTCTGGGGACCACTTGCTCAAGACTTTCTGGACATGGCTCCCTAGGCCAGGGTCACACACATTGGCTCAGAATAAACTTTTTCGAATTCTTTTAGAGTCTGGGATTTTTTTCTTTTAATATGTCAAATCTGGTTGGCCCTGCCTTGCTCTCTCCCCCTCTCTGTCTCTGCCTCTGTCTCTCACTTGCTCTCTCTTTTCTTCACACACACACACACACACACACACACACACACACACACACACACACACTCACTCCAGTTTGAGCCTCCATTTAAGATAATCATGATGAGTCCTTATAGGAAGGCCATGTTTTAAAGTTGTGTGCAAGCCAAGGAAACTATCAGGAGAGTAAACAGACAACTACACAACCCATAAAGGGCTGATAACTAGAATCTATATACAACTCAGGAAAATCAGCAAGAAAAAAATCAAACAACCCCATTAAAAAGTGGGCAAAGGACATGAACAGAAACTTTTCAAAGGAAGACAAACTAATGGCCAACAAACATACAAAAAAATGCTCAACATCTCTAATCATCAGGGAAATGCAAATCAAAACCACAATGAGATATCACTTAACTCCAGTGAGAATGGCCTTTATCAAGAAGTCCCCAAACAATAAATGTTGGTGTGGATGTGGAGAGAAAGGAACTCACACAAAGAAATAAACTCATACACTGCTGGCGGGACTGCAAACTAGTACAGCCTCTGTGGAAAGTAATATGGAGATACCTCAAAGAACTAAAAGTAGAACTACCATTTGATCCAGCAATCCCATTACTGGAAAGGAAAGGGAAACAAGGAACAAAAAAAGAAGACATTCTATTAAAAAGACATGTGTACTAGAATACTTATAACAGCACAATTCACAGTTGCAAAGATGTGGAAACAACCCAAGTGCCCATCAATACATGAGTTGATTAATAAAATGTGGCAAATGTATAACATGGAATACTACTCAGCCACAAAAACCAATGGTGATCTAGCACCTCACCTCTTGTATTATCCTGGGTAGAGCTGGAGCCCATTCTACTAAGTGAAGTGTCACAAGAATGGAAAAACAAGCACCACATGTACTCACCATCAAATAGGCATTAACTGCTTAACACTAAGTGCACATATAGTAATAACATTCATCAGGTGTTGGCCGGTGGGAGGGGGAGGAGGGGATGGGTATATACACACCTAATGGGTGCGGCATGCACTGTCTGGGGGATGGACATGCTTGAATCTCTGACTCGGTGGGACAAAGGAAATATATGTAACCTAAACATTTGTACTCTTGTAATATGCTGAAATAAAAAATAAATAAACAAAAATGAAGTTGTGTGCATACTTCTCACTTCCTCTAATCCCTGTAACTATATCTGTGGTAGCGTTTTCAGAAAGTGTACCAATATTCATGATTGAATGACTTAGAGGATGACAAGAGAATTTAGGGACATTTTGTGTGACTTCAACTGGGTAAGGTACTACCTGAAAAGACGTTTCGTTAATTACTCTTATTTGAAACTGAGGATGAGAACAAGTCTGTCGTGCAGTGCAGACACGATCCAATTCCGGACAGACTCGGGGCAGTGTGTCTGTCACAGCAGCGAGTCCTCAGTGGGTTCTGCTCTTGGGGACAGGGGTCCACCCCCCTTGTCTTCCAGGACACATCTCAGGAGGTGGGTCGGAAAGACATTCCCTCTGGAGCCTGCACCACTTCGGAAGCGCTTTCTTCCTGGTGCTGGTCACTCAGGGCTTTCCTTGGACACGGAGAAACCACAGCCCTCTGTGCGGAGAGCTGTCGGCCAGGCTTGAGTCCCTCCTCCTCTCCTGAATCCGCTTTCTGTCGTCTTCGCTGTCTGTGTTCTCCGCAGACACACACCACTCACTGCCAAAGACGGCTCCAGGCATCTCTGGGATGTCTGGGCCTCAGCTTCCCTGATCCCAGAGACAAGGAAAGCTCCTTGCCCCTTCCCAAAGTCTGCACGTCGCACTGCAGGGAAGGCTGTGCTCGGCCCTGCCTTGGGGCTGTGCCCACTTCTGAGCAGGCCGGGCAGTCCACTCTGGCCTGAGCGCTGAGTGCTGCAGGAGCCAGGCTGGTCGCAGGTCACCCTTTCACTGGGCTCAAGGCCCGGCAGACCATGGCAGGGTGGCCTTACCTGGGCCACTGGGATGGGCGCTCCCCAGGAAGGGAGGGTGCTGTAGCAGAAGAGGATGAAAGGGGTCAGGAAGGCAGAAGCAGCACTCATGGTACATTATGTGCATGTTAAACACGGAGTAAACATTGCGGTTTCTCAAGGATGTGGATGTTTCAGAAAATCTGTGCCGTGTGGGAGTGCCATTTGAGTTGCAAAACTGTGGTAAACACTTATTATTTTCATTAACCTGCTCTTTCAGATGCCGTAGGTCTTAATCTCACTTTCTTTCTCCCTCCCCTAAGTAAAAATTCCGCAGATGTTTGCATTCAGGCTTAGGTTTCATTCATTCTGGTGTTTTCTATAATGCTGCTTGGGAATTAGACTATCCTTCTTATGCGCTTTTCTGTGATTTGGTAAAACTCAGGTGAATTTCTTGCCTTTGTCTTTCTTGCCATGGGAGAATGGAAAGTAGTAGCTTTTGTTCAATCCTATTACTTTTCCTCCTTTTTCTTTTCTTTTTAAAAAGGATCTAAACGAACATCACCTTGGGCCAAGAATCTGGGAGCAGCTCCCTCCTTTTTTTATTGCTTCCTTCCTTCTCTGATGTCTCCAAATCTAACTTGTCTTTCTGAATATTTCCAGCTCTTTCTTTCTGCTCCTTTTCATCCTGGCCTCCCAGAACAAGGACAAGCACAGGCCTAGGACAAGTACGGTCAGGGCTCCGCTGACTGGCATGTGTCCTTGTTACCTGGAGCACAGTCAACTCAGGGCCCTGTGGGAACGGTCCTCATGTGCAAAGGTCCCTTGTAGCAGACTTGTCGTCCAAGTCCCTGGAGACCATGGAGAGGCAGGTACAAGCTAGGAAATACATTCGTCCCCCGGGTTTGTCGGGGGTTGTGTCTAGGCCTCCCTCCAATACCCAAATCTGTGAATGCTCAAGTCCTTCTGTATCCACGGGTTCCTCATCTGCAGACACAGAAGGTCGACTGCAATGTGTGTGGGGCGGGCGCTGTTCTGCTGCAAACAAAAAGTGAAACTAGAAAGGCCAGGAGGCTCCATCTGGCCCAAGACACCAGTGACCCCATGGAGATGCCACAGACCACCAAAAGGGATACCCCCAGGCACCTGATCTGCCATTCCACTAGCCCTTGTGAATACCGAATGTTGTCTAACATTGCCTCCTGCTACACTCCGGTGTTCTAGACCAAAGCTTGCTTAATAACTATCAGTTTAGAGTACTAGATTGCACACAAATTTCTTCATGTAAGCCTCTTAAGCACCTGAGAGCTCATAACCTTTCAGAATGCAGACTGAGGCTTAAAGAAGTTATATTCCTTGATCAGTCCATACGGCCAGTAAGTTGCAGACCCAGGGTTTGAAAACAGGTTTATTCCAGTAAATCAAGGCAGGCAGCTGCCTCTGTGGTGTGATTTCTGAAGTAGGGGAGCTCTGCTCCCACTAAAATCTCCTTTCGACATTATATACCACCTCAATAAATGAAAAGATGGTTAAAGTTACTGTATTAGTAAATATCTTGGACGTTGTGGCAGGGACAGGTAATGCTCCCCAAGGGCCGTGGGCTCCCCTCCATTTCTAGGCCTGTCTTGGCAGTAGAGAGGAGCTAGTTCTGGCCAGCTGCCTGCGAGAAATGACACATTTATACTCTCACGCCAGGAGTCAACAGGTCTCTGCCATCTACTTTGTAATAAGGTTCTCCAGAGAGACAATAGGAGAGATTGTGTGTGTGTGTGTGTGTGAGTGCGTGCGTATATATGTGTGTGTGTGTATATGCATGTGTGTATGTATACATATACATATATAAACATATATATATGATATTGTGTGGTTCAGTTCCATACTACCACATTAACGTGAATATTGTGATAAAGTAAGTCACACAAATTTTTTATTTCCCAGTGCACATAAAAGTTATGTTCATAACTTTTATATTATGTTCATATGTTATGTTATGTTCATAACACTTTTATTAAGTGTGTAATAGCTTAATAACTACCAGTTATTATGTCTAAAGAAACAATGTACCTACCTTAATTAAAAACTACTTAGTTGCTAAAAAGTGCTAACAAAGTAAACACATGCTCTTGGGAAAATGGCACCAATAGACTTGCTTGATGCAGGGTTGCCACAAGCCTTTGCTTTGTGAAAAATGCAACATACGCAAAACACCATGTAGTGAAGCACAATAAAGCAAGATATGTCTGTATATGTTGTTAAGGACAAGGGAAAACTTCTCCTTTGCCCCTGGAAGGTTCACTGAAATATCAACTCACAATAAAGCAGATTAATAAGAGAAAGAGATTAAAAATTTATTTATACCATGTGCATGGGGAGAATCACAGAGTACCCAGTATCCCAAAGTGGTCTGCAAGTTTGCATACCCTGATTTTAGAGGGTAGAGGGAGGCGAGGAATATAGACAATTCCGTGGAGGGGCAATAAATGATTACTAGGGAGGGTGAATAGGTACTTGGGTGAATGGATGGATGGGGAAAACAGATTGACTTGTTAGTGATTCTCTTTGGAAATTAAATTAACCTGAGAAAGACAGATATTATATTTGAAATGGATTGGGCCAGGTCCAATTGCATTCTTGATTTTCCTTCTTTCAACAGATATTGAGGTAACAGGGAGGGGACAAAAAGGGGAAGGAGAATGTCAGAAAGACCTTGAGGCTTTTTCAGTCAATCCAGTATGTCAAAATGCCATATTTTGGGGTAAAACTATTTCTGATTTTCTTATATATATGTGTGTGTGTATATATACGTATGTATATGTATATATACGTATACACACACACACACACACACACACACACACATATATGGAGAGAGAGACAAAGACAGAGACAGAGCCTGAGAGACAGAGAACAAGAGGCAGAGAGAGAAATAAAAACAGAGACAGAAAGATTTATTTAAAGGAATTAGCTCACATAATTGTAGGGCTGGCATGTTTGAAATCTGTAAGGCAGGCAGGTAGGCTGGAAACCCAGGCAGAATTTCTATGTTACAGACTTGCGGCTGGATTTCTTCTAAAAAAAAATCTCCCTTTTTGCTCTTAAGCCCTTCAACTGATTAGATGAGGCCCACCCACATTGTTTAAGATGATCTCCTTAAAGTCAACTCATTAAAAACACCTTCATAGCAACATGTAGTGTTTGGCCAAACAACTAGGCACTGCAGCTTAGCCAAAGTGATACATAAAATTATCCCTCACAGTTGTCAATGGAAAAGAAGCCGAACTGTAAAATAATTTAAAGAGGTTTCTTCTGAGCCAATTTGCGGACCATGGCCCCGAGCTATGCCCAGGAAACCTTGAGCAAGTGGACTCACTGTGGCTGGGTTACAGTTTGGGGTTTTATACATTTCCGGGAGACAGGAATTACAGGTAAAGTCACAAATCAATGCATGGAAGGTGCACATTGGTTTGGCTTGAAAAGGCAGGCCATTTCTAAGCAAGGGCTTACAGGTGGGTTTAAAGACTCTTTTACTTGTAGTTGGTTAAAGAAACGAAGCTTTGTCTAAAGGCTTGGAAGGTTGTAGGTTAAGATAAGGAAGTCTGTTAATCAGAGACAAGCTGCTGGCCACATATTTATTTGTTGTATAAATTGAGGACCTACAGGTTTGTCTTGCATAGCCTTAGTCCTGTCAGTGAGTTACAAAGGATGTCCCCAAGAAGGGAGGGGGCCATTTCCCATCTGGCCTCCCTTCTCATGGCCAGCAAATCAGTTTTAGTGTATCTGCTTGGCCAAGAGGGGGTTCATTTAGTCAGCCAGCGTCGGGGTGGGGGGTGTTTAAGATTTTATTTTAGTTCACAATTTCTGCCTTTTGGTCAAGATCTGCCAAAGGCAGCATTGATGGCCAAACTCTTATTTTGCTCCATCCATTGCCGGGGTGGTGTGGCTACCTGCCCCAGGCCCTTGGTGCAACCCTTGTGGCCAAGAAGACTGAACAGCTGAAAGGGTTTAAAGACAATTAAATGTATTAGGCCAGTGGGGACTGGAGGTAGACAGGCACTCATCACCCTTAAATCCTTCTAGGCAACATAAGAGTAGAAACCAAAATGTCAAAGACAAGGCTATAGAATTAATGCATCTATAAGTGTTGAGCTATTATTTTCTTGGGTTTAGCTGCAGACTTGCAGCAAACATAAGCATTATTAACGATTTAAGGTAAGAGATTTAGAGACTTTTTGTTGTGTCACAATATTTTAGTTTCTTTAGTAATTTTTCCTAAGGTGGCTGATAAAATTCTTGTTATATCTCCTTTTCCATAAATCCCATAACTGAGAACAATTATGCTCAGGAGGCTCAAAGTCGATGGGAAGCACGAATGTTTTTATGATTGGGATGGTTATCTGCATCACATGGCCCTAAATGGCAAAGTCTCTCATTTATTACTTGTTTAGGCGTCTGTGTGCCCATCCTTGATCTGAAGCGCCTAAACTAATTCTGCGCTTGGAATCGGCCCTTACAGTCTGGCATGCCCCCTCTTCCGCAGTAGTGCCTGGGCCTAGAGGGAGGAGGTTGAGTAGCAGGGCTTTGGCAGTGAATAATAGATTGGGCACAGAGGGATTCAATACTTTTAAACCCTGGAGATATTGGGTAACCTTGTTATTTATTTAAAACTCGTCATCACTCTGGAAAACAAAGCAAGAGAAAATCGGTAATGTTTTAAATAAAAGTCATAAAAAATATTTTAGTTCTTTCCATGACTTTTTTTTTTAAAGAAGCAATTCTTAAACTGTAGTTGATTATAAATTCTTATTTAAGGAGAATCAAAGTAAAATAATAATTATCTGTGGATGATAAAAGTCCTACAATAGTTATGGTTTAAAGACACAAAGGAGATTTGGTTATTTCTGTGGCACATAACAATTTAGCATACATAATTATTATTGATAGTATAATACCACGGGATATTAGAATTTTAGGAATCTCACACAGTTTTGGAACTGATATTTATAATATATTTACATAAATACAACCTAAAGAAAGGTAAAAACTATTTTATATTTGATGATGCTTTTCTGTACAGTTTAATAAGCCAGTAAGCAAATCTAATAAGCTTTTCTTAGACTGTTAGTATTTCTATTATTAAAAGCTAGTTTGAGGTTAAAAGGACTAAATATATAATTTTGTTTTTGGAAGCTTTGTCAAATATTACACATTTAATACATTTGTTTCAATAGAATCACAAGCCACCGTAAAATAATGGTCATTTATTTAACCAAGAGTGATAGTTATCAGAAGACTTTAAAGGCAAGGCAGGAAGGTATGTGGGTGTAAACCTTAACCCATAATGTTTAGTTTTTCAGGTTAGTCAGAAACCTAAAGACAATACAGGGATTATCTCAATAAAGCATAAAATCTTTGTTTCTTTCAGGCCAGTTACCAAAAAGGTAAAAAATCACCTTCTGCAGCACAATTGCTTTTTACTTGTTTATTTGTTCTTCATGGGAATCCCATTTAAATAACTTGGAAGTTAAACCCGATGAAAAGGGTGCTTGAATTAATCAGACACAGCAAGAGTGTGTCCAGGGTCAAGAGTGTACAGTGTATTACAGAGGAACATGAATAAGAAAAACTAGCACCTTGAATAGGGAAACAAATGACTCTTAGTAACAGCATGGGAAATTTTCTGACTGTATTAAATAATGTAGACATACCAAGAAAGATCAAGGGTATAGTATTAAGTTGTACATTGTTTTCTTAAACCTTTAATATAAAACAGTCTAACATCAGGCCATAACAAGAGACTTAGAAACAGAAGGGAAAAGGAAAAAAATTATAGAAGCTGATGAAAAGTTTAAGGTGAGAGTTACCATCCCAGCCTCCATAAAGGGAAAAGCCGAAATCAGTAAGACATAGGAGTTGTTGAGCTCTCAAGATACAAGTGTGTGAATAAAAAAAGAAAACAGCTTATAGAATTAACATCAACACATCATCTAATTTTATTAAGAGCAAATTAATATGTTAAGAAAACTTTGTTATTTTAACCAGAACATTTTTAATTATAGCCAATTTGATCGCATAGAAAATTCCTTCATAAATTCCCTTCTATGAACCTTATCCCAACTTGTACAGACGATCTATAACATTCTTTTTTTTTTTTGAGACAGAGTCTCGCTTTGTTGCCTAGTAGAGTGAGTGCCGTGGAGTCAGCCTAGCTCACAGCAACCTCAAACTCCTGGGCTCAAGCGATCCTTCTGTCTCAGCCTCCCAAGTAGCTGGGACTACAGGCACGAGCCACCATGCCCGGCTAATTTTTTCTATATATATCAGTTGGCCAATTAATTTCTTTCTATTTATAGTAGAGATGGGGTCTCGCTCTTGCTCAGGCTGGTTTCGAACTCCCGACCTCGAGCAATCCGCCCGCCTCGGCCTCCCAGAGAGCTAGGATTACAGGCGTGAGCCACCGCGCCCGGCCAGATCTATAACATTCTTAAGCATTCTGTTTCATCCTAACTTTCCCATTTAAATAACCAGTTATTTTAGGACAAAAATTTACCACACAAGATTCTTTCTTATACAATATTATTCTCCTTTTTTTTACTTTTCTTACAAAAAATATATTTCTACATTTAAAGTCTTTTCACATCTCTTTCTCTTACTTCACTATTACTTTCTATCTTGTTTCTATTTTCTTTCTAAACGCATATTTCGAATCAACCTTTAAATGACTTCTGAATTGGACGAAATTACCTATATATTTAATAAGAACACATTTTATACTTCTTTTATAATTTTTACTATTAAAACATCTTATTCTTTGGTATGTTATATATAAAATCACATGTATTGCCTAGAATTATTTTTTTTTTTTTCCAAACAAGTCAGTTGTCTGAAATTGCCTAGAATTATTAATTTTAGTAACTTTAAATTTTAGCAAAAACTTGAGAAGCAGGAAATCATAAATTATTTGTCATAAAACAATTGTCATGAAACAGGATCACAGGTTACTATAAAATTATAGTCATTCACTTAGCCAAACTGATAATTAAAAGATTTTAAAAAGCAAAAAGCTTACTTTTTGGTAGAGAGGAAACTCAGTTTCCCAAATAATCATAAGACTTAATATGGCCAAACTGAAATAGAAGTCAAAAGGTAAACAAATCTTTTGTTATTCCTATTAATATCCTATGAAAATTTTGTTCAAAGGAGAAAACCAGATTTTACCTTTACATTTGTGTATTAATGGTAAAGCTAATTTTAATAAAATCTTATAAATAAATCCATCTAATTTTAACCAATTTGTAAGTTAAGGTTTGTATAAACCTTTTATAACTTTTAACTTTTATATCCACTTCATTTTAATCATTTACTTCTTTAATTTAGAACAGTGTTTAAAACCTATAAATTATACAAAATTATCTTTTTAAACAAAAACTATATTTCTGTGTCTTATAATCTTTTATATAAATATGTCTTATTCTTCATATAGAATTGTTTTTCTTCTATCTTGTAGTCAGACATTTCATGATCACCCTCTTAATATAACATGACTTTAAGATTCTAAATTATATGAAAATTTCATTTGTATTTATCCCATTTATATTTACTTAATTTACCTAATTTATTTATTTACTTTACCAGTTTATTTAGATTCTAGTTATCCTTTTGAGTTATTTTTATGTTAACCATTTTTACATCCTATAGATTAGATATATAACATAGGCCAGGGATCAAAGTATAGTTTTAATTACTGCTTTTAACCTTAAAATCCTACCAATAAAAACAAACATAGGTACTCTAGTAAGACTTGTTATAACATCGTTTTTAAGTTTTATATAAATGTAGTAGACATTTTAGAATATATTCTGTTTAAAGTGTTAATTAATTAGATCCTTCCAAAACAGCACATCCCCAAACAAAATTTATTAACATTGTAGGGATCAAAGTGTTCCTGGTCCCTCAAAGTTTAGCCAAACTGTAGGGAACAAAAGCCACTGTTCCCATAAAGATTTGCAGAAAATTCACTGATATGAAGCAGATTAATTAATAGGAGGAAAAATTACAAACTTATCCATGGGAGCCTTCAGAATTAACACTCAAAAATATAGGAGAAATTGTCCATTTTTATCCTTGGGGTCAACAAAGTGTGGACTGCTGTGTAGAAGTATGATTGGACAAAAACGGTATGATCTGGTGCTAACAGGCTGAGTGGCAGAGCCCAGCCTACCTAGATTCTGTTTGGCCTCTGAGTGCGCATTCCTTCCTTCTGGGTGTGGCCGGGCCCTTTCTGGAATGGGCTTTTACAGTAAAACAAAGTAGGTCAGATCATTACTTTATGGCCATTTCGCATAGAAACCTTTCTGAAAGGTTTCTATCCCTTTCAGAAAAAGGGACTCTGGCTTTTATGACCTGCCTTGGGGAAGAGGAATTCTGATTTCTGTGGCTAGGCTCAGGGAAGAATTGGAACAAGAGGCAGGAGGACAAGGCAAGGTCAGAGAACTTTTGCTTTTGAGGCCTTCATTTTAGGGTAGTTTTCTGAACCTCATCAACATGAGACCACCTGACTATAGACTGAAAAAGACCTTCAGAGCCAATCCTCAACACCTCAGACAACAACACAAGGTTGTAACGTGATTTTCTTATATGAGGATTAAGATTAAGCTGTTTGTAAAAAGCAATCTAAATAGTCTCAAAACGTTTTCCAACTGGAGTGCAGACTTGAGTACGCACACTATTTCCAAAGAGCAAGACTGTGCTGAGATTCTCTTTGGATTTCAACAATCATTTTGCATCTTACAACAAATTACTATACAGAAATTAATAGTTAAGGATTTGTTTCTTAAGCAAAAACTTTGTTATAGCAACATAACGTACACATAACTGGCTAGCAAATCAAGAGTGGATAAGACCAAGGAAAAGTAAAGTTTCCAATTTAAGATCTTATAACTACAATTTCTAGGACAGCTTTGAATCAATCCCTAACAGTGCTGCGAACATCAGAAAGAGAGAGTTGAAACACGTTTTGTGTACCTTTCCACAGGCACTGACATCAGTGGAAAACACTGTATCTACAGCTGGGATTAAAAGACCAAAGTATTTTCATAAACCTTTGACCATAAGTTTCTATTTTTGTGCTCTGTCTATTTGATGTTTTATTTATTCTAATTTGCTGACTCTTATTTTTGTTTAGGCACATCTACATTTACACCTAATTAAGAACCTTAAGGTTATATGCATAGATATTTTTGTTGATAACTCAGGAGATTTAGCTACTATCATTAGACCAACAATATTAAATCTACCTTACTTATCAAAAATCTTGCAAACACAGATAATTTTGTCTTTGACTGGGTTTAGTCTTATAACCTTTGTGTCAAACCCTGACACCTTCAGAACATAAAAATGTCCAGTAAAATCCAGGCAAAAATGTATGACAACAATTTGACAAACATTTTTACTGTTACTTTACCAATAATACCTTTTTAAAAATATAACTCAACCTGTTTACCAAAGATTACCAAATTTATGTGAACCACTGGGTTTGTTTAATTAATTTATGAGTGCTCGCTTATTTTTAAGCCAGCCCAGAACCACGTAGGCACAAACATGTAACACATGGCCGTACACACAAAATATATCTAAACATATACACTCACATGCACGTGCACATGAATTTTCAATATATTTTACCCTAGAATTCTAGCCATGAGATAGTAACAACTCACCAGTTTGTAAATGACAACTGGATTCAACTTTCTTCTGACAAAACTGGAACTTGTTCACATGGCTAAACTTTAATTGCCCTGATAGGTAACCTAATTACTCCTGTGCATCAAAGTTTTGGGTAAAGTGGTTTTTTGGTTTTTTTTTTTTTTGCTTTTTAAAAAAATTTCAGCATAATATGGGGGTACAAATGTTAAGGTTACATACATTGCTCTTGCCTTCCCTCCCCCCTGGAGTCAGAGCTTCAAGTATGTCCATCCCCAGACAATGCACATCGCACTTATAATGTGTATATATATACCTATCCCCTCCTCTCCCTTCCCACCTGCCCGACACCCAATTTTTTTTTTAACATTTTGGTTAGATTTTATAACTTATAGCAGTTTGATTTTAAAAATCCTCTTTTATCCCCCTTTTTTTCTCCTCAGATTAAAATGAGTTTTCAATATTTACATCTTAGCAAGAACTGGCTGTGAGATCTTCAGGTAGCCTTTCAATTGGAGATACCATAAACAATGAGTTGATCTCAACATCAACAGAAAAAGTTAACAGGTTTAGGGTAGCCAGAAAAGAAGAGAGACTCAATGTTTTAACTCTATAGTGGCAGGTTGACCATTTGAGCTCTAAATTTTCCTTGACGTAATTTGCCCTTTAGTAAAAACTTGTGCATAAGAATTGGCCATAACCAGCTGGAGCCCTAGAAAACCTGGCATGCCTTTGAATCCCTAACATAGAAACTTGCAAGAAGAGGTACCATAAACCAACTAGGGTGCCCAAAGGGGGTTATTCTCCTCATCTTTCCTCATTTTTAAAGAATTAGTTTCCCATTTTTCTTTAAAAGAAGCAACTGAACTACAGTCTAGGGTTCAGTGTAGTGGACCAGAGTGTACTGATTGTGGGTGGGGGCTCCTCAGTGTTTCACCACTGAGTTGCTCCCACCTTCTTAGGTGTCTGTTTCTCTCTTTGGTGGTCTAGTATCTCCAAGAGGGATCAAAAGACCCAGGGATCAGCTCTTATGTGCGTTTCCTGGATGATCCTTCTTTTAGTTAATTTTGTTGGGGGTTCCCTATAGGGCCACTCATGCTGCAAGGAATCACCCCAGGCAACTCCCCCTCAGGTGCTCAGTGGCACAGGGGTGCCCTTCTACTGGAAGGAGTAAGATGCCCTTTCTCTTTGGAGCTGAGGAATTCCGTCTCTCATTTATCTACAAACAGGACAGTTTGGTTTCCTCTTTCACAAATGTGATGAAAAGCCAATTGAAATTAATTTTGTGAGGAAGAGGCAATGGAAAAGAATCTTTAGAATGTGCGGCCAAATCAAAATTAGGCTCACAAACAACAGATTCCTAGGAAAAGAACCAACTCAGAATAAACCAGGACCAGTAACCAAAACAGGAGGTCCAGAACTCCAGAGGACTTACTGATTCCTCTAAGGAGAAATTTGGAGTCGGGAGGCCCAAAGGGGGCCATACTGGTACCTGGCACCGAGTTTGGGCTACTCTTTCGGGAGTCCTGAGTCTTCTCTGAGCCCCTTGTCTGTGTACCCTTCTTGTCACCAGAAAAGAAGCCAAACTCCTTTAAATAATTTAAAGAGGTTTATTCTGAGCCAGATTTGAAGACTATGGCTGGGAGTCATGCCCAAGAAGCCTTGAGACCCACTGTGGTTGGACTATAGTTTGGTTTTATACATTTTAGGAAGACAGGAATTATAGGTAAAGTCGTGAATCAATACATGGAAGGCATACATTGGTTTGGCCCGAAAAGGTGGGACATCTTAAAGTGGAGGACGAAAGTGGGCCTTACAGGTTAGGTGGGTTTAAAGACTCTTTGACTTGTAATTGGATAAAGAAATGGAGTTTAGCCTAAAGGCTTAGAATGTTTTATAATAAGGAAGTCCCTTAATCAGAGACAAGCTACTTGCTATATATTTGTTGTATAAATTGAGGACCTGCAGGTTTGTCTTGCATAGCCTTGTCAATGTGTTACAAAGGATGTCTCCAAGAAGGGAGGGGGCAATGATGAGGCATGTCTGACCTCCTTCTTCATGGCCAGCAAACCAGTTTTAGGATATCCCCTTGGCCAAGAGGGGGTCCATTTAGTCAGCCAGTGGGGAGGGGGCTTAAGATTTTATTTTAGTTCACACAGTCCACCCCTCTTCAAGTTGGCACCGATATACATCTCATTAAACCATACTTAATCTCTAAATTAAGATAATAACAAAATAATACTCCTACCTAACATGACACAACTATCCTGCAGACACCTGAAAGTGTATTAAACCTTTATTTAGAAGAAGATGCAAAGTCCATGGGTAATGTTCATTCATCTCCTTGATGGCTGTAACTTAAATACTATGAGATAAAGCTGGTACATCTTATGTTATATGATTAGGGAATATGAGAGAGAGAAGAAAACAATGATATATGAAAGATATTTTTAAGGTATGTGAATGCGCATATGTATATAAATTTATAATGAAATAAGAAAGAAATAACTATAGTCCTTATATTTTGCTACTGCTCATATAGTCATAGCTAGTATTTATAGCTACTTTCTTCCACTACACACTCCATATTCCCTTTGAACTCAACAAACACCAGAGCTAGTTGTGCTTCTTTACCTGGTGGGGTGGCACAAATCACCATTCCTGGAAGGTCTGGGTGGCTAGTAGTCTTGCCTGAATTAGATTGACTTTAATCACATGATGTGGTAGTACTAAGAGACACCCTAAGGGATCTCTGGAATTCCAGACAGTCTTCCTTATATCCGTGTTGTAACAGCAGTCCAATTTTCCCTTGGCAATTAGGATCAATAAACCCAAACTCAACACTAACTTCTTTCTTTGTCTATTTATTCAGAGGTATGAGGAGCCTGGGTGGCCAGGTAATAGTCTTAACTTGTAGTTCAGTGAAATCTTCCTTTTGGAATTAAGACCTCTAGACCAGCAGAGTATGAGGTTATGGGACAGCAAGCAACAATTTTGCTAGTGGGTCACTAGGGTAATAATGAGTGATGCCATTTCCATCCCTTGAGTCCTGAGCCCATAAAATCTTGGCTATGGGAGAAGCAACACCATATATTGTATGCCCATTCAGAACATATACAGCCCCCTGGAGAATATTGCCCCAGCCATGAAGGTATTGACACCTAGCTGGTGCTGTAACTGTATCTTCAAAAGGCCATTCCACCATTCTACCAAGCCAGCTGCTTCAGGGGGATGGGAAACATAATAAGACAAGTGGATTTCATAAGCATGGGCCCATTGCCACAGTTCTTTTGCCATGAAGTGAAGTGATGCTGTGTGGAATACCATGGTGGTGGATAAGGCATTTGTAAGTCCACAGATGGTAGTTTTGGCAGAAGCATTGCATACAGGCAAATCTGTATTGAGTAAGTTTCTATTTTAGTAAGAACAAAACATTGCCCCTTCCACGATGGAAGTAGTCCAATGCAATCAAACTTCCACCAGGTAGCTGGCTTCTCACTCCAGGTAATGATGAATATCAGAGGCTCAGTGTTGATCTCGGCCACTGGCAAACTGGGCACCTAGCAGTAGCTTAGCCAGGTTTGCCTTGATGAGTAGAAGTGCAGGTTGCTGAGCCCATAGACAACTTCCATTCCTGCCACCACGTTGTTTGTGAGCCTATTAGGCAGTAATAGGAGTGGCTGGGGAAAGAGGCTCCCTGGTACCCATAGAATGGGTCATCCTATCCACTTGAGTATTAAAACCACCCTTTGCTGAGGTTGTCCTCTGGTGAACATTCAAAAATGCTTGCTGAGTATGGTACACAAATATCTTCTTCTTCTTCTTTTTTTTTTTTTTTGCCTATTCAGAGTAGTCTATCCACATCTTTCTTCTCCCGAGTATCTAGTCACCAATTTTCCAATCACGTTCCTTCCAGGTCCCTGACCACCCAGCCAAACCATGGGCCACAGCTCATGAATTGGTACTCATTCACATCTCTAGCCACTTCTTCCAATCAAAATGAATGACTGGATGCACTGCTTGAAGTTCTGCCCACTGGGAGGATTCTCCTTCACCACTGTCCTTCAGGGATGTCCCAGAAAGGGGTGATGGTACTGTAGCTGTCCCCTTTCGGGTGGTGTCTGGATATCACACGGAGCTATTTATAAACCAGGCTCAAGTTAACTAATTGTAGGGAAATCACATGAAGCAATGTATGTGTACTGAGATAGAGGAGGCAGTGCAGGAGTGTGAACCGTGGGTGTTTGACCACTTCTTTATGTGACTTCCTTATGCCTTCAGCACTTATGTGGGCCTTATCACATATATACCACTTCCACTTGGTGGTGCAGTGCTGCTGTGCACACCCTACTTTGTGGCATGGTGGGTCAGGTAACACCCAGGTCATCATGGGCAGCTCAGGTCTCATGGCAACTTGGTGGCCCATGGTTTAACATTCAGTCTATACTCCAGCCCAGGAAACAAAAAGCTCTTTCTCAAAAGGGTAGTAGCCACCTGCAGGAGACGGCAGGGCTCTGTGCCAACGCCCCAAGGATCTATGCTGTTGTTCACTTACAGGAGCTGTCCAAATGCTCCAAATGGATCTCCGCCTGCCACTTTAAGCACCAAGGGATCTTCTGGATGATATGGCCCAGTTAGCAGGGGAGCTCACATGGCCATCACCTGCTGAAGAGTCTTCTCTCTAAGACCCACTCAAACCAAGCAGCTTTTCAGATTGCTCAATAAATGGGCTGGAGTAGTACACCCAAATGAGGAATATGTTGCCTTCAAAATCCAAAAAGGCCCATCAGGTGCTGTGCCTCTTTCTTGGTTGTAGAGGGGCCAGATGCAACAACTTAATCATTCCCTGTAGAGGGGATATCTCGACATGTACTATACCACTGGACCCCTTGAAATTTCACTGAGGTGGAAGGCTCCTGAATTTTTGTTAGATTTATTTCTCATCCTCCTATACTCAAATATCTTGCCAATAAGTCTAGACTAGCTGCTTGTTCTTGCTCACTAGATCCAATCAGTGTAAAGGTATCAATGCAATAGGCCAGTGTGATATCTCATGGAAGGGAAAGTGATCAAGAGCCTCACAACTAACACAGGGTTGGGAAGTTGATATACCCCTGAGGCAGGAAAGTGGTAGTGTTGTGCTGGCATTGTCAGCTGAAAGGAACTGGTTCTGGTTGTCTTTACTAGTAAGTATTAAGAAAAAAAGCATTGCCAGATCAGTAGCTACACACCAGGTATACCAAGGGATGTGCAAATTCCCCCAAGCAATGAAACCACATTCTAAACAGCAGCTGCAGGTGGAGCCACACATAGTTAAGTTTGTGATAATCCACTGCCATTCTCTGGGATCCATATGTTTTCTACACAGGCCAAATAGATGAGTTGACAGGTGATACAGTGGGAATCATCTCCCCTGTGTCCTGCAAGTGCTTGATGTTGTCACTAATCTTTGCATCCCCTATAGGGATGTGGTATTGCTTTTGGTTTTCCATTTTCATATGTAGAAGCAATACTAGTGGATTTCCCTTGGTCTTTTTTGACATAATTTCCCTCATTCCACAGGTCAGAGAGGCAATTGAGAATTCTGCCAGTTGTTAAATATGTCTATTCTACTTATGCATTTTAGAACTAAGGAAATAACCACAGGATGGGTTCAGAGACCAGCTGGACCCACTGCCAGATGGAACTAAGCTACAAGTCCATTGGTCACCTGACCTCTATAAGCCCTAGTTCTGCCTGGTGGACCACAGCGATGCTCTGTGTCTCTTGGAGCTGGTGTCAGTTCAGAGCCAGTAATCCCCGAAAAGTATGGTTATTTTTTTCCCTCTAATTCACAATAACCCTTTTGAAAGGCCACAGGTCCCTTTGAGAAGGCTAGGAGACAGATTGTAGCCAGGTCCTTTCTTAGGGGACCTGGCCTCCCCTGAATCCAAGGGGCGCTGGGTCTGTAAAGCAGCTCAAGTCTAGGGATTGACTGGGAGGTTGTGACTCTCTGTTTTGGGGATTTGAGTTAGCCGTCAGTTCGTTTGACCTATACAAATGGGGCAAGAATTTAGTTGATAGCCCACCTATTTCACTTCTAGGGATACCGCAATCAACTAGCCAATATCACTGGTCTGTGCAGTGAGACTATTCTGATTTCTGCTTTGACCCTGCTCTTCATTGTGGTCACCATGCCCACCTTTTCTTTGGCAATTAAGTGCTGCCATGTGTGCCCTGCCACCATGGGACCCAATTATCCACACCGCATCTAAGGATCCCAGTTCGGTGGCAGCAGTTCCCACTGTAATTCCTGTCCTATACAGAAGAGCTAGCACAGAGCTCTTCAGAGACACTGGGGCTGCCCTAACCAATGTATTTCTTACAGTGGTGGTGAAGGGCGTGTCCTGGGGTGGCGAGCAGGTCTAACATTACAAATCCACTCTGACACTGCAATCCCCCCAAGCCTTTTGAAACCTTCTTCTATAGTATGCTGTGATGGTTAATTTTAGGTGCCAATTTGACTGGATTGAGGGAAGCCTGGATTGCTGGTGAAGCACTGTTTCTGGGTGTCTCTGTGAGGGTGTTTCCAGAGGAGGCTGGTGTGTGAGTCAATGGACAGAGAGGAAGACTCACCTTCCATATGGGTGGGCACCATCCAATGGCTAGAGGCCCAACTGGGATGAACAGGCAGAAGAAGAGGGCTTCATTCTCTCTCTCTCTCTCTCTCTCTCTCTCTCTCTGCTTTTTTCTCCCTTCCTGACAGGGGCACTTTTTCTCCTCCTGCCTTTGGACATTGGACACCAGGACCGTCAGCTCTGGACTCTGGGACTTGCACCAGTGCCCTCCCAGGACCTCTCAGGCTTCAGTCTTGAACTGGAGGCTTCACTGTCGGCCTCCCTGGTTCTGAGGCTTCTAGACTGAACCATGCGACTGGCTTCTCTGGTTCTGCTTACAGACAGCCTGTTGCAGGTCTTCTATGCCTCTGTGATCCCGTGAGCCAATTCTCATAACAAACTTCCTTTCCTATATCCTGTTGGTTCTGTCTCCCTGGGGAACCCTGACTAACACATATCCCAAGACTGTCCTGGCATTTCACCTTCAGTTAGCACAGGCCACCGTTTGTCCATGTTTCGGTTAACCATCCAAACAGATCTTTTTGCAACCTCTTGAACTACAACATTGGATCCAGAAGCTCTTAATGGGATCACAGCAATAAATTCAGCTTGATCCAACCTTAAATTCTTTCCACCATTATCCCAAAGCCTCAGTGTCCACTTCTCCACATACTCCCCAGATTTCTGTCTTAATGAGTTGAAATTATCGTGCAATTCTTTTGGCACACAGTGCACCTCATCATGGTCACACTTTGTACTTCGCCGTTTGAGACCTGTAGGGAGTGGAAGCTAGTTATGGGCCTGGAAGCAAAGAGAATTGGAAGAGATGGGTTCCGAGGAGCGTCAGCCCTGTCTTGCCTGGCAAATGCCTCAGGAGAGGCCACTACAGCTTCCGCAGAGGAAGCGGGTTGACCTCCTCAGAGAGGGGCTGTCTCGGCTGGCACAAAAAGGCTCAGCAGAATTTAGGAGTTTAATGTCCTCATCAGGACATTATCCCCACCCCCCACATATCCACCCCCATATGTCCCCACCCCAATTTTCAGGATCCCTTTTCTTCCAAGTAGATGCCGTCACTTGAACAGAAGTTCCTCTGCGAGGTTGAGAATGCAATTTACATTGTAATTCAGTCACTTCTCAGAAGAGACTCTGGATTTTGTTTTTAGAAATCTCATCTCTGTGATTTTAAGACACAGGATTTTTTCAAGGCAGACATAAAAAGTTTCAGGTAATTTATGCAGTGCTTGGGCTGGGAATTTAAATTCCTGGGCTCATTCTTTACTTTCACCACATTGTCCAACACAATTAGGAATAAACAGCCAATCTCATTATACTTGTTAGTTTTACAAAAATGTTCTGAAGTATCAAATACATGGTCACCCAGAACTTTGCATCTTAGAAGCATTTGGTTAGGAGCATACAAGGGTGGTATTGGGGGTCTCTTTATGGCCACATCATGCTCTGGTCTATCAGTGAACTCTTTACTAGTGGAAATAGTCATTAGTGAATTAATTTTTATTTCAAAATACAAAAGTTTTTGTTACATGGATACCTTGTATGAGGTTTAATTCAGGGCTTTTAGTGTGCCTATCATTAGAATAATGTTCATTGCACCCAATAGGTTAAGTTTTTACCCCACATCCACTCCCACCCTTCACCCTTCTTGTTTTCCAATGTCCTTTACATCTCTTTGTGCCCATGTGTGCCCATTGTTTAGCTCCCAATTATTAGAGAGTATGTATTGTGTTAGTTTTTCCATTCCTGAGATACTTCACTTAGGATAATGGTCTCCAGTTCCATCCAAGTTGCTGGAAAAGGAATCATTTCATTCCTCTTTAAGCTGAGTAGTATTCCATGGTATAAATACCCCATATATATATACATGTTCTTTATTCACTCATGTATTGATGGGCACTTAGGCTGACTACACATCTTTGTAATTTTAAATTGTGCTACAACAAACATTTGAATGCAGGCATCTTTTTGATAAAATGACTTCATTTCCTTGGGGTAGATACCAAGCAGTGGGATTTCTGCTACCTTGGAAGGGATCTGTTCTAGTTGGCATAGCTACAAAGTGGAGGCAGACCACTTAGCCTTCACTGGATCTGCAGTGAAAAATAAACCTTTGGTACTTAACCATTGAAATGTTGAGGTTTGTTACTATAGCATAGCTTATCCTATGCTGGCCAAATTAGATGCTTTTGGTTGCAAATAACAGATACTCTTATATTAATAGTTTACAAAAAAAATGTTTAAAACCCTGAAAGTCTAGCAGTGGCATCAGTAGTGATTTCAAGGTCCTAGCAGCAGTGAGTATTGTGGAAACTGACTGTAGTGTCAGTTTCACTTAAGCTGATTCCCTTTGTCAGACAAGGTGGCTGACAGCAGCAATCAGGGAATATTGGGAAATGCTTTATGCAGATTGGCTTCGATTAATCCTTCTCAAACCTGCTAATGCATTAAAGTTGTCCAGGGCACTTTTACAATGTGACCAATGACCAAACCAGAGCAATTAAATCAGCATCTCTGGGTGATGCAGCCCAGGCATGGCAAAACTTTCCAGGTAAGTCTAATGAGCAGCTAGCAGGGAGAACCACTGGCTTAGACAGACCAATGATCCTCCTCCTCTGGAATCTAGGAGGAGAAAGGGAAAGTAACAAAGACTCCATCATTTAGGAGACAGTATCTCTCTCCACTGTAAGACTGGAGCTTAAATTGTAAGAATTCTTGGCACAGAAAACTCAGTGACTTCAATATTTGTGACTATATCAGAATATTTTAAGAGATAGGTTTGGGTGGGGAAGAGGGGATCTCAACAGGGCAGGAACTTTTGGGTAAAAGGTGGGATGAGAGTACCATAGATACATTTTACCATTTCATTGCTTTTTCTGGCCCCAAATCAGATCTCTTACCTGTTGATTTTAGGCATCTGGGATTTCTAGGATATCAGCAATGATCTCATGGTCCTTGGTGACCCCCAACTTTGCATTTGGGAAATATTTTGATACAGATATTTAGGATGGAGGTAAGAAACACCAGTTTGTTTTTCTCTTTTATTGGATTATGGGATGGATATGATTCTTCAACTCCCAGTCCAGCCAGTCATCCCCTTGGCTCCATAATCCCTTTCTTCATTGCTCATTCAAAGCAGTGAGGATAATTTTTCAAATGCATGTGTGAGCAGGAAGTCGATGTGATGATAAATGAGGAAAATGAAGTCTAATCTAAGAAGAACTTCAATTTGCGGGTGGGAGAAATTCAAGTTTACCATTTTCTTAGGAAAAATACACAGTGCACACAAACCTCCTTTTCCCCTTGCTAATCAATTTCCTCCCTGCCACTGTCTCTTGCCTCCTCTGTTCATACAAAACTGCTTCGTTTGAGCTGCTCAAGGGGATGATATGCTGCCTCCTCTGCTGTTGTGACCTCCCAAACTATGTCCAAGGGCTACCATGCTAATGACACCAAATGCTTGAAAATTTTGGATGAAGCCCTGGCCACAATATATATGTTCCTGCATATTTCTCTAGTCTGTATCCTGATTTATTCTATGTCTATATCTCAGCTTTCATTTCTCCAAGCTCAAAGTTGATATAGACTCCCTTTACTGGTACCATGATTGGTCTCTCTCTCTAAAGAGATTTTATCTTCTTGGAACAGTTGATATGTCATGCAGCTATATATCCCCAACTCACATTACTGTTGTCTAGAACATAATTCATGCTAAAAATAAATAAATAAATAAAAGAAAAACACACTTTCATTGAATGAATGGGTATCAGTGAGTCAATCAGTCAAGAATTTGCATAAAGCTGTGTTGGCAGAATAACCTGATGAATATTTTATAATCATGAAAAAGTCACTTTTCAACTTCAACGTTCACTTAATCATTTCCCAATTCTAAGAATCATGATCTCTTTTATTGTACAGACCCTCCACATTTTACACAGGGAGATCTGAGAAATTCTGTAATAAAATGAACTAATGCAAATACGTCCATCTTTTCCTTTCTGAACAACGCTATAATTTGGGAGATTACATTCCTGACTAAATATTGGGCATTAGATCAGAGATAACGTTTGAGCGCATGTCCTATAAGACATCCCACAACAGCAACGAGTGAGTATAATCATTGGGAACAGTAAACATGTGTTTTTAATCTTATTAAATGGATTTGATGTATGCTACAGAGATTCACATTTTTATAATGTGTATGATCATTTTATCTACTTTATCAGAACTTAGAAAACTTGCTTGAAGATAATTGGAAATGATCCAGGTAAAGACATTGAAAATGTTTTGTCCGATGTGTTATCTCCCCTTGTAATTTTGTCTGAAGTAAGCAGAGACATTCAAAATTATTCCACTGATTTTACAGCTGCATCAAGCTTTATAAAAGTTTTCATCATGTGAATTTGCTGCTGTTAGATCTGCTGGTAATAATGACAAAGGTCTTGATGATAAAGATTTTTTTGTCATTGAAAATAACTTTCAAAACTGGGGTCTAACCAATTCCCTCCCTACCACTGTCTCCTGACTCCCTACTTGTGCAAGAGTACTGCCCTGAACTATTTAAGAGGTGATATGCTGCCCCCTTTGCTGTGTGACCTCCCAGAGCATCAAAATGCCTTACAATTATGGGGCCCCGCACAAACATTCTTAAAGAGGAGCTTCAAAAACACTCTTTGGAAATTGCCAGGACCACTCAGCCTTCTTTAGACTGAAGGGAGAGGAACAAGAAGGTTGAATTGCATATCATCTCTTCACTTTCTGTGGCTCCCTAACCACAATTCAAGTGCCTTAATATTCAGACACATAAGTAACACACTCCCCTTTCTTCATCCCAAACTGCCCCTCAAACACAAAGAAAGCACTCAGCAGCGATCAAAGCATTAATTAGTTATTGGCTTAACTACCACTTTAGCTTTGCCAGAGAAAGCTGTGAAAAACTTTTACATGGGCAGATAGATTGACTGACTGATTGATTGATTGGTGGGTGTTCTGACTAGCTCTTCCATTCAGATTATTTTCGCTTTTATTCTCCTTGAGCTATTTTAAACTCTTTAAGTTGTATGAAACTGACATTAGTGGAAATGGTTCTTGTCATATTACAAATCCATTTTATCTGGTGCAGTTGCCCTATGGTTAGACCGGTTTTTATATCTATTTGTAAATTCATTTCAACTTTCTTTTACTTCATATATACATGTATTTCTTTGAATTCTCTTTTGACCAGTTGTGACATCTTAAAGCATCCCTCATTAATTTAATTAAATAAAAATATTTGATGATATTGAATTTTATTTTGTTTGAGAGTCACGACTATCCTCTATTTTAATAATTATCCTTTAACAACTTGGTAGTTGGTTCATGCCCTAAACCAACTTCTTTCCGCCAGTAATGGGTAGGAAAAAGAAAATAATATTAAATATTTATTTGTAGCTCTAACTTTATTTCCTAAACATTTTTTTTTCACTTTTTAAAATTTCAAAATTTGAAGGGGGTATAAATGATTTTCATACATGGATACCTTGTATAATGATTAAGTTGGGGCTTTTAGTGTGCCTATCATAAGAATAGTGTTCATTGTACCTAATAGGAAAGTTTTGTCCCTCACCCACTCCCATAGTGTTCCCTTCTTGGTTTCCAATATCCTTTACACCTGTTTGTGCCCATGTATGCCCATTGTTTAGCTCCCAATTATTAGAGAACACATGTGGTGTTTGTTTTTCCATTCCTGAAATATTTCAATTAGGATAATGGTCTCTAGATCCATCCAACTTGCTGCAAAGGATATTATTCATTCCTTTTTATAGCTGAGTAGTACTCCATGGTATACCACATTCTTTTTATCCACTCATGAATTGATGGGCAATTAGGTTGATTCCATATCTTTGCTAATGTGAATTCTGCTTTAATAAACATTTGAGTGCAGATGTCTTTTTGATAAAATGATTTAATTTCCTTTGGGTGGATACCTAGCAGCGAGACTGCTGGATTGAATGGTAAGTGTACATTTCTTTCCTTGAGGAATCTCCATACTGTTTTCCATAGGGGTTTTACTAATTAGCTGTCCCCCCAATAGTGTATAAGCATTCCTTTCTCTCTGCATCTGTGCCAGTATCCATTATTTTTTTGACTTTTAATAATTGTCATTCTGACAGGGGTAATGTGGTATCTCTTGTATTTTTAATTTGTATTTCCCTGATGATTCGTGATGTTGAGTATTTTTCATATGTTTTTTTTTGCCATTTGTCTATCTTCTTTTGAAAACCTTCTGTTCATGTTTTTTGCCCTCTTTTTGATGGGGTTATTTGTTTTCTCCTTCCTGATTTGTTTGAGTTCTTTGTAGATTCTAGATATTGTTCTTCACCAACTGTATAGTTTGCAAATATATTTTACCATTCTGTAGGTTGTCTATTGACTATGTTGATTATTTCCTTTGCTGTGCAGAAACTTTCTAATTTAATTATGTCCCAATTATTTATTTTTGTTATTGCTACATTTGCCTTTGGGCTCTCAGTCATAAATTCTTTGCCCAGGCCAATGTCTAGAAGAGGTTTCACTAAGTTGTCTCCTAGAATTTTTATGGTTTCACACCTTACATTTAAGTCTTGTATCCTTCTTGAATTAATTTTGTATATGGCGAGAGACAAGGGTCCTGTTTAATTCTTCTACATGTGGCTTTCCAGTTTTCTCAGCAACATTTATTGAATATGGTTTGTTTTCTCTAACGTATGTTGTTGTCTGCTTTGTTGAAGATCAGTTGATTATAAGTAGATGATTTTATTTCTGGGTTGATTATTCTGTTACATTGGTCTATGTCTCTACTTTCATATTAATACCAGTTCCATGCTCTTTTGTATACCATAGACTTGTAGTATAATTTGAAATCAGGTAATGGGATGCACCCATATTTGTTCTTTTTGCTTAAGAATTCTTTAGCTTTTTGGGCTCTTGTTTGGTTCCAAATGTAACATAAAATTATTTTTTATAGATCCATGAAATATGATCTTGGTATTTTGATGAAGATTACATAGAATCTATAAATCACTTTGGGCCAAACGGACATTTTAACAATGTCAATTCTACCAATCCATGAGCACGAGATATATGTCTGTTTGTTTCTGTCATCTGTGATTTCTTTCATCACTGTTTGGTAGTTGTCCTGTAGAGATCATTCACCTCTTGGTTAAGTATATTTCTAGCTATTTTATTTTCTTTGTAGCTATTGCAAATAGTATTGAGTCTTTGATTTGACTCTCAGCTTGACAATTATTGGTATATAGAAATGTTACTGATTTTTGTACATCGATTTTGTAACCTGAGACTTTGCTGAATATATTTATCAATTCTAGAAGTCTTTTGGTAGAATCTTTAGGGTTTTCTAGATGCAAGATCATATTAGTGAACAGGGATAGTTTGATATCCTGTTTCCAGATTTTGATGCACTTTATTTCTATTTCTTGCCTGATTACTCTGGCTAGGACTTCCAGTACTATTTTGAAAAGAAGTGGTGGCAGTGGGTACATTGTCTTTTCCAGTTCTTAGGGGGAATGCTTTCAACTTTTCCCAGTGCAGTGTGATGTTGGCTGCAGAATGATCATATATGGCTTATATAATTTTGAGGTATAATCAATCCATGTCTAGTTTGATGAGGTTTTTTTGTTGTTGGTGGTGGTGTTATCATAAAAGGGTGCTAGATTTTACCAAATGCTTTTTGTGCATCTATTGAGATTATCGTATGGTCTTTCTTTTTTCTTCTGTTTATGTGGTGAATCATGTTTATTGATTTGCATATGTTGATCTATCCTTGCAACCCTGAGATGAAACCCACTTTGTCATGGCTAATTATCTTTTTGATGTGCTTTTGAATTCAGTTTTTTAGCATTTTGCTGAGGTGTTTTGCACCTATGTTCATAAGGAATATTGGTGTGTAGTTTTCCTTTTTTGATGTATTTTTTCCTGGCTTTGATATCAAGGTAATACTGGCTTCATAGAATGAGTTAGGGAGGATTCACTCCTTTATGTAATGAAATAATTTCTGTAGTACAGATACCAGTTGTTCTTTGTAGGTCTGGTAGAATTCAGCTGTGAATTCATCTGGTCTGGGCTTTTTTGTTGGTAGATGGTTACTGCTTCAATCTTGCTGCTCATTATTGTTCTGTTCAGGATTTCTACTTTTTCCTGATTCAAGATTGGGAGGTTGTGTGTTTCCAGGAATTTATTCATTTTCTCTCCATTTTCTAGTTTGTGTGGGTAGAGGTTTTTGTAGTATTCACAGATGATATTTGGTATTTCTGTGGTATCAGTCATTATGTCTCCTTTTTCATTTCTGATTGAGCTTCTTTGAGTCCTTTCTCTTCTATTTGTGGTTAATCTGCCCAATGGTCTATTGATTTTGTTTATTTCTTCAAAGAAACAACTTTTTATTTCATTGATGTGTTGTATTTTTTTTTTTTATGGTTTCCATTTCATTTAGTTCTGCTCTGAGATTTTTTATTTCTTTTCTTCTACTGGCTTTGGTTGGTTTCCTCTTATTTTTCTAATTCCTTCAGATGTGACATCTGGTTGATAATTTACATTCTTCCTGTCTTTTTGATGTAAGTATTTAGGACTATGCACTTTCTCCCTATGACTGCTTTTTCTGCATTTCATAGATTTTGAAAGCTTCTGTCTCCATTATCATTCAGCTTGAGGAATCTTTTGATTTCCATTTTAATTTCATCATTGACTGAAAGATCATTCAGCAGCAGGTTGTTTAATTTCCATGACTTTCTGTGGCTTTGAGGATTTCTCTTTGAATTGATTCCTAGTTTTCTTCCACTGTGAAAATACATAGTATGATTTTAATTTTGTTGAATTTCCTGAGACTAGTTTTATGGCCTGAGATATGATCAATTTTGGAAAATGTCCATTTATTGATGAGAAGAAAGTATATTCAGTAATTTTGGGTTAGAATGTTCTATAAATGTCTGTTAGGTCCATTGATCTAGAGTACCATTTAAGTCCAGTGTTTTTATATTGATTTTCTGCTTCAGTGATCTGTACAGTTGTGTCAGTGGGGTGTTAAGTCCTCTCTGGCAATTATGATGCTACTATTTATTTCTTTGCTTAGATCTCATATAATTTGTTTTATGAATCTGTGTGCTCCTGTGTTAGGTGCATATATATTGAGGATTGTTATGACTTCTTCCTGAATTGTTCCTTTATAATTATATAATGAGCATCTTTGTCTTTTTTCTTTTCTTATCATTGTTGATTTAAAGTCAATTTTGTCTGGTATGAGTATGGCTATACCTGCTTGCTTTTGGTTTCCATTTGTGTGGAGTATGTTTTTCCAGCCCTATACCTAAGTCTATATGAGTCTTTATAAGTGAGATGTGTTTCTTGGAGATAGCATATAATTGTGGTGCTTTTTCATTTATTCAGCCAGTCTATGTCTTTATGTGGAACATTAAGACCATTCATGTTCAGTTGTAATGTTGATATGTGGGATACTGTTCTGTTTATCACATTGGATGATATCTTCTTGTTTTGTTTTCCCTCATGCACTGTTGTTTTATAAGAGCTGTGAGCTTTAACTTTGGGGCGTTTTTTCTTTGGTGGGTACCTATTGTGCTCTTCTATACGGAATGCAGTTGTGAATATTTCCTGTAAGGCAGGTCTAGTATTCTAGCAGTGACAAATTTCCTTAGTGTTTGGCTGTCTGGAAAAGTCTTTATTTCTCCATCAATTATGAAACTTATTTTTACAGGATATGAAATTATTGGCCAGCTCTTGTTCTGTTTTAGAAGACTAAAAATGGGACCCCAATCACTTCTGGCCCATGAGGTCTCCGCTGTAAATCTACTGTTGACCTGATGAATTTTCCTTTGTAGGTTAATTGTTGCTTTAGTTTTGTAGCATTTTCTCCTTCATTTTGATTTCAACTAGGTTGATGGCTATGTGTTTTGGAGATGCCCTATTTGCTATGACTCTTCCTAATGTTTGATTACCATCTTATATCTGGATATCTTAATTTCTGGTAATACTAGAGAAGTTTTCCTTAATAATTGCCTCAAATAAATTTTCCATGCTTTTTATGTTTTCTTCTTCTTTCTCAGGGATGCTTATAATTCATATATTGGATTGTTTCATATAGTCTCATATTTCTCTGAGTGATTGTTCATTCTTCTTTATTCTTTTTTATCTCTTTTTATTTCAGCATATTATGGGGGTACAAATTTTAAGGTTTCAAATAATGCCCTTGCTCCCCTCCCCCCCCAAGTCTTCTTTATTCTTTTCTCCACATCTTTGACTGACTGAGTTGGTTCAAAAGCCTTGTTTTCAAGCTCTGAAATTCTTTGTTCTTCTTGGTCTCGCCTGTTGATGAAACTTTCTGCCGTATTTTGAAATTCCCTAAATGACTCTTTCATGTCAGTTCTGTTATATATTTTCTTATGTTGTCTTTTTCTTTATTGAGTTTTTCATTTTTTTCACTCATGTCATGAAACTTTTTTTTTTTTTTTGGCTTCTTTGTGTTGGTTTTCAACTTTCTTCTCAATGGCTGCTCCGCTCAGACCCTGGTACTGTAGTGTTGGCTTGAGCATAGCACTGCCCACTCTTTTTGGGCAGTGGTGATTGATGGTCCACGTTGGATTGAGTGCTGCCCCAGTCATATTTGTGGGCAGCAGCATTTCTTGGCCCATGTGACTTGAGTGCAGCTCTGTCCATGCCCTCCAGCATTGGCAATTGATGGAATGCACTGGTTTGAGGGCCCTCCTGCTTATATCCGCAGGTGATTGTGTTTTTCAGCTGGGCACAGGCTTGAGATTACTTCTGCCCATGTCCATGGGAGGCAATGATTGTCACCTCATGCTGGCTTGAGATTAGAACCTATTTCCTAAAATTTCTATGTATAACTTAAATTGCATTTATATTCATTATTCCCTAATAATAATTAACTTCTACATAATGCTTTACAGTTTACAATAGTTTTCAGCTAATTAACTTGCATGCTGTACCCTATGTAATAAGTTGAACAAGAACTATTCTAAATCATACTTTATAGATGAAGAATTGAGAAGGTTATTTGTCCTATCTGACATCATATGAGTAAAGACTTAAATCTTCTGTGATAAATTCCTGGTGCTTTTCATTATACTACCCTACCACCATACCATGCATTACCTCCTCCAGTGTATACTTCCAAGTACCTCTTGAAAAATCAAAGTTAATTCAATTAAGTTTAAGACAATGTCGATGGGAAGAATATTTTATTTGAATATGCCAATAATTTGCAAATTGATATTCAGTTGTGGTTTGCAGGTTAACTCTCTTTTTAATCACATTACTCAACTGATCTATAAAAATGTTGCCAGGGTAATTTATAATGGTGTGTATTTTCTGAAAGAAGAAAAGAAGCTAACTAACATTTATCAAATACCTGCAATGTGGTCGATCTTTTTACCTATGTCTATTAATTTAAACTTCAAAATAACATTATGAAGTAACTTCCATGTCTTCATTGTCCTGTTGATAATAATAACTTTATAAATATATTTATTGACCACTCATATATTATCTGGTGTAATTCTTACAAAAATTCTATCAAGTTGGTTACACAAGTGAAATATAAATATTGTAGAAGCACTGAGACATCTTTCCAAGGTCATAGAGTTAGGATTTGAAACTTAGGTTTAAAGTTAACAACCACCTTGTAGTTTACAGTTGCCAAGACCGTTGGTTGGTCAGTATGACAGTTTCCATTCTGTGTGGGCTTTGTACTCTGGATTTTGAAGAATAAATGTTGTGTCTATCCTGGGTGATTTGAAGTCTAATGATCAGGGGTTAAGGGAACAGGTGAAAGATGGGAGAGCAAGGAGTAGGAGAAATGTGACAATCTCCAAAGGTAGCACAGAAATTTCTTGTGATCTAGAAGATCTAAGACAGGAGGCCATCATGGTGAGTTTCCTGTTTACTCTAAATATTGTCAAAACGTGAAGAGGTTAAGGATCATAACAAATGCAAAACAACCCCAAGGGCTTCTAACTTACATTTGGAGCTGGATATAGTACAAGGCTCAGTGATTATGGCTACTTGTTATGTTACCAGGCAATAGAGAGAATGTGGAGCTCCTTTGCTCCTCTCCAGCGCTGGTGTGCTTTTTCTGAGAGTGACCTTATGATTAAAATAGATGGGTAGGAGGGAATTGAAGCTGCCTGCGGGTGAAGAGATGCCAGAGAACCCCTGAATTCTCTATTTCTGGCCTATCTCCCTGATATGAAGGAATTCCAGTCCAGAGACCTGAGAAAATTTGCAGATGTGCTTGCTAAACCACCTTTTGTAAATTGTGAGGACCAAAAGAGGATGGGAGAGGTGGTAGACCTCAACCTTTACATACACATTGAGTTGTCAAAAGTGTCAAAAGTGAAAGAATGCAGAGGCCTGGGAGCCAGGACTGGATTCTAGATGGCATGGCTAGGAAGACAGTGTGTGCGTTGTGGAAAGAGGGTGACCTCATCCTGAGGAGCCATCTGGATGTGCTAAGGACAAATCACAGAACATGCCCAGAGAAAGTCATTTCTTGCTGAGAGGTTAGGCAGTTGCAACATATTTAATATATGGGGGGTTTAGATTTCATTAATTCATTTATCAAAGTTAGAGTTCTAAATGGTGCAAATGTTACAGAAGAAATTAGAGTTTTATATAGAAGATTAAAGATTTGCTGTCTAATAAGGTTTGAAATTCTACAATTTGCTTCTATAAAGAGTGATAATTCCCAGATTCAGGGCTTTTTAGAAAATACTTACAAAAATGACTCAGATAGATGTTTTTATTCCCTTAGGCCATGACAACATGTTGTATTCTAAAAATAATACAGAGAACTTCACAAACAAAATACATTTTGGATATTGATATCCTCTGTCCACTTATTCTAATCTCTTCCTTAACAAGAATTCAATATGTGCATCCTCTCCTCTCAACCTCATCTTGTCCTCCCTCCTTCAAAACATGAAAAGATTTTTGTTTTGCAGCAAGTTTTCCAATTGTTGTGGAAGAATGAAGTTTCCTTTTTTTTTTTTTTTTATCATGTCTGGGCTTCTGTTTCTGGAAAGGCACTAAGGACAGGTTGGAGCATGGATGCCCTTTATCATGTGGACCCTTGCCCTTCTTCCAGTGATGGGATGTTTTCTGTTGTCCACATTTCTTCACTGACCACACATGACATATTCTAGCAGCAGGCTTAGAAGGTTTTTGTGTTTTCTCCAGTTTCCAGCTATATTAGGTCTCTTTTGTTCATAAATAAGGGTGTTCAAGTTGTATGAGGAAATAATTTTTATATTTTGGTTTTCTGTAGAATCAAGCATATCCTTACCTCTCTTAGTAAAGCTTACATAATCAGGTGGGACTGGGGGATTTTTTATTTGTTTATTTATTGATTACAAAATATTAATGGGGCACAAATGTTTCTGTTACATGGATACACTGTATAATGCTGAAGTCAGGGTTTTCAGTGTGCCCGCCACCAGGGCAGTGTTCATTACACCCAATACGTTTTTAATTTTTGCCCCCATCCCAGCCTCTCCCTTCTTAGTTTCAAATATCTATTATGTATTTTTGTGTATCATTTAGCTCCCGCTTATTAGTGAGAACATATCGTATTTGGTTTTCCATTCCTGAGATACTTCACTTAGAATAATGGTCTCCAGTTCCATCCAAGTTGCTGCAAAGGACATTTATCTCATTCATTTTTAAGCTAAATAGTGCTCCATGGTATATCACATTTTCTTTATCCACTCATGACCTGATGGGTACTAAGGTTGATTCCATATCTTTACAATTGTGAATTGTGCTGCAATAAACATTCAAGTGCAGGTGTCTTTTTAGTAAAATGATTTCTTTTCCTCTGTGTAGATAACCAGAAGTGCGATTGCTGGATCGAATGGTAAGGTCTACTTTTAGCTCTGTAAGGAATCTCCCTACTGTTTTCCATACAGGTTGTACTAGTTTGCAGTCCCAAAAATGGTGTATAAACATTCCTTTCTCTTTGCATCCACACTAACATCTGTTATTTTTTGACTTTTTAGTAATGGCCATTCTGACAGGGGAGAAGTGGTATCTTATTGTAGTTTTAATTTGCATTTCCCTGATGATCATCAATGTCAAATATTTTTTCATATGTTTGTTGGTAATTTGTCTGTCTTCTTTGGAAAAACTTCTGCTCATATCTTTTGCCAACTTTTTCATTGGGTTGTTTGTTTTTTGATTGCTGTATTTTCTTTTTCGAGTTCTTTATAGACTCCAGACATTAGTCCTTTGTGGGATATATAGTTTGTGGATATGTTCTCCAATTCTGTAAGTTGTCTGTTTACTTTTTTGATTATTTCCTTTGCTGTGCAGAAGTATTTCAATTTGATCAAGCCTTATTTATTTATTTATTTATTTATTTATTTTTAACTGCTATATTTGCCTTTGGGGTCATAGTCATAAGTGCTTTGCTTAGGTCTGTGTCTATAGGAGCTTTTCTTATGTTTTCTTGTGGAATTTTTATGGTATCATGTCTTACATTTAAGTTTTTTATCCATCTTGAATTAATTTTTGTATAGAGTGAGAGATGTAGGTCCTATTTCATTCTTCCACATATGGACATCCAATTTTCCCAGCACCATTGATTGAATTGAGTGTCCTTTTTGTATGTTTTTGTTTGCTTTGTTGAAGATCAGTTGGTCATAGTTATATGGCTTTATTTTTGTATCTCTATTTTGTTCCATTTTTCTGTGTCTCTTCTTTTTTACCAGTACCATTCTGATTTGGTTACTATAGCCTTGTTGTATAATTTGAAGTCAGATAATGTGATGCCTCCAGATTTGTTCATTTTGCCTAATATTGCTTTGGCTATTCAGGCTTTTATCATTGTTGTTGTTCCAAATAAAGCTTAGGATTATTTTTTTCTAGATCTGCAAAATAAGACGTTGGCATTTTAATAGGAGTTACATTGAATCTCTAAATCACTAGGGCAGAATGGACATTTTAACAATGTTGATTCTATCAATCCATGAGCATGGGATGGTTTTCCACTAGTATGTGTCATCTAACATTTCTTTCATCAGTGTTTTAGAGTTCTTCTCATGCAGATCTTTCACTTCCTTGGGTAAGTATATTTCTAGCTATTTTATTTTCTTTGTAACTATTGTATATGATATTGAGTCCTTGATTTGACTCTCAGCTTGACTGTTAGTAGTATATAGAAAAGCTACTGATTTTGTAACCTGAGATTTTACTGAATTTATTCATAAATTCTAGGAGTCTTTTGGTGGAGTCTTAGGGTTTTCTAGATACTAGATCATATCATCAGCAAACAGGGATAATCTGACCTCCTATTTCCAGATTAGATTTCCTTTGTTTATTTCTCTTGCCTGATTGCTCTAGCAAAGACTTCCAGCATGATGTTGAATAAAGGTGGTAACAGTGGGCATCCTTGTCTTATTCCAGTTCTTATGCAAAATGCTTTCAACTTTTTCCCATTTGGTATGATGTTGGCAGTGGGTTTGTCATAAATGTCTTTTATCATTTTGAGATATATTACATCTATGCTTTGGTTGTTGAGGGTTTTTTTTTTTCTTGAAAGGGTGCTAGATTTTACCTAATGCTCTTTCTTCTTCATCTATTTGATATGATCATATAGTCTTTCTTTTTTCTTCTGCTTATGTGGTGAATCACATTTATTGATTTGCATATGTGTATCATCCTTGCTTCTCTGGAATGAAACCCACTTGATCATAGCAAATTATCTTTTTGATGTGCCATTGGTTCAGTTTGATAGTACCTTGTAGAGTATTTTTGCATCAACATTCATAAGGGGTATTGGTCTTTTCATTTCTTCTTGTGGCCATTCCTGGCTTTTATATCAAAGTGATACTGACTTCATAGAGTTAGTTAGGGAAGATTTCCTTCTTCTGTATGTTATGGAATAATTACTCTAGAGTAGATGCCAGATTTTCTTTGTAGGCCTGGTTAAATTCAATTGTGAATCTGTCTGGTCTGGGCTTTATTTGCTGGGAGATGTTTTTATTATTGCTTTAATCTTGCTACTCATTAGTGATCTATTCAGAATTTCTATTCAAGCTTGAGAGGTTGTGTGTTTCCAGGAATTTATCCATTTCCTCTAGGTTTTCTAGATTATGTATGTAGAGGTTTCATAGTATTCATGGATGATATATTGTATTTCTATAGTGTCAGTATTAGTGAACTAGCACCTCCTGTAGTATCCTGAATGAAGCTGGAGCCCATTCTACTAAGTAAAGTATCACAATAAAGGGAAAACAAGCACCACATGTACTCACCATCAAATTGGTACTAATTGATCAACATTATGTGCACATATGGTACTACCATTCATCATGTGTTGGGAAGATGGGAGATGGCAAGAGGAGATGGGTATAGACATACCTAATCGGGTGCAGTGTGCACTGTCTGGGGGATGAGCACACTTGTAGTTCTGACTCAGGCAGGGCAAAGGCAATATATGTAACCTTAACATTTGTATCCTTGTAATATGCTGAAATAAAAACAAAAACAATAAAAAAGAAAGAAAAACAAGGAAAAATGAAGCATTCTCTTCTTCTTCCAAGAATAGATATGAGCCTTAAATAATTGTTTCTATTACAGCATGTACCTGTGACCAGAAATGGACCTAGAAGAATCGCTTACTGAGTCAATTATTTTGAAAACCAAAACAATAGCTGAATTAATGCATCCTTTAGCTTCCACTTCACTGGATGTAGAATGTCCTTTCATTTTTGAAAATTGTATCCTCTGATTCCCAAGGGGAAGGGGAATGATTAAGGACAATTGAGTTACAACAAAACAAGGAAAAACAAAATGTTCCTTATGTATAATATTTATGTTATACATGTTTATCTAGCAAACAATTGAATTACCATTGTCTTATACTATGTCTGGTTAGAAGAAAAGAATATGAGGACAAAAGGAGGAATGCAGAATAAGATAAGGGGAGGGAAGTAAAAAGACAAAAAAGTTTGTCTTTGATCCAGTTTCAGGCAAAGACATGGAGTAACAGATAGAGATAGAGCCAGAGATAGACAGAGCCAGGCGGCAACACAGACAGAAACTCATTCACATAGAAAGACACACACACACACACACACACACACACACACACACACCACACTCCAAGAGATATAGACATATTCACAAGGCTTACAAAGAGAGATCCACCTAAACTAATTTGAAGCACACACACACTTTGGAGACCCACACATTGAGACAGACAGGGAGAGCTAAGGGTTCTTGAGGTGCTAGGGAGAAACAAGTGGAAGGGGTCTGTGAGGACCCCTGTTCATTCAGTGCTGGGGACCCCTGTTCATTCAGTCTTCACACACTGTGTTAGGTTTTTTGCAGATTTTATTAATAGCATAATGGTTACATAAGAAAATGTTCATTTTAAGAAATAGCTACTGAATTGAAGCATTGGCTTTAAAATGGTAAAAAGAGTAACAAAACATCACAGATACATCTGAGGTCTCTGAGTAAACGCTTCCCTACTCCTCTTACCAAAATTATTTACTATCTGAATTTAATGTTTACTATTTCCACTCATATTTGTTTCCATTACTTTATGTGCATGTATCCATATGTGATATATAGCAAGGTTTTTCATATCTTCAAACCTTCCTCAAATGGTATGCTATAGCACGTATTATTGCATAACTCATATATTAGATTATTAAGTATGAAATGTTCAATTTTCTCAAGTACTATGTTTGACAGTTGATATAGCTGCCATTTCACTTTGACACTTCTTGTTTTATTTTTATTGTTAAGGTTCATCCTCAGTCTTTCAAATGCATGGTTTGGCTTGTTATTATATTTCAAAGTTATTTTAGAGCAATTTTTGTGAAACCAGGGATAAGTAAAACATTCGTGTTATTTTCGATTATGAGTTCCATCATGGAACACATGCAATGCAGATAGCTTGAAATATCAACAAAATGTCAGGGAAGGATGTGGCTAATGAACTCAAAGTACGTTGATGGTTTGAGAAGTTCCATTCTGGTGATGTTACTCTTGAAAATAAGCCATGTGGGTGACCTGAGACCAAGGTGGACAACGATGAGCTGAAAGCTGTAGTGGAAGCGAATCCATCTCAACCTATGTATGAATTTACAGAAAGGTTTGCCATTACTATTCCAACAATATTGGAGCATTTGAAATAAAACATCAAAGTAAAGAAGCTGGATAGATGGGTTCCACATGAATTAAACAAGCGTCAGAAGAGAAATTGTTTCGAAGCTTGCTTTTTTTTACTGTCAGAACATAAAGGCAAACCATGTCTACACCATATTATTACGTGTGATGAAAAATGGATTCTTTTTGACAATCACAAGCATTTGGCACAATGGTTGGATAAAGGTGAAGTGCTGAAACACAGTCCAAAACTGAATATTCATCAAAAAAAGCTAATGGTGTCTTTTTGGTGGTCCAGGGCTGGTATTATCCACCACAGCTTTATGAAACCTGGTCAATCCATTATAGTGGATGTCTACTGCAATGAATTAATTGGATGAAATAACAAGGATGCTTGTGATTAAGCACCTGAGATTGGTCAATAGAAACAGGCCAATCCTCTTGCAAGACTATGCTCAACCACATGTCACACAAACAATGATGCCCCAACCACAGAAGCTGGACACAGAAACTCTCTGTCTTGCACTGTATTCACCAGACCATGCACCAACTGACTCTCACTTATTTCAGACTTTGGACCACTTCTTGCAAGGAAAAATATTCAATTCCTAACAAGCTGTGGAAAACAGTTTTCTCAATTTCATTGCCACTTGCTCTCCAGGCTTCTTCACTGGTGGCATAAACAATCTACCATTAAGATGGCAAAATTGTGTTGATAGTTTAGGCATGCACTTTGATTAATTGTACTGCTTCTTGTTTGAGATATAATAAATGACACTTTTGATTCAAAATTGGACATTTCATATTTAATGAGCTAATATTTTTTAAGATGACATTACCTTTTTGAGATTTATTAATTCTGTTAGATATAGGTTTGGCCATTTGTTTCATGGCTTTATTATTTTCCGTTATAAGAATATTGCACAGTTTCTTTGTTGATTCAACTGTTGATGGGTATTTGGGCTGTTTTCAATTTGTCGCTATTACTAGCAATACTGCCATAGACATCTTTATATATGTTTCATGTTTCACATTTGCTAGAATCCTCCTAGAAGTAGATTTGTTGGGTTGAAAGGTATGTACATTTTTACTTTTACAAGAAATCAGAAATTATCTTCCACAGGTGTTGTAAAAATTTATATGCCAAACACAGCTTGTGAGACTATATGAACCTCTATACATTTGCCAATGCTTGGAGTGATCAGGTATTAACAGAATGACTTTTAATCATAGTTGTTTGGAGATTTTCTCCATTAGACAGTTGGCTCTTAAATGCAATTCTCACAAGAAAGTACATGGAAGGCTGGGAGAGCAATGCAGACTCATTAAACAAATACACAAACAAAGCCTACACATATCCCGAATTTCCGGAGTCATGGCATCAATGTGCTATAGAGTCATTCCAATCACAGCACCTTCCCAGTTTCTCAGCCTTTACTGAAACATCCGGAAACCAGGCAGCAATCAGTATTTAAACAACTCTTAGAGGAAAGGGCACTGGAAATCTCTGAGGGAAGAGTAGAGGTCACGGAATGACTGCTGGAAGTCATACTGTGTGTCAAGAGAGACAGCACAAGTCCCAGCTTGCAAATCCTTTACTGCTGTCTCATCTCAGTCGTGGAGCTTGGGTGAGTGAAAGATGGGTGAGAAGGGAACGCCAGTGTTTCTGATACATTTATGGACATCACTGACAGCCAAACCCAAGCTGCTCTGTGTTTGGAAAGGTGGGCATCGTCTCACTTTACATAATAGTACGACAAAGAAAGCAATGATGAGTGAACAGTTAAAGTAATTATCTTGAAAAAATTATTAACTGTTTCAGATGTACAAAAAGAATTAAAAAATAATATAAGTATCCACCATTGAAATTAAGAAATAAATCATTATCAATGTGGTTGAAAACACCTGTAATTTCTTTTTGTTGAATTTGGAGTTTGTAATTTCAATGCATGTAATTCTATTTTTACTGATAGGTTTGTGCCTCTAAGGCACATAAAACAGGCACATAAGATGCATAAACATTTACATGCTATAAAATCACCTTTTACTGGGTGGATTATTCCACAACCTGTTTTTCCCTGACAGTATGTTTTTAAGAATCATCCATATATGTAGCCCTAGTGTGCTCATTTTTGATGCCATGTAGAATTTTATTGTGTGAATATAACATGATGTCTTTATGCATTCACCTGTTAAAGGGCGTTTAGATTGTTCTGGTTTTTGCTGCTATGATACTATACATGTCTTCTGTGCATGTGTGCAAACATTTCTCTAGGCTGTGTACCCAGAGTAGACTTTCTGTGTGGTAGCAATGGTAATCATCTTTGCCAAATTGCTTCCCAAATTCAATATTCCAATGTGCACCTGGCAGAGTATCCAACGTAGTTAGCATTGTTCTGCATCTTGGTTGACACTTGGTGGTGACAAATTTAAACCTTTCCACCCAATTAATGGTCTTGCCAATGTGTTTTTAATTTATACTTCCTAATTATTGGCAGAAATTCAAACTTCTTTGGATTACTTGGTCATCTCTCTTGCCTGGTGTTTTCTCTGTTGGATTGTCTTTTGTGAGCGTATGCATGTGAGTATGTAGGAATGTTTGTATGAGATCTGTAGGAACTTCCTTATAATTGAGGGAAACTAATAAAAATTCTTTTCAGCCCCAAAATTGTTTTAATTTCTCCAAAAGCCAAGGTAGCCTATTATATAAGCCCATTTTCTGTCTCTTCCCTTGTCCACCATGAAGGAAAAAGGAAAAGCACTTCCAAACAGGCCCCAGAGCTGCCTGCATTTCCCGAAATTTTAACCTGTCTGCTCATCCCTGTAGTAACAAATTGGGAAAGAAATTGCCAGAACTTAGAAGTATGTGCTCTTAACGGTTTTATTCAGGCATAATTGACATACAATAAGTTTCATATTTAAAGAGAACAATTTGATAATTTCTAACATATGTGCACTACCATGAAACTATCATCACAATCAAGATAGTGAACATTTCCATCACATCCAAAAGCTTCTTCATGCCTGTTAAAAATCGTCTCACCCCTGCCTCCAGGCAACCACAGATGTGCTTCCTGGCACTACCGATTAGCTTGCATTTTATTGAATATAGAATCACATAGTATTCACTCTTTTTTGTCTTGCTCTTTCACTCAGCAAAATTATTTTGAAATTCATCCATGTTGTTAAGTGTATCACCAGCTCATTCCTGCTCACTGCTAAATAGTGTTCCATATGATATACCACAGTCGTTTATCAATTCACCTGGTGATGGACATTCGGGTTGTTTCTAGATTTGGACTATTAAAAATAAAGCTACTATAAATATCCATGTGCAAGTCTTTGTAGGGAGATCTATCTATTCACATATATGTATATGAACACATACACATTCCTTACTCTTGAGTAAATATTTAGGAGTGAAATGGCTGGATCATATAGTAGCATACGTTTAACTTTTTAAGAAAGTGATAAAACATTCCTCAGAGTGGTTGTGTCATTTTACATTTCCATCCATTATGTATGGTACGAGAGTTCTACTTTTTCCTACATTCTTGCCAATATTTGATGTGGTTTACTTTTTTTAAGTTTTGTCATTCTAGTAGTTGTGTAGTGAAATATTGTGGTTTTAATTTGATTTGCATTCACCTGATGACTAATGATATTGAGCATCTTTTCATGTGTTTATATTCCATCCATATAACTTCTTTGGTGAATTATATGTTCAAATATTCTTTTATTTCATTATTAAGATCTTTGTTTTCATATTATTGGGTTTTGAGAGTACTTTATAATATTCCAAATTCAAGTTCTTTATAAGATATATGCTGACAAATATTTTCTTCCAATCTGTAGCTGTCTTTTCATTTTATTAATATTATCTTTTGAAGAAGTTCAATTAATCAGTTTTTTTATGAATCATGCTTTTGATATCACATCTAGGAAACTTTTGCCTAACTCAAGGTATCAAAGATTTCCTCTTATGTTTTATTCTAGAATTTTTGTAAGTTTTATGTTTTATACTTAGGTCTGTGATGCTTTTGAGTTAATTTTTATGATACAGGGAATGAATTGAAGTTCTTTCTTTCTTTCTTTCTTTCTTTCTTTCTTTCTTTCTTTCTTTCTTTCTTTCTTTCTGCTCTGGATATTCAATAGTTCCTACATCATTCTTTGAAAAGACTATCATTTCCTTTCTTCCCTGGATTGTCTTTGCACCTTGGTTGACAATCACTTTTGTGCATAATGTGTGGGTCTATTTCTTGACTCTGTTCTGTTCCATTGGTCTGTTTCATCTTCACATCATGACTGCTCTCTCTTGATTACTGTGGCTTTATCCCTTGAAATCAGGTGGTCTGAGAATATGTTTCCCAGGACTTCATATAGATTTGGGATCTCAGCATAACTTCCATAGTATAGATGTGAAATTCTCTCTTGGTGCATAAGGGTAGATGGAGACAGAGAGGCAGCCTGCGGTAACAGAAGGAGCAGTCCATGGGCATGGGAACGGCCTGGAATCTTTATGCCAACCAATTTCTCCCTTGGCTAGCATCGGATAACAAGAATAGTTCCACATTCTTGCTCTCTCTGAATAGCTGGCAGCCACCCTGCAGTCTATACATTCCTAATTCCACTTCAGCTTTCTAACTGCAATAGTTTTCCAAGCTGCCTTCCTGAGATTGGCCTAAATCATTCTGACGGCCTTGGGTGTTTCCAAATCTCTGTCCCCAGTTTTCTAGATTATCTGTGAGTTTCCTTAGCTTAGGGATAATGACCATCATTTTGATACTTCTTAATTTCATTCTTAAAGCTCCAGGGATGCCAACATGTCTCTCTCAAATCTGGACACAATATGCTGTCAGAATTTCTTGAGGATCAGTGACCTTTGACTTAGATGTTCCACAAAGCAATGCGGCTTTAGCAGTCCTTACTGACCTTGTTCCTGGGACACTGCACTGACTTCTCGTGTCCTCTCACTGAAGAGCACAGCATTAAAGTTGGAGCATCAATCATTCATTCGCTATTCACGTGGGAGCACCTACTGCGTGCCACACACGCAGCTAGTGCTTTGGGGATAAAGGAATGGATAAGAGATTGTCTCTATTCTCATCCTTCAAGGATAATATATTCTTCACCTTCAGGACCCAAAGCCACTTAAAGATTCTATCTAAGGATCAACACAATCAGATTTCAGAGCCCAGATCTGCAGTTTCTCCTCGGGTAAGACTGCCGCCGTCACTGGGAAGGAGTAGGGGCGTGTCTCAGTCATGTCCGGCACTTTAATTTAAGAATGGCGGGATTTGGTCTGCAAAGACAAGCTCCAAGAAGGAATAAAGCACCCAGACAGGACCAGATGCCAGGAGCAGAGGCCAAGCCCTCCAAGGAGTCACCCAGGGTCCGCGAGCATTTATCAGACAAGAATAGAGAAAGAAAGGGGAGTAAATGGGTGACCAGTTCTCTTTGCCTCTTGACTTGGAAGGCGTATGTGTAGGAGAGAGTGGGTGAAAGAGAATTTGAGCCTTGAGGATTAAAGTGCAACTGGATTACCGTTCCTGCTGTGAGGGGTCACCGAGGCAGGGGAGCCCAGGCATGTCTCAGGGCAAGGAAAGGACGTACTGTGTGGTGACCCATCTTCTGTGACGAATGTAGGATTTGCACACGTTGCTGAGAAGCACTCCACAAAGGGCAGAGAGACAGAGCGTCTGCCAAAGGAAACAGTTCTCTAAAGTCTACTGCCCAGCCGAGGTGTACAGCCAAGGTAAGACTTAGAGAAAGCATTAGCCTCTGGCCCCACGCTGGGGCAGGGGCAGGTACTGCGTGCCCTTCTCCAGGACACTGGAGCTCCCGGATCAGGCTTTGGCTGGGGATGCTGAGGAGTTAGGAGGTGTCATGAGGTTTTATTTATTTTTTTGTTTTTGAGACAGAGTTTCACTTTGTTGCCCAGGCTAGAGTGAGTGCCGTGGCATCAGCCTAGCTCACAGCAACTCAAACTCCTGGGCTCAAGCGATCCTCCTGCTTCAGCCTCCTGAGTAGCTGTGACTACAGGCATGCGCCACCATGCCCGGCTAATTTTTTCTATATATATCAGTTGGCCAATTAATTTCTTTCTATTTATAGTAGAGATGGGGTCCCGCTCTTGCTCAGGCTGGTTTCGAACTCCTGACCTCGAGCAATCCGCCCGCCTCGGCCTCTGAGAGTGCTAGGATTACAGGCGTGAGCCACCGCGCCCGGTCGTGTCATGAGATTTTAATGAAAGACTTAGAAATTTAGCTGCAGATGGGAAAAGGTGTCCAAGGCATAGAGTAATGGGAGTGTGGGGGTGACGGCAGTGGGGACTTGGGAATGGCCCAGATCTGGAAGGGAAGCAATTGCTGCCAGGAGGCCAAGAGAGAGGGGTGGGGCGGGGGGAGCAGGCTGCTCTGATTGCAGCAGCCAAGGAAAACCCCGTGCCTGAAATAATATTCCCCACCCCTTAGCTACGCCTAAAATTCCTCTAAAGTGGTCATGGACTCTGCTTCATAATTAGAACAAGGGCTTATAATTAAAGTTTCCCTGGGAGAGCTAAGTTCACATCAAGGGTAATCTCTGGTTGTATTCTTAAGAGTGGTGCTGGGGAGGGGGGCGGCTACGAGAGTCTGATGGAAGGGGAAGGTGCACGGGGAAGGGCGTGGGGTTTGGAAGGCCGATTCCACAGATCTCAGTGGCCGGCCTGATGTCGCGGCCCATCACGGATTTGGCAAAATAAATGAACAAAGAAACACATGGATGCTCTGAAATCAAACTTACCTGGGTATCCTGTATGTGATCTGGCAAGCCCAAGCCCACAAAAGTTCTGTCTCATTCCCCTGCTCAAACCTCTCCACTACGCTTGCCTTGTCGATTCCCTGAGCCTTCACCGTGCATGTGAGGACGACTGGGGACGGGGACGAGGCTGTGAAATGGAGACAACAGAATCACAACACACAGGGAGGAAGGTAAGTTATTGAGATCTTTTTGAGTCAAGGACTCAAGACTGCCGTTTCTCTCTGCGCCCTCAGCACCTTGCATAATGTCTGGTACACAGCAGGTTGCTTAACATGGGTAGGTTGATATTCTTTTAAAAAGTCAATAATAATAATTATTATAATGACAGCCAACATGTACATAGGAGTTACTCCACCTGCGCTCTTTCCTAGGAACTTTACTGAAAAGCTGCCATGATGCATATGACGCGGTATGAGGGACGTGAAAGGGAATTGTGCAGAGGAAAAATTCCTCAGACATCACTTTTTAATTAAGTAGATTCTCTTTAATATATCTTTATTTTTCATTTCTTTTTGGAGTTGGGTCTTGCTATGTTGCCCAGACTGGACTTGCTCAAGTGATCCTCCTGCCTCAGCCTCCTGAGTAGCTGAGATTACAGGTGTGCAGCACCATGCTGAGCAGATTCTTTGATTACTAATGTGTGATCCTTCTTTTGGGGGAGAGGGGGTGTGCTGTCCAGCTCTCACCCTAGGCTCCCATTCAACTCTTCAGCTCCCCCTGCTCCTAAAAACCTAAAGTACAGACAAAGCCAATTACATGATAAATTCTCCCCAACCTCACTTCTGTAACTACTCCCATGTCCAATCTACCGCGACTTAGCCAGACCCACCACACACTTCCAGAGTGCAAATACATTCTAATGACTGCAAAGCAACTCATTGTTAAGGGCGTAAATAATTTCTTTCTACTTATCCCAAATACAAGAGGTGTGGAGGCAGATAGGAATTGGCATGACTCTTTGCCTCCCTTCACATGGAAAGCCCCAAACCTTGTTTTCGCCCCTGGAGGCAGGCGCACGGAGAGGGGCAAAGGATCTGGTCGTGCGACCTACCGCTGCCTCTGGCCGGGCGTGAACCGGCTTCGGATTTGCCAAGCAGAACACTTGGAGAGCCTGCCGGGTGACGGCCAGGGAAGCTCCAGGACAGTGCTAGAGTGAAGGCTGTAGCTTTGAAGCAGCTGTGACTACTTTTTTCTGTGATTGAGTTTTCTCGGCAGAATCTCCAGTGTTTCCTATCAGGGCTCTCCTCACTCCCCCCACCCCACTCCCAGGGCGTGAGAGAACCGGCCGCACATGGCTCTGATTCATTTGCATTTAATTCATCGAAATATTGTTTAGTCAAAGTCACTCTGTCCATGGAGTCTTTTATGAGCTGATGGTATAAACCTGGCTTAAGTCTGTCATTTAATCGGAGAGTTTCTTTCCATTTCTTTGAACTGAGAAGCTGTGAGTCCTGAGCCAGCCCTAACCCAAAGCAGACTCGAGAAGCTGCATTTGTCGTTTATTTATTGGATTGTTTCTTTCATCCTGGAATCTAGTCAGCTCTAGCACGTGCCCTAGCTGGTGAAAACGTTTCTCTGAGTTGTTCTTAAGGACATATGGTGGTCCAGTCAGCGCCGTGATCTGTAAGCCCTTCTGGAAGTGTAAACAGACTGTGGTTTCTCTCCACTTTTATTGCCTCTGTCCTAGACCACACCAGTGTCGTCCCTCACCTGTAGAATTCAGGGGCTCCCTGCCCGGTGTCATCCCTCACCTGTAGAATTCAGTGGCTCCCTGCCCGGTGTCATCCCTCACCTAGGGAATTCAGGGGCTCCCTGCTGGGTGTCATCCCTCACCTAGGGAATTCAGGGGCTCCCTGACCTGTGTCATCCCTCACCTAGAGAATTCAGGGGCTCCCTGCCCGGTGTCATCCCTCACCTAGAGAATTCAGTGGCTCCCTGCCCGGTGTCATCCCTCACCTAGAGAATTCAGTGGCTCCCTGCCCAGTGTCATCCCTCACCTAGAGAATTCAGGGGCTCCCTGCCGGGTGTCATCCTTCACCTAGGGAATTCAGGGGCTCCCTGACTGGTGTCATCCCTCACCTAGGGAATTCAGTGGCTCCCTGCCCAGTGTCATCCCTCACCTGTAGAATTCAGTGGCTCCCTGCCCGGTGTCATCCCTCACCTAGAGAATTCAGGGGCTCCCTGCCGGGTGTCATCCCTCACCTAGGGAATTCAGGGGCTCCCTGACCAGTGTATCCCTCACCTAGAGAATTCAGGGGCTCTCTGCCTGGTGTCATCCCTCACCTAGAGAATTCAGGGGCTCCCTGCCTGGTGTCATCCCTCACCTAGAGAATTCAGGGGCTCCCTGCCTGGTGTCATCCCTCACCTAGAGAATTCAGGGGCTCCTTGACATACACAAATGCTCATGCTGCCCAGTGGGCTCCACCTTGTTCTGACCACACCCCTCTCCTGCTTATGTGCCACATTGGCACTTCTTAAACAGAGGTGCGACTAGACTTGAGGAATACATGGTCAAGTCCCTGGGATTAAGCAAACTCACAAGGCAAACATGGGGTATTTTCCTAAAAACATCAAGGCTACTCAAGAATCGAGGAAAATGCTGTCATTCTGTTTTTAAACCCTACAGAAATATGGAGTAGACTTAAACGTATGATACATTCTAAAGATAAAACACGAAGCTTCAGGGAAATTTGGAGCTTGAAGTTCACCACTTTGGACCACATGCTTAGGCCCCCAAGACTGATATATCTGTTGTCTTCTGCCTCAAATGTCTGAGGGTGACAGTTTGAGGCAGTCTGGAGTGACCCAAGTCCTCAGCGTGTCCACTGAGGCCCATCACGTGCTGTCCTCGAACCCCTGTCCAGTCTACCCTGCACCTTTCTCTACATAAAAACACGGCGATTTGTCATTCTCCAGCACATTACCGCCCTAGACATTTGCTCCTTATAACCAGAATGCCTTTAAATTTCCCTCTTTGACTGACCCAAGTCCAGACCTAATTCCAAATCCATTTTTCTTGCTATTATAAACACCCTCTTTTTATGCCTCAAAGCCCTAGTCACGGGCCTGCGACCTCTCAATATTCATTGAGAGATGTTTGGTTGGATGCAATTCCTGAGCCCTTGCAGTAGGCAGAAGGTAACAGAGCACTGCTCTGCTCTTAGACAGCAGGAAGCAGGGACAGGATGCTGCAAAGGAGAGAGTGTAAAGAACTTTCCTATTACTTTTTCCTTCAATCTCAGTGGTGCCAAGCCTTGTTTTCAGAGTGAGGAGGCAAAGGTTAGAGTGAGGGAGGATTCAGAGGATGGGCATAGCTTTCTCCAGATGGGACTTCTGATTCAAGAACTGGGAAGACAGGTGGATGCAATGGATTTCATCCTGGCCACTTGCAAGCGTGTTATCCCCCCTCCCCTGCCACACAAACAATGTATTGTTTTAGTTCAGGAATTTGCAGGTAGAAATCTAGAATTCGTGATTTCCTTGAAATATCCAGGTTGACTGGGGACTCTGGGCTGGCCTCCCTGTCACCTGGAGACAGGGCAGGACTCCCCATTCCCTGCAGCTCCCCCCCACACAGGGCAGTCCCTGCAAGTGCTTCCGCTGCCCCACTACAAAGGAAGGACGGAAACAATTACAAACTCCAGTTTAGAGCCCACAGGTCAGCATGCTGAGTAGATTTCAGGCAAAATACATAGCAATTGGTGAGACAGAGAAGAGTGCAGGGAAAAGCCCAGTTGGAGGAGGTGTGTGGGGAGAGTCCTTTTAGCTAAGTCATTCAGCCTCCTGGGTTTAGAGCTCCTCTCTTGGAAAGCACCCCACATGCAAACTCGCCCGCCATCGCGTGGGGCAGCCGGCTTGGGCCCTGTGTGTCAGCGGCTTCCCTGCTCCGTTCCGGCCTTTGCTCCTTTGCCAGCTCCGCACTGCATCCCCTCCCCTTTCTGGATTTGCTCAGAGCCTCCTTAGAGCTTCCCCGTCTCTGAGTGGCTCAGAGTCAGACGTTTTGCTCAATCCATTTCAAGGACATCTGAAAAGTTCATCCAAGATCAAATCTCCTTTTCAAAACGAGCTCTAATGCTGAAGGAGGAACAAAGCCAGGTGTCTCTGGTCTTTGGGCTCTGGCATGCGGGGTTGCCTCTGCCTCCCTGGTCCCCCTCCAGCTCCAGCGAGGCCTCTGGAAAGGGGACTGCTCTGTCTCCAAGCTTCTCTTTTCCCCTGCGGGATGGGGAAACAGCAGTGGCCGGTAGGGATTCCCTGGGGAGCTCTCTGGCTCCCTGGGCCAGGCCCAGCCCTTCACGAGCAGGTCCTTCCCAGGGCCTCGGGTTTCAGGATGGGAGACTAGCGAGGGTGGTCAGACGCAGAGCCTGCTTCTGGCCCTGTGTCTGCGGAACGAAGGCGCTGCCGTCTCTGAGGAGGCTGGAAGCTGCGGCGTGCTCTGGCTCCCAGGGCCAGAGGTGGGCGAGGGAGGATGGCAGACAGGCTCGCTAACAGATTGGCACTGCCTTCCCGTCTCAGTCCAGAGGGAAATCAAAGGGAAAGCTCCCCTGTGCTATCTTCAAAGACGAAAAGCAGAAGAATTCCTCTTTTCTTTTTTTTTTACTATTCTGATTTTTTCCCATGCTCTCTTCTTCTCTTCTTCCACCCCCCAGGCCCCCCACCAGGCATCTAGAATCTCAGAATTGGAATACACTTTGAAAGCCTTTGGTCTACCAACTCTCTTCATTTTATATACAGGAAAACCGTCACGCACAGAGGTACAGTGGCTTGTCTGAAGCCACACACTAGATTTCTAAATTCTTTCTCCTTCTCACAATCCCAGTGGTTTCTGACATTCAGTCATGAGTATGCAACTTTCATTTTGGGGGGCATATCTGCAAACACTGTGTTATTACTTAATACTTTTTCTTTAGCCAGGCCCATTTTTTTTTTTACTTAAATGTAGTTATTTTTAAAGAAAACTATATCACTAATGTCAGTGGAAAAGCAGTGTTTCTTGCCTTGTTTGGAGACTCAAAGACAAATGTAATTAATGGAAAAGCATGTTATGAAACTAGTCTGTTGAGGGCTCTCACTCCCAGGCCTGTTTTCCTAGTGTGAACACAGGAGCTGAGGGTTGAGAACTGTGAACAAGATCCTAGCACCCGACTGAGACATTCCCCTTGAAGGGAAGAAGGAGAACTGAAATGGGAGTGTCCTTCCTGGGAACCATCACTGCCCACCATGCACACTGTGACACACTGTGACACGCCCCTCATGTAGGTCACGCTGCCTTCGGAAGGGGCGTGGGTCTCTTGCCTTGCTGTTTTCCCTTCTCAAGGGTTAGGTTCCGTAGATGTTGAAGGTGGGCACAATATTCCCTGCACATTTCAAAAAAATATGGACAGTGGTCCCTGTGGAGGAAGGGATTTTTGATGTTGTTTTATTTGTCAGCTGGTGGAATTTCACAAAAGGAAGCAGGACTTTCCAAAGAGGCCAAGAGATGCTAAAGGAAACCTCTGGGTGTCTGCAGGTGGGAGCCCTCAACTCACAGCCCTGTGGAGGCCCAGTGAGCAGAGGCCTCAGGGGTCGGGGTTACCCTCTGCCAGCCGTGGAGGGACGAGGAAGGGCGAGTGAGACCAAGGCACTGAAAACACTGGTGATTGCCCCTCCCTCCCGGAACCTGTCTGTTGGCCCAGAAGCCACAGGGTGTGATCTCACTCTCCAGGTGAGAAAGCGAGTAGAGAGGGAGAAGGCCGGGCCCAGTGCAGCACAGAAAATTAAACCCACGTCTCCTAATTCTACATCCAGTTTCCCCAAATACCTTTGGCAATTTGGGACAAGGGGTGGGGTGCGGGGAGCCTGGCCGGACTGAGAACGGTGAAATATTTCTGAGTGCCCCACGGAACCTGTGCCAGACCAGGCCACTCCTGGCTGCGCAGAGCTCGCTGGGGGCTCGGGTTGGTTGCCCAGGGGCTTTGCTCCTTCTGCCACTGCGAGCCCTGCCTGCACAGCGGGGGCCCTGGCCTGCCGTCCCCGTCCCCACTGGGGGCCTCACCTCACCCTCATTTGACAGCGGCCCTATGCTGGAAAGTGGACACCTCCCAGCTCCTTCTGTTGTCACCTCTCGTATGATGACAGCTTTGTAAAGGCGGTTTTCATGGAGAGGAAGAAAAAACAATTCAGTCTTTCCTCTTGTGTGATTGACTGAGGTTTGTTTTCTTAACAGCAATGACTGGGACACACAAAACATGTGACTTCACAAAAGGACTCACTGCTTGCAGCGCTGCTACACATTTTGGCCTTATAAATAGAGAAATTCCAAGAAATTTTATTTTTGTCTGAGTCCCATCAAGAAGGAAAAACGTATGGCCTACTTTTATATATTTTGCATTGCTGAGTGTATTTCTTACGGGAGAGATGTCTATTTTGACAAGGAATCTGTGAACAGACTTCTTGGCTTCTGACCTCACATATCTGATAATCGGAATCGTCTTTTGCACAGACCAGCTGTTGGCGCCCTCGTTCCAGCTTTGCTCCTCTCCCACCGCATTGGCCAGGTGAGGAAGCCACAGGCCGTGTGTGTGTTGCAATCCCACCTCTGGCCCTGCGATCTCTACCCCAGCACGGTAAGAACAACACAGTGGATGGGACACATTTTCAAATGGAAACCACTTCTCCACTAGAGTAGCTGGAAAGCCTTTAACTCACTGAAATCGCCCTTAGCTCCATCCTAAAGATGTTCAGGGCCACTCCAACGCCAGCCCATCGAGGGGGGAGTCTGACAGAAGACAAGAGATAGCAGAATGCAGTATCTTAACAAAGTGCAATGAAAACATCTTACTCCTGCAAAATTTTCAAAACCAGACCACCATGTGAGAGGGTTGCTAGGGCTTCTCCCTGGAAGGGTCTGTGAGGGGCCAGTGCAAGTGAGGGTCCTTGAACTTGAGGCTTCATTGGCTCCTTGAAGGTCTGCCTCTAGGGGTTACAAGGGATCTATCAGACTCACTCTCCATCCTCACGTTTCACGGTCGTCCTTAGTCCTTCATTCTGCTCCTAACAACCCTGTGTGCCACTCCAGCTTCATCCTCCCCACCCCTCCTCAGACTTGAACTCATCACTTTGGGCAAAGTTCTTTTTTTAGAAGACTTGTTTTTGGTTGTCTTTTACTTGAGCTTCACTGAGAAAATAGGTTCCTGGAGTGACTACAAAGGCAAATTCACTGCTAAAAATGTGTCGTTAATGGAGACATTAAAAAGTTGGCTTTTATTAAATTTATTTTATAGTTTTGAGTATATTCTAAATGTCCAACAATAACAAATTGGTTAGCTATGCCAATGTTCCACTAGCATAATCTTCAGTCATTTAGTGTAATTTTTGTGGATGTCTATTTTTGGCCTGAAAAGATTTTCTTTATTTGTTAAATAAATAAAAAGCATATTATAAGGGCATAATGTCATTTTCTAAATTTAAAAATATCTATGTCTATATCTATATATCTATGTCTATATCTATATTTATATTGCCACAGGAAAAAATAAGCATAGAAAAATGTCTGGAAGTTTCTATAGCTTGGTATGAGTAAGAGCAATTGCTCTGGAAACATGGTAGTGAAGTTTTTCTTTGCCCTTATTTTATTTTTCTATGATGATTATGTTGCCATTGTATTGTAATTCTTTGTATATATGCATACGTGTGTGTGTATGTGTGTATTTAGAGGCAGGGTCTTCTCTGTCACCCAGACTAGAGTGCAGCGGCATGATCATAGCTCACTGTAGCCTCAAACTCTTGGGCTCAAGTGATCCTCCTGCCTCAGCCTCCCCAGTAGCTGGGACTGCAGGTGCAAGCCACCACTCCTGGCTATAAATAGAATTTTTTAAATGTATAATTAAAAAAACTCTCAAGTGGCTTCTCTCTTCCCCACCTCAGCCAGGTGCAGGTTCATAAAAGAAAATTGGGAACTGAAGGTTAAGAAACAGTCACTCCAAAACAAGAAGAAGGCTGGAAGGTGAGTGTGTGTGTGAGAGAGGGAGTGTGTGTGACTGTGTGAGAGGGGGAGGGGGAGTGTGTGTGAGTGTGTGAGAGGGAGAGGGGGAGTGTGTGTGAGTGTGTGAGAGAGGGAGAGGGGGAGTGTGTGTGAGTGTGTGAGAGGGAGAGGGGGAGTGTGTGTGAGTGTGTGAGAGGGAGAGGGGGAGTGTGTGTGAGTGTGTGAGAGGGAGAGGGGGAGTGTGTGTGAGTGTGTGAGATGGGGAGGGAGGGGGAGTGTGAGTGAGTGTGTGAGATGGGGAGGGAGGGGGAGTGTGTGTGAGTGTGTGAGATGGGGAGGGAGGGGGAGTGTGAGTGAGTGTGTGAGATGGGGAGGGAGGGGGAGTGTGTGTGAGTGTGTGAGATGGGGGAAGGAGAGGGAGTGTGTGTGAGTGTGAGTGACTGTGTGAGATGTGGGAGGGAGGAGGAGTGTGTGTGAGTGTGTGAGATGGGGAGGGAGGGGGAGTGTGAGTGAGTGTGTGAGATGGGGAGGGAGGGGAGTGTGAGTGAGTGTGTGAGATGGGGAGGGAGGGGGAGTGTGAGTGAGTGTGTGAGATGGGGAGGGAGGGGAGTGTGAGTGAGTGTGTGAGATGGGGAGGGAGGGGAGTGTGAGTGAGTGTGTGAGATGGGGAGGGAGGGGGAGTGTGAGTGAGTGTGTGAGATGGGGAGGGAGGGGGAGTGTGAGTGAGTGTGTGAGATGGGGAGGGAGGGGGAGTGTGTGTGAGTGTGTGAGATGAGGAGGGAGGGGGAGTGTGTGTGAGTGTGTGAGATGGGGAGGGAGGGGGAGTGTGTGTGAGTGTGTGAGATGGGGAGGGAGGGGAGTGTGAGTGAGTGTGTGAGATGGGGAGGGAGGGGGAGTGTGAGTGAGTGTGTGAGATGGGGAGGGAGGGGGAGTGTGAGTGAGTGTGTGAGATGGGGAGGGAGGGGGAGTGTGAGTGAGTGTGTGAGATGGGGAGGGAGGGGGAGTGTGAGTGAGTGTGTGAGATGGGGAGGGAGGGGGAGTGTGAGTGAGTGTGTGAGATGGGGAGGGAGGGGGAGTGTGAGTGAGTGTGTGAGATGGGGAGGGAGGGGGAGTGTGAGTGAGTGTGTGAGATGGGGAGGGAGGGGGAGTGTGTGAGAGAGTGTGAGATGGGGAGGGAGGGGGAGTGTGTGTGAGTGTGTGAGATGGGGAGGGAGGGGGAGTGTGAGTGAGTGTGTGAGATGGGGAGGGAGGGGGAGTGTGTGAGAGAGTGTGAGATGGGGAGGGAGGGGGAGTGTGTGTGAGTGTGTGAGATGGGGAGGGAGGGGGAGTGTGAGTGAGTGTGTGAGATGGGGAGGGAGGGGGAGTGTGAGTGAGTGTGTGAGATGTGGGAGGGAGGGGGAGTGTGAGTGAGTGTGTGAGATGGGGAGGGAGGGGGAGTGTGAGTGAGTGTGTGAGATGGGGAGGGAGGGGGAGTGTGTGTGAGTGTGTGAGATGGGGAGGGAGGGGGAGTGTGAGTGAGTGTGTGAGATGGGGAGGGAGGGGGAGTGTGAGTGAGTGTGTGAGATGGGGAGGGAGGGGGAGTGTGAGTGAGTGTGTGAGATGTGGGAGGGAGGGGGAGTGTGAGTGAGTGTGTGAGATGGGGAGGGAGGGGGAGTGTGTGTGAGTGTGTGAGATGGGGAGGGAGGGGGAGTGTGAGTGAGTGTGTGAGATGGGGAGGGAGGGGGAGTGTGAGTGAGTGTGTGAGATGGGGAGGGAGGGGGAGTGTGAGTGAGTGTGTGAGATGTGGGAGGGAGGGGGAGTGTGAGTGAGTGTGTGAGATGGGGAGGGAGGGGGAGTGTGAGTGAGTGTGTGAGATGGGGAGGGAGGGGAGTGTGAGTGAGTGTGTGAGATGGGGAGGGAGGGGGAGTGTGTGTGAGTGTGTGAGATGGGGAGGGAGGGGAGTGTGAGTGAGTGTGTGAGATGGGGAGGGAGGGGGAGTGTGAGTGAGTGTGTGAGATGGGGAGGGAGGGGGAGTGTGAGTGAGTGTGTGAGATGGGGAGGGAGGGGGAGTGTGTGTGAGAGTGTGTGGAGTGTGTGTGAGGGTGTGTGCGTGTGTGGAGTGTGTGTGAGGGTGTGTGCGTGTGCGTGCGGAGCGGGTATTCACGGCGGGCCGTGCGTGCACCCCCGCGTTCCGTCCTCACACCCAGGGGGCCGGGCCGCGTGTCACTGAAGTCCCGATGGAACATCCTTCTCCAGTTTCCACCTGGCTGCGGCGGCTCAGCCCCCTTTCCAAACCGCAGAGTCTGGGCACGGGGGACAAAGTGTCCCATCAGGAGTGAGCAGTGAAAGGAGATGCTTTTCTCCCTGAGGGTCTTGGGGCGAGGGGGAGGGGCGGGTCCCCTCGCTCTCCCCAGTGAGCCCTTGTGAACGGGGGTTTAGCTGGATTGGGGACCGCAGTGAAAGACAGGGGACGCAGGGAGATTCCTCAAAGCTCCCCCTCCCCTGCGTCGTCGACCCCAAACTCACGCCCACTCCCGCGCCTCTCCCCGTCGGGGGAGCAGCGCACTGCTCAGTGTCTAGGCCCATCCTTACGCCCACACCTGCCGCACAGGCGCGCTCCCTCCGCTGCCGCCCGGGGAGCCAGAGCCACTCGCGGGAGCGAGTCAGGGCAGGGGACGGGCTGCGGTGTGCAGTGCGGAGCCCCGCCTCCCCTTCCCTGGGAGTCTGTGACTGCTGGCAGGGTCTCTCCAGAAAGGAAAGAAATGGGAACTGTGTCTCCATTTGGGGTCAGTGAGGCTCCGGAATCCTGCCCAGCCCCTCTTGTGCCAGAGTGTGTCCCCACAGATGAGCGCCCAGGACTCGGGTCCACCTGACGTGGTCACAGGACGTTTTCCCTCTGTGGGTTTCCTGGTCACTGGAAACCACTCGTGTTTCTTCTGCCTGTGACAGTGCTGCTGGCGGGGACCAGGGTGACGGTCCGTGTGACATCCGTGAAGCCAGCCCCAGGGCTGCCTGGCTGTGCTCAGGGTTTTCTCAGCCTCCTGGAGTCTCAGAGGAGCCTTGGAATCAGGGTTCCCTTAAGCAGATGGGGTGGGGCATCGCACCTCCTTCAGCCCATCAGCGTGTAAACATTTACTCACGACATGGTTCTGTGCCAGCCACGGCACTTGGCCCTGAGGAGACAGCAGGAAACAGCCTAGAAAAGATCCTGTCCTGCTTTTGTCCCCTGAGCAGAGGACCCTGTTAGCATGAGGTCACCAGGTTCTCCCAGTCACCACTGGGAGGTGGTGTGGGGAGGACAAGGAGACGACAGGTGTGGAGGTGAGTGGGGGACTTTCATTCTGTCTCCATCCCATCGCTTACCTCCCCTCCACCTGCCCCAGTGCCCCTCGAGGATATGAAGAAATCCCAGGACATTTGGTCAAATTCCTTTCCCAGAACGGGAAATGATCCTCTTCTTGGGGCCTGACATGCGTGGGTCCTTAGGAAGCCCTTGGGTAGGGGAAGGTGAGACCCCATGTGGGCTGAAGTTCTCCGGGGACACTGGCACCGTGCCTGTGGAGCAGGTGACTGTTCTCACTCCCTTTCTCCCAGATCACCTCATTCTCTATCATCTTTCAATTCATTGCTAAAATTTCTTCTTCTCTGGAAAGCTTCTGGGACTAACATCCCCGAAGCAGCGAGACTCCGGCTTTCCGCTCAGAGGCCCTCCTCCCGAGCCGCCCTCTGCCTCTGCAGGCTGAGCAGGGGCTCAGAGAGCGCGGCCGGGCGGGCCGTGGCTGTCTCCTTCGCCCCGCAGTTCCAAATCGCACTGAGAATGACACTCACCAGGATATGAAACGTCAGTTCGAGATTTAGGGAGGAAAATCTCTGCAAAGTTAAATTATTATTGTTTCATGAAAGAGAAGCAACATTCACCTTTCTTCTTGCAGCCGAGGTTTCCCTGCGGCCAGTGAATGCGGGGTGAAGTTCTTGCTTGTCCAGTCCCTCTGGCAGTTTAGGGCACTCGGTGCAACTCAGACTCAGGGACGTCTGTATCTGACAGGCTGGTGTGTAAAACAATTTTTTACCTGACATCTTAGAGTACCAAATTTAGCAACCGCTCTTCTGCTTGCCTTGAATAAATAAGCCTCTGTTTTATTTTTTTTTTTAATTTTTAAAATATTTTGTCTTTTGTTCATTGTCATGACTTTGGAAAATTCCACAGAGCACAGATTTGCATAAACGTCTGCCACGATACCCCAACCTAAGGTGATGACTGTCCTTGTGTTCATACGCATGCACAACAACCCTTTCCTCTGCGCACACGTGTATGCATGAATTCGGCAGCTGCCTTGACACCCTATTGCGCAAGCCCCTAACTCCTTTTACTGCTTTTCTCCCTCCCATTCGCCAGCACAGATATAACTTATAAAATTGACATGATACCATATGTAGCACATCTTGCTTAACTATATGTCAAGGTCAAATCCCTCCCTTAATAATTAAATTCACTTGCAACAGGATTGTTATGACTGCATAATATCCCATCACATGGTTGTATTAATACTATAACTGACTTAACCATGCTTCCATTGCTGTTCACTTAGCGGGCTTCCAATGTTGCAATATTACCAATGTTATAAATGTGACCACAGCAAGCAACCTTAATAACAGATCATTCCGTGGGTGGAGAGACCCTGATTGGTGGATGTGGAGACACCCTTATATTGACAATTATTTCCTACCTGGTGGCCAGTACCACATAGGGAACTTGAGCTCAGTGGGAAGGTGGAAGCAGAGAAGAAGCTCAATAGACCTGCCCATTAAGTCCCTCAAGAAGGGTGGGCTGTGGTGACGACATGAAGCGTGGAGCTCAGACATTGTGGGAATTAGAGCTCCCAGTCTCTGCGCTTGAACCACCACCAAGATATTGGGCAGGGTCTTGAAAAACATGGCTTGAGGGGGTTGCCACACACACATTTCCACCTGCCAAACCCTATCAACCAGAGCTTCAGAGAGACTCTTCCCTGGTCCCAAGAAGCCAGAAGAAGATCTGAGTCTTCTTTCCATAGTATTGGCTTATTTTTCCCATGACCCTCCCTCCCTAGATGCTACACCAGGGCTCGGCTCAGGGGAGGAAAGACTCTTACTCCTCTCTCTCAACTTTCAGGCTTCTTTGTATTTGCTTAATGCATTTATCCAACAATCTGTGTTGAACAGAGTTCGTTGTATGCCAGGCACTGTACAAAATCTGAGGGTTGGTAGGATAATAAGAAATACCTAAGAGTTTATTAGTAAATATCAACATTTAAAGTGATTTGCAGGTCACTTAAATATAGTCGATAATTTCCATTTCTTTCACACATGTATTCTTAGAGTAATACCTGGCAAGTGGTGACAACTGAAAAGTATTTGATGAACAAATACATGCATGCAGAGGGTTGTGTCCCTTCAAATACAGCGTCATCTACAGGGGCACTTTTAAAAACTTTTATTTTGAAATATAACTTATATATTATAAAATGTACTTGTTTTAGATGTACAAATAAATGGTTGTTAGTATTTTACAGAACTGGGCAGCTATCACTACAATCAAATCTTAGAACTTTCCATCACCCCCAGAGAAAACCGTACTCTGATTTGCAGTCACTCCGGATCTCTCCTGCCCACAGTCCTAGACTGTCACTAGTCTCCTTTCTATCTCTATAGATTTGCCTATTCTGGGTATTTCATACAAGTGGAACTCCACGATATGCAGTGTTTTATGTATGGCATTTTCATTGAGCATAATGTTTTTGAAATTTATGTTATAGATCAATACTGTATGTATCAGTACTTTATTTCTTCTAATCGTGAATAACATTCCATTGTGTAGATCTACTGCATTTTGTTCATCAGTTGATGGGCACTTAGGTTGTTTCCTATTTTTTGGCTATTCTGAGTGATTCTGCTGTAAGCATTCATGCACAAATCTTTGTGTAGACATATGTTTTCATTTTTCTTGGGATTGTTGGGTCATATTTGGGTACTTTTTGATCAAAGATTTAAAGAGGTATGTAAGAAAGGAGGACTTAGCTCAGCTAGATGAAGCTAAAATATATCAAAAGTTCATAATCAGATAACACGAGTTGCAGCTCTCTCTGGCCACCTTCTACTCCAGGCAGAGTCATGAGACTGTGCCTGCCTTTTCATACTTGTCTTTAAGAGATAAATGTTCTATGTGTTATTTTAATACTTATTTTTTCACTTAATTTATTCTGACCATTTTCCTGTCTTTACATTCTTTATATTTAATGGTTGTACACTTTTCCATGATCACAATGAACTTTATTTAACTAGATTCTTACCATTGGACATATAATTTGCTCTTAAAGATTTTTGCAGTTGTTAAAAAATACTTCAGTGAATGCAACTTAATTCATTTTACACATATTGGGCAGTATTTTTATAGAATATGTGAATATGTTTTTTCAAAGAGTGTTGTGAGGGTTTTGTTGACAGTAAGAATTGCTCTCTTTAAAAGTTGAATCCAGTTTGTACTTCTACCAGTCATGTACGAGAGCAATCAGTCCCCACATTTTCAATAAAACTGGGTCTTACCATAAAAAACAAATACAAACCAAAATGTACGAGAATATGTGATATCTTTGGAATTAAGCTGTATTCTTTGTTAACTAGCGATGCTGATAAATTTTCACATATTAGTGAACTGTTTAAATTTCCCTTTTGGGAGCACCCACACCATTCTAGGGAAGCATTGAGGATCCTTCTTCCCATCAGTCCCTTCCTCCTCCCCCCTCTACTGCTCTGCCCAGCAGACACATGCAGGAACCCTTCCCCTTCACTCACACCTGGGGTAGATAGCTCTTGGAGCGACAGGTGGACCCTGATCCAACTGCCACTACGGTAAGACCATGGGGCCACCTCCCAGGGCATAGGAAATATTTTCTGCTGCCCACAGACTGCCTGGTGCCCATCGAGGTTGTCTCACTGACATGTAAACCACAAAGCTCCCAACTCAGTTGGATCGAGTTTTACGACAGGATGAAAGTGCGGGCTTTTGGAGCCCTAGGTGTTGGCACTAGTATCCCTCATCGGAAGGGCCAGCCTGTGGGTGGTGCTGACCAGCTGTTATTCTTTCCCCTTAGAGTCCGAGCAGAGGAAGTGAGATCAAATTGTAATAGAAGGGACGCCAGTTAGACAAGAGAAGGAACTTATTGCCAAGGAAGTGTGCAGAGTGCCGCACCTAAGGACATCTTTGATGAGGGTGGGCTGTCTGTGGTTTATTTGGATCCCTGCCTGGGAGGAGAGGGTGGGCCTGAGACTGGGCCTACGGTGATAAGCTCTGGCTTAGCTCAGAGCGCCCCAGCTTCCTGCATGCCTGCCACCACCTGACAGCGTGAGGCTCTTTCTTGGGACTGTGACCTTGGCGACACAGCACCCTTTGGGTCTCTGCCCCATCTTAGAATAAACAATACCATCTGAGGTCAGGTTTCTAGACTCGAAGGAGCAAAGCAGAAGTGAAAAGACGTTACATCATTAAAGGCTGGTTATTTGCCAGGCTCTAGGCTAAGTGCTGTAAAGACTATCTAAAGTCTTTATGACGGCAGGTAGGGAAACTGAGGTAGGCAGAAGTACGACTGGCCCAGGATCACACATGGGATGGAAGAACTCAGATGTGCTGTGGCTCCCATGGTCCTCGCCACTGAACCACATAACTGCAGAAAAACCCCACAGCCGGAGACGGGGGTATTTAGGAGTAGAAACTACTCACGTTGGACAATCAGCAGACAACTGCCGTGACCATCGTAGTTTTCCTGGAGTCTAAACTCATCTTCCTGATGCAGGGGGAAGCTCTGTGCTGGAAGTCTTCCTGGGCTCCTTGTCTTTCGGTTTCTGAGCCCCAACCATCCCCTATTCTCATTCTCCTTCTTACCCGAGCATGTGGTAGGTATTCTGCGGGGTAGGGAATGCCGTTGGGGAACACAAGGTAGGAAGTTCCTTACCCTACCACTTACTAGCTGGGGGACTTTGGGAAGGTTGGTCCGTTTCTCTGTGCTCCCATTTCCTTATCTGTAAAATGGGGACAAATAATAGCATAATTCTCAGAGTTTGAGTATAAAGATTAAGTAATTAATAGGTTTCAGCCCTTAAAATAATACCTAGAATAATAAATTTCAAAGTAACATTAGCCTTTATTACTTAAGTAGAAATCAAAACTTGTATATATATATATATATATATATATATATATATATATATATATATATATAAATGCAGTGTGCCTCATTTGGCCTGGCCTGCCTTCCTTTCTTTCTTCCTTCTTTCCTTCCCTCCTTCCTTCCTTTTCTCCCTCAATAAACATTTATTGGAAGTCCATTCATGCCTGGCATTGTGCTAGGCATTGCCGTGTGTGCCTGATCTTATTACATGCAGTCCTAGTGCCCTCTAGTCTCCCCGCTGGGGCACACGGGGCTAGTGCACCTGTGTTAGCCATTAGCAGCTCTTTGACTACTATCTAAAGACATCAAGAGAGAGTAATTAACCAGAATTTCAGAAATATAGAAAAAAATTGTAGGTACTGTCTAGTCAAGCTCCTCTTGTCCTCACAGATGACAAAACTGAGCCCTGAGATGTAAGTGACGTTGCAGTGTCCCATAGCCAGTGAAGCAGAGAGCCAGGACTCAGGCCTGTGGCTTCTGGATGTCTCATCATCCCTTTTCCATAAACACTCCTATTTTTTCTAACCGACAGCCTGGACAGAGTACTGTGGAGAGCGAGTCACTGACGGGCCGCACATTGTCTCAGCATCTTGCGTGGTGCGCTGCATGCCAAGTGTCTGCTCCGCTTCTCCTCTACTCCCTTCTCGCACACCGCATCACGGATCACGCTGGCAGCGGCGGTGCATGAGGGGCGCAGCGTACCAGCAAAATCCAAGCTCCAAGCCAGCCGCCGCGCCTGGCTTGCAGGTGGCCCCTCACCTCGTGTGGGAATGGAGACCGCAGCCAAGCGGTCCCAGCTGTCTTCCGAGATGCCAGCCACCTGGGGCCAATGACGAAGGCCTGGACGCTGACCTCAGCTGCCCCTGTGGACTGCGCGTCCCCCCCTTGTCCTCTGTGGGCTGCTGACTTGCAGGCGAACCCGAGCCGTGCTCCCTGCAGTCAGAGTAGACTCTGCGGCCTGGCCCTAACGCACGAGCCTCAGAACTCACCCAGGGGCTGCAGCAGGGATGACCTTTAGACCTCTTTCCTCACCCTTAGGCCTGTTGTGAAACCCTCGGTGGCAGGGACGCAGGTTGGGAAGCCAGGCCCTGACCCAGCCCTGACGCTCGTTAGCTGCATGACTCCCAAGAAGCCATTCGCTTCTCTAGGCCTTGGTCCTCATTTGCGATGACCAGATACTTCTCCCATCCTTACCAGCTTGAAATAACATGAAGTTTGGCCTTTTAGCATTAAACACCTTTCCAGGTGTCTACTCATCAGCAGACACAGGTGTCCCGTTCTCTGCTGGGGATGTAAGCAGAGCTTCCTCGCTTTTTTTTAATATAATGGGACCCATATAAAGTGATTCGTACAGTTCACCTGGATAAACAGATGAGGCCACCTGCACCAGAGGTCATGTTCTCGGGCTCCAGACCCTATTCTGAGGCCCTGAGAACCAAGGGTATCAGGGTCTTGGGACATCTTACAAGCCACGGCAGCACCCTGGTCAGGAGTGCTACTAAAGGATCCAGAGGTTCTCTATGCTGCCTTTGTCAGCAGAAATTTACAAACTGGCCAGGGGTGCACGACACTCAAAACAGCATTGAACAACAAGCACAGCACTTGAGCATGGGTTGAGGTCATTCAAGGTGGGGAGGTCAGTGTGGTGAGGCAGTCTGGGTAGGCTCCCTGGAGGAATGGCCCCAACTCAGAAAGGGCAGACTCGGGCCTCATTAGCATCAAGGCAAGAGGCAGAGGGCAACAGTGGACAGAGCCTTATACCGAGAGCTAGGAGCCCCGGGCTCCTGTTCCAGCTCCGCCTCTGAATCGCTCGGTGTCCACTCTCTGTGCCTCTCTCCTCTTCTTATCAGCGGTGGCCGCAGGACTGCCGAGCTAACCCCAAAGGCTGCGGTGACGTTGGCGTCACCCCCGGGAAGGAAGCAGGAAGCTGCTGCGAGCTTTGCGGCCACAGGGGGCTTCCCCTGCTGAGTTCACTAGTGGATGGCAGGAGCTTGGGACAGTGCCCGGCCCACAGCAGGAACTGCACAAATATCGCTGAATGAGAGAGAAAGGGGGGACTCGGCCGACTGGCCGGCCCGCGTGAGATGAGGACACACGAGCTGGGGTGCTGAGCTGTCTCTGGGAAGAAGCCGGATTCTTAGGGACGATCTCTCCGGGCGAGAGTGGCGTCCGTCCAGCCGGGGATCCTTCGCCTTCCTTGGTGATTGCCTGTTTCAGCCGCTGCCTCTCTAGGGGACGCGGGCCTTAGTCCCCACCCACCCCCCAAAAGCCGGAGTGCTGACGCTGGCCGGGGGGAGGATTAGAATGAGCAGGCTCTTAACGAGGCCACTTTTCTCAGGTGATTTACATAATATTGCATGTGGAAGAAGAGCTTTTAACTGGGACACAATTTAGAACTTTACTTTTCTCTGAGTTTCTGATTCTTTGTTCTTTCCTCCTTGGCTTGAGACTGGAATGAAAGGCAGGCTTACCTGGAGTAAATAACAGACTGGCTGTACGCGCAGCGCCAGCAGAGGAGGATGAGGTGGGAGCCCAGCGTGAGAGAGCGTGCGCGACAACGGGTCTGGCAGTCTGGCCTCATGTGGCAGTCTGTTCCCTCCCCCACCTGGGCGCTCCTCTTTGGCTGCCTCGGTCTCCACCTCTCTTCCCCGTGTTCTCCTGCTCCTCCTGCTCAGCCCTCATCAGAGACGAAGAACGTGTGCTTCCAGCAGGGGCGTGCCCCACAGAACAGGGTTCTGGTTACTGTTTCGCCCAACCTGTCCATCCAAATAGCCACCAAGGCTATGCAGCAATTTAACCCCTTTCTAGAAAGTGACTTGCAGCCTGTGCTCTGTGTTAAGAAAGGCTTGCTTCTGTCTGGGAGTGCTGACTCCGCTCAGGGAGCCATATAGACTTCCTTAGCCTCTGTGGAGGTTATAGGAAATCTTAATTAGAATGGGTTGTTTTAAAATGTTGAGAGAGAGACACGTAGACTTCTCGGGGGAAGAAAGCAGAAGGGAATATAGACATGTAGAGACCACAGGACACCTGCTCTTCCTACACTTCATACTTTCTCAGGGCCTGGAAAGGTGGGTGTCGTATCTTCATAGAGGTGACAGGCGAGGAGATGAAGACTCAGAGAAGTTTATGGACTTGCCCAAGATTGTACAGCTCCGAGCAGCCGTGTGTCACCTACCTCCAGGACTGTCTGACTCCAGAGTGTATCTTCTTTCTACTCTTATGAGAGAAGCTTACAGAAAAATCCAGAGTCCACCAACAGCCTGTGCTGTGTGTGATGCCCTGGGTGGAGGCAGCACAAACGTGATTGACTGGGGTGCCACCCCAGGGACTCACACCCCATCTTCCAGTGGTTTCCAGCCAAACCCAGAGCTTCACTGGGGTTCCGGAACCCACAACCCTAAGACAAGCACAGAATCTGCAGGGAGGTTCTGAGGAGGATGCATGAAAATGGTGCAGAGACTGATACAAATAAGGGGGAGGCCCCCAGGGAATAAAGTGGGGCCACTGTCTGGGGAGTGGAACTGGCCGCAGGAATACAGCCTGCCGCCTATGGCGGTTCCCTCGAGCAGCGCGAGCTGTTCACGGTTCTGGCAGAGGCAAGGCAGTGGCTGCAGGATGCCAATTTAGGACAAAAGGGGTGGGGTGCAGCTCCCTTCCTGGGAGGCCTGTGAAATTTAAACAGTCCAGTTCCAGGGAATCTAGCTGGAGGCGGGGGAGGAAAACAAATGACTCCTCCAGCCGCTTTGCCAGCCTGGGCTGGTGGAATTCTAAAACACATATTTGAGAACAGATCAGAGATTGGGGGGATGAATTTAGCTGCCCAGTTCGTATGGAATGAAGTTGCTATGTGTTCTTCTAATGACATCAGGTGCCCAGACATGGCAGCAATAAGTGGAGAGGAATATTTATGTAAACAAAAGAAATATAAATAGATGGGGGAGAGTAAACTAAATATAAACTCTCAGTTCAAAGTCACTGTGAGAACAGCCAAGGCTATTTTCAGAGGGGGGTGTGTGAGTGCATGCAGGGTGCTATTTACAGACAGAAGGTTGCATGTAAGCTGCTTTCCATGGTGTGTGTCCAGCTCAAGCTGAAGTGGCCTATTGTTTTCTCCTCCCCACGGGAAGAACACAAGAGAGGAAGAAAGAACCGGGAATGTTTTCCCGCCCGTCTGCCTGTGCACGTCATCACGCGTGCGTCACCGCGCTTCTTGGCCATCACTCCTTAAACCCCATGCACTCTCTGGGGCTCAGTTACAGTGTCTGTATCTCTCGCATGAGGACACCTTGGGATCCTGATGCCCACCTCTCTGTGGCCCCTGCCACTCCTTTAACACACAGGCACATTCACACAGGTGACATTTGTTTCTAGGCTGCCTTTCTGCCCCTCTCCCTACATACTGTGAGCTCCTGAGGGCAAGGCCGGGCTCATGTTTGTGAGCTTAGCAATAGTTGGTGTGCAAGTTTGGTTTGCTCGCTCAACTAATCAGTGACCCAAAGGAAGTGTGAACTTGAACTACAGCAGGAAAGGGATTTGTTGGACATAGGGAGACTTTCTTTCTACTGATAAGGGCGCTAGGAGACTGAGCCATGCCTGAGTTCTTGCTCAGAGGTAGGGGGATGACAGCAATAATCTCCTAAATCCTGTCCCTTCCCCTTGGAGGTTTTGCTCATCTTTCAGGGAAAGTCTCAATGACTATTGGATTAATCATTTTATCCGTATCCCCTTAGAGTCCAGTGAGTATATCTAGAATGTTATTCTTTGGTTATCCCCAGAACATAGAGCAGTGCATTTCCTCCACGATGAGAATTGTGCATTGGGTAAAAAATGCCTGCTCTTTGGAGTCTTTCTTTTGCATGTTTCCCAGAAGGGGGCAGCATCTCCCTGATGTTTCTTTCCTTTGGCCTTACAACCCTTTCCAGCAATTTAAAAAGGAATAGCAGATTCAGGGGTCAGAGACTATCTTTAGTCCCTGCCATTTGGATTTGCTGAGAAAGGGGAATGAGAACAAGGTGGCCTGCACGCTGTAGACTGTCTTCAGAATGGCCTGAGCAACAGTCCCATCAGAAGGCATTGGAGGCTTCAGGTCCTTGTTTGGGGACCTAGTTGAATGTTGGTGCCCTGAAGCCTGCGGAGCCCTAGACAGGAGTCGGGGTGGGGGTGGTAGAGAGGGCTGTCCGGTGGGAGATGCTGCTGCGCCCTTCCCCCTTCCGCCTGGGCCCTGCAGGGCACACAGCTGCACCTGCGGCTGAGCCCACTCCAGTCACTCAGCTGGTTAGAGCGAGGACGAGCCCCCAGGCCAGCCTGCTAGCATCCATCAGGTGCTCTCCAACCCCTCAAGACTGCCAAGGTCAAGAGAACTGCAGTGGTCCCCTCATCAGTGGCTCTGTTTTCTGCAGTTTCGGTTACCAGGGGTCAACTGCAGTTTGAAAACAGTTGAGAACAGTACAATGACCTATTTTCAGAGAGAAAGAGGGAGAGACCACATCACATAACTTTTATTACAGTATATTGTTATTGTTGTTCTATTTTATGATTAGTTATTTTTGTTAAGCTCTTACTGTGCCTAATTTATAAATTAATCTTTATCATAGGTATGTATGTATAGGAAAAAAACATAATGTATGTAAGGTTTGGCACTCCCCATGGTTTCAGGCATCCACTGGGGGGCGTGGAATGCACCCCCAAAAAAGAGAGGGACTGCTGGTGAGAACTACACCAGCACCAACACTCAGCCCCAGTCAGTACCAATTCGAGTACTGATGATCAAGAATTCTCCCCAGTTTGAGATCTTGTAGGGTCTCTGTCCATTGACTTGCCTTCATTTTTCAGTCAAGCAGCCAGCAGGGCAGCTGTGAGAGGCCTCATGGGTGGGATTCTGTGCTCATGGACCGCTGGGGCAGGTAGAAAAAGAGCAGGGGAGGGGCAAGAGACAGACACAGGAGGGGGTACCTGGTGCATTCCTCTGATCTCCTTTCTTTCTCTAACTCCACCCAGTCAGAATGTCTTTTGTCTGTGGTGTGTCATATTTACATAACTATTAGCAGCAGACAGAGGAACAGGCAGATGCCAATAGGAAGTATCTTCCAGTTTGGGCTCTGTTGCTCTTATCCAAAGAATCTGAATTTGGTGAAGGAGAGCTATCAGGAAGAGAGAAGGTAAGGAAAATTATCCAGATGAGATTTGCTTGGGATGTTGGGGGCAGGAGGTGGGGGTGGGGTGGGTGGAACTGTCTCATGTTACTAAATTTCCTCCCTTGGTGACATCTCCCTGCAAGCTAACCCAGATTCCTCAACTCTGCTCCTGCTCCCAGGAAATGGCGACTAATTTAAGAAAGCATTTCATTAAGGGCTGACACTGGTCTTCTCACTCAGCAAAGCGCTGATCCAAGTTTAGCATTAGGCCAGCCTCACTGCCCACTACACGCGGGTAGCAGGTTTGCAGCATGTGCCGGGAAGGTGGACAGTGATATCCAGACCACGTTCACTTCCTTCCCTTCCCTCTCTGGGCACCTTTGGGCGGGCATCCTCCGTGTGTGCTGGGAAATCATCAGCAAGGCTTTCAAGCCTAATAAGGCTAGCCCATGCCCCCAGATTACGTTCTGATGCACATTTACCTTCCACAGCTCTTCCCATCAGTGCTCACTCTGCATTTCCTGGTCTTTGTGGTTTGTCAGCTCCTTAACATTGTTTTAGCTTAGCAGGCGGTGCGAGGAGGAATTATGAGAGTTAAAAGCCTCCAAACCTCTGGCATGCTGGAACAGTTCCCTGAATGTGGGTCTGTTGTGAACTGCTGTCATCGCAACTTTTATCAAAAACATCTCTTGCCCCCAGGACACGACTGTGTTTTGAGAGCATTTCTATCCTACGTTGCTTGTGCAGATATTTGGAAGAGAGTTTCTTCCATTTCTGTCCAGTTTTTGGAAAGGGATTGTAGCAATTCTTCAGTACACACGACCTTCAGCTCCCCAGGCTGTTTGACTATGGACATGAACCGGAGCTCCTGCCTGCCGCGTAAACTCCAGCCCGTTCTGTTGCCAATCTGCCCGCTCTTGAAGATCTACTCTCACCAGCCTCCTATTGTACCTCTGGAAACAGAAAGAGAATGATTTTTTTCTGTCAATAAGCTGGGAAAAGTTGTCACTCTAAGAGTGCAAATGGAATAGGGTCAGAGAGGCGAGGAAACAAGTGCTGGTAGAAGTTGGTGAGTCAACAGAAAAATATTGCCATATTGGATGTCCGTCTGCCTATGTTTAAACCTTCATCTGAGAAAGGGGTAAAGTTTGGAAAACACTTAAAATCTGCAAAGATGGGAAATGAGCTAATGGCCTAGGTCCTTTGGGACAGTACATGCCACTGCTGGTCCTCTAGAGGACAGCTGCTCCGACAGCTGTGCTTTCCAGAACTGCCAGTTGGGGCTCCCTCTGGCAGCAGGGCCCCGGGCTGAGCCTGGCACCCAGTAGGGGCCCTGTGAATATTTGGGAAGTGAGTGGACAAGTGGCTGTCCTGGGTTCGGATTGGTGCCATTCAGAGAGCATCCGGAGTGCAGGGGAGGGAGGATTTGGGTAAGAGGGCACGGCTGCTGCTGGTTAGCAGTGAGGACGGTGCTTAATTGGAGCTCAGCCACTTGGGAAGCCCCGTGTTTACGTCTTTTGGTGACACTCCCACCCGTCGCAGAGTGCCTGCTCCATGGCACGGAGGAGTCGTGAGCCAGAGAAGCAACTCAAGGGATGGAAGGGGCAGGGCTTCCGCAGGTGATGCTGAAAGTGACCGACGACTCATACTCAGCAGAGAGCCATGAGCCAAGGGCCAAGGGCAGTGCTGCTGTTTCTGCCTCCTCCTCTTCCATTGGGCCCTCTTGGGTTACCTTTTGTGTCTTCACTTCCCTCGAAATAGCTCTGTATTCATTTCTAAAAAAAATTAAAAGCAAAATTGACTCTTGCAGGGTACACAGCTCTATGAGTTTTCACATACGTGTAGGACAAGTAAGCAGCACTGTTCCCAGAGTTCCCACAGCCCCTCACCCCAAAGAACTGCCTCGTGCTGCCTCCTGGGAGTCACACTCTCTCCATATTCTCACCCCCACAATCCCTGATCCTTTCCCCACCCCCAGAGTTTTATATTTCTGAGGATGTCATAGGAATAAATCAAACGGTGTGTGACCTTCTGAAGTGAGTTTTGTTTACTTGGCATGTGCCTTTGAGATCCATCCAAGTTGTTATGTGTCAACAGATCTTTATCACAAACCAGCATTTCACCGTATGGATTGACCACAGCTTGTTTTTCCATTCACTTGTTGAATGATTTGTTGGGTTTTTTTCCAGTTCGGGGGAGTATGCACGGTGCTGCTATACATATCCACATACAGGTGTTCGGGTGAATGTGAGTTTTCATTTCTCTCAGCTGAAGGCCTAGGAGTGGGATTCCTATTAGCCATATAATAAGCATCTGTAAGTTTATAAGAAACTGCCAAACTCTTCTCCAGATCTGCTGCTACATTTTGTGTTCCCACCAGCACAGTATATGAGTTGCTTCACATCCTCACCAGCACTTAATATCGTCCGTATTCTTACTGAGCCATTCTAGCAGGTGATAGTGACATCTCATTGTGTTTTTAATTAGAATTTCATTAATAGCTGACAACGTTGAACATCTTTTCATGTGCTTATTTGCCATCCATATATCCCTTTGGTGAAGTGTCTATTCAATCCCTTTGCCCGTTTTTTAATTGGTTAATTATAGTAGTTTGTTTCTCTTGTTAGTGAATTGTGAGGGTTCTCTATGTTCTGGATATACACCTTTATCAGATATATTGTTTGCAAGTCCTTTTTCCCAATTTTTCTTTTCATTCTTTTAACAGTGTCTTTTAAAGAGCGTATACTTAGTTTTGATATAGTCCAATTTTTTAATGTTTTATTTGAGGGGTCTTACTTTTGATGTTTATCTAAGAAACCCATGCCTCATCCAAAATCATAAAGGTTTTCTCCTATGCTTTCTTACAGAATTTTTATAGCTTTTACTTTTTACCTTTAGGTCTATGAACTACTTAGAATTGATTTTTGTATGTGCTGTGAGGTATGGATCAAAGTTCATTTTTTGTATATGCATATCCAATTGTTCTAGCATCACTTGTTAAAAATACTTTCTCCACTGAATTGCCTTTGCACCTTGGTCAAAGTCAGTTGATCATATTTTGTGGCCTATTTCTAAACATTCTATTCCATTTTATCCATAATTTATCTAAATTATCATACATACCTCATTATCTTGATTACTATAGTTTTATAATAAATCTTAAAATCAGGCAGTGTGATTCTCCCATTTGGTTCTAATTTTTAAGTTGTTTTTTCACCTATTCTAGTTCCTTTAATTTTCCATAATTAATTTTAGAATTAGCTTGTCTGTTTTTCTTTTTAAAAAAAGGCTATTGGGTTTGGGACTGGAATTGCCATCTTTCCTATTTGAGTATATGTAATCTTGTCCCACTTATTGAAGTCTTCTTTGATTTTTTCCATCAGCATTTTGCAGTATACATATTTCATACACATTTTGTTAGATTTATACCTAAGTATTTTATTTTTAGAGCTATTGTAAGTGATACGATTTCTTTCACATTTCAGTTTCTAATTGTTCACTGCTAGTATCTAGAAATATGATGGATTTCTAGGTCTTGGCCCTACATCCTGTGACCTTGCTAAGTTCAATTATTAGTTCTAGGAATTTTTTTTTTGTAGATTCTTTAGGATTTTCTACATAGACAATCATGTCGTCTGCAAGTGGAGGTAACTTTCTTTCTTCCTAATCTGAATAACTTTAATTTCTTGTTCTTACGTTATTGCACTAAGAATTCCAGTGAGTAATGAGAATGGATGTCTTTGCCTTGCTTCTGGTCTTAGAGAGGAAACATTCCGTCTCCCAACGTTAACTGTGATGTTAAGTGTAGGCTTTTCGTAGCCTCTCTAGATCAGGCGAGGAAGTTCCCTCTGTTCCTAACTTGCTGAGAGCTTATATTAAGAATAGATATTGAATTTTGACAAACGCTGCTTTCTGTATCAACTTATACTATCTTGTGATTTTATTCTTTAGATTTTAATATGATGGATTATACTGATTGCTTTTGAATATTTCATTCCTGGGGTAAGCCCCATATTTTCATGATGAATTGTTCGTTTCATATTTGGCTCTTTCTAAACCTTATTTTGGCTGCTATACTCTCTATGACCCACCCAGAAGGTTGGCTCTTAAAAGTGCCACTGTCCTCCTAGGCGTTAGTTCCTGAGATGATTGGGCTGAGAATTCCCTGAGGTCCTTTTGTACAGTGTGGAGACAGGGTGATGTACACGTGGCCAAGTCAAGAGGTGCCTGTAGCATAACAGGAATCGTCTCAGTGAGGCCCAGAAGATCTTGGCCATTTCGTGGCCCCTGTACTACTGTTCCCATTCACCCCTGGTGGAATTTCCTCTCCCCATCTGTTCCCAAGACAGGGACTCTGTGATTTTAAGTTCCAAATGACTAATCTAATAGACTAATCTATACTCATTCAATCATTCACTCAATATTTATTGACAACTCATCATGGATTAGGCATTCTGTTCAATGCTGGGGATGCTACAGTAAGTAAAACTACTGCCTCCACCCTTATAAAAATTCTAGTTCTAGACTTTGGTGGGGGAACCAGGCATTAATCAAATAGACACACAAATGCCAACAGGAGAGAGCACTGATGGACCATGTTAGGCCATTTTATGGTCATATATCATTTCTCTACTTCAAGGTCCTAAGTTAAGAGTTATGTCATACTACAATTTCATATAAATCTTGACTTTTAAGACCATGTACAGGGTAAGGATTTTGCACATGCTGGCTATACAGATTAGTACTTCAACTTCTGGCTGACTTGAGGATAAACTAAGGGAAAGATGATAGCTCCACGACTACACCAGACAGACCCACTCACATGTTACCTCTCACCCTATAGAACATCTTCAGTTGAAGGAAGCTCTGGAAGTAAAAAGACCACGTATGTTGAGAAACTGCAAGAAATGTAGGGGTGGCCCAGGGAGGAGGAAGAGGAAGTTTGCAGGCTGGCTGGACTCTGGAAATTCCAGTTCCTCCCACTTACTCACACTGGGATTCCAAGTTGCTAGGTGACAGAGGAGGAGTAGGAGGAGTGGGAGGCAGAAAATATGGTGAAAATGTAACTTGGGAAAATAGTATTGGTGATGCACCCCTGGCAGTCAACACAAAGTAGAAGCCAAACCAAGTCACCTAAGAATTTAGGTGTGAGGGTCCCTGAGCTTCCACAGGGGTAGATTTCTTAGATGTTAAGACTAGAAGCATCTCTGGGATCAACTGGTCCAATCCCCTCATTTAAAAATGAAAATAATGGGATACTACTCAATTATAAGAAACAATGGTGAAGTAGTACCTCTTATATTTTCCTGGATAGAGCTTGAGCCCATCCTCCGAAGTGAGGTATCACAAGAATGGAAGAATAGGCACTACATGTACTCCCCATCAAACTGGTACTGACTGAGCAACACTAAGGAGCTCACACAGTAGTAACATTCTTTGGGAGTAGGGGTTTGAGGGTGGGTAAACTCCCAACTAATGGATGGGCTGAATGTTGTGGGGGGAGAAGGGCACATCAAATCATGGTTGGGATATGGCAAAGTCATAACATGTAACCAAAATGTTTGTACCCCCATAATTTCATGAAATAAAAAAGTTTTAAAAAAGAAAGTAGTTTGTAATGAAATAATTCAAATTTGTGATTTATTGAGATTAATTCAGGAATTTTTAACTGTGAATATGCATTTAGTTACCGATTTGCTAAATAGAAACAATAAAAGAGTTCTTTTGTTTAAAAGAATGAACATAAAAGTGAGATTCCAAGAGGGAGAGTGACTGTATCCCAGAGTCACCCAGCAAGTTAGTAGCTTAGCTGGCACTCAAACTAAAGACTTCAACTCTCAGAAGCACTTTTTCAACTCTACTTCATATTGATGGAAGTTGAGATTGAAAAGTAGGGACAGGGTCATGGAATCACAGCATTATCGTGTCTGGACACTGACAGGGAGAGAAGAAAGTTGGACAGGATGCAATCCCTAATCTCAAGTTGTAACATTCAAATTGCATACTTCTTGTTGACAGTGTAAATATTATTATATAACGAATGCTAGCTGAGTACTTACTATGTGAAATTTTCTACATGCTTTACATGAATCAACCAACTGAATCTTTTTAACAACCCTATGAAATAAGTGCTAGCCTTATTTCCAGCTTATAAACAGAAAAACTAAGGTACATGTCGGTTAAGTAAGCTGCCTGAGGTTGCACAGTCAGTAAATGGCAAAAGTGGAATTCAAATCCAGGCCATGTAATTCCAGAGCCAGTTAACCATGTGCTCAAACGTTTCATCCAGGAGGATACCAGTTAGGTGTTCCTGTCCTTATTCCTCACACAAAGAATTCCACGCTGGCCAGAACCACATTGCCGCCACCACTAGCAACCTGATACCTGCAACATTAGAAAACTCGACCATCCCGATGCCTTTGAGGTAGGCTCGGGAATGAGAACCCGAGCACTGTCTTTAAAAGGAAAAGTCCTGGTGGTTCTAAAAACCATTCACTCTGAAAAGAAAGCTGACCACTGACCCCAATTATCAGTGTTTCCTTCTCCCACTTACTCTACTGCCCTGGGCAGTGTGCCAGCATCTATAAAGCATACTCATTCCCCACTCTTTTATAATTCTGTCCTGCCATTGTTAGCCTTCTGAGTATTGCCCAGCACCCATAAAGCATATTAAATTAATTTCTGCTGCCTTACTTGACGTTTATATTTGAGGGGCGACTCTGTGATGGGGCAGGGAGATTGCCTGGAAAAATGCTAAGTCAATAGCGAGTTGAGAGATGGGTACCAGCTTTCTTCGATTACACAGGATATGTGCCTATTCAACTGTCTGATCACCACGGCCTGTGGTCAGTTGGGGCACCAGCTAACTGTCCTCCCTAGGAATTAGAACATGATCAGCCAGAAGGAGTTCTTCAAAGGGCACAGACTCGGGAGGTGTTCTTCCTGCTTTGTGTGCCCATGTCCCTGTTGGGTTCTGATAAAAATGGCAGGTAGTTCCTTTATAGTCCCTTCAACAAGGCTCGAGGAAAATAGGATGGTCTCAAAGAGGAGCCAATAGCAGCCTCTCTCGCATGAAATTTTGCCACAGATCATGTTGCGCTTCCCATAGCCACCAGCGTGACTTTAGTTTGTAGAGATCAGAGCTGTCACTCTGTCCCATCTGAACTCACCCCACTGATAGGCATGGGCACGGGTAGTGTGGAGGTGGAAAGAGTGACAGGCACACACTGGGACAGTCGCCACAGACAGTTGACATGGCTGTGACGCTTCCCATTTCCATTTTTGCTACATTTCAAAGTATTTTTACCCATGTTATTTATACATCTATTCACCAAAGATTTATTGAATGCCTGCTGTGTACCAGGTCCAGTACATATTCCAAGGCACACTCTTGGGATATGGTAGTAATAAAAACAAACAACAGAAGTTTGCCCTCGTGAACTTACATATAGTAACGGTATCTCAAGTGTTTCTCATTATCATCTGTCAGGAAGATTAGACCAAAACCCATTAGTCTCATTTCATGATTAAGGAGAAGAAACTAAGGCTCAGAGAAGTTACCTGTCCTGCCTGACGGTCCGTAGCTAGACAATGGCAGAGCCCTGGAGAACCCAGACCACCTGACTCCTTGTCCAGTGCTCTTTTGACAGTGCCAACTGGACCTACACCATGCAGATTTTATGGAAACTGGTGACATCATTTCACCCACCACCCTCCATTCTCTACCCCCACCCCAAGCTTCTTAGGGGAATTCCATGTCAAGAGAAGCCGTTTCTGCACATTCCTAAAGCATCTATCCACCCATCCCAGTGAACCACGGCTCTTACTATCTTGAAGTTCTGTTGCGTCTTTAATGTGAATCCCTTGTGCTACAAGCTCCACGCTTCCCTCTTCTTCCATTCTCTCAGTGTCAGTGAAATGAGGCACTTTTATGGACCTGGAGACAATTCCCCAAGTGCCTCGTCCCTAGAGCCATGGACATATGTCTAAATCCAGTCCTGAATTGTTTTTTACTCAATTGACAAGCAAAATGTAGTGAGAAGTTAGTCGTTTTTTTCCTATTTTAGTTCCTCTTACATAGTTAAAATGCCTGCTTTATTTATTTAGCCAAAATTTAATGGCTAAAACAAGATTTAAGAAGTAACTCTGGAGCAGTTGGTAAGTTCACGGGGGAGGCTCCGTGATTTGTAGTCAGAATGAGGCTTTGGCAAGCTTCAGTTCACTAAAACAGGCTTTCAAAAATGAAGACGGAATAAGAAATGTTCAGAGCAGTCTTATCATGATGGAAAGAGTATGAGATTTAAAGTAAACACCAGATCCAGTCTCAGCTCCACTGTTTAATAGTTACCTCGGGCTGGTCATTTAGAACTTTCTGGGCATTGATAAACTCCATCTATTAAAGGCAATGCTAGTGATACCTTGAAAGGTTTTTGTTAAGGAAAATGATAGAGTATTTGCAAAAGAGATTGCTCAACCATAGAGTGCCTTGTAAATGTCAGGTATCGTGGTCGTACTTACCATTGCTAGGTGCAGAAGAGAATAAGGTGTGCTGCAACACCGTTCTGTTATAGTGTTCTGTTAGACTCTATTCCAGCACAGTCTGTTTGCAGACTTTGTTTTTGTCTTCCACCTCCAGAGCACTGAAATTGTTTGCCTGTGGTTCTTCGTTTTACCATCCATGATGTGAGAATGACACCCAGCCCATTTCTCATGCAGGAAATATTAAAGCTCTAGCAGGTATCTCCAAGTCATCGAAGATAGTTTTGCTTCCTCTGCAGGGGGAATAGTGTCTTTTGCAGTACAATACTATAAGAGGCACTCAAAAAGATGTGTGGAAAAGATGAATAAATCTGTAACTAGGTTCAACACCTAGAGGAGAAAGAGATTGGTAAGAATTCTGTGCAAAGAAAATGCAACCTTTTGAATGAGCCTTTGAATGGAGTCTTGGTGTTGAGACTAATGATAGAAGAAGCCAGGAAGGCCTTCCCTGCCCATGGCAGGGGATATGGCTTTGGCTATAAGGCAGAGAACCTGTGACGTGTGCTTAGTGCCAATGCTCACCAGCCTCCCCTCCTTGCCCCAGGACTCTCCTGCAAGCTGGACGTCCGTAGTCTCACAGCATCCTGGCATGCAAGAACTGTGAGGGATCATCCAGCCTGGCTGATCCTTCACTTGTACAGGCAGAAAGTTAAGATCGAGAGAGGGTTACTTAGAAGCAGAGCAGAAACTAGAACCCAGGCCTCTAGATTCCTAGTGAAAGGCCTCTTCTCCTTTCAGAGGAAACATTCCATTATTTAAAAAATGAATGCTTATTTATTTATTTATTTATTTTGCTTGGCATGTTTCCTTACTTAGCTTTGTTTTAGTTGTGGGGAGAAAATGTGTTTTTTTAAAAAAAATCTGGTGGTGGTCTTGATTACAGGGAAATGCTTGATTGCTTAGAGACTTTACCAAGAAATCATTAGGTTTCCTAACCATGTCTTGGTGTAAGGTCTTCCTGAGACAATCTCCTCATCCAGCCCATGTGTGTTTTTTCCTTCCTTCTTAAAATTGTCAAACTGACGTAATTAGCTTAGCTGTTAGCTAAATAAACCACTGGATCCGAGCAAGAATTTTTACTGGCATGTCATTGCCTCCGCACCAACCTGCACGAAGGACTGTCAAGGCCAGGCGACAGAGGTCTGGCAAAGGATTCTGTTGGGGAGATAGCTCTTCCTTCCTCCCCCAGCATCAAATACGGCTGGCAGGCTACAGAACAGATGCCAAGGAGCACATCTGAGAAAACCGCTAACTCCTTTGAGTGCTTGGATCTCAGATGATTCACAGAGCCCGAAACAGCCCAGGAACTGCAGGTGGAGAGTCCAGAGCGGTAGGCTTAGATTAGGGTGGGCCTCAAGCAGAAGGCACTGGCCGGTGGTCCCATTGGTAGAGAACTGTGCTCTGATACAGGGAGATGGACTTAGGAACCTGCCAAGGTATCTCATCTCCTTTGTCATTCTGAGGTGGAAGAACACACTGTCCCTGTTTCATTGCTATGTTTAAGAATAGTCACTTGTGAGCTCTTTGAGAACAAGGACCTGCTCCCTGTCTTGGTCTGTGTGGCCCGTGGTGGGGCATCTGGCACATACATGGCAATGTCCTTTTGCTCTCCCTCCAAGCTCTCCACATTCCCGCAGAATAACGGTACAGATTGAGCAGAGACTGGAGATGTTTGGGTGGAGAGTCTAGTTAGCAAGCGCTACTTTAATTGAGTCCCAGCATGTAAAGAAACAGAGGCTGAGAAGTCAAGCCTGGCGAGTCTGCTGGCGAGTGTAGACTGCAGTGTGCAAGCCCGTCGGGAGGCCACGCTGCTCCCACACTCAGTTTAATTAGAAGCCTGGCCAGTAGCCAGCAACTTGGAAGACAGATTATAGATCCATTAATTAGGGTCATGTTTACACCTCTATTGTCAACTGTAATGATTGGTTTAACCCAAGGTCTCCTTAGTTTATTACGATTGTTGTTGCTTGGCTGGAGTTTTACAGTTGTGAATGAGGGATCCGTATGCAAGCCTGTCTATGAGTCTGCCGCTAGATCCTAATATAAGGGAAGTTTCCCTTAAATATTTATTTTAATCTTCAGTCATGTATTTCACAACAATAAACTGTGCCCAATCAGTGGATTCACTGTCCTGTCTACTGACAGGTAACCTACATTGAGAATATCACCGATGGACACTCATCGTACTCAGAAAACAGTTTCTAATTTTCCAAAGGTTTGGATCAGCAGTTCCTATGACAGGATGCTGTGAAGTCCAATGTGGGCACATTACAGAAGATCTTTTAGGCCCTCTGGAGATGTAGGTATGGGATTTGGGAGGTGTCATGGGCAGCAACTCTCCCTCTGCCTTGCTCTCCACAGGTACTTTGAGGAGGGTTCACTGCAGATTTGGGGACTGGAGAGAGAAAAAATGGGGAGAAGGAGTGGGGAAGAGAGAGCACTGCTGCTGGTGGGGGCTGTCTTGCTCTCTGGTCTCGTGTTGGGGGCGTCACACCATCGGGGACCATTACTAAGGGAGGATCAGAGTCAACCTGCGTGCGTCTGCGAAGGTCATGGCAGAGGCTGGGGAGGGAGGGCATTAAGGAACTCTGTGGACCATTCTTAGGGCCGGATCCATCTCAGGATGCCAGGAGGCAGTTTGGTTTAGGCACAGAAACAAATCGCCCACACTTCTGAGATTTTCCCTTTCCCTGGGACACTTCTATTCTGCTTAATGGATGCATTCTTCTTTGGTGAAGGCTGAGACGACCCATAGGCTGTAACTGGGTCCTTCTTCATTCCAGGGGCGTGGTGTTTGTAAACCATTTCGTATCTGGAACATGGTTACGGGGCCATGACTTTGATCATGGAGTCCAAGCCCAGCCTCCGTCCACAGACCTGCAGTTTGTAGATTACTAAAATCAAGTTGCACCTGAATGGGCCACCTCTCTGTTTTGGCACTAGTGACCTCATGATGCATTTGCATCATTTAAAATCCCTGTAGTTGAGACCACGCTCATAACTGTACAGCCCATGCTGTCTGTTTTGAAAATCATACCTTTCTTGGTGACCACATAATCCCTGTGGAGATTAAGAGTTTCTATTTGGCCTTTGCCATGCTGAGATTTCCCCGAATCTGCTGGAATTGGAAAGGGCACTTCCCTGGCAGTGTGTCTCGCCAGGCCCTGCCCGAAGAGAGCAGCCGCTGAAGATCAGGGTGAAGGCTCTGGATTGTCCTCACAGAAACACTGCGTACTGTCCTGGTGAAAGCAGCATTTTTAGATCACAGAATTAAGACACTCAAGGCACTCGCACATAATAGATCTACTCCAGCATTTTCATCTCTCAAATTATTGAGATTCTTCATTTCCACAGCACACCGAAGAATTTGTGGCATATAAGCTTTATTTTACTTGAGGCACCATTTAGTCAAGAACTCAATATATCAACCAAAAACATTCTTAGAATCAAGCTTAGCTGTTAAGGCCTGCATGTTGAATCCACAGTATAGAGTGAGTAATTTATTAGTAAATTCATCCTAATCTAAAAATATATTCCTCCCTTCTTAATCTAGGACACTCAGAAGCCATTCCTTTGTATATCACCCAGATGTATCTAATGCAAATTAGGAAAGGTGTGCAAGACTTCTTTTGGATTTGATTTATTATGCACTCTTTGGAGTATTTGGGGATCTGTTTATAGTTATAGGTCAGGAGATAATTATGGGTAATTGACATGAGACAGGAGGAGAATTGACTCATCAAAGGAGTTGCATGGCTTTCAGGCAAAGCTTAACAGGCTCATCAAACAGGGGAGGAGGAGAGTCTGCCTCTGCGGATGGCAACAGGAATGACTCCAAGTGCTCTAACACGCCCGTGCACCCCCATCCAATTCTCAGCTTCCCGGTCCTTCCTAACCATGCCCTCACTCTCACATATGACACCTCACGAGGTTGTGAATTCAACTGTTGTAAATTGGCAGCCCATAGGATCAAACTGTGAAATTGTTTTTATCTGAGCCCTGTGCCTGCAAAAGAATAAGAGATTCTCTTAACAAGGTCATAGAATGCTCTTGAGCTTCCTTATATGCCTTGTGCAAGGAATGTAGGAATTTGATCTCACCGTAGTCCCTCTTCATGCTACCCAGAAGCAGCCACTCCATTGCATATTCCTAGAGCTCCTCATGTTGTCCGCGCTTTTCCAAAGCAGTGAGCACTTGGTCTGCTAAAACCTTGGCTCCAGTGAACGCCACATTCAATTTGTCATTTTAGTGCTGTAAATCATGAACTGCCAAGTTAACATTACTTAATATTAAGTAGATATTCATTGTCTTTTGTCCCAACTGGGCCTAATTTCCCAATTTACCTCAGATTCCTGGATAGCACTGTCTGCTACCAGTTTCTGTATTATTCAGAGTTTTGGTTCCAAATAACAAAAAACAACTAAGTTAACTTAAACAATATAACATTTTCAGGAAGACATATTGCAGAACACCAATACATCACACATAGCCCCTGCTCAAAGGCTTGTGGCTTGATGCTCTGCAGCCACCATCTTGAAATTCTTCATCTGATCTTCTGATGTGTGTGCGTTGGGAAGTCCCATGGGACAATGGAGCAGGCGCCAGGCTTGGAGACTCAGCTCATGGGTATTCACTGAGTGATCGATGAATGCATGCTGAGTGTTCAAGCTTTCAGGCAGCCCTGAGTATATTCCTCCCAGAGAAATACTCTTCTGTGGCCCAAGGAGGCTGAACAAGATCCATCTGTGTCTTGGGACACCGCAAATTCCTGAACACAGAGTCCCACTGCGCCCTGCTGCCTGGCCTCCTTCCCCTCCCTTCTCACAGTTGTGCTCAGGTTTGAGAAAAAGAGGAGTTTTTCTGAGGGCTCCAGAGGAAATCTCTCCCCAGACACAGAGCACCTTAAAGGATCCGGTGGAGGCCGCTGCCTGGAGTACTTCCTGGGCCCTGCACCTCCAAGCACGATGGAAGTGAGTGCAACAACATGCCCAGCCCGCTGGCTTTGTTTTCATTCTGTTTCTGCCTTTCCCCCGTCCTCTAATCCTGCAGTCCCCAACGCCCGTTAGTACCCCGGCCACACAGCAGGAGTGGCGCATCGGGTGGGCGAGCTAGAGAAGCTTCCTCTGTATTTGCAGCCGCTCCCCATCCCTGGCTTCACCACCTGAGCTCCGCCTCCTGTCAGATCAGCGGTGGCTTTAGATTCTCACAGGAGCGAGAACCCTACTGTACGCTGGGCATACAGGGACCTAGGTTGTTGTACACTCCTTGTGAGAATCTAACGCCTGATGATCTGAGCTGGAGCTAGGTGGTGATGCCCGTGCTGGGAGCAGCTGCAACTACAGATTACCATTAGCAGAGAGGTTTGACTGCACAGTAAATGTAATGCACTTGAATCATCCCCAAACCATCGCTCCCCAACCCCCATCCTTGGAAAAATTGGCTTCCATGAAGCTGGTCCCTGGTGCCAAAAATGTTGGGGACCGCTGCTCTAATCCCCTTTATCTCCAAACAAATGTGTGTATGGTGTACAGTGAACTGGTACGAACCCTGCTTTTTGTTTTGTTTTGTTTTGTTCTTTTCTCCTTCAGAGAATTTTCAGTTTTTCTCGTTTTTTGCAATTCTTCTGCCCCCCACACCCAGCCCACCCCCCACCCCCAGCCCAGTGTGGGAGGTCCAGGCTGCAAGCTGAACTGCAGGCTCTTCTCTCCTGGCAAGCCTGGCCCCACCCTGCAGAAGCCTCTGTGCCAGGGAGGAAGGAGCATTTGAGGAAGCAGTTAACTCTTTCGGGCCGACGCTCTGCATCGGAAAGCCCTTCCCTCCTTGCCTGGCAGACAATGCAAGTGGGGAGCAGGTATTTCTTAACGTGACCCACCTCACCTTATATCCCCCAAACACTTAAAAAATTGAACAATAATAATGTTTTTAAAGAAGAAAATCATAAAATCAGACTTGTTATATATCAAGTTTCATAAGATACTAGAAAACTTTAAAATATAACAACGAACTAGTGTGTTTTCTCTTTCACCAAGTTCGATCTCCTCAAATACTGGGTTTAGGTGTAGCCGGAGCATCGTACTCATTCCTGCTTCCCTACTGTCTAGCAAAGTACCAGGCTCACAATATGCACATAAACAAATAAACTAAGTTTTAAAAAATTAGTCTACTGCCTCTGATTTCCCATTTCTTCCTCTTCCACTCTCTCTCTTTGCTTGATAACCTGAGCCAGCCCCAACACCAGCCAGTGCTACAGGGAGAGGGACGAGTGAGGGGCCACTAGGTTGTTTCTCGTCATGAGTGTCTAAAGCCCCACTGTCTCACCTACTGCCAGTTTCTTGGGAGACTAAGGGCCTGCAATTTTTTCCCAATTATTATATCAGTATGAATCAGCTTGTTAAGTTGGGACTAATAAAATGGAGCCCAAGACAAATGAGTTTTGGAATGAAGGCAAGAAGAAGATGCATTGGCTCTGTGTATCCGCGTGGGTTTCCATAACAAAATACCAGGGACTAGGTGGCTTGAGCAACAGAAATTTAGTTTCTCACAGTTCTGGAGACCAGAGTGCCAACATGGTCAGTTTCTGGTGAGGGCTCCCTGCCTGGCAGGGGGCTACCCTCTCACTGTGCACGCACAGCCTTTCCTTTGTGTCCGCGTGGGGAAAGAGAGGGAGAGAGGTCCTGGTGTCTCTTCCTGTAAAGACACTCATCCTATGGGATCAGTGTCCCACTCTTATGACCTCATTTAACCTTACTACTTTCTTAGAGGCCCCATTTCCAAGCACAGCCCCACTTGGCATTAGGGCTTCAACATACGGATTTTGGGGAGGACACGAATATTCAGTCCACTACACCCCTCGACTCTAGGCATTCGGTGATAGGGATGAAGTGTTTCCGGCGAAGGAGGAAGCAGAAGCAGTAGGGGTGTAGAAATGTTTCAATTTTCCATTTTGTCTAGGAAATTCGGTTTGTTCAGTCACTGATGCCCTTGGAAGTCAAACAAAACATTAGAAAGAAGGAACGGGTGATATATAAGATTTTAAGCCTAATGCTTGATTTTCTTGCCTCAGTGTCTTAGCTCCTCTACATACCCCATGAATGCAGAGAATTTCCAGAACTGGAGCAACCACTCCAAATTGCATTGCTGGGAGCACTGTAGCCTAGAGGCTTCTTCACTGAGAGGCCTGGGCAATGGGGAACTGGAAGTTGATGTCAGCAAGGCGATGCTCGGCCACAGCTCGGGCTCTCTGTCCTGTACAGGAGAGCTCTTGGTTGATGCCTTCCAGCTCCTCCAACCTCTCCAGTCCCCATATGACCCGCCCCCTCACCACACCCTAGCTGCTCTTTCTTCAATGCTGGTTTTCAAAATAAGAGGTGCTTTACTCTTTCAAAGCTGAGCTGTGGAATCTGGAATCAAACTACGGGTGATGTTAAAAATGACTAACAAGTCAAAAATGTTGTAATTGCAAAACCAAAGCAAATCTAAGGAGTCTCAAATCTTCTGCCCCAAGCGAGCCCCGTCTCCCAAAGCGCACACTGTGGTCAGGCGTGAAAGGCGAAGCATCCCCCGTGACACACCATCAGCTCGCCAGCCGCGGAACTGTCTCCTGGGGCCTGGGGGGTGGGGGTGGCTGGTTGAGACTTCCCGGCTGGGAACTCAGACAAAGGAGCTGGCGTAAATGGGAACATGTGCCACCTTGTCATTAGCCCTCTTTGCTCTCCATCAGACACACATTCCAGTGCCGGGGAAAGCCGAGCCGCCATGGGTGGGGGAGCGGAGAAGTGGAGAAGCTGCACAGGCAAGCGGCAGGAGGGGGGTGGCCTGAGATGAACCTGAAAACCTTTCAACCCTTTATGGTCTCATTCCTTTCTTCATTTAACAAACATTCACCGAGCACCGACCTCTATGCAAAGCTGGAGGTCTATGCTAAAGAAAAGAAATTGAGCACATACCGGCATCGAGCTAGATGCCTGGGCACAGTGGGGAGACCACCGCGTGGGTACATTCCTTGCCTCATGAAGCTTACGCTCTAATGGGGACACAGACTCCAAACAAAAGGCTTACAAACTGGGTTAAGAGGAGTCACAAATCACAGGGTCCCACATGAGAGTGCTTGCGGGATGTCACTTAGATTGAGGGGACCAAGGAAGGCCTCCGTGAGGAAGTAAGTAGTATTCTAAGTCGTGACCAGGAGGATGGGTGTGTGTGTGAGCAGAGTAAAGGTGGCGTGTTCCAGGCAGAGACAAGGGAAGAGTGAAGACCCTGAGGAAGGGCAGTGCTGGAGACATTTGGGAAACTGAGGAAGACCAGTGTGGCCACAGCACAGTGGTAGGACTGAGGTTGGAAGGGCAGGTGGGGATTGGATTATTCAGGACTTTTGGGACAAGGTGTGAATGTTGGAATTTTGTCCTGAGCAAAATAAAAAAAAACTGTTAAAAGTTGTAAGGTGCTGAGAAATCACTTTGACTTTGCACTAGAGGGAAGGAGGAACGGGAAGTGGGGAGGCTGTTAGCACAGTATAGAGGAGAGACAATGGTGGCTTGTGAGTGTGAATATAGGAAGAAGTGGATGCACTTAAGGCTCGCCGTGGTTGTAGAACCAATAGAACTCAGGAATGAATTGGATACTGTACAGGAGCAAGAGGGAAAAATCAGGAGCTTTTCCCAGGATAAAGGGATAGTTGATAATATCATTTATTAATATGGCATTAGGGCAGTTTGAGGAGAAAAATCTAATTCATTGTTGAACATGTTGACCTAAACTATGAGATGCATACACAATATCCAAGTGGAGATGTCACGAAGACAGTTGGCAATACAGCTCGGGAAGTCAGAGAGGTGAGCTGGGCAGGGGGTGTGAAAGGCATCGTTGGTGTGTAGATGATCTTTCACGTCATCGAGTTGGATGTAACAGCCCTAGGGTAAGAGTGCAGGGTTAGAAGAGAAGAGGATGTAAGTCTAAATTGTAATAACTTCAATATTTAAATTTAAAATGGCAAATACATGGTACAGGCACTATCTATCATCCTCTCTCCCTCATCTACAGAAATATTTCTAATAAATTATAGCTTTCTTTCCTACCGGGCCAAAATGCAGAATTTGAATCATTTTCAACACAATGCTACAGAAATCCCTGCCAACAGATCAGTGTTGGCAAATGCGATAAAACCTGATTGACTTTCTGGCTTTTGTTCAAGGTTACTAAATTTTTTAAGAGCAGAGATTTCTTTTTAACATCAAAATATTTAAACAAGCCCACATAGTGGTAGTTTTCCTTTTATTGGTTCAGCCGATAGACTATACTTACTGCTCATAAAGTGCCACAGTGCCTAGAGATCTGAGGGCCACCAGCAGGGAATCGTTGCTCTGGGGAAGCGATCTCAGCGTGTGGTTCCTAAAATAGCAGCACTAGAATCACCTGGGAACTTGATAGAAAAGAAAATTCTTAGGCCCCTCCCAGTCCCACTGAAGAAGGAACTCTGGGTTCATAACAAGCCCTCCAGATGAGTTTGATGCAAGCTAAAGTGTTAGAACTATCACTTTAGAATTAGCTAATTCGTGCCACTACAGACTTCTTCAATCTGATCATTTTAAATTCCATCAGAAACTATATCTGGGTTTTCCAAACTTCACTGTCTTCTTAATGTCTAGTAAAATTCCTGGAAAAAAATGGAAGATGCTTAATAATGATGTTCTGAAAGAATTATTGACTGAATGAATGACTGTAGTCGGTGCTGGATGATCTAAGAAGGCACTGAACAAGACAGGCCCTACCCTCGAGAAGCTCCACCTTTTCTATGAAGTATTTCTTGGTGATAACAAGGTCAAAGATAGTTTTTCTGTCCAACAATAACTCTATTCGAACCGGACTGCATTTTATTTGAGGGTGCGATGTTCCTGGGTGCTAGACTCACGCAGGCGAGAGGGACATTGAGAGAGCTATCTCACCATCCCGCAGGTAGGCCGAGCCCTGGCAGGTGCTGTGGTTTGCCCACGACGCACAGTGAGACCCAGGGCAAGGTCCCCTAACTCGTCACGGCCTACAAAACACAGTGACTGTGGAGTGAGTCAGACAGAACCCAAGTTCCCTGCCCGCTGGTTCAGTGATCCTGGGCCAGTTTCTCTGAGTGCAGAATTCCTCGTCTCCGGAATGTGAACACGAATGCTTAACTGACAGGCTGTTGTGGAGTCGACATGAGAGGCCAGGTGCCACACGAAGTTGATGTTAGTACTCTTCCCTACTGTGTGGCCTGAAAATCACCCCTTCCCCCCAAAAAGAGATCCACATCAAATTCCTGAAAACTGTGAATGTGACCTTATTTGGAAAAAGCTTTTGCAGATGTGATTAAATTAAGGATATTGAAAGAAGGAGCCTACCTGGACTTAAGGCGGCCACACGATTATGTGTGAGACAGGTGCTCAGAGGCGCGGGCACAGGGAGGAGGCGGCGGCATGCAGCCCAGGACAGAGCCAGCATGACGCCCTCATGCGCCAGGGAGGCCAGGGCAGCCCCAGGGCTGCAAGAGTCCCGGTGGCGGGGGGTGGGGGTGCGTGGGGGGTTGAGGGTGGAGCACCACCTGCCAGCTGTGGACTTCTGACTTCTAGAACTGAGAAGAAGTTTCCAGCCATTTGTCGCAGCAGCTTCAGCAAACTAATACACTCAGTAAAATTGCAGTGACAGAAACACTCCCCTGAAATAAGGAAGCGGTTTTGAAGTGCCCTGATCCTTGCTGCTGTCATTGGCCTCCTTCTTATTTCACCCCCAGAATGTTGGGGCTGCTGTAGGCTCAGACATCAACTTCCAAACACAGTGACCGGCCGTCAGTGATCGGCAGAGGAGAGGCGGCCAGAAGAGGAAAACGTACATCAGAAATGTAACAACAACTCCAAATGCCATGCATGCTCCCAGGTAGCACTCAGACCATGTGTTCCCAGGACCAAATGCTAGCAACAGGATAGATGGGGTGAGGTGGATATTCCCGGTCCTTGCACGGAGGGGGAGGCTGAAAGAAGCACCCACCACAAATTTTGTGCGGCTATCCGAAGAATGGCTGGAATCCCTTGAAGTCTAGCACGAACGAATCAGAGGGGGCTCACAGAGGGCACTACTTGGGACTTTCGCCTGCTCTTCTAAGAGGGGGCTGGGCAGAGGCAGGGTGGGAAGGGTGGCGGCCATGGGAGAAGGAATCCAGCTCTACTTCACAGCTCAAAGGAAATAGGTCTGGCCGGGGCAGCACTCAGACCCAATCGCCAGCGCCGGGGGGAAGAAAAATAGGTTCATTCATCCTTCATTGTCCTATCCCCTATTCTTCGTTATCTTCCTTTCCAGAACTTTGAAAAGTATTTGTCACCTGATGCCAAGACTTTCCTCTACCTTCCTCTACCTTCCTCTACCTTTCCTCTACCTCAGGGAGTGTCTAGGGATCCCCAGCTCAACTTCAAGGCGCCGTCTCTGCGCACAGGCACCTCTTGGGCTTCACGCTCTGTGCACGGCGGCCTCCGCTGCCTCGCTAAGGACAGCGAGCAATCAGGATCTGGGAGAAATGCAGAGCCTCATGCCCTTGTGTTTTTTCCTGGAGAATTAGAGTCTCCATATCATTTTAGAATCTTCTCCTTCTTGAGGACAATTACTTCATGCTGAAATATTTTGCGAGCACATTTTTGGTGGCTCTGGCGCTGCTCCTGGTTTCCGTTTCTGCTTTGAATTTGCCAAGTGAGCCTGACCTCCGCACTTCGACAGTTGTACAGACTCTGCGTGGCACAACCACTGTACTCTTTGTCCTTTGTTTTTTGCGTGTGTTTTGTCTTCTGGTGCCTAATACCAGGCCGACGAGAGATGTTTCTGGTTGGTTCTTAGATCCTTAAGGCTACTGTCTCTTTCTTCCAAAAATATTCTCTTCGGATAATTAAGTAGATAGTTGGCCTTAACCTCACTTTGAAGAATGGAAACAGAGGCCCAAGGAAGTAAAAATTCTTTATTCAAGATCATTTAGTGAAAATCAAAGATACAATTTCGGAAATTTGTGTTCTGGCTGTCATGCTTGTCATCAGTGTGTTCTGCTGGGAATACCAGGGTTCTAAGTCTTAGTTAAACACAATTCTGCCTAAAATGTTTAGATCTGACAGTGTCACCAACCCTGCTGAAGCCTCCCCCACCATATGCCCTACACCATGTCTTTACTGAGCTCCATGATATATCCTGCATAGCAACTTCTGTCTCTTTTCAAATGGGACAAACTGGTGCCATCTCCATGCAGCTCAACTCATTTCTGACCCCGAACGCCCTGACTTACACCAGGGAATGACAATGCCGGCAACATGAGGCGGTTGGCAACGCAAGCAAGGAAGGGATGTTTGTGAGCTATCTGGCATCAGCGAGTTGACTGCATTCTGTTCTTGTTGAGCTACATGGGCAGGGGTGTGGTTGCAGCTGGGGTGAGGGGGGCAGGAGGGACAGAACGGAAGACATCAGAGAGTGGACGGAAGGAGCGTCTCCAACATACCGCCCTGCTTAGCTGTGCCCCGCCTGCTGTTTACAGCCTTACATCCTGCCCGAAATGGGCTCTCAGGGCCTATTTGGTTTAGTCTTGACCTCCAGTAGAACTGTATGTAACACAGCCCAAGTTTGTGGGCATTTCTCTTTCATTAACATAGCAAGTGAAGCAGACACCATATTATTCTTGCTGATCCAAACCGGTTTCCAACAGCTCTCTTATAAAGTGCTTCTGGGCCAGCACCACATGTGCCCATCGTCCCTGCTACTTGGGAGGCTGAGGCAGGAGGACATCTTGAGCCCAGGAGTTCAAGGCTGCAGTGAGCTGTGATTGCACCTGTGAATAGCCCGGGAGTTCAAAGCTGCAGTGAGCTACGATGGCACCTGTGAATAGCTGCTGTACTCCAGCCCAGGCAGCATAGCAAGACCTCATCTCTAAAAAAGAGAGAGAGAGAGAGAGAGAGAGAGAGAGAGAAAATGCTTCGATGTCTTTCCCAAATATCTCTTGCTGCAAGACAACCCTTTCTATTCTGCCCTCAATGAAAATGAAAACAGGCTACCTTCTGAAGACAGAATTAGATACCTTTCCTCCAACCCTCAGCGGCTTTATCTTCCTCAGGATGGAAAACCACAAGGCATTGTAATTTTCCTGTGATCTCTTACACTTCCCAGCGTGTTTTCTATGGGAGATTCAGCATTGTGAAGAGGTTCCCTGTATACTCTTGTTGGAAGCCCATGATTTCTACTTGGCGCTCCTGACAGTCCTGTGGGCTGGTGTCTGACCGTGTTCCCTGGCTGCTGGCCTCTGCCCGTGCCCCTCCTTGGTGCACAGTTTTAGCAATAGCTGTTAGGCCATCAACCACCTCCCCTCTCCGCACCTGGCAGATCTGGGCCCCTTGGTCCCTTGTCAGATGGTTGGTAGGTACTAAGTTATTCCTTAGGATTTCCCTGCCTCTAGTGGATATTAGGCCTGCTCGGTCACCACCGTGCCCTTGTCCATGTTCTCATCTCTGGGAGGCCTTTCTTCTCTTATGTCAACTTCAATCATACTTATCCTCTGTCGTGCAGCTCATGGCCATGCACTATGGCCCTGAATAATCTCCATGTCCTCCAAATTCCTCATTATGCCCTATAGTTTATCACAGAATCATTCAGTCTATTAGGTCATTGTTGTTCTACTTATGCTAGATCAGGGCAAGGATGGGAAATAGATTTGTTGGAACAATCCTGGATGACTGGTGGGGGCTGCATGGGGTGCTGGGATGAGAAGGATTCTGAAGCAGCATCCTGATTCAGTGGCAATGTGCATGAGGACTGATTGAAGACATCTGCTGCAAGGACAAGCAGAGCCCAAGGGAGTATATGTCCCATGGATTTGCCATCTTTGTGTTGGGGTCTTTCCAACTAAATTATTAATATATGGAAGGTATCACAATACAAATCTTTTAGATCTTTTAATTCTAAGCACAAACAGGTACTCAATAACTATTTATTGATGGTGTAGCTGATATTTATGTGTTGGTGAGCCCTGCCATTTAATGTCTTTGAGAGAACACAGCCAGCAGAGTGATGGCAAAGTGCTTAGCCAGCCTATTCTGTCCCATGGAGAAAAGGGGTTCCTTATGTGCAAAGGAAAGGGGCTGGGTGTGAAATGCCTCTCACTGGTTTCTGCTGGAAGCGTATGCGAACCACTCACTGACTCCTAGCTCTTCCTACAGATACATTAGTGCTGAATTTTTTTGCTAAGTTTTTATTCTTTTGCCTAGATTCAGAGCCAAGTTGTTGTAAACCCAAGTTATCCAAATAAAATGTCATAAGGCTGTGTTTTAAATGCTTCAATTGTCGTCAGTGTAAACATACTATAATTAGACAGTCCTTGCTGAACCATCCTTCCCTGCTGATGGTTTTGCTTCCATTCTCCTCCTCCTCACTTCCCACTTTCCTGTTTTCCTCTTCTCCACTTCTAAGAAACTTCCACTCACTATTTTTCTCACTTAGAAACTCACTCCTAGCTCCTTCTCCTTCAATATTATTATCAATCAGGGAAAAATAATTATCAACACACAATCCTGTTTCCAAATTTCTCTTTAGCACGTTAACAGACATAAGCCGCAAAGAGGGTGAAGTAGAACTGCCAACAAGTTAGCAAGATGGCAGGAGAAAGGAGTTAACTGTTGGCCAAATTCCCCGACGAATGGGCACGTTGACGTTACCGAGCTCATTCTGTGCACGGTTCTGTGTTGAGTATTTTGAAGGAAATGAAAGAAAATGAGAAGCCAACTTCTACCCTTGGGAAAACTAACAGCCTAATCAGAGTCATGGAAGAAGCAGGCATAGTTACTTTAAGAAGAGCTGCTGCAGTTTCTGACTGGCAAAGGTCAATGTAGCTTAAAGATTAGGAAGCATGCTCTGCTCTGGGGTCAGACTGCCTGGCTTTGAAAGCAACCTCGTGTGACCCTGGCACAGTACGGAACCTCTGGGAGACTCAGTTAGGAAACAGAAATAACATTAGTGCCTTCCATATAGAGAGGTTGTGAGAATTAAAGGAGATAATGCAAGCAAAATACATAGTCTTATAATGCTGCATATACTCAATAGATACTATTAGTAGCAGTTAGCCAATTTTCATGTTAATCCAAATGGCTGATTACAACTTGTAAATCTATAGAGCCAGACAGATACAACTGATATTAGCAGCTAATATTGATATTAACCAACCAAATATAGATACGATCATCCTGTCCCATGCTGGAAATCAGCTACTGACTATGGCTGCCATCAACCACAGCTTAACTTCTGTCTCAGATTTAGTTCAGAATTTACCTAAAATTTATACTTCCATAAGGGATTATAGGTAAAGCTCAGCATTAGGTACTCAGTCTTCATCATTTCTATAGACCTCTTTAGTTCCCATTCTGATATATTCTCTCATGAGTCCTTTAAGTCAATCATCTGGGGGTCCAAATGGGAGGCTTTGTCCCTGTATCTGACTTGGAGCATTGGCTCAGCCAGGGACATCTTGGATGGAATATGTGGGCTTGGATGGCTGTACTTTCCTGGATTGACAGAATCGATTTCTCTCTCTTTCTCTCCCTCTCTCTCTCTGTCTGTCTTTCTCTCTCTGAATCTAGGTGGCGTTTTCACATTTTTAGGCAAATGGAAATTGTGAAGCTGCCAAGTAACCCTCAAACCTCTCTTGCCTTGACAGGATGCACTGCACCAAAGAGAAGGAAGGGACTAGTCAGAAACCAGAGCAAGTAATGGCTGAAGCCGAATGAAATATTACCGAGTAGGCACTCCGTCCCACTGCAGGTCAGTCGGACGCCCGGAGAAGACACACTGCTGTCTTCTCGGTTGGCTGAAATGAACCAAAACCCAGTGCCATTGTGTGTGTGTGTGTGTGTGTGTGTGTGCGTGTGTGTCTGAGAGACAGAGAGAGAATATGAGCTTTTCAATTGCATATATGGAATTGATTTTTCTCCAGTGGGAAAAACACTGTGTAAAATCTTAGAATAATTAACAAAGGAGACTGCATCTTCATACTAAGAGAGAAAAGTCTAGATGATTACCTGCCAACTGTAACGGCTGGTTTAAACACCTGCCTGAATGAAGACAAGTGGTCAGACAGGAATGCCCGTGCTGGCTGGAGACGGTGACTCCCCTGGTGCTGTGTACTTGCCACCCCGCGGAAGGAACCTGCCCACGGGGCCCCTGGGGGTCCCCGGCATCTCCTCCGGTGGAGCCCTTCTCCGCCCTTTGGAGCAGAGAGGCTCCCGTGAAGAAAGATGCAAGAAAGCACATGCCACAAGAATGTGAGGCTCACTCCAGGCGGATGACGTGGTGAACCCCAAATAGCCGGCGGCGCTAGAGCTTGTTTTCTGCTCCTGAGGGACATGTTCCTCAGGGACCCCTCTGCTCCCAGCCCTGCTGCCAGGGCGTCCCTCAGGATGGCGCTCCCTCTGGTTTGAATTTGCTCGTTTCCACTAAACACCACCCACTCCCTTGATTTTGACAACAAAATCTTTGGCTCATTCCAGCCCTGTGTGTGTGTGTGTTTGTGTGTGTGTGTGTGTGTGTGTGTGTGTGGTATGTGCACACGCGCATGTGTGAGCCAAGAAGACATATTTACATTTCATTGACATACCTTTTATGATGTTGTCACCAAGCCATATTGTCTCCAGTTGTCAGCTTCAAAATTTCTGTTCTAGAAAGTACACAGGATAAGGCTGCTCATCTATCTCATACATTACTTCTTCCTCAATGGGCCAGAACAGGGAATCTTGGCTTCTTGACCTCTCAACCACAAACCCTGCCGTCTGAAATACTTACCAGGCTCTGTGACAAGCAGCATTCAAGGAAGTTTCTTCCAGGAATAAAGATCAATTTACTTCCATCAATATCTAACCTCTCCTTATAGCATCTCAAAGCTGTTGGAGAGAGATCTCTTAGGAGATCCATACTCGGAAAGTTCTCCCCTATAGATCATGAAGAAGCTCAGGAAATTTCACTCCAAAATATGACCCGTTGGTATAAAGAGTATTTTGAATTAAAGGCACTTAGAGATGAACAGGCATTGGACAGGGCTTCCTTTCTTCATAAAACTAGACTTATGAAAAGAACAATTGACTTCCCTTCCCCCTCCTGGTTATCTTTCAGGAAAGAAGATCAAGAATTCAACTAGACTTGGCTCAAACTTTTTAACCCCTTCGGTGCGGCCCTCCCCGGCCGCGACACCTCGCCCGCAGCCGGCACTCACAGCGGTCTGTGCTGTGCAGGGACCACGGCTCCGTTTTGCTCTTGTGTGATGAGGAAAGCTTGAAAGCACTGAAAGCTTGTTTTACCTTACAGGCGGCTTTACAAGCAGCATGTAAACCAGAATAGGTAACATATACATATATGTGTTCATTACGTTATTTTTAAATGTTCACAATTTTATTTTGATAAATGAAAAATTAGAAAAGTCACATCATGGCTGTGGGCTAAAGTCGCTGTGCGCGTTCATCTGTGGCTGTCGACTATAGTCCACGCTCCTACCGAAGTGGTTAAGATAATACCTGTTTCTCAGGTTAATTTAGTTTCCAAAAAGAATCATTTACAAGTCAATCTATTCCCCTCCCCCAATCCATTTCATCTCCCAACTATCTATTCATCCTCCTTAGCAACCATTTATTGCCACTCAACAGAATTACTTATATTCCTCCTTCCCCGCCCTCCTAAACTTCTGGACCCCATTGGGAAATTGGGGTAATCACTCTGTAATTCTCCCCATTCCTCTTTCTCTGATTAATCTGCCCCATTATAAATTGATCTTTCAGTGAACCTTTGGGGCAAAGGGTAAGTTTTCCCCTCACGCCCCCATCACCGTTTTTGGGAGGGCTGTTACAGCAAGTGTTACAGCGGGTGGCCCCGAGGACAAGGCGAGGGGCACAGGGAGAGTCAGAGAATCAATGTTTATTTGCCAGCCGCCTCAGAGGGGTCTCACCACCAAATTCTGAGCCCTATCCACCTGGATTTTTCCCACTTTTATTAAGTTGGGGTGGTAGGAGGGGTGGGGTATCAGGTGTAGGTTAGTTGAAGTGTCAGGTAATAGGTGGGGGTCTCAGGTGCCAGATGCACCAAGTAATAAATGGGGGTTTACTTATCAGGACCACACCCCAAATTCGTGACTTTCAATCTTAAAGCAGCTATTTGTTATATCTGGTGAGTGACTTAGCATGGCTACTTTCAATGGGACCCCTGGCTTGTTAGATGCATGGCTGTAAAGAGAACTGAATGCTGTCCCATGGGGGGCCACTCAGCAAGGCTGAGGTTATTCTAGCTTAAGGAAAATACAAAAAAAATTCAGGCACTTGCAAGTAATCTTGGAACTAACAAGTTTGGGGTAAATACTGGCCAGGGACCCATTTCCTGGTTACCATGATCCAGTGCAAAGTTCTTCTCTTGCTTTAACAATTGAAGGTTGGAGTAAGTGGAGCCCAAAACATCAGCACAGAACATGGTAGACTGTTCCTTTAAATGTGTCAACCAAATTCTTTCATCTCACAGACTTTTTTCTCGGTGCTCACCAAGGAGAAAAGATCTTGCTTTTTCTCCCCATTCCTCCATCCATGCCAGAGAGTACGGACAAAGTGAGGTGGGATTTTGCCATTAACACCCAGAAAACTCTTTAGCATCTTCTCAAGACTTTCTCTCCCCAAAGCCCACTCATTCTGAAGGGACAGATACCAGCGATGTCATAACTTTGCCCCTGTCTCAGAAGAGATTTAAGTAGAGAATGAGATTTGCATTCTAAAGACCAGCATGACGTCAGCACAGAAGGGAGCCTGGGGGCTGCTGCAGACATAAACGAGGAATTAGAAGAACATAGAGCCCCGCTCCCTATGGGTGCGATATTCCAGGAAATGGCAGCAGAAAGTATTAGTTTTCCCACATGGAAAATGGAGAAACTGAGGCCCAGAGAAGGCAATAATTAGCCAGCCCTCTACTCTTTGTGTGCGTCCAGTACTAGGGAGCAGGGGTTGGGGAGTAGCCCCAGGGCATCCTTTGACTCGGATAGAAAAATAATTCCTATTTTAAAAATCCAAAGGAAATGCTTTTTTTCTTTAGATCCCGGGGTCTGAGTTAAACCCCAAGGGATGAACCTTGCTCTCTGGGCAGCCTTGCCAGTGAGCGCGGAGGCTGAAGCACTGACCACTAGAGGGGGCGCTGCCTCCACCCTGCGCAGGCCCTGGGGTGGGGGCGGGGAGGAGGGCAGCACAGGGGTGAACTACGGGGTCGCACAGGGTCACCAGGGGTCTCCCGCTGCAGTGGCTGCGCTGTGAAAGGCTTTCTGAACACAAGGTATAACGAAGGTGTGTTTACACCCAGGGACGGCAAGGGGACGCAGGAAAGAAAGACAGCGTTCAAACTCAGACTACGCTGGAAGGTGGTGTGCTCTTCAGAAATTCCCTAGAATCCCAGAATGTACATTTTAGGAAAGAAACCCCGAAGAGCATGTGGTTGCTCTTTTAAGAAATGCTTCTAGAATAAATGTGCATCACATCGTATCTGATGCAGAGCCGGCTCTGCAGGACGACTCCCCGTGTCCCCCCAGGGGACACTTTCCCCTTCACCCACCTGGTTAGGACCTGGGCACTGAGTGGAGGGGCCTGGATGTTGCGGGCCACTCCCCGCTCTGCACGGAGCGTCTGAGAAGGGGGCGACGGGCTCAGAGACGCAGCTGGAGGCTGGCTGGTGAGAGGAGTAAGGAGAATTGGGATGGATTTGCGCCGATGCTTCCTGCTCCACTGTGGGGCATTGCCGGCTCTGCGGAGTCTCAAGGGCTCACTCCTGGTGGGCAGGAGGTGCCGAGCTGGAACAGTGGTGTCAGGATGGCAGCCACCACCTTGCCTGGCCTCTTACCCAGGCTGTCCAGGAAGCAAAAATATCCCTCTTACTCCTGAGACTACTTCTAAGTGATTAGGTCATTAAGTATGAAATGTCCAATTTCCTTAAGTACTGAGTTTGATAGTTGATGTCTTTGACATTTCACTTTGACACTTCTTGTTTTATTTTTATTATGAGGGTACATTCTCACTCTTTCAAACATATGTTTTTTGGCTTGTGATTATCTTTCAAGAGAAATTTTTGTGAAATCATGGATAAGTCAAAAATTCATGTTATTTTTTTAATATGAGCTCCCTCATGGAACCAATGCAGTGCAGACAGCTTGAAGTATCAGTGAAGTGTTTGGGAAGGATGTGGCTAATGAACGCACAGTACATAGATGGTTCGAGAAGTTCTGTTCAGGTGATTTTAATCTTGAAAATGAGTCACATGGGTGACCTGAGACCAAGGTGGATAATGATGAGCTGAAAGCTGTAGTGGAAGTAAATTCATCTCAACGTACTGTGAATCAGCAGCAAGGTTCGACGTTGTTATACAAATTGACACGGTAAAAAAGCTGGGTAGATGGTTCCGCATGAATTAAACAAGTGTCAGAAGAGAAATCAACTTGAAGCTTGCCTTTCTTTGCTGTCATAAACGCGAACTACACCTACATAAAGGCGAATGACACCGTATCGTTACGTGTAAAGAAAAATGGGTTCTTTTGGACAATTGCAAGTGGCTGGATAAAGATGAAGTGCTGAAACATGGTCCAAAACTAAATATTCATCAAAAAAATCTAATGATGTCTGTTTGGTGGTTCAGCACTGGTATTGTCCACTACAGCTTCATGAAACCGGTCAGTCGATTCCAGGAGATGTCTACTGCAACCAATTGGATGAAATGATGAGGAGGCTTGTGAATACGCAGCTGAGATTGGTCAGTAGAGATGGGCCAATCCTCTTGCAAAACAAAGCTTGACCACGTGTCACACAAACAACACTGCTCAAACTACAGAGGCTGGACTTGGAAACTCTCTGTCATCCACTGTATTTACCAGACCCTGCACCAACTCACTACTACTGCTTCCAGGCTTTGGACCACTGCTTGCAAGGAAAAATATTCAATTCTCCACAAGCTGTGGAAAACGCCTTTCACGATTTTATTGCCGCTCGCTCTCCAGGCTTCTTTGCTGCTGCCATAAACAAGCTACTGTTAAGATGGCAAAACTGCATCAGTAGTTTAGGCGCACAATTTGCTTAATTGTACTGCTTCTTGTTTGAGATACAATAAACTTTTGGGTCAAAGTTGGACATTTCATATTAATGACCTATACATCTCAATTAAAAAAATAACAAAAACCAAAATAATTTGGTCCCATCCCCACCATAAACTACCCTCACCACAAACTATCTCCAGTCTTAATGAGAGAGAGGAAATTCAGGGGCACAGGCACTGGAGTCCCCTGCACGCCTCACCCCTGTGCCCCGATGCAGCATGCCACCACCCTGCCTCCAAGAGAGGGCTCAGTGGGGCGCCCTGCGCACAGCCGGGGTGTCTGGAGGATGGTCCCTCACTGCAGCACAGAGGCCATGAGATTGCTTTGCGTATGAGCAGGAAAAAGCCCTTCCTGTTGACAGAGCCAGGCGTCATGCTCGTGATGAATTGCCTCCCCACGAGGGGACTGCGTTGTGGTTTTCCCTTCTCTCCGAAGGTTCATCCCCAGGTCTCCTGGCACTTTAGAAAATGAACTGCTATAATTCCACTCCGATCAAACAGCCTTCCACAGCCAGTCCCCAGTTCCCTCTAATATGGCTGCTGGCTTTGTCACTCAGAAGGCTGGCCGGCACAAGGGGGGTGGGTAGCCTCGATGAGGGCTGGTGCCCATACTCTAGGGAGAGGGGGTGGGCTGCAAGCCCCGGCAGTGTGGACCAGGGCGGTGCCGCCTGCAGTGACTGCGGGGTGCAGCCGAACCGAGCGCTGCTCTTGGATCAGTGCTTCCTTGTCGAGCGCCTCAACTGAATGCTGTTTATTTTAGCTCTGGTGATCCAAGATCCCTGATTTTCTAAGACAGTTTTCCTCTACCTCTCTTAAACTCACCAGACCATCCTCTGCTCTTAAAACAGAAAAACATGGTCCCTACAGTTGTGGGAGAGTCATAATTTATTGCTTTCTGGTAATTCAATTTTATAATCATACATACAGTTTTTCAGGTATCTGTTGCTGTATAAAAAACCACTCTAAAACTTAATGGATTTACAACAATAATCAGCTTTTATGAGTTTTTCGTGGGTCAAGAGCTTGAGCAGGGTGTAGCTGGGCAGTTGTCCTGCTCCATGTGGCACTGGCTGGGTCGTCAGGGGTACTCGGCTGGTAGCGGGGCTGGCCTGGAGTGTCCAACCACTTAGCTCACACACCTGGCACCTTGGTGGGGATGCCAGATGCTGGGGTCACCTGGCCCTTCTCCCCCTCCCTGAGTCCCAAGGTCTCTCCCTATGGGGTCTCTAGCAATGTAATTGGACCTGTCATTTGACAGCTCAGGTCTAGAGACCAAGGCGGAGCCTGCCCACCCCCAAAGTTGCACAGCACCACTTCCACCATGGGCTGTTGGTCAAAGCAGCCCCAGGCCCCTGGACTTGGAGGGAGTGGAGAGATGTTATGGCAGGAGTATGACACCATTTGTAGCTATCTTTATTCTGTCACCAGAGTCAATTTATTGGTGGAAATGATTTACCTTTAGGGATGAGGGTTGTTGGTCCTCTTCCATCCACACTGACAGAAACCTTCTTTCTCCAGTCCTGACGTGCAGGAGGTACTTTCAAACCATTTGAGGAGGTGTGTGTCATACAGCGACTGGGGTATAAACCAGACAAAGCAGCACGGCCTTTAATACACATCGGGACTGATGATGCTTCTGAGCTTTTGCTCTACCTGGGTTAGCCAGATAACCATCAGGTTGGAAGTGGGGTTCGGTAATAAATGATATTTGCTTCATATACCTGATATGTAGAATTTTTCTTTGGAGAGTTCCAGGTACTCCAGCCGCTGATCCAGAAGCCATCTTTTCAGAGTGGGTTCTCTCCTTTTCCTTCCACTCACTCAGCAGGTGTTGCCTGAGTGTCACGCTATACGATGGCTACAGTGTGTGGTTCTCTTTTGTAATTTTATTTTATTATATTGTAGTTTTTATTTCAGCGTATTATAGGGGTACAAAGATTACCTACGTTGCCCTTGCCCCCCGCCCCGAGTCAGAGCTTCCAGCACGGCCCTCCCCAGACGGTGCTCACTGCACCCAGTGATTCTCTTTGCACAGACTTGTCCCGCTATCTCTCAGGGCTTCGACCTTTAGGTCACCACAGGTGGGCCTGAAAAATCAGTGTAGGCAGGGAGCATGCTGGGTCCAAGCCCTGGGTCCTAGACTGTAGGAACTGTTGGTAAAAATGTGCATCTTAGCAGCTGAACCAGCTGGCAGATGGCAAGAGGAGAGTCTGTCTCATAATTCAAGCACCAAAAGCACTACTCTCTAGAGCGATGCACCTGGAGAAAGTTTCTGACAGGTGTACCTTGTTTGCTGTGGCACGGAAGGCTCTTTGCCTGCAGGTTTGGGAATGTCTCACTGAGGACATTTGGGCTGGTTTCACGCTGTCGGGTGACATAGCCCATGGGTGTCCTTGGCAGTTCCACTCTAAGTACTTCCAAAGTTCTCTGACAAGGCTAAAAACTCCTCATTCAACCAAAGATTCTTGCACATTATTTAAATAGGATGCAAATGCATGGTCTGCTCTGAGCCCTGGCAGCTTTCAATTTTTATATTTTCAGAACGGTAAGGCCTGCCATCAGTTCACTTGAAGTTCAGTCCAAGATGTGCCTGTCCCTGACATTTGTTCATTCTTTATGAAGGTAACATTTTGGAGAATTTAAAAAGAAGTCATCTTTGTACTCCATTCCTTACAACCCTCCAAAACAATTTTAAAAAATATTTCAGACATTTGTTGCATGCATAATAGCTGGAACATGACTAACTTATTTCCCACCGCCTATATTTCCAAGTTGGATTCCATAATCCCTCTCTTTGGCAATCCATGGTCTTCTTCTTTTCTGATATTTCAGCAGTAGGAACTGCCTCCTTGACCCAAGGGATCAGGCCCAGAAGAGCAGGTAGATGCTGTGGGACGGTTGAGCCTGGCTGCTGGTGGTAGGAGGAGCAGAACCGAGCCGGCCGATGACAACAGTGGTGACAATGGGGACAGTGAGTGTAGAGGGCAGTGCTCTTCCCTTTGCGCTCCCTTCCTCCTTCCCCAGTGCCAGCCTCCAGCCCCTGCATTCACTCGCCAGCTGAGCGTGTAGCTTGGCGCTCACAGAAGCCCCGCCTCCCTTGCACCTGGCATCTTCGGGAAGGGAGGCCTGCCTGAAAGACAAAACCGCAGGCCAAGGTGCAGAGAGAGGGCGAACCCAGGGAGGTGCTGCATGGGTGGTATTCGCTCTGCACAGGCTTCAGGTGCCTCTCAGATTCTTTGTGTGTGTGTATGTGTGTGTGTGTGTGTGTGTGTGTGTGTGTGTTGTGTATGTGTAGACGGAAAGAGCATATATGTATATATATAGAGAGATTTATATCTATATATGTGCATGTACATATACAAATATATATGCCAAATATATATGCATACACTCTCTCCTTATCTCCGCCCCCCCCCCCCACACACATACATATACTTTCTGGCTAGTCCAGAGAGAAAGAAAAGAGAAGGCTGTGTATGATTAGGGGAATAAACAAAGAAGTGGGAAAGGAAAGAAAAGGAAGAAAAAAGGGTGCAGAATGTGTGGCATGGCAGACTGATCATTATACCCCCAAAGTTCCAAAGTCCCTTTATTGTTCCGTCCTGTCCGTCCCACTGAAGCTGCATTTCCCAGGCTTCCTGGCAGAGAGCAGGGCCTGCGCTGGATTCTCCCCAGTGGAAGGCAAGGAGAACTGCTGCCTGCAGTTCCTGCTTTCACTGCCCGAACCCAGCCCATCACCCTGCGGTCCCTCCCCTTGCTGCTGCCTTGCAGGATGCTCACAAGTGTCAGCTCTGCTTGGGCCATGGAGAGCTGCGGAAGGGAAGGAGCCTCAGGCCCCGAGTGAGCTTGTGGGGCAAGAAAGCCACTTTGCTGGCCAAGCCTGGTGCGAGACTGCTCCATGAAAAAGAGACAAGCCGTCATATTTAAGTTCATGGTATTCTAGTGCCTCTTTATTGTGGCACAAGGAGCTAGCATCTGTAAAGAAAGGAAGAGTAAAAGGAAAAACTCAACAACCATGGGAAGAAAGTTTAGTTTAGTGACACAAAGCTTAGTGTTGATGGATGACTCTAAAAATACAGTCAGGGAGAAGTAAGACAAGGCAACACGGGGAATAATTGGCGGATGGCTGGCTACTGGGAGGATGCTGGGGAAGCTGACGTCTCTGCAAACCTCTCCCAGGCCTTACCTGTCTACCGTCTCCTACAGTGTTCTCAAGCAAAATGGTTATGAGATCTCCCATGTTTACTTGAGTGTCTCAGAGGGGCAAGGATTGCCAAATTAGAATCATAGATGTTGGCACAAGTAACAGTTTGATTAACAGATGTAATTATTCTCCAGTGGAGTAAGTGGCTCACAAAGCAAGGGGTGCTCATGTTGGAGTGCGACCGCAGATGCTGGGAAGGAAATGCCTGTTTGATTCCTATGTTGACTGGGTATTTGCCTTAGAGTGACTTCTCGGGCCTCATCCAAATTTAATATTCTCCAGAAAATATTTGAGTTAGAAAAGTTGAGTAACTTCTTAAGAGCTTTGTGAATTATTTTCATTTAATCTCACTGCTCACTTGGGCAGTGAACTTTCAACGCTTAGCAGCTTTTATATGCACTCTCTGAACATTCCCAATAACTGGCATCAACTTTCTTTCCTGAGGACATCGTAAGCTCACTATGAATTGTCTTTTTCCTATATACTGTAGCAAAAGTACTAGTTTCATGGTTTTGTTTTCAGTGGAAACCTCAGGTATGCTACCCGACAGGTTAAGGCTAGTGCCTCGCCTGTGCAGTATGCTCTTCAGCTTGTTGGGAGGTCTCCATTCATGAAAATATATTTCCCCTCCACACAATTGTAGATGCCTGAAACTTAGCCACTGGTGTTCATTCCTACGTATTAGCCAGTCCTATCTGAGCAGCTCTGTCTAAAAACGCAGTCACCCACTCACAGGGTACAAATTCAATGTGTGTACAAGAAAGGGGAATGTTTAAAGAGGAAGTTGGCAGTGGAAAAAAAATCTTTATCCATGGCTCCTGATCACACAGCCCTCTTCGTGTCTGCTGCTAATATATGAGAGAAACTCCGGGCCGCTCCTCTGTGGTCTTTATTTTTCTCACCCCATGACTTCCAAGCACGTTCATCTCCCAGGCCAGCGCTTGAGGGAGAGTGGGCGGGAATGGACAGCCAGGAGAGACAGCTGGCGGCTTCCCTTGGCCAGACTGCCCTCTCCTTACCTAGAGCTCTGGGCCCTGGAACCCCACAAATAATCTTTCATCTCTCGTCTCTCAGTGTTCAGCCAGTTGGCCAGGCCAGCTCTCCCTGTTCCTCTTGTGCGCAGGTCATCTGAGGAGAAAGGGGGTGTGGGACAGGAGCTTTTGTTTGGGGGGCGGGAGGAGAACCAGAGAAGGTCGGGTGTTGCCGGAGGGCCTGAGTAATTTGCAGTAACAGAAGGTCACCTGACAGTTGGCAGAGGGTGAGAGTGGGAGGCTGAAGGGAGAATAAAAGAGTTTTCCTTTGCCATGCACCTCAACACAGATAATAGGATTCGAACTTAGGAAATGTTTATTTATCCATTTTTATGGCACTTCTTACTTTCTGTCACGATATTCCTGAGTCTCCAAAGCTCAGAGTTTCCTGACAAATGAAGGGGATTTGGTTTTATTCTCAGCCTCTCAAGATAATACAAAACTTTGGTTTTGTTTTAGGCTGCCAGCTGCCATGAACAGAGCAGAGAAATAGGCAAGAAATACTTCCTTGGAAAGAGAATGTAGTGTGCTCAGAGAAGGAAAAAAGGAAGAGAAGATGAGAAATCAGAACAGAATCCTACATCCAAAGGGGAAAAAAAGAGGCTGAGGACTTCTTAGGATCTAAGCTGATAATTCACCATAATAATGCACCTTAGGGATCAATGTATAGATATGGGTGTCGCATTGAAGAGGCTGAATTTAATGCATGGGACTCTCCCTGACTTTGTTGGCTCACTGAGGTAGGCTTAGTTATTGGGAGGATCACTGTGGTTGAGAAGCCTGGAAGACCACTCTGCCCTGTCATTTTTTAGGTACATGCGTACACTTCTTTTCACCCAGTTGACTATGAACTCCTTGAGGGAGAGAAGGGAGAAGGCATTTGTTTATCTTGTCCTCAGTGAACGTGGTGGAGGCTCATGACAGCACGAGTGCAGCTTACAACACTTTGCTCTGAGCTGCCCACGTTCCCCAGCTTCCTCCCTGTTAGGTGGTGCCCTGTGACTAATATGATTGATGAGCTGGGGCACAGAAGACATGTGTGTCACTTCTGGGTTGAAGCCTAACAAAGCTAGTGAGAGACCCCCCCCCCCACCAGCTCTCCCCTTGCACCCTAGAAGGCCAGCCATGTGCTCCAGCTGGTGGTGCTGTAAGATGGGGGAATCTCTTGAACAGAGACAACTCCAACACTAGCCCATGCTGGATATACAGCCCAACTGACAAATAAGCACTTGTTAAACGAGTGCAATTTTGAGCTATTTGTTACTGCAGCATAACTTAACTGATCCTGACTGCTAGAATATTCAATAGATTTTGTTAAAAAATGACTGACTGAATGAATGAAGTAGCTAAACTGAATGATAAATGTAGAGACCTACTTATGAGATTTCTTGTCTGGAAACCTAAAAATTTTCACTTTTTTTTTTCCTGTTAAAGTCTTAGTTCTTTCATACTGTACCTATTGGCAATTAACACCATACTATCTTTTCTAACCGTATCATGAGTTCTTTTGAGGAAGGAGTTAAATGTTGGACACAATAAAATAAATTGCATCAAAATGTGTTGACCATCTGCCATGTTTCAGGCACTGTATTACAACTGGGAATACAAACCTGGATGAAACATGCCTTGGAGGATCGCCATTCTAGAAGGGAGATAGATAACCGCCAATTTGTTGCAATAAAATTCTATGAAGCTGTCCAGACCAGACTGCTGGTGCTGCCAACAGCAGAGAGGACCTGATTCAGTCTGGGAACTCCCAGCCTAAGGCATGTGCATGGCAAGGCACGGAGATACAAAAGAGCAAGGCATGTTCAAGAGACTGAAAATGGTTTAGTATGATTGGAGAACAGGCTACAGGAAAGGGACAGTAAGAGGAGCTCTAGAAGGGGGAGCAGAAGCCAGGCCACAAGGGCCTGCTGTGCCTCATCAGGGAGGAGACCGACCTGCATTAGGCAGACACAGTGGTGAGATGTGTAGAGGACAGGCCAGCCCCAGTCCTCAGACTGTGTCATAAGACCATTTGACATCTGTGTGTCGGTGATAGAACCCTACTGAGGTATTTGAATCGGGGGAGCGGGGAGATAGGATTTCCACCTCAGGGCGCTCACAGTGACAGTGGTGTGGAGCAGGTTTGAGGGACATGGGGAGTGGCAGCAGCTACCAGGCAGCAGGCTGTCGCGTGGCCCCTGCAAGTGAAGACAGATGCTCTCTTGATCCAGCCACCTGGAGTTTGGAGCTCAGTTCCCCCCCCCCCCCCCAGCCTTCATTGCAATTCTTTTCTAGAACTTACCTCCCCCGACAAACATACTGATTTAAGATGAGCAGAATTAGTGTCGTATCTGCCTCTGGGGCCTGATTCTCACTCTGGAGCTCTTTGGCATTTTTGTGTGAGATTGGCAAGGTTCTTAGTGGGGCCCAGGGAGGTCCAGGACATCTAAGTTGCCTGCTTCACACCAGATCCTTGAAGAAAAGCTCAATATATTCTGGTGTTTTCCAAACTCATACTTCTTTCCTTGCTTCTATTCAATGTGCTCAAGGTAAAACATACATGCATCTTAATAGGCAGCAAAATTCCATTTCTGATACAGGGTTGAAGTATTTCACAAAGGTTTTTGAAATGGGGGAATTGGTAGTACATACATTTAAGTAGTATTTTCTTGTTTGCTTTATGTTGGGGTAAAAGTGACTTCCTATGACTAATTGGGTAGCTTTCCATCTTTTCTCTATTTTTACTGCATAGTGAATACGAAAATAAATTCCAGATGGATTAAAAAATTAAGTCATTGCATTCCTCAGATAAACCCATTGAACTGGATTCTTCTTTTAACCTGCTGCATGCCCAGATTAGAGTCATGAGAGAGCCTGAGGATTCTCTCATGGAACCGACACATTTGAGGGGGCTGTTAAGAAGGGGTGCAGAAAGAAGGTGTCAAAGGTATGAGATAACGAGCAGGACTTCTGTGCGTTTCTCAGGAACAGGAAACATTAGAGGTGACACAACAGAATAAAACTAAACAGAACCGAGGCTCTCTCTGTCTGTGCGCATGCGCGTGCCTGTCCAATGTGGCTCAGGCAGGCTGGAGATGGATTTTTCCTGCTTCATAAATTTGCCTCTGGAGGGAAAACCCAAGGAGAGAAGAGTCCAGGGGAGGAAAAAAAACTGCCGTTGTCCCTGTCTCTCTGATCAGCCCGGGGGCTGGGGCTAGGACGGCCTGAGAACATTTTCATCTCTGCTCCTTTCCCAAAGATGGCAATGCGACCGGCTTCAGAGTTCAGCTTGGCAAACCCCCTCTTCCCAGCGCCGTGCCCTGGCAGCCTGGCTCTGCTCTCCAGCCATTGCCATGGAGAGACACAGATCAGACCCTTTGGAGAGGGAGGGCCTGCGGCCAAGGCATTTACGCCCCCCAGGGCTCCCTTCTGTCATCCCTCCTGTTCTACACAGCGACACCACCACTCGGCGCACGCTGCCCGTGGGCACGGCCTCCCTAATTTGACATGGGGGGGGGGCTCTTTGCCCTGGTTTTCCTGGGGGGTGGAGGCCGGTAGCAGGCAGGGTCCAGGGGCTGCTGGTGCTGGAAGCTGGGAGCGGTGCAGGAGGCAGAGTCTCACTCGCAGTCTCTGCCAGGAGCCCAGCCAGCAGGGCCGCAGCTCAGCCAACAGCCAACAGCGGCCGGACGACAGGACTGGCAGAAAGGTGGGAGGCGGGTTGGCGGGGACCAGAGGGCAGCTGACAAATCACAACCACTGACGCTGGGGAGTCTCTTACACTTTACAAAGCACTTTCCCATTTGTCATCTGACAGCCCTGGGCGGCAGGCCGGCGAGGCAGGTGTCATGAGTCTCACTTTACAGATGATGAAGTGGAGGCTCAAAGAAACCCCAGCTAAATAAGAGGGGGAGCCAGGAGTTGAACCCTCAGCTCCTGGATCCAATGTGTGTGCTCCATCGCGAGCCCGAGTCTTCCCATACACTCCTGCCCAGTCTTCCCATTCTCTCCCTAGGTAGCCTCCTTCTTCCTAGAAAGTCACAGGCCCCCAGATGAGAGGGTTCAGGGCTCTCCCCTTCTCTGACCCTCCCTTTCCTGTAAATAGGTGTTCCTGGACCCATCAGAAACTGATTCATACTAAAATGTGCATAGCTTGGCAATGCTACCCGGATCAGAAGGATTTACGTCTTAACTAGCAGAGAGAAAGCCGTACCTGAAGAGGGTGAGACACTAACAAGAGAACTTCAAGCATTAGAGAGTGTGCCTTTGAGGGAAGGAGGCCTCTGATTGCTCCCAGACCACACCAGGCTAGTTGCTTCCCTGCCAGGCCTGAGGCCGACGCAGAGGCCGGCTACAAGGACAAGGCAGCTACTCTCCTTCCTCATTACGATCAAACAAAGGGTAGAACCAAAAGGTTCAGACAGAATAAAAAGGTCCCATTGCTGCAAGATCAAACTTTCCAAGGTCTTAGGAGATACTGTAAACTACTCCGTAGCTTCTGGGGCACTTCTGGAAGCTTCCACTGGGGCCCAACTATAGAACTCCAGTCCACTTTGCTCTCTGCCCTACTTCCGTACCTCAAAATCCAGGTTTCAGGGAGAGCCTCCCCAAGACTCAGGTCAGACTGGCAGGAGTGCTCCTCACAGGAGCTGAGCCCAGCTCTGCATGGCGTGTCCTCCTTCTCTGCAAGCCTGGGGCCTTCACGCTGCCCTGCCCCTCACTCCCTGCTCTCAGCTCCCTGGATTCGGAGACGGGGGAGGCCGAGCCAGGGGAATCCCAGAGGGCATGTGGGCTTCAGGAGTGCTTCCTGACCCTGGCTGCTGGTGGTGAAGGATCTACTAGCAGAATCCGGTTGTTTAGAAAAGAACCATGGCTTGCTTTATGGAAAGCTGTCCCCTCTGTTTGCATGCCATGTTTGCAGGTGTGCTAACTTCAGTGCCTCAGCAAAAGGCACTGAACATGAAATGGAAGCATAAACGCTGGTGGGTTGCACTGGGTGCCTGTCTATGGGTGAGGGGCTGCCTCTGGCTCCTGCCAGGCCTGTGGGCTGTCCTGCCTGGACTGTGTCCTGTTCTGCAGGAGGAGGGGAGGGAGCAGCAAGATGCCAAATATATTCTGGGCAACAACTTGAAAATGCTTTAATGTTTTCCAAATGCAGTGGAGGGCTTGCATTTTATGACATGAGGCTATTTATTATAGGCTTGTGTTACGGGTCAGTCATTTCCTGCTCCAAAATAACAAGAGTGGGTTTGACCCAGGCACCTAGAACTGAAGCCAGAAAAAGAGTAAACAAGACCTGTTGGAGCAGCCAGCAGAGGGCTCAGGACAGATATTTAGGGGTCCTCCAGGGCCATTCCAACCTTCCAGTTTCTATTCTTCTCAAACCTTCACCCACTTCATCCTCACTGGACCCCACACTCAGATCTCTTACCCTTTCGAGAGAATAAACGGGTAATCAACCTGAAACAACAAGAAATTCTCTTCTTCCGTTATCCCAGGACCAAATCTGCATAAGTGAGTATGGACAGAACAGCGTCTGGAGCTGACCCGAGCTGTCCTGGCTTGGCTGTCACCCTGGCAGCATTGTCTGGTTCCTATGACGAACCTCTCTATTTAGGTCAAAGTAACCTATTAAGGAAAAGGTTAAAGATAAATGTAACTTGCATCCCAGAGCCCTCTAGAGTCTACAGATCCTCGTTGTTCATTTTGCTTAGAAGTATAGTCAGGACAAAGTTTGTATTATTTCAATTTACGATGAGGAAACCGAGGCCCAGAGAGTCTATGTGGACTGTTCTTAACCACACAGCCTGTGGGAGCCCAGCCTTGGCCTCTCTGATGCCAAATCCCAAGACCCACTCATTTCCTTGGGATGCATCGTAAGCGTTCCTCCTCAGGTGTTGCAAGGGCAGGGCAGGGACAAACTTGCGTTAGGATACTGGGCAATCAGAGGAAAAAAGAAAATAAACCTGAGCTAGGTTGAAGACTCCGAAGTCAGAGTGCAGGAGGCGGAATGGAGTGAGTGGTCCAGGGCACACGCACCAGTTGTGGCCTTTCCTGGGGCTAGTTTAGGTCACTGGACGTTAACACTGGGCGTGGGTTTAAGAGTCCTTTTTTGTTTGCTTGTTCATAAATAAAAATAACATACAAGGCTGAGATAGAGCCCAGGTTTGCGTGTGAGCTCTGCCAACAGCCTGCCATGTGACCTTGAGTAAGTCACGGAGGGACCCCCACCTGGGCTGGGGTGGGGAAGGTCAGGAATGACCTCTGGGGCCGGTGCCCTCTGACCACCCATGGAAGAGGCTCTGGGCACGGGCATGGGCTCGTGACCTCTATAGGGAACAGAGAAAAGCAGCCACCGGGGCTCCCTGATCACTTTGATGCACAAGTCCTGGGCTTGGCAGAGACCACCGGACAGCTGTAAATAGCCCCGTGGGTCTCGAGGGATCAGTGGGACTCCTCCGCAGGATCTCTAAATTGAGCAGCTGTGGGAGGTGCAGACTCAGGCCCTGCTGGCAGGGTGAGGGCCACCAGGCCCAAGCTGGGAAAGGCCCTGTGTCGTCCACTGAGAGCATCAGAGTCTCTGGCATTTGTCTGCGGCCTTTTCGTCACCTCCTCTCCTTTGATCTTCACACCACCAGCCTTGAAGTGGAGGGGGCCGGTGACTTTCTGCAGTTTTGTTATGGGGTGGCTGCAGATTCCTGCGTGTACAGCAGATGTGATGGCGACTGCCCACCTGGCCGGGGGGTCTTGCCTCCTTTTCCTCCTACACCTGCACACACGTGCGCACAGGGAGGGAGACTGAGGAAAGGTCAAGCGAGAGCCATTCTCATTGCCCCTGGAGTTCCACTGGTTCTCAGATGGAGGTGTCTGTGTGAGCGTTCAGACTGACACGTTCATCTCTTCCAACCCAGTGAAGGAGAGACAGACCCGTCTTAAGACCTGGTGACAACTGCAAGTAGAGATTGACAAGCACTTCTGCTCACCCAGCTCCGGAGGGTAGGGAACCCCCAAATGTGGTTTCAGCCATGCTCAGGAGTCTGCCAGGGGATCATGGGAGACAAGCCCTCCCCTACTTCTCTCCTTGTGTATTTTTGCTCCTCATCAGAGCTTGCTCCCCGACCCCAAAATGTCACACGCTCCGTTTTCTGCAGCACCCTATCTTGTTCAGTGCGTTCCTCACTATCCCCTTTCCTCTCCTTGGACAACCTCACCTTTGGATAAAGGAGAGTTTACAGGGAGGATCTGCTCACCCCCACAGGAGGTGCACAATCGTCACTCGTGTTTGCTGCTCCCCTGGGGGAGGGGCAGGGAGAGCAGGGCCTGCCTGGAGCAGGCTGGGCACAGCGCAGCTTGGGAACCCCTGGGTGTCAGTCTGTACAGGAGGGCTAGGCGTGTCCTGGAAGTGCAGTCCAGTGAAGAAAATCATATATATATAAATATTTATGCTGCAAAAAGTATTTTTCTGAGCACTTGAGGTAAGGGTTAGGACCCCCAGGAGACACGCAAGCAACCACTTTAGGCTTCATTCAGTTCCTGATGTTTACTTTGTCCTTCCCCAGGCTTCTTGCTCAGCCTCCCTAAAACTGTCACCAAGAAGCCAAGGGACATGACCAAAATCTCAGGGCAACTGGACCTTTGCTCATCGAGGGTCTCCTGTCAGACCACAAGAGGGCAGGAGGTGTGGGGGCAACTGATCCCAACCAGCCGAAGCAAGAGGCGGCCAGACCTGCTCCAGACTCTGTCCCCTGTGTGGCCAGGCTCTGGCTTTGCTGGCCGGGTAGCAAGCTGGCGGCTGGAACAGGATCCCTTAGGGCTGCCGGGGGCCTCATGCTCTGCTCTCGCCCTCTGCGCACGGCCACTCCCGTGGGCGAGCAAGCGAGCGGGGGCAGTGGGAGGCACCAGCGATGGCCCGCCAGGGCCGTGGCACGCGGGCTCAGTGCGGCCGTGGCTGGGGTGGGAAGCACAATGTGTGACGGAGACTAGTCGCTGAGTCCTCAGGGACTCTGGGGAAGCCGCAGAGGGAAAGACAGCTTCTGAGTCACTGGTCTCCAGGCCGGGTCTGGAGCCCCACAGAGAATAGTTATTTCTCAGCTAACGTGTCATAAAGTCCCTTTGTCCCCAGGAAGGAGGCATAGAAGGAGTGATCCAGCCAAATGGCTTGGAGCCCCACGACAGCGGCCCCTGTCCTCTGCCAGCAGCCAGACCTGGTTGGGCTGCCTGTCTCCAGAACTGCGCCCCCTGACACACGTCACCCCAGGTGTCAACACGGAGGCAGGAGCTCAGAGTGGAAGACACGTGAGTGTCCCGCTCCTGGATCACGGGCGAGTGGAAGACACGTGAATGTCCCGCTCCTGGATCACGGGCGAGGCGTTTCTACGTCTCGCCTTCCTTTAGGGCAGCATCAACCCAGGAAGCCTTCCGAGAAGAGTGGGCCTCCAGTCCTGATTTAAAGGTTGACAGACTCTGTGCGCCCTGAGAAGAGTGGGGCGTGGGTGGGCTCCGGGGCGGTGTGAGGAGAGGTCCAAGGACAGGAAAACAGAGCGGAGACAGCAAGGAGGGCAAGGCTCAGGGCCAAGTGGGGGGACTGTGCTCTCAAGGCTGCCGGCCCAGGGCGGGGCCTGCGGGCAGAGATGTTGGGGACACGTGCTGTGAGCAGGAAGGCGCACCGGAGAGCCTGTCTCTGGCAGTGAGGGCCCTGGGAGGACGGACAGAACTCTCACCCAGTGGCTGAAAGGAGGCCAGATCATCACGCCAGCCACAATACCCACAGTGCCCGCAGCCCAGCCCTGTGGCCTCCCTGGGACTGTCCCACTGGCTTTCTCTGTTCCCCCTCAGGGCGTGTAGAGAACATTTCCCACTTCAAGCCTCCCTGGACCCAAAGGCCATTTTTAGCTCAGTCCAGGTTCTCTTGTTCCAGCAAATCCCAGCGAAATCCCAAGGCACCCCTGTCCAGAATCAGGTTCCTCCAAGCCTCCCACCACGGGAGGGGCTGGACCAGCTGGCCTCATGCCAGCAGTGAGCACGGATGACCGACAGGGCAAGGCCTCCTGCTGGCCACCCCACCCCTGGCAGCTGGGCAGGCTGAGTGGCTCAGTGAGGCCCTCCGCCCACAAACGGCCTCCCAGAGAGACCCCATCTTGCCGTTCTGGTCCCCAGCCTGCTCACTGCACCTTGAGGCTCCCAGACCTTGCTGGGACATTTGGGTTTCACCTTGGAACATGTTTTGAGTTTGGCTATTAGGGGACTGGTCTCTTTGTGTTTTAATAACTCACCCTGATCACTAACCAAGCACTTTACAAGGACTTCCCTAACACACCTTGGAAAGTGCACCTCTGTGTGGGGGGTGGGGGGCAGCTCCTTCTGGTTAGAAGTAAGACCTGGCATTTGACAACCTTGACTGCCTGTTGATGCCACAAAAGGTGTCAGCTGGGACTTGGACACATGAGTCCCAGCTCTCTGGCCCAGCCTCCATCTACTGGAGCTCAGACCTCTACTGAGAAAGAAGTAGAACCAAGCTGGGAATGATCTCAAGTTCTTGGAAAATTCACAGGGCTACAAATCAAGAGATTAATATCTTGGTGGTTGAGCTCAGTCAGCAGATTCTCAAACATAAAATCCAATTTTCCTGTCTGCATCACAGCAGACAAAGCTCTCATTGCTTTGTGGAAGGCAGAGAGATAAGTGTACAGGCAACCAGACTAGAGAGGTAGAGAGTTTCCTTCCAATATTTCTCTTACCCTTTCTTAGCCTTTCTTGCTCATCCTTCCAAAAACTGTCCACAAGAAGCCAAAGCGTATGACCAAACTCTGAGCAACTTATATCTTTGTTCATCAAGGGTCTCCTGCCAGACACCAGCCTAATGACTTTTGGACAATTAGTACCAACCAACCCAAACAGCGAAGGATGGACCAGACCTGGCTGCAGGCAGACTCTGTCCCCTATCTTGCTCATTGTCTCCATTGACCAACAAGCGTGGTCCCAGCCTTTGCCAGCGTGGTCCTGTGTGTCTTTGCCAACTGCCCAGTGTGAACAATCTGAGCTCCGCCCTCCCTTTTCTCCCCGAACTTCTCGACAACCACTGGCCCTGTCAGGCATGCTGAGCAGTCTCGAGAGTTGCCAAATGGACTTGGCTCCAGGCCATCAGTGCTTCCTGACACAGATGAGATGAGATTCTCAAAAGCACTGAACTCAGGAGAGGATGAAGGCTGGTTTCCTTTCGTGGTTTTGGTGTACCTCCAAAGTGGGTTTGCTGAATTCTAATCTCACAAGATGTTTACAAAATAGAGTCTATGTTCAAACAACACTGGGTACTCTATCCATGAATGACTCATTTGGCAATATAGGCATACCCAGCCTGGTAGGGTTCCTCGGGTAGGATTTGCAAGTGTTGATAAGTAAGTCCCTTTGGTAGTGTCATTGGTTGGAACTGGGGTTGAGCCGATGACTTCTGAGCAAGCTAAAGTGAATTGCCAGTTTTGTGATGTCCAGGCCTAAGATATTAGTAGTTTCCCCAAACTGACATTCTTCCATGTCTATGGGCTGGAGTGGGGTGGTAGTCATAGCTACATAAGTTTGTGAATTCTCAATCACTCAGATAATGTGTCTAACCTTAGATTTTGATCTCTTAGTGCAGTAGCTGTTGAAGGAGATAATCCTTTGGGCTTTGGGGTGAACATTTTCCTGCTAAAAGTTACTGGCAAAGGCTGCAGAGCTTGCATAAGGGCTAGAAGGACTGTAGGGGATGAGGGGCTTCTCTTCTTATCCTTTCTCTCCTGCTGAACTCCAATGATCATCAGGAAGCTCAGTTAAGAGCTAAGGATGGGAATAAAGTGTCTTTCTGAAATTAAAAAAGAAAAGAACAAACTATTAATACATGCAACAATGTGGACTAATCTCAAAAACATCATATTAAGGGAAAGGAACCAGACACACAAAGTAAAGATGATGTGATTTCTTTTATATGATGCTCAGGAACAGACAAAACTAATCTGTGCTGACAGAAGTCAGATCCATGGCTGCCTTTGAGGGGCAGGGGTTGTCTGGAAGGTGGGCACCTTCCATTCACTGCGGCAACTTTCTGGAGTGATGGAAATGTTCTTTATTTTGGGCTGGGTGGTAGTTACATATGTGTATTGCAAAGTGTACTTAAGATTTGTACACTTAAAAGTATGTTCATTATACCTGAATAAGTTACTGTTAGCATGAAAACAAACAAAAAGAGGGCAGAATCAGGAAATACAATGGAAGGTCTCTTAGCAAGAGTCAGTGTGTTTGTTATCACACTGGAGTATGTGGTTGTAATTATGCTTGTAATTAATTTAATTTAATAGTACTTACATCAAATATATATATCAAAAGAGTCAAAGTTTTGATTAAGATTAAGTTAAATGCTTTGGAATATCTCAATAAAGGTGAATTACTACCAATAATTGTTATCAATTAGAAGTGCGTGAAATAAACATAAAAGATTGAAACAAAAGTAATAAAAATCCAGGTTTTTGGACTTAGACTCTCCACAAGTATAAGCTCTTGCTCTATTTTAAGGAAATTGAAACTGGACACTGCCAAGGATGCATTAAGAGTGTAGTTTATGCAAAAAAAAATAAAATAAAAGACAGATTGAAACACTCCTCTTCAGACCCATATCCGCAGGCCCGTATAAAGTTTTACAATAAACATACATTTATGTTTTGAATTAAAATGAGAAGTTTATCATACATGCATTCCATATTTATCGATTCTCCACTTGAATCAACCATTCAAATCACCCGACCAACTACTAGGCCATGGAGCAGGAGAAGTGGAGATTCAAGAAAATTGCAAAGGTACAACTTTCCTAAAAGCTGGGCATGCGCATGTTCTCTGTGCATTCAGAGAACAGACTGATGATGCATCAATCATGTGACTTAATCACTGTGAACAAGATGGCCCTGTAGCACTTCACAAATCTTATTTCCACTCAGTGTTTAAATATGATGCCCACACATAGCTCAGCGTGTTTACACTGCATTTTGTTGTTCTTCTGTGTGATGCCCCGCCTTGCCCCCTCCCTTATTACTCCTGTGTGCAGGGCACAGTAGGGGACAGGGAGCAAGTGGAGTCATCTGGCATCACTCAGTTCTTGTCGGTGGGCAGCCCATTTGCCAGCTGGGAGGGGCATACACTAGTGACACAGATTTGCTATTTTGAAAAAGGCCTGTCCTTGTCACAATTCGAACAATGAGATTCCCATTATACCGCTAGTACTAATACTTGCCCCCGGGGCTTCTCAATGTTATATTTGAAATCCAGTTTAGGCTAACAAAGAACCACTATTCACATAGTCATTATTTAGAGACCAAGCTAGAATTGCCCGGACAAGTAGAATTCTTTGTTTGGGTCAAAAGGACTAATCAGTACTAAGTGTTAATAAAAGACATTATACTTTGATTTCACAAGCTGGTGTGAATTGCAAAGGCTTTCACAGGACCTGCTGGCTGCACAAGCTTCCCCAGTGGTGGCCTTGTTTCTTTCTTTACTGTCCATACTGTATTAACCATGTCTGTTACTTTCTATATTCTGGTACACTGATGTCCGGAGCTTTGCTGACCCCGGAGAGATTGCAGACTGCCACTCTCAGGGTTAGCCAATTCCTAGTAAACAACTGCCTGACAGTGTGATCTTCAAAGGATCTGCAAACCTACCAGGCCAGAGCCCACACCAACCACCCCTTTATTAGCCTTTTACACCCCGGACCACTTCGCACTGCCCTGATCATCCCAGGGCCAGGTTCCAGTCACCTAGGGACAGTCCCTACACCTGGAACTGCTGAAATGAGACAATCCTGAGCCTGCTTACCCTGCCTTGCCCACTCCTTCCTGCAGAAGCCACAGTTCCCTCCTCTTCCCTGCCCCCTGACTGGCCCTGGTATTCCCATGTGGCCCCCTGTGGCCTGGTGTGGCCCCGTCCTCTTGGGAACTATAAGTGACAAGCTATCGTTTCAATGGCAACCGTCTCTTGGTCTGCTGGCCGTCCCACACCTCCAATTTCTATGAACACGCTGTACTCTGGAACCCACGTCCATGGCCATCTCCTTCCCTCGCTCCCCGTCCCTCTTGCATCCCGTTGCTGATGCGTGCACGGTGCTGGCTGCTCTAGCCCCTTTGACGTTCATTCATCCCCACGGAAGAACGCAGCTGTGATAGCATGCCCACTGGGCTCAGCCACCCACACAGGCTGCAACGGGCCACACAGGCTGCAACGGGCTGAGTCTGGAGCGCCAAGAAAATACAGCAATTTTATTTTTGGTCAGATTTTAGTTCAGGACCAGAACTTGTGATGGATCCTGTTGGGGCAGAAACCAGCCCTAGGTTGGCTATTGCAGGTGACTGAGAATGTCTAGCAGATGGAGAGTGGGGCGGAAGTGTGGACGCAGCTCCTGCCAGTCGGTGGACACTGAGTGGTGGCCGCGCAGCCCAGGGGGCGGAGGGCAGGGTGCTGGAGGACACGGTGGGGAGGAGGAAGGGAAGGAAGGAAACGCAACCTCACAGGACCAGCAGGGGCGAGGGCTGGTATTTGAACAGAGATCCTGGAACATAGATACAGTGTTCCTTCTACTCAATCGCACGGCCCGAGAAGGTAGGTAAAACAGAAGAGATGCTTTGAGGAAGGAAGCAGGGAGCTGGTGACTGGTCTTGGAAGACAGGGAAGCATCAAAGCGACTCTCCCAGCGGAGGCGTTTGGGGAAAAGAGGAGGTGGGGGAGGAGAAAGCACCGGGTGGGCCAACTGCAATGCTGGCAGCCCCTGAGACCCTGCACAGTGTCTTTGTTCAGGGAGTTTCCCAATTCTAGTCCTAGAGGCAGAAGTCAATTGATGTAGGCTGACGATGCCAGGAAAGAGAGAACAGCCGCACAGCGCTGCCAGGCCCCTGCTGGGAGGCAAAGCTGCTAGGCAGAGGGGGCAGATTGGCTCTCTTTCAGAGGGTTTGTAATCCCCCCACTGCCCCAGAGACCTGGCTTCAGCCTCCTCCTCTCCCCCAGCCGGGGAGACCCTCTCCTGTCCTTTGTTCTGTCTCTTCCACCCTCTGTCAGTGCACTCCTGTCCGCCCCAGCCACTTCCCGGCCTTGCTCCCAGCTCCTCGCATTTTGGAAACGGAACCGGTCTAGACGAGGTTGTCTGAGGATACAGACCTGTCCTTCCCTCCTCCGCAGGCTGCCACCCCTGCTCCTGGCCTAGCCTTGTCACAATTAGAACAGCGAGATTCATAGGCGGGAGAGAAAGCAGTCTGCTCGAAAGCAGTCCTTGGTGTGGAGGACGAGACTGTTTCTCCGACTGGGGTTCAGTGAGGGCCTGCCGTTCGTGGATTTCTGAGGAGCCATCGTTTAGTGGCTAAATCATCAAATCATGATTTTTACAATTAAAAGATCTAGCTCCTTCCTCAGCTGGCCATTCCCTTTTCCTTCTTCCAAGTCAATGGAACATCCTGGTGCCAAGCTCTTCCTCCTCCTTCCCATCAGCAGTGAGCTCTGGACGTCAGTGTGGAGGCCTCGGGCATGCCTGGCTAGAGTCACAGGGAGACTGCAGCACGCCGTGCCGGACACCTCCTGTGCCTGCCACACAGCCAACCTGCGCATTCACGGTGGCAACCGGCTTCCTGCAGGTGCGAACCGAGGATCCTTCATTCGGCTGCCCTGTGACTGGGTTCCTGCCCCTGCTCACTGGCCACTGTGTCAGTGTCCTTCAAGAGGCAGCCCAGCAGGGAAGGGAACTGACAGACGTCCCAGTCCTCTGTGCCTCCGGAGGGCAGTTCTCACGAGTCCTCTGCAGCTCTCAGAAGGACCTGGCAGGAAGGACCCTCGCTGACCACAGCCGTGGCCGCTGGCACCACAGCACACTGGTTCTCCCGCCTTCTCTGTTTCCTGTCCTCAAGTTCCCATTCCCGTCACATGAGATTACTCCCCAGAGTAAGCCCCCTATACACAAGCCATTGCTTCTGGGGTCCATTATTGTGACCCCCATTTTAGAAAGGAGAAAACTGGGACTTGGAGATTTCTAAATACTTACAGGGCTGGATTTTGAGCTTGAGCCTTCCCTGCCGCACTGCTCTGAACCTCTCCGCAGCCCCCGCAAGAGCAGCACGCGCACATCCACCTGGATTGCCAGTTGACAGAACGAGGTTCCTTCGCCCTTGACCATGTATTACGATGCCAAGTGGGCTATAAATGTAAGACTTCTCATAATGTAGCATCTGAGCGTGCATGAAAAAAGGGGGTCAGGGAAATGGAAATAATTGAGAAATGCCACCTTTGCTAGAGGGGCTGCTTCAGAAAGAAGGAACCACGGCTGGATTTATGTGGATAAATTCTGCACTGTTCAACATGGGGCTTTCGATCCAGATTCAGAAGTTCATTGACCACGACTGCAGCAGGCACATCTTGTCTGGGTACCCATCCCCTGTCCCTGAGTGCTTTGCTTCTGATTGCTTGCACCTGTGCCCTTCTTCAGAGGCCTGTCCTTGGGCTGCTAGAGCTGTGTGTGTAGCAGGAGTCGGACAGGCCTAGATGTTGGCACCTTTCTCCCTTCCCCCCAGGGTGGCTGAATCTCCCTTGCTTCCAGGGCACACGAATTCTGAGCTGTAATTCACACTCCAGAGATTTCGCCAGGATCCCACTGACGCTCAGACTTCACCTGAAGTCACACCCTGGCTTGGCTTTCCCTCCTGTCCTGTCCTGCTTGGCCCACTCCCTTACCAGTATCTCCTGGGAGCACTTTCCTAAATCACTAGCACAGGGATCCCCTCTCAGGGTCCACTTCTGCAAAATCTGACCTGAGAGGGCAATCATCTTGCTAAGTGCCAAGGATGCAGTGACTTCAGAAAGCTCAGCGTCTGCTAGGGAAGAGAGACCAGCAAATAGTGATAGCAAAGTCCAACGCATGCTGGAATGAAGGTGCACATGGAATACAAGAATACCCAGAGCTTTGAGCATGTCCATGTGGCCCCAAATATTAGATGAGGAGGCTAGGAAATGGGATTTGGGTTCGGAAAGGCCTGTGTTTGAATTTTGGCTTTGCCTTTCACAAACTGGGTGCTCTTAGGGAAACTCGTCTTCTTTGATCCTCTGAAAAATGGGTAGGACACCTAGCTTACTGAATCGTCATGAGGATGATCTCATTTATGGGATAATAAATGTAAAGTTCTTGGCCTAGTACCAAGCTCATATGAGCACTCGGTAATGGAGGCTGGTTTTCATGGGCATAGTATGCCTTCCACACAGTTTGGATGCAGCAGTATAATGTCACTGAGTGCGCTGATGTGCTCCTGCAGGCCGCCACACACAAGATGCAAGCATGAAGTCATTCCAGCTGTTCTCAGAGCCACAGAGTCACCAGGGCTGAGCACAGGAGAGGGGCCTTCCCACTATTCTGTTTACCCCTTGCCTCCAAAGCCCTGGAGCCCACCCTAGTCACCCCAGGCTGCCCTGTACGCACTGCTCTTTCCTTTGCTGATCCTGAGTTTTCTTCCTTGCTTGAAATTTTTCTCTGTAAAAGGAAAATTTTCTAAGCTGCCCCATATCTCTGCTGCCCTGGGCTCCTGGAAAGCAAAACAGTTCTTGCCTCTCCCAACAAGAATAAATCCCAGCCTGCCCCCCAAAAAGTTGTTATAATTACATCTCCTTTTGGAATTAATTTTGACAAATCGCATTTGACTTAATCACTAGATTGAATCGTTTCCTTGGCCAAAGTTGGTTCCAATTTGGCTTTGCTATTTCCCTCCTGGTCCATAGATATATATCTCCCTTTCTCTTTGTGGTTGTTGTTGGCAACGCAAACATTTGGTGGCTTCAAAGGAAGATCAAGCAGAATGCCACAGGGTGGCACTGACACCTTCTGCTAGGAAATCGTGGTGCTGGAGCTCTCACCTGCTGATCCCCACTGGGGCTACCTTCCCTGCACCCCTGAGGGCTTCTGGAAGGGCCAGAGCTGGCCTGGGCCACTGCTTCTCAGTCGATGGTGCAGGGAACACCTAGGTGCATACTCGAGGTCTCATTTCTGCTCTCTACCTCGAATTTCCCCCTCCCCACTTTGTACTTCTCTCCCCAAGGCCACCAATGGAGAATCTGTGAGGTTCTCCACTTAGCCATGCCCACCGTGTTAGAGCTTAGCAAAGTCAAGTTGCTCCTCAGTGCCAAGCATCGTACTGGGCAAAATATGGGACATAAGGAGAGAGGCAATGTGGTCCCTGTCAACTCAAGACAACATGTCATCTGTGCTGTAGGGAATTTCTAAAAGGAAGAATCTGAGCTAGGATAGTAGGGAAGGCTCCCAGAGAAGGACTGACTTCTTTGAGAGAAATAAGAGAAATGGAAGGCATTCTGGGCTTAGGGCATGGCCCAAGGCAGGTCACCTTCCTGTCACCCTTCCACGCGAGGGAAGTTAGAGCTGAGGCTGGCTTTGTATACTAGGATGAGACTGAAGAGGGCTTTGAATACCAAGGTGAGCTCTGAATCTGATCGTGATTCAGAAGTCCATTTGGGGAGAAATCCAAATGGATTTTATTAAGCATGAATAGTTTTGTTTACTGAACCCTTTTTTCTTGGGTCCCCTACCCCGGCACAAGAAGAAAGGAAAAGCTAGCGGAGCCTGGAGGGCAGGATAGAAACCCGCAGGCGGGGGGCCTAGGGGTTCCCTGCACAGCAGCTGGTGGTTCTTGAGCAAGGAGTCACCAGACAGAAACAGTGTCTGAACTGGCAAGAGCACAGAGACAGGGAAGATTTTATTATTACTGGCCAACATTCTCTGAAATGTCCCAACAGGCCCTGAATCCTTCATGGGTAGGTGGATTGAGCCCCGTTCTGGGACCCTTCACTACACACTGTCACACGAGTCCTCCCACTCTTTCCGGGCGTAAGCAGCAAGGGGCAGGGCTGGTTCCATCCTCAGCCTTTTCTCCTTCCTCAGCCCGGTCCAGCGCGCTGACATCACCTTTCCCAGCAGCAGACAAGCTCCATCATAAGGCAAGTCCTTTAATTAATTCACTCATTAGTAGAGATTGATTGAAGGTCCACAATGTGTTGGGCAGTTTCCCCTTGTCTAGCTTGCCCTGCGGGACAGAGAAAGTTCCTGCCATCTCCCATGGCCACAGAGTCCCTCCTGGCCTGTGAGAAAGGCAGGTGAGGGACCCGCCTAGGTGGCACCAGCAGGGCTTGAAAGTGGTTATTAATGGGGGACGGAGCAGCGTTCCTGTGGAAGAGGAACTGAATGTGCTGAGGCTGCCGAAATGGAAAATGCCTGTTAATAGCACAAGTGACACATCATAGATCACTCGCTGACAGATGGACCTGTGCCGTCTTACCGAACGCAGGCTGCATGCTAATGGCGCTCCGGGAGCAGCAATGCCTGGCACTGTGGAGCCACCTCTCCTGGCTACTTGCTTGTGTGACACCACAGAGGTGATGGCTCAGAATTGCTCACCAGTCCCAAAGCACTGGTATGGAACACGGAGTTTGGAGGGAAAGTAACATGCCTTTGCATCCCCTTTCTTCCATCCTCCATCAGTGAGACCTGCCATTACACTCAAACGAGGAGACACACATGAAAGAGAGTTGCAAGTCCCAAAGTGCTCAGAAACAGGGAATAGGGGAGAATTGCTATGAAAATCCTCACCTGCCTGAGACCACAAAGAAATAATCTTAGACACGGTGAGAAAATCAAGGTGTGGGCTTGGTGGCAAATGGAGTTTCCTTGGCTTCCCTCCTTTGATGACTCTAGGGTTTCTTTTTAAGAACCATATGTCTCCAGGAAGGGAGAGAGCTTCTGAGTGCATTTCAGCGCTGCAGAAAAGCAATCGTTTGAGGACTCTCTGGGGCCAATGACTAGCTAGGACATTACAGAAGTGCGGTTTTAATCACCCCCTGCCCAGTCTCTTCTGGACCCCAAAGGCTCTTCCCCAGTCTCTGGCTGGTATATGCACCTGGCAGGAGGGCCTTGCTCTCCTAGTGCACTGTCATCTTACAAAGGATCAAGGAGTGTCATTATGAGCTCACCCAGGGAGGCCAAAGTCTAAACCTGAAAGTGGAAGGAGAAATTCCAGCCAAGTGTTAAAGGAAATATCAAAGAGGAGCTGGAGCCTTGCTAGCCCCACTGAGAGAACCCCGTAGGCAACCTTCAACTTCTTTATATAAGACCTCTCACTGGGCCCACCTGCTGACTTCTTGTGACTGTCTAATGACAGTAGCAATAGCCACAATAATAATAGCTACATAGCTTTATATCGGGCACTGTAGACATGATATCAATGATATATTAAAATGAGAAAACCAAAGAAGCTCAAGGAGTTTCTCGAGGCCACCCGAGCTGAGCTAGTGTCAAAGCTGGGATGCCAGCCAGCCCCTCCCTTTCCCACACAGCTGCCCCAGCCCTCCCCTCTGCTGCAGGCTTCGGGGGGCACTGAGGGGCCTGCTGCCCGGCTTGCTGCCCCCCTCCCAGGCTGAGTTGCCAAGTCTCAGGGGACACTTGGCAGGAAGTTCATTTGGAAGAAGCTGAACAGCCTCTTCAGCTGCCCAGAGACAAGGGCAGGCGGGATGGAGCTGGGTGGACTCTCTCCTCCGCGTCCCCTACCCGACACCCCCAACCTTTTCCCGCTGTCCTCTGGGAAACTCGGTCTCTGACAGATGGGTTTTCTGGGATCCTACAGAGATGGGTGTGAAGCACGGCCTTGAGGCGAAGCTTCACGCAGGCGCAGTGCGGGGCTCGGGTTCGAGGCCGGCGTGCATCGGCACGTCCTGCTTGCCAGGCACGGTGGCGGGGCTGTGTGCGTGTCCCTGTCAGTCTGGGCTGAGCAGCGTATGAACGGCACAGTCTGGTTCTCACAGTTGTGGAGGCCGGGGAGGCCGTGACCCAGGCACCAGCAGTCCTGTGCGGCGAGGGCTTCCTGTGTCCTCGCGGGGCAGGGCGGGGCGGGACGCTCTCCGAGCCTCCCTGCTGAGGGCGCGCATCGCGGGGCGAGGGCTCCTCACGGCCTAGTCACTCCCAAAGGCCCCACGTCCAAACGCGGTCACACGGAGCACGAGGGCTCCACATATGACTATGTGACTGGGGCGGGGGCTGCAAACATCCGGTCCATAGCAGTACTCAACCCACTTCACCCATTTTCGCCCTAACACCGTGGTGGGAAGTTGTACTCTCAGGCCATTTCACAAAGGAGGAAGTGAAGGCCCAAAGTTTAGGCGATTCGTCCGGTTTGGCCAGCGAGTTAGCCACAGAGCCGGCCAGGACCAAAGTCCATGGCCTGTCACCGCCGTACTCTGTGCGCCCGCCATGGAGCAGTCTCCCTGACACCCGGTTCCCCAGAGGGAGAGCTTGCCGGTGTGTTCCTGCTAGATTCCACTCCCACCATGGTGTGAACAGCCCCGCGTGGGGTAACCAGGAAAGTCTGGCTTCCTAGGAATGAGTTCATCACGTGCCTCCCAGGGGCTAGTTGGGGAGCAGCCGGGAGAGCACGGAGCCTCTGTGGCCTCTATGAGGTCAAAAAGCAAGGTTCAACCAAGGGGGAGAGTGCCCAGAAGAGAGAAGTTGGGGACCCCATGGGCCACCTGTGGGGACCCTTCAGCCCAGGACTTCAGTGCTCTGCTCTCCTCGGGGGCCTGAGGGGAAATCTCTCTGCACTTCAGGCTTTTGCTCCCGTTGGGTGGTGTTTGCCCAGTGTTCCCTGGGCTGCTGTGAGTGTGGATTGTCCAGGGCCAGGAAAGTCCTCAGAGGCATGGCAGTGTGGTGACAAACTCCCCAAACCAGTGGCCCCACAAGGCTGACTCTCCCTAATCCCTGCCCTTGCAGCCTTGCCAGGGCCCTGCCTGCTGCTCTGTGTGGATAAAGGAGGCTGGGCGGCAGAGCTGCTTCTGCACTCAGCTCTGGGGGACATCTCAGTGGCTTTGGGCAACTCACGTAACTGCTCCGGGGCTAAGATCTTTCCCCATGGGGACTCTGTCCACTGGACCATGCAGAAGCACGGATGCGCGGAGTCACCCCTACCCCTACCTCCCCTTCCAAGACGCGGCTGAGCCCAAGAAGAGGGAGCAAGCTCACCAGTCAGGGTTGATGCTGACACACTGGAGCAGATTAAGCACTTGCTGTTTGCACCCAGGCATTAGGGGCAGGCAGCAGCACGCCTATGGAGAGAATGGCCCTTCCCAGGCTGGGCAGACGCTTTGTTGTAACTCTTAATCACTTATTTAAAAAAAAAAAATTCTTCCATCCCAGAGGGTCATGTTCCTCTTCTTTGAGGGTTTGGCCAAGGCCTCTTTGTTTCTTTTTAATGGCCTGGGCTCCTGTCCAGGCAAGAATCAAGTGAGAGGAGGACAGAGTCATTTCAGGGCGGCAGGCCCTTGACCTCCCAATGCTTAGGGAGATGCAGAAACAGGGCAGGGTGGTCCCCACTGCCATGGGGCGCAGGGTCCAACAGGTCTCTGGAGAAGGCAGGAGTCCCCTTCTTATCACAGCCTTGGGCCTGTGGCAGACCATGCCAAGACTCCTCTGACATCTGGGATGGAGGCAGCTGTGGACTAGAACCCCAGTTCTCCTCCCACCCCTGCCTCTAATGTCCTGGGTGGCCCCAGCAGGTGCTCTCTCTGGACCTCAGTGCAGGGGGTGGCACCCAGCTCTCTCCTAGGTTGTTTGGGGAGCCAGAGGGAACTGGAAATGTGTCCACAGGAAAAGACTGAAGACCCAGCCTTCTCCCCTGCCTCTTGATGGCATGCCTGGCTGGGCGCCTGGCTGGTCATCTTTGGCTGGCATGTCACACTGAGCCTTTCCCAGACATCTGGCCTGCAGGGACTATTGCCTTTCTTGGTGTCTGTGCCTCTTCCCCTTATAAAAGGAAGAAAATCTTACCTGCGCCAGCTCTCCTTTATGGAGGTCAAATTGTTTCCATTTCCATTTCCACTGCCAATACCAGGTTTAGTTCCTCATTTATAGCTAACCTGGATTCTTCCACAGCTTCACCTGTATCCTCCAGGTTCCTGTCCTACCACGCCAGGCTACAAGCCCCTCCTGTGAGCCTGCCCATGTCCTCATGGGGCCTCATTGTCTGCGGAATCGTGTGCCAATGCCAGGCAGAGCCTGTCCATCCAGGTCCCCCAGGGTCCTCACTCGGGCCAGGAGGCACTGCCTCCTCCTCTCCCTCCATTCTAGGCTTTTGGGGCTCCTCCGCCTGCAGTGACCACCCACCTTTCCCCAGACTCACATCTTCCCTCCCATCTTGCCATGCTTCAAGTCCCCACTCAAACATCATCTCCACCCTGGAACCATTCCCTGCAAGGTTCCTGCAGGACAAGACCCCTCTCTTCTTTGCCCCCACCTGTTTCTCTGGCCCTTGGGCACCAGTATTACAGCCTTTGTTGACTTTGTGCTATTTTTCTTCCCGACCTATGAGCTCAGTGAGGATCGTGTCGGGAAGAGGACATTTTGCTCCCTGTGCTCCGTGCCTGATTAGTGTTTGGGGAATGAATGAATGACTGGGAGGGGGGCAGATATAGGAGCTGTGGGGCCTAAAACTTGTACGAATCATGGTGCTGTCTTCAAGGACAAGAATTAAAAATTATGAACATGGAGCCGGCTACAGAGCCCCAGAAAGGACCTGTACTGCAAGGAGGGCAAGGCTCACTCCTCCTGGGCTCCACAGTCACTAACCCCCGGGGAGAGGGCAGGGAAGGACCCCACTGAGGGCCGGCCAAGCCCAGGCCACCCCTCAGTGCAGAGAGAGCCTTCGAGTGTCCTTGGAAACTGGTGACTGGCTGTGGAGGGCGAAAGAGGAGAAAGTAGCCAGGTGAAAAAGAAATAGTACCCAGGGGCAGAAGCTTGAGCACAGATCGCTGCCCTTCCTGCTAAGACCTTTATCTGCCTGTCCCTAGAGTTTTGACTAAGTGTCTTTATCAAAGCTTATCCATCCCACCCTCCACTTGGCAACTCTCCTTACCCCCGCCCCTGCCCGCAGCCCCTTCCCCTGCCTTCCCTCCTCCTCCCCTCGCTGCCTCCAAAATCAATTTTCAGCAAGAGCAGCAGGTTCTGAGCCATCTGGGGCTGCTGGCAGCATCCGCAGGCCGTAAGCAGCTCAGTCTGTTTCCCTCAAGCCAGCCCGAGTCTCCGCCATCCCCAGCCCGGTCTTCCCCCTCTTCCCTCCTGCAGGGAGGAGGAAGGAGGGCTGGTTCCGGACCTAAGTGGTCCTCTCCTGAGGGGTCCCCATCCCTGCAGTGCCCGGGGCGGGTGTCAGGGTCGGGCTGTGCTGGCCCCAGGCAGCCAGACAGTAGTCATGGGCCACTTCCCCACCTGTGGGGAAGGACGGATGCGCTAATTGGCAGGCAGAGCACGGAGTGGCGGGAGCTGGAGCCCAGCCAGGCTCCCAGAGATGCACTTTTCCTCACCTCGGCCGCGCGAAGCTGCGGGGCTCCATCTTGGTGAAGGCATCACCCGTGCGCAGGCCGTGGTCTCTCTGTGTGCGGAAGGGAGGGAAGTAGAAAGCTCCTGTGTTCTCTAGGCTTTACGGAAGCCTCGTCCAGCCCAGAGCCACTGGGAAGGAATGCTTTGCAGAGGAGGGAGCCGCACTGGAGTATTTTTGTGAGTGTTTGCTTTAGATATGGGACCAGCCGGGCACGCACTTCAGGTGAGTGTCCCGTGCGTGCCTCACACTCACCCCTGACCCCCCACAGGCACACGTCCAGGTTTCACCTGTGTTTCTTCGTCTTCTGGTCAGAAAAGAGCGTTGCTAGGTGCCTTCGGTTTGCGTGAAGATTCCACCACCGTCTCTTCCCCTTCTCCCTCTAGCTGCTAGGCTCCCTTGCCCCCCAAGCCCTCGCCCGCCTTCCCCAGTCCCCTGGTCCTTGGTCAGCCTGCCAGGCCCCACCTCCTTCCCTCAGACCACCCGCTGACCTAGAAAACACCCACAGATTAATATAGCCCTGGGGAAACAGAGGGAGAAGACTATTAGGTACCTGGTATTTGCTTCTGGAACTTTCTCTGAGTGACTAGAAGAGACATGATGTGAACCCATATCACCTGACTCATGGATAGATGCTCTTCCGTTCTGGCACAGGCAAGAATAGCTTGGGATGGATGCTGGGACGGGGCAGCAATGTCAGGAATGAGCTCAGGAATGGCAGGCAGGAGACCAGGGTGCAGGGCCTGGCTGTGCCACCCCCTCAGTGACCTTGAGGGATGGCTGCTTTGAGCCTTAGCAGCCTCGTCTGTATAACAAGGGGCTGACCTTGACAGTCAAATTATCTTTGTTTGCTCAGCATCAACCAGAGTGCTAACTCCAGCTTAGGTGCTTGATAAGTGTGTGTTGGAAAATGGACTCAGTCTGAGACTCAAGAATGGTAGATTCCACCACAGCACCTGCCAAATAGCAGGAGTTCAATAAAAGTGAACTTCTGCAAGTTGATTTTCATGTGGCTACAGAAAAACAGTGGGATGTACTTGGAACTTCGATGTACTTTACAATCATGACCAGGCACTTTGGTTGGCACAGAGGGCTGAGTTCGAGAACAGCAGTGCACAGACAGCCCCCCCCCTGCAGCAAGATGCTGCTGCTGTGGCCGGGGAGGGCTCTGTTCTGCTCACCCTCTGCCCCGCTCCCCACCGTAGGCAAACCTCCGTAGGGGATATGACTTTCAGGATGGAGTGTGGACTGGGAATTCTCTTTTATGGTCATAATCGCCTCTCTGAGCAGCACTGTGGAGGGATGGCTGAGTGACCTCTGGATGCCCCTCAGCATGCCAGGACAGTCCTGACATACCACCGTGCAAGGTGGGCTGGTTCGAGGAATCCAACACCAGCCATAGCCAAATTCCTAGGGTAGCTGAAAGAACTTCAGAGCTTGGTGCAGGGGAGCTCGGCTGTCTTCCGAGAAGGTCTTTGGAGGAGGCAGCGCTCTCTGAGGGAAGGACAGGGAAAACGGTGGAAGGGATGGGACAGGTGGCTCAGGATAAGCTCAGGCAGAGCTGAAGCACTGGCCACCCCACCTCTGTGCCCACCACTGCCAGGGCCAGAGTGCTGCTCTGCCTGTAACTTCCAGGGGAGTCTTCAATCCACTTTGCACTCTTCCTTTTTCCCCATGGATGACAGCTACATTTGTGCTTTGACACATGTTTTTAAAATGGGTTTCCAGTGTTTGTTGCCGGGGTGCCTGCTCAGCGCTGAGGACTTAAGCGGTGGGTGGGGAGTGGGTCAGAGCAGCGGCCTCTGCAGAGTGGAGAGCGAGCTCACAAGATCCTGTGCGACGCGGCTCTGGTGCCAGCATGCCGGCACCTGTCAGCTTCCAGAACTTTCTGTAGGTTCCACCAATAACTGCCGTTTGTAACTGTGTCACACTTTATCTTTTCAGAGCACTCTGCCACACAGAGCAGCGTTTTCCCTTCACAAATTTTCTCTGTGCAATAGACAAAGGAGGTACTATTGTCCTTATTTAATAGATGAGGAACCCGAGAAAGACAGAGTTTGCTCCATTAGCCCCAGGTCACTTGGCCGGCAGTGCAGAAGCAGGGCCAGGACAGGCCTTGTCTTTGCTTTACACCTTCGTAACTTTAGCCAAGTAACCTCACCCTCTACACTACTGTTTATTATGTATAGAATATTATATATGTTATACGTATTTTTATATATAATCAATTAAATATATATGATACACACACACACACACACACACACATATATATATATATATATATATATATATATTTGACATTTAATTAATTCACTTTAAGAAATTCTCATCTGCCCTAGGCCAGGAATCATTTTTTGCTCTATTTGGATCGTGTTTATCTGTACACATGGCGTAGGCTAGGAATGATGACAGCTAGTGTCTACGTACATTACAACTAATACAGGCCTCCCAGGGACAGGCCGCATGGAAGCTGTCTAAAGTTGAACAACCAGTCCACACTCATCCAGGGGTATATGGAAGAATGGGAGTTCATGGCCAGACCTGTCTGACTCCAGATGCCACACCGCATGGCCTTGGAACCTTGGTGGCCCAACTCTCCCACAGCACCTGCCACCCTTGGAAGTTTGTGAGCCTCAGTCTAAAAGGCTACTGAATCTCCACCCAGGCTGTTCCACATCCCAGACCTGGCTCCAAATTGGACTATGGGCCAGAGTTTTCCTTTGCTTTGATTCTGTTTTATCTGTGCCCGGAACCAGGTGGGTTTGGTAAAGGTGTTCAGAGACTGTGAAGTCACAGCAACTCTATTCTCTCTCTTAGCAGGCAGAGTACTAGGACAGGAGAGGGGCCCCTCGTCACTGCTAACTTCACTTAGGCCAGCATGTGGCCATTGCACATCCAAGACCACCTCTGCCAGCCCAAGGGTCCCCTATGTAGAAAGTCTTAGGAGATGTCTTCTGACAGTCAGAGTGGAGCATGAAAACTGCTTCCATACCAGAGCACAATGACTGCCTTGCCTTAGGCATGTATATTCCCAGGACACCAGGACACCCGGGGAAGTCCTCAAGGCCTCGGGACATGACTGCTACTCGTGCTCTCGGGAGAGTGGGAGATGGGGTGGCGTAAGCTCAGGTTTCTCCAGCAACCATAAAGTAAGTCACCAAATTCCCTTTTAGAAGAAGTATTCTACCAAGTAAGATGTAGAGCTACTGGACTAAGTAAGAAAAGAGCAGAAAGCTAATCCAAGAAGTTAACTATGGAGACGGCTGCAGAATCCATGGAAAATGCCACCAAAGACAACAATCTTTTCCTTTCCATTTCCCTCCTGCCTCCTCTAAAATGAAAACAGGAAAGGCCCCTTCACATGAGCTGAAGGGAGACTGGTGGGCGCAGTGGGAGTTCAGAACATGACCCATCAATTAGGAACGGCTTGAACCCATATCCACCTGTGGACTGTACTTCTGGATCTTGAACGATGAGCTCAGACAGGTTAAAAAATGTCCAATTCACAGGTTAAAAAATGTCCATCTTAGAGAGACTGCCGCCAACTCTGAGGTTGCCTTTAGTTGTTTTAGGTATTTTCTATGTTAGCCTTATAGCTCTTATTTCTTAGTAAGTTGCTTAAAGTCAGAGACACTCTGTCAAGCCTCTGCTGTGTCTCCCCTCTCACTAGCAAAATGCGACCATGCTCACAGAGGTGGCTCTGTACCAAGGCCTCAGAGTGTTGGAAATGGAAGAATGGGGTGATGGGGGAATGGTCTTGGGGAGGGCCTGTAAATTCCCCCAATCTGGGTCCTTATTATCTCATAAAATGGAAATCTCTCTTGAAGCTTCCTCTGGCTCTGGAGTTTGCTTCCTGAAGAAAAAACAGTGTGGCATCAGAAAAAAAGCACCGGACACAGAGCCAGCTGAGCGTTGAATCCTGCAGTGTCCTTACCAGTAAGCCTCGCTGTGCCTGGGTTTCTGTAAAACGGAATGATGACACCTGCCTTCTTTACTTCAAAGAGTTGTTGTGAAGCAGAAACTATGGGGGGAAAGAAACTTTGTAAATCCCAGCGCTAAAGGCATGGGGAAGTAGCTTTCAGCAGTAGGATGAAATAGTCGAATGGAGTTTATATGCAGAGGATCCCACAAAGTTAAAAAAACTGCACTGAGCAAATACAAAAGGGAGCGATTTCAGATGGTATGGCGTGGGAACGGGCAAGAGAAGAGCAAGGAACATCTTCCACGTAAACAATGCAAGCTTTAGACTTCTTGGCTGTTAATTACGCGAAGAGACCAAGAGACTTGTAAACCCATCTGCCGCGTCGTGGATGATTCCATACGGCTGAAATCTGATTCTAGCTCTTGGAGAGTGGGTTAAGTAGATGCAATCAGGCAGGAGCCCTGTGAGTAAAACAACAGAAAGGCACATTTGTGTTGTTCTTTACCGTTTTCAAAGCACTTGTGCATACATTATCCCATTTAATCCTTATACCCATGTGAAATAGATATTAGGTTCTTATTTTTCAAGTGAAGAAGCAGAGATTAGGAAGGATAAGTAATTTGCTCAAAGTCACACAATCAATCAACAACTCCACCCCAACTCAGGTGTTCTGACCAAAATTCTTTGCTGCATTCAACTTTGAGGAAAATATTATGGTATATATCTCACTGGGTTATTGGTGGGGGGAATTAAGCCCTCTTAGCTTACTGGCAAAGGTATACTTTGGTTCTGCTATTGCACTGCAGGTTGGCTTTATTGCCTGCACTCAAAATCTTGAAAGTGTTCTAAATGTTCATGCTCATCATCCACATAGACTGCACCGTCGATTATAAAGACTCCTAGAATTAGTCCACGCATTTGAAGTCGTGGGAGCATTATTGCCTTTGATCCTGAGGTTGCACCCCTGGGGCCAGCCAAGGAGGGGATAGACAGTCTGACCTGAATCTTGGATTTCTAGAGGGATCCCGGAGCCTATGTGTAAGTGTAGCATTTGTCCCTACGTCTGCATACGGGCCCACCGCAGATCCCTGTCCACTGCCTGAGATGTCCACACAGGACATGGCCTGCCCGCACGCTGTCCTGTCTCTGCACCTCGCCTGTGTTTGAAGACAGGCATTGACCAGGGTGCAGGAATGCCCTCCGTGCTCTGGGAAACATGCGGGGGGATAAATTGGTGCTCGGCTCTGTGTCACAAGCAGGTCATGAGGACGAGCCCAACCTCAGGCCTCGGCACACACCCGAACCCGTCAGGGGCTAATTCTGTGGAGAGTGGTTTGTGGTCTGTCCCTTTGAGGAAGAGGAATGACTTAAGATACTCCAGAGTTATCATATTCTCTTAAATCTGGTTCTCTTTAGATGTGGGGTAGCCCAGTTGTAATCAAGATGGATTTAGGAAACGAGGACTCTTCTAAGCCCCCATCCTATTTATCAATTGATGGCGTTCAGTGGATTTACCTACCCTGGGGCCAAGATTTGTTCCTGTAAAGTTTTCTTCCACAACTAAAGGGTTTCAATCCCTGGTTTATGGGGTGATATCTGGAAAAATCACTCACACTCTCTGGTCTTGATCCCAAATTCTTTTGATCTCAAACATCTGGAGAATGACAAGCATGCCTGCTTCTCCCCTGAGCCTTCTGTGAGGACTAATGAATTGGCTGTTGGATCAGTGCAGGAGATCAGTGAGGTGTATAATCCAAGAGAATATCTCTTCCAGAAACAATTAGAGAAACAACAAATCACCAAAGCACTTGTGCTTATAATGTTTTCAATTTGGGAGCATACATGCTGTGAAGTACAAAGGACACAGAAGACATAGCTTTTGCCCTGAGGAATTCATAATCAAGCTGTGGAGACAATTCCTCAAGTGAGGAAGTAATAGAACTAGTTGTATTTTTTTTTAATCAAAAAATTGTACATTTAAGGGAGATGTCATATTCAAATAATTGTCTCATAAGGTTATTTACTTATTCCAGGGGTGCTTCCTTTGCTCCAGACGTTTCTGGCATTTAGTGTGCCGAAGAACCAGTCTGAAAGGGAGAGCTGGCACCCAGCCCTCGGGGGAAGAGTCCTCGCTGAGTCCTCCACTGCAAAGAACGCGGGCTGGGGTTAGAGTAGAAAGCCCAGGTTATCAGCTCCTGGCTTCTGAAAGGAACACCTGGTTACTTGGAGGTATCAGGTGATTAGGAGGAAAAATACAAAATGGAAAGGATTGGTTTCAGGAGACAATGGGAGCAGAGGATCAAAGGGTCTGGGAGGCACCAGCAGGCCTGAGAGCGGGTGAACCTCAGTGACACGCACCTGGTGTCATTTTCTAACGAAGATCCCCGATTAGTGAGAGGAGTCAGAAAACAGTTGGTAGGTGGAGAGTGCCATCTCTTCCTGTGCACCCTCCCGACCCCTGAGCGCTGCAATTTGTCATTCCGGAGGGTGTGGTGCCAGACCTGTTTTTGCAGATGGACAAGCCCTTGGCTAAGTTCTGAACTGTGGTGGTTACTCTTTATTTTTCCGATGACTTGAATCCCTCCACCTTCTCGCTTTTATTTTTCCAAGAAAGGCTGCTCTTTAAAGATTTACCTGATCAGGTTTCAAGAAAGTCCAGTCAACTCTTGATTCCCACTTTGGATAATAGCCTGGTTAAACTTTAATGTTAGGCTGCCCAGTAGTCAATCCAATGGCCCACATATTTACTAAGTAACTGCCCTGCAAAGGGGCCGACACGCACCGTGAACGAAGGAGCCATGAAAAATGCACAAAACCCACCCTCGGAGGCCTGATTCTCCAGCAGTGGAGACAAAGCACACGGCAATACCTGCTGTGCGAGGCAGAACATGTCAACTACAGGTGGGAGTGTCAGAATCCTGTGGCATTTCAAACTGGGAGAGATCGTATATACATGGTGTTGGGTTGAGCAGGGAAGCCACAGGGTGGGGGTGTCAGCTGAGAAAAGTCTCGAAGGACTTGTGGAATTTCCCCAGTCAGAGGTGGGCATGGTGGCCTTTCATGAGGTGGCAGGGGACGTTGCGCACACAGGGAGTTTGACTAAAAGCATGGGAAAGGGCGTACAGAAGGAGGGGTTGGGAGGGTCGGTGGGCACGGACTTGGAGGCTCTGTACGCCAGGTTAGCTTTCTGCCACGGGCTGTGGGGAGTCCGAGAAGGCTTTGAGCAGAGGGCCGGTCAGTGTTGGGCCCTGGGAGAGTGCTCTGACAGCAGCGAGTGCATGGGCTGGAGAAGGAATGGAAGAAGGCCGCCGTGATGCCCTAAGGAGAGGCGGCGCGAGTGCCTGTCTCCGAGAGGTGGCCACGCAACCAGGAAGGACATGGTGCTGATGGAGCACATGGCAGAGAGGCCTCCCCACGAGTCACCTCCAGTGCAACCCCCGGGCCAAGGACCCCCGATCCAATGCTTGGAAGAGCCAAATAGAATAGACTCGAGACCTGTTGTCTGTTTCTAATTTTCTGCCCAATGACTGAGTTTATAAAAACCACCAAATGCCTGACCCGAGGAAGGTCCTAAGAGCTGAGATCCTCTCAGATCAGAGTCACCTGGTTATTTGAAACTGAGTATACTGCCCATTTGCAGCCATGGGAGTTTTGTTTTCTAAAATCTTCAAAGTGCCCCTTCCTGAAAGAGCAGAGGACAAGACTACAGGAAAGAAGTCAAAGTCCTGGGTTCAGAGATTAGAGGAGGAGACAGAGATAGAAGGAAAGGAGGGAGGGTATAGAAAACCAGAACAGGATTTCTAGATGAAAAAGAAATCTCATTGGTTCAAAAAGATAGCTATGTACTCCAAAACTGGGCTGTGCACCATCCAGAAATATGGACACAACGTAGGACCCACAACAGCCAGAATTACTGGGCATGCCAACTGATTTTCTCTGGACACATATTGCAAGACTATTCCACAAGAGAAAAAGGGTGTGTACATGAGCTTTACACTATTAATATTTCCAAAGTTTTTTGCTACTCAGGTCACCATTCTGATTGCCCTGAATCCCGGCAGAGGCTCCCTCCCCCCACTACCCCTGGGGGAATTAAATCGTCCCAGCTCCAAGACAGTGACACAGGCACCTGTCCTGTCCAGGGTCTCTCTATCTCCAGGGACATATTTACTAGGACCGCTCCTCCAACCTGCAGGCCAAGGATGGCTCTGAAACATAAATAATCAGGTCAAGAAAAGAGAAAGAGAGATTTATTTAGTGTGAATTTTTTTCTTTGTGCTAAATGCATGTCTCCATGCCTAGCGCCTGTGCTATGCAAGGGGCTTATGTGATTTAGAAAAAACAACGTTCATGGCCACCTCAGACACACACTGACGTGTCAACAGCTTAGCATTATTAAAAACACTTATTTCTTGGTTATGTTAAAGTCTGATGACTGATGGGTCCAGATACCTCTCTGGAGGTACCTTGTAGCTCTCCCCTCTGGCGCAGGTGGCATCTGAGGCCACCGCATTGGAAGGAGAAAGAGCTGGAGGATTCTGCAGCCTGTGTTTAAGGGGCATGCCTCAAGTGGCTCACATCACTGCCTGCGTGTTGTCAGCCAGAAGTCAGTAAGTTGAGGCTTCGACCTAGTACCAGGGAGGCTGGGAACTATGAAGGAGCACGTGGGTCTTTGGTGCTGCAGAGCTTTTGCCCAAGGGCTTCCTGGCGGTCGGACTCCACAGGATCTGTGTTTCTCGCTCACTAGCCCCACCCTAGCGGTACCCTCAGATCCCCAGCTTCCATTTCCCACGGTGCTCACTTAGGAGAAAGATCGCGAATGTCCTGTTGAAACCCTTGATGGAGGACAGCGCTGGTTCTGGGCATGGGATGAAGCTTAGAATTCTCACCATGGGTCTGTGCTCTTGACTTTGGAGGGGGGAGGGGAAGCAGAGAAAGACGGAGACAATGGGAGGTGAAGAATGCAGGGGCAGCTGAAACATTGCCTCATTGTGTTCCCAGATTCCAATACTGCATCACTGGCTTCCAGAGAGCCTGTGTGACCTCACTGGATTCCAGTCTCTATATTTGTTCGCCATCAGTGCCTATTACTGTAAATAATTGAAAGGAATATAATAGGGTGAGAATTATCGTTGCCTCCCCCTTTGCCTTTCATAAAATCTTTTTATATCAGAGGGGTCTGGCCCCAGCCACTCCTAGCTCTATAATTAGTTCTGGGAGCTGCAATGACTGAGATTTAGCTAATGACATTTCATGGTTCAATTTCGGGGTCCCTCAGGACTTTTAATCTTTGTTGGCACAAGGAGCCGGGGTTACAGGTGAACTTGGGTAATTTGCACTAATAATATGTGGGTCTGTCAGTGGGTCCCTAAATTTTACAAATTAGACAGCGAGCCCCCAAGGAAAGAGTCCTTCCCAGCCTTCGAGCTCCCCAAGCAGATATGCATGGTCTTATTTTCATTAGTCACAACTAGCAGGTTTCATTGTCTTCATGCTGTTTTTTCTTTCTGCCTTGGCCATCACTGGGCCACCCATGCATCTTGAAGCAAAGGATTCTCTGTCTGGAGACACGGCCACAGTTGCAGTGCTCTGGACTGCAGAAAACCTCGAGCCCTCGCAGAGCCTTTGGAGCACATGGCTGTGGGGCGGCACACAGCCCGACACGCGGGCTGCAGCAACACCTGGTGAAAAACACTGGGAGGGGCTTGTGAGAATCTTAGCTTTGGAAACTGAGGCCTCAAGATATTAGGTGACTTGCAAGTCTGTTCTTTCCTGTCTGTCTTCTCGCTACTCTACCATACTGTCCCTTCCCTGTCGGGGACTTACCTAGGCCCTCTCTCTGGGTGTCTGGGCTAGTCCCTATCCCCTGCTTTGGCAATTACCCTTACCTCTGTGCAGTCCCTTCCCACCTCATCCTGCAAAACTTCTCTTCCTCCCTATACCCAGTACAATCCTTTCTCTGAAGTCTCCTTGACTTGTGTCTTCAGGACTGAGTTGCCCACCCCTCCCTCTGTGCTGTCTTACGTTCACATCTGGTCCGGCAGTAATCGCACTGTGATACTATCGCACGCTAGCTGTTTCTCTCCACCAACCTATGGGCTTAAGGGAATGAACTCTGTCTGCTCATCTGAGTGTCATCAGAGCCTTGGGGGAGGGGTCAGGTGAGCGTTTGGTAATCAATACAAGTTTTCTGAATGAATACATGCATTAACCATGTTTACCCCTTCTTTGTGCACAAAGATAACTCTCAGACTGAGAAAGACAACAAGTGCAGAGTGCTTGGCATGCTTTAGGAAAAAGAGGGGCCCTAACCACACATTATTTTGAGACTCCAAGTCTCCATTTGTCTTCATCGCCCAGGAAACGTGGTGAGGACCGGCGACTGCAGTTCCATGCCAGGCCCCCTGGCCTTTCCCCTTCTGTCTACACTGGATCACAAGGGGGGGCAGGAGTTTGATTGCTGGGGAGTGAGCAGGGCTCCTGTAAAACAAGGCAGTGTCCAGGCCGAGAAGCCCTGGGGCCAGGGCGGGCCACACTCCCCCTCTCCCGGAGCTGTTGTGCTGGGATATTAATAGCCCTGGCAGCGCTGTCTGCGTGGGCAAGTGCTGCTTTTCTCCGAGTGGTGTGAGCCCCCATCTCCCAGAGACAAAGTGCTCCACAAATAACCACAGCATGTTCTGAATTCCTTTGGGCAGGGAGCCTTGGGGGGTAGTTAGCAAGGCAAGGAGGAGCGGAGCCTTGACAGAGCCCCCAGCCTCGCAGCCCCGGCAGCCCCCAGCTGGGGGCGGCGGCCGCCGGGAGGGCAGAGCGGAAGCCGCGTAGGTGCGGATCACGCTGGATGCTGGCCGGCTTCTGTGCGGAGCCAGTGGAGACCTCAAGCAAACCCCTGAAATTTTCTGAGGTTCAATTTCTTTTTCGTCTGGATTAAAGTTATGCTTATTACACAGGGTGTTTTGATGAGCAAATGAAGAAAGTCTTGTGAAAGGTATTTACAGAATGCAAAAAAGCATACCAATGCCAGGGAAAGTGATGAGAATGGTGATGACGGTGACAATGATGATGATAATGGCTTATTAGGAGAACATAGGAAAAACACAGTGGGATGTCTTCATGGCGGCCATCTCTGGAAGTCAGTAAGGAACAAGCAGCAGAGTTTGCGCTGTTTTCCCCACCCTGTGCCCAGGCCGGAGCCATGCCCCCCTGAACACAGCAGCCTCAGCCCCCCGTGGCGTGAGCTCTGGCTTTGCTGGGGAGCCTTTCTTTCGCCCCTTCACACAGTCTTTTAGGACAAACTTCTTCTTTTTCTCCAAAAACTAGTTTAAAAGGAACTTTTTTAGAAAATCATTTGGTTAAACGGGTCACTCTTCGCTCCACGCTATTCTCGTCTCTGTGGCTGGTGGACCTGTCTGACACGTGCCACACTCTCAAGGCGTGGGACCTCGGGGAAGTGACTTCATTTCTTTGTCCCTCAGTTTCGTCATCATCTGTGAGCTACCCAGCTGATGACAATATCTGTGTGTGGCAGTGAGAAGAGTCCCTGGCCCTTGGAAGGGCCCAATTCACATCAGCTTCCCCCATAGCCTGATCTGAATGTCCCCAGGGCCTCTCAGAGATCGGGTGCTGCTCTTTGCAGCGGAGTAACTCGTAGTGACACGGTTCCCCTGACCACTCAAAGGAACCCAAGAAGCGGGAGGGACGCAGGCGCTTGCCCGAGCCCTGGTGAGGAGAGTACACACTTGGCAAACAGGAAGCAGCAGGGACCCAGGTGCCCATGGCTCTTCCTCTGGAGGCAGTCGGAGTGACCGGGGTGACTCTATGGTGAGTCTACAGCACAGCTCAGACATCTCAGCCGGGAGGACTGAGGTCCAGGCTGACCTTTCACCAGGTCCGAGTGCCTGCAGGACCTCGGGCGTTGTGTCGGGTCCTAGGTCTGCCATGGCAAAGGGCTTCTAACAGCGTGGCTTGAACGACAGAACGCCATTTTCTCAGTGCTAGAGGCCAGAAATCTGAGGGTCCGTGTGGACAGGGTCTTGCTCCCTCCAAAGGTGCTAGCAGAGGGTCTGCTCCTCTTTCCCAGCTGCTGGAGTCCCGGATTTTGGCTGCACAACTCCAATCCTTCCACGCACTTTCTCCATGTGCACGCCTCCCTGTGTCCAACCCCCCGTGTTACAAGGACTCCTGGCGTGTTGCATTCAGCCTCACTGTAACAGCCTCAGTCTAACGTGATTACGTCTATGACGGCCTTACTGGGGGTTAAGATTCCAACATATTGGTTTTGGGGGACACAATTCACCCCATAGCAGGAATGTTGTTCCCTAGGCCCTAATTTTGGCATAAAAGAACCTTAAAGAGGATGGACTCTTTCCCATCTTATAGACAAAGAAGCTGAATTGTGAGAAGAGAATAAAAGAAAAAATCATGAAATCTCAGGTCTCCCACCAGAATCCCGAGACAGGGAGCCCCGACTTCAGCCGAGGGCCTCTGCGTGTCTTCCACGCCTACATTTGATCCCCTGAGGAGGTGGCCAGAATTCAGATTTTTCCCATTGTACCCCAATCCTAGCGGGTCAGGAATTCTGGGACAAGATTTAAACACGTATTAAGTAGGCTCACGGGTGAACTTCCTGCTCGCTGGAGTCTGGGAGACTTTCCCCAAGGCCGTGCGGTGAGGGTAGGTCGTGGCTCAGGCCGTATCTGTGGCGCAGATTTGAAATCACAGTGAGACGGGGAAGATTAGAGGCAGCTGTGGCTCCCCAGGCTGTCTGACGGATCCTGGCATCTGGTGGCATGAGAAGCCGAGTCCAGGCCTGCAGCAAAGCCGGGGTATTTTCCACTGCCACATTTTCCTGCTGGCTTAAGAAGACAACTGTGCGTGGTGACTGTGACCACAGCCTTGAATTGAGGTTGGGAGAGTGTGGGATTTTTAGAACTGGACACTCTGCACATGCACCCACTTAGTCACAGCTTTTGGGGGTCTCCCTGAACTCAAGATAGATCGTAGGGGCACTAGACTGTATCACAGGAGCCTATTGTTCCAATAGTAGGATTTTACCCAGAAAATTATCCTTTGTGTTCATATTAGCACCTGTGAAATGGGTATAAAATGATTTGCTGCATCTGAAGAACCAGTCCACACAAATCATTCTGTAAAAGACAGCTAAAGGTACTTACGTCTGGAAAAGTAAACGATGAAGATGGTTATTTGGTTCTAGACAAAACAGGACTAGGGCCAATTTAAACTGAGTCTACAAGATCTGTAACCCCAAAGCAACAAAGCGGCTTTGGGGAACTCCTCTGGTGCCTCTTCTGGCTGGGGTTTCCCTGTTTCAGGATTAAAGCAGGAACACAGGCGAGAATCAGCTGACTCAGTGAAGAGGGCCATCGTTCTCCTTTGTCGTTGTAGAAGCTTACGACTCCCTACGGGGAGATTAGCCCCATTCGGCTGAGAAACAACCTGCTAGGTGTCCAGGACGCATCTTAGGACGCTCCCTCCACTGATAGAATTAGGTGGAACTCTGCTAACCTGTTCAGAACTTTGATGTGCATAATCCATGACAAAGCTTAAACCAAAGAGAAACTGCGCTGTCCTAGGACGCTGTATCCCTTTGCTTCTTTGTCTTTCTTTTATTTTGGAGGTGTAGTAAAAATATCTAACTTTTCTAATGATATGTGACTTTCCAATGCAGAATTAGTAGGAGGGAATGAGTTGGGGTTCATAGCTTCTCCGGGGGAGCAATGGAGTGAGCAGTGAGGAGGGCTGGCTGTGTCTGTGCTGGGCTGGCCATGGTGGGTTCCGAGCGATGCCACCATCTCTTAAGAATCTGCTTCCGGCCGGGCGTGGTGGCTCACGCCTGTAATCCTAGCACTCTGGGAGGCCGAGGCAGGCGGATTGCTCGAGGTCAGGAGTTCAAAACTAGCCTGAGCAAGAGCAAGACCCCCATCTCTACTATAAATAGCAAGAAATTAATTGGCCAACTAATATATCTAGAAAAAAATTAGCTGGGCATGGTGGCGCATGCCTATAGTCCCAGCTACTCGGGAGGCTGAGGCAGGAGGATCACTTGAGCCCAGGAGTTTGAGGTTGCTGTGAGCTAGGCTGACGCCACGGCACTCACTCTAGCCTGGGCAACAAAGTGAAACTGTCTCAAAAAAAAAAAAACAAACAAAGAATCTGCTTCCCTATGTCCTCTCTGGAGTGGACTGTTTCACGACACCAGACGCTTGCCATGTTTTCTGTTGTGAAAAGGTTGTATCAATAGCAATGGCTAGACAGGATTGTCTTTGTTTAAGTTTGAACAGTTCATTAATTTCCTGAAATGCACAAGAAGTAATTTGTTTAAAAAATACCAGAAGAAAGTCCAGAATAATCTCTGATGTATATACACAGATTAGTTTGCTCAAAGACACACTATGGATTTCCCATGTGATTTCTACTGTAACAGAACAATAGAGAAGGAGATAACATCAGCATTATTTCTGTTTTGTAGGTAGGAAAATCAAGGTTCCATTTCCTGCTGTCCAGTTCTATAGAAATGGAAATAGAACTACATCTAGGCCCTAGACTCCAGTTACAGGATAAATTGCAACAAAGACGAGGTAGGTTGGTCATCAGGAAGTGGTTTCCAAATACGATTGCTTTGGGACTCTGATTAAAGGAAGATATGGCTGTTATTGCTGCTTTTAACACTATGATTATCAAAAGAGGGGATACGCCTGTATGCAGGTTAGCTGAGGTAGAGTCCAGAGTGGGTGTGGGTGTGGGTGGGATCACATGACTTCTGGCAATGGATTCTGTTGCTCCACTGTTGAGAACACAGAATCATCCAAGCTTGGTGGCCACAGCCGCCTGAATGCTGACCATTACCATGATTAATCTGCAGCGATGCCTGGAGTCTTGTTTAGAACTGGGGCTAGCAAAGTGATTGATGGTTATCATTATCAGCAGTACCATCTGCAATTAGTAGTAATTGCATGCTCATCTTTGGATATCTTTTGGAGGTAATCGAATCGTATCACTTAAGAATTCAGTCCCTTCTGTTCTCCTCCCCTTTCTTTTTTTCTCCATCCTCACTCTGTGCCTGGAAAGGGAAGAGAAGGCAGTTAATATTAATCAGATCATTATGCTTCATTTAGATTTATGAAATGAAGTGTTCAAACACATGGCCACGTGTTATCTCTTCAGCATCTTTACTATTTGATAGGAGGCAGATATTTAACTGTTAGTATTCCAGGGCAATTCTTGGTCATTAACTTCCTACTGCTAGGAATATGCCAAGTCTTTAATCAGAAACCATTAGCTGAAAAGACTTACAGATCACTTAACCCACGAAGGTAAAGTGGAACTTACCTAGGGTTGTGTGGTGCATACCTGGATGAACCAGACTTCAAATTCTGAACTTTGGGCTCCTGGGCCAATGCTCTTCCTGGAGCATCTTGCAACTATTGCAAAATAATGCTCCAAGTCACCAATAGCACATCAGAATGATCCTTCAACCTGTTGCTCTGTCCCCAACATCCTGGATGACACAGCAAAAGACAGAGAACTTCATGTGTATTAACAGGTCAAGCACCTTTCCCATCAGACATATACTCCGCTTTGAGGAGCAAGTTCTTTTTTACTAACTCATGCAGTAACAAATACTTATTGAACACCTACTGTTTGCTTCTGCCTGAAAACATGTTTGGCATGCTTGTGATGCATTATGCATTATGCTGGGTCCTGGGGCTATGAAGTTGGTAAGACACAGTCTCTGCTCATGTCAAGAATGCAAGAGGGAGACCAGGACAAGCACACAGGTATGAACAAAGGCAGGTGCAACATGCATCAAGGTGCCTGAAGGGAAACTACTCTAATACTGTAACATTGGAAACAACTGAATGTCCAAGAGAAAACCGTTTAATTCACTCCCACCACAGACATTTATGAGTGCCAGCTATGTCCCAGGCACTGTGCTAATGACTGGCATTGCCACAAAGACAGCTTCTGTTCTTGGGCTGATATATGTTAAGTTCTAGTAAAGAGACAGATCACGAGGGATAGTGATATAAAACTTACTCATACATCTAAATACTATTTATTGATTGTCTGTCTTGGTACCTGTTCCCAGGAAATCTGTCATCTGATAGGAGAGGTGCATACCCACACAAAAAAGTAATAAAATGATAACATAATTACAGCCTATATTGAATATATTAGAAAACCAGAGTGCTGTGATAAATGAGAGAAAAAGAATGCAAAGGTTGAAAGAGTTGAAACTGGAGCCAGACTGCCTAGGTTTCAATCCCAACACTACTGCTTGATAGCTGTGTAACTTTGAGCAAATTACCTAACTGTTCTGTGTCTCACTTACTACAGTAAATAAGAATTATAGTTTCTCTGAGAACTAAATGAGCTAATATTTGTGATGAGCTTAAAAATAGTGCCTGGCCCAGAATAAGTACTACGTACTGTCAGGGTTGATAATGCAAGGCCCTAGGGAGTAAATTTCTCTCTTGTCCTATTAATTCCTAATCTGACAATTCCATGACAAGGGATATATACTTTGAGGGACAATGATGTGCTAGAGCTTGTACTGGTCCACAAAAACCAATTGTTCTCATGACTTCCCCAAACTCTGCATTCAGTGACTTAAAACTGTCCCTTCAAACTCTGAATTCAGTGGTAGCTTGAGATTGAGCATGGTGGGAGCATTTACACCACAAAGTTGGTGAACACTATCAACGAGGGCTTTTTTTTTGACCCCTAAGATTCTGTTAAACATTTTCCAGCATAACACTGGCACACATGTCAGTAGACAGAGAGTTATGGGGAGCTGGAGTTCTTCCCAGGAGTTCCAAACTAATTATGTCTAATGTGATATATTTTTGAAATAAATATTCATTAAGAAATTCTAAAACACCTTGTTTTAATGTGCCCATTATATCAGGCTCAAAGGCATTGGGGCTCATTTGCCCAGAAGCTGGCAACATCATGGAAAGACAAGGGTGTGATGATTGTCATTAATCTTGTGCCATAAAAACAAGCTCCTCATTAGCTGAATACTTTTTCTCACCATCGCGCAGTTTGAGCAGCTACCACGATGAGTGGGATGCCTTGGGAGGGGGCTGCAGAAGCCAACGCCTGTAGCTGATGCAAAGTGGACATCTAGTGACCTGATTACTTAAGCCATTGCTATTAAAACGGAACTTATGTAAGAATAAACCTGTTTAATAAGCACTAAGCATTCAAATTTATTTTAAAGAAAGGTAAAACTGCACAATATTTATTACAAATAAATATAAACATCGAGATACAAATTTTGGTTTTTCCCACTTAATATTATCTATTGATTACTATTGCTATTGATTAACATTTATTGAATATTTGTTAAGTGTCAATGTTTTGAGTGGTTCTTGTGTATTAACTCATTTAATCTTGAAAATAAACTTTAGAGGGAATTATTATTATTATGGGCCTCCAGCAGGTAAACATCAGAACCAGGTCGCAAGCCCAGGGTGTCTGGCTTCAGAGCCTCACGCTATGCCAGTGCAAATCATAGTGCTGAACTGACACAATCTCAAATGCCAAAACCCTGGATGTTGCAATCCCAAAAGATCAAAATCCTAAAAGTCTGAATCCTAAAGTCTAAAATCACTAATGTCTCATTGAATACACAAATCATAATGACAGATTTGGAGTTAGGTACAATCAAGTTTTCTAAAAGTAAACTTCAAGGCGTGACCAATAAAATTTGTTTTTTCCACTTAGCTTAATGCTTTTGGCAGAAAATTCAGATGAGTGGATAGGCCATGCAATATGGCAATGACAAAAACTTCAGTTTAAAAATGTGTCATTTGTCTGCATTGGCATTTCTTCCAGCTGATAAAATTCCAAGAGCTTTTAATGAATTAAAGCTGCACTTGCCTGAAGAAGCCAGCGAAGTTACTAACTGGTTTGAAAATAATTATTTGCATGATAGGATAAGAAGCCACTTATGCAATGGTGTTGCTGTTCAATCCCTACTATTGTTTCCAACAAATTTGTGGTCTGTATAGGAGTGTGTGCAGAATGGGTTTCCACATATTCAAAAAAACATGGAAACATGGCACAGATGACATGGAAATGTAATAGGGAATGCTCACGTTGGTGTATATTGAATCATAGAGGCATTTCAGAACCAGCAGCACCATGTAGAAATGAATGTGGACCTGTTCTTTGAGGAGAGCCATGCCCCAAAAGAGAGGAAAAAAACTCCACAACTATTCATAGGTTGGACTACAAATTAGTGCAACCTCTAGGGAAAACAGTATGGAGATTTCCCAAAGAATTAAAAGTAGGTAGACCTACTGTTTGATCCAGGAATTCCATTATTGGGTATTTACCCAAAGTAATAAAAACGACTTTTCATCAAAAAGACACCTGCACTCAAATGTTTATTACAGCATAATTCACAATTGCAAAAATGTGGAATCAACTCAAGTGCCCATCAATTAATGAGTGGATTAATAAAATGTGGTATATGTGTAACATGGAGTACTACTCGGCCACAAAAAAGATGAATTAACACCTTTTCAACAATCTGGATGGAACTGGAGACCATCCTCCTAAGTGAAGCATCTCAAGAATAGAAAATCAAACACCACACGTACTCACTATTAAATTGGAACTAACTGATGAGCACACATATGCACAGAGAGAAGTAAAACTCAGTGGAAATCAACCAGGGGGTGGGGGAGGAGGGGATGGACAAAAACCTACTTAACAGGTATTAGGAACACTATTTGGGTAACCGGCACACCTTTAGTTGGGACTCAAGGATTACAAAAGTGATCCATGTAACCTAAAACGTTTCTACCCCTTTAATATTTTGATTTAAAAAAAGACTTGAAAATATAGTCAGTGACTACGAATGCTGGCCAGCTCTTATGGACTACCTCTGTTTAGTTGCCCATGATCTATATCTGTAATATACTTTTTCATTTGTTAAATTATCTTTTTGTTTTTTTGGGTTTTTTGCTTTTTTTTTCTTTGTACTTTTTTTCATACTATCTTAAACTGTCAGCATTATTTTTTACAATTTGCTATTCTATGTATTTCATCTTCACATTATTTCCAATGGTGGAGGTATTAATATAAATTGTGTAAGAACTTTTGGAGAGTTCTAATTAGTTTTATGCATTTTTGGCAAATTTGACCCCACAAAAACACAATATCACAATGTTCACTTTGCGTGTAAACATGTGTGTACTTAAAAGTGTTGAAACTTCTTCAATAAGAGATGTCAATTTGTACATCTGCATGTGTGAAAAATAAAATTTCTTGAGATCTGGACTCTTTGGGCAACTGCATACTCTTTGGGTATGCATTGCAATTTTTGATGGATCTCATCACAAAAATTAGGTTGTCCATTAAGGTGTTTTAGATGGCCACAGTTGTATAAGCTATTTGTTTTTGAATACAGTTTATCTGCTTATAAATGTTATACCCATGTGACTCTCATTACCATACCTGAGTGTTTATGCTTGCAAAAATATGTGTTACTATTACCTATGTTATTGTGTAAAGCGTCCTATTGAGTATTCTGTCATGTTTTTATGTTTCTCAATTAAATTTTTCTTTAAAATTATAAATATCTTTTAAAGAATTTTAAAAATTATTTTTTCTAGAATTGTTATTTGGGATTTTGGTCTTTGGGGATTTCAACATTCAGGATTATGGTATTTGGGATTGTGTCTTTTGGAATTATGGTCCAAATCTGCACTATGCAATACCACTCCTCAAATGCTGTTTTCCTATACAGACAAAAGACCAAATATCATCTCTATTATTGTGATAGAACTGATATTGGAGAAATGACATCTGCAGGCAAGAGGACTTCCTAACACTGAAACATGGCACAAAGCAGTCTTACTTAAAACAGGCAGCACCGGGCAGGCTTGGACTACCCAGATAACAAAACTTACAGTGGCCTCACCCTCAGGTTGTGCTGGTGCAGACGTGACCCTGAGAGTGGGTGCCCCCTTAAATTTTGCACTCTGGTCCTGCCCCTGATGCTGGGCTTCCACAGGCCTACAGCCCTCTGTGCTTTCATAACTATACGTGGCAGGAAAGAGGTCTGCAAGAGCCAAAGGTACAAAGAAGCAGGAGCCAACGGCCTGGCAAACCTACAAGAACACCCTTGGGAGCCGGCTGTCTTCCTGGGCACTGGGGGCAGACAGGGGAGGCTGGGGAGGTTTTCCCACCTTGCTTTGGGCTCTTATGCAACTCAGGCTATTCTTTTGTTTTGTTTTGTTTTAATTTTTCCCCCAGCTTTATTGAGGTATAATTAATGAATAAGAATTATATACATTTAAGGTGTACATGTTGATGTTTTGATATATGTATACGTTGTGAAATAATCACCACAATCAAGCTAATATAACATAGCCATCAGCTCACATAGGTACCATTTTCTTGTGTGTGTGTCTGCAGGTGTCTGTGGTGAAAACACTTAAGATGTACTCTTTTAGAAAATTTCAAGTACACAATACAGTATTATTAACTATAGGCCCTACTCTGTACATTAGGTCCTTAGAATTTATTCATCTTGTTACATTGATATGTTGTATGGAAATGAGGTCTGGGCTTTTAGTGTGCGCATCACCCAAACAGTGTACATGGTACCCAATAGGTAATTTTTCATCCCTTATCCCCCTCTCAGCCTCCCACCTTTGGAGTCTTCACTGTTTATTATTCCACTCTGTATGACAATATGCACCCATAGAATAGCTCTCATTTATAAATGAGAACATGCAGTATTTGATTTTTCATTCCTGAGTTACTTCACTTAGAATAATGGCCTCACTGTGTAGCCAAGTTGCTGCAAAAGACGTTATCTCATTCTATTTTATGGCTGAGTAGTATTCCATAATGTGTGTGTGTGTGTGTGTGTGTGTGTGTGTGTGTGTGTGTGTGTGTATGTGTGTGTGTGTGTGTATCACATTTTCTTCATCTATTCATCAGTTAGTGGACATTTAGGTTGATTCCATATATTTGCTATTGTGAATTGTGCTGTAATAAATGTACAAGTGCAGGTATCTTTTTGATGTAATGACTTCTTTGCCTTTGGGTAGATACCCAGTAGTGGGATTACTGGATTTAATGGTAGATCTATTTTCAGTTCCTAGAGAAATCTCCACACTGATCTCCATAGAGGTTGTACTAATTTACATTTCCACCAGCAGTGTATAAGTGTTTCCTTTTCACCGCATCCATGCCAACATCTCCTGGTTTTTACTTTTTAATAACAATATTCTGACGGGTAAGGTGCTATCTTATTGTGGTTTTAATTTGCATCTCTCTGATGATTAGTGATGCTGAGCATTTTTTCATGTTTGTTGGCCATTTGTATATTTTATTTTGAAAAATGTCTGTTCTTTGTCCATTTTTTAATGGGGTTATATTATTTTTCCTGCTATATTATTTGAGTTCCTTGCAGATTCTGGATGTTAGTCCTTTGTCAGATACCTAGTTTGCAAATATTTTCCCCCATTCTGTAGGTTCTCTGTTGATTATTTCTTTTGCTATGCAGAAAGAAATGGGAAAATTTGTCTCATTTGTTTATTTTTGTTTTTGTTGCATTTGCTTTTGGGGCTTTATTAACAAATTCTTTCACTAGGCCAATGTCCAGAAGAGTGTTTTGAAGATTTTTGTCTAGAATTTTTATGGTTTTAGGTCTTAAATTCAAGTCTTTAATCCATCTCAAATAAATTTTTATATAGGGTGAGAGATAGAAATCCAGTTTCACTCTTCTGTATATGGCTATCCAATTTTCTCAGCACTGTTTATTGATTGGGGTTTCTTTTCCCCAGTGTATGTTTCTGTCTGATTTGTTTAAGATCAGTTGGTTGTAGATATTTGACTTATTTCTGTGTTCTCTACTCTGTTCTAATGATCTATGTGTCTACTTTGATGCCAATACCATGCCGTTTTGGTTACTATAGACAAATATAGTATAATTTGAAGTCAGGTAATGTGATGCCTCCAGTTTTATTCTTTTTGCTTAGGATTACTTTAGCTATTCAGGCTCTTTTTTGGTTCCATATGAATTTTAGAATTATTTTTTCTAATTCTGTGAAGAATAATGTTGGTATTTTGATAGGAATTTCATTGAATCTGTAGATTGCTTTAGGCAGTATGGTCATTTTAACAATGTGGATTCTTACAATCCATGAGCCTGGGATGTTTTTACATTTGCCACTTGTTTGTGTCATCTAGGATTTTTTCCATCAGTCTTTTGCAGTTTTCATTGTAGAGATCTTTCATTGTTTTGGCTAAGTATATTCCCAGGTTTTTTTTTTTGTTTGTTTGTTTGTTTGTTTGTTTTTTGCAGCCAGTATAAATAGCATTGAGTTCTTTATTTGGTTCTCATCTTGGTTGTTATTGGTGTATAGAAATGCTACTGATGTACATACAATGATTTTGTAACCTGAGACTTTACTAAATTCATTTATCAAATCGAGGAGACTTTTGGAGAAGTCGTTAGAGTTTTATAAGCAATACATTAATAGTGGGGGATTTCAACACTTCACTGACAGCACTACACAGATCATCAAGGCAGAAAGTAAACAAAGTAACACTGGACTTAAACTGGACTCTAAAACAAATGGACCTAACAAACACTCTATTCAACAACTGCAGAATATACATCAGCACATGGAAGATTTTCGAAGACAGACCATATACTAGGACACAAAACAAGTCTCAATAATTTTTAAAAATCAAAATCATATCAAGTGCCTTCTCAGACCACAGTGGAATAAAAGTAGAAATCACCTCCAAGAGGAACTTTAAAAACTATACAAATATGTGGAAATTTAAAAACCTGCTCCTGAATGATCTTTGGGTCAATGATGAATTCAAGATGGAAGTTAAAAAAATTTCTAAATTAATGATAATGGTGACACAACTTATCAAAACCTCTGAAATATAGCAAAAACAGTACTAAGAGGGGAGTTTATTACACTAAATTCATAAATCAAAAAGGCAAAAACATCACAAATTAACAACCTAATGTTACACCTCAAGGAACTATAAAAACAAAACAAGCCCAAAGCTAGCAGAAGAAAAAAAAATAACAAAAATCAAAGCAGAACTAATTGAAATTGAAACAAAAAAAGGATCAATGAAATAAATATTGGTTTATTAAAAAGATAAACAAAATTGATAGACTATTATTAGCTAGATTCACCACATAAACATAATTGAAATGAAAATTCATATGATATCTCAATGATGCAGAAAAAGCATTCAATAAAATCCAGCACCCCTTCATGACAAAAACTCTCAAAAAACTAGGCATAGAAGGAACATACCTCAAAATAATAAAATCCATATATGACAAACCTGCAAACAACATCATACTGATTGGGGCAAAGTTGAAAACATTCCTGCTAAGAACTGGAGCAAAACAAGGATGCCCACTGTCACCACTTCTATTCAACATAGCACTGGAATTCCTAGTCAGAGCAATGAGGCAGAGGAAAGAAATAAAAGGCATCAAAATTTGAAAAGAGGAAGTCAAATTACTTCTGTTTGTTGGTGATATGATATTATAACCCAGAATTTATTCATCTTATAACAAAATGCAAGTTTGTACCTTTTGGTCAACATCTCTCCATTTCCCCTCTCCTATCCCTTGGCTACCACCATTCTACTCTCTGCTTGTGTAAGTTTGGCTTTTTTTGATTTCACATATAAGTGAGATCATGTAGTGTTTGTCTTTCTATATCTGGCTTATTTCACTTAGCATAATGTCATCCAGGTTCATTGATCCATGTTGCTACAAATGGCAAGATTTCCTTCTTTATTAAGACTGAATAGTATTCTGTTGTATACATATTTTCTTCATTCATCTGTTGACAGACACTTATGTTGATTCCAGATCTTGGCTATTGTTAATAAGGCTGCAATGAACACAGGGCTGCAGGTATCTCTTCGACATACTGATTCATCTCCTTTGGATATATATCCAGAAGTGGGATTACTGGGTCATATTTTTAATTTTTTGAGGAACCTTCATACTGTTTTCCTTAATGGCTGCATCATTTTACTTTCTCACCAACAGTGTGCAAGGGTTCCCTTTTCTCCACATCCTCACCAACACTTATTATCTCTTATCTTTTTTATAACAATGCCAAAAAGTAGTTGGTGACATCTCATTATAGTTTTAATTTGCATTTCTCTGATGTTTAATGATGTTGAGCATCTTTTATATACCTGTTGGCCATTCTTAATGAACCCAGACAAGGACCTCCATCCCCGCCCCACCTGAGGGAGAGCTGCTCTCCCTTTCTTGTTGGGCACCACTGCTAATTTCTACTATTGCCAGTCTCCATCTCAGCACGAATACTTACTCTGCAAATTTTGTTCTCATAGGCCCAAAGAAGGAATTATCTCTTACTCTCCCCCTTAGGTCTTTGCAATGCTCAGTTATTTTATAATTTTTCTCATTATTCCTCATTTACTATCCTTATAAAGAAATCCCCTGTATGGTAATATTATGATAAATGAAGTGAGAACGCCTAAATGCCCAGATGGTTTTAGAAGCAGAAACCATAAAAATTATATGACTTCAAATTCCGCACTCATATCCTGCCACTTAGGTAGACTGGCCTCTGTCTGAATCCAGAAATCTTATGCCAGTTTCAATGGGTCAAAAGGAATTCTTAAGCCCCACTTGGGCTTTCGCACTTGGAGGGAGATGGTGGCTGCTGAGCCTACATGGTGAACCCAGGATCTTCAAGGACCATTTCCCTCTCTTCCTTGGCCTGGTATTTAGATAGCACCTAAAGGAGGCATTGATTTCTGGAGTAACAGAAGCATAGAGATGTGGAAGACACACATGATAGCATCTTTCCAGGCACATGGAGAATGCATGGAAAGTGACAAACCTGGGTAGACGGCACCAGGCACCGAGGGTGGATCTAGGAGGGCTGTGCCAGCAAGGCACGCCAGAGAGGAGCAGTGGCGAATGGGGCTACGCCTACTTCCAGTGCTCCCCGGGCTCATTCTAAGGTCAGAAAAGGACCACAGTTGCTGAAGAAGGTGCACAAAGGGTGGAAAAGACCATGGTACTATCTGTGGGCAATTATTGTTCTTGGGTGTAGTTTATTTAGCTGTTGGATAAAACAGCAATAAAACAGATAACAAAATAACAAATAACAAAATAACACAGGCCAGCAGGGTCACAGAAACCAAGGGTGCTCAGCTGTGTGGATTTGAATAAGCTGCCTTTGGTCTCTGGGCCTCAGTTTCTTCCTCATTAATATAAGTACAAACATAAATGCAACAAAAACTAAATGACCTCCGAGCTTGCCTATAATTCTAAAATTCTAACATCCTTGAGCCTTGGTGTTCTCTAGTGCACCTTTTAACTGCAAAATTTTGTAATTCTATGATTATTCTTCCTAAGAGGACTTTTGTATAAGCCTGTGGGTCTGGAGAGGCAGCTACCCTGGAGGCTTGTTTGCTCCTGGGGAGCATACTTAATGCTCAGCTCATTTGTCCATCACCAGATCTGTATTAAGGACACATAAAGGACAGATGGTGAAGCTGTTGTTACAGACACGTCCTCTTTCGTTGGCATCCATGGCAAGGTATTTTCCTATGACTACAACTTACCCTCTGATGGCTCTTTTCTTCCTTCACTCAGCAATTCTATACTGAATGTCTTTCATGCACCAGACATGTGGGAACAGGACAACGAAGGAAGAAGGAGTCCAGACCACAGACAAGGAAGCAAATACAGACAAGAGCTGCTCCCTCTTCCTGTCTCTTGCTCCTTGTCTCTTCAACAAGATTTCCATCATCCTCAAACACTCACTGAGCATTTACTACGTGCTGGGTATTATGCTAGGCACAGGGACTCAGAGATGGCTTAGACTTCATTTTCATCCTCTCGACTAATCAATCAGCCTCCTGCAAAGAGGCGTTTGTTGAGAGTCTGTGGGGAAGTCAGGCAATTGAACAAGAAAGCGTGTAGGCTGTTATGCATACAGTGCAATAGGAGTGCAGCAGAGGAGTGTCCAAGCACGCGGCCGGGACAGGGGTGGCATACAGATGGAGAGATTGGCTCATCTCCCCAAGTGGCAGGATAGGAAGTGTACAGAAGAAGGCTTCCAAGGGAAAATGGTTTTCCATAAGGACAAGGAAGGGAAGGGAATTTCAGATAGAACATGTACAAAGAGGTAAGATAGTTTGGCCCCTTCAGGGAAATGACAGAATGTGCTGTGCGTGTGTGTTGTAGGTTGAGGGGACTGTGCAGTGGTGGGTGACATTGGGGATTGTGCTGGGGGAGTGTGCAGGGAACAACCATGGGCCTGCTGGGGGCGGGGCTGCCAGGGAATCCAGACTTAAGTTTGTGGGCGGCAGGGGGCTTTGCACAGGGAGTAGGAAGGCAAGATTTGTGTCTTGTCTCAGTGTGCATCTAAGTTTCCAAGGGCTGCCGAAACAAAAGTACCACAGACTGGGTGGCTTGAAACCACAGAATGTGTTCTCTCATAGTGCCGCAGGCTACAGATCCGAAATCGAGGGGTCTGCAGCACCAGTTCCTTTCTGGGGGCTCTGGGGGAAAATCTATTCCTTGCCTCTCTATGGGCTCCTGACTCCAGTGGCAACCTTGGCGTCCTGGGCCCAGGGGAGACAGGGGATGGAGAGGGAAGAGCGCTGGCCAGACCTGCGCAAGCAGAGACACAAGGTGGACAACGCGAGACAGCCTGCCTGCGGTGTCTGCGACGGTCCATTGCAGGCGTCATCCTGACTGGGCCACATGGTGCCTAGAGACCCGTCAGACGTGATTCTGGCTGTGTCTGTGCGGGTTTCTGGATGAGATTCATGCTGAAGTAGCACCCCGAGCGGGACAGGCTTCTGTCCTAGTGTGAGCGGGCCTCATCCAATCAGCGGAAGGTCTGCATGGAACAGAAAGGCCGAGGGGGAGGGAACTGCCCTGCCCGGCTGCTCCGTCTGGGCGTTGGCCTCTCCCTGCCTTTGGACTCAGACTGAAGCACCGGCTCTTCTCGGGTTGGAGCCTGCTGGCTTCGGACGAGGCTCACACTACTGGCTCTTCTGCGTCTCCAGCCAGACAACTACAGATCTTGGGACTTCAAAGCCTCCTCCATCACAAGCCGATTCTTTATAATAAGTCACACACACGCACACACGTGCACGCACACAAACACGCACACACACTGCTGGTTCTGCTTCTCTAGACAATCCTAGCACAGTCTTAGAGAAAGAAGCAAAAGGGCACACAGGACTTCGTAAGGCACACTTGAATCCCACAAACCTCCTAGAGATTCCTCACTCTGGGGGAGGAAGGTTCAGGGAGTTCTTAGCATGACAATGCACTTGAATCCTGACTCCGTTCTCTCTGTCCTGACCATGAAGCCGGCCTCTCCACCCCACCGCAAATGCCCTCCGTTTCCATCTTTCCTAGAGGATGTTGCAGGCAGATGCAGGCCCCAGCAAAACCCCGCGTGGCAGAGAAACAAGAGGGTGTCCCCCATGCCAAGCCACCACCCTTGCTCTCCGTCACCGCTCCTCAAATGCTGACCAATGGGCCGTGTCTTAAAGTGGCTACTGGGCCTCGGTGTGACTCAAAGGGAAGTGACTCCCTTGTGCCTGGGTCCCCGTCCTGCCCTGAGGGCTTCTGGCTGAATGGCTAAACCCAGCGGATTTTCCTAAAACAGTAATGCTTTAAGGCAACGTTTGCCTGCCCTTTCCTTTACATTTTAATGGCACACTAATGTTGAAACAAGATGGAATTCCTATGGAAATCTACAATGTCTAGATCAATACTTGCTGATTAGTGTCATGAGGATGAATATCAAAAGATATAATAGCAATGACGGGGCCCAAACCCGGGTGAATAAAGCCGCCTGTGTCCATTAACTCCAGCCTGACTAATGCTAAATTACGATAAAATATCTAGGAAATTCTGGCCAGAGCCACTTTAAAGCCCACAAAATGTAGCCTCATTAGCACTATGATGACAAATGCAGGAAGAATTCATTATACCCAAAGACGGACTCCTCCTTACAAAGTCCAATTTTACATACTCTTCCTTTTTTGCCAACACAATGCCTAGAAGGCTACGGGGAGCTTAAATACCACTGTGCAACTGCTTACCCAGGTGCTGAGCTAAGTCAGGCTTCATGTGGGCTTCAGGGAATGAGCTACAAACTCTCTCCTCCCTCTGTTGCTCTGTGCAATATTTATGTTTCCCTCCTCCCAGTCATCGCTATCAATCTGTCTGTGTATCTGCATCGAGCTGTCTATCTGGGCTTCAGAGTGTGAGGGTCTGCATTCTGCCTTTTCCTACTCCTGTGTCCTTGGAAAGATTACCCCGTGCCTCAGTTTCCCCATAGGAAAATGGGGATAATTATAATAGCCATTCATAGGGCAGGTATGAATATCAAATAAAGTATTACATTTAAAGGGCCTTCAATAGTGCCTGTACCACGTGGTGTGCAGCAAATGTGAGCTATTTTTTCTTCTATTTTTTTTATCTACTTTTTTATATCTACTACAGAGGCAGTAGGCTAAAAAAGAAGACATTTAGACAACTCACTCTGCCCTGCCAACACCTCCCTTTCTCAAAAGCACACAAAAGCAATGGATGTTATAGAGGGAAGAAACCTCTTAATAGAGAACATGTAATTCAGCCCTACTCATTTACAGATGAAGAATCTGAGGCCCAGGTATGGAAAGGAGACCTTCTAAGGTCATTCAGGTAGTTTTGTTCCATTATCCCATTTATTCAGTGCCTCCTGTGCCTAGACTGCATGCTCGTTACTAGACTACATCAATGAATTAATGAGTTCCTGTTCTTAAGAAGCGGCCATACTGCGAGGGACCAAAACATATCCTCAGAGCGTGCAGATGTAGCGTGGCAGGGCAGGAAATGGGAGCCTGAAAGAGAGCAGGTGGATATTAAGACTGAGAGGCCATAAAGCGGAGGAGGACAACCTGCAGACTTAGAGGAAGCTTCTCAGAGATAAAGCTTGAATTTGTTTCTGGATAAAAATGAGTGAGCCAGAAAGCAAAAGGGAGAACATTCATTCTGTGCATGAGCAAAAGCACAGGTATGCAAGGCCAAGGCGAGTCTGGGGGAACCACTGGCAGTTGGACAGTACGGGAACACACAGCACAAGAGCGGGAGTGTCTGTTATCCAGCGTGAGTTGATTTTTGTGAGAGGTGAAAGGTATGGGTCCTGTTTTAGCCTTCTACAGGTGGCTATCCAGTTTTCCCAGCACCATTTATTGAAGAGGGATTCTTTTCCCCAGCGTATGTTTTTGTCTGCTTTGTCAAAGATTAGATGGCTATATGAGGATGGTTTTATATCAGGATTCTCACATCTGTTCCACTGGTCAATATTCCTATTTTTGTGCCACTACCAGATTGATTTAATTACTACAGCTTTGTAGTATAGTTTGATATCTGGCATATTAATGCCTCCCATTTTGTTTTTGTTGCCTAGAATTGCTTTTGATATTCAGGGTTTTCTTTGGTTCCATACGAAGCATAAAATTATTTTTTCTATATCTGTGAAGAATGCTGATGGGATTTTAATAGGTATTGCATTGAATCTGTAGATCAGTTTGGGTAGTATAGACATTTTGATGATGTTGAGTCTGCCGATCCACGAGCATGGTATGGATTTCCATCTGTTTACATCCTCTGCTATTTCCTTCCTCAGTGTTTCATAGTTCTCCCTGTAGAGGTCTTTTACGTCCTTGGTTAAGTATATTCCTAGGTACTTTAATTTCTTTGTTGCTATTGTGAAGGGAATTGAGTCTTTGATTTGGTTCTCAATTAGATTGTTGTTGGCGTATATGAATGCCTCTGATTTCTGTGTATTGATTTTGTATCCTGAGACTTCACTAAATTCATTCATCAGTTCCAGGAGTTTCTTGGTTGAATCTTTGGCGTTTTCAAAATATAATACCATATCATCAGCAAACAGTGAAAGTTTGATCTCTTCTGCCCCTATTTGGATACTTTTATTCCATTTTCCTGTCTGATTGCTGTAGCCAGGACTTCCAGCACTATGTTGAATAGAAGTGGAGATAGTGGGCAGCCTTGAGAATTCTAGAGGAAAAAGTTGGAAACACTCTCCTAGACATCGACCTACGCAAAGAGTATGAAGAAGTCCCCAAAGGCAATCACAGCAGCAACAAAAATAAATAAATGGGACATGATCAAACTAAAAATCTTCTGCACAGCCAAAGAAATAGTCATGAAAGTAAACAGACAACCTACAAAATGGGAGAAAATTTTTGCATCCTACGCATCTGATAAGGGGCTGATAACTAGAATATACTTAGAACTCACGAAAATCAGCAAGAAAAAATCAAATAACCCTATTAAAAAGTGGGCAAAGGACTTGAACAGAAACTTTTCTAAAGAAGACAGAAGAATGGCCAACAAACATATGAAAAAATGCTCAACATCTCTAATCATCAGGGAATGCAAATCAAAACCACAATGAGATATCACTTAACTCCAGTGAGAATGGCCTTTATCAAAAGTCTCCAAACAATAAATGTTGGCGTGGATGCTGAGAGAGAGGAACACTCCTACACTGCTGGTGGGACTGCAAACTAGTTCAACCTCTGTGGAAAGCAATATGAAGATACCTTAAAGCAATACAAGTGAATCTACCATTTGATCCAGCAATCCCATTACTGGGCATCTACCCAAAAGATCCAATGACACTCTACAAAAAAGACACCAGCACTTGAATGTCTATAGCAGCACAATTCATAATTGCAAGGCTGTGGAAACAGCCCACGTGCCCATCAATCCAAGAATGGATTAATAAAATGTGGTGTATGTATACCATGGAGTACTATTCAGCTCTAAGAAACAACGGTGATATAGCCCATCTTATATTTTCCCGGTTAGATCTGGAACCCATACTACTAAGTGAAGTATCCCAAGAATGGAAAAACAAGCACCACATATACTCACCAGCAAACTGGTATTAACTGAGCAGCACCTAAGTGGACACATAGGTACCACAGAAATAGGATATTGGGCACGTGGGGGGGGTGGGTATATACATACATAATGAGTGAGATGTGCATCATCTGGGGTATGATCATGATGTAAACTCAGACTTGTGTGTGGGGGGGGAAGGGCATTTATTGAAACCTTAAAATCTGTACCCCTATAATATGCCGAAATAAAAAATAAATAAATTTAAAAAAAGAGCGGGAATGTCAGGAGATGAGATGAGAGAGGCCTTTTATGTCTTGGCAAAATGGTTGGCATTATTTTTGCAGGCAACAGGGAGCCATTGAAGGTTAAGCAGGGAGTAACACGTTTACATTTAGGTGTAACATTCCATCTTCATATGGTGAGTGGAGTTTGAAGGACTAATATGGAAAGAAGGATTTTAAAAGATGGCTGATGTCAACGAACTGAGTAAGAACGCAAGAATCCAAACCAGGGCAGCAGAAGTGTAGACTGGAGGGACAGATTTGAAAAGTATTTAAGAGGCAAAGTCAGCTGGACTTGACGACTGATTAGGTATCAGGGATGGGGTAGAAGAAGGAGTATAGGATGATTTCAAGTTTCTTACATGGGCGACAAGATGGATGATAGAGGTGACACTATAGAATAAAGAGAAATGCTCTAAGAAGGGATAACTGGCTGTGATCAGAGGCAAGTAGAGAGCAAGTATGCTCTCAGGGAAGAGGTTAGGGCTGGAGATAGGGATCTGGTGGTCCTCGACATGCATGGAGTCCTTAAAACAATGCGTTTCTAAGACCATTCAGGAAAATTCATAGGAAGGATGGTAGTGGAGCAAGGTCTTACTCCTGAGGACAGCATAGTTAAGGGGAAGGTTGAGGAGTCTTCTATGAAGTAGTCAAGGAGAAATTACCGGAAAGATACAAGCCAAACCAAAAGGGACAAATCCCACAGATGTCAAAGGAGTCCATGGTCGGTCACAGCGTTAAATGCAGAAGGGATGTCTGAGAGCACAGGGCTGACAAAGTCCAAAGAGTGTGGCAGAACGAGTCTGGCCACATGTCGGCCTTGACTGGGGCCGACCAAGTGGGCCAGCAAGGCAGACCAGGTTGAAGTGGATTGAGGGGTGATGAGGGTGTGGCATGGTAGAGACGGTGAGTGTAGACATCTATTTCAGGAACATAAGATTTTTTTCAGGAGGATGAGAGCTATGTTGGAAGAGGATTTAGGGTCAAAAGAGGGATTTTATGAGGAGGGGAGAGACTTGGGCCTATTTATTGGCAGAGGGCAAAGAGCCAAGGGAGATAAGAGGTGGAGGGCAGAGCAAAGAAAGAGGCAGTTGTGGAAACAAAGTCCTAGTGGAGCACGGTGGTGGGAGGGGCATCAAGAAGCACTGGGTCCCTGGGAACCAGTGAGGGACACCTTGTCCTCCGACCCCGGAGGTAAGAAGCTGACTACGGAGGAAGAGCTGATAAATTTGGAGGAGGGTTGGGGTGGAGCTGCAGGGAGTTGAAGTGCTTTATCCTTGATGCCTTCTTTTTTAAGAAAGTGGAATCAAGTTTGTGGTGCTGCAAGTGTAGGGCAGGGCAATGCATTTAAGGAGGGAATTCAAGGGGTATAAAAGGATCATCAAGAAATGCAGAGTCCAGCTGAGGTTCATGGCTGAGCTGGGATTTAGGCTCAGGTTCAGAGATTCTCAGAGGACGACAGCTCTGTTGCAGCATTTCTCTTCAGTCTTGGTGATATTTTCATGCCACTGGTTTCTAGTTCCTCCAGTTCCTCTATTTCTCATCAGATTCCATAACAAGTCATTCTGTATCCACACAGCTTAAGAAAAATTTCCAGAATTACTGCTGCTTAGCTCCATGTTTGAACTTTGATCTACATCAAGTAAGGATATTTCAACCCTGTTTATAATATAGATATTTAGTCTGAGAGACAGGAGCTGTCCACCGCCTCTGTATCCCCAGACATAACAAGCAGGCCACTCAACGTACCTGCTGCTCTCGAACCTATAAAAAACCCAAACCTCCCACATTGTCCTTTTTATCCCCCTCTCTTGCCATGGAATAGACTCTACTGTGGAAAATCAGGACCAGTTTTATTGTTCCAGTGATCTGGAACAACAGTGCCTTTCAGGGCCCAATGCCTGGCAGTTGATTTCTTAGAAGCAACCACAGAGGAGAGGAGCAACCCAAAATTCATCTGTGAGCTGACAGCCATAATTACTGACCTTTCACAAAGCCAAGAGACAGCCGGTGGTCTGCTTTCATCCCTGTGGGCTGAGATCCTGGGGCCCTGACAGTTTCTACAGCGCACGCAAGCAGAAACAGGCAGGACGCAGATGATGGTGGCTGTGTCAGGAAGTATTTGCTGGGGAGGACGGGAATGGTGGGGAAGAATAAGACTGAGTCCCCCCAGAAGCACTGTGCTTTGACATTTGCCTGATGCAGGGTAGACCAGGTAGAGCAGAGTCCTAAACCCTGGAGGTCTACACTGGTGACTCCCACTCCTATCTGAGTCTACTCTCAGCTATAGGTCTTTGGCTCTATTTGTCTGCTCAGTTTTGGTTGTTGTAATTGTAGAATCAGGGGTGTCCCTTGGTGTCATTGTGCTTGTCTATTATTTATGCCACTGTTTCAGCAATGGAATAGTCTAGACCATGCTTTGAAGTTGCAAATTTGGAATGCTTCTTAAAAATATTCAGGGAGAAAGGGAAATGTGTGGAATATAAGAAAAACAATATTGTGAGAATGGAATGTGTTTCATTTTATTTTTCTTTTTTATGTAACACACTGTCCCAAAACATACAATAACATAAAATAACAACATAAAATAACACCTGTTTAATTTGCTCATGATTTTGTGTATCTGCAATTGGGTCAAGGCCCAGCAGGAACAGCCTGATTCTGTCCTGCATGGTATTGACTAGTTAGTACTGGGATGCAAGATGGGGATACAAGATGTCTTTGGTCCAAATGTGGGCACTCGATGCTGGCAGTCCGCTGGGACACCTCAGTGCTCTTTCTCTCGCTCTCTCTTTCAAGTAGGTTAGGCTGGGCTCTCCTACATGGTGGTCAGGGATCTGAACACACAGAGGGGAATGATGCCAGACCTCATAGGCCCAACACACAGCACCATTTCCTCCACATTCTATTGCTCAAAGCAACAACTAGGCCAGCCCAGATTCAGGGGCAGGGGGTGGCAGGGAATAGGCCTTGCCCTCAATGGGAGTTCGGACATATTCTCGAGTGTCAAATAGAGCACCTCAACATCTCTATCAGGTCCAAACGTGGATGATACTCCTATAGGCCTGTGAATGAAGAGGACAGATTGCCCATCACACGTGACATACAAGGGTAAGACAGGGACATTCAGGAAGGGAAATGTTGGGAAGCACAAAGCAGTCATGGATTCTGAGCAATTCTGAAATGCAGGCATATCTTCTCAGTCCCTGACTCCAAGGTCAGTGAACGTTCCTGATTAGAGTCCAGTTCTGCTTTCTGAACGTGGCTTCCCAATTCATGGTTTTCCTCAATTCTTGGCTCTTGGCATTTTCTTTTTGAAACATCTTTCATCTTCTATAAGAAATGGATTGTGTTTTCAGCTGAGCAGCTTTATTAGCCTGCTTTCTCCCCAAAGAAGGTAGGGGGCCCAGTCACCTCTTTGTTTCTGATGGCCTCTGTCCTGAAATCCCAGCTGATGGAGCTTTCTCCAATACACTTCTCTTAAAAACTCTATAGTTTTTCTATGCATCTTGTTGGAGTTTATTCTGTGCCACCATGGGACATTGTTTCCAATGGTCACAACAATCCCTCCAATCCCACATGCGCTTTGAACTGTGACTTTGGCACTTTCCCCATCGCAATTTAAGTATATTCCCCTGCTTGCTGAATCTGAGCTGGACTGGTGACTTGCTTTGATTGACAGTATATAACTGAAATAACACTGTGTCACTTCCTTGCCTTGGCCTTAAGAGACCTGGAAGCTTCTACTTTTGTTCTCATAGAGCCGTGCACTGCCACAGAGGAAGTCCAGACCACACCGCAGGAGAAGGAGGCCACAGGGAGGAGCACCAAGATGCTCCAGCGTTCTGGCAGCAACACGGTTCCAGATATGAATGGGACACAGGAGTGAACCCAGTGCTATCAGGTGTCCCCATTGAACCCTGCCAGAATTTCTGTTCTAGAGAATTGTGAGTAATAAAATGGTTGTTGATTTAAGCCACTAAGGTTTGGAATGGTTTGTATATAGCTATAGATAACCAGAAGAGAGCTGGTTGGCTTCTAAGAGGTTTCACAAGTATGTTTCAATCTTATTAAATTCATTACATTATACAGGCTCAAAGAATCCAGTCTCATCACTCATTAAGATCCCAGCATAGATCAGACGAGGTCATAATGTCTCATGCTAACCAAACTCACAGAAAATGGTGGAGAAAGTACCATGTCAACTTACTCACATACAAAGAAAAATATTGCCAGCAGGTAAACGAGATGTTCATTCACATCTTCTGGCTAGTGAAGCCTTTGCCTGTGTAAAAGCTGTTTGGGGCAATGATTTACAATTAGAGAGATGTTTGGTGAAATGAACCCAGAAAAAGGGAAGTTAGGAAAATAGAATGCCCCAAAGTGTCCAGCTATGGTCTCACCTGCCAGGGGGACTGCGTGCACTTGTCACTCCTTGAAAGGACAGTGAGGTACCCTGGCAAGTACTGGGATGGGGTTGTCTCAAGTCTGCCCCTCAACCCCACCTTTTTTTTCTAGATAGGTTTTCAGTCCTAAAGTCTTTCTAATTTGGTGTTTCTCTAGTCTAGTGGTTCTCCACAGAGGACAATTTCCCCCCCAGAGGACTTTTGGCAGGACCTGGAGATATTTTTGTTGTCACAGTTTGTGAGGGGTGGTGGGCATGCTGCTTGCTGCTCGTGAGTGCGGGCCCGGATGCTACCTGCCACCTGCAGTGCACAGGACAGCCCCTACAGACAGAGTTTGCTGGTCCAACATGTCAATAGTGCTGGGCTTGAGAAACCTGCTATACTCTAACTCATGGTCTGCTAATTAATGATTGAGCTCTTGGAGCGCGATCTTATTTTTAGCTTATTCAAATGATAAAAGCTATCATTGCCCTCCATTTACTACTACTTACAAGAAATGATTGCTCATTGTTGGTTATTTGTGTTTCTTGAGTTTTGATGATTTCTGTATCGCTTTTATTTTTCTACAAATTATCCTTGTATAGAATACTTTATAACCTGCTGTGTAGTAATGAATTGCTTGTCCTAAATTTACATCTAAATAAAGATTGATTTAGTAAAATCAAAGAATTATGTGTCATGGCTTTGTAAACCCTAAACACAAAGAATCAGGTTTTGCCTAATTATGGAGATAACATTTTCAATATTGACTTCAAAGAAGTTTTTTTGGAGACCAAAATGTGGTATTATTTAAAATGAAGTCTAACCTTCTCGCATGTGGAGTAGCATAGCAGCCCAGGGATTTGCCAGACGTTTATGGAGAGCATGCCTTCCGTGGCTGCATGGTGATGGTCAGTTTCCCGGGGTGAGCGTCCGACATGAGCATCCTGTGCCAGCGCGAGGTGGCCTCAGCAGGCCAGGCAGCCAGGTGTCGTGACGGTGGACTTTGGGAGGTGGCTGAGCATGGCTATGAGGTACTGCATGGTGACCACCGTCAATAATAATGTATTATGTATTTCAAAATTGCTAAAAGAATAAATTTTTAACATTCTCACCACACACAAAAATGAAGAGTTGGTGAGGTGATGGAGATGTTCATTAGATTGATTGAATCTTTCTATAGCGTGGATCAAAACATTGCATTGTACCCCATACGTGTACACAATGGAAAACTTTCTAAGCAGAGACTCCCAGGTGTTCTGGATCAGATGAGGCTCGACACTTCATCTTGTTGCCTCTCCTGTATCTAGACAAGACACTACATGGCCATCCAAGAGATGGCAATTGCTGACGCTGCACAAACTTTCCAAAGTACGAAATAGGCTCCTTGGCAGCTTTTTCACACATTCAAAATGTCGTTTCCTTTTCCTCCTCATCTCTTTTGAAACAACGACCAGCCATTTCTATCAGTTCCTGTTTATCTGTGCTATTGAAGAAGAGGCCTGAAACATATAATTCCAAAAAGCTAACAATTGAAAAATTGTTTCTATTTGGCTCAGAAATGCATCCAACGTAGAGTGAAAGGGTCTTATTAAGCGGGATGACTTAAGGCTAAGTCATGGTTAGTCGCTTAGTGAGTATAGAACCATTGGAAAATAATTTAAACTTTTCTGGATTTAGTTTCTCCATCTGTAAAATGAGAATAATAATGTTTTATGTCTGAAGTTTCCATGGCTCAAATGAGATAATACATGAAAGTTCTTTATAAGCTATAAAATACTATCCAAATACATTGGGCTATTTTACTACTGTTGAAGTCGTATTTGCGCACCGGACCACGTGGCGTGTGTAGAATTTGCTTTGAATCTTCGCAGGGTGAGCACGTGATCTCGGGAGCCGGGAAAGCAGTGGGGTTCCCCAGTCGCTCCCCACCGACCAGCTGCTGGGCTGGAAATCCAGAGCTTTCCCCCTTCATCATCAACTCACTGTCTGGCGAGTTCATACCTCAAAACCACATCTTAGAGGAGGCTGGCTGTTCCAATTAATGTTCTGGTGGAAAAGAGAGGCCTTAAGCCTCCTCTTACTACTCTCCCTGGGCTGCAAAAAGAGTAAACAAGTAAACCACGGCCCGCCCAAGCACGCAGGCTGGAAGGCGAGATTCCGGGAGATAGAGTGCCCTATGAGCAATGAAAGGCCCACTGTTTCCTTTGTGACGGGGGGTCGCTTTGTTTCACGTACTAGGTTGAGAGGGACACAGTCTTAGTCCTCTAGAGTCATATGGCATAGTGGTATTATCCTTTTATATAGAGCCCTGTCGGATGCTACATTTCCTGGCCCCCACTCCACTTACACACCTTGGCATTTAATGATTCACGGTTGTTGCGGCAGTGTGTACAGCTAGCGTTACAGCTCTTGTCCATTTGACCGGGAAAGAACCGAGCGGCACACGAAGAGTCGGAGAACAGCCTTTATTCCTCCCCAGCAGGCTCAGCACGCCTAGAGTTACAGCTCTCTTCGTGTCCTCCGATGTTCTCTCCTTCCTGCCCTTCTGCCCCTGCTTTTTACCCTTGGTAGGGCTCAAGAAGCCTCCAGTCAACTACAAGCTTTAACATCCAATCAGCAACAGGCTTTAACATCCAATCAGCAACAGTGGGATTCAAGAATTACCCAATCAGGATCACGCAAACAGTGTAGCGGGAAACAGGCAGCTGCGGGTGGGCCTGGGGGCATTCGGGCATGGGGTCCAGCTGCACGCAGGGGTCGGGGTGGCACACGGGGGTCCGGGGCGGCAGTGTGCCACAGGGGGCCCGGCCCAGCAGCATGCCCTCCAACTGGCCACGTGCAGCACTGGCCCTCGGAGATGCGGAAGTGCGGGGAGGCGGCAATTGGCCACGTCCCGGCGCCCGCCATTTTCTGCATCACGGTCAGCTGGCCAGCCTAGGAAACCGATGGGCTCCGCGAGACCCCACACAGACACAGTGCACCTCCCTGGGCACGCCGCCCCCACCCCCGGCCGGCTCAGGACACAATGCCGTCCTGACAACCCAACCCAACCCAACCCAACCCAACCCAACCGCGGACGCGTTTCTGCAGAGCTTCCTCTCGCTCCGGTACAGCGCTTACCGCAAAGCACGGCGGGCCCTGGAAAGCTGGCTTTGAGAGGGGAGATGTGCAGGGCCCCAGATGCCCACGCTGGGTGCACGAGGTGAGGGCAGACTGAGAAGTGGGTGAAGTCAAGACCCAGGAATGACAGCAGGACTTGTCAGGTCCAGGTCACCAGGCCAGAGCCAGACCTGTGGACAGATCTGCCGTCAAAGCAAACCGGAGAGATCACACCACAGCGAGGCGAGGCTCCGGGCTGGGCCTGTGCCGGGCGGAGGTGGGTTCTCTGCACACACCGTGTGGTGCTGGCCAGGGACCCTGCAGCTGGCCTGAAAGGTTGGTCCTCTTTGCAGAATCGGGCAGGGACCTCTGTCACTTATATTGCTATCCTCTGAGTCCAGCCACGGCTTGATATGGTGTTTGTGCTTAGTGAATGTTGAATGAATGCATGAATGGGAATCAGGAAACTTGGGCTCTGTTTCCTGGGACTGCTTTTCCCTCTTCAGAATGGGTTCTCCCACTGCTTCTTCTCGACTCATGACACAGTGCTAAGCATGCAGACGGTGCTCAAAGAATATCGTGCCTTAATCCAGTGGACCCTGTGCCAGTACTGGAGAAAAATTCCTCCAAGGAAGCAATTCCCTTCTGTCTTCCCATAGTACTTTTATACAGCTCTATCCAGTAAAATGTTGATCATATTGAATTATACTGTTTGGAAATGTGTTTGTCATCCCATCACACATGAACAGTTCAATGGAGGAAGCCCTGCCTTATCAGTCGTGGTGCAGAACCCACCGCGGTGCCTCCCACGTGGCTAATACGAATAAATATACAAGAGGGCATAGTCCAGGCAGCAGTCACGGAAGACCCACCGCCCTGCCTGCCCACTGCTCTGCCCTGCCGTCCTGCTGGAGCAGAGACAGGTCTACAGGCTCTGAGGCTCCCACACCTAAAACTACTCTCCCTCCGCAAGCTCCATCCTAGAGGACCCACGTGGCTTATCTCCTTGCCACCCAGGATAGTCATCAACAGATGTATGGCTGGGCCTGCTCTCTTCTCTTTCAGGAAGCAAACATGTACTTTTAGAGAACAAGAAGTTTTCAATCACTCACCAATCCTCACAGAATCACATGTAACTCGCAGAGCTAGAAAACACGTTGAGAGGTCACTGAGTCCAGAGCCCTGCCTTTGGGAAGGTGAGCACCTCTTATGGCCATCACCATGCTATGAAATACACAAAGTCAAACTGTCTTCCACAGACATGTGTGCACACTCATGAATCCTAAACAAGTACACACATGCACGTGTGTGTGTCTGTGTGTGTGTGTGTGTGTGTGTGTGTGTGTGTGTGAGCACAGGCACATAAGCAAATATATGTTTAGGCTGCAGCTTCCCAACAATGTAAAGAGAGTTACAGTACACATTCTGGAGGGTCTAATCAAATAAGTGAGCCAGACTATAATGACGAGACTTTGAGAATGAAGTAAGTGCAGACACGCATCAGTTGGCCTCCACTTCATGATGGAGAGAAGCCGACCAGGGAAACGGATTTGCTGATGATGACAAAATGCAGTGTGACACTACACTGAACGCTTCTCACATCTTTGCCTCTCCTTTCCAGATGGAAAGAGGCCACCTTCTCTTGGGAAATAGCTGGGAGGGAGAAATGAAGTAGAAGTAGGCAGGACTGAGTTCCAGGGAAACACACCTGTCACCAGGTTACCTTAGGCAAGTCACTTCACCTCTCTTGGCATCATAGAACTGAATGAAAGCAAAGGTCTCCCTCTCCTCTTGCATTCCATCCCCCTCCTTATGGAACTCCTTTGCCTCACTGATGACCCCTGACCTTGGTGGGGGGCCATCCATATAGCGTGTTTCCCACGCCCTGCCTTCACATGGTCCACCTGGGATTGACAAACTCCTCAGCTTTCCCACTCCCTGCCATTAGGTAAAGTCCTTCTTGCTTCTTGTTGCTTGACGGAAGGTGGTGGTGACCCGCAGGGCAGAGAGGTGAGCCAGGCCACTGAGAGTTCCCTGTGTCTGATGGAAAATTCACCTTCACCTCTTCTTTTAAGAGGCTGCCAGAAATGTTCCAGGTGTGTAGACCTCGGAGATCAAGGAATATCAATGGATTTATTATTTTAATTTTAATTGATAAATAGTATATGTTTGTCAATCAAATGATAGATATATACAATTCAACAATGGGACATTTTAGCTCACAGGGACCTTAGAGACCTGTTCATACAACTCCTTGTTTTACAGAGGAGGAAATTTCAACTCAAAGGAAGAGTTGCCCAAGGTTTGCCCAAGGCTAAATGAATTCATGGCATGGATTGAATTAGGACCCAGTGCCAGTGTCACATCTGATGAATCACAACAGGAGCATCAGTGTGACTGTGAAGTCAAGCAGTAGGCAAGTGTCTGCTCTCCTTTCTAAACGTCCCTGGCGACCCGTGGTACACAAACAGCTGTAGGGAGTGTGATAAAAGGAGCAAATATATCCTTGGCCTCTTGGTGCTCATTAATCTTTTTTATGCTCTGGATGACAGAATGCTATCGACTATTCTGTCGCAGAGCAGGGACCTAGATGCCAAAAGACAGAAGGGCACATACAAGGTCAGGGCAGCAACACCTTCTGGTGATTGTCACCTGATTGTGAAACTCCATAATCCTCCAGACCACCTTGAGGAATAGGTGCATGGCTCTGAGGCTGCATAGGGGGAAACTGGGGTGCGGGGGTGTAGGCAATACAAACAACTGGCCCCATATCACACAGCTAGTAAGTGGCAGGACACGGAAGAAGAGTCCAGTTTTACGTGAGTGAAAAATCACCTACCTGCAGGATACACTTAGGGTGGGCCCTGGTGGACTGGCCCCACCGCAGGGCCTGGTATGACAGGAATTGGTAGTTGAGGAACAAATTGAGCAAGCAGAGGAGGCGCTGTGTTCGGCAGCCTCCTGTGCGGAGCGCGCCCTGTGCATCTGTCCGGAGCGCGGATCGTCAGGCCTCACGACACCCCACTGGCAAACAGTGAGCACTGCTCCACGGTGCACCTTGACTGCTCGGCTTTAGTGTTTTCTCGGCACTGCGAATCTCAGTCTCTCAGATATTTCTCTTGTCTTTTTAAAAAATCCACTTCGACACATGCCCACGTGTTTTCTATGCGCAGTCTGAACATATGCTATTTATAAGCCATCAGCTCGCACTCGTGCCCTGACTCCACAGCAGACACAGAGCCTGACTGCACAGCAGTCACAGTCCACGCAAGCAGGCCAGAGACCGTAGGCCTTGCATTAAGAAAGCAACAACCCAGTGTGCAAAGTCAGCTAATTTGGAGGTACTTCTTCATTCTGTTAAAGAATTAACTGCGATTTCCCCTGAGGTTATTTAACACAGGTCAAGCAAGTTTCCATCTTCAAAAAAAATGCTTAACGTTTTGAGTGCACGTAGACGTCCCCGTGTACTAATGCAGAAAACGTGTGACTTCCCATGATGGTCAGGGGATAGGCTTGGGAGCTTCATAAATTCCAGGCAAACATAAGAAAGTGGTGTCATATATTTAAAGCACTGTAGCATTTAGAAGCACGTTTGTGTATTCCTTATGGAAGTATAATAGCTAACATTTTTGAGAACCTACTAAGTGTTATTTTGTTTCAAACATTCCTATGTATCTCACTGGGTTCTCACAACTGCTATCTGAGGTCTGTGCCATTATAAGCTCCATGTCAAAAATGTGGAGACTGCGGCACAGGGGTCTTTGAGTAATTTATACGAGATGACGCAGTGGAAAATAACAAGACAGAATTCAACCCCATGGCCCCAGGGCACGATTCACAACTGCAACCACCCCGGAAAACATGTGGTATTATTCCCATTTGATGGAAGAGAAAAGCCTAAGAAAGTAAAATAACTTTACCAAGGCCACCCCACCAGCCAGTGACAGGACTGGAACCCAAGTCTGTGACCTCAAGGCCAGCGTTCTTTCCAGGGGGTGGGGGTTCGAGCTGTACCCTGGGAGGGTGGCAGGCGGGCTCCTGCCCTTTGTGCAGAGGGTTAGGTCGGCTTGCTGGCAGTAAGGTTGTCTCCACGGGACTGTCTCCACGACAGCGGGGACTTGGCCCCGGGCTGTCTGTTTGAGGTGAGCGACAATGGAGAAAGCCACCGGCTTTTGTCTGCACAAGGCAGCTGGCAGAGCGCTGACCTTTACGGCAGCAAAGGAGGCACCTGCCCGGCGCATTTACCGCTCCTGTGCACTGCCCTGCCCCGGGGCGAGCAACACACTCTCTGTCCGGCCGGGTGACGTGCCAGGCGCTGGGCCAAGCCCCTCAGGATGCCAGGCCCCCCTACGGCTCCTGAAGCAGGTGGCACTGCCATCATCTCCCTCTCGCGGGCGAAGACACGGAGCTTCAGTGGGGAAGTGACTTGCCCAGGGCCGTCCTCTTGCTCAGTGGCAGAGCCAGGAACCTTCCCACCGTGCTGTGCCACCACTTGAAACTCGAGTCCACAGTGGATCTTCTGTCTGCTCCCCTAACGCGGCCATGCTTGGTCTCCCCCATCCCAGGGACGGCCTCTAGGTCCTTGCAGCTGCTCAGCATGAAAACCTTGGAATCGCTTTGACCTTCTCTTTCTCTCACATGCCACATCCAATCTGTTGGGACATTCAATTGGCTCTACCTTCAGATACACCAGTCCCCTCACACCGCCACCCCATCAAAGTCCCCATCACCTCTCACCTGCAGTACTGAGAAAGGCCCTAACCAGGCTTCCTGCCCCACCATGGCCTCCCAAAAGCCTCATCCCAACGCAGCCTCCAAGGCCATCTGTTACAGCAGAAGTCACGCCGAGAGACCCCCAGTGACTCCACTTCCTGGAGGGAAGGCCGACGTCCTGACAAGGGTCCCCCCGGCCTGAGCGAGTCTGCCTGCCCCAAAGCCTCCGACCTCCCCTCTCCCCTCGCCCTCGTCCCCTCCTGCCCACTCCACTCTGCCACACCAGCCCGCTCAGCATTACTCAAACACACCGGGCTGCTTCCAGCTCAGGAATTGGCACCAGCTGTCCCCTCTGCCTGCAAGGTTCTCACCCCAGACACCCGCAGAGTCCCCTCCCCCACTTCCTTCAAGTACTTACTCAAATGTCACTCCCTTGGCAGGGCCTGCACTGGCCACTCCCACTTAAATTGCAACCCTGCCCTGTGAGAGGTCCCGCCCCTGCCAAGCTGCTCCACGCCCGCGACCACCTAGCGCTCACCATCGTGTGACTGACTGCACGCGTCACTGTTTGCCTGACTGAGTATTCAGACACTGAGTACTCTACAAAAACTCCGCCAGTAGAATGTAAGTCCCACAGGGAAGGGGTTCTTGTCATATTCCCAGCATCTAGAACAATTCCTGGTACCTTGCGGACACTCACACAAGATAAGTAGAGTGAATGAATGAATGAATGTAAGTCAGATGAATGATCGAGTGGAGGAAGGCCCTTTCGCTACCCTAGGGAGAGAAGGAACTGAAGGGGAAACAGTGCCCACACGTAGGGAGGTGTCCTGAGAGTCCCCCAGTGCCGAGTGCTCAGGCCCTGCTCCACCCACGGCACAGACTGGCCTCTGCCTCCTCACCCAACCTGCAGGTCTGGGGGTTCTGACAGAGGAGAACCCCAAAGTCCTCCCAGTGTCACCGGCAGCAAGTCAGAGGAACCGATGTAGGAGAGAGCACCGCCCTGTTCCAGGGAGGGGGTCCTTTCCCGGGACCAGCGCTTTCCTTACGCCGCCTTTGCAGCCCCGCAGTGGGGGCTCCGGTTTTACAAGTGGCTCCCAGAACTCCAGGTGTAGCTTGGGCAGTAGCTGTGCCTTTGCTCCAAGAGATTCAGACGTTACTAAGACCCTTGACAATTTCACCAGAGGCATCAAAATTCCTGCCAAGAATTCCTTTCCAAAATCCCCTGTACACAGTTTGTAAAGTGACATTAAGAGGATTGTTTCCCCCAGGGACTACCTAGTTTCAACCACTGCTCACCTGAGAAGGCAGGAAGCAAATATTACTCCCACGAGGGCTTTGGTAAGAGGGACACTTACCAAAGTGTCCAAAGTGCCCCTCACTTGTCCCTCCCCAAACGCATCACTCTCACGGATGTGTTCCAGGACTCCTGCCGGGACAGGCGGCTGTCGAGAGATAGTCAAATGCCTGGACCTGGAGCCAGGAGACCTGCGCTTGGTTCCGAGCTGGGCCTCTTGCTTGCTGTGTGTCCTTAGGCAAGTCCCTTCTCCTCTCTAATCCTTGGTTTACTGGTCTAGAAAGAGGGGCTCCTAACATATACCCTCCTTGGCTGCCTCATTAGATGGCTCAGAAATTCTCCGTGAACTATAAAGCTCTTACAGCATGAGAGGTTTCGATACTTGCGGTGACAGATGCTGCTCCATCGCTCATTGAGGCGATGGCATGCGATGCTTCAGAGGAGGAAGCAGAAGTGGGCAGCAGCAGGTGTTCACCAAGGCTGCTCCAAGGTAGCTGTGTTCGGGCACCCCCTGCCCCTGGCCCTGGCACTGCACTGGGGCATCACTACGTGGCCAGGGGAGATTAGTCACGGTCGCCAGTTCCTTTTGTCATAAAGGCCACAGAAAGATTCGCACCCCTTAACAATTCAGCTGGAATCACCCAGGTGCAGCCCAAGGCAAGGCCTGGCTTTGTCTGGGTGGCATCTCTTACTTATTTATCAGCCTCCCCAGGGAAGGAGAGCTGATGTTGTTTGGCACTGCGGAAAGAACAATGCAGCTGGTATTTATAGCTCTGCTCCTGCACCTGCAGGGCTGTTTGGACGTGGGGACCTAGCGTGGCGCTGAGCACGGGCAGGAACAAGAGAATGGTGCTTTCCATGCTGCGCACCCGGCAGCGAGGAAGGTGCACTCCCCTGCGATGTAATCCCAGGGTGCGTTGAGCTATGGGCGCTGCGGAGAGCAAGGGCTGGCACCAGGGTGGCAGGGAGCAGGCCAAGCCCTCCCTGCCCTCAGAGAGCCTGTGGCAGAGTATGAAGGAGCTCTGCTCATCGTGGTCCCAATTCTGCCCTTGGCCTGTATCAGCCACGCAAACTTCCACCAGTCTCTACAACGCAATTGCTCATCTGGAAAACGATGACAACCAGAATCAAACCTGCCACCCAGGGCTTCTGCGAGCTTAAAATAAGACAATACATGAAAGCACCTGGCGCACATTAAGTAGATACACAGTCAGTGTTTGTTGCTGTTGAATCTTGTTGGAGTGAAAAGACAGCAACACGTGGAACAATTAAAGAACAATACGAGGCAGTCTCTGTAGGACAAGGTGCTGAATTAAATGTCAGCAGGTGCCAACCTGGGTGGCACTGACAGCCGCCCTCGGCCTCTGGCCGTGCTGGAGGGCACCGACAATAGGGAGTCTGTCTGATTCCAGAGGAGAGGGAGGGCCTGCCACCCACAGTGTGCCCTTCTGTCTGGGCAACGCAAACTCCTCTCTGTGCACCCCCAGGTCTACACCCTCTCAGCCGATTATGGGGTTGGAAGATTATTTTCCTTGCAGTGCAATTCAAGCTTATTGAGTGCTTAGGAATAGGCCTGCAGTAGGTGGATAAGGACACAAAATACGTAGGGCTCAGGCCCACCCTCAAGGAGCACATAGGACAATAGACAGGCAGTGTGTGTGCATGTGTGTGCATGCATATACATGTGTGTGTGTTTGTGTGTGTAGGGGGGTGTCTATATATATATAAACTCAACTCATACACATGTATATGTGGCTGTATATATGTACGTGTGTCTATATATGTATATATAAAGAATATAAGTCCTGTTTACTTGTTAGAAACAAAATGTTACAGTGTTTTAAAGCAACAAGAAAGTTGGGAAGCAGGAGGTGTGCACGGTGGGGAGGGCATTTACGAACGACCTGGGACAGTTGCGCTTGCACCCAGGGCCGACGCGGGCGGACCCTCTGGCTAAAAGATGGGCCTGCCACCCTTTCCTGTAGCATGCCCGAGACAACAGGAAATGTCTATTCTGAAAAAGAAATAAAGAATCATGTCTACAGAAATGGTCAGAAACCAATCTTGAAGATCCATTTCAGACACAGGAAGAGAAAAAGGGAACGCGTGTGAGAATTAACAGAAGCCACCAAGAAGAGAGTGACTCTGGAGGGTGGTTTGACCCGAAATCGCTGTCTGGGGAAAGGCAGGGTGGAGGAGCGAGGGCCGTGCCGGGCACAGGACTGCTCCGGGGAGTTGAAGAGTAGATGGGGCAGGAGGGAGAGAGTTCTGGAGATTGGGGAGGTTGGGGCCCATGCATGAGACTGTGTAGCCGGGCGAGGCTTTGGGCCTCGGTTGGCCTGTGACTACGGGAGAGAGGATCGGAGAGTGCCTTGAGGAGACAGCTGTCCCTAGTACAGAGGAAGCATAGGGTGAGGAGGAGCAGAACAGCAAGGCCTGCATGGCTCTGCAGTCAAGGCCAGGGCTGGTGGCCGCGGGAATGGAAAGCAGCGGCCGTGAGGCAGGGCCTGGAGCTGGCTGGACCTGACTTGGCAGGGCTGGCTGTGGGGCGGAGGCAGGGCCAGCCTCCTGCACACGCAGACCTCAGCCCCTGCCCCTGCCCCTGCCTCTGCCCCTGACCCTGCCAAGTGCCCTGGAGAACGGGCGGCACCTGCCACCTCCGCTTCCTCCCCACCCACCTCTCCCTCATGTCCGGCAGCACCCCGCCCCCTCCTCTGCTCAGAACGGCTCTCTTGAAGGTCACAGGCCCTGCCCTGGCCAAGCCCCGCGGCCTCTTCCTCAGCCCCATCTTCCGCACAGGCCTGGATATTCTGGACCTGTTTTTACTCTTTGGAATCAGCCCCCTGGGCTTCTACAGCAAGGCATTGTCCAGTCCACGCCTACGTTCTGGCCCCTCCTCCTCCTCATTCTCCGTGTCCTCATTTCCTCCCTTTTGCTCCCCCAGCAGGGCAATTCCCCAGAAAATCTGTTTCCTCCTTCCTCTGTTCCCTCTCCTGTCTCTCACCAGCCCCTAGTCTGCGGGATCCACCTTCCCGGTGCCGGGGCCTTGGCTCCACAGGCTCGAGGGACATGTCATTTCACAGCCTGTGTGACTTCAAACTCAGTATGGCTTTCCTTCCAGGTCACCGCCTCCTCCTTCTGTCACTGCTTCTGCCAATAGACCACCGTCCCCCAGTCACCTACACTCAAAACTCCAGAGCCGTTTTCAATGGTCACTCCTCTCGCTGCTCCTGCCCGTGATCACCCTCAGTCTTCTGCCCTGGGGTCTCCCGCCCACGGCTCCTGTCCTTGCCCCAGCCCCAGCCCCACCCAGACCCATGATCAGAGCATAGCGATCGCCTCGGGGTACCCTCTGTCCAGTCTTGCCCCCTGAGCTGTCCTGCCTGCGACCACCAAATCAATCTTCTCAAACGTTGCTCCTGTTGTACAGACTCTTTCCGCATGTGCAAAGTTCCTGCCACTGAACTGACTTCTGGGAAAAGAAAAATTAAGGCACACATATGCTAGTTTAACAGACAAACTTGAAAACCAATAATGGCTAAAAAGTAACAAGAGACAATGACACAGTGTAAACACCCAGCTGATTACTAATGGCCCAGGTCCCATGAGGGAAGCTTCAGAAGAGCTGACATTTAAACTGGTTCTTTAAGGATCAATAGGGGTTTAAAAGATAAAGAAAGAGGAAGAAAATGGCATCCAACAGAAAGGAAATAGTAAGCACAAAGACACGGGCACGACAGTGCAAGGCCTGCCAGAGGAGTGCCAGCTGAGCGGTGACATGGCCGGGAGATGCTGTGAGGTAGACCGCAGTGTTGCGTGTGGCCCTGAAGAAGAGTTTTCTTATAAGCAACAGGAGTCAGGAGGTCTCTCAGCACAGGACATCATGTTGGTTTAGCCTTAGGTGGAAAGGAGGCCAGAAGTGGACCCTGAGTCAGGTCGGGAAGAAAACTCGAGGCAGATGGAGGTGACTGCCAAATCCTATTACGGAGCAATCAGTTCAAGGGTCGAAGCAAAGTTGGTGAACAGGTCACACTTGAAGATACCAGGGACCTTTTGGCAGATCCCTAAGATAAAGTCCTGGAGAAGGGACAATGTCAGGAACCAAAGGCAGCAGGAGTAATTATGGCCATGAGAAGGCACTCGTGGGATTCAGAGTGGGGTGGGGCTACTTTAACGCCAGCAGACCCTGTCTTCTCAGCAGCAGGTCTGCTCTAAGGAGCTAGGAGCTCACGATTCCGGAAACAATGTCTCCAAAGTGTTTCACAGTATGTGCCAGCCCATGTCGGATTGCCACTGAGCCCATTGCTCTGGCGACAGGGTGGAGGATATTCTTACTGATGGAGAAAGTGTGGAGGCAGGGACATCTTGGTCATGGACAACAGGAAGGAACTGTATAGTCTTCAGAAAGCCTCAGTGACCTACAGCACACAGGGTCAGGGAGAGGAAGGAGCCAAGCCAACCTTCAATACTTTGATGATGTCACTTATTTGTTCAAAATACTCTAAAATACCCATTTGCTAGAAAGGTTCCCAAAATGTAGGGCACAGAAGATTTTAGATACAGGTATAGCACTGAATTAACATTGATGCTCATGGGCAGCAACCTGTTAATTCAATTATCTTTCGATCCTTCTGATGAAATCAAGGAGAAAGCATGCAGAGCTCCAGAATGTGTGCAGGGCTTCTTTAACTCTCACCAACGTCCGTCTCCAATAACAGCAGAGCGAGCTCATAGCTTTCTACGAGCCACAGTATCTACCCATAATTTAAGCTCATTGTTTATCATGTAACCATTTTTCTAAATTAAATTTCTAAAATCTCTTTTAAGTGTTTCGGACTTGTTCTCTTCACCCACTCGGGAAGTTGCAGAAGCGTTCCCTCTACAGTAAGGACTATGATAAACACACTTGCTGTTACTGTGACTCCTCATTCAGCAGAGAACCAGCAGTCTTGGTCAATTAGTAAGTGATAAGAAAAGAAATGAAGAAATGAGGCATAAGAATTGGAAAGAGAAAAATCATAATAGGTAAAACAATAATTTACACACAGCTCAAGAAAATCAACAGACTACAACAAGAGTAATAACCAACATATAGAAAGTAAGTAGCATTTACAAGAAAATAAACTCACAAAGAATCTAGAATGAAAATACCACTTAAAATGAAAATTGAAAATTTTAAATTAACTATGAATTAATAAAAAATACACAAAACCTACATGGAGAGAAATGACAAAATAACTGATAGGATAAAAAACAAACACAAAACTAAAAAACTAAATTGCAACTGGCCCATTGGCTCACTCCTGTAATCCTAGTGCTTCGGGAGGCTGAGGCCAGAAGATTGCTTGAGGCCAGGAGTTCAAGACCAGCCTGGGCAAAAAGCTGATTTCTGTCTCTACAAACAAACAAACAAAAATTATCCAGGCATGAGGTGCACACCTGTAGTCTTAGCTACTCAGAGTCTTGCTCTGTTGCCCAGGCTGAGGATCATTTGAGCCCAGAAGTTGGAGGCTGCAGTGAGCTATCATCATATCACTGCACTCCAGGCTGGGCAACAAGCCAAGACCATGTCTCAAAATAAATAGATAACTATATTATTTTCATGAATGAAAAACACAATAATTCCATTTTTTCTAAAATAATATATAAAGTTTTGTTAATTTCAGCGTAAACTCTTATTGGATAAGATAAAGTAACACTAAAATTTACATGGAATAATAATACATGAAAGACATGTATTTTGAAAAAGAAAATCAGGAAGAGGAGATTTTCTTTCCCTAACAAATATTAAAACATGTTACAAAGACAAATTAATTAAAACCAGCATGATACTGGTACAAGAACAGAGTGATAAACCAATTAAACAGAACAGAGGATTCAGAAACAGAACCCATATGTACAAAGGAGTCTGGTTTATCATGGAAGACAGCTTACAAATCAACAGCAAAAGGATTAATTATTTATTAGATTGTGTCAAGGAGATTAAAAAACACAGAGAAAAGTAAAATGGATTAAAGGCCTACGTGGGAAAAGCAAAACTATAAAGCTATTAGGTGAAAATTTGGAAACTATCTCTATTCTTGTATTCAACAAAGCTTTGTTAAGCAAAATGCAAAAGAATGTAGCAGAAGGGAAAACTCATAGATCTGATGGATCTGATCACATAAAAATGAAATATTTTGTTCTGAGAAAGACCCTCTACACAAAATTGACAGTTGCCAGACAGGAAAAATACATTGCAAAACACATGACTGATTATAACCTGAAATGCATAAGAAAGTTATGCAAATCTTCAAGAAATAGTCGGGAAACCCAAGTGAAAAATCAGTCGAGAAAATATGTAGGCAATTTAAGAAGGTAAAAGCTGACAGGATAACACAAACATGAATAGATGCTCAACTTTATTACTAATTGAGAAAATGTGAAATCAAATAATTTGAGATATCACTTCACACCTATGAAATTTATAAAAATAGGAAAATAAATCAAATATTGGGATAATAGCAAGAACTGGGAAAATGGAAACTCTCCCACTTTTCAGGTGGGAAGGTGAGCCATATATCTTAATACGCAGATATCTTAATACAAAATGTACTATATTTGGTTAAGTGTGCACGTACCGAATACCCAGCAATTTTACACCTGAGCACAAAGCCCAGAGAAACTCTCAAACAGACATGCAAAAGGATATGTACATAAAACTTTAATAGTAAAGTGTTGGAAATAACCTACATACTCCCCCCAAATGTGACATGAGTCTTTGCTCAAATGCCATTCTTGGTGACTCCTGTCCTGATCTCGCTTACTGCAATTGTATCTCAACCCTCACCTTAGCACAGGCAGTCTCAGGGGTTATGGTTGACCTGACTTACAGAGTTCAGTACTTATGAACAGGTTGCCAATGCTCTCCAAAAGGTTGATTTGTAGTTAAATAATTAAATTAATAATTTGGGAACCAGTTTCTTCTGCGCATGCAAACAAACCCATGTGGGGTAAGCAGTTCGTTGGAGCAGCGTCTCTGTGCTAGTAGCTAGTCCCATAGACAGAGAGGCAGCAGATAGAAACACAAAGGATCAGAAGATCCAAAGTCAAGGAAGGTGATGATGAAAGAATTTAGCTGAAGGTTTTTGTCTCATTGTGGCAGGATTTGCTAAGCTCGAGGAGCAAGATCCTAACATTGAGAGTTTACAAAGGTTTACCGTGTAGTTGGTGAGAACATCAGCTGCTACAAGGCCATTTATGATGAAAAAAAGAAAGAGGCTGTGCAGACCACCCAGACACCTTTTTCAGGAAACTGACTTCAGTGGTGAGCTCCTCTCCTCCTAGCAGAACCAAATCCTGATTCTCGAGGACCCGCTCCGTCCTCTCCAGCGCCCGCATCTCCATCACGGCCTTCTGACTGCTGTCAGCCGCCTTCCTGCCTCAACAATGCCCCTTCCTGTAAGCAAGGCCTCTATGCAACATTGCATGTGTGTTAACCTTTAATATTCTTTTTTGAAATTTCTCCTATCTCCTATCTAAACTTTTTGTATGCATTTGTTTTTATGTTTTGTTTGTCTGAATTGTTAATAAAAGAAAAAGCACAATAGTTCATGTAACTTATTATTACAATACAGGGGAATTATTATTATTATTGCAGTATTACACTGTATTATTACTACTGCATGGAAGCCATCTCAGTATTATTATTGTTGTTACCATATATACTGTGCTCATCAGGGATCCGACTAAAGACGTTCTCAGGAACACAGCTCGCCCATAACCCAGGGACTGTCTGCACTCCCAATCTCCCGCCCTGCTCTGTTTCCTCCGTGCTATTTTTCATTAACTCAGTATGTACAGTGTTTCATTTATTTACTCTGTCTATTATCTGTTTCTCCTCATTAGCTCCGTAGCCACATGCAGGCAGGTTCCTGACTTCTCTCTTCACAGCTGCATTCCCAGGACCTCCAGCGTAGCATCTGGAACATAGTAGGTGCCCTGGGAATGTGCCCAGCCTACTGGGTGGCACTTGCCTCATCCTGGAGCTTCCATCAGAGGAAAGTCCTTCAGGCGTCCTCCTCTGCTTTGTGAGACCCTTTTCATAAAGGCTGTGGGATCTAGCTAAGTTTCAGAGAACTTGGATTTGGCCCCAGTTTGAATTACATCCCTTCCAGGTTGTTCTCCAAGCCAACGTAATGTTTCTTGAAGGGCTCAGTGATATCTGTGGGATATGCATGAGAAAGCAATGGGATATCAAGTTAATGGACCATAAAATTGACCCACACTGCTGACGTGAAATTTTAGAGTCCCTTCTTAGAGCTTTTCCAGAAAGACTCCATGAAGCCCACTGTCCAGAGCTTCACTGGAGAAAATCCCACCTACAATAGCTGCTTGACTGCTTTCCGTACAGCAGGAAAGGAGATGAATTTGACCCAGCAGTGAGATCGGCACTCACCTCTCATCAAGGATCCATAAGTCCCTGCCCCGCCCCCAGTAGTTTCTCAGGTGGCTCTTCCTGGTCTGCCCTTTCTCAGGTGTCAAGAGAAGGGCTGGAGAGAAAGTTAAGGCTCTGGTCTCCTGGCTCTGCCTACCTTTCAGCACATACCTTACCCTTCAGCTAAATTAGACAACTAGATTTTAAGGTATTCCCTCTTTCCCTCTGCCTATTGAATTTCCAAATATTTTTCAAAGCCCACCTTTTCTGTCTTTTTGTTTAAATTAATCACACACAATCAGATGTCATCAGAATAGCATTAGCCAGGGACAGAGCAAGACTGGAGGCGGGTCTGCTGCTGCATTGCCAGACTGCTCATGGATGGGTGCAGTTACAGGCACTGCCATCCACCCATTACAGATCTTCTGGGAGAAAATGTTGCTCTGAGCTTGAAAATGCTTCGATGTCACCTGCCCTCCTATTGTACATTTGTTTATGCTTTAGACATAAAAACATAGGGCTTTGGCAAGACACAATCAATTGACAAATCTTTACTGAATTATACATTAGGATCAGACCACAGAAATCATACTAACACTGGGTCTTGCTATGAAAACTCACAAGTCTAGTAAAAGATGTAAGATCTCTAACACAAATCAGCAAGAAACATAGGGACATCCAACCAGGCACTAAAGCGTTTCAGCAAGAGGTCAGAGGAGGGGGCCTGAAATGTCCAGGAAGTTTTCTTTAAGGTCATTAGGCCCCATCAATTAGCAACATGACCAGAAAACATTTGAGCCAGGTCCTGGCAGGAGCAACTGCTTACAGGCAGGTGCGACCATGGGGAGTTTGCAAAGTGCTAACACACAGACACCCCCATACTCACAGGCCTGCACCTCCCTCCCCGCCCCTGCCCCTCCTCCCACTTCCTCTCCAAGAAGCATTTCATCTTCTTAGAATGATCGAGTGAGGGGAATTTGAAGGGAGTGCTACAGCGGAAAGAGTCTAGAAGGTAGAAAGATGACAGACTACATAAATTAGGAAACAAAGAAGGAGATGCTAAGGAAAAAGAACTAGATAGGTGATTTGGAGGCAATTTTCAGAAGTTGGAAATAGAGTGTAGGAGTCTTTGGGGGCAGCTATACAGTGTTAAGAAAGAGTGATGTGAAATTTATATATATATATATATATATACATATATATAGAGAGAGATATGTTTTTGTTTTGGAAGTAAATAGGATTTTTACTTGGGAAATTTTGGGGTAAAAGTCAGCAAAAATTTAATATGCTTTACAATGAATGTTTTGGATGCCAAACAGTTGTTTTGGTTTGGGCTTTGTTTGAATGGAGATGAGAAAAATTTGCTGTGTGTTTTGGTCAGGCATGGTTTGGATAGTAGGGTAGGTGGTAAATCAGCCAGGTTAAAACAGGGTGGATGCTTTGGGCAGTGGGGAATAAGACTATTTAGGTAAGAGGGAAAATTGAGATGGGCTTTAAAAATCAGATCAGAGAGTTAATCTGGAAATTGCAAAAGGGGAAAAATAAAAATTCTTTCTAAGGCTGAGTCTGGATCAATGGCTAAATAGAATCCTTCCAGCATCTGATTTCTAGCATGAGTAATGGTGAATTGGTTCTAGGTGGTTTAAAAACTAGCCCTCTTATTTCCATGTTTTTCATTCCAAAAACTGGGTTTGAAAAGTATTATGGACTAAATTGTGCCCTGCAAATTTACAGGCTGAAGCCCCAACCCCAGTGTCAGTGCATTTGGAGACAGAGCCTTTAAGGAGGTAATCAAGGTTAAATGAGGTCATAAGGTGGGGCCCTAATCCAGTGGGACTGGGGTCTTTATATACAGAGAAAGAAATACCAGAGTGCAGACACCTAAGGAAAGGCCATGTGAGGTCACAGGGAAGGTGGCCTTCTGCAAGCCAAGAGGAGTGGCATCCAGGGAAACCTGCCCTGCCAGCACTTAATCTTGGGCTTCCAGCCTCCAGAATCCTGAGAAAATCCATTTCTGTTGTTTATGCTGCCCAGTCTGTTTTGTTTTGTTATGGTAGCCCGAGCAGACTAATGCAGAGAACATCCATAGTTGATAGAAAATTGCCAAGGATGGCTCTAACTAGTTCTTTAATTTAATTTTCAGTTCATCTTAGTAAAGATCACCATGTCAAATACATGCAGGTCCAGTGTAAATTAGGAGTTTGATCTGAAAAACCTGTGCTTTGCTGCACTCTCTTCCACACCCTTATAGAAAACAGAACCAAACCCATCTTCTCTTTCAGGTATATTGTTGTTGTTTATAATTAAACTCCTGCTTTCTTATGGGCCACTGACTCTTTCTCTGTGATCTCAGGTTAAACACTTTGTTTCTTCTAAAGCAAAGCCTTTTGACCAAACTGTAATGTTGATTTGGGGTCAGGCGACAAGGTGGGATTCAAAAGTAATAGACAATAATCTCTTCCTACAAGAATGCCACAAAGTAGTTAGTGCAGCCGGAAGTAGCACACGCTGCGCAAGCTAGAATCCCGATGAAGACGTTGGTGGATACGTGCAGCCCTACTGCTCCCCCCTCCTCTCCCTCCCACCTCTAATAGAACCTGAAGAAGCCGGGCTGGGTTGGCTATGCTCATATCCATACAGAAGGCTGCAACCCACATCTCGTTTACCGTGTGGGAGATGACCTCACATCTGGCGTCAGGCTCAGAAAACAGACTTCTGTGGGCACTACCAGGCTGGATGGGTTGGTGTCGATGATTTTAATTCATCTGAGAACCTAGGAGATCATAAAGAGTCATAGGAAAGATTGCTGGAGGTGGCAACAGAGAGCACCCACGCCCTCCCGCTCCCCTCAGTGCCCTTCGTGGAGGGCGTTGAACGCTTTGTGGTGCTGACCAGTAGGAAGGGCTTCTTGATAAGTATAAACTTTAGCGTTTGCCTCTTAATAGTGCACTAAGTATTACTTAACGTGTTTCATGAGCACCAAACAGGTCAGGAGTGGGGCGAGGAGGAGGAGATTGAATCCAGAGAGGGCCCCGCCCTCCGAGGAGCACCCGGACGAGCTGGGAACACAGACAGCTCTGCAGGTGCAGGGGCAAACGAACGAAAGGAGGAGCGAGAGGAAGGACTGGGGAGGGCTTTCCAATGAAAGGAGGAGCCAGAGTGAAAGTTTTATGTTCGAGCCTTGGTGAGGATGGTGAGGACACCCAAGCAATGGGCAGCTTTAAAAATCTCACCCCATCAGTTTGCTAATTTGTGGTTTGGAGTCCCTCTAGGTCATGTCCAAATATACACATAATGGCTGATTGTGATTGCACACAATTAATTATTACACTACATGCTTTGGTGGGGAGAGAGATTTAAGGAGAAGAGAGGGTGATAGTGAGTTACTAAGTCAGAAACTGCTAATGGTTTGCACAATGAGTAGAGCTGTTGAACGAAGGCTTCCTGGAGAAGAAAGGCCATTTGCGGCAATTCCAAGAAGCAGGATGAAGCTATCAGTATTGAGTTGGCACTACATAGGGAGTCCGCCTTTGCTTTTGTGGCTTCCGAGAATCTGGCCCAGCCATCACACGTCTAACATGCTTCCGTGTTATTCCTGCTCTGGGAACAGACTGGGCTCACGTGTGTGGGGAGCAGCCTGCCCTGAAAGGTTTGGCAGGAGTGACATAGGTTAAAGGGAGAAGTGTCCTCTTCCTTCCGTTCCTGCTTTCAGGCTCTATGGGGTTAGCTATATTTACGAGGTGTGGAAGACAGCTACAGGGACACAGCCCGGCCAGGAAGGCAGGTTGGATTAGAAGGCATTATGCACGGCGGTAAGCGGCATTACACAAACCAGCTCTGGCCCGCTCCTGCCAAGAGGGATTTTGAGCAATACAAATAGAAAGTGCTTTTTGAGGAAGGCTCCAAAGAGAGACCAAAAAGTAAGTCTTGGCTGGCCAGGGTTGGAAAATCCCCAGCCATTGGTAGGATGTGCAGGTGGCTCCTCAAATGGGCTGAGCTGTGGGAGGACTATGGGGACAGGGGGAGGTAAGGAGGAAGAGGAGGTGGCTAGAAGTAAACATACCCCTTTTCCTTTTTCAACCTGAACCAAGGTACTTAGGGATCAGAGACTCCATCTGACTGTCAGTCTCTTTTTCTGAAAAAGTGCCCACTTAGGTTCTCTCTGGTCAAGTTCTCCATGCACCAGGCTCTAGATGGAGATTTGTGTGCAGGAGGTTTAATGGGAGTGAGCAGAGCAGGGCTGAACAGAAAGAGAAGCTGAGCTGTGAAGTTTTGGCGGCAGAAGCTCCAGCCAACCCTGCAGGGCTCCCTGGATCTGGGATGAGCCTTCAAGGATGAGCAGATGCGGGCAACGGACAGGCCCATGTGCCCTTCCAATAACCAGCCATTGGGTACAGGCTGCCCCTGGGGGTTAGCGTAAACTTGGGCAGGGCATCTCCAGGGATTGTCCCCTTTGGCTGACAGCAATGTCTGGGGAAGGACTGGGCTGTGAGCCACAAGCAGCCAACACTCCAACTCCTTGCCTCAACCCCGACCGGGGCATCTGGGGTCCAGGGAATCTGGGCTGGCGTCCTGGAAGTGCCCCTGAACAGCTATATGAATCTGCAGAAGTCACTTCCCCTTGCTGGGCCATCGCTTTCCCACTGTAAATGAGAGAGTTTGACCACGTGAGGTTCAACATCCCTTCCAACTCTGAAGCCCTGTGGTTCTAATGGATGCAGAGTACATACTGGCAGCAACAATCTTCATTGCTCCAATTTCCATATGCTTCTTTCACTGTTGGAATTTCCATACAATTTTGTCTGAAACCTTTCATGGCCTCTCCGTCTTTCTCTTCCAGTTACTGAATCACAAGTGGAAAGCAGAGTGCTCTATACCGCAGAGGAGAGAGGAAAAATACGCAATCCAGGGCCGTGCTCTCCCGGACGCTGACCTCCCACCAGGGGAAAAATAGGATGCCCAGAATAACACGGAGATGCAGAATTACAGACTGGGTGATAGCTGTTTGGAAGTCATTGCACAAACGGGAGAGCGGAAGCCAAAGACAAGTATGAAGTCCCTGAAGAGGGCGTTTGCAGAAAGAGGGAGACAGAAGACTCAGCCCGGAGAACGCACACGCCCGGAGCACGCCCGGACGCCCACAGCGCCCAGGGCAGGAGCAGCGAGCTAAAATCGAGACAACAGATACTTAAATAAAAACAGTTCAGGCCGGGTGCGGTGGCTCACGCCTGTAATCCTAGCTCTTGGGAGGCCGAGGCGGGCGGATTGCTCAAGGTCAAGAGTTCAAAACCAGCCTGAGCAAGAGCGAGACCCCGTCTCTACTATAAATAGAAAGAAATTAATTGGCCAACTGATATATATATAAAAAATTAGCCGAGCATGGTGGCGCATGCCTGTAGTCCCAGCTACTCGGGAGGCTGAGGCAGAAGGATCGCTCGAGCCCAGGAGTTTGAGGTTGCTGTGAGCTAGGCTGACGCCATGGCACTCACTCTAGCCTGGACAACAAAGCGAGACTCTGTCTCAAAAAAAAAAACAAAAAAAAAAAAAAAAAAAAACAACAACAACAACAAAAAAAAAACAGTTCTATCCTCCTACTTTGACAAACATGCCTCCATGATGCCAAAAAGAAAAATACGAGCACAGGTTGTTTTTGTATGACTGAAACACCAAAGACAACTACATTTAATTTAATTATTATTGTACATTCCTGAATGTCCCGCTGAAGAAGCAGGGATATTTAGAAGAGTAATAAAATGAAAACAGTGTTTCATGCCTCATAATATGCATTGTTATCCACACTTAACAAAATATACAATTCATGAACAATTATACTTTTATTCCATAACTTTTATTTTAAAATTTTTTATTGCCTCTATTTCAGCAAAATTACTAATTATGTTCTATAGTCAAGATTTGCACTTAATTTGTGTTTCACTCATAATATAAATTACACATTTCTTGAGTCATTTTAGTTTTAGGTAGCTTCTTATTAATTTAATTTGGAGGAATATTATTTTATAAAGGCCCTATCAATTAGGATTTTAACAAATATTCTTCAGGCTATACTTATATTTGGAAATCAAATGTAAACTTTGTATGTCATGTTCAAATAAGGTAAAGGATGGCATATAATAAACTATTATTATTAAAAATAATATAAAATATTTTAATTTAATTAAGTGTTTTATATTACAATATCACCATTATATAATTTACACAGTAATATTCTTCACATGTGCTATGTCTAGGCCTACACAGGCACAAATTTATTTATTTTATTTAAAAAAATTTTTTTACTGTGGAATATATTGAGAATTGCTACACATCCACAAATTTAGGGGTAATAGGAAGTATTTACTATTGCAAACAAAATCCTCAGCTGCCATGTACAACTGTGGAGAATACCATTTGAAGATAAACAAGAACATGAGCACTTGCAGTTATTGGGAAACAGCACCCTTTTACACAATAAGCTATTGCATTCAGGCTGGGAGTAATGACACGTACCTCCTCTGAGGCTGAGGTGGGAGGATCGCTTGAGCCCAGGAGTTCGGAGGCCAGCCTGGGCAGCACAGCGAGATCCCATCTCAAAAAAATCTATTACATTATTACATTCACGCTGAGAGGAAGGATTTGACACCTGATTTGTCTTTTCTCCCACCGAAGATTTTCCACCAGTCACAGCCTCCCACCTGTGAAGCAGTGTTGATGGCTGACTTTGGCTGACCCGCAACATGCCACCTCAATGACACATGTTCGCCTGCTCGCCAGAGAGGGAGGAAGTGTTTTCCTGAAGCCTGAACAGTGTTGATCGCAATACAGATTGTTGGGGTTGCCGCTCATGGTGAGCCGGTGCTAAGAATCAAGTGACAGAGGTCCCTGATACATTTGTTCTTTACTACGTTTATTTACCTTGTGTGTGTGGTACTTGGAAGCGTCCAAAGCACAAGGCCCACACAGGGCCTTTCTTCCAGGTCTAATGGCCACGCTGCTCGACAGCATAACCAAGACGTACATGAAAAGAGAACAACACAGAATTAAGTGACTTAGAGAGTCCCCTGATTTAAGACACACAGTTCTAAAATGAACGAAGACTACAGCCTCCGAAGTGATCTGTGTCCACAATTCCTGATTCCAAACCACCCTCTCTATTGTAGCGAGAGCTATCCTGGTGAAAAACCAGACCTCATGTCACAGCCTGATTTAGTTTAGTTTAGTTTAGTTTAGTTTAGTTTTGACCAGCAATTTATTCACAGCCTGATTTAAAACCCGTTGGTAGCTTCCCATTGTCTCCAGAACAAATCCCCAAGCTCCCGCCGTGGCATAGGCCATCTGCATCCTGTCCCTGATCTCCCGTTCTAGCCTCAGCTCTGAACCTCCGCTGCCCACCACGTTCAGATCCAGGTATCACACAAGATTTCCTTTTCCTCTTTCAATGCACTGTGTGCTCTCAGTTCTGGGCCCTCGTACACAAACTGTGCCTCTGGCCAGGAGCATTTCTTTCCATACTCATCAGTTGGGTCTCGGCCTGGACTTCTCTCATCCTTGGAGACCCTTTCTGAGCCCACCCCTGTGGCAGGTGCCCCCATCATGTGCATTACCTCTGGGAAGGCTTTACTCACTTGGTTATCACTTAGCTGTCTGTCTTCCCTTCTGCAAGCTCTGCGAGGCCATGAAGTCACACATGTGTCCCTAGTGCTAGTACAACAGATACGTAAAAATGAGCTGCTGTGTGGATGAATAAGATTGGAAGCCACTGATGCCTGGGGAAATTTTGTCAGAGTTCTGAGGCCAGGAGCCCCAGAGACCCTGGGGGAAAGTTTATGCCTTTTAGGCAAAGCCAAGGGGTGAGATATTTGTGTTTAAGCTTGCATTAGAAAGTTCCTAGTCTTATGGCAGTTTGGAAAGATTGCCGATGTAGACGTACTAGACCCGCATTGAAATCCCCATTCTGCTAATTAATAGCTAGACAACCTTAGTCTCTTAAACTCCCTGAGTTCCTATTTTTTATTTGTGAAAACAGCAATAACATCCTACCTTGCAAGGTTGTGGTGCCAAGTAAAAGAAATGATTTATATGAAAATCTATTGTAATTTGTACAAGGCAATATAAAATTTACATATCATTAGAGTTTATCTATTTAGGAATGATGGCATGGACAACATGGGAAGTTAAATATTAGCAGTGGCTTTTAACCAATCGGTCTTCTGTACCCTGGCAATCTTAATGCGTAAGTGCCTAAAATAGGGGTCCCCAATCTTTTCAGCACCAGAGAAAGGCTTCATGAAAGACACTTTTTTCACAGATAGGGGTGGGGGAGCGAGGTGGAGCTCAGGCGGTGATGCAAGCGATGAGGAGTTGCTGTAAATACCGAGGAAGCTTCACTTGCTCACCTCCTGCTCAGCCACTCACCTCTTGCTGTGCTCCCACTCCCCCCCACACCCTGTTCCTTACGTTTCATGAAAGACAATTATTTCATGGACGGGTGCAGGAGGGTAGTGGGGCAGAGGACCTCTGTGGCCCAGCCCCTAACAGGCCACAGACTGGTACTGCTCCATGGCCCAGCAGTTGGGGACCGCAGGGATGGGAGGTGGCTTTGTGTTGTTGCTTTGTGTTGAGCTCAATCAATTGCTAAAATACATCTTAGTAATTACTTTAAGATAACAATCATAAAGCCCTACACAATGACACTGTAGAGTATAGACAAAGCCCCTTCTCCAGGGTGAATTCCAAACACAAAGTGCCTGTGGCCAAGACTGGTTCCCTGGTCCCCAGCAAAGCCTCACGGTCAATTACCACTAGCAGACAGAGCCTGCCTCCATGCAGGACTGCCTTCCAGTTCTCGCTGCCAGGCTGCAGAGGCTTTGATGATGCATCTTCACCTTCCCAACCCCATCCTTGCAGGGACAGAAGCTGACTGCTCTTTGGGTGGTGTTGTGGACTGGTTCTCACTGACATCTTTTTACATCTGTGTGACAAGGGGCTGGGCTCAACCTGATCTCTAAGTTCTCTTCCAGTGCGACATTCCACGACCATAGGAATATAGCATAGGAATGAGAAATAAAATGAGACATTGAATATGATGAGCCTGTATGTGATTACTTGTGTTTAGCTGCTCCTAAAAGCCATGTGCAGGCAGGGCTCAGCAGGTCAAAGTTGCATAGCCATTTTGGGGGAAAAAACAGGGACTCACTGAAAATTCTCTGAGGATGTTACGGTGTATAGCCCTGGAATTTTTTTCAGAAATGACATTACAGATCTGTGCCTGATCTGACCCTACGGGAGTCACCCATCTTATAGTGACCACACATGAGGGTCCCACAGTCAAAAGAAAGAACATGGCTTTAGATTAAATTTGCCCTAAATTTGTGGTCTAATTCTACCACTTCCTGGCTGTGTAAATTTGGACAAGTTACTCAATCTTTCTGTCCATCAGTTTTCTTATCGATTATACAAAGCTTCTAAAAGTTGTCTTGTAGGGGTGTGGTGAGGATAAATGAGGACAAACAAAGCACATTCATCTAATAACAGAAGTCAAACAGGTACCCAGAAAAAAAAACCCATAGGCAGTAGTGGATGCAGTTTTAACTGCATGCATTGCTATAGGGTTCAGGTTGGGTTGGAGCATGACACAGAATAACATAAAATATAAATCAACCAGTTAAATTGTAGGAAAAAATGTCTTCGAGTAGACAGAAAGACTTTCAGAAATCTCTTAGACTTCCCATTAAAGTCAAGGACGTTTATAGAATTTCCAGGTCAAGGCGGGGGACATTCCCGAGTGGCAACAGCAAACGTACTTCTGTAGTTGGAAAGGATTCTCAGGGGTTTGCATGGAATTATTTGTTATCACTGGCAATAAAAATAGCCCAAACTATAGACCTACAGATGTTGAGGGCTGTGTACCCAAAACCCTAACATGAAGACATGCAGAACGGGAAGGAGGCAGGGAGAGCACCTTGCATTTGCGAAAGCAGCATCACACAGGGAAGCAGCCACTTAGACCAGCCCCACCATGGGCTAACGTGAGGTGCAAGAACAGATTAACAGCAGCACAGAACTAAGCACTCCAGAAAGAAGTCACGACCAGAACCAGTGCATCGACAGCTGTTTTAGCCACACCAAAAGGGCAGGCTAAACACAGTGCATGCCGTAAGCTTGCTGTATTTCAAATCGTATATTACTATGCACAGGCATATCCTCCTTTTGAAAGGTCCCTTGCAAAGAGGCAGATACATAGTCAAAATTAGATATGTTGGAGGTAAAAGACCTCATGGCGAAGCGGGAACCAATTCAGCGATTGGTTCAAAGTTGGTGGCATCCTAGCCAGCATGTTAGCTTTCTTCTCTATCCAAGGGTGGCTGGTAACATGTGCTTCAAGGACTCTGCATATCTTCCAAAACCAGAGTCTGGCAGATGAGTGAGCTTGAAGAATGGCCTTTATACTGAATGATTTTGCTTTGTTCTCCTTCCATGCTTTTGTCCAACTCATCAAGCACGACGGGCTGTGCAGATGCAGACCGACGGGAGCGCCAACTCACTGCCAGCACGCAGGCGGGTGCGCGGCGCGGCTCTCCCGCTCGGTGGGTGGAGCGGCTCGGAGAGAAGCTGCCTGAACTGCCACCTGCTCTGGAAGAGACCCCGGCCCAGCCCCGCTGCCAGGGAGGGTGAAGACACGTTATGCGTCTCAGGCATCTGTGTGAGCCGGGAGACTTGCTTCCACAACCCCAGGCTTACAAACATCAGTTTAATTTGTTGCGAGTGTAAATTATCCTAAAGCCACTTATTTGACTTGTCTTCCAAATCCCACAAATTAAATTGTGGGAAAAGCTGTTTGTCAACGATACCAGAGACTCCATGGCGTTTAATTAATCGCCTTTCCCATTCAAGTGTTACAGACTCTGTAATATCAACCACAACAACAATGACGATGGTGATGACAGTGAGCAACAGTAATATCAGCTGCAGAAACCCACAGTCGGCTTGGGCTGCTTAAAGCCAAACGACCACCAAGTACCGTAATTTCAAATGAAGAGAACAAAATATTAAAGGAGTGTTTATAATGAGCCAGGAACTTTCACATTCATTATTGTTATGAATATCCCCCAAACCCAGTGAGGTAGCTACCATGAATCTCTTTTATCAGTAGAAAAAACTGAAAATGAGAAGGTTAGCTAAACATACCCCAACTAGTAAGCAGCATGCCCAGGATTCAAACCCAACCCATCACTACTTGGTCGTTTTACCTGAGTACCAGTTGCCTTCTCATGCACAGCCTTGCACCCCAGCTACCTTGCAGACTGGAGCCATATCTTGCATGTAGCAGTTTCTCCCAAGGGACAGAGTCATTTATGAGTCACTAACATGGGGCTGGGGGGTTACAGGCTCTTGTCAGGCTCCCCCTAACAGCAGCTGCCAGCAGCTGGCTGATCTGAACCTTTGAGTACCACCCACCTGAGTGTCTCTGCTGTATTTACCCTGCTGGAGATGTGGACGATTACATTTGGTGACTTGCTAATTACCTCCTGGCTTAGATTACAGACTTTTTACTGTATTGTGGAGATTTGGGGCTGGGTATATCAATAGCTTGGTCTTCAATGCTTACTTTATCCAAAATAGTAGGCCTAATTTTGTTCTCTATAATGCTGTAAGCGAGACTGGTATCAGCTGGTGGACAGCGGTACATACATCAGGGTATAGATGGTTCATAAAGCCATAAGATGGGATTATTCCATTCATCAGGGGAGTGAATGATGTGAATTTATATTTCGTTTTTGTCGATAATCAAAGGCTCACTATTCACAAATAATGTGCAGAAAAACCAAGGGGAACATAGACAAATAAAAATGTTAGATGGAGGCATTTATGCAGAGCTCCCTGGAAGAGACTGTACAGACAGGAGGGTCAATGACTTGGACGGACTAACAGGGAGGCCAAAGGTAGGCGTTTGGCAGAGTAAGTTCATGGAACCAAACCTGCCAGCCAAACACCAGGCTCAGACCTCCGGCCTTTCTCTTCACAGCCCAGGTGAATGAACTCCAAATCGCCTTCACTAACACGCAGGTGTTTTGCATGAGAATTCCTAGGGCAAGGAACGGATCCCATATCTTATGAGACAGTCTGTGTTGCAGGTAATCTAATTGGAGTGAGATTATGAAAGAAAGGGAATATTGGAGAAGATAAAGAATAAGATCCTAGGTACTCCTCACATAAGTGTTATACTTACCTGATAAAGTAAACTGTTCCACCCTGAAAAGACCTTCTGATGTTTATTAAATGCGAGGATCTGTGTTCCGGTCCCACTATAGCCATTGCTTTGGCGACATGGACTGTCTGCTAGTCTGAACTCTAGAGGGAAGCCAAGCACACTGCCTGTGAGACTTCTGTTTCCTTCTGGGACATAGAAACTGACAGGAGATGGAGAGCCCACCCTAATAATAAGAACAAGCCCAATAAGCTGAAAAACATAATATTTTAAAGACTATCAGAGAACTGAGATGCAAGAAAATCTAGATGAGCTATAATAACTTCCAGAAAGTGATGAACACTTTCTAGGAGACACAAGACCCATGGCTGATTTTACCTCTGGCAGAGCAACGGTTAGAGGAGGAATGTACCATAGATGAGGTAAGGAAAAATCGGCCAGTCTTTCAATGAACTTTCAGTGGTCACACTGGGTTGAGGGATTAGAATGCTAAGGAGCCCCTGCCATAAAATGAGTCTGCACCTGCCCCCTAACTCTTCCCTATAGGCCTTCACCAAGTGCACTGGGTAGTTCTCCGAAGGCTACAGGCAAGGAAGAAGAGCTGAAAGAGATCTCTCCAAGGTATCCCAGACCTTTACCAAGTATACAGCAGAGTACTCCAAAGGCCGAGTGTGGGGCATGAAGACTGAGGGAAATCCCTGGAAGGTTCTCAGGGCCATCTCCAAGTGCAGACAGCAATTGCCAAAGGTTGCAGGAAAATGAGATGGTTGAGAGAAATCCTAAGGCAGCCACATGTACTGTGGTAGTACCCCAAAATTAGGGACAGGTCAGCAGAGTGGAGACAGTTCTCCTGAGGTGCAGAAAGCTACTAGTGAGATTAGCAAACAAAGAAAACCAACTTGAAAAACTGTCAGCTGAACTTTAAAGCAGAGAGATCTCACAGTTTATAAAGCTGACAGCTGGACCATAAGGCAAAATGAGAAATCCAGGGTCATGTAGGATCTCAAATCCTGACACCTCCTAAAGGAAAAGTCTTGATCCCAGCCCAAAATATTTGAAAGCAGGGGGGTAAGTGAATTTAACTACAGTTGCAGTAAAGCCCAGACCTAGCTCTAATATAGAAAAGATTGACTCACTTCCTGTCCCATCCCACAACAGTGGCCTGACATAATGAGGAACCTGCACTTTTTCTGGACATAACTGTTATTTACCGCAGCCTGTATTGGTCTTTTTCATAAAATGCTTGACATCCAATAAAAAATGACAAGACATATAAAAGTAATAAGTAGTCAATAGGAACAGAACAGGAGATGACTCAATGATGATGGAATCATCACAAAGGGATTCTAAAATAACTATGAAAATTGTAGAAATAAAAATATAATATTATAAAGGAAGAATTTATTTGATAGAGTTAAGAGAAAACTGCTTTAAGACAAAAAGATCACTTAACATAAAGTTAATTCAATAGAAATTATCCAAATTGACACACACAAAAAGAACAGTGAGAAAAAAGGGAAAGAAAGCACAGTCAACATCTGTGTGGTGCTCCCAAATGGAGGAGAGACAGGAAATGGCTGAGAATGTTCTAAAGTTTAGGAAGTACATTAGACTACAGACTAGTTCAGATCAACCGGAAAGAATGAAGATTTGGGGGATGGTTAACTTTATGTGTCAACGTGACTGGCTCACCGGGCGCTCAGATTCTTGGTTAAACGTCATCTCTGGGTGTGTCTGTCAGAGTGTTTCTGGATGAAATTAACATTTGCATCAGCAGACCAAGTCAATCAGATTATCTTCCTCCGTGTGTGTGGGCATCACCCAGCCCACTGGAGGCCTGCATAGAATGGAAGGCTGAGAAGAAACCTTTCTCCCTGCCTAATTGCTCAGCCGAGACAATCCGTCTTCTCCTGCCTCTGGGCTTGGATTCACACCAGACCTATACCACTGTCCTCCTGGGTCTCCAGCTAGCCAACTGCAGATCTTGGACTTCTCAGCTTCTATAATCACATGAACCAATTTCCGATAGTAAAAATATATATACACTCCAGTTGGTTCTGTTTCTCTGGAGAATCTAGACTAATTCAACCAGAAAGGGAAACCATAATGATATTTTATCTCTCCCTCCCTCTCATGTGTGCATACCCTCTCTCTCTCCATGTATGTGTATCATATATACATACTTATATAGAGTATATACTTACATACTATAGTATCACTTACTAAAACAAAATTAATAATGGACTTGAGTTTATCGTACACATGGAAGTATACATAGACAGTAAGTCAATGTAATGTGACAGGACAACAAAAGGCAGGAGAGGAGGTAAAGGAATTATATGGTTGTATGTTTCTTCCATGGGTTGTAGAGTAGTATAGTACTACTTGAAGATATGCTGTGATAAGTTTAAAGATGCATACTGTAACATCTAGACTGACTAGACAAAATAAACAGAAAATACATCTGATAAAATGCAACACTGATTTATGATTTTAAAAAGACAACACAGTGACAATCTAGGGATAGAAGAATGTGGTTCCATTTACATGAAGCCTAAGAACAGGTAAAAACCAATCTATGGTTGTAAAAACCAAAAAGCCATTGCCTCTGATGGGGCTGGAGTTGGGTGGGGAGATCAGGTATCACGGAAAGGAATGCAGTGCCGCAGTGGGACATTGGGTGGTGATTTATAGAAGTGTACACAATGGTCAAAACCCATCAGACTGAACACTTAAGGCTTACACATGTTATTAAGTCCATGTGCTGCACGTACACACAGAAACTTTGCTTGTAATTCAGAAATGAGCTATTGAAATCTAGGAAGGTGGAGGTGGCAATAACAGTATAATTTTTGGATCCTTTCAAATACATGCATTATAAAGAGATAAAGTAACTAGATAGCAAAACCAAAACCCCACATCAACAAAACTAATTGGCAAAATACAAACAGATGGGGGCAAACCACCAACAGCCAGAAGACCTGCAAGTAATCAGTTTCCATGCAAGAGAAAGCAAAGGGCTAAGCAGGTCACCTGACTAATCTGAAAACAGGAGAACTCCAAAGAACCAATATGAAATCCCTGGAGAGGGTGGCGGACATGTGTGAGAACAGCAGCTGAACTTGGATGCTGTTTTACCCGCTGCGGTAGAGGTGAGGGCAAGGGGCTTGCTGCCAGGCTGAAAAGGCCTATGAAAGTCCAACCACAGGGCATTCTTTCAGCACCGGGCCCCATACTGAGGATAAATGCTTAGGGGTAAAATCAGTTAAACAAAAGGACAGAAAATAGAAGAAAAGAAAGGATAAGGCACAAATAAACGTTGGAAAGAGGAATAAAATCAGGAATTCTCAAAATATGAACTCAACTTATATGTTAAAATCAATCGCCAGGAAAAACTTCCATAAGAAAGAAGAGAACAAGGATCAGCAAAACTCCCCTACAGGCAATAAAAGCATCCCAGAAAGACATGGGTTGTAAAAAGCAAGACAGTAACATAATATTTCAAAATAAACTGGAAGACATTAATGTGATACAAGAAATGAGAGAAGAACACGGCCAGAACTGGAAAAATTAGAAATAAATGAAAAAATAAATTTAGAAATAAAGACTAAACTTAAAAGTGCACAAGAGTAAATAAATACAACAGATAATGCCTTAGAAGAAATATAAACCAAAAATGAGAAAAAAGTTAAAGCAGAAAGAAATGAAGAAATTAAAACTATTTGAGAGAAAGTGATCAATATTGAAGACAGATAAAAAAGACTCAACACGCCAATGATAGGTGTTTCTGAAGAAGAAAACCAAAGCAAGGAAAAGAAAAAATACTAAAACCAAAAAATATTTCATGCAATAAGAAAGCATTTGAAATCATATATTGAAAAAGTACACAATGTATGTGAGAATATCAGCACAGAATGATCACAAGATGTAGTCTAATAGTATTACTAAATTTTTAAAATAAAAAATTATATGAGCATCTACACAAAAAGAACACATTACTTAGAGTCATTTTATCATCAGACTTTTTATCAGACATATATCAGAAGAAAATGGAGTCACTTATTTAAGGTACTCAGTGGAAGAACAAGTGAGAAAATCATTTTCTATCTGGATAAACAAGTATAAATGCTGCAAAAACACTATTGTCAACATCGAGAATCATAGAATTTTGGTCCCGTGACCTATTCCAAAGGAATTTACTAGAGAATGAACTTCCAACCACCAAAAAGACTGAAATGAAATAGACAGGAGAACTGCTAAGGATCATTACAGTATAAAATGCACATGTGCTTTGACAGTGTAGATAGAGTAAAATCACACACAAAAAAAGGGGCATTGAGAATAGCATATACAAAAAAATTTTAACTGCTTTAAGTAATTAATAATTGGTGGAGGTAGTATTAATATTGTTATTTTGAGACTATTATGTGTGTAACATAGGATAAACCAAATAAATAACTATGGGACGTTCCTATTCCATCATTCCTGGTATACTTGGGAGCCAGGATTATAAGTATCAACAAAAAGAGATACATATGTAATTTAGAAGAAGTCATGGGTTTGAACTGGAAATATTGTTATGAATATATAAATGTGTTATATGTGTGGATACATGTGTAAAGGAGATTATATCTAACACATGTATATGTATGAACGTATTCTACATATACAACGCAGTAGCAATCAGTATCTCTAGTGCCCATATTGCAGTCTTGAAATACTATTTCCTATTTAAAACAAACAAACAAAAGCAAGGCTTCTCAGAAAAGTCTGCGAGATGAGCCTGAGAGACTGCGCCACACCACGCAGCACGGAAAGGACTCCAGAGCCAACTCACAAAGGCTCTTAGTTGCCAAAGAGAGGAGAGGTTAAGATCCAATAAAGCATAGAACCGCGATGAATTGAGACTCATCAAGTATTTCTAAATCTACGGGTGTATAATATTTGTCATTGGTCACCTTCAGAGGGTGACAGGGAAATCAAGCATTTATCCTGCCTTTCCTATATGCGCTGTACTACTGAGTAACAAAACTTTGGATGAGGAAAGGGCTTCCTTATACAATTAGTCCAGCTATTAGATAAGAAATGAAGTGACAAAGACGTCACCAACCCCCAGTGAACTGATGAATCCAATACAGGAGTTGAGCCCCAGTGGCTCCTGCCTCCAGAGGCAGGGTGACCTCGGCAACGCTCTGATGAAAGACACACGGGCTCTGTCTTGTCCAAGGGTCACCCCTGAGTTTGGTCAAGACTCAGATTCCAGCTGCCAATTTGCAGGAAACACAGAGGAAAAAGGTGCCTTCGGCAAAATCTCGACTGTAGGTCGCATGCCCATGTTCATCAACAGACAAATTGTGAGAAAAAGGGAGGGAGGGAGAAAGGGAGAGAGAAAGAAACCATAGATCAAAAGGAGGTTAAAAAGACAAATCAAGTTTTTAAAAATGTGCAAGATTAAACTACAGCACGTAAGGATGCACACTTGAGTGATAAAGCCATAAAGAAGCGCAAGGACGTGATTCCTATAAAACATAGAGGGGTTATTTTCCCACGGGGAGCTGGTGCTGTAACGGGGAGGAAGTGTGTGGAAGGCCCTCGGGCGGCTGCCAAGGTTCTCTTTCTTGATCTGGGTGGATTCACGGCTATTTCCTTTATAATAATTCACTAAGCTATGCATTTTTTGTAATGTTTTGCTTTTCTGTTTTATTTTCACAATAAAATGTATATGTATAGGTGTACCTATAATATACTGTGTGTACATACATGTGTATTTGTATATGAGTATATCTGTGTGAATACATCTGCCATCTGTCTGCCTGTCTGCCTGTCATGCTTTAAATGAGACATCTCAGAAGAAAAATATCTCCAGCATTAGGAAAGGGGCTATAATTGATCCAAATTAGCTTTTATGTGCTGGGGTAAAATGGTGGCGCCCAGCCGCTACACGGATAAAACGAGAATGACAGCAAAGGCAGTCTAGAAGAGCAGGCCAGGGCCCTTGACGTTGATCTGCGACAATATAAGCCATCCCTTGTGTTCGGTACTCCACCCTAGAGGACGCCACTGGGGCCTGGCTCTCCCTTTGTCCCCAGCAATTAGCACAGTTTACACTTGAGCGGTCATTGTTTTGACCCGCCCTGAGTCTCGGCATCCGGGCTCCATCACCCACCATCTGTGCACTGGCCAGGAGGGCGTCTCAGCATCTCTCCAGCAAGCGCCGGAAGTGGGTCTTGGCCACAGGCCTATTCAGTGACAGGCGGCCAAGGGACAGTCTTCTGTCACTAATGGTCTTGAGGACCAGAGCGGACCAAAAGCAGCCACAGACCGAGTTGTCCGGATGCTCTCTTTCTTCTACAGCGAGAGGAGAGACACAGCAGGAGGGAAGGGAGGAAGCGAAGGGAGACAGAGCACGTGGAAAACATGCCGCAAGGCAGATGGGACAGAGAAAATGTAAAGAGAAAAAGAACCTCGGGGAAAAGAAGAGAAAATAAGTGGGAAGGAGAAGAGAGGGAGGAGAAGTTGGGAGTTGATAGTGGATAATAGAGAAACACAGGTGGCGAAAGAGAAAGAGCATTCTGAAGAGGAGGGGCATCCTAGTTGAGTCGTGCTCTGCACTACGACCAAATGCTTTCAGCATTAAGTAAAACACACACAGTCTTTAAGGGGGCTTGCTCCTCATCCTTATCTAAACATTTATTTCTGGAAGTGGTTTCCATAGGAATCGGGAAACAACAGAAATTCCCACCAGCTCCACAAAAGACCAGAACAGCTTCGCACTATCATTTTGAGATTCTGGGGAGCCAGCGGCCAGACCGAGGCAGCGGTGACATCACCATGCTGAGAAGGCAGCCCCAGACTTGCAGAGAAGTGCTTGGTCAGCACCTGGGCAGGCGCTGCCCGGGCCTCTCGGCACCAGTTGTGGGGAACAGCTGCTTCCGAATGAGCCCAGGGTTTTTGACCAGATCAAGAAGAAGAGGGACCTCGAGCCTGCACAATTCAGCAAGGTCCTTAACTGTCCCCAAAGCTGCATGCACAGTCTTGGCTACCTGCTTTATCTTTCCGGGGTCTCTAATCTTTCAGAATTTGCCAAGAGGGGTTAGCAACTACACCGAAAGACCTAAGACCTTGTGTGAAAACCCGTCCCCAGTGGGAGGAGATTGTGATCAGGCATGAGTCATGAAGATAAAATTGTGTTACTAATGATAAAGTAGCAAAATGTGCAAGTGAATTGTGCATTGTAGATATAAATTGAATAGGATCCAAGATTATCCCTAAAATAATGTCCCATCTTCATATTTAGTCTTGAGTGAGACAGACACGCTGAATGGGTGAAGGTGTGGGGAGGTAGATTGCACATAACCCACTACCTTTCTTGTCTGCAACTGAGCCCTTGAGTGGAGTCTACCCTTGGGAATGTGTCCTCCATGTGCATGTATCTTGCAAAGAAACTGACTGGAATGTGAACTCCATGAGAGCAGGGAGTTTTGTCTATTAGACTCAATGCTAAATCCCCTGTGCCTGGGATGGTGCCTGGCAGAGTAAACACTCAGCACATATGTACTGAAAATAATGAATGAGTAAATTGCATTTCTTATGCATGGTTGTAGAGCTGCTTTTTTGGACCTTGCTCTGGAAAATCTCTAAAAATAGAACTTGTCTAAAAAAGGCTTTCTTCCTTGGGTAGCTTTGCCTCAATTTCAAGGTTTTCCAACGCTCTGCCTGTTGTGCCTGCTTTCGTCTCCTGGTGCTTACCAGAAACTTCTCTAGACTTCTGGGTGTGGCCTGACCCTGCGCCCTGAGCACTGGTCGGGATTTGGTGCCTGACTCTGCCTTGATCCCTGGCTTCCTGTACTGGGTGGATCTGGGACTGTACCCTCCAAATCCTCTCCCTTCTCCCCCGACCTTCGCTGGGGCTCATGAATAGGTCTCAGCACACAAAGCGGTCATCAACAGGGCCCTGAGTGGAAAGGAAGCACATACCAGATGAAGACTCTCTGCTGTCTCCGGAAGAGCCAGAGAACGAGAACTGGCTAAGATTCCCTGGGTCAGGCGGGCTCTGTGGCACGCATGCCCCAAAAGTTCTATGTGTGCTGGTTAATCTCATCCTTATGCAATTGGGTAAATGAGGTTTTATCATCATTTCTGTTTTTAGACAAGGAAACTGAGACACAGAGAAGTTAGATAAATTTCCCAAGTTCTCACAGCTAATAAGAGGCTGAGCCAATATTGACGCTGATGGTTTGCTGTAGAGCTGAGATGCATAACCAAAATCAGCGCTGGTCCTGAGAGTGCTCTTTGCCTGATTACAGTGAGTAGGTGACCAGAGCATGCTAGGGCAGGACACAGGTAGAGTAATGAGAGAGAACAAAAAACTTGAGCTTTCTCCCGTAATTAAAATAACTACTGCCAGCTTAACACCCGTTCATTGAGTGTTTACTGCATGCCAGTTATACACTAGAATTTTAACCTATCTTCATAAAAAGCCCATGAGATGTAACATTGGGTTTTCAAGTTATTCAACACTTTTTCCAAGGTCCTGGGTCTAGGTCTCTGGTCTTGTCCCAGGCCTGTGCTTTTAACCTTCATGACACAACTGCATCCCCCACCTCAAAGCCCCTGCACCCATTGTTGGGGCTGTTTGTATATGCCTCAGCCCCCACCCACATTCCTCACAGCTGACTGCTGGGTGGAAACAGGGAGCTAGTCTGTGAACTCTGTGATTAGAATTCACGTGGTGGTGGGTATGGAATAGGATGACTTCATTTCATGTTGCAAATATGGTTGATCTTGATCTGAGAAATGTTTTCTCAAATTGACCTAAAATACACAAAAGTGAGCTGAACTCAAAATAAACCACACATAAAATTACTGAAAGTGGAAATGCAGTGGAACACTATAAACTCTCATCATTTAATCACTTTATAGTTACCAAATTGCTGCCTCTTATACACATCCCTTGAGATTTAGTGGTTTAACCAGATTTTTCTTGACATTTCTGATTTTCCCTTTAAGGAAAATCTTTCAAACTGTGTGCATGTTCCACAACTTAGATTTCTGACTTCTTTCCATATACTGTGATCAAATCCAAAAGTAATGTTTTCTTAGGTGTCTACTGTGTGCGGAGGTTAAAAGCCTAGCAAAGGTAGACAGATGCATAGACAACTTATCTGTAGGTGGGAACTTTACTACGAAAGAGGTGTTTTGGTAGGGTTTTGGGGAAATCTACAAGGTGATAGTTGATCTGTTCTTTACACAATGAGGGGGAGCTTGTTGGAAAAGGAGGGCATAATTCAGGGGTCCTGCCTGGGGTAGTGGGGAGACCCCCATGCTGAGAGTCTCGGCTCTGGCACCAATAAACATGCAATTCTGTGTAAGCCGTTTCCTGGGCCTTCATTTTCTCCTCTACAAAGTGAGGAGGTCCCGTTCCATTGCCTTCCAGGTCCCCTACGACTGAACATCATCTGATTGTGATCTGAAATGACACTTTCTAAGTCAGTCCCATCACCCATTCAGCCCATTATTTTGCCCCTGAACGTGTCATCAAGGAATACTGCATAGTGATTGCCAAGTCATGACATGGACCACAAATGTGAAGGATGGAAGTTTGCCCTTTTGTCTCCCTAAAAAGTTTGTCCACTGACCAAAGTTTCCATCCATCAGCAGGCAGACTGACTTGAACATTCCTGAATTTCCTATTCAGTTCCTGGATTAATGGATGGTCTCTTTAGCTCTTGACTGGTTCTCTTTTTGGGTTGTCTCAACACATGCAGTTGTTAATCCCAGTCTAACAGCAGACATTTGCTTGTGGCCAAAGTAAAGGCAGAACAGAGGGCATGCAGGGGCCTGATGGCAGCTGAGGGACAGGATGACTGCCCGGGATTCCCATATATGGTCAATTTGAGGAGGGTTGTGGTTTCTTAAAGTGAAGTTCGGACTATTCATCAGAACCTTTCAATTGAAATTTGTTAATGAGTTTCTGATGAGCAAGAGACACACGGAATGAGCAGGGTGCCACAGGAACCCGTGGGCAGCTCAGGTACCCCAAATCAACCCACTGTAGCCAGAGCAGATGAATATTCAGGAACTGTGCTCGCTTAGCTTCCAAGCCTAGCTAGGGACTGGTCCCTGCCCTGGCCATTTGATCCCTGCTGGCCCCCTTCGGCCTCTTCATTCCTCTAGTGGTGGCCATCTCCACGCAAGGTGCCAAGTGAGTCGCCCAGTGCCAGGGACCAGAATGCACCAAGAGGGTGCCTTTCCTGGTTCAGGCCTCGTGGGCCTTTGCCTTGGACGTGTCTGTGCACTGCAAACAAGCAACAGTCAGTGGAGCGAGACGGCGCAGGGCCGCGGCTGCCAACGCTCAGGGCGGTGCGGCCTTGGCTTTGTGTCCGCCTCAGTATAATGGATGAATTTTTAATTATGATTTATCACCAGGATAAAGGAAACTCGTAGGCGATTCTCTCCAAAGAGCACAAAAGACTGTGCCTGGGGCTCAGGCTTTTATTGGTGGCAGATGAACATTTGGAATAGAGTAATAGAGATAATCTTTGATATTTTTCACATCACCTTTCAGCCAAGCACTTAATAAGCACTAATTCATTAATTTTCAAAACAACCCTGTGAAGAAGGAAATGTTATTTCTACTTTTTTCTCCCCACTATTTTAAAGGTGGAGAAATTTAGTCCTTAAAAGTCTATCCCATTGCCTTTACATGACATCCATAAATAAAATGTTTGTTCCCTCAAGCACTATTTAATTTAAGTACAACCTCACAACTCAAACTATTTCTTATTCTAAATAAAGAGAGATGTTTGTCATACCAGGAAATATTTAAGATATGAAGCATTTGTTTTGATTTTGATTATCAGAACAAGAATGTTTGGTGACTCTTAGGAGCTCAAGTATTCCAGCAGCTTCTCATTTATCATTTTTCTAAAAATCCAGTTTGTTAGAAATAATTTCACCATCTTCACAGCCCCAGATGTCATTGGTAAATGCTACTAAATTATTTTCTCAGGAACTACCTTATGTATTTCCTAGAACTGAAAATTAAAGAGCATTTGCGGCCTATAGAAACACTCAAGTTTTAAATGCTTCATTTTAAGGGCTTTCAGCACCTACCTGACATCAGGTTGGCAGGTGTAGCGGAGATCAAGAAGAATTAAGGAATTGGTAGCAAGAACTAAGATAAGAAGTTCATATTTCACTTTACAGTTGTCATCGTTGTCATCATCATCATCATCATCACTATTAATTTTTTACATTAGTCTATTGCATTACAATTCAGAAGTGTTTTCATAAACAGTGGTTGATTAAAGTCTGCAAGAGCCCTGCAAAGTAGGTTTTGTGTCCTTCTCAGAGACTCTGCCTCCACAAGAAGCAAGGTGAAGAGCAACGACTTATCTGGAGGCTCGAGAGGGTCCCTAGGGGCACAACTCTTTTCCCAGCCTGAAAGCCGAATAACATAAGATTTTTAAAATATTTATTTATGGAATAAGTTGTTTCCATTATTATACTAAGTTGTTCAGAAACATGGCTTAGAAGTGTGGCGACCGAGCTTCCCGACAGCAAGCCTGCAGCTGAGCAGCCAGCCCCACACGCAGGCACAAACAGCACCTGACGGTCACAGGTCACCCCGCAAGGCGGGGACTGGACTGCATGGTTCAGAAGGGCTCAGGACTCTGACTGTCTGCAAGTGTATCCCAGAGAAGGAGGAGGTGAGCCATGCAGGTTCAAGTCCTCATCCCAAACTCACCCGCCAGGACAGTCATTCCGTCTCAGGGGGGAATGAATGAAAGGTTGGAGGGGCCAGGTGTGTGTTGCCAACAGACGTCTCTCCACAAGAGGGACACTTCAAGAGGAGGGAACACAGCATTCCCCCCATCTGAATTTTCCACTATTTTGTTTTGTTATGATGCTTGGAGATAATTTTTTTTTGTTTTTTCCTCTTCTGTGTTATTTGTGCTGGTATGTTGACCGGTAGGAGACAGTTGGTCAGCCCTGGCCAATAGAAACCGAGGCAGGAGACTCTGCCGAAACAAGGAGGCCTGGCAGGGTGTCCTGGAACTGCTCACGTGAAGTGCCCTGCTCTCCCTCCTGCCAGGAACACAGCCAGCTCGCCGTGCCTCATTCTTAGAAATAACTAGCTAGATCTCAAAACAGTTATTATTTGTTCTGTCTCAGAGCAGTTCTCCACCCAAGTTAATGGTACAAAAGATAAAAGCTGATTTTTGTCGTGGTCTCTCTCTCTCCAATTAACTCTCCCCTGACACCGGGAAGCCCCCCCACACACACACCCACACTGAATTACTCCTCTGCTGACAAATTTTCTTTGTCTCTGTCTCAACCTTGACATTCAGGTGTCTTTTCATCACCATGACGCCCCTTCTTAGGATCAACCATTCACACTCCATTTCCCCAGGAACCTGAAGCTGGAACTTTTGTATTTCAAAGAGGTAGGAGGAAATTGGGGCACCTTTCTAATATTAGGGATCTGGGTCTCCTGAAAGGCCAGGACCCACCACTCTAGGAACCCTAAGCCAGGTAGCAGTGGACCCACTGCAGAGAGGTGAACAGGCGGGAAGGGGCAGGCGCTGTCAGTGATGACCGGGAAGGTGTCACACAGGCAGGGGCACACCTGGGCAGAAGCTGGAAGCTGGACTGGTCCACAGGAACATTAAGGTAAACTCTGATTCCACACTGAAGCTGCCTGCTTTCCCCTCGCTTTTAAGGTCCCAGGTACCTTTGTATACATCTTCAATCAGAAGTAATATTAAAAGGCCAACAGGGACAGCTAAGCCCAGTTTCCAGGCAGGGAAGATTCTTTCTCTTATGTTAAAAGAAATAAATTCTGAAAGCCAAGCTTGGGTTTTTCTCATTTTGCTTCTTCAAGTTAAGCCCAAGTCCATAAGGCATCTTTTGATACAGATGTCAGCATTTTGGTCATGAGAAACAGCAAAACATGCATCCCAAGGCTACAGCAGGCAAGGCATGAGATGGTCTCCCTCAGGAGCGATGTGAGGGCAGGGGCAATGCCGCAGGGCGGTGGCGCTGACGGGTGGCCTGTCCGCCAACTGCCTGCTCCCTGTCTGCAGTGAAGTAACTACAGAAGTTGCTGCAGTAAACAGATGGAAACCTTCTGAGAGTAAATGGTTAAAAACTTTTTCAGCCTCTTGACAGAGTAAGTTTATGACTATTGACTATAATAAGAAAATATTTGGCTCATATTTTGTGAGACTTTTTTTCATTTTTCTAGTAATTCATTTTTATAGTATTTTTAAATAAAAGTATCAGTCCATGAATTATTACACATTTTTAAAAGGACTTTCTGTAGATAAATAAATACTCTTCTGTGGCATAGTTTCCCAAACTGTATTCTGAGGAATGGCAGTATTTCATGACATGCTGGAAAATATTTGGGTCGAATAACATAAGTGCTAGATTTCACAAAGTTAAGTATCTCTACTGCAGGACGTCTCTGAGCTTTGAACGTATTTTGGGCATTGTTAATCTCCAAGAGACTCTATTACACTTTCTCAACCTAATTTGATGGGCTTTTCGGTTTAAAGGATTGCAAAGGTCACCTAGGCAACAGTATTTTGCTAAATATCTCAACTCCCTTGCTCAAAAAGCACTGCCTGGGGGATGCAAAAGGATGTCTTTAACAAGTTCTTAAAATTAGGGCTTCTTGCAGCATGAGTGAAGGATTTTGTTTTTAGTGTAGAGTTTATTTCCATTTTGGATCCTGGACCATACTTGATATTATACCCATTTGTATGGCAATCCCTGGATGTAGTCATGGTCTTTGCCCCATGCCAACTTTGATGCAGCTCTTAATGTCTTTACTGTCTCTCTTCCAGACATTCAGTCACACAATGGCAGAGACTGTAGGTTGTCTACCCAAATATCCATCATTTCTTTCCTCCCATTCTCCCCAGTCATAAGCTGAACATGAAGCCTCCCATAATAAAACCTACATTTCCCAGCCTTCCTTGCAGCTAGGTGTAGTCATGGGAGTTACTGCTGTTCAATGACAAGTGCATGTCAATTGTAGGAAACTTTAAAAGATAGCTGATGTGTGCCATTGTTCCTTTCTTATTTACCCCTTAGTCCATCCTGCCCTTGAAATACCAATATAATAGCTGAAATCTAGCATCCATCTTAAGCTCAGAGAATATGGGCTACCCTAGGTATGTTACATGAAAAGCTAGAAGGAGCCTGGCCCTGCTGTCCAGAGCTGTAATCCCAGTCCTGAAGTGCTTACCTCTGGCCTTCATTACATGGAAGAGAAATAAACTTCTATCTTGTTTAAGTCATTGGGTTATTTATTTTTGTTTTATTTTGTCTTATTTGGATTTTCTGTCAATTGCAGTAGAACCTAATTCTCCCTGATAAGTGTACCAATAAATTTCCCAGTCATTGCCAAGGGCTTCTGTATGTATGTCTTGGAGCAATCTTCAACACCCAGCCAGGCATCTCACAGCTCTGCCTTAGCCTTCACTTCCTGCTTATGCAGAGCCTCAAAGTCAACCAGAGGTAAAAACTTAGGCCTTTTCACATCTTTCCTGTGCACGCACATAACTCTGTGCGTGCATAAGACCTTCCAGAGATTCAAGAATATGTTAAAGCTTTTCAAAGCCCTATTGACATCTCATTCCCTAGCCATTCCTTTTGAGCTTCTAGTTGTATATTCTTTGTTCCAGCTGTTGTCTGTCACCTCAGGCAGCCACAAAGTTAAAACATTTGCCATAATAGTTTGAACCAATTCTATCTCTCCCATCCTCAGGAAAACGCTCACTTTGTGCACTCTGATTCAGCCTTGTAAGTGGGATCTTCTAAAGAACCACCAGGCAGGTAAAATAATGACAATTATAAGGGAATGAGTCTTTGAAAAAGTTCCAGCTCTGTTCTGCTAACACCAGTGACTGCCACTCTGCACTGACCTGTGGGCTTCTAATTTTGAGGCTACCCTGAAATTGCAGAGTGGGACTAAAGCAAGTTAAATGACACAGATCTTGCTATTCTTACTGAATTTCAGCCAGTTTATTTCCAGAGTTCTGAAAGAGTCGATCCTGGGCACTTTTTCTAATTTGTGGTTGCATGTTTTTTTTTGAGACAAAGTTTCACTCTGTTTCCCAGAGAGAGTACTGTGGTATCCTCATAGCTCACTCATTGCAAAATCAAATTCCTGGGCTTCAGCAATCCTCCTGCCTCAGCCTCCAGAGTAGCTGTGGCTATAGGCGAGTGCCATCGCACCTGGCTAATTTTTCTAATTTTTGTAGAGATGGGAGTCTCACTCTTGCTCAGGCTGCTCTGAACTCCTGACCCAAAGAGATCCTTTCACCTCGGCCTCCCAGAGTGCTAAGATTATAGGCATGAGCCACTGTGCCTGGCCTAATTTTTGGTTGCTTTTATAGAGTGATAAATTTTTAGAAATTCTTACTCTAATATTTTTGCTGGTATCATCCTTCCTTTCCTTTTTTAAAATAATGCAAACAAAACTAAACTAATTGAATGCTCAGGCAGCCAAACTTGGATCATTTTCAGTTTTGAAGTTCTCACCCTAATTTAAATCAGCATCCTATACCGTGAGTGTATTAGAGGTCCAGTGTGCGTATAAGGGTTTGGCTGCAGTAAAGAAGGTATAGGGTGTGAAGAATACAATTGATAATGATTTAGGCTGCCACAAAATGATCTTCTAAACTGAGGAAGATCCAATATTGGCTGATTCTGCACAAAGCACTTCCATCCTCCTATTACTCTATACACCACCTTCATTTCTTCTTGAACACCACCATCACCATCATATAATCTTTCTCAAGAGACCATATCAAAATTACACCAGGTGTGGGACAAGAGAGAAAGGAGTAGGTATAATCATCATCTGTTTGATTTACTTTATTTCTGTGTTTCCTCTACAGTAAACCAGAGACCACACTGAGTTGAGTACTATTTTGTCATTATATTCAATAATATACTTGTCTGCCTGTATTAATTTCCTGAATGGTTTTTTCCAGTCCTATGGCCTTGAATTCTAATCTGAAGAATGATGATTACCAAATCTGTATTGCCAGCTGTGACCCTCCCCTGAACTCCAAACTACGTATCCAATTATCTGCTAGCCAATTCTCCTGGATATTTAATGAGCAACGAAAACTCAACAGGTCCAAATTCAAACTCTTGGTTTCTACTGTCAAACCTGATACTCCTACTTAGTGTTCTCCATCTGCATAATGACACCATAACCCACCCTAGTGATCTAGCAAAAATAAAAAAAAATAAAAAATGTGTTGAGTCATCTTGGAATCTTTTCTTTCTTTCATACCCTTAGCATGTCCTATTAGATTCAACTTCAAAATATATCCTGTATTGTTCAGGGTAAAAAAAGTTAGCTGCCAGAATAAACACTTTAAATCTTGGAGTTGAACATAAGAAAAGTTTGCTCAGTGTGGCTGGGAGAGCCTAGTCCATCTCTGGGCCGCTGTGGGAGCAGGGGAGAGAAATGGAGGAGGTGCACCAGCGACTAGTCGCCATGGTCTGGACGTGACACCTGCCAGTCCTACTCAGAAGTAGTCACCTGGCCCTCATGTAGCTGCAGAAAGATTGAGAAATACAGGAGAATAAATGAAATATTTGGAGCACTCTCTCAGCTCAATCACTTCTTAACACTTCCCCTGCTATCACCTTAGTCCAAGCCACCACCTTTGCCTGAAATACTACAAAGTTTCCTAACTGACCTCCCTGCTCCTAATTATGCCCTATTATGATATACTCCTGCTCTTCTGCTACCTTCTACTTTTTGTTTTCCAATTAACAGTTACATGGTTTTGTTAAATATGAAATAGAGTCACTGCTCTGCGCCAAACTCTCCAGGACTCCGTACACGCTAAGTCCGTCATACTTCTCTGACTTTCTTTTCTACTGCAGCCTGTCAGGCTTGCTTCCCATTAGCTACGCCAGCCTTCATGCTCTTAGTGAGCCCACCAACTTCCAACCACATCAAAGCACTCACACACGCTGTTCCCTCTGCCTGTCACACACGCTGTTCCCTCTGCCTGGAATACGTTTTCTTTAAATTTTCACATGGTTGGTTCACTGCTTCATCCTCGCTTCTGCTTGGCTGTCACTCCCTTGGGGAGGCTGTCTTGGACCACTCTGTATAAAATAGGCAACTTCTGACCCCATCTCATCGCCTACTAGCCCTTTCCTCTGCATTTTCTTTTGTGGCATTTGTCTGTACCTGACATTTTATTATTCATTCATTTTCTAAGCTGCTTACTGTCTGTCTCCCCTACTTCCATGCAAGCGCAACAACTGCAGGGACCTTGGTCATCCTGTTCACTCTTGTTTCCCCAGTTTCCAGAGCAGTGCCTCCAACATATTAGGTTCTCAATAAAAGTCTGTTCAGTCAATGAGTGAAAAGTCTTGCCTGTGGCTCTCTGAGGTTTACTTAAAGTCCCTGAGGATATTTTTTTACTTAAAGTCCCTGGGAAACACCTTCCTTATTGACCCCCATTCTATTCACCTTTTTTTTTTTTTTTTTTTTTTTTTTTTGAGACAGAGTCTCGCTTTCTTGCCTAGGCTAGAGTGAGTGCTGTGGCGTCAGCCTAGCTCACAGCAACCTCAAACTCCTGGGCTCAAGTGATCCTCCTGCCTCAGCCTCCCGAGTAGCTGGGACTACAGGCACAAGCCACCATGCCCGGCTGATTTTTATATATATATATTAGTTGGCCAATTAATTTCTTTCTATTTTTATGGTAGAGACGGGGTCTCGCTCAGGCTGGTTTTGAACTCCTGACCTTGAGCAATCCGCCCGCCTCGGCCTCCCAGAGTGCTAGGATTACAGGCGTGAGCCACCACGCCCGGCCTATTCACCTTTGATAATCAAGTCAGCCACACCAGTCACAGAAGAAGCAGGGAACTGGAATAGACCAACTTGAGTGGTGGAGCTCTAATGAAAATGTAATGGCAACAAGGAGAATCTGTTCCAGGCCTTCAGGACAGTCTGCAAATGAAGCTGTGAACTCCCCGACCGAGCTGTGTATCTTGGAACAGGGCCTGAGTTTAGACGGAGAGGTGAGACCCGAAAATGTAAAATTCAATCTTCACTGGTAATGAAATATTAAATTCGTGCGGACACAGCAGAGGGACTTTTATTTCTCTGCTGTTTCTGCCTCTGTGAGCTTGGCCTATAAAATGTAAATGAGGGATGGAGATGGGATATAGCCCATCTCTTGCAGGTAATTCTTGCATTTGTCTAGCCGCAGAGTTCCCGTGGCTCTCTCACCTTGACTTTGTTGCTCTCGCTCTTCTTCCCTGCAGGGGCATTGCCTGTAGACAGATTGGAAAAGTGTGCCACTGCCAGAGTTTTCCTATTTTGGACTGTCTATCAACAACAAGAAATTATTATTTCATTCTCTCTCTTAGACAATGGGCTGCTCTGCCCAGCATGAAGTTTTGGTAACACAAAGTATGTAACTAGTAGTTCACACAGAGTACACAAAATACAATTTCCCTGGAATACACATCTGCTCTTCATTGGTGTACGCAAGCTCTATCCCAAGTAAGAACTGGGTTAAGGGAGAAAAGGATCCAACCATTGTGCACATTCACATAAAAGGTTTTGAGAAATCCTACTCTAAAGAAACCTATTCAACTTTGCTTAATCTGACAGCTCATAAACCTGGGTGATCACTTGTAACTATTTTATTTTTGCCTAACAGAGTGCTTACTCAACCTGGGCCATACTGCCTGCTTACTTGTGTCTGAAACTCCGTAGGAGCATTTTGGTCACAATGTCTGGAGGCTCTAGAGGCATTTAGAAGATGGGAACCAGGGATGCTAAACATCATGTGACATGAGGACCAGTCCTTCCACATAACGAAAAATTATCCCACCCAAAATGCCGGTAGTGCACTTGTTGGGTACACATTAATTTCCACTTTAAGAATTCTAATCTATGCCAACTCCCTCATTGAACAGATGGAGAAACAGGCCCAGATAGAGGAAGTGGCAGGTGTAAGTCTCACCGCTGTGTCCATGGTCCAAGTCAGGACTGGAACTGGCTGTCCTTTTCCTGTATTCCATGTTCGCCCTTAAGCACCAGGGTGTCTCTATTATGCTTATAACAGCACACTTGAGAAAAGAACAAAAACTAAGTTATTCAAGAGCATTAAAGAGAAACCTCCTTAGACCCTCGAGAGTACCCAAAGGCTTGTGGAAATATTGACTGATGAATGAATGAAAAAATGAAGCAATGCGGGAGGAAAAACTCAGAACTAGCTTTTACTTGGCAAAGTAAAAAAGCTTTTACTATATTATATGCCAGACCCTTTGCGCATACTGGCTCTTTTATTTCCCATAACAATTGTATAACATAAAGATTATTAACTCTATTTTTCAGATGAAGAAACTGAGTCTTGGAGAACCTAGATACGATTCTCAAGGACACAGACAGTGACCTTCTATTACTCATAGAAAGTAATGCAGCTGAGACTCAGCCTGGGTTTTGTCTGACTTCAGAGCCTGAGTACTGTCCTTCCGGCCACACTGCCTCCCAGCCTCCAGCCTGGGCGCTTGCTCTCAGAAATGGGGAGCACAATGAAGAAGAAAAGGGGAAAGGAGGACTTTTTTTAAAAAAATAAAACTATTTCTGTATTAGTTACATTCCTACTATTAAAAAATAACAGAAATCAATTCAAGTATGATTAAGCAAAGATGAGTATTTTTGGAAGAGTTCTGGAGCTTGTGAAACCTGCGTCTAACAATCCAGCTGCACAGCGTGCAAGGCCACAGAGGTGTGTGGACTCAGCCCCCAGGGCCGCGCTGCTGAGGCTGACTTGCCCCTAACCCCCAGGAGCCGTCTCTGGAGTCAACTCTTGAGAGAGAGAGTAGCTCTGATGCAGCTTCAATCAGATAGCCACCCCCGCTCCAACCAGCTGTGGCTGCAGGGCCACCATCACAGGGCAGCCGCACCGCTGCCCGTGGGCCACTTCGCGAACACAGTGAGGATCCTCAGTAGCTGCCCACGGTCAGTCCTTAATCACATTGTGAGGCAGCTGAAGTCTCTTTTGTACACTTCATATCTGTATCCCCCTCACAAGAGGGAAGTATATAGCAATAAATCCTTACACCAAAAAATTAAAAGGATTTCAAATGTACAACCTAACGATGCACCTCAAGGAACTAGAAAATCAAGAATTAGTAGAAGGAAAGAAAAAAGAAAGATCAGAGTGGAAATTATCAAAATAGAGACTATAAAAATACAAAATATCAATAAAACAAAAAGTTGGCTTTTTGAAAAGCTAAACAAAATCGACAAAACCATTAGCTAGACTCTAAAAAAAGAGAGAAGACTCACATAAATAAAAACAGAAACAAAAAAGGAGACTTTACAACTGATACCATAGAAATACAAAGGATCATTAGAGACTACTATGAACAGCTACACACTAACATTGGAAAACCTAGAGGAAACATAAATTCCTGGATATATACAATCTACTAAAATTGAACTAGGAAGGAATAGAAATGCTGAATAGACCAATAATGAGTAATGACATTGAAGCTGTAATGAAAAATCTCCCAACAAAGAAAAGCCCAGGCCTGGATGGCTTTGCTGCTGAACTTTACCAAACATTTAAAGAACTAATACCAATTCCCCTCAAACTATTCCAGAAAATTAAATGAGAGGGAATTCTTCCAAATTCATTTAATGAGGTCAGCATTACTCTGATATCAAAACCAGACAAGGACACAACAAACAAAGAACACTACAGACCAATATCCCTAATAACATTGATTTAAAAATCCTCAAAAAAATACTAGCAAATTGAATCTGACAGCATATCAAACAGATTATGCACCACGATCAAATGGCATTTATCCCAGGAATACAAGGATGGTTCAATATATTCAAATCAATATATGTGATACATACATCACATCAACAGAATGAAAGATGGTATACAAATGGCCAAAAAGAATATGAAAACATGCTCAATATAACTAATCATCAGGGAAATGCAAATCAAAACCACAATGAGATGGCATCTCACTTCAGCTAGAATGACTTTTATCAAAAATATAAACAATAACAAATGCTGGCAACGATGTGGAGAAAAGGGAACTCATGGACACTGTTGGTGTGGTGTAAGTTAGTACAACCATTATGGAAAACAATATGGAGATTCCTCAAAAACTAAAAATAGAACTAGCATATGATCCAGCAATGCCACTACTGGATATATATCTGGAGGAAAGGCAATCAGTATGGTGAAGGGCTGCCTGCACCCCATGCTTGTTGCAGCACTGTTCACAATAGCCAAGATATAGACTCAACCAAGGGTCCATGAACAGATAAATGGATAAAGAAAATGTGGTATATATACCCAATTGAATGCTATTCAGTCATAAAAAATAATGCAATCCCATCATTTGTGGCAACATGACTGAGCCTGGAGGACATTATGTTCAATGAAATAAGCCATGCACAAAAAGATTAGTACTGCACATTCTCATTCATATGTGGAAGCTAAATAAGCTGATCTCATAGAATTAGCAGTAGAATAGTGGTTACCAGAGGCTAGGGAAGGGAGGTGAGAAGGGGATAGGAAAAGGTTGGTTAATGGTTACAAAATTATAGCTGGGTAGAAGGAATAAGTTCTCATGTTCTAAAGCAGCAGACCCCAACCAACCTTTTTGCACCAGGGACCAGTTTCATGGAAGACAATTTTTTCACAGATGGCTGGAGGGTGGGGTGGAGCGCAGGCAGCAGTGAGCGATGGGGAGGGGCTGTAGATACAGATGAATCTTCCCTTGCTGGCCGCTCCTCCTGCTGTGCACCATCCCTCCCCCTCAGACCCCTGCAAAGTTTCATGAAAGACAATATTTTCCATGAATGGGGCATGGGCGGTGTAGGTCTGTGGACTGGCAGTGGTCCATGGCCCAGCGGTTGGGGACCACAGTTCTATAGCACTGTAGGGTGACTCTAGTTAGCAGCAATTTACTCTGTATTTTCAAATAGTTAGAATATTTTGAATGTTCCCAGCATTAAGAAATGATCATTGTTAAGGTGATGGATATGCTAATTGCCCTGATTTAATTATTACACTTTGTATACAAGTATTGAAATACACTGTAATCCATAAATATGCACAATTATTGTGTCAATAAGCATATACCTTTCCATTGCTTCAGTGTTTGACTTCTTCAAAACATTATCTACCATCTCTGTAACCTTTCCCTCACACCACTCTTCCCTTGGAAGAGAATTCTCCATACTCATTATAATACACATCTGACCAGTAAGGTTTATCCCTGCACTCCTCCAAGAGACTTTGCATTTTAATAAAAATAATGCAATGTCATCCAACAAATATTGATAGAGCCCACTTGCATGTGAGAAGCCCTAAGTCCCACCCTTCTTTAAAGGGGTTCAAAGATAGACAAGGCTCAGTTCTTGCCCTCTAGACACATATAATGTGCAGGCCTCAGTCAAATAAATGAGGCTATAACTATAAGAAGGGAAATTTGGGGAAAAGAAATGGCCTTGAAGAAAGAGCCCCTCAAATCACACCAAGAGGTGTCTGACTGTCTTACCTGTCAGATTGTCAGTAGGTTTCCCATGGGACAGAAAGTACAAGGCTCACGTTGCCACAACAAACTCAGTAGATCATCTTATGCCTAAGGGAAGGGATACGGCAGAGCAAGGACATCTGATCAGACCCTGGGAAACAAAGGAATGTCATCCAACAAAATAAATCTTCCAGCCAGTACCCCTTAAGAAAATATTCCCTCTGGAACCACTGGGTCCACGTCATGGAACATTCCATAGTAAAGGCCTTGCTGCCCGTGGGGTGCCTGCCAGCATACGTCTCGGTCATTCGGATCCCCGGGGCGGCAGAGAAAATGAGGGAGTAAATCTGCACTCTGATCAGACCTGCGACGATACCTGCAGTGGGGGCAGGAAGCAGTTTTCTGGGACTCGTGGTCTTGCCCTTCCATCACACAGGTGGCCCTAAGAAAATCATACATAGGCCTGGCTCCGTAGCTTCTTCCTGCACTGCGCCCAGATGTTGGCCCTCTTCCTCTTTCTTTCCTCCTACTAATGCTCACCACCATGAGCTTCCTCGGGGTACGTGCAGAAGCGCCCCATCCAGGTTGCTCTACTTACACAGGACCATAATCCAGGCACTTTGATTTTTTCTCATGCTCTCCATAAAAAAATGCATTGGAACTTTAATTTCCAATTAAAGTTGGAAATTAAAGTTTCCAACTCAACAAAAATGAGTTGTTTACCTCTGATGAAGTGGTTTACTATAAAATGTTTATGGCTGATGTTCACAACTCTTTTGGGATTTAAGTATTTTACAACGACATTTCTCAAGAAAATTTCTCAAGAAAACCACAACTTTAGCGGTGGTCACCATGACAGGAGGGAGGGAGATATTTGGAGGCAGAAGCTTTTCACTGGACATTGCAGAGCACACCACTGCCTACCTTGCTTCTGTGACAGGGGACTTCTGGATCCCGGGGTAGTGACTGGAGAAGTCTTGAAAGGGTCTGTGGCCTTGAAGGAGTCAAAAAGACTGAGCCAACTGGCCATGCTTTGTGCCATCTTAACAGTTAGTCAAGAAGACACAGCTGAGTTCCACACTTTTGATGACTCCAAGCAAATTTATTTCTGGATTCTCCCACCTACCCCTCTAATACATCTATAATTACCCTTTTCAAAATGCTTACAAGCTACTTTACAGTTTAATTGTGGTTGAAATTATGCTTTGTATGATTTTAACTCTGTTACATGTATTGAGACTTATTTTTATCGCCCAGAATATAATTTATTCTGGTGAATGTTCAATGTGCACTGAATCTGCATCCTGCTGTTGCTGCATAGAGTGTGCTGTAAATGTCAATTAGGCCAAGGTGGTTGAGAGTGTTATTTAAGTTTTCAATGGACTTTTTGTCTGCTTGTTCTACTAATTACTGAGAGAAGTGTTGCAATGTCTCACTATAATTTCTTATTTTTCTATTTCTCCTTTAAATTCTATCACTTTTTGCTTCATGTATTTTGAAATATTGTTTTTAGATACATTCACATTTAGGACTCTTATGATTTATTGAGGAATTGCTCATTTATTATTATTAAATTCTTTTGTCCTTCCTTGTATTCTTTTTTCTAAATTCTACTTTTATATTACTGTAGTCACTCTAGTTTTCTTATGATTGGTGTTTGCATGACATATATTTTTCATACTTTTATTTTAACTTATCTGTGTCTTTAAATTTAAATTGGGGTTCTTACAGAATGTATTTACATGAGTCTTGCTTTCTTTTCTAATATGACGATCTCTGCTTTTTAATTGGAGTGTTTATACCATTTATATTTAATGTATTTAATGTTAGGGTCTAAGTTGATCATCTTTCTGTTTCTTTTCTCTTTGTTGCATCTATTCTTTTTTTCCATTTCGCTCATTGTTTTGCTCTTTTAATTGAACATGTTTATGATTCTATTTCATATACAATATTGGCTTATTAACTTTACCTCTTTGTTTTAATTTTTAAGAGGTACTCTAGAGTTGACAATAACCTTCTTTAAACTATTAGAGCCCATCTTTAAAATATATACCATTACATATATAGTCTATGAACCTTTTCACAGTATACTTCAATTCTCCACCTCCCCTATCCATTTGTGCTCTTGTTGTCATTAATTTTATTTCTATATTATATACACAATAAATTATCAGTTTTTATTTAAAAGTCCATTTTCTTTTAAAGAATAAATCTATATTTTAATGTAAAATTTCTCAGTTTAAAATGTTAGCCACTGATTCAGAAAAATTAAAGATGAAGTGCAGGGCTCATTCTGTGCATGTCAACAGCCCGTGTCTGTGGTTATAGATATAATGTTAAAAATATTATTCTACAAATGGCTTATTTGACTCACTCATATAACCTGTAGATTTTTACACATCAGCACCATCTCGTTAGCTGTGGCATGGTGCTCCTTGGATAGCCATAGCATGGCTTGCTCAAGCTTTTCCATGCTGATGGGCATTTAAGTGTTTCCAGCCTTGTGCTATCATTATACAAATAGGTCTACAATGGCCATGCTCATTCCAGTCTTTCCACCATGTGTGTACATTTCTGTAGGGTAGATATTGGGTAATGAAATAGCAGGTCAGGAGTCAGATTATTTTAAATTTTAGTGGGTATAGTCAAATCAGTCTTCAAAGTGGTTCTAATTAGTTCCTTCTCTACCAATTAGGACTAAGGATATCTCTGGGCTGTTCAAGGGGCTTTTGAGGCTGGTGCCAAGACTGTCACAGCTTTCTACCTTAAAGTACTGCTGCAGCAATGTATGGAGCATTGAATATTTCCCATGGACAGATGAGAATTTCATTTTTAAAAAATCCTATAGCTACTATTGCTAAAAAATAAAAATGTCCATTTGCAGAAAAAATTATTCAGCTACCTTCTAAGATATACCATCAGAGTCTGAGACAGGGGAATGAATAAGTGACTTTTCAAGCATATCTTAGAATTTTTGTTTTGCAAAGATCCCAAAGAGTCTAATTTCACCTAAGTAATAATAATTTCTCTAATTCAGTTATTTTTGTAATTTTAAAAATATAATAAATAGGATATTCCCTCTAGGAACGACCTTAGATGTCATGTAATTCATCCTTCTCATTTTCCAAATTAAAGAAAAAAACCCCTGAAGCCCAGAGAGAAGTGACCTGCCTATCTAGTTCCTCCTAAACCATATGGAAATCCAGGTCTCCGGATCTCCAGTCCAGGGCTTTTTTCTGGAGGAAGGACTAGCCCAAAGATAGAACCTTTGAGTTGGAAACAGCTGTAGAAAGGACCTAGAAGTCATATTCATCTTAATATAGACTCCTAAACCATATAGAAATCATCTTGATAAAATATCTGATGTTTCTTACAGTTTGGGTTTAAGTGTTTTCTTTGAAAGACAGTTCATTAATTTGTGAGAAATATACACCATCATCAGGCAGTTTCGGTGATTAGAAAATATTCCTTTTACTGTGCCCAAATCTGCTTTCTTTTACTTTTTACCTCTTGAAATCTCCCACTTTTTGGAGCATAGATGAGTCAGATTCCAGGCTGTTCACCGTTTCAGCTTCTGCCCTCTGCACACTCTCCTATTTGTCACTGTCTCTCTTAGAATGTGGCTAGCAGAAGAGGACAAGGCAATCAGATCATCCAGCTGTGGGCCACCCTGCGCAGAGTGCAGTGGGGCCATCCTCTCCTTTGATCTGTGCTCTCTGCTTCTATTAATAGAGCCCCAACGTGTTGGGCTTTCTTGGCAGCTGCATTCCTGAGCTTATGGTCAATGGGAACATCAAGTCTTTTGTTTGTTTGTTTAATTGACGACTATAAAGCCAGGTCTCCTTCCTCTTCTGTTCATGTAATTGATTGTAGGAATTTATGTGTTAAAAGTGCATCTTTTAGCTTTTAGTTAAACATTCCTATGTTTTGAGAATGCGTGAATCCTCACTTTATTGCTTTCCTTCCTAATATACCTTACACAAATTTGATAAATAACCCTTCTATGCTTTATAGAAATCACAGAAGAAGAGACAAACAGGGTTTCTTGGCTAAGGGCACAAATGAGCTTTTCCGAGTTGATTATTACTGTGAATCCATAGGCAATACTCAAATACAATCCCATTTCTTTGGGTTTTTTGATCGTTTGTTTAACTATGGCTATCATGACAGGCTATTAAATGCCTTTCTGAAATGAAGACACTCTATATAGCTATGGCATCCTTCCAATTGACTGCCTGGTAACCATTTTAAAAGAGGGAAATGGGGTTAGTTCCACATGGCCAGTTCTCAGTGAACCCATACAGACTTTTAGTGATCATCTCTCTATAAATATTAACTTACAGATCTCCTGAAGGCAAATAGCTAGGGCACCCAATGCCAAAAATATAATGCCAAAGCCAGAGGAAAAAAATAACTTTTTTGGAAGCAGAAGGAACCAATGTTCTTCCAGAAACTTGCTGTTTAAGTCTCTGTTGATAGAGGGTGACACACAGAACTATGTTTAGGGGAGAGAAGATGGGCAGATTGTATAAGTCAAAGGCGTATGAAGGTCTTGAGCGCAGAGAGTTAGTGAAGTCTTTGTGAATGGTGCCGGCGCCATCCATTAGAGCCCAGGGCCTGCTGGGACGTGCACCAACTCTCCTGCCCAAAGCACCAAGCTCTCCCTCCCTCTCACTTGTCACCATTCCGCCTGCAGCTCTTGGAGTCAACTCTAGCCTTTTTAATAAGACGGTTTGGAAGAGAGACAAGCCTTTTCAGTCTGAGAGATAAAAATAAAAATGTCAGTGATCAGAATTTCCACATATGGTCTCAAATGATAGATGAAATTTAAAGCTGGCAATTGTCCTGAGCTGGAAGGACGTAAGCAACAAAGGCTGGAAGGAGGTTTAGGGTTTGGTTTGGTTCTTTGTTTTTCCCAAGTGATAATAGACTGTCCCAAAACACAGCAAGTTCTTTCCTTTTTAAGGGCAGCGAAGGTTGCCAGGACTTGCACATTCGCAGCCAACCTGCTCAGAGACATTTTGCATCTCCTCCCCCACCTCTGTGAATAGGTTTTCCCAAAATTCCAGGAGGGAGTCCTCTACAGACTGCCCATCTGTTCTCAGGCATGCAGGGAATCTGGGTAACAATTACATTTGGGAATCACCTGTTGGAGCTCCGGAAGATACCATACTTCTGTATCAAGCCCTTGGCGATTTCTTTTTCTACAAGATAGTTCTGCTTTGGGGTGTGGTTAGAGATTAGGAGGAAAGATTAGAAGAGGGAGGGAGAGATATGTATCTCAACTGAGATGGATCAAAGGCCAAGAAAGGTTGGCTTGTGCCCTGATACAGGCAAATAAACACATTTCCAAGGCCAAAGCTCTTGGGGACACTATGATCTATACTCATTATGACCTAAACTCTAGAGCTCTGAATGTAAATCCATGCAATCTAGATTTTGCTAGGATTGTACTTTACATTTGGACAAATTGTTTCAGCCTTGATTTATTCACCTGAAAAATGAAGAGGGTGACAATATGATCTCCAAAAAGACTTCCTGTTGGACAATTCCATTCTATATTTTAATATGAAGAATTTTGAGACTAAAATATAGTCTTGGCCAGTGGTTTTCAAACTTGAACGTGAATCAGAAACATCTAGAGAGTTTGTTTAAGCACTAATTTGGGGCCCCCACCACCAGTTTCTGACTCATTGGTGAATGGTGGGAATCTGCGTTTCAAACTGGTTCTTTGGTAATGCTGATGCTGCTACTCAGGGACCATACTTTAAGAACCTCCGGTCTAGACCACAAAACATTCAAACAAACTCCCACCAGGTTAACAGTCACGCTTGGGAAATACAAGTTGAGCATCCCTAATCCCAAAATCAGAAAACAGAAATACTCCAAACTCCGAAAATTTTGAGCACTGACATGGCACTACAAGTGGAAAATTCAACACCTTACCTCACATGACCAGTAGCAGTCAGAACCCGAGCACACGGTGCACCGTCCATTCAACCTCCCAAGGGAAAAAAGAGCCCCGAGGCCTGTTCGGCTGTGCTACACCTTTTCCACACACAACCAGATTCCCCTACACCAGCATACCCACAAAGGGTAATAAAATAAAAACTTTGTTTCATGCTCAAAATTATTAAATATGTTGTATAAAATCACTTTTATCCTGTGTGTATATGAATTATGTATATGTGTGTATATGAATTATCCTGTACCAGGATATATGAAATATCCTGTACCCTGAATCCTGTATCCCGTGTGTATGTGAATTATCTCATTATGCATAAGTAAATGTTCTAAAATCTGAAAACATCCAAAATCTGGAACACTTCTGGTCCCAACCATTTCAAATAAGGGATAATCAACCTGTGGTTATCCATAGGCCTGACTTAAGGACCTGTTTAGCAAGAGATGACTTCAGAGACCGCACCCAGACTCAAACGTGATCAATGAAGTGGGGGTGGGGGAATTGGAAAGAGGAGCCCTCAGGGTCGCAATCTGCATCCTGAAAGATGCTATTGGAATTTAAGAAAATCCCACAGATGCTAGCAGCAGTCGATAATGTCTATGACCCAGTCTTGGCCTTACATACACATTATTCCCAGGAAAACCTGGCAGAGAAAGACCATGAGCCCATAGAGGCCCAGCCCAGCAGCTGAGAAAACACCTCCCAGGACATGCCCTGTTAAGAACAGGTCAGTATCGTCTTCCCTCTCCACAGACGACAGCTCATGGTGTGCCTTTTCTTGTTAAAGGGCTTACACAGTCATGCCCTTAACTCCTTCAAACAGGCCATGACACAGGGCAGCTCCCAGGTCCACGTGGGAGCTGGGCGGGGAAGCACTTGCCTTTGTTGACCCAGCAAAGGCAGGACCTAGGAGCTGTATCGCCAGCAAGCAAAATGGGTGTATGTGGATGCTTGCAGAGGCTCTTTCTAGAGGCCTTGTGTAACCAGTAAATCGATGAGATTCAAGACACAGTCTGTGCTCCTGTTCCACTTAGTTCTGACCATGGCCTCAATAGCATTGCAGTGTAAGTTGCTGAGCTAACTGTGTCACAAGAAGTGTCAGTATGTCAGCAGGGGTCATAGGGCCCTTAGATTCTTGAATTGGGATTAACAGCTGGATCCCCCAAAGGAATTAGTAGTAGCCAGGAAGCACAAACCTTTAGAGAACTTGTACTTTCAGACCGCTCTGTCTCCTGGTTTCAATAGTATTAAGTCCAAGTTACTACACTCTAGGAAGAAAAATAAGATCAACCACAAAGTAGGGGGAGAAGAGTAAATTCTGGTTTGTTGAGAAAGATCTTAACAAGTATCTTCTGAGCAATCGTTATTTGCCAGGCACTGGGGATACACTGTTAAATAAGGCAGGTATAATCATTGCCCTGATGGAGCTTACAGAATAGAGAAGGAGATGTATTTTAAACAAGTCAGCCCACAAATCTATTAATTACATCTGTGATAAGTCACAGTTGAGAACGAGGAATCAGCAACAAAGGACATATTATCATTTTCAAAGCCAACTTGATTATGGGTTAGAGAAATAGAAATCATGGCTTCGGTCTTTATCTTGCATAATACATCATATGGGGCCTGGCCCAGTGCAGGATCCTAGGCAAGAAGCAGCACAGTGACCCAGTGTGGAGGGCTCGTATTCATTTTTAGAAATGGAAACAGTGGCAATCCTTCACTCCCTCTGCCCTAGACAGATCTATGTCAAAGCCTTGGCCCCATGACCTTTAGGGAGAATTTGAAGTAAGGTCAGAAAGGACCTTGGAGAGGTCAAAAGAGTTGGGAAAAGGAGTAAGGAAACTTAAGATAGCTCAAGAAGTTGAGTCAACTGACTTGCTCTTTCAAAATATGTTCCCTCATTAGAAGACAGTGGCTTCCCCGCTCCAGCTGAACACACGAATATGAGCAGAGGGCCCCGGTCTGTGAGGATGGGAGATTTCAAGAATTAAAACAACAACAACAATACACACACTTCTAATGTGTGGTTGTTTCTTGGGGACCTTAATTCAATTGGAAGGAAATGCTGAATCTTGAAGAAAGAGGGTAAGATTCATGCTTTGGGTATGGAGGGACCAGCACATGTCTAAAAACGTGACATAAGATTGAGCTGTCATATGGGAAGGGCACTGAGGAGCTCACCTGGCTGACTGACCAGCTCCGGGCCGGGCCACCCTGACATTCCAGGCAGGGAGATGACACCACCCTGCCACCCAATACGCTGGGAGGACTTCCAAGGGAGCAGTGGTTTTAGGACGTTCTCCACCCCAAATTAGCTGCTCAGCATGCCATGAAGGGAACCACAGGTTATTCCTTTGGTTTAGAGTTTTGCCTAAAGTGTGAGGGTCGCTGGCAGTTATGACATTCTGTTACAACAACAGCAGGAAGCGCTTTATTAGACCTTTTCCAATCAGAGCTAGTGGAGAGCAGAAGAGAAAGGCCACAGACCTTAGAAAATGTAAGAAAATGTACCGTGGGAAAGAGAAGAAGAAGCCTTGGCAGGCAGCACAGAGGAGCAGGCGCCTGGGGGAGAGAGAGGGTCAGCGGTGTGCTGTCTTAAAGCATTTGCTGACTTCCATGGTGTACATACTCTTACCATGGGGGTTGCAAGCTGCCAGTCTGAAGTCAACCAGCTCACACAATTCCTGGAAATTAGCAACTGGCTCATTTGCTTCTGGGTAAGTGCTGGCTCCAGCACACTGCTGGGGGCTCCACCAGTGGGCAGAGAGGTCCTGGAAGGGGATGGGAAGCCCCTACATACTGTAGGCCTGGCCCTCAGCGCTGCTCTGAGGTTCTCATAGGCTGTGCTGAAATTCTCCTGTGTGGAGGGCAGGTGTAGTGCGGCTGGGTGGCCCAGGTAAACACGGGTGGGACTGGAACCACCGGCAGGAGAACATTTGGTGGGCCCCTAATTAGACTGAGTCTCCCATCTGCCTTTTGTAACCATCACGTAGACAGACAATCCCAGCAACAATAGCATTAAAGAAATTATAAAATGATTACTGTTCACATCCCCAAAGCACGCATCTTAGCATGGGGACACCCATTCAAAAACAATGCCCTGGAATCACAGCGGGGAAAGTGACAATGCGGAGAAGGGAGGGTGAGGCCAGCTGTTCGCCTTTGTGGGGGAGGCAGGGACAGGCAGGGTTATTAAAAGCTCCATGACATACTTCGGCTTTGGCAGTGAGGTTATGTCTCAGCCTGTGGGATCACTCCCCTCGCAGCAGCTCGGGAAGACATCAGTGCCGGCCCGGTGGAGTTATTCGTGTCCGTGGGGCCTAATCCTGCTACATGTGTTCTCTCTTTGATAAGGCCCTGCCTTCTGTCTCCAAGAGTGACTTTTCAGGGTTCTCCAGCACCAGTGCAGAATTGTGGAGTGGGCAAATGCTGGGCTCTTTCTCCCCCTTCTCCCTTGCAAGAAGACATTTCTCCAGGCAACCTGAGGCCAGCACCCCCCATAGGGCCCAGGGCTCCCCACTCCAGACCCAGGTCCCCAGCCGTGGCACAGGACACCTCTGTCCTTCCAGCTAATGCTTTTGTGCTGTTTCCTGTAGCCTCATAGTTCTTTCTTTTCTAACTCCTCTGAGCCACTTCACATGAAGGGGTCTATGACTGCCTTTGACCTAAGGAGTCACCCTCTCCCAGTGTTTGTAGGTGTACAAAGCTCTGACACTAAGGAAGGATTGTAGTATGCTGGAACTTCTGCGCTCACAGTAGGTAAATGACAAGGTGGTCTGGGCAAGGTCTTTAGTGCTCCCTCAAAGCAGCCCTGCGAGTGGACGTGTGACCCACCCAGGTCAGGCCAGCCCTGATGTGGAGTGGCATCCGGTCGCTTATCAGCAGGTCCACATGGGTGCATCAGGCACAGGCTGTGCTGACTCCTTCAGTGGGGATGGAGCAAGGCCCCCAGAATGGTTCAGCTCTTCCATTGAGTCCAAAGACCAAGAAGAGACCGAGAGAGGCAGTAAGAGAGAGAGGGAATGTGTGTATGTGACTGCTGAATCATTTCCGGTGCCCGCGTCCCACTGCGCAGAATGCGCAGCAGGGTTTGCCCAGGACGTGAGCATCCCATGTGCCTCTGGCCTGTGACTTGTCTTTGCCAGAGGTTCTCCAACTGAGACACGCCTGTGATGCTGCAATTTTTTAAGGATACACAGACTCCTCCTAACCCACATACACAGGCCTACCACCTCCCCTCTGCTCAGCACAAGCCCCATTTCAAGACAGAACCTCTTGGGCAGGGCTGAGCAGGGAATGATATTCCAGAATGCTTGGTGTGATAATAATAATTACAATGCTTACTCTGCCCAGCTGCTGTGCACAGGCTTTATATACGTGTGATCTCATTTAAGCCCCGCAACTACCCACTCAGTTTCCATTACTATTATTTTGAGTTGGCAGATGAGGAAACTGAGAGTCAGGCTAAATAACTTTCCCAAGGGCACACAGCTCATAAGTGGCACAGAGAGGGTGGAACCCAGCATACTATGAATCTAAAACACTTGGTTTTCTCCTAACTCCATACTCGGGGAGCTAGTTTTACTTTTCCATCTCAGCTGAGCTGGGCCACCACCAGTGCTCCCAGGGACTCAGTCTATGTGGCCATAGGGATCTGCAACCAGATTCACAGTAGAACCAGATAGGTCCCAAATCCAAAAAAGAAATGAAAACCAGCAGATGATTTTGCTAGGCTTCATCTTAATAGATGTCCCCACATCTGGAGGCAGCTGCATTTGAAATATTTGGCTCCCCTCTCACCTAAAGTTTTATTTTCACAGGATATAAGAAGACCATCAACGCAGACATGATGGAGAATCTAAATCCTGCCTGAAGGGTTCTAAAGAGCTCTGAAGTCCTTTGGGCACAAATATTCTGGACAGTGGCTGCCCTCTCCATCACATACTTGGCATCTTCATGAAGGTGCCTCAGCAGATGCTAGCAGAAACAGGAGCACTTCACTCCTATTTTAATGTAAATCTTTATTCCCTTCCTGACTTCTTATTGACTATGCCTGATTTCTATTGGAGATTTGAACGCTTGGAACTGTAGATAGTTACCTACCAGACACACAGCATAGATGTGTACAACCATAACAAGAGAAGCAGTTTCTAGAGGGGGTTGGTTTTGTCTCTACCTTCTCTTCCAAGAGCCCACCCGCTGACTTCAACACTCAGCAAAGCCTTGGGATGAAGAGCTAAGAATGAAAGACATGTGGCTCAAGCAGAAGTCTAGAACCAGAAATGATGTTAATATTCCACCTGGCCCACTTAATAAATCCTTATGAAGAACCTGACACTCAGCACAGTGCACTGGGCTCTGGGTGAATGCTAAAACAAGCCGGACACAGTCCTTATCTTCCAGGAGCTACTGCCCTGTTGAAAAGACAAAAATTTTAAATCAAATGATATAAACATTGGCAATGCCAAGTAACTAAACTGATGCAAGGTCCATACAAGCATAATGAAAGTGCGTCAGGATTCCAAGAGTTCTAGTACTGGGAGGGATTTCACAGAGAGCAGGCCTGAGCAGGAGCCAGGGTAGAGGAAGTGCTGGCGCAGAGGAGCTTGCGGGCAAAAGCAACCGAGCTCATTTCCCCAGCCAGCCGAGCTGATTCCACGCCTTTTGGCTTACACTGTAGCCTCTCCTGAAATACCTGCCTCCTTCCTTCCTGTTTTCCTCTCTCTTCCAATCTTTCTGTCATTTGAGTTACTGAAACCTTTTCCATACTGCCTTACTTTAGCTCAAGTCCAAACTTGTTCTTGAAGCCTTTCTCAATAACCCCAGACTAGGCTGAATTTTCCACTCACTGTTTTCTTACAATAGGCAGATGTGTACCACACCTTGGGAAAATTAATTATATGCTGCCTTGTATTGTTTGCTAATGATTTTGTTCTATGTCCCTAATGATACTTTAAGCTTCTTATGGGCAGGGTTGTATATGGCATTTCTTGTGTATCCAGCATGTTGTTAGATGCGTAACAAATGCCCAGAGAACATCGGTCGAGTGTCTCACCACCTAGCGTCATTGGTCAGTTGGCCTCATTTGAAGTTCTGCAGGGGCAGAAGTTCAGATATTCGATAATCTAGGGAGTGGCTTTTATGCCCTTCCATAATTTGTCCTTCTTTAGTTAAAACAACTGACCTATACTTTTCATAAAACACTTGGAAATACTGTCCTTGGAAATACTGCTTTTCCTCTCATGGCTGTACTTCTCTTTGGATTCTCTTGTCTGTTCTTTAAGACCCTGGGATACCTTAAAACTTCAGTGTTTTTTCAGTGACTGTTGAATAGTTTAAAACAATGGATTGAATATGTCTTGGCCTCGATTTCCATATTTGTTAAGATCATGAGCCTAACTGTGGCTCTGTCCTTAGATTCTTTAGAATGGGAGGGCTGCTTCAAGTAAGAGAGACCACATCGATTTAGTGTAAGCAAAACAAGTGAGAGAACAAATTATCAAAATATGGGGTGTGCCCCGTGGAACTCAAGAACAGGAACGTAGCCAAGGCCAAGCAGACATTTCCACAAGTCACCCACTGTCATCTCCCTCTCTCTCCATCACTTCATCTTTTCTCACCTGCTTTGTTATTTCTGCCCACTCCCCTTCCCTGTCACTCGCTGAAACCTCTCGTTTGGCCCAGATGATCATTATATGACTCCGCACAGGATCTGAGGAGGCCGTGACATCCTAGGAAACAACTGTCCTAGAGCAGAGGGAGCCCGGGCTCACTGCTGGTGGCTCTGGGGTTAGACGTGCGGACGCTGACTTCCCAACAGAAGGTCTCAAAAGCAGAACTGGTGTCTGTTCTGCCCTGCTCCATTCTGCTGATGGAGCTCATGAAGAAAAGAGCACGTGGGTTTTCCGGATTGTAATAAGAATGTGAGTAACCTGCGAATATGGTTGCCAAGAAAACAGACGCAAACTCATACTAAATCATAACAATTTACTTTCCAGAGCAACAAAAGTGAAACTCCACTCTTTTCTGCTTGTAGTACCCAGAGAGGCAGGCAGTCTGGCGTGTGCTCAGAGAGTGCCCAGGGTGGCACAGAACTTCACGTCGTGCTACCCGAGCAGTTGCTAGAAGCGGAAGGGTCTGGCCTGGGGAAGGCTGGTGTCAGCGGTGCTGGAACCGGGTCTGCAGACTTCTGCCATGTAAAAGGTGTCATCAAAGCACCAAAGCATCCCAGCTAAGACTTGCAAGCAGATACACAGATATTCAGCCTAATATCTTGTAGACCTTTTAGGACTGGACGACTTATGTAGAGAATGGCCCATCATTTGTCACAACTATTGGGGGTGGATGGGAATGAGAGTGAAATCCAAGAGGTTAGGGCTTGAGACAGGCTGTGCTAGATGATTTCTAACAACTGACTACAACATTCAAGCAGGAAAGGAATCATTACTCCCATTTCATAGCTGAGGAAATCAAGGTCCTCGGTGATTAGGTGACCAGTCCAAGGGCACACAGGTGGCCAAATGCTGACCTGAGGGGTGGCTGGTGATTGCTGGCCGGGGGTGCCCTGTACACCAGAGCTCCTGGCTGCTTGCTAATCTTCTCCATGACGAGTATCTCCTCGCTGGATTCCAGAATAGTCTCTTAATCCCCAAAGCATTCGGCAGAGTGGAATCAGTGACTTCACTGAGGAGTCAGAGACCTAGATTCCCATTGCATAGCCTCCCTCTGTCACCCTGCCCCAGCCCTGGAGGAGCAGACAAAGAAACCAATCTCACCCTCAACCTGCAGCCGGAGAATGCCTGGCATCAGCTCCTGGCACTGGCCCACTGGCCCGGCGTGTGCCAGAGGGACTCAGCGCCAGCGTCCTGCCCGCTTGGCGGACAGGTGGTGGTGTGGAGAGAAAGGCTCCACCAAGGCCTGAACAGGCTGGCTTCAGACTTCTATCTGGCAGAAGGGCCTGCGGAAGCTCACGTTAGCCGTGGCTCTGAGGGCTGGTCTTGGTTTTAGAAACCATGTTTTTGAAATGCAACATGACAGAATACATGGGCATACATTCATTCACACTGAAGTAAGTGAGGCATTTGTTTTACGATGGATTTGTGGTCTGGTTCCTTAAATCGGCTGCTGTCCTCCTCATGTGTGTGCACGTGCACACGTGTTTTACCTGGGATGGCTTCTTTTGAAACAGCAGCTTTACTGAGATGGAATTCATACACCATAAAATGCACCTCTGTGAAGTGTACAACCCAGTGGGTTTTAGTGTCTTCACCGGGTCACAGAGCCATCACCACTGTCTAATTCCAGAACATCCTGACCACCTCAAAAGGAGGCCCTGGGCCCAGGCGCAGTCCCTCCCCCTCGGCCCGCCCAGCGCGGGCGCCGCACACCTGCTTTCTGTCCTGGAACCGCCTGGTCCGGTCATCTCGTGCAAGTGGAGTCCTGCACTGTGTGGTCTTCTGTGACAGACCTCCTTCACTCAGAATAACGTTTTCAAGATTAATTTGTGTTGTAGTATGTGTCAGTATTTCATTCCTTTTATAACCAAATAATATTCCATTTATGGATAGACTACATTTTGTTTATCCATTCGTCAGTTGATGGGCATTTGGGTTCTTTCTATTTTTTGGCTATTATGAATAATACTGCTACAAACATTTGCATACACATTTTTGTGTAAATACAGTTTTCATTTCTCTGTGTATTACCTAGGGGTGGGATTGACAGGCTATACGGCAACTCTATGTTTAACCTTTTGAGATACTGCCAAACTCAACTGTCTGCACCATTTGACAATCCTTCCAGCAATGCATGGGTGTTCCAGTTTCTCCACATCCTTGCCAGCACTTGCTATTTTCTATTTTTTTGATTATAGCGATCTTAGTGGTACGAAGTGGGAGTCTTTGTGCTTTCGATTCACATTTCCATAACGGCCAATGATGCTGAGCATCTTTTCATGTGCCATTGGCCATTTGCACATTTTCTCTGAAGAAACATCTAATCAAATCCTTTGCCAAATTTTTAATTGCACTGTCTGTCTCTTTATTCACCCTGTGCTGTTGAAATCAAACTCAGGTGACATCACCCTTTTCAGGAATGGGTCCACTGTGATGATAACACTAGTCTCTGATCCAATCACTGGGCACACAGTGGCCTGGAGATGGGGAAATGGACTGGAGTCGACTGTTCAAGAGACTCTTCAGTCCAAAGAGGCCATGAAAGAGGGTTTGTTTGCCTTAAGAGACACATAGGTAGTTGCGGAGAGGAAGCAGAGTAAGTCCAAGAGGAAAGGAAGACCAGGAACTGTGGCCCGTGAGTGGGATCGCTCAGGACCCCCTGGGCCTTCAGTGTGAACTCGGTGTTTCAGGCGAGCTCCTCACGTGCCACATTCCTGCCTGCAGGGCGGAGACTTGAGGAGGGGACAGCCCTCCACTCTGCTCCGCCTCTGCAAGGCCTTGCTGAGTGAGTCACATCACTTTCTCTTTGTGGGTCCCAGCTTCTTTATCAACAAGGTCACCTCCAGTGCCATGGACCTCTCTGCAGGGGCAAGAATATTTTCTCTCTCTGAGCTCCTAAAGCAGGGCAGCTGAGCAGCCTGCAAACTCCTCCTCTAGAGCTCTTGAAGAAAGCCAGGGGATTGGTCTTTCTGGCATGGCTAATCCTCAGCTAGCCCTGAAGACAGCCTCTGCAGGTCATGTTCTAGACTCAGGATGCTTCGAATGTGCATGTCCTGCAGCGGGTCCCCGGAAAGCCTGGTCTCTCCCCCGGGCAAATGTCCACACTAATGGGTTGCACATTTGTTTTAAAGTTTCCAGCATGCAAGCACATCCTGCTTCCCATTATATGCTGACCAACATGGAGCTGCACATGCCAGAAGGGGAAGAAGGGAACCAAAAAACAAAAACAAAAATAAATAACTTGACCACAGTAAACTGGCCTGAGATAAAAACAGTCCTCTCCCCAGCCAGTGTCATAGGTACAAGTAGAAAAGAAATCCATGGCTTGCAAATGAGTTCTCATCAGGTCTGCACATTCCTCCCAACCCTAAGCCCCATCCTGTGGGCATTAGTGGGGTATGTGTGTTTGAAGTGGGCGTATGGTGGGAAATCTTTCCTGTGGTTTTCCCTGCAATTACAGTATTAGAGAAGGAGATAGAATCCAAGGCTCAGGCATGTGCACTCCAGGCGGCCAGGCTGAAGGAGGGCAGCTCTGGAGCTGGAGAAGAGAAGGAAAGTCTGCCTAGAGCCACAAGTCGGTCTAAACATTGAAGTCATTGAAGGCCGTGCCTGCAGCTGCTCAGGCAGGGAACTGGGAGGGCATCTGCTCAGCTCCTGGGTCAAGACAAAGGCCAAGAGGAGCGTGAGGTCAGATCCTCAGGTGTGTGTGCATAGAGAACAGTGGGTTTGAAAACCAACACAGAAGGTTGTTTGTCAGTAGTGGTGGGCCAAACCAATACCTCCTTCTAAAGACAAAGGGTCTTTCATCCTGAGATAAACAGTCCTCCTAGAGAGGACTGGTAAAGCCTTTCTCTCTGGAGCCCTGGGGATAGAGGAGGAAGCAGGCTGGGGGAAGGTCTCAATGACGAGGGGGTTATAATGCCAGGGTGGGCGGTAGCAGAAGCTCCCAGTCCCAGACTCACTGTGTGGCCTTCTTCTTCCTGGTTCCTGATCTTTAAAAGAAGGAGGTAAATTTTAAAGGTTTCAAAGATCCCTGCCAGCAGTGCGATGCTAGTATTATTTTATGAAATCTATTATACAGGATTACTTCCGTTTCCCCTCACTTGTGGGACAGAGAGAAAGGAAAAATGTGAATGGCCAAGGGAGGGATTAAAGTTAAACCCAAGGAAGAACTTTCTAACATTTAGAGTCATGAATGACAAAGGCAGAGCTCTGGGAAAAGCTGTAGAATCCATTTCCCTGATATGTTCAATAATACAATCTACCTACCTCAGGTGGAACGTGTTTGAGCAGGCTGGGGGCAAGAGCCTCAGGTGCAGAGACATGGCCTTCATCTTTGGGCACACTCCTTCCTCCCCAGGCAGCCCCTCCATGGCTTTTTCTGCCTGCAACTGTCTCTCCCTTTCCCTTCAGACCAACTCAAATCAACTTCTAGCACCTTCCTTCCACCATGCCACTTTTTGCTAACGGTATTTCCACAACTACTTGTCCCTTTTAGCATCACATTCAAGTTCCTCCATCTCACTTCTAACTCCCCAAAATATGCCTCTGCTACTTACGCTCCTCCACTCCTGCAAACGCTTTTCACCAGAACTGATATGTCCAGGAAATATACCTGGAATCCTAGTCCTAGGCCATGCCTCGTTCTGCGGTTTTGTTCACTTTTGCACACGTTCTGCATGAGCTTCATCTCTAGGAATCCCATCTACCCTCTGAGGCTCCGTGGAACTGCTGCCTCCTCCCAGAAGCCGCCTCTGACCCATCCCGCCACTCCTGAACTCTCCCACGCACAGTTCATCACAGCTGAGCCTTAAAGGTTGGTGCGCTTAACTTAGCTTTTAATCTCTTCTTTACAAACTAAGTTGAAACCTGGCGTTAGGCACACAGTAGCCTTCAACGAAGGCTTGATGGGTTGGAATACACTCAGGCCATCGCTCTTCTGTGACTAGCCTTCAGGACTTACTGAGCTTGGGATGGGTCGTCAGAGCAGTTGCCTGGCCGGCTGGCTGCTCTGTATTTACCTGTCTGTATAATGCCTGGGTTTATAGTGATAATTCTGGATAGCTCCACCAAGAAAGGATCATGTATCGATCTCCTGATTGCTGGATGGGAGGATGCTAGTAAATGGAGGTCTCTCCTATGTAGGACAGTGTTTATTACAAGTAGGTCCGCGTTAGGAAAACAACCTGGGTATGGCTTGAGTTCAGCAGTCGAATTTCAAACCATTCTGGGTCATAAAAATTAATTCCAACTGCCTGACTGAAAAAGAAAGTTCTGATCCAAAGTATGGGTCTACTTTGTACCTCAGAGGGATCAAATCTTTCATCGCTCAAGCAGGCAGTGTCACCTATGTAAAGTGGAAGAACACTGGGCTGAACGTCAGAGGATCTGGATTCTGGTTAGCTTTGCCACTAGTTCATGAACTTGTTAGTTTTCTAGGAAAAACCACAACCCTCTCAGGGCCTTAGTTTCCATACATGTAAATAAGGAGTTTGCATAAGATGGTCACCAAAGTCCTATAAGCTGTGACATGATATGAATCCATGAAAGCTGTAAGAATTGTGCTGTCCATTTTTTTGACAAGAAATGTAGAGGAAAGAGCAATTTCATGTTATAGGAGTAAGATGGGGAGCCAGAGCAAAAGTCCCAGGTCCTGTCCACACATCCATTCAGCAAGTATTGATAAGCATCTACTATGTGGCAAGTTCTGTTCTAAGTACCAGGGACACAGTAAGCAGCAACAATGACAAAAAGATCTTCAGAACAGAGCTTTGATTCTAGTGGTGACAATGAATAAATCAAGCAATATGCACCTAATATGTCAACTAAAGGCGAGCTACCGCCTGTGGCTCACAGGCTACACACTGCACATGCCCAGGCGGTGCCTCCGCAGAGGCTGTGACCACGCTGGGTGGCGATGAGTGCTGCGAGGGAAAGGAAGCAGGTTGGGAGACGAGAGTATGCTAGAAAAATGCGACTAAAATCGGAGTGGAGTGGGCCCTATCACATGTACCTTAGGAAGTCCCTTTGTCACTTAGCCTCAGCTCTCACATGAACAGCAGTTTTGAGTGAGGAGCCATAACAGTCTCTGCCTTTGGTTTCGCCACAGGGAACTTTTGCTTTCCGTTTTATAAAATGCTGCGTTCACTTCTATAAGACATAGTTCAGGGTGAGAGTGGTGAGGCAGTTTAAAATGGGGAATGGCTCAACCAACAATAAATTAGTCAATACGTGGGTTACCAGGCCCTGGGGGAGAGATGAGAAGGCTGGGGCCCTTTCCCCAGGTAGGAAGACTAGGCACGCACAGAGATATTTTCAGTAAAAGTGGAATGTAATAAATGCCACAAGACCGGGGCTGCAAGAACATGCTGAAGGAATTGAGGAGAAGGAAATCACTGTGGTCTGAAGCAATTAGGAAATTCTCCAGCAAACCTGGGGCTTAAAGATGGGCAGGGTTTCGCCAAATAGAGTTTCCAAGATGAAAGGATGGGATGAGACAGACTGACGAGCAAGCCCACGGCAAGTGCAAGGGACTGGAGGAGGAGCAGGGAGTCACACGGTGTGAGGACGGGGGAGGGCGACTGCGGCCAGAATGCCCATCTAAGGAGTTTAGTGCTCCCATTAGGCCTGGGGAAGTTCCAGCCACAGTATTTAGAAGTTCTTCTTGGGCAAAGGTGGGATGCCACCCTCTCCTCCCTCACTGTCAACTCCAGTAGCCCCATTCGAGGGTTTGCTGTCAGCATCTCTCACAATAGCAGCAGCAGCAGCAGCAGCAGCAGTGCCTCACATTGCATAGCCCTCTGCGAACGGCGGAGTGCTGCACTTGAGTCTCCACAAAGGCAGGGGCCAATTTTTCTCCATTCAACTCCTTGAACTTGGCACAGTGCTGCCCACTATGGCAGATACTTAGTAAATTCTACTCAATTAATGATAAAATATGAGAGTGGATTAATAAAATGTGGCATATGTATACTATGGAGTTCTATTCAACCACAGAAAACAATGGTGATTTAGTACCTCTTGTATTATCCTGGATGGAGCTGGAGCCCATTCTACTACGTGAAGTATCCCAAGAATGGAGAAACAAGCACCACATGTACTCACCAGCAAATTGGTATTAACTGATCAATACTTAAGTGCACATATAGTAATAACATTCATCGGGTGTCGGGCAGGTGGGACAGGGGAGGAGGGGCTGGGTGTGGTGAGCACTGTCTGGACATGCTTGAAGCTCTGACTTGGGTGGGACAAAGGCAATATACGTGAACTAAACATTTGTACCCCTGGAATACACTGAAATAAAAAAAGAGAGAATCAATTGCATCTTCTTATTTGAGTTTCATAATAACCCTTTGGGGCAGGAAGGACAAATATTCTTATCCCAGTTTAACATATGAAAGAAGTAAAAACTATAATAGGCATATGGTTTGTCCACGTTTTCTGAAGAATTGTATCGTAGAGTTTGTATTAACAATTGCACTGAGCTGGGAACCAGAAGGCGAGGAACCCGTGAACTGAGAACTTCACTTTGTCATTGAACTTCTCTGGACCTTGGTTTTTCTCACCTGTTAAGCAGGCATAGAACCAAATTTCACTGATTCCAAGACATTCTTATCACATTTTAACGTATTTGTGTGCCATGCTTTAATTTGTAGCATTTTATAATAGATTTTGTGAAATGTGGCACTCCCTGCCCTCCCTGCCTGCTGAAATTCAACTGTGAAAGTGCTTTGTAAACTGGGAAGTGCTGTACAAATAAGCAAGGACTAGTAAAACAGAGGCTGGCACCGGCCTCCCTCCGCGCCTAGCCGCACAATTCTGACTGCTCCAGAACAGCCAGCCTCCAAGTGATTTCTGCCTCATCCCTGAGCAGGCCCTGAGAGAGGAGATTAAGAGGCATTAACCCAGCAAGCAAACGCTGGCATTTCTGAGACACCTGGTACAAATCTTTCCTATTGATTAAAGGAATTAGTGGTCTGAGAATCTATGAATAGACAAAAAGAAAGGAAATGCAATCCTTTTCCACAAGCCCAGACACAGACCAGACATTCACTGATTTCTTTTTTCCCTGTTTGCGCATACCTGTGGTTCCACGGGGCTGAATTCCCGGAAGGAGCCCCTTTGACACAGAGATCCTGCTCTAGCAGGCGACTCCCTCCCCAGCAGAACTCCCACTCGATGCAATTCCACATCTTCCTTCGACTGCACCAGCCACTACCAGGCAGACAATGCACAAGGAACTGATAAGAGCCGACAGACAATCGCTGCCCTGAGTCTGCTGTGTGCACATTGCAATCTACAGCCACTAAACTGCCTAACTGTCTGCATTCGGCCTCCACCACCGACATTTGTGAAAAACAAACAAAAAAGTATGAGCATTTGGAGAAGGGATGGAGAAGGATGAAATGAGTAACAGTGCTCAGACTAGAGTGAGGCAAGTTAGGTGCCTTGGGAGTAAAATTTAAAGAGGAACACATTATCACTGCAGAACACGTGAGTAGCTTTCTAATACTCCAGACTTTTCACTCATCCCTACTAAATCTTGGACAAATCTCTGAATATACCTGAGCTCTAATACCTCCAAACATAAGTGATAAGGCTGCCAATCAGTTTCATGTTAAATTATACAATGTTTTGCAGCACTTAGTTATACTACAACTAGGAGTTTATTTTTATAATTAAATTATATTGTGCTGTAAACAATGGATCTGAAGCTAAGGGAGTAACTTGGTTAAGCAGCTAGAGACTGGAAAGCAACAGGATGCTACTACCTAAAAATCAGTTATTGTAAAAATTTAGTTTTTGTTTTTATTCTTATTACTCATCTTGGTGCACAAAGCTTTAAAATAAAGATGACACTCTTGTCTTACTACCTTGGTCTTGGAATGATAGCAATGACAGTGTGAAAAGCTAACCAGGAATTGCATGTGTCCATCCTGAGGTCTATGGATTTAAGAAGTATGCTTCAGTTAAGTTAAGATGGACCTTTTGCTAACAGGAAAAGGGTGTCCTACCATGGGAAAGAAAAACAAAGGAGATGGTCTGCCATTACATCACAGTCAGTTGGGAAAGAGGAGGGACTGGTTTGAAAACAGTTATATTTGATGGGATGGTCAGTTGCCAGTGTCTGTAGATATCCAGATAGCAAAATTACAAGACCCACCATGACCTTTTGCAAACAAGGGGTGAGCTCTGGACTGGCAGAGTAAAGATCTCTGAAAATATGCACCTTCATAAAAGTAAGGAGAACACTTTAAAAATTGTAAAAATTCATTTTTTAAACTCTGTAAATTAGTCAAAGGCTTGCAACAACCCAAGGAGCATTTATTCAGGAATAATGGCTGAATCTCAGTAACAACAGTGAGATTTGTGGTGTTTATATTTGCCCTATTTTCTTCCCCCTGTCTCCAGCACTATGGTAGTCTTGAAAAACAACAGCTTCCCAGTCATAGGAGCTGTGAAAATCAGCAAGCTAGCAGCCAATGCTAAAAAACACAGTGATCTTGGAGCTGCTCCAAAAGCCCTGTCCTCACACAATGGCCACTATCTGAGCTGTCTGGCAGCTTCCTGAAAAAGCCCCATTCATAGGATTTGATTTTATTATATTTGACTCAGAGATAATAGCCCTATCCCCAGAGTGTTTGTTGAAAAAAAAATCAGTGGAAAAGGTTTAACATTGCAGCTGCTTGGGGTGGCAATATAAGGTGAGGCAAATAAGAAGTTTACAAAAAAACTTCAAATTCTGGAACATGAGATGTCCATAGGGGGCATTGAAAAACTTTGATATATTCCTAGGAATTTATCATTCATGCACACAACTGTGTGTATGCTCAGGAAAGACCTCAGAAGTCCTGATTTTTCACCTCTGGCTGACATGATGCTTCTGTTTAAGCAGGAAGTGAAAGCTAAGACAGAGTTGTAAAGTACCTACGCTCAGAATCCATACCCCAACATACAATGAAAGCTGGGAAATTTGTTGGTTAAAGGTATATTTAAGGATAACTATGACTAATTATTGGCTGACTACTCAGCCAGTAGGACACACAAAGATCTGGACTTTACAGAAATAGTCCAAGAGAGACACTAAGCAAACAAAACAACAAAAAAGAGAAAGAACAACATAATTTGGACAGGATGAGATTCTGATTTCCAAAGTTACCACATTCTATTATTTGAAATATCCAGTTTTCAACACAAATTATGAGACACTCAAAGAAACAAAAAAGTATGATTCATGTACAGGGAAAAAGTAGCCAATAGAAGTTATCCCAGAGGAAGCCCAGGTTGGACTAGTAAACAAAGGCTGTAAATCAGCTATTATGGGTATGTTTAAAGAACTAAGGGAAAACATGTCTAAAGAGCTAAAGCAAAGTATGAGAATAGTGTCTTACCCAATAGAGAATACCAATAAGAAATAGAAGATTTTTTTAAATACACACCACACATATACACACACATACACACAACTAAATAGATCCTGGAGTTGAAAAGTATAATAAGTGAAATAAAAAAAATCATTACAGGAGCTAAAGTGGAAGTTGGCAAAAGAAAGAATCCGTTAACTTGAATATAGGTCAATTGAGATTATCTGGTATAAAAAAATAGGAAAAAAGTGAAAAACAATTAACAAAACCTCAAAGACTTGGGGGACACCATCAACACACACAGTGGGTATACCAGAAGGAGATGAGAGAAAGAAAAGAGCAAGAATATTTAAGGGAATAAAAAATTTCCCAAATTTTATGAAAAAAATTAATCTATATACCTAAGAATCTCAAAGAGATCCATATCTATACCTGCCATACTCAAACCATTAAAAGACAAGTCAAAGAATCTTGAAAAAATTAATAGAAAAGTATCTTCTCATGTACAATAGATCCTCCGTAAGATTATGAGCTCATCAGAAGCCATGGGAGCCAGAAGGCAGTGATATATTCAAAATGTTGAAAGAAAATTATGTGAACGAATATTTCTATATCCAGCAAGAACAATCCTTCAAAAATGATGGAGCAACTAAAACAATCCCAGATAAACAAAAAAGAGTGAATTCATTGCTAGCAGATGCGCCATAAGAAATACTAAAGGAGTTGTTAATACTGAAATAAAAGAACATTAGAAAGTGACTAAGGTCCAGATAAAGATATAAAGAACATAAGTAAAGGTGGTTTTATAGGTAAATATAAGACAATGTATAAATGTATTTTTGTATACATTTGTAAAATACATGCAAAAAAACTTTTTTCTACCATCTGATTTTTTAAAACCATATAAAACAATAATTATAAATCTGTATTCATAGACACATACATACATACATAAAGATGTCATTGTGATACTAACAACATAAGGGGGAGGATGTAACTATAAAGGAAAATATGTTTTGTATATTATTAAAATTAAGATGACATTAATATATTCTATATTTTTATAAATTAATTGTAAATCCTCAGAGCAACTGCTAAGAAAATAACTCACAAATATATACTAAGTCTATACAACAAGGGGATTAAAATGGTACAATAGAAAATACTTAACACAAAAGAAAGCAATAATGGAGAAATAAAGAAGCAAAATTACACAAGACATATATAATACAAATAGCAAAATGACAGGTATAAACCGTACCTTAACAGTGATTATGTTGCATGTAAATACTCCTATCAAAAGAAAGAAGCTGGCAAAATGTATTTTTAAAAATATTCTCTAACAATATGTGTATATGTTGCTTACAGGGACACACTTTACATTCAAAGACACAAATATGTTAAAAGTAATAGGGTAGAAAAAGATATGCCAGACAATCAGTAAGCAAAACAGAATTAGAGTGGCTATACTTACATCACAAAAATAGACTTTAAGACAAAAATTTCTAGTAGAGGCAATGAAAGATATTTTATAATGATAGAATGGTCAATTTACCAGGAAGAAATAATAATTATAAACATATATACATCTAACAACAGAGCCCCAAAATGCATGGAACAAAATCTGTCAGAAATGAAGGGAGAAATTGGCAACTCAATGACAATAAGTACAAAGTTCAATACCCCACTTTCAGTAATGGATAGAGCAGCTAGGCAGAAAACAATGAAGGAAATATGACACTCAACAGTATAAACCAATCAATCTAAGAGGCAACTATAAAACACCCCACTAAAAATGGCATAATACACATTCTTCCAAAGTGCATATGAAACATTCTCCAGGATAAACCATACATTAGACCACAAAACAAGCCTCCATAATTTAAAAGTGTTCAGAAAAAGACAGAAATTTCAGAAAGTCACAAATATGTGGAAATTAAATAACACACTTTCAAATAACAAACGGGTTTCTTATAGACTGAATTCTGTCCCCAAAGTTTCATATGTTGCAGCTCCAACCCCCAATGTAACTGTATTTGAATAAATAGTCTTTAAGGAGGTAATTAAAATTAATTAAAGTCATTAAGGGTGGGACCCTAATCTTATAGAACTGGTATCTTTATAAAAGGAAAAGGAGACACCAGAAATCCCTTTTTCTCCATGTGAGCACAGAAGAAAGGCCATGTCTGCAAGCCAGAAAGAGATTCCTTCACCAGAAACCAACCCTGACAGCACCTTGATCTTGGACTTCTGGCTTCCATAACTATGAGAAAGTAAAATTCTGTTTTTCAAGCCACCCAATATATACTATTTTGTTGTGGCTGCCCTAGAAGACTAATAAAATGCCAAAAATTAAATACCAAGGACATTTAAAAATTAAAGTGAATGAAAAGAGAAACACAACATACCAAAATTTATGGAATGTAGCTACAGCAATGTTTATGGGACAATTTATAGCTGTAAATGCCTTCTTTAAAAAGAAGATTTTAAATCAATATCCTAATGTTCCACCTTAAAAAAATAGAAAAGGAAGAATGAATTAAGCAAAATAAGAAAAGGAAGGAAATAATAAAAATTAGAGAAGTGCATGAAATAGAAAATAGAAAAATAATAAAGAAAATAAACAAAATGAAAAAGATCCCAGATATCCAAAACAATCTTAAGCAAAAGGAATAAACATGGAGGCATCATGTTATCAGTTTTCAAATTATACTATGAGGTTATAGTAACCAAAACACCATTGTACTGGCATAAAAGTAGAAACATAGACCATGGAACAGAATAGAGAACCCAGATATAAAACCATCTATCTACAATCAACTGATCTTCAACAAAGCAGACAACAGTATACACTGGGGGAAACAAGTTCTATTCAATAAATAGTGCTGAGAAAAGTGGATAGCCACATGCAGAAGAACGAAAAAGGACCATTAGCTCTCAAAAATAAATTCAAGATGGATAAAAGACTTAAATGTAAGGCAGGAAACCATAAAAATTCTAGAAGAATATGTAAGCAAAGAATTCATGACTAAGACCCCAAAGGCAAATACAGCAACAAAAAAATAAATATTGGACTTTATTAAATTAAAAAGTTTCTGCACAACAAAGGAAATAAGCAACAGATTAAATAGACAACCTACACAACAGGAGAAAATATTTGCCAACTATATGTCTGATAAAGGGCTAATATCCAGAATCTACAAAAATTGTTTCTTTGGAAAGATTTTAAAAATTGACAAACTTTTAGCTAGACTTAACAAAATAAAAATGGAAAACAAAAAAAGCAAGGCAGAGAGGAGAGATCACTCAAATTACAAAAATTAGTAATATAAATGAAAGAATGGACATCACTTCCAACCTAACAGAAATAAAAAATACTATAATATTATCAACAGTATGACCCAAAATAAGATAATCTAGATGAAATGGACAAATTTCTAGAAAGACACAAACTACCAAAACTGACTCAAAAAGAAATAGAAAATCTGAATAGACCTACAACAAGTAAATATATTAATCATTTTTAAAATCCCATAAAAAAAAAAAAAAACCCAGGCCTAAATGGCTTTACTGGTGAATTTTAATAAACATTTAAAGGTAAATTAAAATCAATCCCTCACAAACTAAAAAAAATAGAGGATGAGAAAACAGTCCCTAATGTATCCTATGGGGCTAATATTATCCTGATACCAAATCCAGACAAAGACATCACACAAAAAAAGTAAAAGTTCCATTTCCTTTATTAATATAAGTGAAAAGAATCCTCAATAAAAAACAAGCAAATTGAATATAGCAATATATAAAAAAAAAAAACACCATGCACAATGACTAAATAACATTTATCCCAGGAATGCAAGGTTGGTTTAATGTGTGAAAAATCCATCAATGTAATATATAATATTAATCTATTAAAAGACAAAACCACATGATCATACCAAAGGATGCATAAAAAAGCATTTGGGCATATCTCACATTCTTTTATGATAAAACACTCAACAAATCTGGAATAAAGGGAACTTTCTTAACCTGATAAAGAGCTTTTACAAAAATCCCACAGCTAACATTATACTTAGTGAAAAAATATAAAATATTTTTCGTCATATTAGGAACAAGAGAAAGATTCTCATGTCACCACTTACATTCAGCATTGTAGTGGAGGTTCTGGTCAGAGAAGTTAGGCAATAATAATAAATATTAATAAAAATACATTTAGATTGGAAAAAGTAAAATTATCTCTATTTTCAGATCACACAATCTTGAATATAGAAAAAAGCACAAGGAATTCACATGAAACTATGATAACTACTAAATGAGTTCTGTAAGGTTTTAGGATACAAGATCAATATACAAAAATCAATTGGATTTCTACACATTGGCAATGAATAATTGAAAAATGAAATCAAGAAAACAATCCCACTTATAATAGCATCAAAAATGATAAAAGTAATTAGAAATATATTTAACAAAATATGTGTAAGACTAAGACTTGTTCACTAAAAACTATAAAACGCTGTTGAAAGAAATTAATGAAAACCTAAATAAATGAAAAGACATCCCATGTTCATGGATCAGAAAACTTGATGTTAAGATGGCAATATGGCCCAAATTACTCTATAGATTCAACCCAATCCAAGTAGAAATTCCATTTGCCTTTTTTTTTGCAGAAACTGTCAAACTTATTTCTAAAATATCTATAAAAATTCAAGGTACATTAAATAGCTAAAACAATCTTAAAAAGAATAAAGTTGGTGGACTTGCACCACCCAATTTCAATACTTACCTCAAAGCAGCAGTAATCAAGACAATATAATACTAGCATAAGGATAAACATATAAATCAACAGAATAGAATTGAGAGCCCAGAAATATACCTGTATGTCTATGGTAAATTTATCTTTAACAAAAGTGCCAAGACAATTCAATAGAGAAATAATAGTCTTTTCTACAAATGGTGCTGGGATAACCAGGTATCCACATGCAAATAATGAACTTGAGCCCCTTCCTTGTACCATACTCAATGTATACCATAGATATAAATGTAAGAGCTGAAGCATTAAAACTCTTGGAAGAAAACAGAAAAGTATATCTTCATGACCTTGAATTAGGCCTTGAATGGTTTCTTAGATATGACACCAAAAGCATAAGAATAACAACAACAAAAACAAAATTGGTCTTTATCAAGATTAAAAATTTTGTGCTTGAAAGGGCACCACCAAAAAAGTGAACAACCTACAAATTGAAAGAAAATCTTTACCAATCACCCATCTATAAAAGGACTTACACCCAGAATATAAAAGGAACTCTTGTAAATCAACAATAAAAGCATAAATAATTTTTTAAATGGGCAACAGCAAAAGATTTAAATAGATATTTCTCCAAAGAAGATACACAAATAGCCAAAAAGGGCATGGAAAGATGGTCAACGTCTTTAGCCATTAGGGAAATGCAACTCACCACACTAAGAGTCACACACTCTTGCATGGCTATAATAAAAAAGACATACGCTAACAATTGTTTGGTGAGGATGGAGAGAAACTAGAACCCTCATACATTTCTGGCAGAATTGTAGAATGGTGCATCCAGTTTTAAAAAGTGTTTGGCATATCTTCAAAATGTTAAATATAGTTACCATATGACTTAGAAATTCCACTCCTAGATATATACTCAAGAGAAATGAAAATGTATGTCCACACAAAAACTTATATACAAATGTTCATAGCAGTATTATTCACAATAGCCAAAAAGTAAAAACAATTTCAATGTCCATCAACTTAGTAAACAAAATATAGTGTATCCATATAGTGGAATGTTTTTCAGTACATTTATATTATGGTGATGATTTCTTTCATTAAACTTCACGAACCAACCTCTGCTAGCTCCAACCTCTGCCAGCCTCTGTAGTACTGGTACAATGATGCATAGAAGAAACTTGAAGGTATTATGCTAAGTGAAAGAAGCCAAACACAAAAGGCTAAACATTGTATGATTCTATGTATATGAAGAGTCCCAAGTAGGCAAATCCATAGAGATAGAAAGTGGATTATTGGTCACCAGGGTCTGGTGGGAGAGACTAGGGGAGGGTGACAGTTAATGAATACAGGCTTTATTTGGGGATGATGAAAATGTAATGAAATTAAAGAATAGTGATTGTTGCACAACTCTGTGAACACACCAAAAACCACTCAATTATACAAATTTACTCTTAAAGTACCTAAAGTATTTAGTGTACTTCGGTTCTATTTTAATAGAATGGTGTATCAAGGAGGACTCTTTTGGTTGCAAGTAACAGAAAATCCAATGTCAACTTGCTTCAGCAGTAAAAGGAAATGTATAGACTCATTTACCAAAGGGTATATCTCAAAGTGACTTATCCCAGAGGCTCAATATTGTCAGGTGTTGTTCTGCTCCTCACTGTGTTAACTTCAGCCTCAGATCATCCCAGGTTCAAATTTAGAGGAGAAATTTCCCTGCCTCTGTCAGAAATTCTAGCAAAAATCTCGTTCACTGTGATGGGGTCATACGTCCATCCCTGAACCAATCACTTTGGCTAAGGAAGGTCTATGTCATGTGTTTGACCCACGTAGCAGGGCAAGAGAATCACCAGAGATTTAGGAACTAAGAGAAGAAATTCAATAGTGTTACCAAATGGAGGAAAACACATGAAATTGATACCAAGGAGCCATACAACAACAAATATTCTCTATTAACAGTAAAAATTTGCCAAAGTAGGAAATCAGTCCAGGGGAAGCTTATAATCTTGGTACAGTGAGTGGTCCAAAATATAAACCTTCTCTCAATTTTAGTTATTTGTTCTTTGAATCCAAATCATATTTGAGTTATAATTCACATTCAACACTTTTACAGATTCCCGACCATCACAATGTCCTAATATCATGATAAAGTCAGTCATGCAAATGTTTTGGTTTTCTAGTGCAAATAAAAGTTATGTTTGCATAACTTAATTCAGTCACATCTCCAGGCTCCAATTCTAATTCTAATTCTCTTGTCATTTGTGTCACATCTGTGTTTACTTCTTTCACTGAAGTCTTGAACCCCCAAAATTATCCATGAGGGTTGAAATCAACTTCTTCCAGACTCCTGGTAATGCTGATATTTTTTTTTTACCTCCTCCCATGAATCACAAGTGTTCTTATAGCATCTAGAATGGTGGATCCTTTCTGGAAGGTTTTCAATTTACTTTGCCTAAATCCATCCAAGAAATCATTACCTGTGGCAGCTAAAGCCTTACAAAATGTACTTCATAAATAATAAGACTTGAGAGGTGAAATGACTCCTTGATTTATGGGTTGTAGAATGCACGTTGTGTTAGCAGGCATGAAAACTAACGAATCTCCTTGTATACCTTCATCATAGCTCCTGGGCGACCAGGTGCATTGTCAATGAGCAGAAATATTTTGAAAGGAATCTTTTTTTCTGAGCTGTCGGTCTCAACACTGGGTTTGAACGATTTGGTAAAGCATGCTGTAAACGGATGTGCTATCATCCAAGCTTTGTTGTTCCATTTATAGAGCACAGGCAGAGTAGATACATCGTCATTTTTAAGAGTCCTAGGACTTGGGGAATGGTAAATGAGTATTGATTCAACTTAAAATCACCAGTTGTATTAGCCCCCAACAAGAGAGTCAACTTGTCCTTTAAAGTTTTGAAACCAGGCACTGACTTCTCTTCTCTAGCATTAAATTCCTAGATGGCATCTTCTTCCAGTGCAAGGCTGTTTTGTCTACATTGAAAATCTGTTTTTTATTGTAGCCACCTTCCTCGATGGTCTTAGCTAGATCTTCTAGAAAACTTGCTGCAGCTTCTCCTACAGTACTGGCTGCTTCACCTTGCACTTTTATGTTATGGACATGACTTCTTTCCTTCAGCCTAATGAAACAACTTCTGTTAGCTTCCTTATTTCCTTTTTTTGGCAGATTCTTCGCCTCTCTCAGCCTTCATAGAATTGAATAGAATTAGGGCTTTGATCTGGATTAGGCTTTGGCATAAGGGAATACTGTAGCTGGTTTGATCTTCTATTTAGACCACTAAAACTTTCTCCATATCAGCAATAAGGCTGTTTCACTTTCTTCTCATTCATATGTCCACTGGAGTAACACTTTAAATTTTCTTCAAGAACTTTGCATTCATAACTTTTCCTTTTAGTGCAAGAGACCTAGCTTTCAGCCTATCTCAGCTTTCAACATGCCTTCCTCACTAAGCTTAATCATTTGTAGCTTTTGATTTAAAAGAAGAGCTATGTGACTGTTCCTTTTACTTGAATACTTAGAAGTCATTGTAGGATTACTACTTGGCCTACTTTCAATATTATTATGTCTCTGGGAATTGGGAGGCCTGAGGACAGGGAGAAGGATGGGAAACCCACTGGTCTGTGGAGCAGTAAGAACACACCCGAGATTTATTGATCAAGTTTGCCATCTTATAAGGGCATGGTGCATCATGCCCCAAAACAATCACAATAGTAATAGCAAAGATCAATGATCAAGATCACCATAACAGATATAATAATAACAAAGTTTGAAATATTGTGAGAATTACCAAAATGTGACATAGAGACATGAAATGAGCACAAGCTGTTGGGAAAATGGTGCCAACAGACTTGCTGGACATGGGGCTGCCAGAAACCTTCAATTTATAAAGCAATGCAATATCTGTGAAGTACAATAAAGTGAAGCACAATAAAACAAGGTATGCCTGTTTTCATTTTTTAAAATAGAAAGGTTAATCTTTCTCCACAATGTTTTATTAGCCCACCCTTGTGCAAATAGATTGAATGGTGGCCGCTAAAATGTTATGTGCACATTATAATACCTGGGCTCTGGGAATTTTACCTTAAAAGAAAAAAATGTCTTTGTAGATATAATTAAGTCAAAGACCTTGACATGAGACCATCCAGGGCTACCCAAGTGGGCCTAACCCAATGGCAAGTGTCCTTGTATAAGACATGTCAGGAGAAGGCGTGGAGGAGAGTGTCAGGGGAAGACAGAGGCAGAAGTGGGAGTGGTGTGGCCACAGTGAATGCCCACGGTCTGCAGAAAGGGGAAAAGGCAAGGGCTAGATTGTATCCTCCAATGTCCAGTGTGCATGCCACCCTGCTAACACCTTGATTTCATATTTTACATTCCGGAACTGTGAAATTATAAATTTCTGTTGTTTTAGACCACCAAGTTTATGGTCATTTGTCATGGCAGCCCTAGGAAACCAATACACTCTGATCTTGATACAGACAGCAGAGTTTGAGAGGATTGGGTCTATTTCACAAACTTTGATATTTTTAGACATTTGAATAGACCTCAAGAATGTTTTTAATCAGATATCATACAGGTGACTCTACAAGAGCAGGTAGATTAAAAATCCTGTTTCTTTACTCTTCTCATCTCTAAAACAAAATAAAGCACAATGGCAACTAAAAGGCTTTGGGGGAAAAACCTCCCAAACTTGGATTACTGTAAAGTCGAAGGAGGAAAATACACATTAATCTTTCAAGAAGTTTAAATGAGAAGAGAAGAAAGATTGGTAGATACAGAGTACTAAGGATCAAAAGGCAGTTTTATTTTATTTTTGCTTAGAGAATTGGCAGGAATCAAGCATGTTTTGGACTTGACCAAGGAGAATGAACCGTTAGAGAGGGGATGTAGTTACAGTTTGATTATCTGTCACCCAAAATGCTTGGGACCAGAAGTGTTTCAGATTCCAGATTTTTTTTTTATTTTGGAGTATTTGCATATACATAACGATATATATTGGGGATGAGAGCTAAGTCTAAAGACAAAATTTATTTATGTTTCATATATACCTTATACACATAGGTAATTTTATATTATACAATATTTTAAATAAGTTTGTGAAGCAAATTTTGTGTTAAGTTCGTATTTGTGGAATTTTTGTCTTTGGCATCATGTCAGCACTCAAAAAGTTTAGGATTTTGGAGCATTTTGGATTTGGGATTTTTGGATTAGGGATGCTCAACCTGCACGGGGGTTGGGGGGGACTGATACGGGCAGGTTAGTAAGGAGACTGGAGGGAGGGGTTACCGGCAGGGAGCCATAGACATTTTTAATCAAAAGATGGAGAGAGACTCTGAATGTGGAGAGACTTTAGAAAAAGGGTAAAAGGATGAAGACAATCACACCTAAGGAGATGTCTTATGTTTTTCTCTATTTCTTAGCATATTGCCTGAGGCTGAGGACTGAGGGGCGAATGAGATGCTTGGGGTTAATGAGGGCACTTTAACTTCACCAAGGATGATGTCAGTGGGAGCCCACCTGGGACAGGTACAGACTTGGAAGAACTTATCAGGCTGGGAGTCCAGCTGAGCCCGGGTGGGGCCCCTGACTGTTTGGTGGCGGCATTTTGGTTTGGGGATTGCATCCGGAAGGTGAAATAAGATCAGAAGAGGGATTTAGAGCACTGCCTTAGTTGGGCTCCCAGGTGTGTGCAGTAGAAAGATGTGGTGTTGACAAGGGGTGGTTCTCTTGCCCAGAGTTGGCAGCCAGTTGGGCTAGAGAAGGAATTGAAGTGCAGACGTCCCCCTGGGATTATAGGACAGGTGCAGTGAGGGTCAGTGCAGGTCGGAAGGTGACTGCTCAGAGTGAGAGGCAGGGCTAAAGGTCTCTGAATCTGCTAGGAAATCTGAATAAAGTCTGTAGTTTAGTTGATAGTATTTTCCTAAGGTCAGTTTTGATAAATGTAGCATTATTATACACGATGCTAATATTAGAAGAAGCTGCGTAAAGAATAGGCAAGAACTCTTTGCAACTCTGGTAAATCTAAAGTCATTTCATGATAAAAAGTTTAGAAATTCAAAAGCAACTGTCCCCAGCCTGGGCAACCACGCTCACTGAACATAAGAGGATAGGCGTCCTTGAGGAGCACGCTGTCCCGGCTGACACAGTCTGTCTCTCCAGCTCCAGTTCCGTTGCTGGGCTCGCACCATCTGGAAGAACAGAGCTGTTCTTCCCAGTACTCTCCCACGGCGGCCGCGCGACGCATCTGCATACTTGAATGATGGGCCAGTCCATTAAGACTTAAATATTGCCCAGTGTATATTAAATGTCTGGATATGACCAATAAACAAAAACAGCAGATTGATTTCTAAATTTCAATAGCATCTACAACCCCAGGATGAGAATCTGGTGTTTACATTCTTTTGCAGTTGGACGAACACATATTTTTATGTAAACATTTTAAATTTTTTTATAGAAAATATTAAACCAAACTAAAAACAATAGTCTTATAAATTCTTATTTTAAGATTTTGAGATAGAGCATCTGAGTTAGATTAAATTCCCTCTGGCTAGTTTTCCTTTCTGACAACCCTATTCTCAAATCTGTATATCAATAGTGTAGAATTTTAAAATTCAAAGAATCCTATATGCTAAGGCTTCAGGATAATTTTCTTTGCTCTAAAAAACACTCTTTGCTGACAATATGAGACAGAGTGGTTCCAGGCCATGACGGGACACTGGGTGTGGCCTGGGCATGCAAGGCTGAAGCGGACTGCAGACTGGAGCCACAGCTCTGCAGAGGGCCCAGGAAGTTTTACAACTGGGCGATAGGATGGCATGTTCTTTTGTTTTATTTTTCATAGCATAAATTTAAGGGCACAAGATCAGAGCTGGACTTCCAGGGTTGAAATCCTAGCCCTGCCATTTGGGAGCTGTGTGATCTTAAGTACTTAACATCTTTGTACCTCTTTTCCCTCTTTTGTCAAATGGGGATGATAATAGCACTAACCTCATGAGGTCGTTTGAAGGACTAACAAGTTAATATTCGTAAAGTCTTGTAACAGTGCCTTGCATTTCATGAGCACCATATTAAGTAAGGTTTTGTAAAACAATAGAATGGTTGACTTTATATCTTCAGAATCAACTTTAATCAGAAGACTTTATGCGTGATCTTAATTTGCTCATGGGTTTTTGTTTTGTGAGGTTTCTTAAATTTTTTTATTTGTTTTGTTTTGTTATTTTGTTAACCACACCAAACTCATAGAGAAAGGTCATGGTCAATATTCTTCTTTCCATTTTACAGATAATTTTTTTTTTAACTGCATGTACTGGCTGTAAGGACTTGCCCTGTAAAATTCAGTCAGTCTGTATCGCAACAGAGAAAAGAACCCAGAGACTCGACCCCCACCTGACACTGTAGCTGACCTGCTCCAGCACCCCTTCTTCCCAGCCAGGGTGCCCAGCCCACCCTTCGCTGGGGGTCTCCATTTGTCCTGAGGCCTGGCATTTTCAGAAGGTGCTGAAAGATGGCAAAAGAGCAATATCTCTGCAAGGCAGGATTCCGGTGGCCCCAGGTCAGAGGCTCTGGGGTACCACAGGGGAAAGGGCAGGGGAAAGCTCCGGGTTGTTCTAGGCGGGATCAGGGAGACTGTGCTCAGGCATCCCCCTTTGGGACCCTCACCTGCCACTAATTCCTGTTCCAGGTTCAAGCATGTGGATTCCACTAGTCACAAGACGATAAAACCTTGTGGTCTCAACCCATTACAGCTAAGGGAAGACAGGTTCAGTTCTTCTCCCAGCTCTCAGACCTATCTTCTCTGGTGCAGTCTCATAGTCAGTGTCAATAAAATAGGGAATCACACTGAAGGGAATGTGCTCCAAAGTCACTGGTGCAGTTTTTAGTCCCCTGCCTTGTGTGGGGAATTGGCAGTCGGCCCTTTCCCTTGGTTGACTGGCTGCTTTGTCCTGGGTACTGATTTTTGTGACAAAACTTAATCTTCTTGGCCAGGTATTACCCTATAAAGCAGGTATTACTTTATTGTACCTATTTTATAGACGAAGAAACTGAAATGCAGAGAATGTAGGCATATGCCCAAGGTTAAAGAGCTGGTATTTGGAAGAACAAAAGAAGAGCACTTAGCGCGCTTGCGGGGCCAGCCTCCTAAGGACTCCCTCTCCAGCTGATGGGGTCCCTGGGGCCAGTGTGCTTGTCTCCCCCAGGTGACCATCCTGGTCCACTCACACACCCATCCTTCACGACTGGGTGTTTAAGGCTTGCAACAACAAACTCAGGGAAGTATTTTCTTCTGGCAATTGCCCGGCAGTAAATGCCAGTGAGCAGGCAGGAGCTCAGTGTCAGCATCAACATCACAGATCCATGGAAAGAACTCCACTCCCGATTTTAAAACATATAGGTCTGTGGACACTAAATAACACGCTTAAGATTATGCTGGTAAGCTGTGCAGAGCTGGTCCGAGAGCCCAGGGCTGTCTGCTTCCTACTCTGGTGATTTCCGGTGACACCAGGTGCTGCTTACTCATGGTTCGGTATCTTCTGATGGGGCAAAGAAGTGAGCTTCAAGCAGCATTGCAGGAACTACAAACAAAAGTAAAAGTCTACCTCTCCTACGTCCAGAGTGCTGGGGGCTAGAATGAACGAGTGATTGAATGAAGAGTAGTGGACAAATGAATGAATCTGGATTCTAGGTTCTGGGACTCAGAATTGCTGCATCTCTGAGGACCCACCACAATGTGTGATCAGGGCCATTGAGTATCACTGATCAATTGCACACCCTCTGGATAATATAAGGACTGATTCTCAATGTGCCCCAAATGGACTCCAGCAAAGACCAATAATTTGGAGATCAGGAGGCCTGGGTTCTAGTCCCAGCCCTGCCACAATCTTCCTGAGCGATGTATCCCTTTATCACTGTAGCCCTGAGTTTCTTCAGCAGCAAGGTAAGTGGACTTGGCCAGGTGATTGCTTCCCCACCCTTGTAAGCCACCCACCTCTCCACAGTGTGGGAGACCTCAAGGTGCAAGGAGTATTGCAGAAGGAAACATCAAGGTGGGGAAGGGAACCTAGGACCTTGTCAGAAGTAAAGGTCAGCCAAGTCCTGCCTCCACTGGGCTCTCCCATTTTCACTTTCTCTGATATCATTCCACTTAAGGAGAGCCCATGACCAAAGCAGAGTTCTGCCATTACCTGCTCTATTCTTTGTTCTCAGCCTGGACCCCCTGGAGTTCAATGTCAGTTGCGCCCTAGGCTGGAAAGCGTAGGCTAAAATCCGGAAGTGGCTTTACTCAAAGCCAGATGCAGGGCAATGCAGTCAAAATAATTGAACACATGTATGAGCAGCTTTGCTGACAAACAAAATAAGATGCTGTCTCTCCTTCCAAGCAGCTGGAAAAATATGCAACAAGAAGCATACAAAATAGGTGGCTAAGGGTCCTTCCTGGGGTAGTTTGAAGACCTGGGAGGAGTTTTACAAGAAACAACCTGCCCAGCCCACAGGAGGGCCCCAGGGTTTGAGGCTTGTTCTGACAGACTGAGTGACCACAGCCAAGTCACTGTCACATTCTGAGCACTCCTCCCAGTAACCCCAGTGGGAGGCTGGGCACATTTTCCAAGATTATCGAAAGGCATTTCTGCGAAAGAAATGAAAAAAGAACTGGACAACTATGAGAAGTTTTCTAATGAGCAGGAAGAGAACACGGATGTCCACGCCCACCTGAGAGTGGCCGCCAGCTCCCCCCTCCCTCCCCTTGTCCATCCTGCACCAAGGCACCTGTGAGAGATTACCCAGAGGACCCAGCTTAGAGCCCAGAGAGATTCGGGCAGAATTGATGCAATTCTTGCAAACCTGTTCTCTGAAGCAGGGTAATTTGCATGAGCCTGAATAAATCCTTCCAGTGACAATGAGTAATTTTTATGGTTTTTCTGCAGTCATCTAACTAATTGAACATCTCACATTTTATACTTTTTCCTCCCCCATCAGTACAAGAATAGTGGTTAGCAATGACCTTGGCCTCTTTTCCCTCAGGACCCGTTCAAAGTGGTTAGAAGGAGGAAATATACCTGGCTGGGGTCTGTGCGGTGCATTTACCCTCTTCCCTCTGTCTCCTGCCTGTGGGGGACCAGCCAGTGGTGCTTCAGAGGTCCGTGTGCTCCGAAGGGATGCGGTGCTATTCGGAGCACGGTTAGCCCTTTCCCCTCTACCTCCACTTGCCCTTTTTACAATTTAATTCAGCAAATCCTGTCAGTGGGCTGGGTCTGAAGGATGAGACACGCACAGAACGGGGAGCAGAAGGGAAAGACAGCACACAAACAAATGGGCGCCCACCAGTGAGATGAAGGCATGCCTCAGCTAGACTGCGGACTCCGTGGGGACCCAAAGAGGGAAGTCCTTACCCTGTCAGTAGTCAGGGAGGTGACATTTGAGTTAAATCTTGAAACTTGAATAGGAATTCTCCAGGGAAGAGTTCCAAGGAAGTGCAGCAATATGGGCAAAGGTTTGCAGCAGCTCTGCACATTTGGAGAACCGCAGGTATTGCAAACCCTGATGCTGGCGTGCATCGGGGGTGGGGTGGGTGGGTGGGGTGGGTGCACAGCAAGGTTCCTGGAGGGCCTGCAGGCCACCTGGGAGGTTGAAACTTTGGCCTGAAGGCCATGGGAGAACTTCAAAGGTTTTTTCGGATGATGAAGCAACGTGGAATTTGGAAGACAGCTACCTGGAGTGTGGAACATGGCAAACCAGAGGCAGGGAGACCAATCACGGAGATGTTTCGCGGACAGAGGCATGACGGATGGACAAGAGGAACAAACCTAGAAGAAACACAAATGGGAGAATCCACAGAGCTTAGCGACTGGTTCGTCTGGGTGGTGAGTGTCCGGAGGTACGATGGTACCGATCATCAAGATAAAAGAATAAGGAGGCTTGGAGAGGGAGACAGTCAGCACAGTTTAAACATATGGAGTTGGAGATGCTCGCAAGACTTCTTGCTTAATAAAAAACTTTTCACTGATAATGCCAAATGTGTGCAAGGATGTGGAGCAACAGAAACTCTCATCCGTTGCTGGTGGGGAGGTAAAATGGTACAAACACTTCGGAAGACAGTTTGGCAGTTTCTCACAAAACTAAACATACTCTTGCTATATGATCAGCTTTACAGTCTTGGTGTTCACCCAAATGAGTTGAGAACTTATGTTCACGCAAAAAACATGAATATTTACGGCAGCTTTATTCATAATTGCCAAAACTTGGAAGACACCAAGATATCCTTAAGTATGTTGATAAATAAATAAACTGTGGTACATACAGATAATGGAATATTATTCGGCAATAAAAAGGCATGAACTATCAAGCCACGAAAAGACACAGGAACTTTTAAATGCATATTGCAAAGTGAAAGAATTTATTCTTTCACTACATACTGTATGCACACTTTACTTCTACTGTATGTACTTTCACTACATTCTTTCAGCTACATACTGTCTGATTCCAACTATATGACATTCTGGAAAAGGCAAGGCTATGGAGATAGTAAGAACATCAGTGGTTTCTGGGGCTTTGAGGGGAGGTAGGGAGAGATGAGTAGGCAGATCACAGGGGATTTTAGGGCAGTGAAACTATTCTGCATGATATCGCTGTAGATCAATGGCATTGTATTTAATGCATTTGTCAAAGCCCGTACATGAACAACACAAAGAGTGAACAGTAATGTGAACTATGGACTTTAGTTAATCATAATACCATATCAAATTGCCTTATCCATTGTAACAAATGTGCCACAGTAGTTTAGGTGTTAATAACTGGGGAAACTGGAGAAGTGTGTGTGTGGGGGGTACATGGGAACTCTGTACTTTCTCCTTATTTTTTCTATAAACTGAAAAAACTACTCAAAAAATAAAGTGTATGAGTTTTAAGGAACACTCAGAAATTGTCTTTGGCTTCCAGACATGGTTTCTGGCCCTATTAAGTTATAGCAGAGTGGAGGAGAGAAGAGTCACGCAGAGAGAATCAGCACGTGACAGCTGGAAAGGACTTTGTACCCATTGCTCCTGCTTAAAAATAGATGCCTTGAGTCCCAGAGAGAAAAGCGATTAGCCCAGTGTCACATAGCTCATTTTTAAAAATCCATCCGTCCAGTATGTATTGTGTTGGGGTTGGAAACAGATGGATGAGAAGCAGTGATCAACATCGAGGTGCTTATAGTCCAGTGGAGCAAACTATCAGTGACCAGAAAGTGCCAAAGCCATGTCATAACTGCTACAGTGGGGTGCACGGAGGGTGCAAGGAGAGGAAACGCAGCCCACTGGTCTCTGTGGTTAGCGTCCAGGCTGTGAGTGGGGCCCACGGCAATCTCTTCCCAAGGCCAGGTCAGACCGGCCTTTCCCCCTTTCTTCCTCCTCCTCTTGAGCATGAAGAGACAGGGCAGCACTTGCCAGGAGGCTTGTTGGCGAGCCAGACCGGTCACTCGGGAGCTCTGAAGATAACCAGGGCGGACTACTGGACCTCGGTTTTCTACTCGTCAAGCTGACGTTGAGGCGGTATTTCGATGTAGCAAATGAAAGCATCCCTGCCACGCGTTCACAGCAGGCCATGTGCTACCTGTAGCCACGAGGCTTTAGGTGGGTTTTCTCAAGGGTTTCCATAGCTTTCTTCTTCCCAGAGACAAGAATCTTCCACGAGACGCTGCAGCCTTTCCTGCTATGAAAGCGGATTTGCCCGCCTGCCGCTGGTCCAGCCTCACCTTCCGGCCGTGTCCACTTGGCGCAACGCCACCGAGGAGGCTGTGTCCTCTCTAAGCCCCACAGACACACTTCCATTTCAACTTGGGAGAGAAAGCCGTTCTGCCTACTTTTCTGCATGGCTTCAAAGCATCTCGAAAATCAGATATTTTATATCAAGTGACAGGCAACTACTAGAAATTTGAAACCTACTAAAAAAGTCCTTCTTTTGATGGAAAATCTCTTCCGTATGTTTGGAAACCAAGTTGCTGTCATATTAATTGAATACACTGAATACACACAAAACAAAACAATTTCTTAAGATCTTCCTTTTACCACCCTAGGTTCAAAAGTTTTGGATTCCAACATGTTTCTGACGAGGCCTTGACTGTTAGACCTGCTGTGTGCTCCCAGCTCAAGCTGGCTCAGCATTTCCAGCCAGCCGACCCAAGTCACGGACGCCCCTTTCCATTTCCAAGGCCTTCCACATGGTGCAGAGAACTACGGAGTCCCCAGGAGGGTGAGTGATTTGTGGCTAAGACTTAGAAATTAAGATGGTATCACAGGTGTGTGCCCACAGGTGTAGTGGGCAGATACCCAAACAGAAAGTCGGAATAACTGGATCTTTCTTGGCTGGTCAATTTTGTGACTCTGATAGATATAAAATACCTGATTTTCAAGATTCTTTTAAGTTTTTACCACTTGGTGCCATCTCTGTCCGCTGCTTGTATAATGAGGAGAGAAGGTTTTGTGTCCCATCGTCTGGAATAAAAGAGACCAAAGGAATTGAAATATTGGAGGGAAAAAATCCACAAACAACTTGTGTGCTTTTTTGGACACCAAACCAATGCCAATGACCCAAAAAGTGCTCAGCGGGGAGGGTACTCTTCTCCTCTGGCTCTCTCCACGGCCTGCACCGCAGACAAATGAGTCAGCGTTACACCGGTGAAAATTAAGATTTATCTTCATGAATAGTAAATATTTTGAAAATATACACCCATGAAAAATCAAGAAGCAATTCCACAGTGAAGTGAGTGGTGATGACTATGAATACTTCCCCCTTTGTTTCTAGCCTTCCCCACCATGGACCCTGTCCCCAGCCACACCGAGAGCACAAGTCTTTGTACGTGTTCTTCCAAGTGAGTGGCATGTCCATCCTCACCCACTCTCCTGACACATTCCTGTCATCCTTCTGGATTCAACTTAAAATCATCTCCTATGTGGAGCCTTCCTGATTACCATCATGAATTAGTGCCCCCTCTCCCTGGGCTTCTGGAATCCTCAATTCTCTATTTATGCGTCTACTATAGCACAAACCTGTGGTCATCCCCGCTGGATTGTGAGATCTTTAAAGGCAAGGACGGGATTATCCAGTGCTTTATCTGCAGGGCCTCGCGTGATGCCTGGCACTTAACAGTTCGCTAAGTATCAGAGTCAGACAGTGATGGGATTGCACCAACTTGTACTGACATTGGCACTGGCTTGCAAGAAATGATTGTTAGATTTCCAGGAATTTTGTCAGCTGATATTAAAAATTGCATTATGTACAATTAAACTTACAATTAAATAAATTATATTTAAAACAAAAGTTATAGGTACCCAAAACTCATCACTTCCTAATTGTATTACAACATTTTTCTATTATCGATGTACTTGTTTATGTCTGTCGTACCTGTGTGGTGGGAATGCTGTGTGAACATGCCACTGCATGTTCCTTTCCAAGCACACATTTAGTAACCTCACATTGGCAGCTTGCAATCAGCCATAGTTGGACTATTTATATCACAGAAATTGGCAAAGGCTATAAATCAGAGCTTGATTTATTGTTTTGTTGATTGTCTAGACTTAAAGTGACAAAAAAGTTAACGCATACTAAATTTAGAACATCTGTAATCACGACTATGTGAATAACACACGCACATGTGCATGCGTCCACACACGTATGTGCAAAAACCCCAAGCCCAGTTCAGCAAAGAAGCCTCTCCTGTCATTGACAAACAAGTGAAATTGTGACATATGTCTTTGTTGTTTCACTTTCATTTTATTCATTAAAGTATCAACCAACATGCATGTTAGAATAATATTTGTTTGTCAATTGCAATCATAGGTTGGCTACAGATACAAGAGTTTGGCAAACATGGATGAAAACATTCTGTGAAAATCAATTGGCTACATAGCACTTCCAATAAAGAATATTCGTATTTTATTCTTACTTGTAAGTTGTGCACCACGTATCTTGTGTGTCAGTAACATTTACAATAAACTAAGGTATGCATGCGAATGCACATATTTCCCTCCCCGGGGAGCTCACTGTTACAGATCTACCAGCACATCACAGGGTCAGAGCAGAGAGACAACAGAGAGGACTGGAGCGGTTGGGGACGGCTGCAGTTACACAGAGGGTGACCCTCGGCATGGGCCCTGAGGGTCAGAGAAGGAGACGCAGTGGAGGAAGCCGCACGATATTCCCATCGGAAAGAGCAGCACAGAAGCAGGAAGAGCTCGGTCAGCGCAGGAGCAGCGAGAAAGGAGCCTGGGCTGCTGGAACAGAGGTGGCTGTGGGAGCGGTGGGAGACCGAGCCGGACAGGCCGGGAGGAACTGAGCTCCGGAATTCGGTGCAAGTGAGGCGGAGAAGTGGGATTTGATTTAGCGGGCGATAGGGAGCCTCCTCTGATTCTTGAGGAGGGGAGTGATGAGAAGTGAGCAGTGATTTAGGAGGACTAATAGGGCCGTCGCGTTCAGGATAGATTGGAAGAGGGAGAGGCCAGCTCCAGTCCCCGCGGTAAGCAAACTGAGATTCGGAAGCGATTCAGAACCACAGGGATGAGGTAATGCGGCCTCTCCTCTGTCCCCTACCCACCGCCTGTCTTTTCCCGCCGCCAGGCTCAGCACGTCCCTCCCCCACGCCTCCCCTCCAGCAGCCCTTTTCTCTGGGGTCTGTGATTAATTCTCTCTTAAAGTATCTGGTGAGAGATCTAATGGGCATTTCATAAATTCTGTCATTATGAGAAGCCTAGTTTAAAAAGTTCCTTTTGTCTAGATCAATTATGAAATAATGAAATGTGACCTGAACCCAGGCCTGCATCTATTTTTTTTTCTCTGAGAAAGAGATTTAGCAATGATCAGAAAAGTCTAAGTATAAGGGAATTTGACTCCATAGCTACAGGAGCTGGAGAAGTAAGTAGCTAAATCAGCATTATCGAGTGTTCTTCAAAATTGATTGCATAAATTCGTTCTCCAGTCATTCTCAGTATTTGTGCGTCCTGCCCTCACATGCACATGCTCCTACATACACAAGAATCGGATGGCTGCTGTCATTTACAATCTTGCCAAGGATTCTGGTGACTTTTAGTGTTATTGCCTGGCACCCAAACCATGGTCTGCTTCAGGAATTATATTTGCCTTTGTATGTTTAAATGGTCCAACCCCATCCATCACATCATCTCAGGTGAGAACAACATCTGGCTTGTAATTCTACGGCCCCAGCACAGGGCCACATTTGAGCAAGCATTGATTTAATGGCCTTCGGGTCACGAGGTTGGGGTGGTGCAGGTGTTAGTAAGGCAAACATAGTTGCTTTGACTCGACTGTCTGCTATCTCAACGTTAGCCCACCCTGTGTGCTCTGGGACGTGGTCAGGCAGGTACAGAAAAGATGCTCTCAGTGCTGAAAAATAAAATAAATATACAAAGTGAGTAATGGCTTCATGACTGTTCCTTCAAAAATATGATCTATTACAAAAACAAAGTATGCCTGGATTTTTTTTTTTGTTCCTTACCGCATTTTCTCATCTTTCTAGAAGCTGCCAGAATAGACCCTTAAACACTTTCTTACACACACAGTGTTCTAGTCTGCCTTCAAAATGCCAGCCCTGCGAACATGTCTGCCCACGTTCCTCAGACGTCTCTAACTGTTGCTTTCCTCCTCGTTCCCTGCCGGCTCCATAATTTTTCTCCCTACCAAGGACAAAAATAAAAAGTCATAAATGCCAGAAATTTCTAGGGGCTAAGTCAGCTCCCTCTCATGGGTGACTTTTATGCTGGGCTCTGGCAGGCGTGTGACAGTCACTCACGTGGTATGTCTCAGGCATGCTGGTGCCCACACCTGGCCGGTGAAAATGTGTCCGTCGGTGGCAATGAGTGAGCCCTCCTCCTTTGCATGGAGTTACGCACTTGCGCGATGCAAAGGGTATACGATGTGTTTCCTGCTTTCACAGGGAAAGAAACTAATACGTGCAAAACTGAGAATACTTCAGTGCTAAATCGGGTGGCGCGGACCAGAGGAGACAGTGCAGTGCTGTTGACGAGCGCTAGATTCAGAGTCAGAAGTGAGGGTTCTTGCCATCCTCCCCGTGTCCCATGGCACACCGACCCGCAGATACTTTCTCAGCCATTTCCGTGTCTATCCAGTTCACTCCTGGGCCCATTCTAGGATTTCCTGAATTGGGTATTCAGTAAGATTCGACACTGCTATGGGGACAAAGATGCTGGACTTGCACTTCACACGTGAGGGAACACATGCTCTTCTGGGTTTACTGACTCACACCCCACCTATGAGGGTGCGCCTTTACTCTCCAGCGCGAGCAAGCTAAGTCCGCAGGACGCCGGCCCGCACAGGCCCCAGACCGAAGCGTGGGGCTTTGGCTGGGCTGTCATGTTGTGGGTTGAGTGGTTGGTTGGTTTGTTTTAATCTACTCTAAAGTCTTTGCTTCTTTTCATTTGTGATGCAAACACTTTTTGAAATATCCATCTCTCTGCAGTTCTTTAATTTTTAAGATTTTCATTAATGAATTTCTGGAGAACAAAGACTCCATGAGGTTAGAAAGTCAGTTTATTTCTTCTTCCTCAAGACCCAATCTATTTTCTCTTTAAAAAGAAGAGAGCTTACAATTTCTTTTAAATATCTTTTACAGTCTGTCATTGTCCAGTGCTGAGAAGTTGTCCTTTGTTATTCATTTATATTTTGCTTACTATAGATTGAGCTCATTTTCTCTTAATATATTTTTTAAAAATGATCTGTTCACCCATTCACATCCACTCAATAAACGCGTATGATGCCAGCTCCGTGCCAGTGCGGGGCCGCGCTTCTCTGCAGGCACAATGCCGCGTATAACCCAACAGACTATACTGCGTCCCTTCTGGAGTCCTGGTACCAGAGACAAAATGAAGAGGAGATGACAGGCCTCACCCTCCCCAAAGTAAGCACCATGATCGCAACTTAAAGGGAATGGCGGGGCGGCCCCTTCACTCCGTGTGTGTGTGTGTGTGTGTGTGTGTGTGTGTGTGTGTGTGTGTGTGGTTTGAGTGTACACGCATCGCAACGGCTCTGCCGCTAACTGGTAAATGGACACAACTGTAAGAAAGTAACGTTAACAGATTCCATCCACCAGGCTCCCACTTCTTGCCAAGGAATACGCCATGCACTCTGCAAACATCATTTAACCCTAGCAACAAAACCACGAGTTAGGCGCTGTCACTGTCCCCTCCTGACAGACGAGGCAGCCGGCGCTCAGGGAGGCGCAGAGGCAGGTGTGCCCATGCAGAGGCGCTGCGCCCTTCTGCCCGGTGCTCTCACCCTGCGTTTCTCTGCGTGACTGTGGCAGGCCTGATGCAGTGGCAGCCTCGGGGTATTTTAGGATGTGATTTTTCACATCTGATATTTAATGAGGTGGCACACACTTCCCACGGAGGCCTTTGACCCTCACCCCACGCAGAGGTCCCCTTTGCTCCCGCCATCCTGCAGACACTCTGCGTTAGTTGGAGGAGAACCCAGCGAGAGCCTGCCAATGAATCAGGACAACGCCACGCGCCGGCCTCGCCACGGCCAGGCCTGGTTTGAGTGTTAGGGGTAGCTTGTATCCCGAAAGTCTCGCTGCCTACCCCAACTGTGGTGGAGAGCGTTGTGAGTAGAAAAATCCATGGGTCTTGTTGTTGTTGCTGTTTGTTTGTTTGTTTGTTTTTCCTGCAGGAGGTATCTTAGCCACACCAAGAATGGCAAGATATGGCTCCTCTGCCTTAGGTTACAGTTCTCCCCAGGGCCATTTGTGAACTTCATAAAAGGAAATGTGGAGAAAAGAAACATGGTGAACCAAGAGAATTCCCTGACAGAGACATCTAGTCCTAAGACAGACCTTTAGAGAGGACGAGCAAATCGCAGGGCCAGGCTGCTGTGAGGGCCCAGACGGCATTCCACCCCCAGACAGCTGCCGGCTCCACGCGCTGAGGAGGGATTCCATGAACAACACGGGAAACCCACGGGCCAGAGATGGTCACCCTCGTGTCCACGCTGCTTCCCTGGGGCTGCCCACTCTGCACGGTTGGGCACTACCTACCCCACTGCAGCCACCACTGTGAGCGTCGGGGCTGGCGAGCCCCACACAGCGTCTCTGATCTGCTCCACACCGCAGTCCTGCAGGGCAAGTGCGACTGTCCCACAGTCAGAGAATAACTGAACCTCAGAGGGATGCGGGGTCTCTGGCAGGCCTGACAGGCTGTAGAGCCTTTGTTCTTTTGGTGGCTTCATGCTGTCTCCGGTGAGGTCTGCCTTACTTAGACCTGGGAAGATAAGCACACAAACACTAAAATTCTGCAAACATGTTCTACCGCTGTCAAACAGGGAAAGAGACAACCTCAAGCTAAAAACTTCAAAAGGTGGAGCTGACGGAGAGAAACCGAATTCTTGGCATTCCCTCACTTTTCAAACAGAGCTAGGGAACTGACAAAATAAGAAAAATCTTATTAGAACTTTTGAACTTAGGAGAAGTGGATGAACTGGGTATCATTATCTTTCCCTACCTCTAGCTGGCTGGGAGCAGACAGGGCTATGGGGGAGACAAGAGCGGAACAGGAAAAAAACAGCATAAGCTGATTTTCTCCATTAGGAAGTTAAATGCCTGGAATCTACTCTGAATCCAGGGGGATTTCCCCAGGATAGAATAATACCTACACCAGGAAGGGAGGGAATTTTGATGGGACAAGAAACAAAGTGGGCAAAGCCTGCAACAACTCCTGCTCATGCTTGGTGTTAGTGGTTTATCCAGACCTTCTAATTGTTCTGACCAAGTCAAAACTACCTGCTGGTGTCAGAAGAGTTATCAGGGCTAGAAAAGCCACTCACATCAAGCATGAGCAAGATGAAAAAAAAAAAAAATGGTGATCATGTGCAATTTACAAACACCACCAACCAAAAGAATGCAGAATTCAGAAGAAAATCTCAGCATGGAAGAAATGTAATCCAAGGAACAGAATCAAAGTTCTTGTGCTTCACACTATAGAAAAATTTGATAAGAGCTAGAACTAAATTTAAAAAAATAGCTGAAAGATCAGATGATAAAACAATAAAATGAGATGTTTGCCAATTCAAGGGAAAGTTTTGAGGTAGAAATAAATAGTACTACCATCAAACAAAAAATAAATAAATAAGAAACAAAAAATAAATAAATAATAAATTTCTCCCTTTCCTGAGGAAAGGAGAAATTTTAGCCAAAATCAAAGTACTAACATAGAGAAAAAGCTCAAAAGAATCCTAGCAAATACAGAAGAAAATACAAGGTTAGAAAATCAATTGGAATATAATAGGCAAAGGAGAGTGGAAAGGCAATTTAACATATGACTAATTCATATAATTGATTTTCCTGAGTAGAGAATTCAACAAAGAGGCTAGAAAAAGATTACATATATAATAGAGGAAAATGTCCCTAAAATGAAAGAAATGAATAGCTGATTGATTTGAAACTTTCATGGAACCTGGTGCAGTGCGTTAAGTATGGAAAATGGCCGTGGGTGCTGGGTGGAGTTTGTGAGAAGAGGCTGCGGCGTCAGGGGACCAGTGCGGCCCAGGCTGTGCCCCAGCGTCCCCCAAACTCACAGCCGTCTCCGCCTGAGGCTGCGTGTGCCGTGGGGCTGGCACAGCCGGGCTGGGGGACACGAAACACAGCTTAGACTTGACGCTGGGTCGGAGTGCAGAGGAGAAAGGAAAACACCAGCTCTGGCTCCCAAGACCCTCATAGATAGTGGAATCTCATCACTTCTTTCAGTTGCAAGTGACAGTAAAACCCACCCCAGATTGGCTTAAGTAAAAGCACAAATTTATTGGCTCGTGGAACTAAGTGCCAGGCGAGGTGTCGGCTCCGGGGACTCCAGCAATGTCTGTCTCTCCCGTCAGCCCCGCTTTCCCCTGCCCAGGCTCCACTCCCAGACACGTCTCCATCGGTGGACGGAGCTAAGAAGTTTGCCCGCCGGCAGCGCAGGCTGACATCCCCACCATTCTACGTCGGGCAGCGAGATAAGGTCTCTGCGCCCAGTGGGTATATCCAGAATTCTGGAATTGAGCCTTTCCGGATACAATTGGGTCATGTGCCCATGGCTAGAAGGGGTTAATGCTCAAACTAGCCAGGCCTGAGTCACAGCCTGAGGCTGACAGGGTCGGCCCTGCTGTGGGATACAATGCCGGAGTGGGGAGGGGTGTTGCCTAAAGAATATTGAGGCATTAAAAGAAGAAGAGGAAATCGATGTTGTGAAAGCAAAAATAATACAGGTCTGCTACATTGAAGAATAGGACACACACATACACTCACACTCCTGGTTACACGCTTTCTCATACCCGTAAAATTATAACATATAAAGAACTGCACATTAATATAATGCCAACCAGTGACCCAAGGCTTAAGAGAATGGGTAAGAAAGGAAGCATCTTTTAAGTGGAAAAGATTCTGACACCTAAGGTTTCCATATGCCGACCACCACCACTGCCATCATCTCTACTAATAGAACAAGTCAAACCTCCTTTGCCACTAACATGTTGCAACAGACACCATGCTAATAGAATGAACTAGAGGCAGTTTTCTCCCTTTAAAGGCTCACCGCATAAAATGAGCGGAGCATGGGCGATAGATATCGACAAGTGGAGAGGAGATATAATGGTGTGGTGCTACCGTGAGAATGGACACGCACAGGCTCCTAGAACACTGATCTATTGCCTGTGCAGGTGTCCATGTTGCACCTACTAAGTTCTGGGCAGCACTACGTGCCCTGAAGATACAGTCCCTGCCCTTAGGGAGCTAAAGGGCAATTTTTCCAAAACTACATCTAACAGAAGAGGAAACTGTAGCCCAGAAAGGAAACGTAACATAAGCAAACTCACAGCAGGATGAGGGGCACCTGAGTGTCTGCACTCTGGGGTTGTGAAATGAACCTGAACTCATGGGTCCGCAGACCTGGGTTCCAGACCTGGCTCTGTCAACAACGGGCTGTAAGAAGCCCGCCCACCTCCGCCGTCGCTAGAGCACACGCTTTATGGTTGCCTCCGTAGAGTGAGCCAGGTGAGCGGCGCGGCCTCTGCTGACGTCTGCTCTGTGAGCTGGGGAGCATTTCGCGGAGACGTTTCCCCCGACAGGTTTACGGCTGGTCTTGGCTCGGTGCCTTGAGAATACACATCATGTGATGGAACGAGAATGTCACCGTGTGAACGATCAATACACCACACGCATTCCCACCCCCACCCGGCACCACTCCACCCACACAATTTCCCTCCCGTTCAGCCCACCCCTCCCCACATCCCAAGACATCCAGACCATCTCATTAGGAAGTGACATCCAACAGGATTCATTGCTCGGATCAGAAGAGTGGCCAGGCCTGTCTGTTGCTTGCAGATACTTTTGTCTTTTGTGTGAAAAGCTTTGAGTTAGAAAACGAACAACAGCCATGCCTAAAGGGAAACCTTAGAGCATGTTTGAGTCCAGGCTACAAGACCACTAAGTGGCCATCAGAGCATCATGACAGCTCCTAGACCAAGGAGATCTCAGTTCTTGCCTGAAGAAGCTTAAAGCAGACTGGAAAGAGGCCTGCCCTGTGGATCCCATCCCGTGATTCACGCTGGGCTTTCCTCCCCTGGGGCTGGAGTGGGTTTTCCTAAGGAAATTGCACGGGGGCCTCCATTTCTAGAGCGCAAGGTAAAATGGGTGCCACTACGCCAAGTCCTAACCACGGCCCCAGGCAAGTGCTGGGAAGGAACGAAAAGGCTTGGTGAAGACCTCGAGAGTGCATCAGAGCACTTTCCTGCACCTCTGTAATAAAAGTGACATCACCTTATTCCCACCGACCTGCCCGTTCTCCTTGTACAGGACACAGGCGCTGATGTTTTGTACCCAGGTCATTTCCAAGGGATGGAGAGAAATATGGCTCCCAGAGAAGAAGGAAAAGACATAAAGAGGTAACGCACACTCACGCCTAGGAAGGAAAAAAATGCAACAATGTCCTGGGGGGGCCAGTGAAAACCAAGTTGGGGGCAAATATTGACAATGATGAAGCCGGGAGATGCCAAGGTCATGAAACCACCAACACTGTTCTGGATGAAGACTGTTCTTATGCCACATTCTCTTCCAACCAAGAAAACTGGGTATATGTCCTTCCTGACTCATCCTAAAAAAAAAAAAAAGCTGACATAAAGGCAGAGTGGTGTGAAAAAGACTCTGAATCAAGAGTTGAGAGGGGAGGGCTCAACTCGCAGCTGCCTCAACATCCTTACTTCCCCTGGGACCCTAGACAACTGACTTTATTTATTTCTCAGTAAGTTGATCTGAAGTTGGGGATAATAATACAACTGCTTATGTCTACTGTCCAAAGCAAATAAAATGATAGATTTGAGAGAATGCTTTGTTAATTACAAAAACTGCAGAAATTTCAGCCCTTGTTATTTCTGTCCATTTCTCATCTCTTTGCATCCTGCTGATATAACTATGTAGCTCTGGTCTGTCTTTCATTTAGATTGTAAGACTTTTGCGGGAGGGACTTGGGTTTACTTTTGTATAATTGGTGCTCAATTTTTGAATGAACAAGTGGAGGAGTGACGGGCTGTCACAGAGTCCTGTGGCCCACCTGCTGTGCCCCAGGACCTGGGAGCACTGGTCCATGTGTCTGTGTCAGCTCAGCCCCAAGGCACCAATTGGGCAGGGCCATGCCAGGATGCAGGCCAGCAGAGTGTCTTAGCCCTGACTGCCCACCTGTTCTGTGACTGAAGCCAGCACTAAACTTAGCCATGGTGACTCATGGACACAGGGCTGCCTGGGGCCTCACAGGTCATCCCAAGAACCCACCTGGCTGTAGCCGACATCTTCCTCCTTCCCTCCCTTTTCCCCCATCATCCTGGGCCAAGCCTGCAGGACAGTCCCTGGGATGCAGTGCAGAACGGCAGAGCTCACAGGGAGCAGCCTGCGTGGAGACTCTTCTTCCAATTCGTGCTGCTCACAGCAGACATTCTCACAAAAGTCATGGAGCAAGAGCTCTGTGGCTCCGGCAGGCAATCGCTTCTCATGGGAATGGAGGTGATGACTCAGTCGCAGGGAGACCAGGGGGAGGGGGTGCATCTGGGGCATGACAGAAGGGCTTAATCCGGTGTTTCCGGTCTGCATTCACTGCATCTCCTCGGTGCTCCTCTGCACCTGCCCAGGAACTGAACCGCCTCTCAGACACAGAGAGGCTGACTCCCACAGTCAGCAACCAGGGGGTCTGACTGCCTTTTCTTCTGGTTTAAGTTCTTGCTAAGTGAATTGAGGCTTCAGCACTTCACGCACTGAGGGGCAGCCCCATGGTCTGCCCTGGGTGCTAGCAATGAGGGATGCATCAGCAGCAGAGAGTCTTAAAGCAATAACAACATGGGTTTAAAGTTGGCCTTCATTTTAGTATCATTATGGGCTAAAAATCCTAAAAATGCTGGTGATAAAATGATCCTTCCCTTTGGGCTGGAGGGCTCCCCGGGCTTCTCACCCCACCTTGTCATGCCACTGAACCATGCTTTCCATTAATTCACTCTTTAACTAATGCATTCAGCTAGTCAGTTATTAAAACAACAAACATTTTGGGAGCATTTAACATAAGAAAGAATCGTGCTTCACGCTAGAGAAACAGGAATGGCCTGTTCTCTCTGGCCGCCCATGGCGGCTGGACCTCACTTCTCTGGGCTGCAGCCCCTCCCTCCCGCTCACTGCTTTGCCCTGAATTCCCCACGCTAGAATGACTCTGGGCTGTTGCAACTCATGTATCTCGAGGGTGGGGGAGAGTGTGAGAGAATTTACTCACAGAAGAGGAAAACCAAACTTTGGTATCTGTGACAACAGCATCTTGCTCATATCAGCCACACTCCTTCCAGGGGGCCCCACCAGGTGGCATAGCCCTCCTCCCTGCCCTCACCTCCTGGGCCCTGGACCCAACCCCCTCCTCTATGGCATGGCAGTGAACGCAAAAGCATAGTAATTTCTGCCTCTCTGGAAAACCTATGCTATACAATTCCATCGCTCATGGTCATTGCCTTTCCAGTCCAGGACACTATTAGAGCTTTATCCTCTTTTTTGTAACCAAAGATGCTATTAAAGAGTTTTTCTCAATAGCATCACAGTCTGCCTAGGCCTTCCCCAGACCTCTGCTGCAGGAATCTTGCTATGGCCAGAGAGTAAAAATTCTTAAAATTTATTTGTGCTATGAACCCTGATAGCAGTCTGGTGAAGTCTATGAACTCAGAAAGGTCTTTTTTAAGTGCATAAAATAAAAGAAATGAGATTAAAAAGGATAGCAGTTTTATTTAGATGCAGTTGTCAAAATAATAAAAAGTCAATTTGTGATACAATAATAATTGTGTTTTTTTATAACACATTAAATAACACACTCTACAGGCAGGTCTAATAATTACTGCAATTTTGAAGTACGGAAGAATGTAAAGTATACTTCCAGATACCTGCAAAATCTGTAATATACATAAAAATATCTTATTGATTAAAACGTCACAGTTAACTGCTAATTCCACCTTGGCTTTTTGCCTATTTCATACTTGAATGAAATGCTAAGTTTCAGTTAGAGTTTAGTGAAAACTAAGATGTTGTTTTTACTAACCCAAGCCCACTGATCCCCCGAATTATGTCAGAAAAGGTTATAAACTTCTACCCTGGAGCAGTGGGTACGAACATCAGCAGCTTTGAAGATGCCATTTTTAGTGGAAACTCCTCCACGAGTGACCACAAGGACAAACAAAGCTCCTAGGTGCACTGGCCAGCCTCTGTTTGCCCCCCAGACCCGCTGTCTGCCCGTCTCTTCCCTGCAGCTCCCCGACTCTCTTGCCACCAGCTTCCGATCGAGCTTAGGCAATGGAGGCCTTAGAGGAGAGAGCTTGGAGGATTCCTTACCCACCAGCCAGTCTCTGCAGGGTTAGGTGGGCTCGCTGGGCTCCAGTAGCACCATCCACCAGAATCAGCCCACAGATTTGGAGGTGCAGCTCCAGCTGTGACACCTAGTGACTCTGTGAACTGGATAGGCGGCTCCAACTCTAAGTCTCAAGTTCCTCATCTAGAAAATGGCTATGACAACCTCTGGCCCCCTTATTTGCAGGGCTGTTGTGAGGCTCAGTTTGGACAGTATAAATTCTGCACAAATACACACATTACTGTAAAGAAGTTCAACAAATGCAGGAGGCAAAGGCAAGGGAGAGTGCCAGCCCTTGTGCTGCACAGGGGCCAAGAGAGGCTCAGAGAGCGGGGAAGGACACAGCATATGTAGACCAGCCTTCCCACACCCACCTTGTCCCACGGAGCTGCAGATACAGTGGAGAAACTGAGCACAGTGACAGGCTGTCCTCCGTGCTGGCATTGGCAGCTGCTCCTGCAGAACGTGCCTGCCTGGCCATCTGAGAGCTGATGGGGAGACAGCTGAACCCACCACCTCTGAGAACTCATCCCGCAGCATTCTGGAAGGAGAAGCAATGCCAGACTCCTGGAGGAACCAAGGGAAGGCTACACCAGTTAGTCAGCCTTACCATTGACCAAGCAGTGGAGAGGGCACAAGAGTGATGGGAACAGAAGGACAATGTCTCTTGCTCAGGTCCAGGGGTCAGGGGCCCAGCCACCAAGCAGAAAGGAACTCAACCTATTGAAATAACTGCTTAGGTAAATTTCTGGGTTCACTGCATCCTCACTGCCATCCATTCTACAGTCCAGATTAATCTTCCCTAAAACCCCTCCCAGCAAGCCACTGAGCTGCCCAATGTGCCTCCTTCTGATGTCCCATCAGCAGATGTCTAGCTCAATCTCATCTCTTTTGCAGAAGGAGAAGCTGAGGTCTGGAGAAAGGACAAGATGTGTCCAAGCTAGTGTGGTCCTTTAACTATTTTTGCCTTACCCATCCAACATGAGCAACATATTCCAGGTAGGCCACCCTTTACCATCTCATTTGTAACACAGTGTTGTCATCCTGCAGGTCTTCCATTTTCATCCCCTTATAGAGTGGTGAGCTGAGTTAAAGTGCATCTCCCTGAGCAGACATTTTTACAATAGGAATAGAGGAAGCAGTAGCCATTGCCACCACTAGAAATGGTCTGTCCAGCCCCTTGGTGTCATGGAAGCGTCTCACCATATTTTGTGGATGGATGATATTAGGGAGGAATTCAAAATGACCCTTAGGGAAGAAAATGTCAAAAGAAGGAAAAAAATGCAGCTGACCAAAAACCATAGGAAATCATTTGGTAACAGCCAACAACAGGTGTAGGAACAAATATTTCCTTTCTGAGCCAAAGAAAACTTTTTACGGGGTATCCGGGTTTAATAACAATGGCGTGTTTCAGCATGATGGTGTTGGGGTTTTTTATTTTCTTAATGTTCTCCAGATGTTAGACACACACACGCACGCACACGCACACGCGCACACACGCGCACACACACACACAAACACACTTGCTTGGCTAACCAAAGCAATAGTTATGGTTCAGGGTCGAGCCTTGGACGCTAATGCGGGTCTGCAAGTCCACAGTAATTATGCAACAGCAGGGGGTTCTGAATGGTCAAGGTGTTGCTCTCTGTGAGCATCGGCTGCCATCATCACAGTTTACAGAGCCCGTTGCTCGCAATAGAAGAGGAGAAGAGTTTCTGTCATACAGAGAATTTGCCCCTAAGCTTGAGAAACCTCAAATCTAGAACAGCAGCCACCTAGCAGAGTGAAATGCTGGCTCTTATCTCCCCCAGAAAGAATTGACCCTTGTGCCCCGCGGTGGCCCACACCCATCAGTCTGGATGGCACATATTCCTCCCGCTTCCCTCGTTACAGTGGCGTGCACTCCCTTAGAGGAGACGCCAGTGCCACCCGTCTTTATCCCTCACGCTTAGTGCCATGCCTGATGTCATAGGTCCTTCACACATGCTGCTTGAATGAATGAATGAATGAATGAATGAATGAATAAGAATAAATCCCAGTTACTCCCTGGCTGATTATCTGATCAGAAGATTGTCTGGAACTATTTTCTTGCAGACCTCAATTTTCTAACAGTCTTTGGGATCATCATTTGTCTCCTTGTAGGGGAAATTATGAACCACGAAAAATTACACTCAGTCTACTCTCTCTGTTCACAGATCTTCCTGAGAGTTGTGAGGGGAAGGAAGTGCCCATGGGTATATCACCCACCCTACAGTTAGGAGATTGTTGGAGCTTTAGGTTTACAATTTGCCTCCTATCTTCCTCTGTTAGTAACAGACAATTGTGCGTTTTCCATTTGAACACTGCCTGTGACCAGATATTCACACAGGCTGGGAACTCATTTAGGTCAAAAATTCAGATAAATAGAATGATCACATAACCAGATTTTGCCTAGTCCTGTAAAACAAGAAGCAACATTCAGAAGAAAATCATTTGTTAATAATTAAGACCTTTTCTAAATCATCAAAGAAATTGTTAACCATTTTAATGTAATTATAATATTAAGAATTTTTATTTGCTCCTGTGGCTCCTTAACTAAACCATCTGTGTGTGCCTGATATGGCATATTAATAATTGTTCTGCAAATGATTATTGAAACAAACTGGGATAGATGGCAGTATTTAAACCTATTGATTGGTGGTTCTCATTTCGGCAAGCGTCAGAGTCCCCAGGAGGGCCTGTTAGAGCCCCAACTGCCAGCTCTCACTCCCAGGGCTCCTCATGCATTAAGCCCAAGTTGGGGCCCAAGATCTTGCATTTCTAACAAGTTCCCAGGGGACGTTGGAGCCGCTGGTTTGGTGACCATACTTTAAAAGCACTGCTATTGCCTCTTTCCTGTATGAAACGCTTTTCACCTTTGATTTCTTGGTAGAGACTGCTGCTGATTACCTATCTAACATCGATTTCCCCTTTTTGTTACTAACAGACTCTGATTTTATTCTGAGCAGCAATGCAAATACTACATTTACCAGCCTCATTGCTGCAAAATGCAACCGATTATCCAGATGCAGAAGTCCTTTGATAGGACTTATAAGAGAGTCCCTTAATACAGTGCAAAAAAATGACACACGTACTTTTGGTCTTTCCCCCTTTTTTCTATTTATTATAATGTGGACATGATGGTTGGGGCCCCAGCAGCCACCTTGGACAGTGAGGCCAACTGTGGAAAGGAAGCCACGTACACAAGGTCACAGAGCAGAAGCATGAACGAGCCCAGATCCTTCATGGCAGCACGAGCAGGCTTGCCAGCCCACAGACTGGTCACCTCCAATGTCTCCTATGTGACAGGAAAACAAATCCATACAATTTCAACCACTGTTACTTTGTGTTTCCATTTTATACAGAAAACCCAATCATATCTGATTTAGTTTCCAATAGATGATAGTGTTCGTTTTGTCCTCCAGCTTCTCAAATTACTCCTGAGTGGTCCTTCCCATCGTCCTCCTCTTCCTCTTCACTCTCCTCCTCCTTCCTTCCTTCTTCTCCTTTTGTTTCTCTTCTTTTTAACCTTCATTCTTTTTTCTGCCTTTTAAATCACAGCTTTTCCAAGGATCTGACCTCACTGATCTTCTTTATTCCCTACTCTGTTATCTCCTCTTCTTTTTCCAAACTTGCTCTCCACATCCCAGCAGCTTCAAAGCTCCAGCTATAGCCTCTATTCTGAGGGCTCCCGATTCCAAAACTGAATTTCTGATCTTCCCTACAAAATCAACTATTTTTCTTCCCCCCACCTCTTTCAATAGTTCACCTTAATTTCTACTTCACAACCTAAAAACCTCCCAGTTGACTTGAACTTTACCTTCTCCCTTGGCTTGATAAATGATCAATTACAAACTCCACAAATATCTGCAATTAATCACCCAGCCAAACTCGCCTCTCTGTCCCAGCTCCTATTCTTGCAGTGCAGGTCCTCATCATCTTCCTTTTGGGCCACTGCAATGGCCTTATCACTGTTCTTTCCGTCTCAGTGCCATCACTTCATGTGTCTGGCTGTGAGTGTGTGTGGGTGAAATCCCGCTCTGCTCACACTCCCCCCGTGTGGCCGTGGAATCCACTAAATGCGGCCACTGTCCGTTACTGACACAGCTCTCCTCCCAAAAATAGTTTCCTCTGCTCCCGTCATACGCTTCATCTGATCTACATTAGATTAGATGTACATCCTATCTACATGATTTACTACTTTTTAGTATTTAACCCATACTTCCCTGTTGCAAAGCTGTTTAATGCAGGCTCCTGGGCCAGTAACCCCTGTTGTCCCCCACTCCCTCATGCCTGAACCCTACCTATTCTTTAAGCCCAACAAAAATGCCATCTCTAGGCTCCACAAAGCCTATCATGAGCTCTTGAGCTGAGAGTTGCCTGTCCATCCTTTCAAATCTTACCTCATCGAATCTGTATAGTTGATGGAACTAGCTTTCCCCTTCCTACTGTGGTAATCAGGACACGCACTTGACCCTGGGAATTAGATCTGTCTTGTTCATCTTGTGTGTCCTTCAGAGTGCCAACCAACAGGCACTCAGTAAATATATGTTGAGTGAATAAGCAATATTTTTAGCTTTTGAGAGCATGAATAAATATATATGTTAAATGTTTGAGTGTTACTTATAAGCTATCCTCTCTTCACTTCCATACCCACCTTCCCACCTCCACTACTTTGGACAAAATCAGCAAAGAAAAGTGAGGAAAAGAAGATGTCAGTGAAACTAAGGCTTCTGTCTTCTTGAAAAGTAAGTGAAATGGTAAGGAAGAGGTTAAGTTTAAATTGAGCTTTGATGGATAAGAAGGAGAGGCTTGTGAACATTTTTTGTTGCAGGAAAGATATTTTTGCTCCTTCAAAAATATTAAGGATCTCTCTGAAAGGGGTCAAGGGTACCTTATTCCACTGGTATCAGACAATAGGGACTTTCTATTCGCAGCACATTTCAACTTATTCCATTGCAGCCGAACTGTCCTTCAGCGAAGCAACGTGCCCTGCTAAAATGATCAATGCCTTTGGAAGACTCTCATGAGGCTTTTTTGAGAGCAAAGCCTCTCTCGGTTCCACTGTACCTCTGAGGGGAGAAGTTAAGTGAAACGAATCCCATGCTGGGATTCATCAACATCACGTGCCGCACAGAGCGGGACATCGCGCCCTGCCCTCGGCTGTGTGGACGGATGGCTGCGTCCCCTGCCTGACACCTCCAGCCCGGAGACCACGCAGGTGGGGCCTGACTGTCCTCACAGAGGCACAGAGACAGCCAGACGTGGGGGAAGTGCACACTGCTTGCCGTCGGGGTTCTTGGACATCTACTGAGCCAGCAACGTGCTATCCATTTTATCAAGATGCGAGGAATGCACGCCTTTGGTCCCCTTCCCTTTGTTTTCTTACCTGAATATAACCTGCACAAAGGATCCTTCTTTTCTGTCCCACAGAGTGTGATGAAAATTAACAGAATTTTACTTACCTTTCTCCAGCTGGGTCACAGTCTGAGAGCAGATACTCATACCACCCAGCAATCCACGAAGAGGAGTGGCTCGTGCCCCTCAGAGGACAGGAGCACGGGCTGAGGGTTGTGTTGGGATATTCCCTTTTTCTTCTCCAGAAATATGCTCTCGCCTTCTTCCAGCTGAGTGTGCTCTGGATCCAGGGAAGCAGCTCCGTGCTGAAAGGGGCAGGGCGAGGCCCTCGGGGACTGGCGGGAAACAGAAATCAGGCATCAGCGCCCTGGCCTCACCACAGGGTCCTCTCGGCACCTCACAAGAGGTGAGGCCTCACTGCCCGTCTCCCCTTACCCTTCCTCTGACTTACTGCAGCTCTGCTCCTTTAAGACCTTCTCCCTCCCCCTGCCCAGGTGTGCCATCCTCCCACTAGAGTGAGGAAGCCCATCTCTCAGCCGTCCGTCCGTGTCGGAAGCATCCACTTAATCCCGGTGCCTTTTTCTAACAGCCCATCTCTGTCGCTTTGGTAAAAGGGAGGGACACGCCAGGGCCCTCAGCGCTGATCAGCTCCCAAGGGTGGGAGGGGTGGGTGGGGAGGGAGCGCTGGACTCCGCGTGGGGGCGCAGGAGGAGAAGCGAGAGCAAAGCGAGCTTTACTCTGGACTGAGTCTGTTTTTCCCTGGGAAGGATCCGAAACCAGCAGGTTGTACCATCACGAGGATCAATGTCGTTCTGAAGACACTTGTCTGGTCTTCATGAGAAATTTGTATTCCTTTTATTTTAATTTTTTTTTCTTGCAAGGTAATAATCCTCACCCTGTATTTTACTGTGCAGTTTCATCACTCGGCCGCACGGACAGTGCCTCGCCCAAATCTGCCTCCGGGCAGGGCAGGCAGGGAGAGGCATCCGAGCTGTGACTTCGTTTCCCTGATGTTACCGAGAGCCTCAGCACAGGCACATTTCTCTCTCCTCGGCTCTTGGTCCTGAGACACCGTGGTGGGTGCTTTCTCAGCTTTAGAGCGTGGAGAAGAGGCAGCCCGGCCAGGACAATGGGAACACTGGCTGCAAGTCCGCCCAAAGCCGAGGCCCTGGCTCTGCCACCAGCCAGCGTCACTGCTGGGCCACGTCTCTTGACCTCTCTGAGCCGCTGCTGTAACCAATGTGCCTCTGCTCCTTCAACACATATCAAGAGTGAGTGAAACCCAAGGACCATTCAGTTCCCAAGATTTTTCCCTGAGGCATCCTCTCCCAAACTCACCACTGCAGACTGGTCTCTGGGGCTGGACAGTCCTTTGTGGTGCCCAGAGGTCCACTGCCTTGGGGAACGCAGCTGAGCATCTACCTACCAGATGTCAGGGGCAACCTCCCCTCCAAGTTCCTGACAAAGTCTCCAGGTATTGCCAAACATCCCCTGGAGGACAACATCACCCCCAGGTGAGAACCGTCGTCCTAGGCTACCAAAAGGAAGACAGTGGAGCCGTCGTGAGGTGTCTGCAGCAGCACTGCGTGAAAACACTCGGCACCAGCAGTAGGAGGGTTAATAGAATTACGGTGCATTCGTCTGATGGCATATTCTGTAGTCATTAAAGATAAAAATGTGAAATTATATATAAACAAAACACCCCTATGAAATTGTATTCGATGTAAAAGCAGAAACATTAAATCAATGCAGCGGTGTAAAAATACTCTGGATTATAAAATAGGAGGATTGAGGAGAACCTTAAAATGTCACCTGGCCAGACAACCCACTTTCCCGATCCCTTTGGGGACGTCTTTACTAAGGGGGTGTATATCCCCTGCTGGAAAACCTTTGTGCCAGTGTCCCGTGCCACAAGAAATCACCCCAAACTTGGCAGCTTAAAACATCAGATACTGTTTTTCTTCATGGTCCTGGAGGCCAGAAGTCTCAGAGGTCACACTCCCACCGACGGCTTCAGGAGACAGTCCTTCCTTGGGTCTTCCAGCGCCTGGTGGCTCGTGGCAGTGCAACTGCACCTCTGCCCCCACCCCACGTGGCTTTCGTCCCTGCCTCTGTCTCAGATTTCTCCCTCCTTGTTCTTGCAAGGACAATAGTCATTGGAGCTAGAGCTCTCCCTAAACCCAGGGTGATTTTATGTCCTGATCCTGGACTTCATTAAGTCTGCCAACACCTTATTTCCAAATAAGGTCGTGTTCGCAGGTGCCGGGGGTTAGGATGTGGACATATCTTTTGGGTGGGAGGGAGCCCCAGTTCAATCCACAGCATTCACTATTGGTGACTGACTGATTTTCCGAGGCTGGTCTTCCACTCTTGGATAGCTATGAAGCAGAAAGTTCTTCTTCACGTTGTGTAATCACCTTCCATATGCATAATTATTAGACACCCTGAAGAAATGTAAGTAGGTTGCAGTGGTTGGGTGGTAAGACTGAAGGATTTTTCTTTAGACATACATTTTTTCCAACTAAAAATGAAAGCTTTATTTATCTTTCCTGCCAGGATCAAGTCACATAGTGTCTGAAATGGCTTTGTAAATTGTGGTCTACCAAAAAATACAGGGAATGGCACCGATGAGTTTACCTTTCTTTTTCAGGTGTTTATCTGTTCTGTGGGGATCACCTGGCAAGCCTCGCCTTAAGCCCACACTCGGAGCGTTAGCAGAAAAGGGTGATCAAAAACATTTATTGTTTGGAAGGAGATCATATTGGCTATTTTCAAAATATACTTAAATAATATTTGCTATTTTTAAAAAGTCATCTTAAAAAATCAAAGCTGGGGTGATTTTGCTTTTAATTATTATTATTATTGGAATAACACAACTTTCCACCAAACATTTTTCAGTGTATAAGGCTTCAAAGAGCCCTCTTCCCATCAGTGGGATGCAGTGATCAAAAGCTGTCTTTCCTAATGAACAAATCAATCAAGAGTCACCTCAGCTTCCCATCACATAAGGACCAGGAACTGTTTCCCTCTCCATTCATTCCCTCCCTTTGTCTATCTTTCTCTGTCTTTCTCCAGTCCTTATTCCCCTATCATTTTCTCTTTCACCCTCTTCTTCCCCTTCCTCCCCCCTCCCCTCCTCCCCTCTTCCCTCCCCTTCCCTGCTCCATTCCCCCCCTCCCCATTTCCCAGCAAGGACATGTCAGACATCTGGGCTGAGCACAGGAAAGCATCTTCTCAAAGTTCTGACGGGTGGGCTGGCTCAACACCTCGCCGGGCTGCTGCAGGGCCGCAGGAATACTCCCCAAATGCCCCTCCTGACATAACACACACTCACACTGAAGCGCCTCCTCGTCCACTCCCCCGGGCTCTCGGGGTACCTCCCACCCCGTGGCAGAGCGGAGAGCAGCACTGGAGCCTGGGGATCGGGCCCGCGAGTGTCGGTCACGTGTGTAAGACATCAGCCACCCTGGAGAGAGCCAGCGAGCCCTGAAGGTGGCCGGCCAGGCAGAGTCCGGCTTCAGCAGCTCAGTGTCCACAGCCATGGCACCAGCCGGCCAGGAACACCCGGGTGGGAGGGGGCTGCCCCCTTAGCTCTCTTAAAGCCAGTGACCCAAGTCTTCTTACTGGCCGAGGTTATTAAGACTTTCTTGTTCGCTTGCAGACACACGACTATAGCCATCTACTAAGGGTTTTTCAGCTAAGGGTCCCTTAGCACTGGGCACAGGGTCAAATCGTGGTGACAAGAAATTGATCTTGCCAGTCAGGGGAAAAGGTGCTACTGTGCTTTCAGAGTCTGCAGCCAGGAGCTGTTTCAGATGTTAAGGAAATAGTCCCCTTCTCTCGCTTGCCCCACAGCAGCTGACTGGGGACCCACAGGGTGCCGCTTCAGGTTTGGGGTCTCACCTTCCCAATACAGGACAAGCACCGCCCCTGCCTCCTCCTCCCCTTGGCAACAGACCGTGAGAGGACAGGAAGCTGTGAGAAGACCCAGGGCGGTGGTGGCAGAGCACCAGAAGACGCGTAGAGCTCCGTGAGTGAAGGGAGGGAGCGGGGCCCACGGTCCCCGGTTTCCAGACTCTTCTCGACACGCTCACTGAAGCTGAACGGTGGCCACCTACAAGAGGTGTGAACTCAGTCCCTGTGAATGTGACCTTCTCTAGAAAAGGGTCCTCACAGTATAAAAGGGTCAGGATCTGAGGGTGAGATCATCCTGGATTAGGATGGGCAGTGATTCCACTGACACGTTCTCATGAGCGAAGAGAGGAGCAGAGACGCGGAGAACGGTCACGTGAAGAAGGAGGCAGAGACTGGAGTTCTGCTGCCATGAGTCATGGAATTCCTGGAGCCACCAGAAGCCAGAAAAGACAATGAAGGATTACCCCACGGAGGCTTTAAAGGGAACCTTCATTTCAGACTTGGGGCCTCCAGAAATGTAAGAGAATAACCTTCTGTTGTTCGCAGCCACTGAGTCTGTGGTCATTCATTATGGAAGCCACCGGAAACCAATACACTCATTAAAAGCACATGGCATGTTGTTAGAGAAGTTTGGTGTGACTAAAACACCCAACATGTTGTCACAGAAAGACCCAGGTTTGGGAGTCAAACGGACCGGAATATCAGCTCTCCCACTTTTCAACAGAATGTTCTTGGCAGGTTGTATAGTCTCTCAGTCACAGTTCCTCACCCAAAGAAAAGCCCACTCTTTCCAGGGTGTTATGGAGGGCAGAGGAGTACGGCCCAGGGTCCAGTATACAGCAGGCACTGAAGAAATGCTGGCTTTATCCACCATTTCAACTCCCTCTTTTCTTCTCTTTGCTCAGAAAGCTCTCATGATTCTTCCTGGTGATCTATAAAATCACTTCCAAACTCCAAGATGAATGTTGAAGACCTTTCCATGTTGCCCACCACCCAGCCACCTTCCATTTGAATTGATTTCCATCAATTTCCCCCTAAGAACCTGTGCTCAAGGCACTTCCTTCTCCCTGAACATATCTCTCCCTAAATCCCTCCCCCTGCTCCTCCAGCCAGTTCCATCCCACCTCACACCCCTCCCTAGCTGCCTTCCCACACCACATCCTCAGTGTTTCTGTGTCAGGGCACTAGGATTGGGATGACAGGGAACACTGAACAGATCTGTTTCCCAAGTCCTCAACCCCATCGCTCCTCTGCATGGCCACCCTTCATACCCATTGACTTGCTTCTCCCCAGTGTGAACTTGCTCCTAACACCCTCCCTCCCCCCACATAGTCCATTCACACTCTGGTGTACGACAATGACAACAGTCTAAAATGTTGCCTCCCACAGAGGATTCAAAATCCTAAACCTAAATAATGAACCTCATCCATCATCAAACGTGGAGATGCGGGGTGTGAAGGGGAGAAGGAAGGCCTTTACAATCACACCCGGCTACCCCTGCCCTCTAGGTGTGCTCGCCTTTAGGAGCCTGAGCCTGCAGCCCCCACACCCACCCATGCATCCCAACCTTTGCTGCCTGGCCTATCTGCCTTCCTCTGAGATTTGGACACCACTGGGTCTTATCCTCCTGAATCCTTTTCTCTTACCCCACTCAGCCTTCTTCCTACTCCTTCTTCCTGCTACTTCATGTTCTAATTGCTCTCTGGGGTGGGGGCGGGGGGGGGGGAGGTCATCCGTCTTGCTCACTAGGTATTCAATTAGAGCCAACTCAGCACCCATCTTCCTCCCTCCACCCTCCTTCCCCAGATGTCACCCTTCAGGAAGCAATATATAACACCCTCTCCGACAGCAGTCTACTGGCCACCTGCCATTCCCACCCTGAGTCCCCATTAACTACGCCAAGGCGAAGGAATAAATAAATCTCTAAGGTGGAAAGAAAGAGGAGGAAGTGCTGGTTCAGAGCTAATGAAGGTCACCTCCCAGCCAGGCCTGCCTCTCCCCCTTCTATGAAATGGGGCCCAGGACTGGGAGGCAGCGTCCCACTCAGACACGGGTCCCGCCTGTGTCTGTTTGCCCATGCTCGTGCGCCCTGGGTCCATTCCTAGAGCACAGCATACTATCGTGGCCATGCTGTGGACTGCTTAGCTGGATTTGGTCTGCACACATGGTGACAGCTTAGGAGCAGAAAGGCACAGTGTCCTTGTTGAGATACACAACATCTACTCAGATGGTCGGTCAAACGACAGGCCGTGTTGACAAGGCACCATGAAGCCAGTGGGCCGCTGGACATTGGTAGGCGGGAAAGTGTTGCCATCATGTCAGGGATGGAAATCATCTTGCCAAGGTTGGAGATGATGGTGGAGCTAGATCTACTCATTCCTATTTGAATTTTCATTTATTGACAATATTTCTCAGAAAGGGGGACAAACACCCCTGGGAATGCCGGGATTTATGCCAGGAGATACATGAAACCATAGTGTAAATGAGACACTTCTTCCTGGATGGTCAATTTTACCTGAATATAAGTAATTTGAGATAATTTAGTATGAATATTAGTAATATTATTACATTATATGTTATGTAATATATTCATACACATACATATATTATGGAATGAAAATATTCACATTAGCTTTTATGATAAATCAGAGGACATCAAAGTAATTTTGTTTGTTGTTGGTTTTTTGAGACAGAGTCCCACTCTGTCACCTGAGCTAGAGTTCTGTAGTGTCAGCCTAGCTCACAGCAACCTCAAAAGCCTGGGCTCAAGCGAACCTTCTGCCTCAGCCTTCCAAGTAGCTAGCACTGCAAGCATGTGCCACCATGCTCAGCTAATTTTTTCTATTTTTAGGAGAGATGAGGTCTCACTCTTGCTCAGGCTGGTCTTGAACTCCTGAGCTCAAGTGATCCTCCTGCCTCGGCCTCCCAGAGTGCTAGGATTACAGGCATGAGCCACCGTGCCCGGTAGATATGGAAGTAATTTCTAGCTTGCTTTCTCTATAGCACTACTTCCCCAGGGGTACACTATCACCCTCCCCTACTTAGGGATGAGCTTTGACAAGTACATTTTGAGGTGCTCTGCCCACAGCATCCCTAGGTTGACCTGGTAAACTAAATCTAACCTCCAAAGGGCCCCCTTATTTAGGGATCATGAATGGGCATGTGCAACATGCATGTAGAATGTCCACCCAGAGCAGGCCTGGCCTAATTTTATTGTCCCTTAGCAACTATACTGAATATTCAAAATATTCACTAAGCCCATTTTGCTTATCACTTTGATTCATCGCCTTAAACTGGTCCCTGTCCCTAGTCCAAGCCACCATCATTTCTTACCTGAACAACTGCAATAGATGCCTAGCTTCCTTTTGCACTCTTGCTTCTCCCCAATCCATTTTCCATACATCAACAAGAGAGATCTTACTAAAATATAAATTGATAATTTAACCCCATTTGTGTAAGATAAAGCCAAATTTCTTAACACAGCCTCCAAAGCCCTCCCTGGCCTGACCTGGGCTGGCAGACCATGCTCAGCGCTCGTGGCTCGTTCTTCACTCACCAGGCTCCAGCCCAGCCGGTCTCGTGCCTGGAACATGCCAAGTGCCTTCTGACTCAAGGCTTCTGCACGGGCTGTTCCCCCTCGGTGGCGACTCAGCCCCAACACTCTTGCCATGCCTTCTCTTCATATTTCACAGCGCTGCTGAGATGCTACTTCTTTTAAAAATATTTTTTGGAAATTTTAGTAGCATTACTTCCAACTCACTGAGGAGAAATATAGTCTGTACTAGTTGTGACACCTAAATTATACACGAATTTTAGTAATGAAGACTTAAAAATATTTAGTTTACAAAAATAGCTCAAAAATAGTGGTTTCGCAACTTTGTTCCCTGGAGCCCGCCTTCTTCCGATGAGTCTTCCTGGGTCCCTGCATTTAAAGTGCTCGCCTCCTCCCAGTGCTTCCTGGCATGGCCTTCTCCGAGGGCGCCTACCGCAGTTCGGAGCTGGAGAGTTGTTGGCAGTCGTAGTAGCAGTTGCTGTTGCTGTCGCGTAGTTAATGCCCTTCTCCCCCTCTAGTTTATAAGCTCCTTGAAGACGAAGGCCATGTCTGTTTTTTTCAGCACTGAATAAGCAATGATTAGCCTGGAACCTGCCACCTAGAAGGTGCTCACTATTTTTTTGCTTTACGAATGAATGAATGCAAGAGTGAATGGACTGGCTATGCACATCTCGGGTTGCACGGGTTTGTTACTGAAGCAGCAGTTCCGATACCACTTCTACATCAAGCATAATTAACAGGGGAAGACGAGCAGTAAATGGATATTTTTCTTGTTTGACTGAGTTTTGTTGAGGTTGCCTGAACCCTCCTGTCAAACAGGAATTACCAGTTTTGAATTCAAATTTTAAGAAATAAGGAAATGTTGCATAGAAATCAAAATATTGAGCTATGGAATGAGCTTGATTGGAGTACCAGGCCTAGCTCTGTCACTTTCTATCTGTGCTATTCAAGCCTCAGTTTTCCTATACACAGAGCAGAAATAATAATAGTACAGAGTTATTCTGAGCATTAAATGGATAATATACTTAAACCACTTAGGCCAGTCTTTGTCCTTCAAGACACAGTCAGCTAAGGTGAAATATTCTTACTTTTTACTATTAGTATGGCTCAGAGGAGCACTTGGTTTTTCAACCACCTTGATAGAGACTGATAACTGCTGCCCAGGAGCTATGTTTCCTTCTTTCTTTTAATAATAGGACCAACACTACCACCCCCCAGAAACACACACAAAATTAGCTGGACACATTCCCACCCAGTTACAGAATATATTTCTCAGGATTTTGCAAACAGAAGGAGCCTATGACTTAAATTATTGCCAGTGGAATATAAAAAGTGACATGGGTAATTTCCATGTCACTTGGTTAAAGGCAATTGCTTGCCTTCACTTCCTTTTTGGAACAAAGACTTGGTCAAGACCCAGCTTCTATCACAGAGGACAGCACCCTAGGGAACAGCAGAGCCACAACACAGAAGAAACCCAGACCCCTGTAAGACCTTGAGAGGCAAAGCCACCCTGCTAGGCTGAGACACTCCCTCTGGGCTGTTAAGGGAGTAGAGAAAACACTTCTATCTTCTGTAAGAGACTATACTTTCAGGCTGCCTTGTTGTAGCAAATACATGACATGTATGGCCTTTGACTAGGAGTCTTAGGAGGAAAACTTAAGTATCTGTATTGAGACTCATAATTCTAGCACCCTCCTGAACTGAGGTTCCAAGGAATGTGTGGTGGAGGTATTGGTTATTCTCCTTGATGTCAGCCTTGGAGATGAAAGATGTCCATAAACTTCAACAGCCTCTCCTAAATCTGTCATCCAGACACCAGTCTGCACCCTATCATAGTGACTGCAAGCCCTTAGCCAAGTCACTCGAACTTCTGAGCCTCAATTTCCACATCTTTAAGAACAGGTGTTATATTACCAACCTCACAGATTCAGATTCATGAGCATCACGTCAGAGAACAGGAAACTGGAACGTCCCACACATCAAGGTCCACTGATGATGCCTTCCACGTCCTTCCCTGGCCCCAGTCCTCAGAGACCCTAAGGGAGTCCACCCTTACCATGTGCCCTGGCTGGGCCGAGGCAGTCCCTCTTTCTAGCTCTCAGTGTAGGGGATTATATGTGTTTTGCACACTTGCCACTCTCCTAATGAGCATGCCACCCTGGAGCACATCTTACTGTGAGCTTGGGAAGAGAGTCCTGGAACACGTAGGAGGCAGGGTAGATGTTTCCTGGGTAGGGCACCACAACAGGGAGAAGAGAGTCGTAGAAGAAACCTAGTCCCTGGATCAAGACTCATAAAACCTATAAGCCAGCCCCCCCCCCCCCCCCCGCCCTAACACTGAGCCATCCTGCGACCATGGACAGGGACTTGCTCTCTCCAAATCCCATTCTGGAAAGTGTCTGAGTTAGATCTCGTAATCTAGATGTTTCCTTTTTAGCTCTAAAAATCTGCGATTCTAGGTGCAGTGAAAAAATAGACACAAGGAAGTAAGGGTAAAGAAGATGGAGCAGAACTGCAATAGGTGGGGATTCATTCATTCATTTGCTCCTGTGTTCATTCTTCCTCTCTTTCTTTTAGCAAGATGCCCTTGAGCCCCTACTAAATGGGAGGCACCATAAGGCTGAGAGAGAAGGGACTGCCCCTCTTGTGGAGGCTGCAAGGGAGGACCGCTACCTGTTGACACCCAGTGAAGTGGACAGTTGTCCATTGTGGAGTTAATTCAGGCCAGTGTGGGAGCCAGACAGCAGAAAGAGAGCTGGATTCATCATCAGTCCCTTTCACTCAGCCTTATCTTTCCTTTTTTCATTTTTTCTTTTTCTTTTTTTAGGTTTTTTTTTTTTTTTGAAACAAGTTCTTTCTCTATTGCTGGAGCTAGAATGTAGTGGTGTGATCATAGCTCACTGCAACTTTGACCTCCTGGGCTCAAGCAATCCTCCTGCTTCAGCCTTCCAAGTAGCTAGGGCTACAGTAGCACACCACCACACCCAGATAGTTTTTTGTATTTTTTGTAGAGATGGGATCTCGCCATGTTGCTCAGGCTGGTCTTGAACTTCTGGCCTCAAGAAATCCTCCCACTATGCCTTCCAAAGTGTTAGGATTGCTGGCATGAGCCACCATGCCTACAGCGCTATCTTTCAATGTGACCCTGAAGCAGCAGTGGCTGAAATGGGAATAATAAGGAAAATCATCAATGTTTAAAAATAAATAATGAATACAAACCTCAGCATATTGGATTCCAAAGACCACAGAATTGCCATGCCAGAACCAAAATGATAAGGCAGTTACAAGCAGAAAATAGAGCTTGAGCTAGAAATCTGGGCTGTTGCCCATGATCTGTCACCAACCGCAGTATCTATGTAGCTCTGACCAAGGCACTTCCCAACTCCGAGTCTTAGTTTCCTGTTCTTTAAAGTCTGAGGTTGAACTGGATTGTGTCCAAGGCCTCTTTCAGGTCTGATGTCACATGAGCTGTCTCTGATGTGGCTCCATAAGGTGGTGTTCCCTTCCAATAAGAGCAAAATGAAAACTCGCCAAAGCCAAATGCAACACCTCTGTTTCCTTTGCATGGCTGATTAAATTAGTGAAAACCAAGCAGGCCCCCACCGGAGAGTCTAGGAAATAGCTGGATACTACTGAGATTGCCGAGGTTAGTGCACAGTTGCCTGGGCTAGGATACGCAGTCCTTCCGAGTTTCCTTTGGATTTTGATTAAGTGGAGAAGTTCAGCTATGTAGCGCACAGGCCTGAGTCTTCCCTTAACAGAAACTGCTTCACAACTAAGGGCTCTTCTGTCTTGGATGCAAGGGAGGAGTGTTTCTTCTTTGACTTATTTTTTTTTTATCTCCACAACAATTTTTTGTAATTATATAAGGCCAGGGAAGCAAATCTGAAAAACAACTTGAGGTTCAATTGACATTTATCAGGCACTCAAGGTGTCCTAAAAACCCCATAGAAGCATTGGCAATGCCCTTTGGATCACATTCCAGGGTGAGTGAGTATATGTGTGCCCTCATATACACATACATGTGCTCACACATGTGCACAGAGGACTTGAGGTGAGAAACCCTTCTCTGAAGTGCTCTTAGGTGAGATGAACATGATTAGTGGACCACAGGACAGGCACTAGAGACCCCAGCATCCTGACTTAATTTCCCCTTAGGTCCATGTAGAAGCAAGAAGAAGCTTCAAAACCAAAGGGGAGGGCATGATGCAAAGACAGAGGAATTTGGGTTAATTCATGTCTCAGGATTGAAACTGGGAAAACTCAGGGGTTTACAGTTCCTGGAAACTTAACACATCTGGCATAACATGATGAGTACTTCATAGGTATTTTTTTCCTTTTTATCCAAAATATGTGTATGCACATACATCCATTCACAGCCCTTTGAGAGCAGTGCAATTATCTCATTTCATAGATGTGGAAAAGAGAGCTTAGAGGTAATTTGCCCAAACTAGAAAATTAAAACCCTGATCTCACTGATTCTGAAGCCTGGGCTTTTCCACGAAATTAATGGTTCCCAGATAATTGTTCTACAACTAATGCTTGGGACACATATGAATTTGGAGGAAGCTTGGGAATCACTGTATTAGCCATGCAAAAAAATAACAGGGCTTTCTGGTCCCATGTAAGAAAATGACAAGAAATAAAGGTGGGCAATAATACCTATGCTATACCACATATGGCATGCTCTGACCTAGGAAAACTAAAATTGGGAGCCTAGCTGTTAGTTTTGCTTCTTCAGGCACTTATTTCTGAGAATAACAAATTTTGACTTTTCTATATTTCAAAGGAGATGTCAGAGTCTCCTTGAGAAAATCAAAACAAAGATGCTTTGTGAGTAAATATATGCTGAATAAATGAACCGCCATAAGTCACCCACCCTATGTTCATCCAGCAGCTGCACTGTCCAACTTGCTTCAGAAGACCGGCTGTCATCAACTCCAGAAGGCTTAGGAAGGAGAAGTGGGGGCACAGTCTTGCTCTCTTGAAGAACTGCACGCTAAGAAATCAGGAACCAGGATCTAAATGAGATATTGACGGAATGCAAAATGATCGGGTTGATCCATATTTAAATGTTGGAACTGCATAGATCCAGAAGAGCATATGTTTTCCAAAGTAGATGAGATGTTCCCTTTACCATGTAAAAGACAGAAGTCTAATCAGTCTTCTCTGCAAACTCTTACCAAGGTGGAAATTCTGCAGCAGGCTGTCTGTGGCTCAATGTGTCCAGCCGAGGCAACTCAAAATATAGGAAACACTTGTGGTGTATTCTGACAAAGCCCCTTCCCCTTAAAAGAATCTCTTCCCCACTGGCCTCTGGCAATACTTGGCATGCCACCATTCATTTCTTGAGCTGATATATTTTTTTCTGTAATAGAGGCAACTGACATGACAAGAACTGAGATGGCACAGTTCTGATAGGACTGACAAAAGATTAGCAGTCCAGAGCATGAGACTTTGTTTAAAGGCCAATGTGAATGAAGACACCCTGTCAGGAAAGTGAAAGTTTGACAGCGCATTGAGCTTGGTGAGCTATCAAAGAAAGATTATAGAATGGAGAATTATAGTGTGCATGTACGCATGTGTGCATGTGTGTGTGTGTCTGTGCATGTGTATGTGTGCAGGGGAAAAGACTATTTGAAAGAAGTTCCCCAGCCAGGCTGCCCAAAAGAGCTTGTATGAGGGTCAGTAATTGCTGCTGTCTTCCTTCGGTCTACTGCACCTCTATATTTCCTCTTTCCCCCACTGCATGTAGAACTTAACGAAAGTGTATTAGATAGATCTTAGAATCACTGAGCAAGCTAGTAAACTAGCCTTCCAAAACAGGCAGCTACAAATGATGACTGGGCAGCCAGAGCACAGAACAGCATTGGAAATCAAGAGACCTTGTTTTCATTTCACCTCTGCTCGTGGTAGGTGAGTGGCCTTAGTTCCTTTGCAATTCTACTGTTCAGTGTTTGACTCTCTAAGTTGCCGGGAGCACCTCAATTCGCTGTTTTCCCTCATGTCTTGCAGTTGCATGTCAAACCAGGTCAGCATGCTCATCAGCCACGGGCAGCAGCCAGTCAAGCAAGGATGAATACAGAAAGCTAGTTATGCTGTGTGTGTGTGTGTGTGTGTGTGTGTGTGTGTGTGTGTGTGTGTTTATGCATAGGATGAGGTAGGGAAGACAAGCTTACTTTTATTCTTTCATTCATTCAGTAAACAAGCTTTTGTAGAACCTATAAGGCATCATCAGACAATGAGCTAGATAGTTGTACCTTAAAACAACAACTGGAACTTGTTTTAAACAAAAGTATTAACAGTAGTTTTAGAGGAGCTTACAAGACTAAACAAGAGAACGCAGGATAAACATATAGGCAGAGCATTGCAATAGGCAGGGTGAAAGTTAATCCCAGAAGACGATCTGGAAATGTTGGAGTTGGAGGAAAAAGAGAGGATAAAGGTCATTCTGGGCATAATTTGGCCCCAACATCAATTTCTCCTCCAGTAGAAACTGGCTAAGGAAAAAGCAGAGTCCTCACTCTCCCCTTCGAAAGAGACTGGGTCTCTCCCCAAAGCACGATTATGCATGTGGACACTTCTTGCTATATTTACATGGGAAGAAAGCAAACAACTCACAGCCTCCCACTCTTTTCCTCGCTGCTCTCCATTTGTCTTGTTGCTGGCGTGTTGTTTCACGAGAGAGGAATGTCCTATTTTTAAGGAGTGGAAGGCAGTATGTGGGGTGGAGGTTATACTAATAAATTTTGACATGGAAAAAAGAAGCCTTCTCTAATTTCCTTATGATAAAGAAAAAACAAAGCCAAGAATCCTGAAACTCACTGTCATCCCAAAGTGACAGGAAAGCTTCGGAAGGGAAGAGAGGCCTTCGGAGGGTCGCTGAGCCAGGCCAGGGTAGCCAGCAGTGCCTTGAGTCACTGCCACTTTATTCGCACCCTATACTCCAGGAATTCCCTACATCTCCTAGGCAGCTGGATAACCCCTTTTCCCCAGAATGTGGTACCTGCAGCCACCTCCCCTTGGATCATGCCAATCTCAGATTCCCTGTGTCATTTGATACACATTTATTGATTATCTTCTATGTTCCAAGAAGCTCTGAGTACTAAAAATTTAAAGAATTCAAAGATGAATAAGAATATTTTCCCTCTTGCAAGTATATCAGTTTGCTGGGGCTGCCATAACAAAATGCCGTAGACTGGGTGGCTTAGACAGTACACATTTATTGCTCACAGTTCTGGAGGGTAGAAGTCAGAGATCAAGGGGTTGACAAGTTTGGTTTCTTCTGAGGCCTCTCGCTGGCCGCAGATAGCCACCTCTTGCTGTGTCCTCACGTGGCCTTTCTTTGCGGTGTGTGTATCCCTCATGTCTGAGTTCAAATTTCCGATTGGATTAGGGCTCATGCTAAGGGCCTCACTTGAACTTAATCACTTCTTTAAAGGCCCTTTCTCCAAATACAGTCACATTCTGAACTTCTAGGGGTTGGGATTTCAACAGATGAATTTAGGGGAGTTCTGGGGTGCACAATTCGGCCCGTAACAGCAAGGCAGCTCCCTAGACTCGTAATAAAACAGGCAGCTTGAGCCAACTCACACGAAAATAAAAGCCTCAGTTTTTGCAAAGCTCCAACAGATGGAATGCATCTTCTCAGTAGGCGCTTCGTGCAAGTTTGATGATTCGATCTCCTCTAAGGTGTGTGGGAAAATCCCCATGATTCTAGGCTGTGTTTCTTATTCCAGTGGAGATTTAATATGCAAAGAGAATTCCAGGCAGAGGGAACAGACGGTGCAAAAGCACAATCACAGAGAAGCCTAGTGAAAAAGCTGTGTGTGTAGGGTGTTGTCTCATGGGAGGGTTAGAGGGTTAAAGGCCAGGCATGTGTGCTAAGGATCCATATTTTATCCTATGGGCACAAAAGTAGCAAATGGACCTTTGTTGTTTTAGGCAGATTACTGTGAGTGGCAGTGTGAAGAATTAACCCGAGTGGGCAGAGACGCAGACAGGAATCCCACTTAGGAAGTGCCTGTGGTGGTTCAGGCCATTTTGGACAGTGAGGAAGCCACACGGTGGGGGTAGGGGCTGCCTTGCTGCAAAGGTGTGCGGTATCCCGAAAAGACTCTGGGCAATGTCCGTTTAATCCCTCAGAGCAGACAAGCGCCAATCAGGTCGTTTGGGGGAAGGTCATTGGCCAGAGAAGATAGAAAGAAGGTAAGGAACTTTTTCGCAAACGCCAGCACAATGTCATTGGTTTCCCTTGTGCTTGAACTAAAACCATCCTAAGAAGAAAGGAACGAGATCAGAGGCCCATAGAAGCTATCTGAGGAATCTCTGTGGTCAAGTTAGCAGTTGGATAATTAAAACACTTCTTGCAAAAGTGAGCTCTATAGCTCCTCTTTCTCATCACAGTATTCTTGAAAGAGAGCGGTGTGCCTTCTGCTAGCTGTCTGATGTGTCTGATTCTAAAACATCAAGGCCGAGCCCTGCAAATAGGTGCTGCGGACCGTCTGGAGGTGATTCAAAGTGAGTCTCACCCCGGATCAGAAGGGGCTTCTCTACCGCAAACAGCAAAAACCTGTCTCCTGTGGATGCCGGAGCAGAGAACCTGTTTCCAGAAAGCTGTATAATGTGAACTTTTTCTTATAGCTTTTTATTCCTCCACTCAGCACTTAACAAACACCTTGTCTGTGTCAAGCCTAATTAATGATGACACTGGTGGCACAAAGACGGATGTGACCCAGTCTAGCGAAGTCTCTAGCCACCTTCTAGGGACCGAGCCACACCTGAGTGCTTGCTGTTCTCAGGCAGAGGATGCCACATTGTATGTGGTATGAAGATCTACCAAGATCTCTGGGCCAAATATGTGGCCCATTGACCTGTACCGGTACCTGGAACTTCAGCTCAATCCCTGAAAATAAATAAGCACACACTCACAAAATATGAAAAGGCCCATCTGACACTCCATTCATCACTCAAATACCTATTAACTATTATGTAAAATTTGTTAGATTTGATTTTTTTAGGGTACAAATCACTTCTATTTATTTATTTAATTTGTTGGTGAGGTCACTTTTTTAAAATTTCAAAATATTATATTATTATATTTTAAAATTTCAACAAAGTTTTTGGTTTCGTGGGTCTCTTTTGTAATGCTTGAGTCAGGGCCATAAGTGTGCCCATCTCCCAGATAATGCTCATTGCACCCTAAGTAGGTTTTCACCCATCCCCTCCTCCGCCTCCCCGCGGCTAGATTTGAGTGCCGTCCATACAGAGTGAGTGACAAGAAGAGAGAAAGCAGAGTAAGGAAGTTAGAATCACTGACTGCCAGGCCTTATGTTGGGTATCTGACGTATTATCTAATTCTTGGAGGAAGGCATCACTGTCTCCATGGTGTGGGCCCAGACGCTGGGGCGACATGAGTGCTCAGCTTCACACAGGCAGCAAGGGGCAAGCCACTGCCATCCCAAAGCCCAGGTCCAGTTCTTCACGCCTTGGCACTCTGGCAAAAGTCCTGGGAGTACGTTTTATAAGGGAAGAAAGAGATGAGGGCAGAGCCCTGGCAGGACGTGAAGCAAGAGCCTGGACATCCGAGCGGGAGGCGATGCCCCCGCAGAACCCGCTCTGCCTGACCGGCCCCGTGGGGGCAGAGCGCGCCCCACCGTGTGTAAGCGCACACGTGTGTGCCCAAACTGCCGCGTGCGTAGGCTACGGGGTCGGCACCGAGGGCAGCTGTAGACGCACGTGTTTTGTATATTCACGTGCTACTACTTTAAAGGCGGACGCACATGTTAGGATTATTAAACACTCATTTAAAAGAACTACTGCATTTTCATCTTTCTGTCATCATGAACATTCTCAGTTAATGGATGTTGGAAGGCCAGCCACTGTTCAGGGTAGGGTGTGACGACGTCTTTGGTTTCTGGCATCAACCCAGGGAACTCACTGTGGAAAAGGCGATGGGTCAAAGGACTAGAGAAATTGTATGGCTGCCTGTGGTTAATACCCACCGAGCTCATTCAAAGGGCCACACGCTATGGTAAGAACTTTGCACCTTGTCTTACTTTAGCTTCACAGCAACTCTGTAAATAGGTAATATTGATCATCTTCGTTTTACAGATAAGAAAACCAAAGTTCAGAGAGATCAAGTGTCTAGCTCAAGGTCACACAGCTGTTTCTAAGCACTGTAATGTATTAAATGTGCTAAATGTTAGCTCATTTAATACTCATAATGCCTCTATGAGGTATGTACTATTACTGTCATCATTCTCTCCATTTTACAGACAAGAAAACAGAGCACGGAAAACCCTGAGGCCACACAGCTGGGAAGCCTGCGAGCTCTTATTGGCCGGGTGCTGGATTTGACCTACAGAGCCCAGTCCTTAACCCAATGGCCTCCCCCGCCCATTTGATCAGCCACGATTCTGCCCTTCTCCTTGACACTCCCCCACACCCCAGACACTGACTTCCTGCCAGAATCCAGCTTCATCCTTTGGGCACGAAAAGGACCCTCGAGCATATCCTCTGAGTAATAAAGCACCTTGCTTCCAAAGCTTTTTACAGCCGCTGCTAAAATGCTTTTAAAAGGAACTACTCAATAAATCGGGCAAATTTCAGTGGCGTTTATTTATCATTCTAATGGGTTGGTGCTCTGGATATAATCACGCACAAGATAAACTATCCAGTGGAGAGAAGAGGAAATTCCTTGCACTCAGAGCCAGAAGGCAGCAAGAAGAAATCTGCGCGAGTCTCACAGAGACCCTTTCATTGACTGAGAGGGACCGCAGGCCCTGAGGATCTCCGCCAACTGGACCTCACCCACCCCCAACATGTCTGACCAGCTCGGCTCCCTGGGATTAGCGTTCTCTAACTGCAGTCGCGAGTTCTTTCTGTGCAGCCTCGGTTGCATTTGCTTCTGAACAGAAACACCCCCGGCCCGGCGGCCTCGGTCCCTGTCCACGGGGCCTCTGCTGGCGCCCCCACGGCCGCTCACCGGCGGGTCAGGCCGCTGCACAGCCTGGCAGCGCCGCCCTTTGAATCTAAACGCAGGACTTAGAGTGTTTGTCTTTTTCTTTCATTTTTAATTTGGTATTGCTAGTTATTACCCAGCATTTCAAATCTCAGAATTCTTTTGTCTGCTACTAATATTTCTATCATTCATTATATGAATAAATGTTTTCCAGAATAGAGTCATCCACAAATTTGGAAAGCATGAACTCTTGTCTCCCTCCAAGTTGTTGATGAAAAGTGTGGAACACAGACAAGCTCTCTCTGTAGATGTGTCTTGGGACCTGACTACAGGTTGGTCTCAGCCCACTGAGACAGCCCAATTCCCTGGGGACCAGTCCAGCTTCTATGACATGTTTTCAGTGAACATTCCTAGATGCTAGAGACCATCAAATGTCAGTCTAAGAACTCAGAACCATTGATTTAATCATCTATTTTATAATATAGATACAAATTCATAGAATTTGTGTATTTTTCTCATTATGAATATTCTCAGAATATTTAATATTTTCTAGAATATTTAATTTTTTCTAGACTATAGATACAAATTAATAGAATTTGTATCTTCTCATTATGAATATTCTCAGAATATTTAATTTTTTCTAGAATATTCATTTTTTCTGGAATATCTAATAATATTCTAGGATATATAATAATTTTTAATATAAAACTCTAGAAAATTCGATTTAATTTATGGTGTCCCAAAGTCATATTTCTCTGTTGTTTTGAAAATAAAAACATTTGCTCATTTCTAGTATCTACTCCATTTTCCATGATATTTCGAGGGTCATAAACAATTGCCTAAGATCATAAATGCTATTCGGTTAATATGTGGTTTAGTGGAGCCAGGAGACCTGAATTTAGAGAGTGGCTGGGTGTCCTCTTGTCTCTTTGCCTATTCTTTGAGGCTGCACGTAGACAGATTTGGGATCTCTCTATTGTCCCATAGACACCCCCATGAAAACCTGCTCTTTATCTGTTTGTTGAGGAGAACAGAAAGCCCTAGATATGGCTCCAAGACCACAGGGTGAGGAATGGGAAAGATGTCTCCTGAGGTCAGCTGGCAACATTGTGTAGTCACGGCATGTCCCTGGCACATTCGTCATCTCTGAACCTGACACCCATTGGCAAGTTAAAAAGGATTGTAAAATTTTAGAACCTGAAGGAATTTAGAGATGACCTAGTACAGCCCCTCATCTTGCAGACAAAGAAGTGAATCTCACAGGGGGAAAGTGGCTTAATGAGGATCACATGGTGTATCCACAGTGTAGACAGGTTTGAAACTCCTGTCTTCTGACCCCTGGTCCCATGGTCTTGCCGTTTCCCAGGATTACTGTCCAAACCCCAAGGAGCGTATCAGAGGAAACAGTCATCGACAGTGCAACTGATTTGGGCTGAACGGTAACAAAATTTTAAACAATTTTGTTCAAGAGCTCTGATTCTGAAATAGAAGCAAACACGGCTCTTATAGATGCTGAGAATTGTCCTTATGCCCTCCTCCCTGCGGTCCCCGCCACCCACTCCAGCGCCTCGTAATGGTAATAACTGCAATTCATGAAGCACTTCCTTTGAAGCAGGTGCTGTTTCTAAGTACTATGTTAATTCTAATACTCACAATACCCTTAGGAAGCAGGTACTATTTTATCAGCGTCATCTCCATTTTAAAGATGCTGAAACCAAGGCACAGAAAAGTTCAGTAATCGTTCTAAAGTTGCGTAGCTGCTAATGGGATTTGAACTGGAAAGTTCATGGCTCCAGAATTTGTGTTCTTACCTATTTTATTAGGCAAAACTATCTCTTCTGCTCACATATGGCCCCAGGGATACATCACCCAGACTGTCCTCCCAGATAGGGGTGACTACCTCTTTCCAACAGAGTGTACCTTCCTTTCCTGGTCCAGCTGGTCTGTTAACTGACATGTGCCAATGGGCACATTGATATCATTTTCACAGGGGGCTACTGGAGACAATGTCTTCACATGAACTTGACAAACATTTTCAAGCACAGGCCCCATGAAGAACATATTAAAGATTTTCTCAAGAGAGTTAGCCTTGCCCTTCCCTCACATGATCATGCCATCTGCCTGGTGTGTGACGAATAACAACATCCTGTGCCCGGGACGCACAATGCCTTGACTTCGCTTCTTCCCTCTTAATCCCTCTACTGAAGCAATTAAATGCTAAGACAATGCGGAACCCATAACTTCGTGGTGCCTATATTCTAGGTACAATACCAAGGACCTCACACAGGTTATCCTCTTGACTCATCATAGCAATTTATTTAACAGATGAGGAAACATCAGCTCAGAGAAGCAATTACATGCTATTAAAGATCTTCCCCTGGTTCTCCAGCTAGAAGGTGGCTTTTATTTTTTTTTTTTTTTTTTTTTTTTTTTTGAGACAGAGTCTCACTTTGTTGTCCAGGCTAGAGTGAGTGCCGTGGCGTCAGCCTAGCTCACAGCAACCTCAAACTCCTGGGCTTGAGTGATCCTTCTGCCTCAGCCTCCCGAGTAGCTGGGACTACAGGCATGTGCCACCATGCCCGGCTAATTTTTTATATATATATCAGTTGGCCAATTAATTTCTTTCTATTTATAGTAGAGACGGGGTCTCACTCTTGCTCAGGCTGGTTTTGAACTCCTGACCTTGAGCAATCCGCCCGCCTCGGCCTCCCAAGAGCTAGGATTACAGGCGTGAGCCACAGCGCCCGGCCCAGAAGGTGGCTTTTAAAAAGTTGGGATGCAAAACCAGTTTGTTTGGTTCTGTAGCCCTTGCGTTGTTTCTTTTCTTTCTTTCTTTTTAAATTATCCTATGTTCTCACACATCTATTAGCCCATTTTAAAATAGAGGTCATCCAAGAGGGAATGCTGAAGGTATTTGGGGGGAGCAGGATACAGGTATATGTTAAATTCTCCACGCTTTATTGGAGGTGGACTGGAATGAAGGCTAGACTTGGACGCTGGAGACTTCTTACATCATTTGAAACTTCCCCTGTTACTTAGTACCTTGGCTTGTAAAATTAGAGGGATTGGACAAGATGCTTTCTAAAATGTGATATGACCCTAAGAGGGAAAAACGGTGAGGGGAAGGAAATAACTAAAATCAGGACAGACTCTCTTTGTCACAATTCTAACTGGACACCAAAAAGATGCAGAACAAATATGGGAAACGCAGAACATAAGTTACTACAAGTTCCATATTTCCCAAACTTCTGTATTCTGTGAACCACATAATGATTTTCCCAGATATGTGTATCTCTTGAACTATTACAGACTTATTAATAATATTCTTCCTAAAACTGATTGATTTGTTTTACTTAATTAAAGAAATGTTTTGTCTTTTTACAGATTATTTAAGTATAATTATCATGCAGAGAAGTTCTCCAATCATAAATAAATAGATAAATCTTCAAAAAGTATACATTCCTATGTAACCATCCTCCAAATCAAGAAATAAACACCAATACCCAAGAAGCCCTCATTCTATGCACTACTCTTTTCCTCAAAGGCAATCACTATCCTACTTTAAAAACCGTAGACTAGTGTGGCTTCTTTTAGAAATTTATTAAAAATGAAATTATATATGTGTATATGTATACATACACATACATCTTTAAAGAAACAGGGTGCAGCGTCTATGCACAAGCATGACTGTAGTGAGCTGCAGCCTCCAACTCCTGGCCTGAGGTGATCCCCCCCACTTCAGCCCCCTGAGTAGCTGGGACTACACCCATGGGCCACCATGCTCAGCTTTTTGAAATTAAATGGTATGTAATTTTTTGTGCCTGGCTTTTTTGTTTCAACATATTGGTAGTCATATTTATCTATGTTTTGTTGCATGCAACAATCATTCATTAATTTTCATTTGCTGTATTCCATTGTATGAATACACTATATTTTATTTATTCATTCTACACTTGAGGCATTCACTCTCTAAATAGATTACCAGGAGTTTTTTCGAAAGTTATGTATATACAATAATACTATCCATGAATGATAAGTTTATTTCTTCTTTTTCAACCAATTTATCTTATTTTATTATTTTTATTTTATTTCATTTTGTTTATTTTGACTTTTCATCCTTACTAAGATCTCCAGGTTAGCAGATGTCCTTATCTTATTCTCAAGACAAAAGCTTTCAATATTTTATTATTAAATATGATGTTTGCCATAAGTTTGTAGGGATGATAAGCGTGTGTGTTTCTAGATACCCTTTATCATATTTAGGAGTTTTCCTTCAATTTTTAATTTGCTAAGTGATCTAGTTTTATCATGAATGGGAGTTGAATTTTATCCAATTTCTGCATTTATTAAGATAATCATATTTTTTTTCTCTTTTGCTCTCTTTGTGTGCTAAATTGCACTGACTGATTTTTCCCATGTTAAACCAATTTAGTATTTCTGGGATAAACACAAATTGGACATTATTTTATGTTTTTATATATCCTGAATTTCATACACTAATATGTTAAGATTTTTGTGTATGTATTCCTAGGAGAAACTAGTCTGCAATTTTCTCTTCATGTAGTATCTTTGTCAGTTTTCAGCCTCATAAAGTAATTTGGAACATGTGCCCTCATTTTTTTTTCCTGACAGGCTGTGTGTAAGACTGATGCTATTTCTTCATTAAATACGTACAAGAATTCATTGGGAAAGCTATGTAGGCCAGGAAATTCATTTCAAGAAGGTTTTAATTACAGATTCAGTTTCTTTAAAAGACATAAGAATGTTCATAGTTTCTATTTCTTCTTGTGTCATTTTTGGGAATTCATGCTTTTTCTAGGAATTTGTGCACTTTATATAAATTTTGATATAATTTTATTCACAATGCCCTTTTAAATATCTTTATTTAAATTCTTTAGAATCTTAAATCTCCCTTTTTATTCCTGATGTTAATTTTTGCCTTCTATGTTTTTACTGATTAGCTTTGCTAACACAACTATATCTAATCTCAATTATATTAGTCATTTAGAAAGACATTTGAAAAAGCAATTTTAAACTTTGCTAATTCCTCTATAGTAGGTTTGTTTTCTCTTTCATTAATTTCCACTCTTATGCACATTGTTTTCTTACTTCTGTTTTCTTTGCATTCAGTAAGTTCTTCATTTGCTAACTTTTTGAGATGGTATTTAAATGATTCTTAGCTTTTATTCTTTTATTTTTTATGTGTGTATATGTCAAAGTGATACATATGTAGTGGAAATCATTCGATTTCCAAAACAACCATTCTGTTTTTTACTTCCAGTACAGTAGTCAATAAATTACATGAGCTATTAATCACAATATTTTAAAATGGTCTTTGTGTTAGATAATTTTGCCCAAGTGTAGGCTAATGTAAGCTCCCTGAGCATGTTTAAGGTAAGCTGGGCTATGCTGTGATCTTCTGTAGGTAAGGTGTATTAAAGCATTTTTGACTTAATGATATTTTCAACTCATGATGGGTTTATGGGACGTAACTCCAATATAAGTGGAGGAGAATATATTTTTATATATTATATATTTTTTCACTTCATATTAGCTATAAATCTTTTTTTATTTCATTCAAGGCTATGTATCTTTCTTTACTGATTTAGCTGTATCTCACAAATTTTGTTATATCACATTTTATTATCATTCAGTTTGAAATATTTTATTAACCTTGTAGTTTTCTAAATTATGAGTTACATAAAAAGTGTTTTACTTGATATCCAAACATTTGGACATTTTCTCAGTGTTTGTTATTGATTTCTTGGCTTGACTATGGTCAAAGAAAATACTCTTTATGATCTTAAAATATAGACCTTTTGAGACTTGTTTTATGAGCCAATATATGGTCAATTCTATTAATTGCCACTTGTGCATTTAAAAATAAGTGTTGGGTGCTATATTCGTCAGCTCAGGCTGCCATAAGAAAATACCACAGGCTGGTGGCTTAAACAACAGATATGTATTGTCTCACAGTTCTGAAGGCTGGAAATATGAAATCAGGGTGCCAGCATGGTCAGGTTCTGGTGAAAGCTCTTTTCCTGGTTTACAGATGGCTACCTTCTACTTATGTTCTCATACAGCAGAGACATAGAGAAGGAAAGCGCTCTAATGTCTCTTCTTATAAAGATACTAATCCCATCATGAGGGCCCCACCCTCATAACATCAACTAAACCTAGTGTCTTAGTCCATTTTCTGTTGCTATAACAGAATACCACAGACTGGGGAAATTTATAAAGAAAATTTGGAAGCTCAGAAGCCCAAGGGCATGAGCTGGCATGAGGTGAGGGTCATCCCATGGCAGAAGGGAAACACATGAGGAGCAAGCCAAACTCATCCTTTTACCAGGAACCTATTCCTGTGATAACTAATCCACTCCTGAGATAACAGCATCAATCCATTCATGAGGGAAGAGGCTCCATGACCTGATCTCCTCTTAAAGGCCCTACTTCCAAATACTGTTACAATGGCAGTTATATTTCAACATGAGTTGTGTCAGGGGCATTCAAACCATAGCACCTCATCACCTTTCAAAGGCCCCATCTCCAAATACTATCGTATTAGGGGTTAGGACTTTGACATATGAATTTGGGGGCACCTCAGTTCAGTCCACAACAGTTGTGATATTTTAAATATTTGTTACCAGTAAGTTCAACTTTATTTATCATGTTGTGCAAATCTTTCATAATATTATTGATTTTTTTTGTCTACTTGATCTATCAGTTACAGGAAACATATGCATTAAAATCTCCCATCATGATTTTAGATTTGTCTATTTCTTGTGTGTGTGTGTGTGCACATATGTGTGTATTATTATACTATATTTATATGTACATATAATATATACATGTTAATACATGCATGAATATTTAGATTTTAAGTATATTGAAACTCATTGTTATAAAATATCCCTCTTCATTTCTAGTAGTGAGCCTTGCCTTACTATCTATTTTATCTGATATTAGTACAGTTGCACTGGCTTTCTTTTGATTAATCTTTTTATGGTATGTATTTTACAGAACTCTTGCTTTCAACTTTTCTTTATGTAATTGCCATGTTGTATTTTGCAATCCAGTTAGTCTTCTTTAATTGAGTCCTGAGATCACCTCAGTTCATTATTTTCCTTCATTAATGTATAAATAACTAATATATTTGGGTTTAATTCTCTACTATATCACTAGTAATTTTGTATCTGTTTCATCTGCATCTTGGTCCTTTTTCTCTCTTTTCTGTCCCTCTTGGGAATTAATTTTTATTTTTCCTACCCCAACATTAACATCTTAAATAAACATTGTATAACTATTCATTTTGTGGCAATCATAGATACTGCAACATGCAACCTTGAATTAGTAAAGTCTAATACATGTTAATATTTATATCACTTTCCAAAGAATGCAAAACACCTTAGAATCCTTCATCCATTCACAACTTACTGCTTTTTGAGCTATTGTTATTCACTAATTTTATTCTACAAGATATTCTATGGTTTCATAAACTTAGTATTCATGCGCATTTGACACATATTAACCATTATGTTGCTTTCTGTTACTTTATTTTCCATTTCCATACTTTTATATGAAATCATTTCTTTTACATAGGAAAAACTCCCTTTAATATTTCCTTTAGTACGCATCTTAAAATTATACAGTATCTCAAATTTTAATAATCTGAAAATAACTTTCTTTCTGATTTTTTGAAGGATATTTTTACTGGATAAAGAGTTCAAAGTTGATAGTTACTTTCTTTTGTACTTTGAGGCTCTCTTGTCTTCTGACTTCCATAGTCTGTGTTAAAAAGTCTGGGTCACCTTGATAACTGACTCCTCCATGCAAATTACAATCAACAACAGAGAGAGTAATCCCATAGCTTAACACAGCGCTTTCCATCTCAAGTTACCATAGGGCAGTGGAGCCATACATACAAGTGCAATCCACCATGTAGGAACTTAAGCTGGGGGACCAAACTCACTCATCTCCATTGGCAAGAGGTGAAGACAATAGGTCAGAGGTAACCCAACTTGCTAAAATAACTCTAAGGCAATACAGAACCAGCACGCCTCTCCCCAGCACTGTCAAGAAACAACCCTTGGGGACTTGGAGATAGGGCCATAAACCAGTCCTAGCACCCCCAGTTCCCAACTAAGTAGGCTGATGAAAAAGAATTGCTAAAAGAATGCAAGAAACATGAAAGATCAGAAAGAAAAGTCACCCTCAAAAGAAATTATTAGATCCTCAACAACAGATACCAACTTAAACAAAATAATTAAAATGACAGAGGAAGAATTCTGAATATGGATTGTAAGAAAACTCAATGGAATTGAAAAGAAAACAGAAACCCAACACGAAGAAGCCACAGAAACAATACAGGAAATGAATGAAATATTCTCTAAAGAAATTGAAATATTATGAAAGAACCAAACAGAAATACTAGAAATGAAAGAGGCATTCAAGGAACTAAAAAGTACAGTGGAAAGCCTTAAGAATAGGATGGATTACACAGAGGAAAGACTCTCAGAGCTTGAAGATAATGCCTATGTGCTAAACAAATCAGACGAAAAAAAGAAACACAGAAGCAACAACTACATAACATGTGGGATTATGTAAATAAATGAAATATAAGAAGTATAGGCATCCCAGAGAGAGAAGAAGAAAATACACAAGGGCTGGAAAATCTATTCCTTGAAATATTGTAGGAAAATCTGCCTGGGCTGGCCAGAAATCTAGATATCCAGGTATAAGAAGAACACAGAACTCCTGGGAGAATCAATGTGAAAAGTCAATCACCACATCACACAGTTATTAGGCTGGCCAAAGTAAACATAAAAAAGGTAATCCTTCGAGCAGCAAGATGAACAGCAGATAACCTACAAATGAAAATGTATCAGACTAATTGCAGACTTCTCAGCTGAAACTTTGGAAGCCAGAAGAAACTGGGGACACATCCTCAATCTTCTAAAACAGAATAATGGCCAACCTAGAATTCTTTACCTGGCAAAACTAAGCTTCATCTATGAGGGAAAAATAAAAACTTTCCCAGACAAGCAATCGCTGATGGAATTTACAAAGACCAGAACCAGGAAGTACTCAGTCTGCATTATACACTGAATGGCACAATAGACACCCACCAAAGTCAAATCACTCAGGAGTTAAAGTCTAGAACCTGGATTCTATAATGGCACAAGAGGTAAAACAAAACAATAAGAATTTATCCAACAATAACAGAAATATACCCCAAATATCAATTCTCTCAACAAATGTGAATGGCTTGAATTGTCCACTGAAGAGACAAAGACTGGATGAGCAGATAAAAAATCAAAAACCAAATATCTGCTGTCTCCAGGAAACACATCTAACCCAGAAATATGCTTTCAGACTCAAGTTCAAGGGTTGGAAAACAAATTCCAAGCAAATGGAAGCCAAAAGAAAGTGGGGGTAGCTATTCTTATATCAGATAACATAAACTTTAAAATAGCAAAAGTAAAGAAAAACAATGATGGTCACTATATAATGGTGAAAGGAAAAATCCAACAAGAAAACTTAACAATTCTTAATATTTATGCACTGAATACAGGAGCACCCTGTTTGATCTAAATAACATGATAAACAGTAATGCCATAGTAGCTGGGATTTCAACACCCCACTGACTGAAATGGACAGATCCTCTGAGCAGAAAATAAGCAAAATAAACAAACAAACTAACAACAACAACAACAAAAAAAAAAACACAAGGACTTAAACAGATCTCTAGAACAATGGGTCTAACAGACATCTACAGAACATTCCACCCAAATTAAGCCAAATATACATTCCTGTTCTCAGCTCATGGAACTTTCTCTAAAATCAATCATATCCTAGACCACAAGTCAGATCTCAACAAATTTTTAAAAAATAGAAATTATACCATGTATCTTCCCAGATTACAGTGGAATAAAATTAGACATCAATTCCAACAGAAACTCTTACCATTTCACAAAGTCATGGAAATTAAACAATCTATCACTGAATGACTATTGAGTCAAGGAGGAGATTCAGATGGAAATCAAAATATTCTTTGAGTTAAATGATAACAGGGACATAAATTATCAAAATTTGTGGGATACAGCAAAAGCATTCCTGAGAGGAAAACTAATAGCATTAAATGCTCACATCCAAAAGACAGAAAGCTCACAAATCAACAAACTAATAAACCATCTCATAGAACTGGAAAAAGAAGAGCAAATTAATTCTAAACCTAGCAGAAGAAAAGAAATAACTAAGATCAGAGCATAACTAAATGAATTTGATAATTGATAATAAAAGAACTATACAGAAGATTAATAAAATTAAATTGTTTTTTCTATAAGATAAACAAAATTGACAGGCCTCTTGCTAGATTGATAAGAACTAAAAAGGAAAGGACTCTAATAAACTTAACTACAAATAAAAAAGGAGAGGTCACAATAGACATCATACAAATACAAAACATTATCTTTGAATACTATATAAGCCTATATGCCCCCAAACTACAAAACATGGAGAAATTGGAAAAATACTTAGAAACACACAATATTCCTAGGCCCAATCAGGAAGAAACAGAATTCCTGAACAGACCAATATCAAGCACAGAAATAGAAGGAGCAATTAAAAATCTTCCAACAAAAAAAAAAGTCCCAGACCAGATGGATTCACACCTGAATTTTACCAAATTTACAAAGAAGGACTCATACCTATACTGCAGAAATTATTCCACAATACTGTGAAGGATGGTATCCTCCCCAACTCATTCCACAAAGCCAATATCACCTTGGTACCAAAGCCAGGAAAGGACACAACAACAAAAAAAGAAAACTACGAATCAGTATCTTTCATGAATATAGATGCAAAAATTCTCAACAATATTTTAGCAAACTGAATCCAACAGCACATCAAATAAATAATTCATCATGATCAGGTAGGCTTTATCCCAAAGATGCAAGGTTGGTTCAACATAACTGAATCTATAAATGCAGTTCACAACATAAATAAAAGCAAGAACAAAGAAAGACCATATGATTCTCTCAAAACATGGAGAAAAATAATTCAACAAAATCCAGTACACTTTTATGATAAAAACTCTTAACAAAATAGGCATAGATGGGACATACCTTAAAATTATTAAAGCCAAATATGATAAACCCACAGCCAATACCATCCTGAATGGGGAAACATTGAAAGGCTCCCCACTTAGAACTAGAACCAGACAAGGTTGCCCACTATCTCTACTTCTATTCAACATAGTGCTGGAAGTCCTTGCAAGAACAATCAGACAAGAGAAAGGAATTAAGGGTGTCCAAATGGAGGCCGAAGAGGTAAAACCTATACTCTTTGGTGATGATATGATATTATATCTAGAAAATGCCAAGGATTCAACCAAGAGACTCCTGGAATCGATAAATGAATTCAGTAAAGTCTCAGGATATAAAATTAATGCACACAAATCAGTGGCATTCATATACACCAATAATAGTTAAGCCAAAAATCAAATCAAAGATGCAACTTTTCACAATAGTATCAAAGAAAATTAAATATTTAGGAATATATTTAACAAAGGAGGTGAGAGGCATATATAGGAAGAACAATGAAATACTGAGAAAGAAATTGTAGAAGATGTAAACAGATGGAAAGTCCTACCAAGCTCATGGAATGGCAGAATCAGTGTTGTTAAAATGTCCATACTATCTAAAATGATGTACAGAATGAATGCAATCCCTATCAAAGTACCATCATCATTCTTACAGATCTAGAAAAATAATTCTACGCTTCACCTGGAACCAGAGAACACATCGTATAGCCAAAGTAATCTTAAGCAAAAAGAACAAATTGGGAGGCATCAGTCTACCAGACTTCAAGCTATACTACAAGGCTATAGTAACCAAAATATCATGGTACTAGCACAAGAACAGAGATACAGACTTTTGAAACAGGACCAAGAACCCAGATATAAAACCATCCTCATATTGTGATCTAATCTTCCACAAAGCTGACAAAAATATACATTGGGGGAAAGAATCCCTATTCAATAAATGGTGCTGGGAAAACTGGATAACCACATGCAGAAGATTGAAACAGGATCCCCACCTCTCACCTCTTACAAAAAATCAACTCACAGTGGATAACAGACTTAAACCTAAGGCATGAAACCTTAAGAATTCTAGTAGAAAATGTTGGGAAAACTCTTGTGGACATTGGTCTAGGAAAAGAATTTATGAAGAAGACCCCCAAAGCAATCACAGCAGCAACAAAAATAAATAAACGGGACCTAATCAAATTAAAAAGCTTCTGCACAGGCAAGAAAATTATCGTTAGAGTGAATAGACAACCTACAGAATGGGAGAAAATATTTGCATGCTATACATGTGTTAAAGGGCTGATAACAAGAATCCATATAGAACTTAAGAAAATTAACAAGGAAAAATCAAACAACTCCATTAAAAATGACCAAAGACATGAAAAGAAACTTTTCGGAAGAAGACAGAATGATGGTGGCAAACATACAAAAAAGTTCTCAACATCTCTAACCATTAGGGAAATGCAAATCAAAACAACAATGAGATATCACTTAACTCCAATGAGAATGGCCTCTATCAAAAAGTCCCAAAACAACAAATCCTGGAGAGGATATGAAGAGATTGGAATACTCTTACACTGCTGGTGGGACTGCAAATTAGTACAACCCCTGTTGAAAGTATTTTGGAGATATCTCAAAGAGCTAAAAATAGAAATACCATTTGATCCCACTATGCAATCCCACTATGAGGCACCTACCCAAAGGAAAAAAAGATGTTCTAAAATAAAGACATCTGCACTTGAATGTTTATGGGAGCACAAGTCACAATTGCAAAGATCTGGAAACAACCCAAGTACTCATCAATACATGAGTGGATTAATAAAATGTAGTATATGTATACCATGGAATGGACTCAACTACAAAAAAGAAAATGTGAACTAGCACTTCTTATATTATTCTGGATAGAGCTTGAGCCCATCCTTCAAAGTGAGGTATCACAAGAATGGATAAACAAGCACCACACGTCCTTGCCATCAAATTGGTACTAATTGATCAACACTAAGGTGCTCACATGGTAGTAATATTCATTGGGTGCAGGTGGGAAAGGGGTAGTGGGGGTGGGTAAACTCACAACTAACTCACTCCACTGGAAGTTAAGTACACTGTATGGAGGAAGGGGCATGCTTGTAGTCCTGGCAAAGGCATTATATGTAACCAAAATGTTTGTACCCCCATAATATTCTGAAATTAAAAAGTCATTGATCAGTCTTGTTGCAATTGACAGCAACTTCTTTTGGTACTTTTATTTTTTCTTTTTGTCTATGTTTTCAGAAGATTGATTTTGATTCAGATTTAGTGTGGTTTTCTATTCATCTCATTCTAGATATGTTGAACTTCATCAATTTTTAAAAATTGTTGACATTGTCTCTTCAGATATCACTACTCACCATACTCTATTTTCTTTTTTTCTGGAACACCAATTATACATGTATTGGATCTTTTTTCTGTGTATCATGTATCTCATATTCTTTTATGAATTTTTTATTAAGTATTAGTTTTTCACTCTATGTTTCTGCATAGATACTTTTTTACTGACTTAAGTTCTGGCCATTAATCATCTGTCTCTTCAGTTGCATTTAACTTGCATTCTTCATCTTCATTGTAGGTTTTCAGTTCTAGGATTTACATTTCACTCTTTTAAATATATTCCTATGCTCTCATGAAATTCTTCATCTTGCTATGTATATTTTGAACATAATAATTGGAGTTATTTTAAATCAGTGTCTAATAACATCAATATATGATATCCTTGGGTTTTTTTCTATTTGATTTTTTTCTTTTGGTTCTTAATCATTTCAACACATTTCCTGGTAATTTATAATTGAATGATGGAGTTAATATATGGAGTGCTGTATAAATAATTTGAATCATGGTGTACTCTTTCTCCAGAAAGCATTTTCTTTTGCTCCTATCACAAAGTTAGGCTAAGGAAAAATCATCTTAATTCTACTTTGGATAAAGCTGATTGAAAACTGAGTGTTTTTTTCATTGCAAAAATGGTTCTATTTTTTGGTTCCCTCTTACTAGTAACAAGTAGCCTTTAAACAATCAAAATTGAGAGCCCTTCTCCCTAGTCAATTTTGAACTTAGTTTTTGTCTCTGGAGCCTGGAGAGAATACTAAAAAGTTCACCTTAGTTTGTTATCCTTTCAGCTGCCACTCACACCTCAGTATGTGCCTGAGAGAATAGAGCCGAAGGTGAGCCTCACCCCCCTGCCCTTCCCTTTCTCGTGGATCTCGCCCCTCATATTCATGCTGCCACAGTGGCTCTCCAATTACTTCAAAAATATCTTTTTCCTTTTTACTCAACATTTTATTATGGGAATTTTCAGATGCAAACAAGATTAAATTATGTTACAGTGAACAGCCAGATACTCACAGACCAGATTCTATAATTTAAATTTTATCATGATTTACTTATTATACCTCTCTCCTTCTTATTTTTGATGAATTTCAAAATACATTAAAGACATCAAGACGCTTCCCTTTAAATATTTCAGGCTGCATTTCATTAAGTAGAGTTCAATATTGTTTTACAAATATTTTTATCAGATAAATATGAACACAAAAATAATTGTACAAATCTCAGGTGAGCATAGGCGGGGTTTTGGCAAGTGTATATACAGTGTAATTCAAACCTCTGTCACTCCAATCCCCTGGGGCCCCTTGACAGTCATTTCTTACTCCCTCACCGCTACAGAGGCAACTGCTCTTAAAATTTTTTCACAGTAGATTAGGTTTGCCTGTTGTAAAAATACATAAAAGTGGAATCACATAAAATATATGATTTTGTTTAAATCTTCTTTAATTCAACATAATATTTTTGAAGTTCATCTATATGACTATGTGTACCCATAGATTTTTCTTATTTATTGCTAAGGAATGTTCTACTATATGAACATGCAACCACTTGTTTACTCATTCTTCTTTTGAGGGATACCTGAGATAGATATTTGTATCCTTTGCCCCATTCTTTTTTTTTTTTTTTTTTTTTTGAGACAGAGTCTTGCTTTGTTGCCTAGGCTAGAGTGAGTGCCATGGCGTCAGCCTAGCTCACAGCAACCTCAAACTCCTGGGCTCAAGCGATCCTTCTGTCTCAGCCTCCCAAGTAGCTGGGACTACAGGCATGAGCCACCATGCCCGGCTAATTTTTTCTATATATATTAGTTGGCCAATTAGTTTCTTTCTATTTATAGTAGAGACGGGTTCTCGCTCTTGCTCAGGCTGGTTTCGAACTCCCGACCTTGAGCGATCCGCCCGCCTCGGCCTCCCATCATTCTTGATCTTAAAGAGAATGTATTTAACATTATACTAGCAAATATGACAATTTTGGTATTTTGTAGATTCCCCATACCAGATTGTGGAAGTTCCCTTTGATTTCCTTTAGTTTGCTCTGTGTGTGTGTGTGTGTGTGTGTGTGTGTGTGTGTGTGTGTGTGTGTGTGCATATAACATAAAAAGGTGTTGAATACTGCTGAATGCTTTTTCTGAACCTATTGAAAAGATCCCATAATTTTTCTCCTTTATCCTATCCATAGGGTAAATTAAATTGATTGGTTTTCAGATGTTAATTGTCCTTGCATTGCTGGGATAAACCCTACTTGGTCCTAAAGAATATTATTTTTATATATTTCTAGATTCTATTTGTGAAATCTTTTTAAGAATTTTTGCATCTATATTTATATAAGATATTGGTCAGAATTTTTTATTTTATTTCTTTCATTCTTTTGGGGGGTATGGGAAATGTCAGGTTTTGGTATTTAGAGTACACTGGCCACACATAACATGGGCGGTATTTGAAGACTGATGATATTGCTTCCTTAAATTTTTGATAGAATTCATCAGTGAATCCATCTTTTTCTATTGTTTTATTAATGGGAAGGTTTTTGGTAAAAAAAATTCATTTTTCTATTGTATAAAAGCTATTCAGATTTTGTTTGATTATGTATAAGCTTTGATAAGTTCTGTTTTTCAAAGTTTGCCCATTTCATCTAAGTTGTCTAATTTATTGCATGGTATTTTTTATGACAGTCCAGTTTTCCTTTTAACACCTGTAGGATGTGAGTGACAACCCCACTTTCATTTCTGATATTGCTAATGTTTTTCTCTTTCATTTTTCTAGACCAAGCTCATTAGTAGACTATCAATATTGTTGATCTTTCCAAAGAACAAATTTTGATTCTGTTATTTTCTATTTCATTGATTTCTTCTCTTACCTTCATTATTTTCTTCTTTCTACTTGCTTTTGGTTTACTTTGCTCTATTCTTTCTAGATTTCTAAGGTGAAACCTTAGGTCACTGATTTTTAGCCTTGAAAGCTACAACTTTCCCTCTAAGCTCTGCTTTAGCTTGAACCCACAGATTTTGATATGTTGCATTTTTACCATAGATATTAGAATGTTTTCTAATTTCCCATGTGAATTCTTCTTTCACCTATGGAATACCTAAAAGTGTGTTGTTTAATTTCCAGTTACTTTAGGGTTTCCAGATCTCCTATTGTTACTAATTTCTAGCTTAACTTCATTTTAGTCAGAGAACATACTTTGTGTGATTTCATTCTTTACATTTATTGGGGCCTGTTTTACAGCCCAGCACATGGGGCAGTCTATCTTGGATGAAATACCATGTGACCTTGATAAGAATGTGTATTCTGCATTTATCAGGTGTTGTATTCTACAAATTAAGTCAAGGTGGTCGATAGTGTCATCTTTGTCCTTACTAGTATTTTGATTATTTTTTCCACTAACTTCCTAAATAAGGGTATTAAAATCTCAAGCTTGACTGGAAATTGTCTATTTCTCCTTCTATATCTGTAGGTTTTTGGTATTTCATGCGGTATGAACTGTGGCCTGCCCTCAAGCTAAAAACTATAAAAAAACAAAAACAAAATTACCTCCATACTCTTCTCTTCTTTGGAATGTCAATTTCCCTCCAGAATCTGCTTGTATTTGCTCCCTCTCTCATCCCCAGAGTATAGTTTATATCTGTAGGACAGGTGGTCTGGAAAAGCTTATTCAATCATACCATACTGTAGCCTTCAGATGGTTTTTAAAAATATTGTTTTCCAGCTTTCCTAGGTATTTTTGATGGAAGAATTAGTATATTACAAATTGGCCTGCATAACCAGAGTGAAAGTCCCCAATAAATGTATTCTTAAAGAAAGTTTTATATTTCCATAAATAGATTTGATACATTAAAACAAATTAAATACAACTATTACAATTGTATTTTAACAGTCTATTCATGTACCACCAAAAATAATTTTACATAATATCAGTGGTACAAATGTTACACTTTGGGAAAGTACATACTTTCCAAAGTGACCAGATTCAGATCACTGATATATGGTATCGCATGTTTGAAAGGAATATTGCCTGTTCTACCACCCATCCAAATCTGAGTCCTACACAACATTGTGTCATGGTGGTATCATGCCTGGGCTCACCCAGTAACAGAGCAACCCACTAGCTATGGAGGCGAATTCATAGTTTTGGAAACTGTGTGTCAGAACCATCACCTTTGTCTTGACTTGAAATCGGCACTTCTATAAATTCCACCCACAAACCTAGTTCTACTCTTTGGAGTCGTGTCTATTAGTCATGTTTTTCATTTACAGCAAAACCCTCTAGATATCTGGGTCTTTTCTACTTCTATTTATTAGATGCTCCTAGGCTCCAGAGATCCATATGCTAATGACAGATATTGGGATCAGTTCTTTATAAGGAGTTAGGAGGTTGATCAGAAAACTAAGAATTTACTCTAGGCTTTATTGATAGCTTTATTGCAAGAAAAAATAAAAGTTCTACGAAAGAAACATTTTCTTAGCAAAATAGATCCTTTTGCCATCTTTCATACAAAGGAAAGAAGATGAAAAAAGAAAAAATATGTGGGAGAAAAAGATTTATTCAGATGGAAATCTTATAAAGTCATCTATAATAGCATTATTGGAAAAGAGAGTTCATCTATATAATCCTCTCTCTTCAGAAAAGAACAACCCTATGTCATCAAAAGTAAGAAAGTGGCCATTTTACTTTTAAAGTTGTCAATTTTAACCTTATCTGTGAATTAACATTCTTTTCTAGTTCCTACTAAAACCTTGCCTTTTGCGTGTTAATTTTCTCTTGTTTGGCCAGTAGTTCACAGTGGGAACAAAATAAAGGAAATATTAAAATAAACTGAAATAAGTAAAAAAAGAGAGAGAGAGGAAATATTAATAGTAGGGAAAGATTGGAGGGCAACGAAACATTTCTAGAAGGAAAGCAGATGTGTCCAGCGCTTAGGGGCTGTGGGCAAAGCAGACAAAGGGCAGCACCCTGGAGTTAGGAGTGCGGGCTCTGTACCGTCACTGATGATTCTATCTGTGTGGCCTCTGGCAGGTCCCTTCATTTTCCTGGGTTTTAATGACTTCCTCTGTAAAATGGGGACTTGACTAGGGAAATCTCAGGCACCTTCCAACTCTGCAAGAACGCAAGTCATTTATTCATTGATTCTACGTGGCAACAGGTATGTTCTCTAATTTGAGCTATGGGGTGTGGGCCACTGTTCACACCGTGAATCTGCTGCCAGTTATTCTGCCATTCTCATCTTAAGCACATACCCTCTGCTAACCCTAGGCAAAATACGTGGGTTTTGGTTTATTAATCTCTGTGTCTAGGAGGCTATTTCCACCCGAGGCGCTGGTTCCTTCCTGTAGGGTATGACTGTATAACTGTTCATGGCAGCCTTGGATACAAGAGCGCCCACAAGCAGGCTAGACAATGCCACTTAGTGTCAGCTCATACCTCTTTTATTTGCTTTATTTTTAAGCTATCTATGCAGTCAGTTGGAGGAGATGAATACAGGTGGCAAAATAATCACTGTTATTCATAAAGTCAATTTTCTCTATTCACTCCAAAGGAGCTAATTTCTAACTTTTGGGTTCACTGTTGAAAACTTTTGGTGAAAGACCTTTTAGGTGGTGGGAGAAGGACCAGTGAAATTGTCTTACCTTTGTCTAGAGGCAGAGAGACAGACACAGAGGAGCAGTGAGATGCAAATCCCATGCTTGTGGATATTATCTTGGCAACAGCTCCAGACTTTAAAGCTCATTCACAGGCAGGTTTTAAATGCTGGCTTGCCTTCCGAGTCTGGGCTCTAAGTGACATTTAAGTCTATGTCTGTGCTAGAGGAAGAGACATTTGTATGAGTGGACATGTGTGCCTGGATGGGATTCAAATGAAACATATGTAAGAAAACCTCAATTGCCCATAATGTTCTAATCCAACATTCTATTCTTCTGAGTGGGCATTTAGGGAGCCATTACTTATTAGAGACTCAGGCTCAATGTTTTTCCTTCTTGATTAGAAGTCTTTTAATCTTTTGAGCAAAGCCAATGGCCTGCCCACTTGGACAAATTTCTTAGTAACTTGGCACTGAGCATCTAGCCTGCTGTGGGAGCTCTCATACCCAAGGCTGCCACAAAAAGTTCTACATGCTGTGCCCTCAGGAAGGAACCCGCTCCTCAGATGGGTGGGTGCTGAAATCAGTCCTTCTTCCATGTGCCAAGTCAGTGTCCTGGTATGAGCTACATTCATGCAGAAAGGGCTCCTTTTCCAGGGCACACAAAAGGCCACAGATAAACCTGACCCTACCCTACATACAGTCTCTATTTCCTTCCTTGTGTCATGCCGGGACAACCTGGGGTCCAGGAGAACAGGCTCTATGGATATTGCAACCCTCCTACTGCACTGGGCTAAGAGACAGAAGACTTGGCTCACGTCTGAGCTCCTCTGTGTGATCTTAGCTGACTTGACTGTCCCCTCCTAGGCCTGTTTCTTCATATCCATAAAGAAAAAACCACCACCCTCTCAAGCTTAGATGGTGCAGAGGTGATGGATAGTTGGGGTTCAAAGCCCTGTTTGTCACTTGTTCACTCTGTTTATATAACTCACCAAAGGTGAGTTATATAAACACTTCATGCCTCAATTTTCTTACTCTTTAAAGTAGAGATAATAATAGTACTCACCGTATACATCATTAGCCCTTACAAAAACCCTACAAGGTAAGAACTATTAATATTTCTGCTTTGCATATTTAAAACATTGAAGCCTGGGTTCAATTCAACCAGGTTTCTGTCTCCTACTCTAAGACCAGTGTGTGTATGTGTATGTGTGTGTATGCTTGTATAGATATAGATAGATATGTGTGTGTGCTGGTATGGATGACAGGGATATAGGTACAAGTATAGGTCTATGTAGATATATGTGTGTAGTAGGCTGATATATGTGTACTGATTTATATATATGTATGTATGTATGTCTATGTATGTATACACACATATATATACATATGTGCAGTACTTAAGACAATGCCTGGCATGTAATGCTAAGATTATTAAATACCTGATGCTCAGTGAGTACTCAGTAAATGTTACCTATTATTATTATCTGTAAAGAAAGTTTCTACTCTGTAGCATCCCCCGTGCTGAAAGTTTATGGTTACAAGAGATGAGATTCCAGTGCGTGCATGCTTTGCTGCCTGAGATTATTTGCATTCTGAACTGGGGCCTGCGGACAGCCTTCTCACAAGGTGGAAACAGAGGCAGAACTGTCAGTGGGTTGACTAGTAAATACAGCAAACCATCAGATGGGCTGGCTGCGCAGGTGTGTCTGTCTGTGTGTCTGGAGAGAGTAGTGGTACGGAAGCTTATCTTAACTGGAACTCAGATTTTCTGGCCCCCAAGAACTAGTACCTCTTTTTAGTGTTTTGTGGAAACTCTGGACACAGAGTGTTCGAAGTAGAAGACTCAATTGTTAATTCTTTTTCTTATTTTTCTGGACCACTGGAGTGGAGCAGGGAATATTTTAAAGAAGACATAGAGCAGAAGGACCTTCCTTGCCCCCCCCAGCCCACCCCACATACTTTGTACCTGACATGAGGGCAGGACGATGGATGAAGTGACATTTGCAGGGTCGCTGTAGCCTTGGATTCTGAGGAGGGGTGTGTAGGGCGTGAGTACTCCTATGGCATTTTCTCTTGTGCTGCTCTCATATGCATGGCTAGCCCGGACGGGCTCCTAATTAGAAAGAAGGAGACTTGGGTTCCCACCCTGCTTTGTCTTAAAACCTTGAGAGGGCTGCACCTTCAGACTGCTAAGCATTTACTTCCCAGACAGTCCTCGCCCCTTACTCCCAGTAAAGGTAGTAAATGGAAGGTATGGCCAGAAGGTTTTTCTAATCCCTAATGCCACTCCAAGTCCCCTAACAAAGGCAAATCCTCAAATGACTTCAATATCCAATGGAAGAAACTGTGTGATGGAAACAGGGCTCTATATTGACTGCCCTGGCAGTGATGGGTGGGAACACAGCAGCTGTGGGACCGGCAGGGGAACTGGCCATGCTTTGCATAGAGGAGTCACCTGGCTGTGTCTTGTAATCAGCTGGAGATTTCACTCACAGATGTCACTTTGGGGCCACTGAAAGGAGAGGGGAGCAGATAATACAGAACTTCCAATGGTATACAAATTAGTGTGCTCTTTTTTTTTTTATTTATATTGCCTGTCATAAAAGAAAATGACGTCAAGTCCCTTTACACACACTAAACCCAAGGAACTGAAAGGGTCAGCTCCTTGCCCTAGCTCACAAAGCAGTTAGGAGGCTGGCTCTCCACTCTCCACCTCCCAGCCTGCAGCCCAGAGATAGTTCTCTGGACTGCATTGCCTGTCAGAATTTCTGTCTTCTTAGAGCATAAATTTAAGCCTTAAGCTCCACCTACAACCTTCCTTTTTCCTCCTAAGCATTCAAGGTGCTCTTTAGAACCCAGACACTCCCCAAATGAAGGAAGCAATGGAAAGACCACTGGGTTGGGAGTTTGCAAACCAAACCTTGACTTCCACTGGTTCAGTCCTCAGGCACCAGCCTTCTACTGAGGCTAACAGACTCATTCCAAGGTTCTTAGGGCCTAGAGTGGTCAAAAGCATCTGTATATTTCGAAAAGTGCAAATTGACCCTGCTTTTCACCTTCATCTCAAAGTTTGGTGACATCCAAATACAACGGAGGACTCCAGAGTCAGCTGACTGGCGAGTGGACACAGCTCGGCAGATGACAGAAGGGTCGGATCCCTCTCAACATCTGTAAAACTGGATCTGAAAGAGGAAGTGCTGGCATATGTGATGAGAGGGGTAGCCTACAGAGTATTTTATTGTCCAGAGATGGAATTAATGGCAATGCCATATCTATGTCAAACCCAGGTAATAAAATTTTATGGGCTCCTCTCCATGAAATATTTTGTTTATGTCACATGGGTCTAATCTAATGATATTTTTTTTTCTTCAATTCCCCTTCCCCACCCTTTTCCCTGCCCTCTTTTTCTCCTGAGGCCTTTTCCCTTTGGAAATGCATTAGTTACCTAGGAAACCTTAATGCCATTTTTTTATGAGTAGAGTTTGGTGCAGCATAAAGTTAATTTATAGGGTGGTTAGGAATTCATGTCATGACTGGTGAAATAGGAGACTTTGTTATGATTTCTATATCCACCTGTGTGGTAGGAATACATGCCTTCCCTCTATCATTATAGGTAATTTGGTCAAACATAATTATGAATATGTATGCTGTTTCATAAAATGAGTTGATTCATTGTTGTTCAGTGTAATTCGTGATATTGTTCAATGTTAAGTCTTGGAACATAATTAGCAATAACAACAAACCAATAATATACCCGGCAATCTGTTAAGAATTGAAGGATATGGTGGAGTTTCCTTTTAAATGATGAAGTGGTTCTGCCTGAGAGGCAGGGAATGAATAAGAGGAGATTTTGAAATCCTTCAACTACGCCTTTCAAGCTCTTTGAGGTTCCCCTTAGGAAGCTTTATAAATTCTAAGTATACTCACTACCTCACTCTGCTAATTTCTTGCCATCTTTGTCCAAAAGGGAAAATATACGTTCATGAAATTTCATTAATGAAATGTGTATGGATGGTAAACAAGTAACAAACAGAGTCAAACTTCTATCTAAAGACTGGGCTCAGCCACCAGTCGGGTGGCCGTATTTTCGGTGTAAGGACTATGAGATTGGGAGTTGGAACTTACATTGTGCCAGACACTGGGCTGAGTGTTTTGAATTGTTTGGTCTTCATACTACTCCTATGAGATTGACATTGTTTTGACCAATTCCAGATGGATCTCGAAAAGTTAAAAAACCTGTCCAAAAACACATAGATAGTAGGTAGTGAAGACAGCATGGAACCCACCTTTGTCTGACTCCAAAATCCACTCTTTCAGTGAATTTTACTTTCTGATCTGTTACTATGTTGTTGTTTTTTTCTGTTACCCTGGGATTCTTCAATTATTAAATGCAGCATGGGGACACTGGCTGATAGAATTTGATCTCTGGTATCTCTGCTCTGTTTAGGGTGATTGATGCTGGCCCTTGGAGCAAAGCCATACTTTCTTAAGATGACAGAAATTTTAGGGAAGACCTATGCTTGCTGAATAAACATAGATAAGTCACTCACTTTATGTGGGCAACTGCACCCACTATGAAAGAAAAAAATACAGTCTCATACACAGACACCATGACGTTTGGGAAGAGTGGCTGTTTGGCATGATAGCCTGTGTGAGTGAGCCTGTTGACCATGCTATAGTTGGTATGTATGTAGGATATTGGGCAGCCAGGAATCTTCTGAGTGTCAGGGAGCCAAGGTAGCAGAAAGCTATCTTTCCTGACCCTTAGGTTCCCAGTCCCCATGCAAACACCTTTTTGTATTCACTTTAATTGTTTCAGAAAGAGCAGACTTCTTGGCTCCACCAGCTCTAGCAGCTGTGTGGGTGAGTGGGGGTGGGGATGGATAGGGTAGGGCAAAACCTCTCCACAGCAGCCTCCAGCAGCAAATGAAACCTGCAAATATTCTAGGATTGGCAAGGTGTCGAGTATATTTTAGTAATCTCAAAGGAGAGAAAAAGGAAAGCAAGGGAAGAGGGCAAACATTCAAGGCTAACTACATGATCATGGAGGAAAATAACTAAGCTTGTCTTTGCCACTTATGGTCATAGAAGAAAGGCTACTTGGAGGCCATTCGATCTAATTTTCTCATTTCCTGGGTCAACATGTCACAATGAATTAACCACATGCTGCAACTGCACAAGACCCCCTCCATCGCCACATGCTGAGCCCCCTCCCCACACACACACAGTCCACTGAACTCAAACAGAGTAGATAAATGCTGTTTTTCACAAGGTAAGGGCATAATTCCTTCGAACATTTCCGTTTTGTTTCTGTTCAGTGCTCCAACCACAGAGTGGTGCTATTGTAAAAGATAAAGGGTGAGCAGACGGCAAGCTCTGGAAATTTGCTTTAGGAGAAAATTTTAAAGGTGGCTTTCAAAAACAAGATCTGGTTCTTGCTTCCAGAAACCACTTTCAGGAGTCAGGGCCTTACACTCAGATGCAGCAGGAGGAAAAAGAAAGTTCAACAACCTAAAAATACAGTCAACAGATGGGCAGCCAAGGCGGTGACCACAGGTCAACTTGGAGAGGGGCAATTACCTAGCTCATCAGAAAGACCTCAATCCGGATGGGCTTCCTAACCCAGGCTCCCTGTGGGGCACGAACTCACCAGGTCACAGCCAAGTCCTGCTCTTTGTTTTAGCTATCCATACCACTATGAGTTTTTCTATAAAAAAGAAAAACCTCTATTTAGAAACATGGATTTACTTAGAAGTCACAATGTTCTGCAGTTCCAAAATGTCTCTACATTTTATATATAATAATCTTTTCTTCTGTCTTTTAAAAAATACGCCTTTCTTCTTCTTTTTTTCTTCCCCATCCTCCTCATTTAGCACCTTGCCACTCTCTTGAAAGTCAAAAGCAAGGTCTGGGGTCAGTCCATGGTCTTTTTGAGAGGGCAGAAGAGATAACGATTAGCTCTGAAGTCAAAAGAAAAACAGTAAAGGCAAAGGCAGGTGGCCTGCTCAAGGGAGAGTGTCTGAAAGAGGTCTTCCACCAAGAAAGGGGCTAAAGCTCTCCATCTGGGAAACCAAGCCTCTGAGGAAAGTGCACCTTTCACCTTCTTAGTCTCTCCCTCTTCCTCTCTCCTTCCCTCCCTCCCTCCCACTCCTCCCCCAAAGACACCGCACATATTTGGCAAGATTAAGGTGTCACCTCTCATATTACAAGGCCTGTTGATTGCACGCAAAGACCGACCCACCAGCTCAGAGCAACCCCCCACCCCCACCCCAGAGTTGGGAAACAATACAAACTCTCCCAGATCGCCTGTCTCTGTCCCGGCAAAGCGAGCAGGCCAGCCAGTGCAAGGCATCCTGCAGAACAAATCGGAGTCTTAAAATCACTGCTGCCTTTTCTTCTTCTTCTTCTTTTCTTCTGATTTTTCAAATTTAAGCTTGCCCCCCTCCCTTCCTCCCTCCAGACTGCCAGGGGACCTAGGAGCTGCAGGCGGATCAGCCCGCACATGCATTTAACCCGTTCCTCGCTGCAGCAGGAGCCAACCACCTTCTTCCCTGCAATCTTCGGGTTTCCAAGAGGACCTGGAGCTTGAGAGAAAAGCCCCCGGTGGATCTGAAACTGGGGCCTGAATCCCGCCTTTGACCACTGCGAGAAGAGAAGCCGGAGGGAGGGGGTGCAATTGCGGGGAGTGGGGGAGGGCAGGGAGGCGGGCCAGATGCGAGAGAGAAAACCAGAACCCTACAGAGCACGCCCAATCCAAACCTTCCTGGTGCTGTGTGGCCGGGCAGAGGGGAAAACTCGGCAGCCTAGTCTGGCCGGGAGAAGGACGTCGATATTTGGCACGAAGGGAGCCACTGAAGGAGGACCCTATCCTTCCGAGGGACCGTGGGAGGCGACGCCCCTGGGCCTCGTGGGCGCTGCTGGCCGTTTCGATGTGGCAACCCCCATCAGCCAGGATAATGATGAGGCAGGTACAACCTATCTGGTTCGCAGCCCCGGCCCGCGCCGCCCCGCCCCAGAGCTCTCTGCGTCCGTTTCGGCGTGAACTGTCCTAGTGCTTCTTAGTGCTTGACCGAATTCTCCAACAATTACAAGGCATTTGGATTTTTTGAACCTGAACCCTATCTGAAACATAGCGTGGGGTGCTTATTAGACACCTTGAACCACAAGGCAGGGCGGAAACGGGATATCACTCCCCTTCCCCAACGGCACGCGAGTCGAAAGGTCCCGCGTGAGGAGCTCAGGAGTGGCAGAGACGGCGGGGAAGCGAGGGGCTTGGGGACGAGGCCACCGCGCGCCGGGTCGGGGAGGAGCCGGGTCGGGGAGGAGCGCAGGAGAGGGGCAAGGGCTCAAAACTCCGTCCCTAGGCTCCTTGAGCCCTAAGTGATATTTTTTCCCCACGTTTCTCTATGTCAAATGGTCGAAAGCAGAATGCCTTAACAAGGTAAATTTAGAGAGAACGAGCTCGGAGCAAATGAGGTCTCAGGGGCAGCTAAAATTATCTACAAATACGATATTTTGCCCGCTCCCCGATCCTTTCCTCGAATGAATGCACCGCTGGGGACGTGAGCCTCTCTACTTTCGAGGCGCCCTGAAGAGGTGGCTTGTGGCTTGGCTTTTCTGCTTCCCGGGCTGTCCCTGCGTGCAGCCCGGTGGGGTGCTCGGTCGCAGGGCCCGACCCTAGTTTGGAAGGAAGGGGCTTGGGAGAAGTTGGAAGCTGGGTGGCTTGGAGGCTCTGCTCCATTCCCCTCTCCCCGCCAAGCACACGCGCGCAGCCGCCCCTCCCTTGGTCCCCCTGCCCCCCGCCCCCATACCTCTGTGCTGCGACCTCCCCAGACCGCCGGCACTGCGCCTGGGTGCCGGCCCGCCCGCGCCAGCGGCGAGCTCGCCGGGGAGCAATTGTCCCTGGGTGTGTGCGCGGTGTGGGGTGGGGGGAGGAGTGGCGGTGGGCTTGGTAGGGGGTGGGGAGAGATCTGGAGCTGAAAGGGTCTAAGGTTTGGAGGAGGAGTTTATGCTCCAGACCCGATCCGCCTGAGGACTGGGGAAAGAAAGGCCTTTCCGCTTTGTAAAGAAAATCTTAAAGAAAAAAGAAGAGCAAAAAGAAAAATTTCAAGAAGAACAAATAAGAAAGGCTGAAGACATTAATTAACATGTAAAAGGTTATGATACATTGAATAGTTGGTTTTTTCCTGGATCTCTAAAAGGGAAACCAAGGGGGGGGTTACTGAAGAATACTACTGATTTGGAAGTTTTTCTTTTCTTTCTTTCTTTTTTTTTTTTTTGAGAGGCCAGGAAAAAATGACCCCGTCCCCACAGTGGCCCCCAGAGCGCAGTCTGCGTCTGCGGGCTGGGGCGCGGGCCCGCGCGGCGCGGGGGCGGGCGGCGCGGCGCCGAAGGGGTTAAGGCGCTGAGCGCGGAGCCATCTGGCCGGGTTGGCTGGTTATAACCGCGCAGATTATGTTCACGGGACTCAGAGTGGAAGGCTCCGCTCCCTACCGAACAGCTCCGCGCACCGCCCGCGACACAGCCCCGCGCAACTACTTTCTTCCTTTTTCTTCCTTTCTTCCTCTCGTTTTTCCCCTGCTGGGTAGTGGCTGCAGCGGGGTGGGGGAGACTTTGAATGACCGAGCTCGCGTCCACCTTTCTCTTCATGTCGACGTCCCTGGAAACAGTCACACGGATGCCATGGTTACTTCTGCCACGGTAAGGGGAGACATTGGGCACGTTGGGTGGGCAGGTCCGGGGCTGGGGGGGCCACGTGGGGGGGATTTTTCAGTGGACCAGCGCGGTGGGGGCCCAACACCGCACTCCACCCCACCCCCATCACAACGCACTCACTTTCCCGGGCTCCTGCCTTTCCCAAAGTTTGCACTGGGATCTGCCCAGGCCGAGGCGCAACCTCAGCCAACCCCCTACACACATGCACACACACACGCGCGCGCGCGCGGACATCCCTCCCCACCTCCTCATCATCATCCCTCCGCTGCCCAAGAAAACCGCCCTCAATCTGGAAAAGTGATCAGGTTTTAAGGGACCTGGATTGGGGGTGCAGGGCGAAGTGGGGGGCGAAGGCTAGGGAAATGGGGACAACGGAAGGGCAGCAAAGGGACTCAACAGAATCACCCCCCTCATCCCCGTCCCACCCGTCTGCTCCTCGGAGAAGTCTCCCCGCGCGCATCCTGTAACAAAAGGGGGCAGCGGACAGACCCGGGACGGGGAAGAGGCGAGGGTGCCACCGCAGCTCCAGGCTAGCGTCCCGTACCCTGGCAGCCACCGCGCCTGGTTCCCCCCTCGCCCCAGCACTAGCCCAGCCAGGGCGTGTGCTGGGGGAGGGGACGCGGAGCTCAGGACCTGGACGGTCGCTTCCCAGTTTGGGGAGTTGGGACTCTCAGCCCCGCGCCATATACCTGCGTTGGAGTCCCCCAAAAGCTTTGTCAGAAATGACCCAGGGTTGTCTTGGCCAGGGCTCACCCGGTGTCTACCCCACCCTAGCTCTTTGCACAGATGTTGCACCCCGCGCGAGGCCCATACATCTGAGACTGCGCCAGAGAGCGGCGGGCACCGGGCCGGGCCGTCCCTGGGGATTTCCTCGCGGGTTTTCTGCGGCGGTTCTAGGAGCCTGAGCGGGGGTGTTGGAAGGCTAGGCCACCGGGGACCCGCGGAGTCGGTCAGAGTTGAAAGGACCCACGACGGACCGAACTGCGCCATTGCCCCAAAGCTCCACTCAGTGGTGGATGCTCCCGATGAAATTTGGGACGCTTGGGAGTGGAAGGTCGGGAAAGGAGGGGCGGGTGGCCGGGGGCTGCGGGGGGAGGTGGGGGAGGAGGACTCCGTCGCTCCCGCGGCGCGGCGGGCGGGCGCTTCTCCCCGGCGAGAGTTGGGCTGCTGTGTTCTCCGTGCGCGCCTCGGATGCGCCGCGCCGAGGCCCCTGCGCCCAGCCGTGCGGAGGCTGCGGACTACCGAGGACCCCTCTTTCTGGAATCCCGGCTCCGGTGGGATTCCAGGTGGGGAAACAGAACAGACCTCCTGGCCTCGACCTCTGGCGGCGGCGGCAGGTTCAGAGCCGGAGCGGAGGCTCGGACGGAGCGGGAGAGCCGGGGACACTGTGCGCCTGCGGACTTGTTTATGTGGGGGGCGGTGGGGGCGGGGGCTGGCGGGGGAGGGGAGCGTCGGACGGGTAGGTGTTTCTGCTGGAGTCGGATGTTTCTAACCCAGCCGATTACAGAATGTGCTGCGCGACGCCCTATTTTAATAAAGGGATACCCTCTCCCACCCCGCGGAAACGGCGAACGAGGAAAACATCCCAGCGCTCCGGTCTAAATGTCAGGGTGGGAGAAAGTTGTAGCAGAGAGGGGACTTTCCCGCGGATTCTGTTTTCACAGCGCTCAGAAATTCTGCGGCGTGCTCAGCCTCCCCGCTCCCGCCCTCGGTTCCTTCCTGAATGTGGCACAAAGAAAGTTGAGCGGTAGAATTCAGAGGATAAAACGCTACCGCCTCTGTCTTAGGCTCCGACACGCAGGCTTGGGTATGGCGCTGGGTTGGGAGAGGACGAGAAAGCAGGCTCCAGCGAACGGGTTGAAGGGAAGGAGGGAGTCTCGGGCGCTGGCCCTGGAGAGGGCGTGAGGTGTGTGTTGGTGAGGACTGACTGCATCGTGCGGCTGGCTTCAGAGGGTTTGGTTCAGTGTGAAGGGGTTTGCTTTCCTGTGGAGGGAGACTGTGACCCTTGCACCTAGGGCAGGAGGGGAGGCGTTTCCCAAGTCTCCGAGTGTGAGAGCAGGGGGTGGCTGAAGAGCAGGCGACCTCTCCTGCTTTGCCTGCCTGGGCGGCGTGCGATTCCGGGGAGGCCGTGGGATGGGCATCTGTGTGCACAGCGGGAGGCGAGAGCTTGTGGGAACATAGGTGTAGCTAATGCGAAATCTGTGCCTACGAAGGGTGTCAGAGCAGGAGGAGAGGTGCAGTGTGCTGAAGACAGATGGCTTGTGCATGCCTGCACAGACACACGGAGTGGGTGTGGTGTGGGGGGTGGCCGTGTGTGTGAGCGGAAGGTGGATGCGTGTGGAAGGTTGGGCGCCTGAGGATTACCAAGGGGATGTGTGCGTGGGGCAGGGAAAGATCATCTGAGGAGAGCTGAGTGTGAACTTTATGCGTGTGTGCTAGGAAACGTGGCTGCAATGGCATTGGGGCAAGTTGGGTGACAGAAAAGTGTGAGCTCAGACACTCTTTCTGGAGAGACAAGGTCATTTGCAGAGAAGGTTCTGGGTCAGGGTTTGCCTTTTCCCCTCGCTACCTCCCTGGAGAGGAGGGAACTGGAGAAGCTTAGAATGAAGGATGTACATTTAAGAGGAAAAGTCCTGTGTTGGCCCTGGGTGGGAATAGGAAGGGACGTGTGCATAAGATTGGAGTGAGTGCAGGAATCTGTTTTGCATGCTCAGCGGCAAGGATGCATGTTGTGTAATGTTGTATAATGGGTTTCTTATTTAATAGGGGAATTCACTATCACCAATTAATATTGATAATCAATTAAAATTAATGGAATATGTATTGGATTCTCAGCCCATTGCTTGGTACTGGGGCATGGCACACTGCCCTGAAAAAATTCCTTCTCAGGGCTCAGCTGACTGCTGCAGTTTTGCCAGGAATGGAGAGAGCTCAATGCTTGTTGAGGTTTCTTCAAGGTCCATAATTCAGTTTCTGGAGATGTTTATGGATCTTGGAGGCCAAAGGGAAGATGACTTGGAACATATCTGTGGCTTTGTAGAAAGAGGGCGTAAGGATAGGGCTGCGGTATACTTCCGTGTGTTAGGGAAGGAGCTGGAGGGTGACACTGTTCCTTGTAGGGGGTGTGGCTGGGAAGGGAGGATGCTGAGCTCCAAGTCGGAATGCAGGGCCCCATCCATCCAGGACTGAGTTTCCGAGAGTGCTGTGCCCCTGTCCTCGCGGGAGCCAGACTCACTAGGTCTAGTGAAGTGGTGATCAGGAGAGATGTGGGCCAGGAATGCTTTGATATTTTCTGGGCTGTGAGTGTAAAGCTAGAGAGAGAGAGAGAGAGAGAGAGAGAGAACACGCGCGCACTGAGGGTTGGAGTAAATTAACTGGAGGAAAACGAGGGGAGAGGACAGGAAGGGCGTGTATGTGGCTCTTGTGGGGGCTGCAGTGTGTTTTTGCAGGAATTCTGCGTGTCTGGGGAAGGGTAAAAATGGTCTTGGGCGTCAGACGTGTATCTGAAGTGAAAAGGGGAGTAGATAGAAGATGGGCCGTGGTCTTTGGGGAGTGAGGGAAAAAGGTGACGTTGATTGGGTTCACACCCTTAGGTAACGGGTCAGATCAGGGTGTGCCTTTGGGAAGCACAGATCCCCTGCCTGGACCAGGTGGCAGAGAACCTCATTTAGTCAGTGTCTGATCCTGGAATGCCAATTATTTGGGGAGACTTTGGACTTTATTTGACTCAGGATATTTTTAAATTCAAATTATAGCCATTCCATTTTAAGTTTCTACCTTATTTTTTTAGGGGAAATTCATCTATGCAAGAGACAGTTGACATAGGGCTTGACCCCTGCTCAGCAGGTGTGGTGGCAGATAGTCTGAGGGCAGCGTGGGGAAGTAGGAGGCTCCCGATTGGGGATGCCCTGATTCTAGCCCAGTGCTGTCACTTTGGAAAGTGTGACTTTGAGATAATTTTCTAGTCTCTCTACCTCTCCATTTCTCTGTTAAATCGCAGTGTCTGTAATGACTCAATGAGGAGGAATGTTTACTTCTCTTTCCCCCATCAAAACTTGGTGTGTTTCTTTGTACCAAGATGAAATCTAAGTGAACACAGGTGCTAGCATGACTATAGGTCATTGTGACAATGAGACTGGACCTGCTACTCTTTACAGTGCAAGTTGGTGACTGTCTGGATGCCCACCGTATCTTCACTGCTCACCTGCTGTGTAAACGAGACTTTCAGTAGCTGCCCTCAGTTTACTCATTTTTAAGGTGGAGGTAGCCACACCTAGATTATAGGTGATGGAAATCTGTAAGGTCTTTGAACTATGCAGAAGAAAGGAAATCTGAGAATCAATGTTATTAATTATCAGAGATGGACATTTTTCTAATTTTTTAGTATCTGTTCTACAGACCACAAAGCCAAAAAAATATGATTTTTGAGAACAGGGAAAATAGTAATCGTTCTTGGCATAGCCACCATTTGGATAAAACAGGAGCAAAGTCCAGCCATTCTCTGTTAGGGATATGTCTAGGTCTGTTTCTCGAGACCGTGAGCCCTTGTCAGACAGAAGCCTGCTGGGGAGAGGAGAGCTGGCTTCCGTCTGTGAGCTGCTGTGTGCTCGGGCAGCAACTTGGGCACGGCCACTTTCTCCAGAGATGCAGATGGAGGCACAGAGGGGCGAGGAAACCCACTGAAACCTCTGAGTCCTCCCAGAAGTCAGCACATGCTGTCAACTCCTGGCTCGGAGTCAGGATCCCATCCTTGAGTTCAGTGGCCATAAATAGTCAGGAGCTAAGCTATTTCCATGAGGCACTAAACCAATTCTGTTGCTTTTCTTGGCGAGATTGGGCCAATTAAGTTGATTGGAAGAGGTCACTGCTGATGGAGCTCACATTCCCCAGGCGGGACAGGCCGGCAGAGTTTAATTACATAACATTTCCCATCTCTGCAGTTCCACTCCCAGATGTATCAGATGGTCAGGCCTCTCCCCTTCCCCTCCATTCAGGACGCCTAATTGAGCAGGCGGCTTCTGCTGCACGCTCCTCCAGACCTTCTCCAGCACTCCCAGCCCGCTGGAGGGAATGCAGATCTGTGTGTTGGCTGGAAGTGAGAGAGGGGATTCCAGCCGACACGGAAGATCTTTGAAACCCACCACCCTGCTTCAAGCCTCACCAGCTGCTGTTTTACTCTTTAATGAAGCAGGCAGTTTCTGGAGTTGGGGATGTTGAACTAATGACCGTTGCTAGGGTTTTAGATTTAGTTTTATTTAAAATTGAGTTTGTTGGAAAAGGACCAAATCTTCTACTGGAGACAAGCCTAAGCCCCGGGTGGTGCTGCCGATAAGGTCCGTGGATGTACTTTGTGCATGGACAAGCATGTGTGCAGTGAGAGGAGACCATGGGATGTGTGTGTGTGTGCATGCTGGGGGCACGTGAGCACAGGAACTGCCCTGGGTGGACAAGGGGCGTCGGTAGAGCTTATGTTATGGGTGGCAGGTATCTGAGTACCTGGCTCAGATTGGATTGTCATCAGGTTGCCTCTTGCAGGTGGGCCAGCTCAAGGAAAAAATTGGGGGGAGTTACTTTCAAATCATTTGCGTTTGTGGGTGTGGGAGCTTTTAAGTACAAGGCCAGTATAGATGCTGTCTCCTCCTTGCCTGGGTGGATTTCTAGCAAGCCCAAGACTAGGCAAAGCCTTTTAGAGGACTCACTTTAGAAGCTGTGAGAGCACATATAGATGGCCCAACAACTTTTAAAGTATTTTTTGTTGTTGATAGTTTTTCATAGCTCAGCCTTTCATTTTATCTAAAATATCGAGGGACTGTGCATGACAGGGTGCATATGCCTGCACCCCCACGTGTCAGAAAGCATCTGATGTTCCTGTCCTCATCTGTGTCATTGTCCTTCTCAAACAGTATTAATTGGGAACCACTGAGGGCTGGCTGTGGCTCTGGGTGTCCTCACACGACAAAGCTCTGACTGTGGTTGGGTTGGAAAAGGCAGATTTTGAAGTGAAATTTGTGTGGTCTGTTGTGATTGCTCACTTTTTAGCAGCATCACCAGAGCAGACAGTTGCTGAGCCCCAAATGTTTTACAGATTTGTTAAGTTAGGGATTTTTTGAAAGAATTAAGATTCTCAAACTTTCAAGGCCAGAGTTGTGAGACTGAATGATAATTTACAAATCTCAAAAGACCCCAGGCCAAGGTAACCTTAAGCAGCATGAGGTGGCAGGCAGGTGGCCTGCTGCCTTGGAGGTGGGGACCAGGCTCAGTGACTGAGCTCTGTCGCTAATGAGCTGTTGTGTGTGACCCTGGGCATTCTCCACAGGTCCTGATCTTCTCATCTCTAAATAAAGGGCTTGAATTAGAAGACCTCAAAGTCCCATTCCAGTTCTGCTATCCTAGGATTCTATAGTGGCCCCATCCTCCTACCTAATCAGTGCGAATATGCCTCACTTGAAGTGTATTTTGGCACACCTGTCATGAGCTCCTGTTTTTATCTTTGGGGAATGGATGAGTCAAAGGCAGAAAGGCATGCAAAGAATTTGCCAGAGTGCTTCGTTTTGGCCAAGAACACTGTAGACTTTGACTTAGCCTGCACAGGGTGTGCAGAGCTGAAAGGAGTTGGGTTTGGCTTTTTGGTAGGCCTGGTGCTAATCATTCAGCTTCCACCTGAATATCTTCAGTGCCTAAGACAAGCTCCCTCTTTTAAGATGATAGATGATGATAATGATAGTTAATATTTGAGTTCTTACTGGATGCCAGGCAGCATTACAAATATTACATGGCATTATCTCAGTGCCCCAAATAACCCCATTTACATATGGGGTGTTAAGGTTAGTTGAGGTTACTGGAAGTGCTCATGGTCACACACTGGGTGTTGATGTTCTGACTTTTCAGCCTGAGGCCTGTGGCGTCCCTGGTCCATCACTTATTTGCCAGTCAGATTCTCTTTTCTGCGTATTGTGATGTCATCCACATGGGAGCTGGTTCCTTAGTGTCTTGCAAATTTGGTCACCCCACTGGGTAACCTGCTCCACTGGAAGGGTCCTTTTCATGTGTAAGACAAATGTTTAGGTTTGTTAGCCACCTGCTGGCAAGCATGTGTCTGATCTGTCTCAGCTTCCTTCTCCCTCCCCCTTTATATCCCATTCTGTTGACAAGGGAATCTGCCCTTACAGAATGCAGGTATTGATTTAAGCCACAATTGCCTGCTTGTAAACTCTATATAACATTGGAGCTGGACATCTGGTTTTGATCCACACGCCCACGAGAGGTGGTAGGTCTCAGCATTCCTGAGTTCTGGAATTGCACAAAATTGAAGTAAAAGAGAGTATGAATGGAGAACATGAGGTCTTTTCAGAATTTGGGAAATGTCTTTCCTTGATAGGCTAGGGAACTTGCACCACTCAGACTGGGGCCAAGGTTAAGGTTTATTTCTTGCTGGGAGGTTGGGGGTGGGGTTGCTGCTGGGACTGGGGTCCCGGGGCTGTGTTTGCTGCAGAGCAGAGCAGCTGTAGAGGCCCCTAGCCCCAGCACTTGCCTCTGCGCGCCATTCTCTGGGCAGTGCCAGAGTAAGAAAGCCCAGGGGTTCTCAGGACAAATGTTCCCCGCTTTGAAGGCTGTGACTCAAGGCTCTTGTTCTTTCTCCCTCCACTGGTTTCCCACATAAACATTTTTAAGGCAATTAAGGAGAGATGACTTGGTTCTCTTGCTTAAAGGCATTTCCAATATGCAAATAAATGTAGTACACTAACCTAATGCCTGTTTGTCGGAGGTCAAAAACATGTGTTTACTTGTTTAAAACAACTTTTTATGTGTGGTGGTGATACTTTTTTCCTTCATATAGAGGCTATAGCCTCTTTTTTTTAGGGATAGCCAGGTTCTTGCTATTTACGACCTTCTTTCCCTGTTTCTAGGTCTAAGTCCTCAGCATTTAAAAATATCCTCCGCCTCTGGCTCCATATTATCCCTCAGGGACTATGTTTCAAGTTCTCAGTCTGGGATTCATTCCATCCTGTGCCTAGTAGACCTGCTCCTGATGCTTCATAAGGTACTTCCACTGGGTTCAAGGGAAGATGCAGCTCTAACAATCACCCGATCTCCCAACAGGTGTGTCCCATAGTGGGGAACAGCCCCTGATACCCAGCTGGCCACCTTGAACCGCTTGCCACGTTCTTCCTGCAAAGGACCCAGACTAGCTGTGTGACTTTGAGCAAATCACTTTCCCTCCATTAGCCTGTCTTTCCTGTCCTGGAAAAGGAGGGGGTTGGACTCATTAGAGCTATGCTCCCAACCCCGGGGCTGTGGGCTGGTACTGGTCCCTGGCCTGTTAGGGACTAAGCTACAGAGCTCTGCCCCATCCTTGGAAAATTTTCCACCCATCCTTGGAAAAATTGTCTTCCATGAAACCGGTACCTGGAACCAAAAAGGTTGAGGACTGCTGCATTACAGGTCAGAAATACCCTAACAGAGGGACAGTTCAGATATTCCATGATTCAGCTGCTCCCAGCCTCACTGTGGCCCATGCTTGGGATTTCCAGGTGTCCCCTCTGGCCCGGAGGACTTACGTAGAGAAATGTGGGGGGGGTGGAGGAGGAAATTAAGTTATGTGATGCCAGATAAGTCATTGAACATATGGATGAGTGCATGTTTATAAAGCGCTGAAGAAGCAAGCTTGCCAGATTTGTGGCAGTTCTTGGATTGGAAGTTAGGAGTATAAGGAGAGGTTTATGTGGGATGAAATTGTCTGTGGGTAGCTGAATTCAGTAAGCTAAATCAGAGAGCTCTCAAACTATGAGCAGGGAGACCAAACTCCGCCTCTAACTCCTCCAGAGACTAACTGCAATTTTGGGAAGTCCCTGAACCACACCAGGTCTCACTTCCCTCATCTGTTAAATAAATAGGAGAGTTAAGGGCTACTGGCTTAGATGATCTATAAAGTTTTTCCCACCTTGTCATTAAATTGTGAGAATTGGGGGATAGCATAAAAATCTGGAAGAATGGATGGAGGGAGCGAGGGAGGGAGAAGGACATACCCTCAAATGGCTTCAATGTAGAGGGAAATGTTCCAATTGTGAAATGATATGAGTGGCAGAAATGTATGTCTATGCTTGAGTTGGAGATGACATTGGAGGATATATTCTGTGTGCATATTGTGTTTCAAATGCTCACTGCCCCACCATCACCAGTGATATTAAAATCATATTTTAGCTTAACCATTGCCTCCTCCGAGAAGCCTCCCTGCATTTTGGAAGCCTCCCTGGAACCCTAGAGGGCCTGGAGTTTCCTTCCCAGCCTCCCTGTGCTACACCACTTGGCAGCCTGTTTAAGTTGCATTCCTATCTTCTGCCTAGAATATGAGCCTCATGAAGAAAATGGTCTGTTGTTTTCACCTCTGTGTCCGCCACACCTTGAATGGTGCCTGCCACAGAAACATGTTGGGCGAATGAATGCATGGTGGTCGTAGGTGAGTTCAGATCGTGCAGCAGCCATAGGACAGTGCCAGGAACCGCGCCCAGAGAGGTGGAGTCTGAGACCTGGCCGAGGGTCCAGAGCCGTGTCTCTGTGTCTCCCGTTTGGCCTGTCCCGAGGCTGAGGTCACTAATGCCCACCAGGTCACCGCCTACCCACCAGGAAAGGCTGTTCTTGCTCTCTCATCCCCATGTCTTCACCTGCAAATTTGGTTCATCTGCACATTTGGGCTCTTGGTCATGGGAAATTGGGTGTCATTGCACATGGAATAGGGCAGCCCTTCTTTAGACACTCGTCTAGAGAGACAGTAGCTCAAAACACATGTGTAAAGATTATTCAGTAAGCGTCCTGTTGGTGCCCCTGTGCTAGACATGGAAGAGAATGTAGACGTGAATTACATGGCCCTGGCCACGGGGTCTGGAACCTGCTGAGGGAGGCAGACAGGTTACAGTCCCTGTGCTCCAGGGAGGAAAAGGTGAACAGGGAAGATGGATGCGGGGTTCCCACTTCAGGTGTTGTTTTTCATCTGGATGATGACAGAGAATCCTCTTGGTTCAGGAGCAGGCTGGGGGGGAGGTTGTACGGGTGTTGGCGCTTGGCGGATGAGTAGGTGTGCATGCTCACGGGCACCTTTCAGAAGTGCCCCTGCTGTGGCTGCAGCCGGTACAGGCAGGGGAGGAGTCCACCACAGACCCTTTAGCTCCGCTTCTCCCTCCTGCTCAGCGGCACAGTGTGCGTGTCTGTGACCACTTCTGACACAGGGACAGACTGCCATCTACTGTCCACTTCTGTCGTCTGAGTCCATCCTGCTCAGGGAGCTCCTTGGCATTTTTTTTTTTTTTTCACATCCTGCTTTTAATGGGTCCAGACACCAGAAGAAATAGACATCGGGTCCTTATTTAGTAATTTCTTTAGAATTTCGAAGAGAGCCTTAAAAAAATATAATGCATCTGTTGATGGTTTTCTCATCTGCTTACCAAAAGCGTTATTTTAAGAGGACCACCCTGCCACTAGTGAATCGTCTTAACCACTGTTCTGATATCATGTGGAATACCAAGAGGTAAAAGACAAGGGCTTACCTTCAGCAGCCTTGCAATCTAGTTGGAAGTAAAGGCTGGACTTGCAGTGAAACAGGCAGTAGAATGTGGCAGCGTGTATTTGGGAGGAGACAGATGGGTGGCAGGGACTGCAGCAGCTCTGGGAGTTTGGAGGAAGGAGGAGTCCTTGTAGGCTGCAGTATTAGAAAGACAACTGTGGGCAGCTTGACCAGGTCTACTCTTAGCAAGCCTAGTGCTTAAGAAGAGACCCCTGAGAGCTGAGTGATTTCATGGGACAGGTGTGAACTGGGGGTGTGGGGTCCTGCAGAGCTTGAGTTCTAGTCCTGCTTCTGTCGATGGATCTTGGCCTGTGACCCAGAGCCTCAGGCTCCTAATGCCCAAGTGAGATTATTGGTCTTTATGTGGTCTCGGGGCCCTCCCTGCCCTGGTCCTGACCAGGTACCAGCCGTGCACGCAGTGGGAGGTGGTTTCGTGGTTTCCAGCCTGTCAAGGAACAGCAGAGCCTCTTGGATCCTGTGCATGGAGGGCACTTGGGTGTGGCGCCCTCAGATGACAACCCCGCACATAGTGGGAGAGGAAGAATTTCCTCCAGGGGAATTTCAGGTGGTGTGCAAGTACACGAGGGTGGGGGGGACGTTCCATGCAGCCTCTGCGTGCTACTTCTCCCCAGAGCTTTCCTAGACTTTCCTTCCAAAAATATATCTGCATGATGCTTGAATCAAAGATAGCTCCCCCAAAAGAAATTGCATTAGTATGTTAGCATTGATCATAGCTCAAGTCTGATTTCTTCACACTAAAATTCATTCTACTATTATTTTTGTGGGTTTTTTAAAGTATCTGAGACTTTTTGATGGCTGTGGATTAAAATGGGGCAGAGGTTGTGGTCGTTTTCCATAACTTATTCTCCCTTTTTTTAAGCATTTAAATTATCACCAAGTAAATATTCAGTGTGTTTATTGCATGTTCATGTCTTTCCGCGTGTGCACGTGTGTGTGTGTGTGTGTGTGTGTGTGTGTGTGTGTGTGTGAGAGAGAGAGAGAGAGAACATGAGAGAGTGATACTTCAGACTGTGGTCTATTAGCGAGTCTAGGAAATCAAGTTGCATTCGGGTTGGGTTACTGGTTGAGAGACCTCAGCTCGTCACTGTAATCCTCTGACATTTCCCTTTTACTGTTTGGCTCTTGTATGAATCAGAAACACATCTTCCCAGTCTCCCCTTCAGTGTTTACATCTCCTTTTGGGGCAGCTGTATAAAGTTACTGTCTACAGCAAGTCCCCTGAGTTCCTCGGGGGACGGCCCCACAGAGGCCCAGTCAGGGATGGAGCCATGAGGGAAGGTCAGCTTTTAGACCAAGGGCACAAAATGTTAGGGGGTTGGAGAAGGATTCCAGTTGCCCGTCATGTGTGTTCCTGTGGCGTGCTGATGTCCGGGACTGTTGTCCACAGGGAGAGGGTGAGCAGGGACTACGTAGAGAGAAAGGGAAATTCTCCCCAAACCCACCGATGTTTAGGGACATAATCAGTTTCCAACAATAGACATGGAACCAAACAAGCCCAGGAAGTAAATGGGAAACTTCCTGATGGCTTGTGATGTGATCTGCAGTTTGGGATGAAAGCAGAAGGAGACGGGGAGCAGAGAGCTCCCGGTAGAGGAAGCCACATGGGAAGACGCCCCGAGGTGAGAAAAAGCAGGGACCTAAGGAACGGCATGAAGGAAGTCCAGGTAGGTGGCGCGCAGACAGCAGTGCGCAGGCGGCTGGGAGCCGACTCGTGGTCCCAGGGCAGAGGGGAGTTAAGGAAGACTCGGAGGGCACAGTCAGGCTTTTGTTTTTAGACAGGTAGCTCTGGCTATAATGTGGAAGGTGGCTCTTAATAGTGTTCAATGAGAGAAAGAAGACTGATAATTGGATCAGGGGAAGAATGAATGAATGAGTGAACAAACGAATGAGATGCAGAGGGAGAGTTGCAAACCTGGTTTGATCTCTAGTCACTTTGACCAGTGGTAGCTCCAGGGACGGTTATCCTAGCCTGGGAAGACAGCAGGCAATATGTTGATTAGAGAGGCGCTGGGTGTGTGCAAACAGGGATTAAACAGTAACTCTTCATGCTGAGAGTTTAGGGTGGTTGGTAGTAGAGAGATTCTCCTAACCTTTTTCCTTCTTCTATGCATTTCCATCCTAATTTGATTTCATTCAGGATCGAAAAAGAAGATGACTTTTGGAGTTACACCCCTGAACATTTTGAAGCCGTAGCTGTGACTTGCTCCGGAGGGGAGTGCTTGTGTTGCACACCTTTTCATAGGCTCCCAGTGGAATAGGGACAGACGCTGAGGTTTCCTGTGGCATTTGAAGGGGTGTCAGATTCCTGGGCTTCAGATCCACCCATAGATGATTTCTACAGATTAAAGTGTGTATCAATGTTTAGAGTTTCAAAGTCTCCTGAAAATGATCAATTTTCATAGAACCTCCTTCTGCCAGTAGTGGATCTATATAGAGAATTTCTTACAAGGTCACATTGCTTAGCATAAGTAAGAAAGGTGTGTGGCAGCAACCTAGACGGACACCTGACATCCCATCCAGCAGAGAGGCGGGAACACAAGAACTTTCCTTGGTAAGACCAAAGGGACCCTAAGGAGGGTCTCTCTGGCATCATCTCAGGTCTTTGCTCCCATGCGCTCACTATTGCAGTCTGACCTTCCACTTTGAGATCTTTTAACTTTGGCTGACAGTGGTTGCTCAGGAACTTATTCAGGCCAATTACATTTGAATGTCTAGGGTTGAGACAGAGGCATCTGTAGTTTTTAAAGCTCACCTGGTGATTTCAAAGTACAGCCAAGGTTGAAGACTGCCAGCAAACAGTGCTAACCTTCCCTGCCCCATCTCTGCCTCTCAGCAGCTTTGCCATGACAACTGTCCACTCTCACCCTCGGTGTACTTATGAGAATTTCTCACTTAGTTAGAGATGTTCAGCTAATTTGTACTGAGTCCTCGTACTCCCTACATATCTTGTGTTTGCCCCAGAAATTGGAGGCGAGAAGGACAGGTCCTCAGAAGATTCTGAAATGTCTACCATCTCTCATTTACCAGAGGGGGTATTGAGGTTGAATGGTGGGGAGCAGGGGAGAGAAAGGGGACTAGACCAGCATTCATGAGGCATTAACGATGTACAGGCACTTTTATGTGTCATCTCATTAGTTTCCCCAACAACCCTCACAGGCAGATATCATACCGGGCTGGAGTGCACAGTTTGTGTGATGCCATCAAATGCAAAATGGTTTGTGATCTCTCAATGATCAGATTTCCTACACTGGAAAATTCTCCCTGGGAATTTGCATACCAGCCAGATGCTCTTCTCTAGGGCTAGCTGTGGATCAAGCTGCTGATTTCTAGCACTAGTGGCTCCGTGGGAAAGGAAACACCTGTCCCCTGTCCATGTTGTGTGGGATCCGGCCCCAAACGCCAGTCTTGAGCTGGTCTTTCAAAGAGGCCCATGCTGAGGACGTGCTTTAACCAACATGCCTCTGTGTTGAGAATGTTGTCCTCTTCCTTGCCATTTTCCTGTTTGGAAACCAGGGCTTCTAGGAGGACTGGGGAGTAGAGGTTCAGGGAAGGAAGCTAAAAAAAAAAAAAAAAAAGACCTGAAAAAGTTAACTTTCCAGCCATATATTCCAAAATGGTAAAGTGGACCATATGGAATCATTGCAATCCCTGGGTTTCTCATTTACAACTCTTGCAAAAGATATTACCGTGTATGCTGTCCAGCCTGCAGGAGCCGGATGTCTAGCACCCATAGCTAAGTGCGTGCTTCTGTAAGAATTTTGGACTTCAGATTCTCTGGACTGCTAAGTGTAGTTCAGGAACTGTGATGTGGTGGGAGGACCCACGCTGACTGATGGGAGGACTGGATGGTGGTCCGAGAGATCGGGCCAGGTGGTGTGCAGCCATGACCTGCTGTGGTGGACAGGGAGGCGGGGACAGGCTCCTTCTGTACCAGGGACTACTAGGTGAACTGCACATCACAAACAAGAGACACGCCCTGCAAAGAGCAGTGGGAACAGAAAAACACAGGCCTAGCTCTGTGTGTATCATGTAGATGGAACTGAGGTCATTCTTGGCTATGTGTACCTGCCACCACCACCACCGCCCCCTACCCCAAACACACGGCAGCTACTTTCAGCAGTGGCTTAAAAAAAAAAAAAAAAGGATGGTAATTTTCAAGGAGTGGGGAGAGATATGACCAGAAGCATTTATTTATGGACTCTAGGCAATTTATTTTGTTTTCCAGAGTCTAATCTAGAACATCTTCATAAAGGACCATGAACTGAGTAAGAAGTTGCCTATAGTATTGAGGAATATTAGGTACAATATCTGTAAGAGGAGTTAAGAGTGGCCCTCCCATAATTCACCTATAGGATCATGCACAGGAATTTAAGAGAAAAATATGTTCTCCAGGCCGTGTCTGCCTTAGAGCTAAACGTCATTACAGTGAAATAGAGAGAGAAGAAACAGTTAAGCCTGAGGACCCAGATTCTGTGTTTCTGTCAATCATAGTCACAGCCTCTCAAAACCTCACTTTCCTCTTTTGTAAAGTGGGATGGTAAGCGTTACCTACTTGACGCCATTAGCGGGGGCTCAGATGAGAGCATGCATAGGGAAGTGCTTGGCAGCTGTAAATTACAAATATATGTGGTGGTTTAAGCTGAAACACCTTCTTGCGAATCGCACATCGCTGTGTTTGGGAGCTGGCTCTTCTCCAGGCCCGGCTGGGGTGATGTTCCCTGACAGGACATCCCAGTACTTAGGTGCTCCGGAGACACCCGGTATCTCTAGGAGCCTTCAGGTGGCACCGTAAGAAATGAGAAGAAACGTTACGGCCGTGGCTTGAGAGAATAACAACATGCTACTCTGCCTCGTTCTGATGACATCATCTGGGATGTGACACGCAGGGTCCCGCCATTTGTGTGGGTGTGGGCTGGGCAGTACAAATGGTGTCCAGGGGGTCGTGGTTTATGTCAGCATGGGCTGCCCCCCACTCCTGCGAAGCCGTCGGCTGGAGAGCTGTTCTTGCCGGGCCTGCTCACGCTCCCGTCCCTGTCTGTTTCGCAGAGCTTCCCTCCTGTGACGGAGCCTCTGGTGGCCTGTCTAATGGATGCGCTTCCCTGCTGCAGTGGCTCCTGCCTTTCTTGTTTACTTCATTTATGAAAGTCCCCTTCTCATTTTGCGGATAATTGTGGATACAGAACTTTAGGTCTTTGAGATTCTGAAACACTCACGTTCCTTTCTGTTGGCTCTTTTAGCTGCCTCCTTGGGTGGAAGTTTTACTGATGACGAGCTGAGCTTGCTGTTTCCTCTTGTGGTGCCCTGTCCTGGGACGGTGGTGCCTACTCCTACTGCCAGCTGACCTTCTGTGGCAAATTGTCCCACGTGCCTTGGCTGTGGCTTCTGTGCTTGGCCTCAGCTTTTTAAATGGCCGATGCCTTTCTGAATGTTCCCCTTTTTTGGGAAGGTGTTTCTCAGAGTTTCTGGCCAATGGAAGTTGCCTTTCTTCTTGTCAATCCTAGGCAGTTACGCATTTTAATGTATTTTCTGCTACATCGTTTCGGAAGTCAGGGCTGGAAGGATGCACTGACGGACGAGTGGCAGAGCGTGAGGGACGGAAAGAAGTGACGGGAGAACAGCGCCAAAGCCGGGGAGGGAGAAAGACCGTGGCTCCTATCACATGCCTGAGGCCACCAGCAAGAGCGACTTGCTTTACACTTCCTGAGAACTGTGTGTGCCGTTACCAGGAGCAGACGAGAGAGAAAAATAGTCAGAATGTTCAGTATGCTTCATTTATCTCATTTGAAAAGCGAGTTCTGTCCAGTGACCTAATGGGCATAAACTCTGTTTCTAAAAAAGTCACTGATGCAGCAGCGAACTTCCGAGTTCTTGGTATGGTAAGGTCTTGTGCTCATACTGGTGAGGGTACAAAAACGCATGCTTCCTCCCATCCAAGACCTCATAGAACACGCAGGCAAATGAGACTTCCCCAGCTCAGCGACACTCAGGGTGAACTGCTAGGCCATGGAATGTTGTACATGGAGGGCAGGATTTCCGAAAACTTCTGATGGGTGATTGAGGAGCACCTGGGTTGGACGAGAGACTTCTAGGGGTAAGAATGGCACTGACAGAGACACGGAGGTGGGAGAGAGCATGGAGTGTTCGGAGCTTGGCGAGTAGGCCTGGCAGGGAGAGAGTTTGTGCTGAGGAGCTAAGTCTCAGGGTAGCTGCCCCCACCTCTGCCAGGGCATTGTGGTTTTGAGGGAAAGGCTTGTTGCACCCCCTCATGAGTTTTCTCTGCTTTTTCTGGTTTTGGTTTGCATTACTTCCCCCTACGAGTGTTCTTTGAACTCTTCAGAAACTCGTCTTGGGGTCTTTTCATCTGTTCCTGGTTTGACACTGTGCTCCATCCATGGGGTCCTGCTTGGCAGGGTGTCGTGTGGGAGAGCCAGTCTTCCTGAAGCCTTTCTCTGAACTTAGCATTTGGTATGCGTTTTGCTGTTTTGCTGCCATTTCAGTGCCAGGAAAGAGAGGACTTACCTGGAGTGTAGGCAGGGTTTCAGAGGAAGCCCCAACACCACCGATCCCGAGTTTACAGGGCTCTGCCCATCTTGGCCTTGCAGGGCCGGGGAGAAGTGCTAACAAGCTGTCCTCTTTGGTGTCGAGGGCACACAAACCATTAGCTCCTCTGAGGTCAGCCAGCAGTAAGCTACTGGCTTGTGAAACACCAGGATGATCCATTTTGATTTAAGCCCTGCATTTAGTCAGTGAAACATTCTTACACACACCTCTGCAGGTGCGTACACATACAGACATGCACGTGTGTCTCTCTGTGCCCATTCCTACCCTCTGATGATTGCTTCCGCTCCAGGAGGCTGCAATCCAAGACTAATAAAATATGGCTTCTGGGAAGATTTTTCTTCTTCCTAGAGAGGGTTGTCTTTTTTTTCCCTTCTTCCCCTAGAGAAACATTGGTCGTTGGCCCAATCTTTGGGGCAAGGATCAGAAACACCCTTACATTCTGGGGGTTTGTCCATAAAGGCTGGGTGGGAATCTGCTTTGGGGTCTGTAGTTTGGTTCCACCAGGCTTTGGGAGAACTTTAACCGATCTCATGAATCTTAGATGGCCACAGAATGTGTGGACTTGGAGGAGCAATACATGGTCTTTTTTGTGAGCCTCGACAGGAGCACAGTTTGGTATCTAGCCCCCCTTAGAGAGACAGCAGAGGGGATTGTGGTGCAGCAGCGTGGAAGCAGGTGAACCCCAACCTCCATCCTTTTGTTAAATTTCATCTTGGAGTGGATATAGCAGGCCACATGCAGCCCGCCAAGGACATTTATCCGACCCGCTGGCTGTTTCTGCCTCTGCTGCCTGTCCTGCTTAGCAGCCGACTCGTCCCGGGCCCACAGTGCGCATGTGTGGAATGTGCGCCACTCTCTCCAACGGCCCTCCAACGGTCTAAGGGACAGCGAACTGGCCCCCTGTTTAAAAAATTTGAGGACCCCCGCTGTGTTACCTTTATCAAATGACAGGTGTGATCAGGGATTCCTCTAACTTCTTGTGGGGTTGGATAAAACCCAGAGTGAAGAGAATTTTGCCCTTTGTTTCATCCAGTAGGACACTCAGACCCTGCTACAATGTTGTCACCTCGATCTTTCCTCATCGCTTTGCCCTGGCAGTTCCTGGATGGTTACAGCCATTTCTTATAAGTTTTTCTGTATTGTCCCTCAAACAAGAAATAGGCTTGGGCCTTTTAATCTCAAAATAATGGTTATGGTTTAAAAGTTATTGAACAGGGCGCTGTGCTCAGGCCCCTCTCTGTGAGATCTCCTGAATCTTCACAATGCTCAGTTAAATAGCAATCTTATTATCCTGTCCCATTTTGCAGACAAGGCAACTGAGGCCTCCACGGATTTTTCTACATTGCATCTAGGTTTATCTGAGAAACTCTACTTTACTTGTTTTTCTGATATATGCTCCCTTCTCCCCATTACAATGTAAATCCTGTGAGGGCGGGGCTTTTTTGTATCCTTGCCTCTCTGCTGTGTCTCCAGCAACTGCAATGTGCATGTAGTAGCTGCTCAGTGAATATTTGTTAAAGAAACTAATAACCTGTCCAGGGTTAAATGGCTAGAAAGTGCTGGCACCAAGCTTAGAATGACTCTTCTCTCATTCCACAGTCCAGATTGTCTTAACCACCCTCTCACATTGCCGTCTTGACTATTTAGAAATAATTTCCCTTTTCCTCTTCTACCCTTCTCCAGTGCCTGTTGCCTTTGTGCTATGATTTGAAGCACAGCTGCAGTGAGCTACAAATACCCCTCTGCCTGGAGGCCTCACCCTGCTCTGCCTCCTAAATGTGGTCCTTAAGTCAGCAGGTATAGTTCTCTTGGTCTAATCAGAAGCGCAAAACATTTGCCTCTTTATTTCAAGATTTTTGGCTTTTTCTAGTTTAAGCTTAAAGCCAAAGAACTACAGTAGAACTGACTGGGGCTGCTTAAAGTTCCCTCTTTCTTACACCCATTCAGTAGGAGGTAGGAAAGATGACAGCCAAAGCTACAGGTCCTTCCCGCGGTAGTTACAACATACAGCATTGTTTCTGATTATGAAATAAATATGTCTTCTAATACGTGTCCAACATAAAGAGTTAGGAAAATGTTAAAATGAATAAAGAGCAAAACAGCAACCAGAAATCCCATCAATAGCCTTTGAAGTTCTTTCTGTGTGTGTGTGTGTGTGTGTGTGTGTGTGTGTGTTTGCATGTCTTTCTTTCGGTGTCTGCGTATATGTATTTCCTTTTTTTAATGAAAGGCTCATCATACTACATAAACAACTTTTACCTGGCATTTTCCCCTTACTATTGCATTATTTGTATTTCCCACAACTTTGAGTGTTCTTGTATGAGGTTGTTTTCACTGCCCACAGTTCTCATGCACCACGCTGTACCTGTCTTGGTACTGGGGCACATTTGCATTTTGGTCACAGTTTGTGTGCTCTAGTTTTCATTCTTTCACGTAAGTTTGTATACATCTATCCAGTTATTCTCCCAGAATAGATTTCTAGAAGTTGCCTTTCTGGGCTTAAAGATGTTAGCATTTTAAAGAAAGATGGGAGAAAGAGCAAGATCCTATCTCTACTAAAAAATAGAAAAAGAAAAAAATTAGCCAGTCAATTACAAATGGAAACAAACAAACAAAAAAAATTACCCAGGCACATGCCTGTAGTCCCAGCTACTTGGGAGGCTGAGGCAGGAGGATCACTTGAGCCCAGGAGTTTGAGGTTGCTGTGAGCTAGGCTGATGCCATGGCACTCCAGCCTGGGCAACAGAGTGAGACTCTGTCTCAAAAAAAAAAAAAAAGAAAGAAAGGCGGGGACTCTTGAAAGCTCTGATAGTTCTGAGTGGGGAGCCAGAGCGGGACCACCACAGGCAGCAGGATGACTCGCAGGGCAGCCACAGAACCCACGTGCTCCTGCACACCTGGGAGAACCCCTGGCAGCGGGCACCGAGGATTAGGAGAAGGACTGTCACCTCCTCTTACTCCATTAGCTTGGTCTGCTGGGCACATGTGCTTTCTTGATTCAGTTTTTGGATTGTTCTCCTGTTTTCTCTCTCCATTTCCTACCCTCCACTTTCGTCTAAGCGTACCTCTTACACAGCGCAGAGGAAAAGAACTTGGGGCAAGAGCTGGGCTGGCTTGACTGCACCACTGACTAGCCGGGTGACTACGATGCATTACACATGTGTCAGCCCCAATTTTCTCATCTGTAAAACGGGGATGTAACCACCTTGTGAGGATTAAATGATTGAATGCATGCTTAGAACAGTGCCTGGCACATGTGAAACATTTAATTAACAGTGGTTTCTTAAATTAATTTTTAAAGGAGCAAATTAATAACACCGAATATTATTAATGTCTATATTCATGTTGATTTGACTTCCAGAGCCTATTGCAGGTGTATGGAGCGTTATGATGTGTGTAACCTACTGACAAGACTTCTTCTTCGGTTCCTGATGCCAGCTCTCCCTTCCCTTCTGGCGTTCCCTGTCCTTCTCTCCCTTCTCTAGGAAGCTTGCCGTGCGACAGAGCGTGGGCTTTCTCTGGCTTCCAGATCTGCCCACGTGCGCACACTTCTCTCTTGGACTCTGTCAGTTTGTTTGTTCCCCGAAGGAAGAACTGGAGCCTGGTCGGCAGCTTTTCCAGTTGGCTTTATCCGTGTGCTGTGTTGTAAAACTGTTCTCTGTTACTTAGAACTCTCTTTGATCCATGTTTAGCTGTTTGTTCTCCCAACAGATGTTTGGGGCAGTTAGAGGATTTTCTCCTCCCATGTGCCCAGCCCCGTGCCCCTGCGCACTCCCCGCTTCTCAGGCTCTTCCTCCAGCTGGCCACAGACCGCCATCTGCCGCGAAGGCCTCCTGGCCCAGCCGCTGAGACTGGCCGAGGGCCTTGGTTGGGGGAGGAGGGAGGAAGGTGTTGGGGAACTGTGCAGGGTAGTCTGAGTTTCCTAGACACATTCCAGGAGCTCTTTTGATCCACGGTATACGTGATTTAGCTTGTACTCTGTGGCCCGTTAACAGAATCCCAACCATACATCGTGTCTTGCGGACAGCGGAGGGGGCGCCGGGGTACTGCCGGAGGCGTAGGAAGACCACCACGAGTGAGGGACTGTATGAGTTTCCTGGCGCTGCCGTAACAAACTACCACAAACGGCGTGGCTTCAAACAGCAGGACTTTATTCTCTCACAGTTCTGGAAGCCAGAAGTTCCAAATCAAGGTTGCGGGCAGGGCTGGCTCCATCTGAAGACCCAAGGAGGCAGCCACCCCGCACCTCTGCCCACCCTCTGCTCGCCTCTCTTTCTCGGCTGTAGCTTGTCCCTCAGTCTTCATCTTTCCATGGGATTCTCCCTGTGTCTCGTGTGGTCTTCCTCTGTACATGTCTGTGTACCAGTGTCCCTTTTTTGTGAGGACACCGGTCATATTAGATTAGGGCCCCCTTTAATGGCCTCATTTTAACTTTATTGCCTCTGTAAAGACCCTATTTCCAGATAAGGTCACATTCTCCAGTACTGGGGGGTTAGGACTTCAACATGCCATTTTGGGGGGCACAGTTCAACCCATAACAGGAAGGAAAAACGTTGAGGACCTGTAACTTCTCCACCCACCAGCAGAGTGCTGGGCGAGCGGCGTGGAAACATGCAGCCCGCTCTCTGCAGGTGAGGACCTGCGGGGCAGGACCTGTTCGCGGGGTCTCTGTCCACTGCAGCAACAGAGGCAGCCGCGGAGGAAGGTGTCCTGCCCGCCTTGGGTTGATTCAGCTTTTACATTCCCAGCATGTAATGCGCACCTCCACCTTTCTGCACTCGGGGGTCTGTGAGAGCACAGAGGTCGGCTGGTGAGAAATAGAGGAGGGGTGATGGAGGGTCTCAGAAGCAGAGGGTGGATGGTGAAGAGGTGGGGAAGGCACAGTGAGTGGAGCAGACTGGCGGCAGGTGCAGAAGGCAGCTCAGGAGGCATGGGTTCTCTTCCCGGTCCTGCCACGGGCTGTGTACCGTGGCTTGGGCATTTACCTTCTCTGGACCTCGCTTTCTCTGTTGGCAAGACTGGGAGGTACATGCATGCTCTCTAAGGGCCCATCCTGGCCAGAACAGATTCTCAACTGGAGCTTAATGTGTGGAGCAAATGGGAGCTCTGGCCTGGCCCCCTGCAGAGAGCACAGCCGCTCTTCCTGGGGAGACATCTTCCAGCGGGCCGCCCTGCGCAGGGTCACCCAGCACGCAGCCAGTGCCTGCCCAGCCCCCTCCTCCCCTCCCATGCCTAGTCCTCTCCATATGTAAGCGTGCCACTCCTTTTTGTGTCCCTATCGTTCTTTGATGGCACACATCTGTCATCTGTCGTCCTCGGCTCTGGGAGGCTGTGCCAGGCTTCTTGAACACAGCCACGGCCCCCGGCCCACTGCCTGGGGTCGGGACTGCAACTTAGCCAGGAGGCGCGAGGAAGATGCCTGCAAGTCAGGGCTGGGAGCAGGAGTGCCTGGGCCTGGCTTCCTCCCAGGCTTTAGGAGTGCCGCCCTGGCAGAGCACGAGGGTTTTGGCCACAGCCACCCACCCACCTGGTCTAAGCACCAAACATGCGCAGCCCCTGTGTTCAGAGAAGCCCCAAGCCCTGTCTGTGTCCCCAGCACAGCCTACGTGCACTGTTGGTGGTGAGAGCCCAAGGTTTGTGCCCTGCTTAGATGGGTGACGGGGCAAGCGGGAATGGGTGTGGCTCAGAGACGTTACTGTCTTTCTCAGGGCACTCAGCAGCGACCCAGGAGCAAGGCCCTGACCCAGAGATGCTGACTCTGTCCATCATTTGACTGAGCCCCTTTGTGAGGGACAGGGATGGTGACGGATGAGCAGGGAGGAGGGCCAGTGCTTAGCATCAGGCACTCCAGAGAGTCTGGAAAAGCAGGACAGACCCCAGCCGGCAGGGTCAAGATTGCCCACACCGCCTAGACAAACCTCAGGGCTGTGTGGCCAGGGCGTGGTGCGCTGCAGGGGGCAAGTGTTTGCTTATTGGCGACTTCGTCCTCCAAGAGTGCTGGGAATCCCGCAGTCAGTGGGGGGCTACCAGTGGTCGTCACAGGAATTGAGTTTTCCTTAGCAGGGACCCCGGTCATTTGGAATGGGACAGTTCTTAGTGGTGCAGGATGCACCCCAAGCTTTACACACCATTGCCATCATCCCCTCACCCCCTCTGGTCACTGTGACAAACACACACACCTCCACACATTTCCAAATGCCCTTTAGTAAGTAGGGCGGCACCAGCCCTTTTGAGAATCACGTAGAGTAGTGAGTGAAAACTGAACGGACGGTAGCCTGCTCTTGTGATTTCGTGGCATCCTTTAGCTTCCTCTTCTCACCCTAGAAATCGCTGGAGCTGGGTATGCTTTGGCCCCAGCTGGAACCTCGCCAGGCTGCCTGACCCTCCCCGGCTTCCCTGACCCTCTGCACCCAACCGCCTCAGGCAGGGCTAACACCGGCTCTTCAGAAAGCTCCGGGGCAGGAGGCAGAGGGGTCTGCATGGTGTTTGCATCCCTGGCTGTGAGCTGTGGGGCCACCCCACCCCACTCCGCCTTGGAGCGGTCACCCGGGTCGGAGCTCTGCGCAGCGTCTGGCTCCCGGTAGGCAGGTCCGTGGAGACTCCCGGCCAGCCGCGCCGTGCAGATGGGATGATGAGGACCAGATCCAGTTTCTGGGCTCCAATTTTTGCCAAGACTTTTACCAGGCTTCCTGGAACAGACAGGGAAACAGAGCAAGCTCCCTCAGGTCAAGTGATGGGGCCTGAGTTGACTGCAGTCCCTGATGACTGCTGAGCTGCTCCTGGCGGTGTGCAGAGCAGCCGAGCCCTCCCCGTCTCCGCCCCCTGCGCGTGGCTCCCGGCCGGCACTCTGTGCCTGGGTCTGCCCACCTGCACGAGGAAGAACATAACCAACTCGCCCCTTTTGCTGTGCAGGGGTAGAATGAGAACTAAGCGGCAACATGAAGGCTTTTGAATTCCAAAAATAATAGGAACTTTACAAATTCATGGCATTTTAGGATTTAAGGTAGGCGTGAAGTCTGACCTCATCTTATCATTGGCAGCAAGTCCTGTGAACTGGTGGCCGCTGATGTTCCTGTGTCCCTGCGTTCCAGCTCCTAGCTTGACTCTCCTGCTTTTCACAGCCGGACTTCTTCAACAGAGACGCCTTTTCCCCATTTCCCGTTCGGTGCTGAAACCCCCCGCAACCTGGCTTCTGCCACAGATGCACCAAGACCCTCCTCTGGCTTCATCTTGTTTGGCCTGTCCGTCATGTCTTCTTTCTTGAAATTCTCCCTTTCCTTGATACGATGCCACACTGTCCTGGGTGTTGTCATACCTCCGAGGCTGTCTGCCCCCCTTGTCTTAGCTGCCTTTCTGTCCACTGCTGTCCTGGGCTCTCCTTTCCCCACAGCCAGTGGGCTCTGGCCTCTGTGTGAGGCTGCCTGGCAGGTACCAGGTGTCCTCCAGGTACTGAACACTCTCTGTTCCAAGCGCAACAGGGCTCCTTCTGTGCCCCAGACCTGCCCTGCCTGCCGCGAATCATCTCCATTGTTTCGCATCTTAATCAGTGAGACCACCTGCCAATTCAGGGACTGTGGGGTCGCCCTCAGCACGTCTCGCCTCACCCCTCACTCCCCGTGATCATGCAGCCCCCACGTCCTCGTCACCTCTGAACCGTCTCTGCGGTTTGCCCAGGTCTCCTCACCTCCACTGCCGCTGCCCTGATCAAAACTCTGTTCATCTCTTGCCATTCTGCACACTTTGCAAAGGTCAGGGCGTCACTTCCACTCGAAATGTTATAATGGCTCTCCGGTGCCTCTGCGGGCCTCGTGCGTCCGGACTGTTCTTGTTCTTTCTCCCCCCTCCTTCCCTGTCTCCCTCCCTCTCCCTCATTCTTTACGTTCGGCCACTCCGGGTTTCGTGGCCACCGTTTCCCAGGCTGCACAGTGCACCTTCTCACCCCGTGGGCCGCAGCGCCGAGGTCTTTGTTCTCGCTGCCTAGGACGCCCTGTTTGGCCCCAGCGCGCTCCCTCTGGGAGCTTGTCCCTCGTCCTCTGGCTGACGCTGGGGCTCCTGCCACGTGCTCCGCAGCGTGCTGTGATCTCCCAGCGCCCAGCGCTTCTTACTGTAACCCCTCCTTCGACCTCACTAGACTCTAGGCTTCCCGAGGGCGGGACAGCTCCTCTTTCCCGCGGCCGCGTTCCCTGCACGCCTAACGCAGAGCCCGCCCTCAGCCCGAGTCAGTGAGTAGCTGTTGGATGAATGAATGAGTGAGAACGAAGGGCGTCTGCCCGGCGGAAACCTGGCGTGAGAGCAAAGATCCGAGCGAGGATTAAGGACAAGCCTTCCTCAGGGTGGCATGGAGAATCCTCAGAACAGGTGACTAACCCTCCTTCCGTTTGGCAAATGTTTACTCCAGGCCACACAGCCGGGCGAAAAGTTGAGTGAGGTTTAATCCTTTCCCACAGGAGCTCATTCTCTCTTTGAAGGCCCTTTAACTAAGCTCTGAAATGCTGCTGGCAGGTAAACGGGTCCTCACTTCTCTGTGACCAGCGTTGTAGGAAAGGGAGCACGCGCACGCATGCACACACACGCACACACGCATGTTGACAGACGTCCGAGCTCGCACCATGGACGTGCCCAGACCCTTCCTCAGTTTTACAAAGTGGTAACGCACTCTTCAGCTTGGATCCTTGAGGTGCCGTGGAAAATCCCTCTGGCCTGGGATCTGGGGAGGCAGGTTTGACTGCGGGTGAAGTCCGGGGCGCACCCTTTGCTGACGGGGTGTCCACAAGTCTCCGCGTCTCACTCGGGGAGCCCGCTGTGGTGCTCTCCTTCCTCCCGAAGTCAGCACCTGGTTTGGCTCGCTAGAAACGGCTCTTCCTGTGCTTAGAACTCATCTCCTCTTCCTCTTCTGGGTTCGTACAGGGGATGAAGTCAGAGGATGGAGGTCGACCACGCCCTTCCTCCTGGACCCCGATTAAATTTCTTGGAAACCATGTCACGTCTCCCCGGCCCATGGTATCACTATATCCAGAGACAGCAGATTTTTGCCGGTGGAGGAACATCTGAGAAGAGACCTTGGGAAGCTCAAGGCTCAGGGCCTGTCCCCAGGCCCCTCGGTGAAGGACACACCTCTCCTTCACTGTCAGAGATGCTGCAATTGCTCCCTGCTAGGGTGACACACTGCGCTGCCTCCTTCCTTTCACAAGCCAGCAAGACGCTGTTTCCTGGAGGTCCTATAAGCAATTTCATTTTCTCTTTTGCTGTTTCCTTATTTCAATTATCTTCAGGGAGGAGCACACATATTGGACCGGTGCCTGGCTGTGAAATTTCCTTTCCATTTCTTTACACCTACAGCTGCAATAAGAGGGAGAAGAGAGCGGAGCTTAGCCTGTGTCCCAGCCCTGGGTTATCCAGGTGATTTGGCTCTTGTTTCCCAGGAGGGCCTTGGAGGGCTGTGTTTCTTCAACTGCTTTCTGCTTCGGGCCTCTGGCCTCCGATCCTTCCTTCTCAGGCCTGTGAGCTCTGTGCACTGGGTTCATGCCTTTCAGTCTGACATGGAAAAACTATCCGACTGGCCTTTCCAGATGCTCATTCTGCTTCGCACTTTGTCCTGGAGGGCAGCTTATTATCCTCTTGCCTTTTCTTTTTTCCTGACCTCACCTCATCAACCTCTCACTGGGACCTCACAGAGGCAAAACTAGTCTAATTTTTAAAAAAAATTGGTAGCTTTTCATTTTTAGAAGAGTTGTAGGTTCACAGAAGAGTTGAGCAGAGAGTACAGAGTTGCCATATAACTCCTCCCGCCCGTCTCTTCCACTCTTGACATACTGCGTTAGTGCAGCACGTCGGTTACAGGTACTGAAGCAATACTGACAGATCGTCATTAACCGAAGTCTGCAGTTCATATGCAGGCTTGTTCTTGGTGTTGCACAGCTCTGTGGGTTTTGACAAAGGCATAATGACATGTACCAGCCACCACAGCATCATACAGAACAGAGTCAGCGCCTAAAATCCCTGTGCAGCATCTGTCCATGCGTCCTCCCTCCCCGGCCTTCACCCCTGGCAACCACTGACCCTTTTACTGCCTATAGTTGTGCCTTTTCCAGGGCATCGTATTAGTAGGAATCATACAGTATGTAGCCATTTCGGACTGCCCCCTTTCACTTAGCAGTATGCATTTTAAGTTGCTTCCATGGAAACTTTTTTCATTCTTTATCACTACAAGGCCAGTCATCTAAGGCTGCAGTCCCTAACCCCTGGCCAGCAGAGCTCTGCCATCCCCCACCTGCCCACCCCCCACCCCCTGTGTGTGGGAGGATTTTATTCCATGACACTCAGGAAGGGGGTGTGCAGAGCAGGAGGTGAGCTGCAACCATGAGTGAAGCTTCATCTGTATTTATAGAGTTTACAGCCGCTCCCCGTTGCTCACATCTCCCCCATCAGTGGAAAAATTGTCTTCCATGAAACCAGTCCCTGGTGCCAAAAAGGTTGGGGACCACTGATCTAAGGGATTTCTCTGTCTGTTCCTTTCCAGTTCAGCGTATTCCATCACTTGGCACAGAGTAGGTGCCCATTTAATGATCACTTCCTTTTACAACCTGAAACACCTTCCCAGCACCAAAGACGGGCTAGGTCAAGAGCAGAGCCCCCCACCCCAGATTCAACTTTGTTCTCCTTTTTTTCCACAATAATTGGATCAGAACCAGCAGCTCTGTAAGAGTGCATTTCTTTGCCTCTATACCAGGCCCCAGAGAGCATTTGATTCCTTGGCAGAGAGGTGCAGGCTTAATTAATTTTTCTCTTTCCTGCTTTGAACCTCTTGGAACACACACACGTACTCACATTCATGCACAATTGGGTGTGTAAGAATTTTAATGGCAGGTGGTGTTAGCAGTTCTTTTCCTCCTGATACAGACCGGCGTTTTTCCATCTGGACTTTCTAGCAGGACCTAAGAATATTGACTTTCTAACCATTTGGATCTGGGTGGAGTGAGCAGACTGGGAGTGGGGGAGAGGGTTCAAGGGGGAAATGTGCTTATGTATAAATCACATGTGAAGGGAGTTTTGAAGTCGTTATTGCTTCAGGATGTGTGAACTATAATTATTTTTTAAGGTCTTGATTTGCCCAATGAGCGTTTCCCAGGGTTGCTGCTCCAGGCATGACGTCTGTGCTGTCAGGGGGTCCCGCCTGGTCTGATACGCGTCTAATCGCTTTAAAGAGGGCCCAGGGTGGGATCTGGTTTCTCCAGGTTCTCAGCTGTGGTCAGTTCTGCGTGCAGCACGATGTCCAGATGACTTAGGTGACTGAGACAATGGAGTTAAAACGAAGAAGAGATATTTCCCCCTCTCTTTTCTGTGTATTATTACTGTTAAGTGGTTGGCTGCACGGGGCAGCTTGTTCTTTGTGCTCTCTTCACCTCCCTGCTCAAAAAAGGCAGCGCTCGCTCGTTTGCCTCGGCTCTACTTTCTGCCATCCCCCGCCCTCCCTCCCTGTCCTCACACACCCGACTGTCCTGGACTCCATTCTTCATGCTCCACCGGCGGCAGCCCTCGTCAGTAATGATCATCCCAGGGAATCGTTTTCAAGGGTCATATAAAGCATGCTCCCTCTGTGTTTTGAGGATGTTTTTTATCCCCGAAGGGGCTCTCTGGATAATGAGAAAGGTCAGATCGGGCAGCCTACAGGAAGAAGCCCTTAGAAGGGAAACCTGTGGCCCTAAGCCACGCTGATTCCAATACTTACAATTTGGGCTAGCTATTTAAAGAGAAATGTGAAGAACTTGGAAGACTTGGGAAAAGAAAATCGAGAACGTTGAACATGTCTGATGGGTGCGTGTATGGGGAAATTTTAAAGGGATGTGATGGAAAATTGGACTTGTGGTAAAACTTTGTAACTGGGCGAGCTATTCTTTCGTTTAAGCATGGCTCAGTGTAGGGTGATAAATATGTGCAGCACATGAGCTGCCATTCTCACTTCTTTGTCCATAGCAGACATCACTAATCAATTACAGCACTCTCTCCACTGTCACTCCTTTGCCCACAGCAGGCATCACTCACGGATCACAACACTCTTTCCCACTGAGCTTCAAAAGTTCTTTTAATCCTCAATACAGGCCTCTAGGTAGCCATATACCAGTCAGTTGCATTTGGAAGTTGCACTGAAACCCATTTGCCACCTCTGGTTTAATGGAAAGAACATTAAGCTTAGAGGTGGAATACCTGAATTCAAGTCACTGACCTACTACTTAGTAATAATTAATTTTATATAATAATGATCCTGTAACCAAGTTTCTTCCTGTATAATAAGACAATAACATTTGTCACAGAGGCCCAAGGTAAGGATTAAGCAAGATAATATATGACATCTAAGACAGCCTATGTGACAGTGCCTAGAACGGTGCCCGGCACATCGTAAGTACTCAACAAATGACAGCCGAGCATGAACTGATGCACGCGCGCATCATGCCACTCCCCGCCACATGTGGGACAACAGACACTGCTGCCTTCAGCCGCGCTGCTTTTCCCGTCCTCGCTCAAGGCAGATGGAGAACAGCTGGGCCTCTAATGCTACCTCACTTTAACTTCACATTCTTAAAACTCCTATTAAATCTCTCTTTCCTGAACTAATATAATGCTCCCTTGTTACCCTAGCAGGGCAGAGCTAACACCCACGTGTCATGACGTGATCGATGTTCCGTAAGTGCACGCTGCACACACAGCCGCATGCCAGCGCCAGGCCTTCCTGAGCACCCCGGGCTTCCAGGCCAGCTTCTCTGTGACCGAGCAGAGCCAGGGAAGAGATCTCTCTTGGTAGAGATCTCTGCACAACTCATTTTCAGAATGTTTCCCACTGGTGGAGACACAGAGAGGCGAGGTGATTCACAGACAGAGGGCAGGCTTCTTTGGAAGGGAGTTTGCTGCGGGTCGCCTCAGTCCAAGATCGGAAGACTGGAGCGTGGTCTGCAGGGCACCCGAGGATGCCTTCTCCAAGGCGACCCCAGGCTGCCTTTGGAGCCGGCCTCCAGACTGGGAAGGGGTTATTTTCAGTGCAGCAGCCTCAGGGAATATTCTTTGAGCAAATCAGATCCTTAAAATCATAAATTCACACATCCTGAGATAACAACTGCAAAATGACTTTCTCAAGTTATAGATACAGTGCTCTTTGAATCAACTCTCTTCCTTCTGTCCTACTGATCTGCTCTGAAAAGGGCAAGCTGCATAGACCTCTACCACGTGGCTCCACATTCTGAGTTTTGCCTTATTTATCCTTCAATTCAAATGTGGACACTTTATACCAAAGGTTAGCCAGGGCTATTATCTCCTTTCCCCTGGAATGAAAGAGGCAGGACCTAGACAGTTGCATCAGCTCAAGATTCAGGTTAATTAAACCAATGCATGTCGGTCACCGAAGTGTGTTTTAGACAATGCAGGGGATATTGATAGGTATAAACTCAGTCCCTGCCCTCACACAGCTTAGAAACTGTCATGAAGGATAAACAGATGCGCACGGGAGAAGGCAAAACAGAAGAGCTACAACAGGGATCATCAAAATGCCATGGGAGTTTGAAGGAGTCAGATCCCAGGAGGCTTTGTGCAGGAGGTGGCATTTGGGGGCAGTCTGGCAGCAGAGTTGCAGATGGATAGGCAGGAGGGTGGGGGGCGGGGCGGTAGGGTGACAGGCAGAAGGACCCACTAGAGTGAGGATGTGGAGACAAAGAGCCCTGAAGGATGCAAACTGTTATGAGGATGGCTTTATATAAGGAACATGGCCTAAGAGAAAGGACTGTTCTCGGTGCTGAGTTGGATTTTAGGGGCGGAAGTCTGGTACTCACCATCGCACACTGGTGCTGAAAAGGGTCCAGAGTGGTGACCTGGCAGGTCTGCCGAATGTGTGGATACCTGCATGGGTGGTTCAGTCTTCTCTCCATTCTTCCTCACTACTGGGGTGTCAGCTTGCTGTGTGCCTTAGTCCCGCCTCTGCTCTCTGTGGACCTCAGTTTTCATATCTGTAAAATCAGGAGATTGAATTATGATTTTGAGATAATAATGAGAAGGTGATAGGAGAATAATTTGGTTATTTATATGTATTAATCATGCCTCATTGAAATGGGGGGGGGACAGTGATATTCATTTCCACGTGAAAATAGGAGTCAGGGCCCATTCTGGGCTTGGCTGGGGCTGTGCTTTGCCTGATTTTCTGCACGGGCACAGGATTCTTTACCCCGGTGTAACTGCCTGGGAGGGGCACAGGCAGACAGCATGACTGCTCCTTCCCATTTGGGAGGCCCCAACAGACTCTCCACTGCAGGGCCACTGACTCAGACCTTCAGCCGGGTGCAGCAGATGCTTTTGGCAGGTGCAGCAGATGCTTTTTGCCATGCTGGGCATCGTGCTGGGCTGTGTGCGGCAGAGACCTGCCAACCGCAGGCCTGGCAAGCAGACATGGGAGGAGCCATGGCTTCCAGACCTGTGTTTGTTAGCGTCACTGTGGAAGGGTTTTCTTTAGCATACAGACAGCCCTTGGGTTCATGATGGTTCCACTTTCAAATTTTCGACTTTGCAATGGTGTGAAAGCGGTGTGCGTTCAGGATGCTCCTTGGCTTGTGACGGGATTACTTACGATAGGCCTGTCATAAGTTGAAGACAGTGTAAATGAAAAATGCACTTCTGATGTACGACATTCTCAACTGAGGTGGGTCCCGGTTGAGCATCTGTACAGATTCCTGAGCCCCATCCCCTGATGACGATGACCCGCCGAGCCCGGGCGGGACCTGAGAATCTGTGCTGTCGGCCACTGCAGCTGAGTGTGTCCAGGGAGCTGGGGTCTAGAGAAGGTTGTCTGTCGTCAGTGCTCGGAATGACCGTGTCCTCTCTACTTGCATGTATATGAATTCATTGTGAGTAAATTGCTGTTATGTGGACTTACTGGGCACCCCGTGTGCTTGTTACAGGTGTTTTCGTGCCAGGGTGGGGGGTGGAGATGAAGGACATAGCCGGGTTATGTCAGGGTCTTCACTCCGGAGCACCTGAGCAACTGAAGCCCCAGCAGGAAGGAAGGCTGTTCACATGTGAAATGAGGTCGTCGTTACCATCTTCAGTGTTCTCTTCAACATTCACTAAAGACTCACATTGCGCCACTTGGGACTGAAAAGAGCCCCTAAGGCAGACGGGTCAGGCGTGGAGACTGAGGCTCAGAGGCATAGTCCTGTGTCCGAGCTCACATCCTCAGCTCTCTGTTCAGGGCTGCTGCCAGCTCCTGCTGGGGGAAGGGTGTCCCTTCCGCTAGAGCGGTGGACTCTGGAGCTGGGAGAGGCCAGTGTGGGCTGGGCATGTCGGGGACAGCTTCATGGAGAGCTCTCACAAGGCGGGGAAGAACTCTGGCTGCAGCCTGTTGCCAGGAACGGAGCAGCCGACACAGCTCTGATCTGGAATGATTCCTGCTTTTATATCTGGATTCTAAGGAAGTGACACCATGACAACATGTGTTTATGTCGTTCCATCTGCACACATTCATGTGAGGCAGGGAGAAGGCAATTTATTCCCCAGAATTTTACCAGTGGGAAAATCGAGGTCAAAGGTGGGACCTTTCCTAAATGAAGGGAACTGCTATTTATTGAAGGCCTACTGTGTGCCAGGCAGTGTGCACACCAGGCATGTATCGTGAAACGCCTCGTTTATTCCTCATAACTGTAGCCTTGTTTAATAGTTGGGAGAGCTGAGGCTTACAGAGATTATGGCATTGACTCATGGTCAGACTGCTGGCTGGTGGCCACGCAAGGCTTCGAGCGTGCCTGACTTCCCAGCCCCCCGGTCTCCACCACGCCATGCTGCCGGGTTCACCTGCACCAGGTAGAACTGGCCCGTCCGAGTGCAGGCCAGAGACCACTCAGCTGCTCCATCAGGGCAGGTGCAGCAGGAGCTGCTCCAGCAAGAATGAGCGTTTATCTCACACCAGCGTCCATGCGTGTGCAGCAGAACCACGCACCAGGAGGAGCTACCCAAGAAACATTTTCAGAAGAAACTTTTCTTTTTAGTTCCCTGGTGAGGCTTCAGAGAGCTGACTGAGCTGACTGAATTGCTCAAGACCACCCAACTTGTTAGTGGCAGAGCTGGGGCTAAAAGGCAGGTCCCCAACTCTCAGTCAGCAGCATGCCCAACATGCCTCAGCCTCTCTGAGGACGTCCCAGCCACGGTGCAGGGGTATGTGGGTATCACGTGGCCCATGCCACAGTCTCCAGGCTGAGCTGCCTCCAGCCTGTCCCAGGCACAGCGGGCCCAGTGCTTTCAAATCTATCCTTTGGAGGCAAGCTCCTTGACCTTTCACTATCACGTTTGGGACGTTCTTCCTGAGTGGCTAGCCGGGTCTGTCCCGCTGTGCCCCGTGGTGAGGTGCAGCGTGGGGAGAGCAGCTCTTGGCCCTCGTGAGTGCTGTTCCCGGAGTATAAACTAAGCGGAGGTGGAGCGAGGGCCTGCCCTGTTCTGTGCAGTTGAGTTCTAAAACCAGCCTGCAAGGGTAATGCTGCAAGAATGTCCTGCCAGCCCCAGGGGTGTCTTTTACAACAAGTTCTTGTTCCCTCATAATTCTTCTGACAAATTCTCCTTTTGATCCAGACTTTCCTAGGCATCGTTTCATTCCAGAAGTGGCATGTGTGTGCACACACGCTGGAGGGGAGACGAGCAAAGGGGATTGGGGAGTCTGCTCAAATGTGGCGAAGGAATATATACATCCAGAAACTACTGCCTACTCACCGAAACACTATTTGCTTTTTTTGTTGTTTCTTTCCTGGGTAGAGTTTCCTGTTCAAACTTGAAAATGAAAATTCCTCCACTTCAAAATGAACAGACAAGAAATGCTGTAGGCTGGGTTTTCCCGGGGAGCCCGACAGCCATCTGCCCTGGGACTGAGCGTGCATAGAGCCTGAGCTCCCGGTGCTGGTTAGTGCAGTTCAGGTGAGGCATGGGGGAAGCGAGGGGCGGCAGGGACCTTCCGCCCCTAGAAATTCTCCTCCTCCATGTCCTTGAAGAGCAGGGGCTTGCCAAGCTCCCTTCTGGGGGCATTAGGAAGGAAATTGTAAGAGCTGGGCCTAGGATTTGCTTTCTGTGATCTTTATTAGACCTTTTCCTCTACCCTGCCCACATCTCGGTGACGGCAGTGACAGCATCACATTAAAGGCGAGTGATCCCCCGAATGTAGACGCCTCAGTGCTGGAGGAAGACGTCTTTCGCATGCGGGGTTTTCCTCCCCCTGTTTGACTTACCTGTTCTTAGGCATACTCCCTTGGAGTCTCCTGTTATTTAGTTGACCAACTGAGGGTTACAAAGTTGTTAATATAAATGTAGCATAAAATTTGAAAGAAGAAACAACGGGCAGAAACTCTGATTCACTGGGACGCAGAGCCCCCAGCCTGAGCCCCATCCTGGCTGTGTCCCCTTAATCAGCTCACTGTGGCTTTGGGGGCCATGGTTTCTTCAGCTGTAAGATGAAGGTTCAGGGTTTCTCTGAGTGCTAAAATCTTGCTGGTTTTAAATGCCACCGTCATTTCAAAGCACGTACCCGGGGAGGTTCCCCCAGGCACACACGACCTCGTGCTGGATCTGAGAGGCTGTGTCATTTGGTCAGATGGAGCTGCCTACAGCTGCTAGTGGCTGCGACCAGCTCAGAAGGGTGGAATCCAGTTTGCCGTTTTCTTCTCCGAGGGATTGGCCAAATGCCAGGTACTCCCACGTTGCCCGCCCCCGACCCCTCCTTGCACGCTGTGTGTGCATGGAGAGATTCTCTGCACGCACCCTGCTAGACCTGCCCGCTAATCGTGCGTCTTCCAAACCCACACAAGGTGATCGTCCGCCCTCGAATTCCGACAGTGAGGGATGAGGTATGTTCACGGACTGAATCGGAGGGAGTTTGTTTCCCAGCACAGCAGCAGGGACAGACAGGCTGCTTCTCCTTCCTCCCCGCCTCCCTAGACATCTCTGTCCCACCAGCGTCACCACGGGGGCTGCCCTGGAAATGGAGAGCGAGTACTTCTCATTCCCCTTCCCAAGCTCTGCCACAAAGGCCTGGGCCGTCCCACTCCTCACCTCCCTGCTGCGCTGGCCGCTCCGCCCCCCACATCTCTCCTCTGATGAGATTTCCTCTCTCAGGGAGTAGTTTGGTCCTGTTCAAATTCCCCTGGTCCTTTAAATCTGGTTCCAATCAACATAATCACAGTGTGTGCAGTGATATCCACTCTGCCTTGATTTGCTCGTGTAATTCACGCTGTGTCCTCCACTTCCCGGGCTGTTTTATATACACACACTCCAATGCAGATACGTGTGTATATATTACATACGATGCAGGCTTATTACAGATGGAAAGGGAGGCACATTTCCATCGTGGCTGCAATCACTTTTCATCTTTCTCCAAATCAGCATCTTAATGCATATCACTTCAACTGGACTTCTAGATGCCTAGGGGCTCTTTTTACTTTTTAAGAACAGCTGTCTAATTCTAGGTCAGAAACTAGCTACAGTTGGAGAGCAGACTTCTTTTATCTCCATCACAAACCTCATCCAAGTGATGGACTTGTGTCCGGGCAAGTGTGGGATTTGCCTTGCCACATGATACACAACTTGCCGGTTTGGCAGTGTTTTCTCTTCTGTCCTCATGCCTGTGCTGTGACAAGTCCTTCCTCTTATGTGGGAGGAAAGATATGAGGTGGCCCAGGGGAAGAAGCTCTGATGCATGAAGGCCATGGAGGTCGGTATGGATAGGAACTCAAAAAAGGCTGCTTCGTGATAGAACCACAGCATACGTAGCACACAGTGAGGTCTACCGGCCTGGCTCCCCTGCTGCCCGGGTCACGCTGGGACAAAGTGAAGCAGGTGCTACTCTGAGCATTAGAGAGCAAGTCCCCCAGCTAGGCGGGTCCTCACCTCAGAGGGGACGGTGGATACCACCCAGAACAGAGAAGCCAATGGACTTGCTGAATCCATCTTGTAAATCTGTAACAACAAATTCTGGCAAGTCATGGCTTTTAATTGCCAGAGCCGGGGACTTAGAAAGAAATGTTTTCTTGTGAATTCCAAATATTTAACTTTACTCATTAAAAGCCAAAGTCTGGAGGAGGCAGAGCATAATGACATAAGAGCTGTTTTCCCAAACAGTGGGCTAGAAGGGGGAGGCTTTGGAGGGGGTGACATCAGAACTTGGACATGCTCCGTGAAGGGGGAGCACCGGGGGTGGGGTGGCCCATGTAGAGTCCTGTGAGCAAGAACAAGAGCCACACTGGGAGGCAGCTTCAGAAGCCCAGGTCCCCGTGCTGGGGCCAGTGGACATTCCCTAGGGCATGGCGATTGTTGTGCAGTGCACAGCAGAATGAGGACATCCGCACACCTTCACTTACCTACAGGTCACGTATCAACGTAGGAGTTTATATGTAGTAAGTAACCCTAGAAGTAATCCTGACCAGTAAGGTAAGATAGAGAAACAGTGGCAAACCTTCCTCGAAGGTCACAGGTCTTGTGGAAGATGTCTCTCTCACATTTTAAAAGAACATAAAAATAATTTTTGAGCCATGCACTTTTTTCATATTTAACTTTTGATTTTGAGATCATTTTAGCTTCACGGTATCCATTTTTTTTTCTAATGACCCATGTCTTTTATTTAGTGAGATTCCCTACATTAAAACAAAGCAAAAGAAGGACAGAGACCCCCCACTTCCCCTTTGCACGATCACCTGTTCATGAGCTCGTTTTCAGAGAGACTTCTGGCGTGGAGGTTCTGATGAGGAGAAATGATAAAGTTGAGTGTCTTGCCCTTCTCTGCTGTGGGCACGGGACTCCTGACCTCCACTGTGGGCAGGAAGCCGGATTAGCTGCCACAGGCCCCAGGAGGGCGTGTCCATGCAGGTTTTGCAGCAGGAAAACAGCCCTCCCCACGAAGTTGCATTCCTGACTCCTCTGTCCTGACGTGGACACTGAGGCAGAGGTGGGGACATCTGTGTTCCTGGGGCATTCCGCTTGGAGTCCTCACTGTAACCTGAGTGAGCCGACTGTGTGGTTCCTGTTGCTAAATCCCCCCTGCCACCCTCTCTTCCCATGGTGACAGGGCAGGGCCATGCCCTCCTCTTCATTTCCTGTCCCTGAGTGCATGTGCCCCTGCCTTCTCCCAGGCCTCTGGGGGTCAGGGTGGCTCTGCGTGGCATCCAACACTGTCTCTCCTGTCCTCCGCCTCTGCCTTCCCAGCAGAGCTGTGGGACCAGAAGACAGAGACTGCCTCACCTGTGATGTCCGGACGCACGTGCCGAGCACGCCGCGCAGCCTGGCGCCTTCTCTACGTGAAACCCTGCTTGCACCGCCAGCGTGTGGCCCAGATGATTTCTGATCAAGTCTATCGTTTTGAAATGCAAAATGTATATCTCTCAACCACTGACAGTCACAGAAGCTGCACGTGTTGTCAGCACCCGCTTTGCGCTTCCTCCCTTCCCCACTCTTCTTCCTTTCGGCAATTCGAGTTTCCATTTATTTCCTTCCTTACTGTTGTTCTCTCTTCTCCCCTATCACTAGATCTCGCAATAAACATTCGACATAGTTTATTTGTCCATGTGATTTGTGTGGAGGAACATGGGCTCACTGACGTTTAGGTCTTTTCTGGCATGAGGAATTCCTCTGGCTTTTATGGACTGTTTCATGGGCTGTTCCTGTAGAGAGGCGGCCTTTGGAAACAGCGATCCCCTAAGCACTGGGACACCTGATTCATCTTTCCCTTTGTGTCATCAGCCAGTGAGTGACCTTAGAAGTGTCATTTGTCTCTTTAGGCCTCAGTTTCCTCAGTTCTGCCACACAGAGGCACTGTGAGTTTGGGACGCTGTAATGTACTCCTATATTGAAATGTATAAAGTAACATTAAATTGCCACCATTGCAGCAGGAAGACGCTGGGTGAGCAGCAGGGGACGCAGGTGTGCGGGGCGGGTAGGGACCCTGGTGCTCCCCAGGGCCTCCCCGCGGGCCAGCAGCGCTGGTGTGGGCTGTTGATCACGCGGTCCTCTCTGTGGCCCGGCTTTCGGGAGCTGTTTTACAGAGGCAGAGAGGGGTCTGGATGCGGGTCGTGGCGAACAGCGAGAACTTTACGTGAAGAGGTTTGGATAGAGGACAGGACGTCTGGACAGAGGCTCAACTTTGTTCACAGTGGACCGATTTCTGGACCTCTGGAATTCAGGGACAGCTTTCCTGGGGAGAAGGCTGTGCTTCCTGTGGGCAGTAAAGGTGGGCTTCAGGCATCCCAGAGCTTCTCTGTCGGGCTCAGTGATAAAGGGCTGGGGACAGACAGGAGAACCGACCCTCCCACACGCCGCGCCATCCCTGTGAGTTGGATGCAGAGATGTCTTAGGGACCAGAAAGGAAACAGGCCTGGTGGCCCTGAGACCTTTGTCTCCACACTGTCCATTTTTACCTGGCTTTGTTTTGATAAATGCGATGTTTGAGGTTCTGGTCAAGAAAGCACTACCTGGCAGGCAGTGTATTTGGCTAATGGCAAGGCTGCCTTCTCTATATACAGGCTCTGAGAAAGGTTTGGTCCCTTTAAACTTCGTTAGTGGGAAGAATTTGAAATTCCCACACTCAGGCCTTACCCTTCTGAAAAGATGAGAATCCAGGACCTGCTGGGTGACAAGGGTGGGGTCAGCGTGGGGAGGGGGGCATCGGGGGCCGCTTGGAGTGGAGGTGGACACTAGGAGAAAGGACAAGAGTCGGAGGTGGCAGTTCTAGGCCTGGCTCTGTCACCTACGGCCTGTTTGTCATTGGACACATTATTTAACCTTGAGACTCCATTTTCTTATGTTGGAAATGAAAATATTTATCATCATATTTCATTGGACTACTATCATGACAAACTCAAAAATGTACAGAACAGTGTGCGTGTCAGGAGTTATTAATGTGCCTCTCAGGACTGCCACTGCCACCACCACCCCCAGTGGTCCCCTACTCTCTGTCCCTACCCCTGGATCTCTTCTGCCACCCCAAGTTGGACCTGCCTGGGAGTGGGGAAGGGGTTGGTCTCCCTCGATGGCTTTTCTGCCACTGCTGGGCTTCTCTCTCTAGCGCCGTCTTTTCCCGCCCCCAGGCTCAGTCTTACTGGGAGGGTGATGCCAAGGGAGAAAGCTGTGGCAGAGGGAACGGCGGGCCAGGGACCGCTGGCTGCCAGGAGTTGGGCTTGGAGCCAGCCTCTGCCGTCCACGCCAGAGAACCAGTGACTGCAGATTCCTGGCTGATGCCTATGCTGACTATCCCCGGCGCAGTTATACGGTGAATTTCCTAAATGCAAAAAAAATTTCTCAAGCTTTAGTTTTCTTTGGGCCAGGAGAGCACTCTCTCAGAGTCTCGCTTGCAAGCTGTATGGATTCCTGGAAGGCTCCAGCAGTAGAATTCAAAAACGGCTCCTCGCCTGGTCTGAGTGGTCTTGCTAAAAACATCTGAGGGCCCTAGCCCTGAACTTAAGCCTCAGACTGATGCCCTCTCTTGTGTCACTGTGAGGGAACTAAGCCTTTTTGCACACTCAGCTCTTCCCAGATCCTCCTTTACCTCCCAGGGGGTAAATTCTGTCCAGTCCACACACACGATTGTGCCCTTGTGTTGTGCCGGGTGCTGTGTTAGACACTGGGGCTGAGGAACATGACCTGACCTCGGGAACCCAAAGGCCAGTAGTCACATCACAGCCGCACGCAGTCTGGGGCCTGGTGGGAGTCCCCTCTGCACTGCCTAGCCTTGGCCTTCGTAGCCTGACATAGGGGCATGTCGGCCCCGCCCCAGGCTTCACTAGTCCCCTTGGGTGTTGGTTCCCACTGTCTTTATTTGCAAGTTCTCCAGTCTTGTCCGCGTTCTCCTATCCCTAGGAATTTCCAATCTAATTCCAATCCTATGCCAGAGCTGTAGGGCCAGGAAGCATTGTTGGAGGAGTCATGGTTTAGCAGGTGCAGTGTGAGCGAGGGGAGACTTGGGTCCAGAGGAGCTTCTGGGGTCTGTGCAAGTCTCTGCCCATCTTAGGGCCGGGGTCCTGCTCGGGGCAGTGGGCTGGGGCTGCTGGACCTGAGATTTTTATTTTTCTCTTTGGCGCCTGAATCCTCCCTTTCGGTTGCCGTCGTGCAGTTCTGTGTGAGAGACTGCCCGTGTCACCTGTCCTCTTCAGCACACCCAGCGGCTCCTCCTACCTCTCACCCCACACAGGCACCCTCAACCTGGTCCCTTTCTGCCTCACTCTTGCCACCACATTGCGTTGATTTTGAATAAATATATTTAAAGGCTTCAGGTGTCCCTATCAAGGCCTTCAGAGAAGAGTGAGTATGAACTTCATGATCCAGAGTAAAGCGGGACACCCTTGAGAGTGAAGGGCCGGCTGGCTCACGGTGATCGCGCCAGGGCAAGAGTGTAGGTGGTCAGGCCTCTTAAGAGCCTCAGCCCTTTGATCCAGCAACTTTGTTTCTGGGACTCTTGTATTGAGCTAACAGCCAGGCAGCATTGTAGGTGCTAGGGGTCTCAAAACACAGCAGAGGAGAGCTTGCGGTTCAGGGCGGGAGACGGACAGATGAAAGGGCGACCTGCGGGAGCGGTGGGCGCTAGCGGAGTCCTCCTCAGGAGGGCGCTGTGCGAGCAGGGTCCCGTGGACAGCCAAGAGCCAGGCAGGCAGGGAGGGGACGGTCGTCCTGCCATAGGGAGTAGTCGGGGAGTTCTTGCGGAGGGGAGAGCTGGCGCACCTTGTGGGGGTCCGAGCTCCAGGGTGGCAGGTGTGTGCAGGGAGCGGGAGCTGGTGAGAGGGGGCCCGGGAGCCAGGCCACGACGGCCCTGTTCCACGCTGAGGAAGTGTAGCTTTATCTTGAAGATTACGGGGAAGAACAGAAGTTCCTTCAGCTGGAAAGTGACCCAGTTCCACTCTGCCGTGGACAAGAAATGGCATGGAGGCTGGGAGAGGCCAAAGGAGGGTCCCGGAAGCCGCGTGAGCGTCTGCCGAAGCCGTCGGGCGCGGGAGGCAGCGCGGCTGCAGAGGGAAGGGCGGACCGGGAGAGGTGGGGGCGTCCCCCTGGGACAGACGGCCGTTTGGTGTGGGGCAGGGCAGAGAGGACTGCGGCGTGACCTCTGGCGGGGCCCTTCACGAGAGAGAAGACGCGGAGGCCAGAGGAGGAGCAGGGTTGGGGGGAAGGTTGACCAACACTTTGGATACCTTGCCCTTGAGTTGCCTCTGAAGGTCAAGTGGAATGTCCCGTAGGCCGTGGGGTCCACGGGCTTGGAGTTAGGGTGGAGGTCTGTCCTGGAGATGGGCTGTGGGCGCTGCCCACGCATAGGCCTGGAGAGTGGCAGCGCGGTCACAGCCGCAGACGGGAAGAGGAAGGCGGAGTGCCGGGAAAGAATATAGGAGGAGGGCAAGGCGCCTGCAGGTGGAGGGACAAGGAAAACCGGGAGAGGTGCTGCCACAGCAGCTGGGGGAGGGTCAGCGTGTCCAGCGACTCAGAGAGGGTGAGGAAGGAAGGGCTGCGGCGCACCTGCCTGAGTTCGAAACCAGGAGCGTGGCGGTATTCTGAGGGCCTGTTCCTTCCGGGACCTGGTGCCGATGGTGCTGGAAGGAGAGCGCGCTGCCTCTTGGCGGGGTGACGGTGATGTATGCAGTGCTCTGCTCTGAGGGGGCTGGGCTCGGGTGGCTGTAATGAAGAGGACAACTCGTTGTATTTTTTGCCTGATATTGGCAACACCGGAACATCCTGTACTGAGGCAGGGAAACCCATAGGGGGTGGGTGAAGATACGACTGAGGATGCTAAGGAAATGGGGGGCCGTGGGGCCCAGAGCAGGGGTAGGGCCTGCTAGAGAGGGGGTGTGGCAAGGACGACTCTGCCCCTCCAAGGAAATTATGATTATAGACAGGGCGTCCTAGTTGCCTCAGGGAAGCTCCACTGTGTCATGATGACTGTTACCCCAAGAAAATTATGAGTAGCACCCCTTTTCGCTTTCAGAAAAGCACTGGTTTGAGTGATAAAGTATTTGGTCACCTTGACGGTATGCACTTAGTTAGGTTTGGAGGTAGGTTAGAAACTTGCGGGAGTTCCTACCCGAAGGACTGTTCTTTGTTGTTGTTGAATTTTCTGTGCAGTAGCAGGCAAGGTTTCTATATTCTGTTAGAAGAGGCTGGAGGAATGGAAGAAAGACCTGCATGGGAACAGCAACAAGTACTGCTCTACAGCAGGGCCGAGCCGAGCCTGAGCACAGAAATTCGCCTGGCAGCAAGCGGTGCGTGGCCACGTTTCCTCTCTCCGCAGCCTGGGTGTGGCGGGAGAAGAGACGCCTGGGTGGATCGGAGGCTGGGGCTGTGCTGCGCAGATGTGGCCAGTGCGTACGAGACCAGCTGAAGGGACGGAGCCTGAGAATAACCCACACCAGTAACAAGCCGTGTACACGGAGATATTTATTGCAGCATTATGTATGAGAGGATTAGAAATAATAATTGTCCAAAAAGGGGGTTGCGTCCAGTAAATTAGGGCACCTTGATATGAGGGAATATTATATAGACATCAAAAATTTTGTTTAGGTAGAGTTTTGGGATGATGGGAGACTGCCTAGATGGTAACATCAAGTTAAATAAGAAAGTTACAGAAAGATGTATATTAAGCAATCACAGCTACGTAATGCATAGAAAAACTTTGTACATGTTTAAAAATGGCTGAGCACAGATATTCCATAATGATACTTGTGGGAGTTGATAGATTATACATATTTTTGTATTTTTAAATTTTTCTTCAATATGTTTCACACTACTTTTATGATAAGGAAAAATAATCTCTCTAGGAAAATGTATTTAAGGAAAAAATTCTTTAAACATAAAAAGGAAGTTTGCAATCATAGTTTAATTTGGCCTCCTCAGAAAGCCATTGCAGGGAGTTTTGATTTTCTCAGTCCCAGGTGGGGAACATGAACAGCAAGGCCTGGTGTTTGAGACCACAGGTTTTGTTATCTGACACACCTGGGTTTGAATCCCAGTTCTGCTACTTATCTGGGCTGTAGTATGGCCATGGTGCGATCTCAGGCAAGCTGCTTCTCTTGGGCTTAGGTCCTTATTTAGGAAGTAGAATAATGCACATCCCCAGTCTCTTCTTTACAATTCCAAAACCCAAAGAGCTCTGAAAACCCACAGTCATTTCTTAAGGTGACACCAAATTTATTTGGCTGCAAAACCTGACCTCAATTGATGTAATCTTTATTTCATTTGAATGAATATTTACAGTTGTGCAGCAGAAATATTAACATGTTTAATCACGGGATGCTGCCCCCACCCCCAGAGAGGGTGTTAGGCAATATGCATTGTTCAGACATAAGATTGTGGACTGTAGGACCTGCCACTGAGGGTTATTGTAGAATCAAATTGAGCTGTGATTGCAGAGATCTCAGAACAGTTCTTGGGAGAGAGGAAGCACTCACTGGTGTCAGCTGCCATCACTATTATGCCAGAGCTTTCGCTGAGTGTGGAGTGCTTGATCCTGCCTGCCCCCCTTGCTCCTTTGCTCGTCAGGATGCTTGAGAAGACTGAAGTGTCATATACCATGGGAATTTAAGATGGCCTTGTTTAGGACACAGGATTGCAAAACAGGAACTTCTAGTAGGGAGATTCTCCCTCCTCTTTCCTTCTTCCAGATTTCTAGCCTTTTGGGGAATTAGCCATAGGGAATAATGCACATTAACAGGGCACCCAGATAATCAGAGTGAGTCTTACTCTCATGGGGAAGACTTTAGTCTCAAAGCATAACTTGGTATTGTAATATATTTACAGCACAGTAACTCCACATTTAAAGGTGTACTGTGCTTTAAACTAAAACTAGTCCGATATATAAATTTTTGTTTTGTTTTGTTTCAGCATATTATGGGGGTACAGATTTTAAGGTTTCAATAAATGCCCTTCCCCCCTTTCCCCCCACAAGTCTGAGTTTCCAGCATGACCATCCCCCAGGTGGTGCACATCTCACTCATTATGTATGTATATACCCGCCCCTCCCACCTGCCCAATACCCTATTACTGTAGTACCTATGTGTCCGCTTAGGTGCTGCTCAGTTAATACCAGTTTGCTGGTGAGTATATGTGGTGCTTGTTTTCCCATTCTTGGGATACTTCACTTAGTAGTATGGGTTCCAACTATAACCAGGAAAATATAAGATGTGCTATGTCACCGTTGTTTCTTAGAGCTGAATAGTACTCCATGGTATACATATACCACATTTTATTAATCCATTCTTGGATTGATGGGCACTTGGGCTGTTTCCACATCCCTGCAATTATGAATTGGGCTGCTATAAACATTCAAGTGCAGGTGTCTTTTTTGTAGAGTGTCATTGGATCTTTTGGGTAGATGCCCAGCAATGGCATTGCTGGATCAAATGGTAGATTCACTTGTATCGCTTTGTTAATTGAAGAATGGTTATTTACTGCTTTCCATAGGAATTCACACTAAGAATTTTTCATTTTGAATCCTCTCAGTATCTTTAAAATATAATTCAGTTCATCCAGCCCTCTCAGAAGCATATGTAGGGCACACACTGAGGTCCACCTCTGTGACCACAGTCATTACTTCTTCCTTTTCTTGGAAGAGTCCATATTTCATAGTCCTGTTAGTGTGGCATTAGCCGACTACATTATTAACTTCACCAAGAGGAGTTAAAACCTATTGTGTTATAGGATCAAAAGTTCCACATTCTGAACCAGTGCCAGTCTAGAAAGAATTCCTGGACCCTTCGGGATGACCACAGCTTGTAGTGACCCTCGCCTGCAGCCACATGACTCGCTTTGCCTTGGGTGCGTCACTCATGGCTCTTACAGACCTGTGGCCCAGGAGGCTTCCCTAGCAGGCAGCATTTGGACTTCACAACATCAACTTAAAATCACAGACCCTCAGGTCTAGAGGGAACTTGGTGAAGTTTCCTCTGTTAAATCCACTTAATCTGGAAACACACTACAACATTTTTAATAGGAAACCAAAATAGACCTCCCTGAGCTCAATGGCTCTAACATTTTGCACATTGTTCCAGTGGCAGGAGAGCTGGTTGTGGGTCAGAAAGGCCCTCTTAGGAGGACCCTACCTTTTCTACTTCGGTTCATCAAGTCCTTGTTGGCCCCTACTGTGTGTGCCCAGCACAGAGTCAGAGCACTTTTCTGCACCTTCATGGGTTCCAACTTATCCTCCGTGTTAATCTATTCATTAGCACCAAATCGCAGTGTTCCGCACCAAGCCTATCAGCATAATTGGAGCTTCTGAAGTCAGATTCCCCAATTGCATCAGTTCATTGTCTCATTAGCCCCTGTTGTGGCACCCAAACCCATTGTCAAGCATGTTTTCTATCATGATTGTTGTCATTTTCTTAATACAGGTATTGTTGAAAAGGATTGTTTTCAACACACTTTTGCTTAACTTGTTTGATCTCCAGAACACAATAAATCTACAGACTAAATAGAGCCATGATTGGGGGCAGGAGAGAGGTAGGGTAGAGAGGGTGAGGCCAGTGAGGCTTCCCTCTGGTTAGAATGAGAGAGAAGTGGGTGCAGAATTTGGGCCAATCACAGGCCCTGTCCTCCCTGGACAGGAGAGCATTTTTGCAGCCAGAGGTGGTCCAGCTTTGGAAATGATCCACTTTGTGTAAACTGGTGCATCACAGGTACTGTTAGAATAGAGCACAGTGTGGTCTGCATCTTGGAGATGCAGGGGCTCTCGTCTGAGCTCACAGCTGGATGGAAGACGCCACTTACGTGGGGGTTGCAGGTGCACGGTCTGCCCTGCTGGGCACCAGGGCTTTGGTAATGAGAAGTTATCTTTTAGGAATAGTGTTGGCTCAGGAGGTGGGAAGCAGAGATTCCAGATGTAGCTCTACCTGTAGCTGTGACAACTTTTAGCCCATCCCTCACCTGCTCTATGCTCTGGACTTCTGGCTTTAAAATAGCAGTATCCTTTTTTTTATAGTTTTCCTAACTCCATCTTTCCCCAAAAAGCTAGAGATAATGGGATATAAATTTTAAATGACAGTCCTTGGTACACACTAGGCGCTCAATCTGTCATCCTCCTTTCAAGAAAGTCGATGGTTTAGTCACATACATCCCAGACAGGTCTCCCCCGACTGAGACCTGTGTCTGTCTGGAAACCTTGACCCCCCCCCCCACCTCATGCTTGCCCCTCTTGCCCCCTGTCAGTCCAGGGGTTGCCTCGCTGCCTGTATCCGGGCGGCCTGCTCTTGATCCCTGGAGCGTCCCTGGGAGTCTCAAACCTTCAAGGACCCGTATGCTTTCAAAGAAGAGCAACCACAGGCCGTTCTCAGGCTCCCTGACCAATTCAAAGCCATCTTCAGCATGGCCAGTGCGGCCCCCGTGGAACTCTTGAAGCCCACCTCTGTCTTTTGGGAAACTCACAAAATCTGGCATGGGGTTGTGTCCTGCACGGTGTTTTCCAGCATCAAACTTAATCATCAAAAGATGTATCAGGAAGGCAGGGATGGGGGGCCTGGGGTGGGAGTTATGCCGGGAGGGCTGGAGTGTCTGTTTGCATTTGCAAAGGCAGCGTTGAACGTTGTGTTGGAAAAATCTCCTCGGCCTTTATTTACCACGATGGGTAGCCTGGGGAGGAGGGGGAGCTGGGTGGGAAAGGAAGACAATAGAATGCTGTGTTGCCTTCTGTGAAAGCATGTTCTAAGCAAATAACATGGCAAGCTCAGTCAGAGCCCTGCTCAGGCAGCCCTGGTGCTTAAGGGAGGGTCTCCCTGCAGCTGTTGGCGGTGGAGGGGGAGCAAAGGCAGGCTCGGGAACCTGTAGGAATCCCGCCTGGGAGCTGACCCAGCAGGGAGGGAGAGCAAAGCACCCTCCAACGGGGATCCAGTCCCCAGTCTGCGCTAGTGAACACAGGGCCCCAGAGGGGGTCAGAGGGGCTGTTCTGGGGAGAGGTGCTGTGGGGAGACCACAGAGGAGGTGACCAGAAAACTGAGTGCACAGCTTCATGCCGAGAGTGACCGACATCTGGAACGTGTTATCCGGAAGGGTTACAGGCTGGAGGAGCTCCTAGGGCTTTTCAGGGGGTGGGGTGGGGGAGGGGGAAGCCTTCAGAAACTCAAGGAGGTTTCTAAACAAAAGGAATTTGAGAAGGGTTGGAGAAATAATGAGAAATGCAAACTTGACCCAGAGTTTCTTTCTATCGCAAGGCTTCTTCCCTGCCTGTCCTTGCATGTTTCCAGTTCACGGGGACCCAGGAGGGCCCTGTGCTCTATCCAGTGCGCAGCACTGGCAGTGTGGTGGCCGGGAGCGGAGGACCCGAGAGCTCAAGGGGGTTGCAGGGAGCAGAGCCCTGCCTGGCTGTTGAGGCCTGAGGATAGGCAGGCCGCCAGGGGTAAGATGCTCTTAGGGTGACTGCCGGGTCCCCTCCCCTTACAGAACAGTAAACTGATGCCTGCCTGGGGGGTGGAAAAAGGACCTGCCCGAGAACTCAGGTGGGGAGCTGGGAGTAAGCCAGGCTCTGGACCCCTCCTGCTGCTTGGTTTCCTCCCCTTCTTAGAATCCTTCGTCCAACACCAGACATGCGCTTGCACGCGCACGCACATGCACACACAGATGTGCACACAGCACACGGACACACACCACATGCACAGGCAGACGTACACATGCCACATAGTCACACACACCATGCAGACATCCCACACACAGACACATAGACACAAACACAGATATACACACTGTACACTCACATGCACACACAGGCTTACACACATAGGCATGCATACCACACATGGACACACTCACAGATACACACCACACACATGCAGACATACACATACTGCACAGACACACACAGAGACACATATGCAAATATACACACCACACACACACATGCATATGCAGACATACACACACCACATAGACTCACATACCATATACATGTCACATATACACACACAAACACATATGGGTACACACAAACCACACGCACAGAGACACACTCACGTGCACAGACATACTACATTCATGCACCTGTGTACTGCAAGCATACACAGGTGCCCCCCACACACGCGCGCTTACACACGCACTGCCTGACCATTTCCCAGCAGCACAGGAATGGTTTGGGTCCCTCGTCATCCCGGCCTCTGGTGGCAGTGCTGCCAGCATTGCCCTGGCCACTCTCAGGACAGATGGCCTGTGCCATCCCAGCCTGTCCCATGGGCCCCTGCGGCACTGCCAGCAAGTGCTGTGCGCAGCCAGGAACTCTGCCCTCGTCTTCCCGTAGTACCTGGTCTGTGGCCACCTGCCACCTCTACAGCACCTGCCTGTTGGTTTCCCTGGCGGGCGGGAAGGAAACGTCAGTTAGTGCAGGGCTGTACCCCAGGGCGTGGTGGCCGGGTGGGGAAGTCTCTTACGTGGACTTGCCGGCCCTGGGGGCCATCCTCTTCCGGCCCTCCCGTGTTCCCACTGCCCAGGGCCTGTGGCTCAGCTGAAGGCCCCTGCTCATGAAGGACTCCCCCACACACACACACTCTCTCTCCCCTGCTTGCTCCCTGTCACACTCTCCTCCTTGCTCTGCCTCCCTCTCTGTCCCTCTCTCTCTTTTTCTTTCTGTCTCTTTCCTCACTCTCTCTGTCTCTCCCTCCCTCTCTCTCAGTCGCTCTCACACTCACCCACTCCCCCTAAAGTCTCAGTGAGCAGAGCTGCCTTTATCTCTCTGCGTGGCCGCTTTGCAGTTGGCGGGCGAGGGACCCTCCCGTGGCTCCCGACCGCGCCAGGGTGCGTCCGTGTCCCAGGGTCCCAGCCCACAGGGTGAGCCGTGCACCAGTGGTCACCCCGAGATCCCTTGTAAACTCCTCGCCCGGAACTCACTCGGGCCCTTCGGAGCAAATGCAGTGAAATGTCCTCACTGACTCTACAAGATGACACCGCCAATCCCCTGTAGGTTTCCAGCTGTGGCATTTATCTTTTGCTGTGTAGCCACCCCCCACCCCCCACCGATAGAAAACCGTAGCAGCTTAAGACAACCACTGTTTTATCGTTTCTCTTGATTGTGTGGGCCAAGGACTTGGGTAGACCTGGGCTGGGTGGTTCTTCTGGGCCAGGTGGCCTTGACAGGGGTCACTTGGGGGTATGCAGCTGGCAGAAGAGCTGGTCTGGGTCATCCAAGGCAGCTTCCCCCCAAGACCAGCGCCTTAACAGGGACCGCAGGAGCTGGACGTGGCTGGACCTGTCCAGGGGACCCCCCCCCCCGGCATGGTGGCTTCTGCATAAGCAGACGGCCCACTCGGCAGCCCAGGGACCCACGAACAAAGCCGAGGCCACATGCCTGTCGTGACCCAGCCTAGGAAGCAGCGTAGTGCTGCCTCCCCTGTACTGAACTGGTCACAGCAGTCACAAGCCCACCAAGATACGAAGGGAAAGGACACAGATACCAGACTGACGTGGGAGGAGTGTCAGAAACCAGCAGTCATGTGTTAAACTAGCCACATGCATGTGCACAGGATCCGGCCCCGGTGTGTCTTCTGGCGAGGCCTTCTGAAGAGTTCACCCACCTTTGCTGTCTGCCATGCCAGGAACGCCCCTGTGCTCAGGCATCGCTTCTCAGCTCCCAGGTGTGCCCTGAGGCCCCCTCTGTGGCTGCGCTACCCCCTCCGCCGCCGTGTCTGGAGAGACTGTGCAGCCGCTGTCTGTGCTCCGAGTCCCTGTGGTCCTCATGGCCGTTGGCTGGGACGGAGAGAAGCCCTTTGGAAACAGGTGCGTTTTTAAACATCGTGGCGAACACTGGTCTTGAGGACGTGGAGGAACAGGAGACCAAAGGGATGCAAAAGCCATCAGGTTGGAGGTGACATCATCCAGAGTGATGGCAGGTTTATGGATGGAAAGGAAATGCACCAATTCCCAATGCCCACGAGGAAGGTGGATGCCAACAGATGATGCTACACAAATACTTGTGAAAAGAAGGAGAAGGGAAGGATTCTACCTCCATGGGCTGCCTCTTGGGCTGAGTAGGGCTGCTAGGGCCCCAGCCCTCTCACATACAGTGTGAAACCCGTCATGTTGGTCAGGTTCACATGGGACCCCTGCACCTCCTCAAGGAAGCCCGCTGCCAGGTGCGGGCAGGCTTCCTTCCACGTGTCCTCAGATACACTGTTCTGTGTGGCTCCAGCAGAACGGCACAGGCTGGCCATCTGGGGAGCTGGGTTCTAGTTCTGCCTCTTCCACTGGTTGATTGTTTCATTTGGGGCAAGTCACTGACGCCCCTGTAACCTTCGCGTTGTACGAGAATCCTGGTAGAGTAGGATGCCTGTTCCTGGCACCATGGCTTCCAAGGGGCAGGAAGAAAGAGGGAGGACCAGAAAAGGAGCCTGATAATAAGGAGCACTTGGCCTGGAGAAGAAACGACCCAGGCTGGCACAGGGTGGCAGAAGTACAGGGTGTTCCAGCTGGAAAGAGCCTTGAAAGTCTTCAGCTTGAGAATTCTAAACCTAGGTCTGGGGGCGCTAGGTTGGGCTTTCTGGAGTCTGTGAACCACCTTGAAATATTTTGTAAATTTTTTCTTCTATGGGCACATGTGTATTTTTTAGCGGACGCATTCTTTAGCTCTGATCACATTCTAAAAGGTGCCAAGGATCCGAAAACAATGTAGTCCACCAGCGTCATGTTATGTAATTCTTAACCGGGGGCGATAGCTCTCCCTAGATGGTATTTACAAAAGTGTGTGTCTTTTTTTTTTGGTTGTCACCATTGATATTTAGCATGTGGGGGCCTGAGTTGAGTGGGGGGGGACAAAAGTGAACAATGATGAACCGCTCTGCCCGAAGTACCGGTAGCACCCCTGTGGAGAGACACGGCTAGGAAATGAGAACCCGCAGGGTGGGCAATGATTGCCCTGTAACCACAAAGCGAGTTAGTGGCAGACTTGGTTTTTATTAACAAATCAAAGCAGGAGATGTGCCCAGAGTCCACATGATTTTGTTTCTCCTCGTCAACCACAGATGTGCTGCAGTCTGTGAAAACCAAAGCATCAGAAATTTCTCCTACCTTCAAAAATCCAGCCAAGCTTTGAAATGAATCCCTGGGTCCATGGCTTTCTTGACCCTCAAATAAGGAAAGAGGAAAGGAATATTTTACATTTCGGGGAACTAAGCATAAATGAATGAGCCGCCAGCCCCATGTTGAATAGATATGTTTTTCAGCTACTGTGAATCCGCGAGTCCAGCCTTAGACTGGCAATGTCCTCTTTGTGTTGCAGGGGGCCTGTCTTGAATGTCGCTTTCTCTAAAAAAGCAAAGGAAGCATTAATATACCAGGATGGTGCCCGCTGCCTAGTTCACTGCAAGGAAGCGGCATGTGTCTTTAGAATGAATTGGGAGGTATTACGCAATATTAGCTAAAAGTTAGGCCGGCGGAGCCACGCAGACAGGGCTGTGCATCCCGGCTCCACCTCTCCATTGATGTGTGATCTTGGGCAACATTACTAATCCTTCTTAGCCTCAGTTTCCATAGCTGAAAAGTGGGGATAATAATCGTATCTGCAAGGATTAATTGAGATAATCCACATAAAGTGTTCCGCACAGCCTAGCATATGGTGAGGCTCAGTAAACGTTAGCTGTTATTACAAGCGATTATTATGACTTGTGTCCGTGATTAGAGACAGCTTTGGGTTCATAGCACTTGTGCCAAAATTGCTTTCAGGGGACATGCTCTGGGCTGGTTTTTAGTCTTGCCCAGCTGCCCAGGAAGAATCACTGGAGTGCCTGGGGTTGGAGTCATAAGGTTTATCAAGTGGCGGCCGCACACTCCGGTTTGGATGGAAGATTCGTTTTCTTCCCGTGTGCACATCCCAGCATCCCTCCGTGAGTGGGTGAGAAGAGACTCGGAAGCTCACCAGGCAGATGTTTCTTCTGCCTCAGTTTCCTAGTCTGTAAAAGTGTTCATGTGAAGGGTGGTGGCCACACCGAGCAGGGGAGAGAGACCCAGCAGAGTGAAAGACAGCCGCGGCCCTCAGAGTCTTCAGACGGTGCGCATTCCTGGAGAGGGGACCCAGACCCGAGGCCGCCAGACCGTTTGTCAGCACCTAGTGCTCCCGAAAGGAGGCTGGCTGTGTGGCAAGGGGCAGGCATGAGCAGCTGTGTTGGCGCAGGCCTGATCACTGAGCCTAGAGGAGAAAGCCTGCCGTCCGACCACGCTTCCTGCGACCACATCTTCTTGGGGCCAAACCAGGATGGTTTGGGTGGATCCCAGTCTTGCTGCTGCTGCTGCTATGGTTGATGCACAGAAAAAGGTTTGGGTGTTGCCAAGCCAGCTGTGGTCTTGGTTTGGAAGAAGCAACCGGAGTATAAATTGAATGAAATCATGCTTTGGGATTTCCCTCCGCTGCTAACACTCAGGACAGAGCCAACTTCTTTATTCTGCCATTTTGAGGCTCATGCTTGGCTGGGTAGACAAGGTAGATACTTTATCATCATCATTGTTGTCATCATTATTTATTATAATTATAAAAATTACTCAACAGCCCTGCCTTGTCTTGGTACTATTTACAGTTGTACAGCATTTTGCAGGCAGTGTGTACAATTGACACATAAACCCAACTCACGCATGAGACAGACAGGTTGACTGGAGGCAGTTAATCCGAGGCCAAAGCTATTCTTGGGTGCGAGCTGTCTCCAACTCTCTGTACCTGAAGCACTTTCCCTTGTGTGTTTTCACGCTTAGAAAATGGCACAAATGCAGAAACAGAAAATGATACCCAAACACAATGTTTTAGAACATTAAATGATACAATAATTTGAAAATAGCTCGAGGATAGCTCATCTTCATCGTGGGGGTTACGGTGTGTGTGTGCGTGTGTGTGTGTGTGTGTGTGTGTGTGTGTGTACAGGCCCACACATGCATGCCTGTGTGCACAGTAGTGGTTGAGTGTGAATGCCCTGAAACAAAACAAACAAAACTACGTTTACTAGACAATGCCATTATGGCCAGTAGCTGGATGGACGCAGATCTGCTCTGCATGTCCTCCCAGTATACGCTCTGGCCGTGAAGTGGGAGTTGCGGTATGCAAAGGGTGAAGTAAACCTGAGCTTCCCAGGGCCTGTGCCGGCATACCAAGCTCCTTTCAGATCTCTTTGCCAAGACGGCTAAGCCAGAGGGTTCCTTGCCCTGGGGAACAACTGTCCTACCTTCCTCCCTGGAGCTGCGGGTGCACATTGTTTTGACATGTGCCATACCTTCCATCTCTCACTGCCTCGGGGCCGGGGAGGGTGTGCTTTGCACAGTGTAAATTCCTCTCCCAACAGCTGTGCAGGGCCTCCGCACAGCTTTCCACCTCCATCTTGGTGCACTTAGCTTTCTTCTGGGTAAAGGCTCCTTTTCTGTTCAGGGGTCCTTATTCCTCACTTTCTGGCCTCTGGGAAGGACCAGTTTCAGCATTTCCCTTCCAAGGAATGTGAGGCAACCTTCTGAGGTTCTCAGTGTTATTTCATTTCATCCTAGAACATGCCTTCTCTGCTGGCTTTGTGCCTTATTTCCCCTGGGAAGCCACCATCCCCTGAGAATTGAGGACCTTGTCCTATTTCAGATCTTGGGCCAAGGACTGACTGCAAGTGTCAGTCGTCTCAGGACCCTGAGTTTTAAGTGTTAAGTTTTAACAAGAGGAGCCACAGAAGAATTTGAAGTTTTAAGCACCAGAACAGGGGGCCGCTTCCCTGCCTCTGCTCTCACCTGGCTTGAGGCTAGGCAGGTTGACACCTGGGCACAGTTCGGGGATTCGCAGAGGAGTTCTCCACCAGATACAGGGGCAGAGAGAGTGGCCCCCTCCCCTCTGGATCACCCATGCCGTCTGGTTTCCTGTGAGTTCAGAGCACACCACCGGCCTGCACTCTGATCTTGGCTCTGTTCCTTGCCCTGTATGGGCTCAGTTTGTGTCTTTTCTGCGGTTCCTGAGGCAGGGAGTGTCGTGGACGCCACCTCTCTGGAGGTGTGCTCAAGGCAAGTGAGGCGGACATCGCAGGGCTCGCAGGGAAGGTGCCGTGGAAGCCCGCGCGGCGTTGTTCCTGTGAGCTCATTTCTCATCTGTTCCTGTAGCAATTCCAAGTCGCCCCCTCCCACCATCCCTTTACAAGCGTTTCCCTCCCGTGTTGGTTTTGGATTTATCTTGCCCCCAGTGAGTTAGCCTACGTGTTTCCAGTTTGAGTCTGATCGTGCTCTTTCCAGATTGCCAGGCCCCATGGGTGCTCCAGCCTAATTGGTCTGTCCTCACTGGTGTCTGCAGCACCTTTCCTTTGAGCGTCATCTGTGCGTTTTAATTAATCTGCCATTTTTTCCTCTTTCCTGCTTCCAGATCATTAATAAAGAGATTAACCAAAACCAGACCAGTCCCCAGCGGAGGCTCCGCCAGGACAGGACCTCTCTCTCAGCTCCCAGCCTCGCCAGGGGTCGGAGCATCTTCTCGTGGCCCCATTGACTGATGTTGAGGCCTTGGGACCTGTGTTCAGAACAAAGCCAACGAGAATTAATTTTGCAGTTAAGATTTGGGGCACAGGCTTAGCCAGGCTTCTATGTATGGCCCTAGTTTAATATTTCCACCACATTCCTTTCCCTTTTGTCATTCTACTTTAAATCTATCACTCTCCCACCTCTCTCCCTCCGCGCTCCCTGAACAAGACATCACTGTTATCTGGCAGGATGTGGTCTTTTGAGCCCATAGCATTAGTCAGAGACCATGTCACAGCCGCAGAAATTCTCTGAAGAATCAGGCCCTTCTGGACACAGCTGGACAGTGTCCTCTTTAACCCCAGCCAGAAAAAACATTTGCTTCCAGAGGGTATGGCTGCACCAGAAATAATGAAATCTCTTCAATTTGCATGTTACAAATTTGGCAAATTAAAAACTACTTTTACCTTTGCTCTCATCGCTCTGAGGAAAGCTAAAACAGAACCTTTTTTTTTTTGAGACAGGGTCTTACTCTGTTGCCCAGGCTAGAGTGCAGTGGCATCGTCATAACTCATTGCAGCCTCTAACCCCTTGACTCAAGCCATCCTTCTGCCTCAGCCTCCCAAGTAGTTGGGACCGTAGGGGCACGCCACCACGCCTGGATAATTTTTCTAGTTTTTATAGAGATGGGGCCGTTGCCCAGACTGGTCTCAAACTCCTGACCTTGAGTGATCTTCCCACCTTGGCCTCCCAAAGTGCTAAGATTACAGGGGTGAGCCACTTTGTCCAGTGTAAAGCAGAACATTCCTGCCTTCTTTGTCAGTCACCAGATTTCCAGGGCTGGTCTGAAGCCCAGGTTGAGAGATGGCACGCGCGTGCTCTGTTCACCCAACAACAACCTCTGCAGGAACAGGCAGCCTGCAGAGGGACAGCTTTGGAGGCATCAGGCCCAGGAGGGACAGGGTAAATTGGCTTTTGTTGACTTTTATGGGGAATCCGGGCAGGAAAGAACAGAAGTGGTGGCCCCAAATCTCTGGAAACTCTGCTTAGACCTGAGGCTTCTTGGGGACATGCACAACCTGCTGATGGCAGCCGTCCTGTCTCCAGGCTTGGAACTTGAGCTTCCCCTGGAAGCAAAGTCTCTAGAACGTTTGAGAGCAGGCGCAGACAGAGAGGCAGCACAGTGTACTTACTAGTAACATGAACTCCAGAGCCAGACTCTGTGCAAATCCTAGCTCTGCTGCTTGTTAGCTAGTTATGGAACCTACCCTGTGCCTCAGTTTCCCCATCCAAAATGGCAAATCTAATAGTACCTTTCTCAGTGGAGTTGTTATCAGGATTAAAAATGCCAGTACTTAGCACATTGCATTTTTATTCTCGATGATCTCACTCTAACCAAGCTAAAATTTACTCCATAGCGTGCAGCAAGAGGGGTCTTTAGGTAAGCAGTCAGGACGCGGAGGTGCTCCTGTGTAGGGCAGCTGGTCCTGGGGAGGTGAATGGGACCCCAAAGGGTGCAGCCTGCCTGTTTGCGTGTAACAGGGCAGGCACAGGTTGTGCCACTCTCTGCCTGGCTTCCTCTCTGTTCCAGCCACTTCGCAAATACCCCCAAACCCTCTGTGTGTATTGTAAACTCAGCCAAAAAGGAGGAATCAGAAATTGCTCTCTTTTGAGTATTTTGAGGGCTGGTGAAACCTTGTAGGAATGTTGCTCCAGGGACTGAGAAAACACCATATGTGGGAAAGCATTTCTAAGTGAGGAAAATCGCACATGCACGTTGGTCAGGCTCTTGGAAAACTCCGAGCCGGGAAGCGGGCACTGGGGAGAGCAGGAAGGGGCTTTACTGGGGTCTTTAACAGGTCTTTTTCTAATCATAGCCCAGAGGAGCCTGGGGACCATGGCCGACTTCAGAGCCGGGGCCTGTATTTTCTTTGGGAAAAGAAAGCAGGGTTGACAGGCTTCCAAAGCCAGGCTTGGCAGAAGCCCCTGCAGGGTCTCGGCCAGCCAGCGGCGCCCTGCGTAGGTGCTGACCGCAGCTGGCTCGCCCAGCACACAGACACGGCACCTGCGCTGGGCATCAGGGATGTGTGAGTGAAAAGGTCACGGTCCCCTCGGCGTGGAGGAGACATGCTGACAGTGACGACACAGTGATTGCTTGAACAAGCTCTCTGCAGATGACAGTGACTCTAGAGAAAGAGCACAGAAGTCCCCAAACAGAAAAACTCACCGGTGGGCCTCGCCTGGGCCGCGCAGGCTCTGCCCTCCTGTCTCCACTCCACACTAGGGGACCAGTCCTTGGGGACCTCCCGCCCTGGAGAGGGGGTGGGGACCGAAAGCACCGATGACCAAAAAGAGACCAGAGATCAGACTCCATCTCTTCTCGCCCCCAGCACATTCAGAAATGCGCACTTTCTCGTGCTGTCTTTCTTAATTTTCCTGCTCTCTGGGCTTCCAGTTCACAATATTCTTTTCTCCTCCCACAACCGATGTGGCTGGTCTGAGCCCCAAGCACTGGGGAGCCGTGGAATCCGGGGAGAAGCCTTGTGGAGACCGTGCTGGGCAGACTGCTGGCCAGACGGGGAGAAGGCGGCTCCGGCGCGGCCTCGTGTGTGCGTCAGGAGCAGGCGCGGCGTCAGGAGCAGGCGCGGCGTCACCTGTTGTCGAGGAAGGTCCAGTTCACGTTCGGCTGACGTGGCTGGCGCTCCCCGTGTGCCAGTGCTGTGCTAAGTGCTTTCACGTGGACATCGTTGGCCACCCCTCTCAGTAACCTTGGTGACGCACAATCCCTGTGGTCCTCCTTGGGCCTAGACACCAAGTGTCCCCTCTCATTCTCTGCTGTTGTTTAGCAGCCTGGCCTGAGAAAGCTCATTTCACCACCACTCCAGGCCTCAGTTTCCTTGTCTGCAAAAAGAGGGAGGTTTCCTGGGGTCTTTCCTGCGTCAAATCTCTGTGTTTGGGGAAGTTCTGTTAGCTACGTTCTTGGGCTTGATCTCTGTCCAAAAAAATAAATGCAGATGATGGAAATGGAGTCCACAGTTCAGCCTTCATCCCAAGCTGTTTGGAAATGCTCGGCAGCCTGCAGATGACTTACCCACCACTTATCCCCAAGTGAGCGAGAACTGGGCAGCTGCTGGGAGGACAGCCCCGGATTGCGGGGGACGGAGCCCCGGGGCCTGGGGGAACGCCACAGAACAGTCTGCCTGTGAACCAGGCACTGTGGAATGGGTGCGATTCCAGCAGGAGGGGTCATGGAAGTGAGCAGGGGCAATGCTAGCACATGGGTCATAAAGCTATTCAGGCAGCAGTGAGCAGTGGATGAGGTTGGCACAGGTGTGGGACGGGGGGAAGGGAGGATGGGGAAGGGAGGTTAGGCTGGAGCACAAGGAACCCCTCTTGCTTCCCTGAGTGTCTCTCCTTCTTTAATCAGCAGTGTCAGTTTTCCTTGTCTATAAAATAATGGGAAAGGGAGTTGGATTAGACGGTCTCTTTATATATGGCTTTTCTACGTCTGATAGCCTTGGTTCCGTATTCAGGCCACCACCCACAAAGACTCTTCTCCCTCCTCCCCAATCCATCGGCACCACCCAGCGCCCTCCCTGTCCACTCACCCTGGTGACCGCCTCACTCATCCCTACATCAGCTCTTTCTCTACCTGGGACCTCCCCCTGCTAACTATGTTGGATTTACTTCCCTAGGAGCAGATATCTTGCGTATTCTTAGCTTACAGTGGCTGGGCTTTTGGGAGATTTAACAAATTGTTTTTTGATAGACTGTCAGTCCCAAATGATTTTATTGCAGCTGTATTCTTTTTTTAGAGGAGGGTGTGTAATTCTAGTTGCATGTATGCCATACTTTTTGTGGTGTTCGAGTTTCATTTTGTTGGGCCTGCAAGATGGAAGGAAACGTCCCTTATGTGCAGAGTGGGAGGGAGATTAGTTATCCTGTGGGAACCATTTTCCCCGGATAATACAACTCCTAGAGCAGTCTCCAGGGGTGAGCAGCAGGGCTAGGATGTCTCTCAGCTTTGACCTTGGAGGAGCCGGTTGTCCAGAGGAATGGTTCCCAGGGAGGGAAGACGGGCCTTATCACAGAGTCAGGACAGGAGCCAGGAGGAGGAAGTCGGAGCAAAGCGCCTGCAGTACTGTTGGCTTTGGGGACAAACGAGCCAGCAGTGCTTAGACGAGATGGGGAACAGGCTGAGCCTGAGTCTTGGGGCGAGTTGGCGCTGGCAGGCTCACGCGGGACCTGTAGGCAGGACTGCTTTTCTATTTCTAGTGTCGCCTTTGTTTACTTCCTCTCTGTTTTCCCCCTGGATTTAGTAAAGTCTTTCTGAAAATACCAAAGGTGAACCAAGGGAAGGGCTTTTATTTTCCGTGTTCAGACAGAACTTTCAAGAGGAAATGGCGTACCCCCGGGGGCCTGCGAGTTGGTAGTGATGGCAGCTAAGGAATGAATACCTCGCTGGGGGTGGGGGGCAGGATGTCTTGCTCGGTGCCTCTGCACCTGGAGAGGCTCCTTCCTGGCGCAGGGAGAGGCTGGGCTCCGCTGCAGGGAGGGAGCGGCTAGCAGTGAAGGTATCAGAGGATCAGCGCGAGATCCCACAGGGACTCCACGGAAGCCCTGTGTTGAGCCTCTGCCATGGCGACAGCGTGAGAGCGTAGATGGGTTAAAATGCCCTTCACACAAGGAGATAGTAGAATTAGAAATAAAACCACTGAAAGGATTATTTTGTAATGGAAACTGAAAAAATCCAAAGGAGGAAAAATGAATCAACAATGACTGTTGCTATTCAGGACAGCCCACCCAGTTCGAGGAGGCTCTTGCGGCATCTCCATCTTCTTGCAAGTAGCATTTCTGCAGGGCTGCGTTTTGTGAAGAGGGTCTCTGGGGACTGGTCAGACCTATGAGGCGTCCTGGTGATGCAGGCCATCAGAGAGCTCGGCAGGGCACCTGGAGGGCAGGAGAGCAGACTCCACCAGGGTGTCCTGGCCAGGATGAGCCCACCCCTGACACCAAAGTGTAGGGGCCGCTGCCCCATCCTCAGCCTCGGTGCGTTCCTTTGAGAGACCCCAGGGGCTGCACAGAGCTGTGTTTCGGGAGAGTTACAAGGCTGCTGCCGCCGACAGAGAAATGTAACTCCCCGTCTGTAACTCCCAGGTTACAGCCTTCCTAGTGCACCAGGGTAGAGCGAGCGAGGCCTTTCCAGGCCCGAGGGACGTTTCAAGAAGGGGGGCCGCCTTCCACGCACAGCCGACGGCTGCAGGAGGAAGCAGGCGCTGCAGTCTAGGAAGGACGCGGCGCTGGGGGCCTGGGGGGCTAGCGTCCCCTGGCGCGTCCCGGGGTGGGGAGAGCTGTCCGGAGAGGAGAGCTGCTGCCGACCTAGGGGCTGTGCCCTCTCGAGACACTTGCAGGGACCCCCAGGTGGCCGGTGCCAGAGTGGCGTGGACTCAGCTGCCGTGGCCTGCTATTAACACCTGTGTTTCCTTTTCAGCTCTTACAGGTGAACAAGGTGATGTCCATCTTGTTTTATGTGATATTTCTCACTTATCTCCGTGGCATCCAAGGTAACAACATGGATCAAAGGAGTTTGCCAAAAGACTCGCTCAATTCCCTGATCATCAAGCTGATCCAGGCAGATATCTTGAAAAACAAGCTCTCCAAGCAGGTGGTGGACGTTAAGGGAAGTTTCCAGAGCACCCTGCCGAAAGCAGAGGCCCCGCGGGAGCCGGAGCGGGGCGAGCGCGCCAAGTCGGAATTCCAGCCCGTGATCGCGATGGACACGGACCTGCTGCGACAGCAGAGACGCTACAGCTCGCCTCGGGTCCTGCTGAGTGACAGCACCCCTTTGGAGCCCCCTCCCTTGTACCTCATGGAGGATTACGTGGGCAACCCCGTGGCGGCGAACAGAACGTCACGGCGGAAACGGTACGCAGAGCATAAGAGTCACCGAGGGGAGTACTCGGTGTGTGACAGTGAGAGTCTGTGGGTGACAGACAAGTCGTCGGCCATCGACATTCGGGGACACCAGGTCACGGTGCTGGGGGAGATCAAAACCGGCAACTCTCCCGTCAAACAATATTTTTATGAGACGAGATGTAAAGAAGCCAGGCCAGTCAAAAACGGTTGCAGGGGCATCGATGACAAACACTGGAACTCTCAGTGCAAAACGTCCCAGACCTATGTCCGAGCACTGACTTCAGAAAACAACAAACTGGTGGGCTGGCGGTGGATACGGATAGACACCTCCTGCGTGTGTGCCTTGTCGAGAAAAATCGGAAGAACATGAATCAGCATCTCTCCCCGCATATAAATTATTACTTTAAATTATATGATATGCATGTAGCATATAAATGTTTATATTGTTTTTATATATTATAAGTTGACCTTTATTTATTAAACTTCAGCAACCCTACAGTATATAAGCTTTTTTCTCAATAAAATCGTGTGCTTGCCTCCCCTTGGGCCTCTCCCATCTGTTGAACCTTGTTTTGTGATCCGGCTCTCGGGAGCCGCTCTGTAAAATCTGTGTACACCAGTATTTTGCATTCAGTATTGTCAAGGCCATGGCTGTCGTTATAGTAAACTTGTTAAAATCAGATGATGTCAGAGTTGTGTATAAACACAGTTTTATCCCCCTTCTGGTATATTTAATGTTCCATGAATTAATTAAAAGAACTGTTATGGCCTCCGCTCAAAATGATACCCTGTAGCCTAGTTCTGGCCAGCAAGCCTGATCCCAGACACCCACTCGCCTTGCTCTGCTGTTAGTTCCGCAAATGAGAATTGAGACCGCTCCAATGTTATGGTCCTGGAACAGGAACAACGAACCTGGCAATTTTAGTTTTGGACATTTCTTTTCCGCACATTTGTTGTTTTGGGGTTTGGGGTTGTTTAAGGCTTGGGTTTTTTTTGTTTTTTGTTTTTCTTCCTTGGCTTTGGTTTTTGTTTTGCTTTCTTGTGAGCCGTTATCACCCTTTTAGGCGCCTAGAACATTTTTTCTGACTATTTGTAACAGAATAACGGTATGGCTACCCAAAAGCAACCTGAAATGGACTGAGACATCTCAACATAGAAGATACATCTACTCATGCAGACTCAACCTGTGACCACCCCCTCCTGGAGCAGCCTGAGGAGTTGGAAAGAGCTCGGGCTGTGGGGTCAGACCCAGGATCGAGTTCCAGCTCCTCCCCTGTACCCTTGTCCAGGTTTTGAGGGCTCTCTGAGCCTCGGTTTCCTGGGGTCAGAGCCAGGTGGGGATTCCTGCCCACCTCCGGGGGTCCTGTGGAGTCAGGGAACCGCTGCACACCGTCAATGAGCAGGCACTGGAGAATGCTCGTTCCTCCCCTCCCCTTCCTCGTCTTTCTAGGGTATTATGTTCCTCTGTGTCATTTGTTGGTTGGTCTGACACCTGAGATGTAAAAGGCCCAAATGGAAGGAACCTCTTTCTGAATCCCAGCAGGAATCCAGGACAAGCAGGGGGTCACCATGGTGATGGCCTCACCTGCCATGCCAGACAAGACTGAGGAGGACACTAGCGATGTCCCCAAGGAGCTTGCTGACGCCCTTTGCCCATTGGCGAGCAGCTCATCCTCTCGGGGCTGGGGTGTGAGGACGCCCATCTCCCATCTTGGAGGGGTGAGGTGTCCACTAGCCCAATACTGCCCTGAAACCGTGTCCTCTGCCCGACTTGGGTTTCCCTGCCTCATTTAAGGCCTGTGTGTGCTGTCTCTGTCTCTACGCCCTGAGATCTCCCTGCCACACACCCGCATAGAATATGTGTCCTTTATGTGACATGAACCTTTGAAACAGGCCCGGCAAATAGCAGCGGCCTAGGTTAAGAGCACCAGTACAGTGCACTTGATTCTGCACGCCTGCAACATGGGGCAGGAGATGAGGAACTGACCCGCGTCCACCCCGGGCAGGGCGCGTTCACACCCCGCCTCCATGAATGGTCCCAGGTCCTCTGAGGGGCCTCGTCATCTCTAGTGTACAGGGGAGGAAACTCCAACTGGTAGACTCGGCCTGCCCCGGGCATGGGCAGGCGAGTGGCAGAGTGAAGACTGGAATCCACGTTGGAATGACACAGTCTTGATCCCTCTTCACGAGGAGCCTCCTCTCCCTCTCCCTTCCGCGTGCCGCGTTGCATTTCAGAGCGGAAACTGCCATCCTAGAGTCGGGAAACAGTTCTCCAGGTGGGGACCTTTCGTAGCTATTGTTTCACTGAGCCTCCGTCAAGAACAGATAAACCAATGGTAAGACAGCGGGAGTCTTATGACTGGCCCAAACCTGGTTTTTGGGAGTGTGTCATTCCAGCATGACCTTCACCCCAAAACGCAGGCTGAGGGACGCTGCAGCTGGGAGTGTCTAGAGAGCTCAGTGTGGGCTGTTCAGCCAGCACTGCAGGAGCAAGACAAGTGGTCTGGGGACAAGGACCTAGAGAAAGAGTTTAACAGTGTATCTCAGAAGGTGGGAGACAAGCTGTTGAGGAATTGCCAGAGGCTGCATAACCCTCTGCCTATCTCAGGGCCTGGAGCTGAGGAGCCCTGTGGAACCTTCTAGAACTTCTGTTCTGAATGAGTAGAGGGCAGTGTGACTGACTGGGGAGGCAGATTCAGGTGACACAGGCCTCAGACCCCAGCCTTGCAAGACACTGACCCTAAACAGCAGAGCTGTGTCCTGGGCCCTGCCAGGAGTGCCGGGGTCTGCCGCACGTCCGAGCCGGCGAGCTGGAGCAGTGCTGCTGGGCCAGGGCAGCCTTGAGAAGGTGGACCGGGGCGTGGGACAGAAACATTCCTGCGAGGAGCTCTGGATACAGGCTGTCTGAAGGCTCAGCCGCTCTCGTTCTAGGTGGCAGGGTAATGCGACATGACCCGGGTCCGTTTCAGTAACTTTACGGGCATAAGAGGATGTTCAGGTGCTGCGAGAGTCAACACGTGAGGCTTTGGGCCCAGGACAGCACCTTCTCGAAGTGGATGGGAGGCCTGTTTCTGTGCAATGCACACACTTGCCAGTAGGACAGGCCGAAGATCAAACCCACCTCTGAGGTAGGAGGCTCCTGGGAAACCGCGCTCTCTGTGCCCCGTGGCATGTTGCAGTGCGGAAACCTGGCTGGGTAGGGGAAGGTGGGTTCCGGGCCAGCTGTTGCCAATAGCTGCATGACCTTGGATAACTCCCTCGTCCTAACTGGCTTTTGGAGTTTCTGTTGCAGAGAGGAGCACAGTCCGGATGGACAGTCCTCACTTCCGTAAGGACTGTGGCGGTGAGAAGCTGTCCCGGCCACTGGTGGGGCTTCTTTCTGCCTCTCATGAGTCTCAGAGTCTCCCCACCGACAGCCCGTGTGAACCTGAGCACGTCGATCCTCTG